>NC_060061.1:38795900-40247697 GCF_020283565.1 Trifolium pratense
GAATGAAAGAGGTATCCAACCCAACTCAATTAGTTAATATCTTTCACCATTTTAAGTTAATAATGTCAAGTGTTTGTCATAAGTTGTTTCTATAAGCTCTCACAAAAAGTCTCACAAGTGCTTAACCACTTATACTAGTAAATTACCTCAAATAAGCTAATCCAGAAAGCCCCCAAACTTGTATTGGGTTCAATTATTTTTTTTATTTTTTTGGTTTTTAACCCTCTCGTTCCCGGGGGGAAAGGGGCCGCGGTAATCCATAGTTCAATAAAGTCTGGCCAAAGAATTGTTCCCATCAGGAATCGAACTTGGGTTCTCCCAAATTATTCGTCTTAGGGTGATTCATTAATCACTCAAGCCCAATGTCTTAGTTGGTTCAACTTTTTCTTTGACTTTGCCGTGAATGCTACTTTTAGCACTAGGTTGTCCTTTATAATTTAATTTGACTTAAAATAACACATGTACAACTACGAGCATAGAATGTGAATTCATTATTAAAATATAGACATTGAATAAGCAGGGTGTCAAATTGTCCTGAATGATAGGTTTCAAGTAGTAAATGTAAAGAGGAGTTAACCAAGACTTTGTTTGCGAGTTGGTTTTTTGGAGGGTTTTCGGAGGCTAAGTCTATATTTTGAAATATAGTTAGCATTTTGAAGTAATTGTAAGAAGAATGTGATAGCTGATTATATAATACTTTAATCACACTTGAACCATTTTAAAAATCATTTTATAGTGTTCGTAATTCAAAAAAAGTAAAGTAAGCTCTTCTTCCCTCCCAAAGCCAACTCGCAACTGAGATAAGTATTTGGTTCCTAATTTATGAAAAAGTTCTTAGAAGTTTGTAGGTGGCTGTGGAGAAGTTAAATGAGAGAGCTTATGAAAAAGTTGAAGTGGACAAGCTGATTTCAACTTTTGTGGGAAGCTATTATTTAGCAGCCTCGTAGTTCATTCTATGATTGTTTCATTTTTTCTTTATCTAAATATGGTTGTTGAAACACTTTACCTAAACCGGTTCTATCCGTAACAACACTTGGTGCTCATGCCTTTTGTGTATTGGAACAGAAGATTTGTTGTTGATAGTTACACTACATTTTCTAGTTAAGAAAATAGATCATTTAAGTATTGCATCCTGCTTTTCAGGCATCTATGTAGTCAATAATGGTTCAATTTGTTGTATAATACAGTTTCATTTATGTGAACTTTTTCTGGAACAGGTTGAAGTATGGCTTCAAACATTCTCACCAGGAACGCGCACCCCGATTCACAGGCACTCGTGTGAAGAGGTTTTTGTTGTTCTCAAAGGCAGTGGCACTCTTTATATTGCATCAAATTCACATGGGAAGTACCCTGGAAAGCCAGAGGAGCACTTTATCTTTCCAAATAGCACATTTCATATTCCTGTTAATGATGTTCATCAGGTAAACTATTTATGTACCATAGCAAGAACATTCTTTCGTGTCATTATTGAGTATGGCATTATGTGATTTCAATAGATCAAAACAGTGGTAAAGGGAAGATAATATGTTGTGGATTCTAGGATCTTTGTCCGCCTGCGCATACATGAAATTTGAACGTGTAAAACTTAGCACGTGTGGCTGCAAGTAGTGCATACAATTGTAGCTGAGTGAACAAAGATAATGATAACCTGATAAGGAAAGGTTATAAAGAGTGTCATTATGTTTTGCTGACAGTTTTGCTTTGGGGTTAGGGAGACCAAGGGTTTAAATTATAAACATTTACTTGAAAAATTATAGCAGGCCGACATGCTAGTTGACCTCACCTTGTCAATTGTGAATGGTAACCCGTGAGCTGATTGAAAGAGTATAAGTTCTAGTCAGATCTATGTGCAGACTTCAAATTCAAATGATGTCGAAAGAAATGTTAGTTGGTCAGAGTGAAGTAACTCTAGGGAGTTTGTTAGGAACTTTGAAGTTCCATCTTCATTGCTTATGATGAAAAGTAAATTGTTTCTTGTTTCAAATATATAAAGTAATGCATGTCTGGTAAAATGGAAAAATATGTACAATTTTTCAGGGGTGATGCACATTTCTTTAGATAATTAAGAACTTCAACATTTTCTACTTGTTCTTCGGTGACTCTGGTCCCTTGTGTAATTTTAAATAATTATGGAGAACATGCTTTACAGCTTTGGAACACCAATGAACATGAGGATTTACAAGTTCTGGTTACAATATCTCGTCCGCCAGTTAAAGTGTAAGTGACCTATACCTATTCTCCTCGGTTTCCAAACTGCCAAAGCTCTTTATAAATTGTTCCGAGCAACTTGGTAGATGGTATCCCAAAAACGTGTGTATACTCTGGCTTTTCTTGTTTTTAACTCATGCTTCTTAACTTTATCGTGGTTTTTATATAATACTTAAGAATTCATATTAAATGGATGCACTGAATTGCATTCTTTTGCCCATATCACATTGTCTTTGCCTAATTTGTTCTGCAATCAAGCAAAATATGATGCTTAAGTTGAAACCAATATGCTTAGGTTCATTAAAGGTTGAACTGCAATGTCCTGTTAACAATAAGCATTAACCTTATTCTACACCATTAACAAAATGCACATTTTAAATTATGGGACTGTGGTGCAAATATCTTTTGCATAGGTTGTCATTTTCTCCCATTTTTTCTTGAAAAAGCAGCAAAAGATTCTTTGAACTCGAGCTATTTCGTTACACTGTTTTTCTCATGTTTTTAGTTGCTCATTAATCAATAATCATTATGCATGTTTTGTTTTTCATTAGGTTTATATATGATGACTGGGCGATGCCTCACAGTACAGCAAAATTGAAATTCCCCTACTATTGGGATGAGCAATGTTCTCAAGAACCTTCAAAAGACGAACTGTGATTTATGGTCAAGGTTTACGCTTAGCACATGTTTTATTGCCGAGACTTTCTACTGTTGTAAAGTATTTCTTTACTATATGTTTAAAACTGTTTGGTCATTCATATTCTTTTAGTCTAATCTCACTGCTTCATCTACATAGACTTTAATACCTTAGCAGGTTCTAAAATTTTGCTACAAACTGTTCAACATGGTCATGCAAAACAAAATTTGATAAACAAACAGAAAATTCTTGAAGGGGTGTTTGCAGTAGCAATTTCCGTTACTTGCATGGTTTTCGAATCCCTCCCTTACTCTTGCTTGGTGGTTAATTCCCTTGCTCCCCTCTACCAGGATTAGTCTTCTAAAATAGGTTCGGAAGCACTCGTTCCCTATTTCTATTACACAAACTGTTCAGAGCCTAGTTTAGGTCGCCCTACTCTGCTTAAATATCATAGCCCCAGTCGGCTCCACTTTTTCGTTACAAACTTTGGTATCATTACCTTTAAGGCTCAATGTATCACAAGCTGTCACGTGTGTCTAAACTAGTCCTAACTCTGCCTCAGGTAGAATTTATCGTTCTAGACTAAGCTTTTAATCCTATACTAAGACCTCAGATACTGAATTTAATGGTCTCATGTTGGACCTTAGCACATTGTCCTTCGTTCGGGATAACTAGCTTCGTTTCCTATCTGATATCCACTAGCTGCTTAGATTTTATTCTAATGTGATCAATATTAAAATAAATATAAAACAATACGATAAAAGAGTTTGAAAGTAGAGACAATTGAATTTATACCCAAATTATACAAAATCAAGCATTCGTAAGGGAGTTCAACGACTCCACCTAACCTAGGAAAAATAAATTACAAAGACAGAAAAGAAATGAACTTTATTGGCCTTGGAGTTCCTTATTTCCTTGCCTCCTCCTTAGAGTTCTCATAACTCTCTTTTGAGTATCACTATTGTTGAGTGATTTCTGAATGAATAATAGTGGAGGAGGAATGTTCTATTTATAGTTTTTCAGGTGAGTTTTGGCTTTTTCTGCGCGTCCATCGCACCCATCGTGGCCACAACGGCGTGTAATTTTGCCTCTTCGTGGCCACGATGGAAGATCTTCTCCAGATTTTCTGTTTTCTTCAACCGTCTTTCATCGTGCCACGATGACAAGGCATTGTGGTACGATGGTAAAGATTTGTTGCAGATTTTCTTCGATTTAAATCGCCTTCTCATCGCTCCACGCTGGATCTCATCGTAGGTACGGTGGATTGTGCTATTTATTACGTTTTTGCCTCATTTTTGATGTTTTTTTTTCCACTTTTCTTGCTTCTGGGCCAAATAACTTCACTTTTCCAGGTATTTGCTTGCTTTTGGGCTTCAATTACTATTAAAACTATCCTAAATTGCTACTAAAAACATCATATAATTGACTGTTATCAAGTCCCTTTGTCTCCGAAAAGAAATTATTTTAAACAACATAATAATAATATAGTTGTATTTGTTTAAATTAACAAATTTTTCTGACAAAATTAAAATTAACAATTAAATATATGTTTACTTGCATATTTTTTGTCATAAAAAATGTTTACTTGCATAGTACTAGTATTTTGTATTAAATCTAAGAACACATTGTAAGCATTGTTCGCTAAAGAAGAAACCCATGCCTCTTTTGCAGACTGAAATCTGAATTCCTGAAAGAGAATACCTGACCTGGCCATACTGCAGGGCCCACACATGGGCCAAAAACTTCCGGTAAAAGATAGTGAAAAAAAAAAAGTTGTATAATTAGATTTGTTGGCTCTAGGAAAATAAGAAAATGCATATATTATTAGGTTAGACATCTTCATTCGAGCTAAAATTTAAAAACTTTTGTTTCGTATGATAATTTCTACTTCGTCTATAAAAAAATGCGCTATAACCTCATTCAAATCACCTAGAATATTAATGGGGTTTTATTAAAGAGTTAGATATTCAAATTATAGGATGTCAATTTGCAACGGTAAAAGAGAATCTCAGTGAAAACTACCCCATTTGCGGATTAGAGCCCGAAGAATTATTTTTCATAGTAGTGTAGAGCAAGGGAAGAGGGAGAAAGTCTCCGAGAGTAGTGGGGACATGGGCCCAAAGATCATACCCCTCGCCCTAGACCTCATCCCTAAACAAATCAATAAATCCATTTTATATTTTTGGTTTTTTTTTTATATGATATTAGCGTCTTGAAAACATGTAATTAATTTGACTCTAACCGCAACTTATCGATAGAATCTTAGTATCAAACGAAGTGAGATCTAATATGAGTATAAATTTAGGTTCTACATAAATTATTAAAAATCAGGAAACCTTATTAATAAGAGGATAAATATAGGTCCCGTATAATTCACACAAAAGATTATGTCCCCGTATAAATATATGAGTATAACTCGTAAAATTATTAAAAAAATAAACAACTTTATTAATATAGGAGTAAAAATATAAGGCTCGTAGATATAACAAAAAAAAGAGGTTCCCGTATTAATATGAATATAACCCGTAAAATTATTAAAAAAAATAGACAACATAATATATTAGTAAAAACACAAGTTCTTTGAGAATCACAAAAAATAGTAGATTTTCGTGTTAATATATGAGTATAAATATATGTCTCACCAAAAATAGTAAAAAACTGAAAACTTCATTAATAAGAGTAAAAATATAGGTCTCGCAGAAATCCTACAAAAAATTATATCATTGTATTAATATATGAGTATAAATATATGCCATGTAGAAATTATGAAGAATGGACAACTTTATTAATATATGATTAAAAATATAAATCTCGTAGAAATCAGAAAAACAATAGGTTCTCCCATTAATATCTGAGTATAAATTTAGGTCCTACATAAATTATTAAAGATCAGGAAACCACCTCAAGAAAATATTAAAATATCTGACCAATGTATTGATGACACAAAATATTAAAATATTAAAATGGAAGTAACCGCCTAAAGAAAAATATTAAAATATTGAAATTAGTTATTAACTTTCAAATATGACACAAAATACTCTTGAAAATGATTATGTGTCAAAAAATGAAAAAGGGGAAAATTGGTGATTTCATATGTATCTTCTTTTTTCCTTCAAAAAAAAAATGTATCTTCTTTTCATATATTGTAGATGTGTCATTATATTCATTCGTCGGTCATAATTGTTAATTTTATGCGGATTACTATATGTTATTTATTTTATTTTTTTGTAAGGTAAAGAAACGTTTTAAATTGAGTAATTAAAACAAAATTAATACCGCCTATATTAATTCGCCTATATAGTAGACTGTATAGGATATATCGATGCCCAGTTAATTGATGTTTGTTTAATAAAAAAATTGAATTTGTATAAAGTGAGGTAATTTGAATTTGGGTTACATACAGAAAATTGGAGTTTTAGATATAAAGAAAAAAATCGTGGGAGAAGTAACAAATAAAGTGATGTTTTGTGGTTACAATTGGACATTTTACTCATATTGGTTCCAAAAATCTACAATATATGAAAAGAAGATACATATGAAAGGACAAAACTTCATATGTATCTTCTTTTCATATATTGTAGATATAAAGTGAGGTAATTTAATTTGAATTTAGGTTACATACAAAAAAATTGGATTTTTAGATAAAAAGAAAAAAAAATCGTGTGAGAAATAACAAATAAAGTTGAGTTTTGTGGTTACAATTGGGCATTTAACTCATATTGGTTTCAAAATTATAACAAATTAATTCATATGACTTAGTGGTAAATATAATAAGAAGTGTAACTAAAAGGTTAAAGGCTCGAATCCAAAATAAAATAGGGGCAAATTGGTGATTTCATATGTATCTTTTTTTCATATATTGTAGATAAAAATACTAAAAAGAGAAGAAAAAAAAATCTTGTTTACTACAAACATATCATGTAATTCATCATTAATCTTCTACGTCCCTCCGTCCCAAAATAATTATCACAATTTGACTATATTTTTTTACAAATGTATAAAGACAAATCTTGTTAGATTTGTCTCGATGAGTACTATCAAAATATCAATTTTTCATAATTTTTAATAATATACAACTAAATATATTAATGATCAAAATTTCGCATCAGCAAGTGTGCAGGAGCAAAATGTGACAATTATTTTAGGACGGAGGGAGTATATTATGGTGAAATTGAAGAATATTACCACAACACAAACTGACTAGTATAACATCAAAATGGAATGAAGATTAAGAGACACTGTTAATGATTACTGTACAGAGAATATTTGAATGTCCCAAAATATTCATAAATTAATAAAAAAGGATGCTTAATACAAAAAGACTTTGATCTTTCTTGTAGTATAAGCTTCTCATCTAAACCCTGAAGCCAAATATCACCTCCTAAACTAAGACCTATGGTGAAAAATGCTATAGAGATGAATTACAAGTAAATAATTAGACTTTCAGCTACTGTTTTAAAATCCTTCAATTTCATACTTATTATACACTTTTGTTTGATTCTCTTCCCACCACTTTTCTGCTTCTTTCTGCGAAAATCGCTTCCGGCTGCCAATAAATATATAGAGGAAAAGAAAATTCAGAAAAAAACACCTTAATATGCATTGCCAACATTCTATTCTTTAGTCTTCAAAAAAAAAAATTCTATTCTTTAGTTTCAAACATACTGGCTGTTCTGAAATAAGTGTCGTTATCGTACAAAAATTAAGAAGGGCTATAAATAAATTAAGGCCAAATTGCACTTTTGGCCCCTTAATTTTCACAAACTTTTGATTTTGGCCTCTTAACTTTCAAAATAGCACTTTTGGCCCACTAACTTTAGCCCCTTTTGCAAAAGGATGGCCCCCCAATGATTTTGACCAAGTCAATGCACACGTGGCAAGTGACTTACATGCCATCTCAGCATGTCTTGCCACGTGGACAATGACTCACATGCCACATGTGCATTGACTTGGTTAGGAGGCCAAATTCGCAAGTTTGTGAAAGTTAGGGGGCCAAAAGTGTTATTTTGAAAGTTAAGGGGCCAAAATCAGAAGTTTGTGAAGGTTCGGAGGCCAAAAGTGCAATTTAGCCATAAATTAAAGAATGTTGAAATTTTACAAAATTATCCTTATTAACTTTTGGTTGTTAGTTCTTACCATAAATGTATAGCGAAATATAAGAGTTCGAGCAGAAAGTGTACATTACCTAAATCTCACACGCTTAACTCCTTTTTCTCCACTCGGCGAGCTTGTCAATGTTATGTAAACACCATTCTCATATTGTTCGACCCATTCAACCATCTTCAAACCATCTGCAGTGTTTTGTTGAGATTCTGCTTTAGTGAGATTAGTCTTCTCCATCAACTTGTCATTTTTGAGAAGGATACTTCTCCCAAATTTGGACTTTAATGCACTAGAGAATATTATAGGAGAATTTGATAAACTATCCATATTGGCATTTCTTGGACTATTCATATCTGTTTGTATAGGTGCCAAATTTGGATGAAATTCTTGCAGTCCAGACTTTTGTTCTAGTCCATGATTATCTTTTCCTGATAATGTATGAAGCTACAAAGATGATATATAGCTATATCAGTTAATGTGTTCAAGAATGTAAAACCAAATTACAATGACTATGTTTGGTATCATGGTGAGTATGTCAGAATCACGGTAACCCACTGTGATTTTGCATAGCTTCTGTAAAAAATCACTGTAAAAAATCACGGTGAATCACTGTGATTCTGAGATACCTACGGTGATACCAAACTTAGACTAAGTAAAGTAACATCTCATATCGTACATGGCCGGCCCAACATAAGGTGAGGCCTAAAACGAAAAATAATAATAATGGAGTTTGGTGTACAAAAAACACTGCCATGTACTTAGATGTATTCGATCGTTAAACAAAATTAGATTTCCATGATATGCAATAGAATCACAATTTAGGGTCTGTTTGGATTGGCTTATTTAAACTTATCTACTGCCATAAACAATTGTGAGACTGTTTAGAAGATCTTATGTAAATTGTAAATGGCTTATGATATGTCCATAAGCTGTTTTCAAAACTGTATATAGCTTATATAAAAACAGTTTGACATTATTTTATCTTTTGTTATAGAAATAGCTTATACATAATAAGCACTTATACGCTAAACATTTGTACTATAAGTGCTTAATTAAGTTATTTATCCAAATAAGGCCTTAAACAACAACAGCAATAACAAAGAGCTTACCCTTAATGCCAAAACTTTTATAACATCTTTTGCTGCTTTGCACTTAGCAGCTTCCTCTTTGGCTACAGACCAACTCTCCTGAACTTTTTGTTGACACTCCAGTATTTCATTGTCTTTGAGCTCACATTGCTTTTCAAGTCTCTTAGCCTATTCAAAGTAATGAAATAATATATCAATTATAAGCCAAGCGCCTTCATAACACAACATAAATAAAATTTCAATTTTCAACTACCAAAGGAACACGAAAAGCAATTTAGTTTACAAAACGTAAAGATATAGAAGGAAAAAAAAACTTGTGGCCGAAAGTCGGGTCATTACCTCAGCTCTCAGCCTGTGAACTTCTTCTATGAGCAACGTATCAGACTTTGATGTATCTGTTTCATGTACAACTGAATTTTGTGTATAATTGATTCCAAATTGTGCTGAACATGGAACTTGTCCACATTGTGGCACACTACCTAACTTAGAAGAACTATCTTCTAAATCGTGTTGGCTTTCTTGTTGGTTTTTCCAAACCTTCCTTCCACTTGGCATGCTTTTCCGGTAACACGATTGGCTAACAGACAATAAAGGACTATTTGTCACATTTGTTTCGCCTCTATCTTCGGTGAAATCACCAATTTTACTCTGATGACGCTTTAGTATCTGATGATGCTTTAGTATCTCCCGATCGTTACAATTTATAGACTTTAATGAGTCCGTAACTGAATGTGTACTACTACTTCCTTGCTTTCTATCAAAGCACGAATCACAAACACGAAAGGCCTTGCTCTTATCCGGGGCTAGAGACGCATCGGTAACCTTTTTACTACTACAAGCACGGCAGAACAAAAGACCACAGTTATAACAGTTATGTTTCTTCCTTGTGAAACCAAATGCTAACCTACAACCACTACAACTTGATTGGTCACTAATTGAAATAGGTTTATGCAAACATACTGCAACTGTGAAACTTGGACCACAAGTTATTGTATCTACCTGCCTATCTCTTAGTGCCTCAACAAAACAAGGTGTGTATCGGTTATCGGTATCGCCTAGCCCAAGTTGTCCGTTTTCACCTTTTCCCCATGTGTAGACACTTCCTGAAGATGTCAAAACAGCAGCATGATATGAGCCACAAGATATCTTTTTTACATACTCTTGTTTAAGCATACCTTCAACCAGAACGGCTCTATCCTTAACATGTGGATTTCCCAATTGTCCATATTTTGCACTTCCAATAGCAAAAACTTTCCCCATATTAGTAAGTGTGAGAGTCAACATTCTTCCGCAAGATACTTGAACAAAATCGTAATCGACAAGCTGTGAAACACATGTTGGTACAAGTTTGTTTCCGTTATCGGCATGACCAAGCCTCGCTTCATCTCCATCACCCCATGTAAACAGCTTACCGGTAGAAGTATTGTACTTAAAACGGTCAGCAATGACTTCGATAATTGCGGCTGTATGCCATGTTCCACAAGCTACAGACCTCACACATAAACCCTTAAGAGACTCAACTTCTTTTGGACTAGAAAAGCTATGATAATTCCCATGTCCAAGTACTCCAAATGTACCATCTCCATATGTAAATAACCGACCGCAGCTGGAAACAATCGCGGTATGCCATTCTCCACAAGCAACACTTGAAATACTAATACCCTCTACAGGTAAAGAAAGTTTATGTATTAACCACTGACTCCTAATTCTCCCTTCATCAACCGAATCCGAACAAGAAACATCGTTCCCCCACGCATATACTTCACCCGAATCCGTCAAAGCACATGTGTGATACTCGCCACAGGCAACGTTTTTTACACGAATATCACCAAGAGAATCAACTATTTTGGGGGAGCTAATGTCCATATCAATTTTTTGCCCTAACCTTCCCCTCTTCCCTTGACCCCAACAATAAACTTCGCCTTGTTTTGTAGCTATTGCCGCATGGTTTCCTCCTAAAGCTACATTTTGTACATCTAACATCGCGGTCGATTCGAGTAACTTTGGAACTAAAGAATAAATACTATTTTCGACAAACCTTTCATTCACAATCCCTACAAGGCATCCAATTCCACCACCCCATATCATTACATCCTTCAATACATTGTTATTGCTATTTCCTACATGTGAGGAAGTGGTAGGAGACATGATAGATCTATATGACCACAAATCCTTCTTGTATTCCTTTTCGAAACGAGATGTTTTAGTATTGCTATGAATATCTGGATTAATATATGGAGAACTTGGGACTGAACTATCTGTTCTTCCCTGAGTGCTGGAGAGGGATGATGCCGATGAATACAAGTTATCAGATGTATACGACATGCCATCAGAAAAACACCTTTCTGAAAGTGACAGAGTTGGACTTGCACATACGCTATGTACCTTCAAAATAATGACAAAATTGTTACATTTTATGCTGGAGACAAATTTTTGTACTGATAATTTCATTCATAGATTGAGAGTAAGATCAAAGTGAATTTCTTTCATATTCCCAAAAATCAGAAGAATAGAATTAAGTATATGATTTTGTCAAAAAAAAAGAATTAAGTATATGATAGCATGCCATGGTATTAAGTATATTACACGAGTGACCGATTTGATAATACCGTAAAATTTACCACATTGAGACGTAAACACGAGAAAATATTCAAGATCAAATTTATGATACAAAGTCATATATATCTCTTTGCTCAATAATAATACTGTAATGTTAGCGAATTACGGTTTACCCCCTCACTAAGCATGTCACGTCATCATTTATGCGGAATCTTAAACCAACATATTCAATGACGGGTTAAAAGGACTGAATCTTGACATTATAGTGGGTAATTGAGAAAATAAAATATAACAGGGGGTAAACCGAAATTCACAAACATTGCAGGGGGTAAACACTATTTTACCCTAAGTTTTATTATTGCATAAATCCACCTTACCCACAAAAAACAAAAACTTCATAGCATTTGAAGATTAATGATGATTACTTTTACTCTATCGTCAAGGAACGATTTTAATTTAGAATCTAAATTAAAATGAGGAAGATAAAGGCAGATTATGAGTATGAAACCTGAGTAAATTGAGCGGTATCATCTAGAAGACCAAGATTTTTCTTTCGGCGTAAAATTCCAGAGGGACTACTGACACAACTCTGCACTCCTTTGCAGCTTCTTAAACTACTAAAAGCTTTAGGTTGCTGACACCTTGAAATCACAGCTTTCAAGCCAACAAACCAAGTAGCAGCTTGTGCTTTATCCTTGCATATCTACACTCAAAATAAACATGTCAAGCTATATAGGAAAAACAAACGCAAATATAAGTCAAATGTAGATATAAAAAATATTACCAGATCAAGAGAATGTTCACCATTAGCATAGATCAGTGAAAATGAATGGCATTCCTTTTCGGTTTCGTTTTGTCTCTGAGACTTTATCTGAAAAATGGTGAGCCATAATAATTATTAGACCAAAACAGGATTTATTTATTTTTACTCTTTTTATTTCTCTTTCAAGCCTTCATTTTCACATGGATAGTGAATCAAACAAGAATTCAATGATGCTAATTGTTACATACATTTCCTTGTCCTTGAACAATTTTTGTAACTCCGCTCAACCGCAAATGTTTTTCCTGCTGTCCTGAGCACCAGATCAAATTTCTCTCATCCTAGATAGAATCAAGGGACAAAATATATAAGTTAAAACCTTCACAATTATGAAATGAACAAAGACAAATAAATCAATTCTCATACAAAGTTACATTTTTCCATTTTATGCAACAATATAATTTTGACAATAACACAGTTAATCAAAAGTTTACAAAGTGGATATAGCACTTAACAGTTAAAAAACAATTAATCTAATCTAATTTTCAATAAATAAAAGGCATTCAATAGAAAGCAGTATTCAATTTTGCTTTGTCCAAGATCAATTGGATAATTTTCTTTTATAAGACGAATCAAAGAGACAAGGACGGGATCTCAGTGGATCGTTGCAACAAGACCTCTCAGATATACAATAATACCCTGCACGTTTAAGATTGAAATCCCAAAGGCAAGATTTTGGAAATACAAGGGAAATCATATTTTGAAGAAACAATATGTACTAAGAAATGTGATCCATAGAAAGTTTCATCTCACACGTGCTTACCGGAGAAAGTCTGAAAGGGCAGAGCTTCGGCTTTCCTCGACTACCACACTTGAGTAAATATGCACCTTTCTTTATAGATACAATTGCCTGAAAAGTAACACAGAACAATTTTTCAGTTTTGGAGAAAAGCAAAACTAGTTCTCTAGGAGGTAATGTAAACAAAAATAGTAAGAAAATATTGCACAAAGAAAATAACATAACAAAATATACTAAATATCAGTTACATTGGCAAATTTCAAAATAAACACTGAAAGCATAACTTTCATAATTAGAAGGCAACAATTAAACATCACTAGCACCAGATGTGTTGGGTTTCAGTGTGAGTTGTTAAGTCTCACATCGACTATGAATTGGAAGAATGTTTGATTTATAAGAGAGGTGATTCATTAACCTAATGAATTAAGGTTTTTGGGTGGACATGTAGCGTCTCATTATCCAATGATCCTGGAGCATTGACCTCATTATTTCTCCCGAGAGAGATACCCATTAATCTAATGTCTTAAGATTTTCAAGGATGTAGCTTATCCCTCTCTCGTGATCCTGGAGCATTTGATCCTAATGTTTCTCCCAAAAGCTCCCGGGGACTCCTCAACAAGATGAAGGAGTAAGAGGTGCCCTTTGTTAAACAAAGAATTTTGCTATGTCAACAAATCACAAACTTTCATACCATTGAAGTGAAACGCTTTCAATAATCTGATGGTTTTGATTGATCATTTCTAATAAATCACTCTGGTGCCAGAGTCTCGAACCGAGTACCTCGAAAAGTGTTCTTTCAACCAAGTGGCCTCTCCGGGAGGCTGACACTAATAAATCAAATAAAAAATCAATTTTTTTTTGTGAAAAGTGACATATAATCCAAAATCAATCTGTGACATTGTCATGAATAATAAAAATAAAATTTTGGACTAAACCCAGAAGTTACCTTCCAAAATTAAGGACACCCATTAAATGATTTATACACATTGCACATGAAAATTTTCTCCAATTATAGGGTAAAACAACAGAAAAACACAGTTAAAAAGAATGAATTGAAGCCAAGAATTTGAGTCTAAAACACACCAATGTAAAATTTTGGTAACAAGATATTAGAAAGAAAAAAAAAATACTATTTTTTTAACAAGTGAGGAAGAAAAAAACAAGGACCTGTTCAAGAGCTCTATCAAAAGGAACTGTTCCTGGCAAGGAAACTTCTTCATGTTCTTCCATTGTCATATTGCAGTATCATGTGAAGAGAGAAGAAGACAAAGAAAACAGAAGAAGAATGAGGTTGTTCTTGGTTTTCACAATAGGTGGAACCTTATCATTAAGATGCTTTGTTTCTTTCTTTCTCTTTCTATGATTATGTTAAGAAAAAAAAATTGTTTTGTGTGTCTGAGAGAGTGTGTCTGAACAGAAGAACATAACATAACATAAGAAAACAGGTTAGACAGAGTGGAAGAGAGGTTCTTTCTCTTCCTTTTATGGATTCATTTGTTTATTATTTTAAGGATTTGGTGAGTTAGTAAGTGAATCTGTTTTTTCATTTACTTCGTAGGTTGTGCAGTGAATGAATGAAAGAAGCATGTAAAATTGTTTGTGTGTATGTGTGTGTGTGTGAAGAACAACTCTCTGTCTTAACTCATCATGTGCACGTGTATTCCCACATCACATGCTTTTTCCTCTTTTTGTGTCATCAAATAAAACACTAGTAAATATTACCACATGCTATTATTGTCTTTTTTTCATTTTTTTCATTAATCACAATTTTTTTATTAATCTTTTGTTTTGTTAGGAATCGAACTCAGAATATATGGCGTACTATCCAAATTCTTTACCACTAGACCAAATTTAGTGGCTTAATCTTTTGATTCTTACTTCTTAGAAGATTGAACTCGGATAATTTAGATTCTGATTACGTGATAAGTAAAGTCTAGTAAAATAGTTTTCACCAAAAATAGAAATTGGTATTAGGACTTTGGATTCGACTGGTTCATAAATTTTCCCTTAGATAAAAGGTTTAAGAGAATTCGAGTTTAAGTGGAAACAATTTTTGGTTAAATTTTATTTATTTTGCCATTGAATTTTAAATTTAGAAACTAGGGAATTAAGAATAAACAAAATTTGGTAATAATTGATTTGCCATTTTAAAAAGTTCTTGATTTTCGGCTATTCATAAATTAACAATTAAACTTAATTAATAGTAATAATATGCCAATTTAATAAGATGCCAATTTGGTCTTTGGTAGTCTAATATTTACGGATGAAAGCGTAATTACAGACCATATTTTTATGGTACCGGTACAAATTTATGGTATTTTTTAATGCAATTTTTTTTTTGAAAATTATGTATTTTGATTAAATAGAGTCCACGATCAGTTTGTTTTAGAGCATTTTTCAATAGTGATAACCGCCGAGTATCATATATTATTAATAAGGGGTTCATACAATATCATGTAATATTTATAGAACTCATATATATTTTATTTCAACGGTAACGGTAATATCACTTTGAATATCATACATTTATAACAAGTAGTCTTCTCAGAATTGAGTATTGGGTCTAACTTAACCCTACAAAACCGACTTGTAAAATGATGATTGTCTCTAATTTATAAGCACTTAGTCAGGCATATCGCAACCGATGTGGGACTTCTTAACACCCCCGCTCGCGCCAAGTACTATGGGCTTGAGGTGCGGATATGAATGGTGGAGGGCCCGATCAGAAACCTAATTGCAGGCGGCCCGACGAAGTGGCCCAGCAAATCGTGAATAGGCTCTGATACCATTTTAGAATTGAGTATTGGGCCTAACTCAACCCTACAAAACCGGCTTGTAAAGTGAGGATTGCCTCAAATTTATAAACACTTAGTCAGGTCATATCGCAACCGATGTGAGACTTCTTAACTAGTCTATTCTATAATTATTATTTTAACTTTATTTAAATACAAAAAAGTAATATTAAATCGATGATACGATACTTTAAACGTCGTATCATCAATTTTGATATTCTCTATGTCATGTCATAGAACTCCAATAATAAAAAAAATAAAGTACTCCCTCCGGTCCTTTTTATAAGGAACACTTAGGGCAAAAAATTTGGTCCTTTTTATAAGAAACTTTGACCAATTTTCAAATGTTTTAAATGTTCAATTTCACTTATGCCCTTATTTATTATGAGAGAGAATTTAAAAATAAGTAAGTTAGTTGAATAAAGAGTAATTAAATAAGGGTATACATGGAATAAATTTAAATTTATAAGAGTATTAAATGAAAATAACTATGTTAAATGTGCTTCATTGGTCTGTGTGATTTTTTTAAAGTGTTCCTTATAAAAAGGACCGGAGGGAGTATAAATCATTAGCTTATCAAACAACCTAAATTTAAAAATGCTAATTATTGGCATCGGTTTCATTAATAATATTAGCTAAGGCTATGTTTGGATTGATGATACATAACGGAATGGAGCGGAATGGAACATAATGGAATGGAATGGAGCGGAACGGAACACAAATTCCGTTCCATTGTTTGGATATTCAATGATGGAATGGAACAAAATTACCACTCCGTTGTTTGGAAAGTGAACGGAATGAAATAAAATATAACATTTTTATTCGAATTTTACCCTTATTGTAAAACATAACTTGTGAGCTCGTGACGTACAATACCCTGCCGCCGCAATTCAGCTGCTTCCCTCATAAGCATAGCAGCTAGTCTATTTTCGGTTTCCAGATCATCTAATAATATTAGCCAAAAACAAAGTTATAAACACTAGAACTCTAGCATTATACGAACTGATTCAAAGCTATAAAGGGTGGAAATTGAAACAAAGAAAGATGTGAAACTAAATAAAACCAAAACTTTTGCAAATAGAAAGAATCAGAGGCGAAATACAATAGAAAAGTTGAAATCCATGAAAACAAATTGAAAATTGGGGAAAACATTGGCCGGAAAGAAAATACAATAAAGAAAATGTTGATATCACAGAGGAAGAGGTGAAGGAGAGAGTGTTGTGAAGAAATAAACCCTTCTTGCGTGAAATATGAGTATTTGAGAAGAGGAAGAGACAAATTAAAATTGAAAAATGTAGATTTATTGACTTATATTTTATTTTAAATTGAAAAATTAAAATTTTAATTTCTAATGGAAGTAATAACAATTACATAAATATTTACAATTTTATTTAATTTAATAATTAAAATAACACTATATGATAAAAACTAAATGTAAAATTTAGTTAAATAAAAATTTAGTTTAAATAAAGTTTAAAGTCAATTTGTTGAAAAATAAACATCTCACAATATTGATATTGGTTTTTTTTTTTAAATTAAATTAAAACAATTATTTTACTTAAATTACTAATATGCAAGTTGAGTTTCTATTGTGGACTCTTGCCGCTAATATCAAATCATCAAAGTATATTTTTTCACATTTACGATCAATTCATTGTGCACTAAAATAGTATGCTCATTCGTATATTAGTTCTTTCTATATCCCTGTCACAACTTATATTAGGTTTTATGCTATTTTATAAGTTCACACTAGTAAAAATTGTATTTTTATAAGCTATTTTATCATAAACTACTTTGACAAACTTATAATAATATATAAAAATTGCATAAGCCGTTTACATAAGCTCAAAAATAAGTTAATCCAAACAGGCCCTTAATAAGAATTTAAATAGTCTTATTTAATAATTAAAAAAAAAAAAGCAATTTGTCACTATTAGAGTGCCATAAGTATTTTTATATGTAGGGTTTAGACGTTTTTTTAGAAAGCTTTAGTATTGAACGTGCCAATATATAAGTGATAATATGTATATTTAATTATAAGAAAGAAAAAAAATAAACGGGTCACATGTCAACCTACGAGCCCCTGCTTATCCGCATAATCAACAGTTTTATCAGACCAATTCACACAGACCAAAATATAATCACCGGGCCAAGAAAAGTTGGTCTTAAATTTGCGCATGCTACAAGTTAAAGAGATCAGTTCGTAAATCTTAACCCATATACCCAACTCTATCAGTTAACATGACCCTAATTTATTCTTACCTTTTTTCTTTTCTGTGACCATAAGTGATAAGTCAACTAGTAGAGACGGTATCTAATGGTAGGATTTGAATCTGAAAATTTTCAACTCTAATCACTAAGCCACTTGTCCAAAAAAAAATTGATTTTTTTTCACACGGATCTTTTTCTTTGTACATTTACACTTATCTTCTATCTCCTTGATAACTATTTAAAATAAATACAAATAGATGGGGATGTAGTAAATTACTAGTTGAAATGAGGTTATCATGCGAATTGAATAGTAGCGGGATGTAGTAGCAAATCTTGGTCGTCCAATTCTAAATAGATGATCAAGATTCAAGATCGTTAAAGTTGTTTTTTGAATGTATAATTGAAATACTTTGATTGCAAATCAACGTCCAAGATTACCTAACTACTATGTCAAAATGCATAAAATGCCTACTATGATTCGGTAAAATATTTGTTACCATATCATGTATGAATCACGGCAAACCATTATGATTAAGCAAAAACTACACATGTCAAATTGTATAAAATACTTATTCGATAAAAAGTTTGTTGCCATGTGACGTTGGAATTATAGCAACCACTGTAATTCAGCAAAAACTACACTTTAAAACTTTAAAAAATCACCGTGGTGTCACCATAATCTTATAAAACTCACCCTTAATCCAAACAGAATAACTTATCATGGTCATTGTATGTTGTACAATTTTGTTTTTTTTTACTTTGAAAAGTGTAAATGAGGAAGCATAGCATGATCCTCATGGACAAAAATTGGCAGAGAAAAATAGAAGGTAGTTGAGCAATTATATTATGGCAATAGTAGAAATGGTAGATATCTTAAGGAATGGAATGGATCCGTGTATCAGTGATTTTTCATTTGCTTCCAAAGTTAGGTTTACTAAAGTCAGATTAACTCTGTCATTTTGTCTACCAAGTAGGTCCCATAGACAGTTCATCTTGACCTTTTCAAGTTTTTTTTCCCTTTTGTGTGTTTTCACATTTGAATTCTCTGCTTAGTCTTTTCCAAATAGTAAATCTTACAAATTGAGGGGGGGCCTGTTTTTTTTTTCTTCTATATATACTATTCCCAATTCTTTCTATACTAATTAACTTGTTATAGTACCTTACATAGACAATGTTCTAACATGCACAAGTGCTTTCCTAGCTAGATATTGAATATTGATCCATTTTGTTTAGGTGAATTGTATAATTCATTGTCATGTCCTTCACTAGATATTAGAAATTTCTTATTCTTATTCTTTTGTTATGAAAAAGTAATTTTATGACAATACATATCTATGAGTAGTTCATAAAGTAGAATAAAAAGAGAATGAAATGGAATGTATAATGCATTATTCATTTACAAGGTCAATATGACCTTTTTCAAGCCAAAATAAGTTATGTATCACTGTATTAGTCAATGCCATGATGAACTATATATGTTCATCATTTACTTATCAATATTTGAAGGAAACAAATCGTAAGATGAAAGGAGTTTAAGGAGTTAAAGGATTAAAAAGGTAGTTTATAACGTATGAGTTTATATCAAATAGTTTATAAGTTAAGTTTTAATTTATAGTAAATAAATTAATCGATTGAATTTTAGTGTTTGATAAAACTAGTAGTTGAAATAGTTTATTGTTGAAATACAAAAGTAAGTATATTTTTATCGTCTCCACAAGGACTGATGCGATATTGATGCCGTTCAACAATTAATATAATTTTAAGTAAAGTGGTTGATAGAGTTAGTTTATGAGAAAGTACGAAAATATAGTGATGGTAAAGAAATGATTAAAATCACAGAGAGAGAGAGATAAGTTTGATGGGATTTAGACATCGCTAACTCATTCGTATGTATTCTCCTAATCAGTTATATAGATTTTAGTCATCTACCAATATTATCACGTATAGCACGTCGAACGTTTCCGTGTCCGGATAACGCCGAGATATCTATTGTACCTACCTATTAACCTCCGATGTCTCGGATTGTCAATCAATACAATAGCACTAAGATTCGATACTTCAAGTGAATATTAAACCTAAATCTATCTCTAGAATTTAGACTTTAATAGATATCATCCTAGTTCTTAGATTCAAAAGGTATATATGTCTATAACAATTTAAATCCAAAGATAAAACATTGAAATCAAAGATAATATCAACATTAATAGATAATCTAGAATCATACATAACACCATGATCAAGATAAACACATACTAATAAAATTAATTACATCTAATCCCAACAAAAGTGTCTTTAGCTACTCATTACCATGGTAGCTTTACACAAGTGAGAAGAAAAAAAAAGAAATAACAACACCGGTTGATTTCTCGAACATTTGGTGTGCATTCACCTTTGTTTCCTCCGTCTGTTCCGCGCTCTCACTCTCTGCATTTTGCTCTAAAGCTCCCTCTGTTTCTAGTGTTGGTCGTGTTGTGAGAGTTTAGAATGGATTAGATGTGAATGGGCTCTGAAAAAATGAAGTCTGATGGCCTTTTATAAGTGACAGAAAAGTGGATCTTCGCTTAGCGACGGAACTGCTCGCTTAGCGACAGAGGTTTCTTCACCCTGAAGTACTCTTTAACCGCCACAGCTTCGCTGGCTCTCGCTACAGCTCGCTCAGCGACAACCTCTCGCTATCCCTCGCTATCTCTCGCTACAGCTCATCCTGCCACTGACTTGACTCGCTATCCCTCGCTATCTCTCGCTCAGCGACAACACTGATTTTTCTGCATTTTCTGACAGCTTGTGTTGTTTTGTCTGTCGCTTTGACGTCGCTTAGCCAACAACTCATACTCAAAATTTTGATCTCTTCATTCCAAATTCCATTAAATCCAAATTTTCCTACAAAAAGTGTTGGAATTAGATAGAAATAGCAAAAATAACTAATTTTCTCATTAAAACTAATATTTACAATTAGTTGGTTTTTTTATATGAAATTACTTTTACAATAAGTCAATAAGTGCTTAAAATATATATGTAAAATTACCAATTTTTGGCACTTATCATTTATAAGTATGAAACGACATAAAAAAAATGTTTAATTAATTTTTTTTTTCCATATAAGATGGTAAGGGTAAAATTGCAAGAAAAAATGATAAGCTATAAGCTCATAAGCTACATGAAATAGCATTTAAAAAATAAGCTATAAGCTATTTTTAAAAAATTATTACCAAACATGTCTTTTTTAGCCAATTGAACTTATAAGTTAGTATAAGTTAGCTTGTGTGTCTTTTCAAACAGAGTCTTAACGTTTAAGATAGTTCTAATGAATAAAAAAAAAAAGTTAAAATTTATTGTTATTCTTATGAGTTGGTTGCATTATAAAGCTAAAACAACTTGTGCAAGTATAAGATGTGCAGGTGCAACATGTTGAACAAAATGGGTCATACATCTTATTCAGGGGGAGAATACATATATGTGCAACATGTTAAACAAGATGTCCCAAACAATGGCGTAGGACATCTTGCCCCCAGTACAGCAGGCTGAAGAACTTAAAGCTTATCAAATACACGCAAATCTCTCTAAAGTTGTTATACTAGCGTAAATTCAAAGATTGCCAGTTGTTTAAGATGAGATAATAAAGTCTCTTATGATTGGGGATCATAACTAACTTTGATAAAGGATGAGATTAAATCTTTTATCTTATGGAGTTTGTTTTAAAACAAAAGTTTGTTTTAAAACTGAATCATATGAGCTGGCATCTCACAATCTCTACATCAAGAGGAGGCGTCGAAAGATTAACATGAATCTTTAATCTTATGAAGGAAGTTTTAAATCAAAAGTTTGTTTTCAAACTAAAATCCCCTATTAGTGTGCATCTCAAACAATCTATAACCAAGAGGAAGAGCATGACTATAAATAGAGACTCAAGCATACGTTTTCAAGCACGTGCAATAACTGAAGATTGTGAGTCCAAGACCTTGTGCCCAATGTGCAAGGTATACAACCGGTGAATAAGACTTAAAGGTGTTAAGTTCTTAGTTGCTAGGTTGTTATTTTTTATTTTTTTTTTGAAAAAGCTAAAATGAGATATATATTAACTAAAGAAAAACAGCCTCCTCAGCACAAGATGTGCCAAGATAGACTACAAAAGTTTACAATGGGACCAAGAAAGAAATACAACAATCAAAATCAAACAAGGCCCAAACATAACAAAGGACTAGACCACCAACTATGGTAGTTTAAAACTAGAGTAACACTCGTCGTCTTCAACCACCTATAGGAAAAAAGCTTGATCTTGTCCAATAACTGAATAAGGGTACTGGTTGAGCCTGTAAACAATCTGTGATTTCTCTCTGTCCAAATAACCCACACACTAGCAAGCCAAATAAGTTGCAGAAAAGACCGACGCGCCCGAGATCCACCAGCTAAATAAGTGAACTGAACCAAATGATCCCGGATAGTAGTAGAACTCATCAATGGAATGCCAATCCAAGTGCACACTAAAGCCCAAAGAGAACCAAAACAGCTACAAGAGATAAATAAGTGATAAGCTGACTCTGCCTCCCCACATCCAGAAATGCATACATGAGATACAGGAGATAAAATGCCTCGAGAAATCAGGTTGGACTTTGTAGGCAACCTGTCCCGCAACAATCGCCATGCAAATATGGAAACCTTCAATGGAACCTGAGAATGCCAAATAAGGTGCTCCGCATCATCCATAGTGACCGAATCAAGAGTAGTCAAAAGCTCATAAGCTCCCCGGACAGTGTAACCTGTATCAGGATCTGACTGCCACTGCCACCTATCTGAAAACTGTGCCTGCAATGAAAAGTTAGATAGTAAGGTCTGACACTCCCCCAGCATCTCCTCCTCCCACGCCCTCAGCTGCCTCCGCCACACCCACGCTGCCCCATCTGACCCCCAACCTAAAGTGAACATCTCGTTCACCGTGAACGACTTAGTCTCTGACAAGACATACAGACGACCAAATCGCTCACATAAAGGAGTCTCATCCAACCAGGGGTCTGTCCAAAAAAGAGTATCAGAGCCATCCCCAACCCTCCGTACCACATGCTCCCCAAACCACCTGCCCCCTGCCTCATCAACCCCCTCCCTAATCCTCGCTATCTCTCGCCACCACGATGACCCTCGCCGCCCTCCATCTCGCAATCTCCCTCTTTCCACCCCATACCGAGCTGCCAACACCCGAAACCACAACCCCTCTCGATCCACTAGCATCCTCCAACACCATTTACCTAAAAGTGCTAAATTAAACTCCCTCAACTGCCTGACCCCCAAACCTCCGTACTCCTTACGTAAACAAATAGTTTTCCAATTGATCCAAGCTGTTTTCCTAGTATCCTCACACCCACCCCAAAAAAATTTAATTAAAAGAGATTCAATAGAGGAAATGATACCTGAAGGTTGTTATTGTCGTTGAATGTCAATTCAACTTTATTTGTAAAAGACAAAGAAGAAGAATCATCACTTGTGATAGTGGTGAGAGGAAGGTGAGCAGTAACTCATATCTAGGAGAGTAGCTCTTAGGTAGAAAAACACTAGGATTAAGAAAAGACATACATATCAATAGGTTTTGGTATGCATTGTAAGACTAAGTATTAATTTGGAGTAGTATGTTTCCTTTCCTGATTTGGTATCCCCAGAGTAGGTGTGGTTTGCATTGAACTGAGTTAACAATTACTTGTGTCGTTTAATTATTTTCAGTATTTACTTCAGTATTTTTAAGTTGATCCTGCGATCCAGTTGTCGAACCAATTGTCTGAGACATCTAGCAATCTACACAATTGTCCCAGACATTGTGTAAGACATCTGTCCTACCGAGAACAAAATTTCATTTATAAAATAAAAAGTTAAAATAATAATTAATTACTAGCATTTGTCTATCTCTAAAAAAACTATCAATTAAATCGGTCAATTATTACTATTATGGACATGTTTGTTTTAACTTTAATTTTTTTTTTTTTTGTATTTTTAAAAATTATTTTTATGATAACTTAATTAATAATAGTAAAATTTATTTATTTTATAAATTAAAAAAGTGATTATTTATTATTATTATTATGAACTATATATGGGTTTTGGATGGAGATGTCTATAGGGGTATGATATGCTCACAAGTGCACGAATAATTGTCGTAATAAAAAAATATCGAATACATAGAAACTAATGAGTAACATGGTATAATTTGATTCAAGGAAACTTATATGTATTTTATATGAGAAAGTAGTGATGATGATTATAATAATTATATATGATGGTGATGATGATGATGATTATCTTTGGATTTTGGATTCTTTTTATGATCAAAGCAAGCTAGCAAATTAATGATTTGTATTTCTTATACATTAAAACCTCCCAGGATCATGGGTTTCACCTATAACATGAATTTCTAAATCTTTCCCAAACATACATTTGCTATGTGAAAACCTTCTTTTTAAAAGCAAGTTATAAGTTGTGAAAGAAAAGAGATGTTAATCAACCCATATGCTTACACTACTGTAATTAAAAGTAGTTACAAACCCTAAATTATTGACTCTAATTTGATCAAAGACTAAGTAAAACAATAGTCAAAGTAGAACTATTTGTATTATCCATTTAAACTTTGTTTTAAAATTTCATTTCTCATTTTCTTTTGCTTGGCCTTATGAAACTCAATTTGTACCTTTGTGGTGCAATTCATTTGGTGGAACGATAGTGTCTATTTTCATATTTATTTATCTTTAAATTGAAACCTCCAACATAATTGTTTTTGAACGAAATGATTTACCATCACATGTCATGGTGATCAAATCAAAGCCACAAGACAATGGCTGGATGCCATTTTTTTCGATTGTAGTAATTAATAAAATTAAAAATAGAAACAATACAAATTGCATAACCCCAAAGCACACTAATAATGTGTTAATTCTTTGGTTCTAGACCAACAAAAATATGTACACAAAACACCAAAAAATATATTATTTATAATCTTAAAAGGTATTTAACTTTCTTTCCATTTTGAGGAGTGGACCATGTTGCACGTAAAGACGAATTTGTCTTTGTCCCAATGCAGCCACAGCAACAATAATATATTCAATAGAATTGTAAAACATAGTGCTTGATGCATGATTCTTATTTTATTTGTGATATCTTGATAATTTTGTGGCTAAGCAATTCAAATAAACTCAGAGGATGTCATTAGTTTTAAATTGAATAAAAAACTCTTCACTTTTTAATCCGTGGTTGAATACTTTAATTAATTAACAAGTCTATAAAAGAAGGTAATTCTTTATTATTTTCTCATATGTTTTCTCAATTGTGTGCTTTGTATGACTAAAAGGACATTAGTTAGATTAAAAAAACTGAACTATATATAGCAAGCATTGCATCAGCATAAGTGTTATACAAACACAATAATTCGACAAATATTCAATACATGTGAAAATGTGTGCTTTATTATGTGTGGTCTCATGAATTTTCTTTAGGAAAAGTAAATATGAATTATATATTTGTCAAATTTTTATGTTTGTATAACATTTCTCTACTAATAGTAGTAGATTTAACTATATAAAAATTAATAAGAATTATAAATCCCTACATATATGACATATATACATCAAATAACTCGATAATTTGGTCGTAAATTTAACTATCAAAAGAAAAGAAAAAAATACTAATATATGTGAAAATCACACTTATTTAACTAAAACAGAATGAAAAACTAATTTGAAGGGGTAATTTTATGCCTAAATTGATCTTTAATCACGCATCTTCAATGAATTAATAATTGATAAGAAAAAAAGAATAGTGACAACTAAGGTTAGAAGAAGATCAAGAAAAAAAATATTTATTTACAAATTTTTGATAAATTTATTTATAATTTTATTTTTATTTTTTATAAAAGGTAGTGAACACTACAAATCACAAATTTTCTAACCATTTTTCTTTTTAGTTATAATTTCTTTGTATTTCCTTGTATTATTTTTCATTTATTTATATTCATCGTTCTTTTTAATGAATGGTCCAGATTTAACTGGAGGAAATTTACCTGGGAGAAGATCCACTCTCTGGTATGTAATATGAGTTTTAGTGGATTTTAGGATGAAGGTTCTATTAAATCCCTTACTGGTGTATCACTTTATACGACCACTAGATTAAGGGTCTTTTTGTTTCAGATTTTTCACCAAAAAAATATATTTTTCCCAAAAACAAGTCTATTTTTTTTATCTTACTTGTGTTTGTTTCATATTATTTCAAAAATCATTTTATTAAAAAAATCATTTTTTTCATGAGAATCTATTTTCAGTAGCTTTTATCAAAATTCATTTTTCTATCATTCATCATCCCTCACTATCTTAAAAAATAGATTTTAATGATTATAAACAAACGGTAAATAGCTTTAAATTTATTTTAAAATCTCTACAAAAAAATGATTTTCTTGAAAATGATTTTTTTCAAACAAAAAATCATCTTTTTTAAATCTCAAACAAACATGCCCGATAATTTTTGAAAAACATTATGCTGATCTTGATTCTTGTTTTATGGTATTGGGAATTGCCCCCCTAGGATTAGTGTGGCTTAGTTCTCTTTCTTAGGCTTAGAGGTCCTCTTTGCTTCGAGAAAAAAATGATTTAAGTACATTTTTTAATTCATATATACTTATTCACCAAAATATAAATTCATCAGTCACTTGCACTCGTTGCGGCTTTCAAGATGAATCTTTCCTTCATTGCATTCAAGACTTTGAGTTCTCTCGTATCTTTGGAACCACATTTGTTTTAACAATCATGATTTCTTCTCAAATTTGGATGTGTGCGATTGGTTCAAGCAGGGTGTCACAGGTTCACATGCCCTCATTTTCTCTAGGGGTGGCAGGAAAACCTAAACCCGATAGACCCACCCGAATCCAAACCAAAGTCAACGGGCGAAACTCGAGTTGACTGAGTTTGAGTTTGGGTTTGGGTGACACCCGAATATATGAGTGTGGGTTTGGGTAGTATCAAACCCCAAACCCACACCCAAAACTCATTCACCCACCCGTTTATATATTAAATTACTTATTTACCTCCATGTATTTTGCTTCTTTTTAAGTTTTTGAATGTTGTACTGGTGCATGTTGTAGTGATGATAACATTTGATGAATTATTTCGTGATAAACCGCACAAACCGAACAAACCGAACAAACCCTAACCGCATTGGTTTGGTTTGGGTGACTTTTCAAAAATCAACTGAACCAAACCGCATGCATTTTTATCTCGCGGTTAGGATGACTTTTATCTCAAAGAATCAAACCGCACTGCGAGCATCCCTAAATACGGCACGATCCAATAGTTGGGGGCGGGGATTGTCTCGCGTGTAAATGTGACGGCAGGGAGTCCAGTTTTATCATCCACCCGTTATTAATTGAACAAAAATGTGACTGGAACCCTCTCCCCAATAGTTATGTTAATTTTTTGTCATTTTTTTTTAAAAATTAATGTCTAGATTCTAGACAAAAACCTGTCACTAGAAGTCAATTATTTTTTAAATAGTTTTAGTAGATCTTGTGATTTTGAAAGAAGTAATAAATTAGGGGTATGAAGTAAAATTCTCTTTACAACATTAGCCATAGGCCCATTATATGTATACCCGAATGATGTTTTCACTTCCGACCCCCGATGTTTTCACTTCCGACCCCCGATGTTTTCAACTTCTTGAAAAAAAAATTCGGTTTCTAGAAACCGAAATTTACTCTGAATTTGTACTAGAAAAAATTCAGTTTATACGAGCCAAAATTTTATGCAAGGACAAAATTGGAATATTGAGAGGTGTACAAGAATCGGGGTGGTCGGAAGAGAAAACATCTAGCCAACTCCTACCTCACCCTAATCTCAAATACTCTTCCAACTTTTTCTCAATTAGGAGAAATCATTAATATATTTCCAACTCTTCTGTATGTCAAATTTCTTTCTTTAAAAATTATTTTATTTTCGGTCCTCATATATATTTTTAATTTGAAGGGTCAATCACATATCAAAAGTGATTCTCTTAGTGCTATTCATTTCATCTGTCAGAGTTACTTAATAGGTCATCCTTATTATCCTATAATTACCTTTTCATTGCTTTGATGTAGTTCCTAGTTTTTTGTTTTTCCCTAATGACTGATGCTGCTGCAATCAATTTTCCTAGATATTTTTAGTTTTGATTTTTCTTGAACCTTATTCCCGTTTGTTCATTAAAAAAAAGCTCAACGTTTGATAGAACTAAAAGAAATGGTAGGTATAGAATCAACGTTTGTATGAGTAGATAAAAACTACTTATACATGTTTAATTTTATCTACCCAAGTTGATAGCTTTCATTAGCAAATAAGTAATTTTGGACCACTCTGAAAAAGTTCATATGACAAAATATTTATTCAGTTAAAATTAGAGTGGTCCAATTCAACCATATACACAAATGTGAAAGGTAACATATATTTATAGACTTTGGTCATGTGTATACAAATAAAATACTCAAAGTCAGCACCAATGATACCCAAAAAAGTGTGAAATGGAAACATTATACTATCATCTAAATTCCTACCAAATTTATGATTGAAGTGAATATATCACTAAAAAATGTTTGGCATGCATATTTATAGACCAATTAAAATTTGGTTCAATTTAGCTCATTGATTTGCACATGCTACCATCAATAACCTTTCAATACAAACAAATTTATCAAATGGTTTTGATCTTTTACATTTTAATTTAACATAAGAAAAAAAAAACAAATATAATAATAACATTTTGTATTCTCTATAATACAAAAAATGCATGGAAAAGCTATAAAAAAGTATAGAAATGGTTCAAGCCTAGATCATATCATGTCTTGCTGCAGGGGACAAGTCCACAATTATGGATCCCACCATGGACCGAATTGAAAACTGACAAAGGGATCATATAACTCTGCATACATTAAAGTACAAAGGATATAGTGGAGACCTATGAGCAGCTTTGTAACATGTCCCTAAACTATCTTATGGTTGATACTAGCTCTGGTTCATGTCTAGTAACATTTTCATATATCATGTGGTTGGTTGTATAGACTATAGGTTATCATTCCATGTGTTTACAGCATGAATTGCCTTAAATTTAGGATACGAATTTAATTTAATTTGAAACATATTCACATGTCCTGATTTGATGTCCCTTATTGCAATAAGGTCATTCACATGGTCCATACCGTGATGAAATATAGTTACCCACATTTGAATTGCGGCGGTTGATTTGAGATCAATTGATTCATATTACATGAGAAAGGATTTTCTTAAGTTGAAAAAAATTGAGGAAATAATGTTGGTGTTTGGATCATTGGATTGTAAATATAAAACAATATTTAAATCTAAAAGAAATGGATTAAAGTTGATTGATGGTGGAGATGTGAAAATTGAGGAAATTTAAGAGAAAATAAATTGAGAGGGTCCTTTCTCACATTTACTAAATTACTGCTAAACAATCATTACCGATGATTCAAGACTGAACCACTTACACCCACATAAAAAAATTTGTTGACTAATTATTTTGCTCATAAGACCTATTCTGTGCATTCACATATTTATGCATTTGATGATTTCTGCCATTAATTTTGATCAGATGATTTTTATAGTAAGATTTCTATTTGCTGTTTGAATAACTAGTAATAAAAGAAAATAACGAATAAAACAAACAATGAACACACCGGAAGTTTGATAACGGAGTTTCCTAAGTGGTGAGTATACCTCTGACCGTAGAATTCGCTGCAGTACATTTCTATTGGATTTCAGTGTTACAAGTGGTATTTATAACAATAATAATCCAGCGCAGATAACCTCAAAAAAAAACCCTGAATCGTACTGTGGGGGCTAACGCCCCCTAACTCAGCTTCTGGGCTGCCCCCAACCTCTGATGCCTATGAGTCATACTCAATGATTACAAAAGTTGAAATATAATCCGTTTAATCCTAATCAAATAATTCTTAAAATATTGATTGTGTGAATGCGGGATTCCTAATTGCGGAGACTCAAGTCGGCTCAAATTCTCCTAATAAGTGCTTAAATCCTTTTCCAAAGTGCTTTTCCACAACTATAGCGATAGATTATTAAGAAGTAATGTTTCTTTTGTTAGCCAGTTTTAATTTGGCTGATTTTCTTGGCACTTAATAAAAAGATTTGAATTTTTTGTCTGACTAGTCAAAACTAGTAGTTTCTCTATCATTAAGAGCCACAAATTGAAGTAACATATATAATTTAGTAACAGACATATGTATAAGGTTAAGAAAGATTAACTGATTGATTACATTACAAGAAAGGTTCTTGTCCAAGTTGAGTGTTAGTTTGACTCAACATTAGCTGAATCAAACTTAAATGATTAATCAGGGTAAGAACAAAGATAACTATATAGATATTAATCCACTAAATGCTATATATAATCAAGTCAAATAATGAAGAACAAGTTTTAATTTGACTGGAAACTTATAAAGTTATAAAGGGTCCAAAAGAAATTCATGCATAATTTGAATCATTCTGTTCAAGTGCATTCATCTATGCAATTAATGATTAGTATGGTTAGCATATGATTATCTAACAAAAACCAATGATTAACATGTCAAACAACTCCCTTATATATATAACTAATGATTAGCATAATTATATCAAAATCAAATGCATAATGCTTGGCTAGCTGATAGTGCATTTTTCCAATTATTTTAGGGTAGCTTTGTTTTGGTAACAATTAATTCAAGGTAGTTGTCATTCCCTTTCAAATTTTGAATAATTTCACCCTGCCAAACCTATATATATCTCCATATTGAAAAGTCTTATTCACCCACCTAATTGATTTGATACTTATAGTCGTTTTCTCAATATTAGTGCTCAACTAAGGATGTTGAAGCTTTCATCTTTTACATATAATTTGACTTACATATAGGGACTTTGATCTTTTATTTGCCAAATAATATGAAACCTTTTTAACTCAATATTATTCATTTTTTTTTTCTACTTTACCTTAGAATTGAAGTTGGTTCTAAATCCATGGTTGGAATAACTAATAATAAAAGAGAAATAAATAAATGCAAATAATGAATATATGATGTTTGATAACTAAGTTCTCCAACTTGTGAATACGTCTTCGACTATAGAGTAGTCACAGTTGTTTTTTTATTAATTAACTTGAATGAATTAGAGTTTCAATGTTATAAGCGGTATTTCTAATAAAAATATTTCAGTCTACATAAGAAAAATATCCATTCGCTTTGCTACGCTACCTCAACTCATGGGCCACCCCAGCTCTCTTCCTAATGCATACGAGTCCTACGCAACATTAGTCTCACAAACTGCCTTATATATTTAATACGTTTTTTTAATTTGACTTGACACTCACTTAAGTCCTACAAAACTGACAATGTAAATTGTAAAGTAGTAAAAGATGTCCACTGTTTATATAATTAAGAATTGGTAATGTTTTTAATTGAATAAAGTTTAGAAGAGATGGACACCATAGACTCACTAAGATCAAAGCAAATCTTAAAACTTAAAAAGTGTTGATAGATGCATGTTTTTACATATTATCTACCAAGTAATTCTTCATGCAGAGTAAGAGTTACATTCACTCTATTTTAAGGGGGAATGGATTCTCTCAAGTGTGATTTACACTTGAGAGAATAAAGTGTAATCTAACACCATCTAAATTTATTTTCTCTAAATTTTTATATGTTTATCTCTCTTGATCAATGGTAACAAACCACACTTTATTCTCTCAAGTGTAAATTACACTTGAGAATTTACACTTGAGAGAATCCATTCCCATTTTAAGGCATGTGTCAATTCTTTACCGACCAAATTAATCAATATTTATTATAGTCTTAGGGCATATTGTTATTCAATTCAATACAAAATTCCAACATATTTATTTATGCCCTTATAATAATGCTAGTCTAAAACAGGACTAACTCAAAGGTTAGACCCCTAAAATCCTAGCTTCATACCTCACTTAAATAGGGACATGTGGACAACCAAAGTTAAACTAATAATAATAGCTTTAGGCCTCATTGTATTAACAACATATGGTTCACCTAGTACCTATAGCTATAGGCTATACTTATCTACTTGCATGTGTCATAAAAAATCCTACTCTTACATTAAACCAACCATGATCTAAAACAAATTGTCTAGATTGCTTAAAACATCTTGCTTAGTACAAAAAAGAAAGCAAAGCAACATGAACAATATACATTATGTAGCCTGGCCCCTAACCAATTAAAGAGAGTCTTTGTGTGTGACCGACAAAATCCAACTTGGGATTCTTGTAAAAAGCAAATAATCATGTCAATTCATATAATAAAATTAAATCCCATGGTTGGATTTATAGTGGTGCTATGTCTTTAGTAATTGCTTGTTATTATGTTTAGCAACACAAGACAAATAAGACAGTCCATAATCACTAAAATACAACAATTACACGTGCCGTCTATTCCTCATATGGACATTTTTTTTGGTTCACATATATATAACTTTAATTTTAATTTAAGCCCATTCCATGATATACCCCTACTAGACACAATGACCCATATTGTTTGTTTCTTTCATTAATTCATTTGATATAACCCCAATATCTCTATGGAGTGCATGCATGGGATTGAAATTGGATCTACTATCCTATCCTATAACATTTAATGTTATTTCAATTATTATAATTATTGTGATTGTGATCATAGTCAAATTAGTTTTAGAAATGACCTTATTATCATGCTATGCTTCTTTTGTATAGTTCATGACAATTACAACACTACAAGTTATTTCTCAACTACTATATTGCAAGCTAAGGGCACGTTTATTTGTACTTTTTCTTTAATGTTATAAATTGTGATTGTCTAATTAGTTTTAGAAAAGATCTTATTACTATATGCTCTGCTCCTTTTGTATGGTTCATGACATTTACAACACTACAAGCTATTTATCAGTTACTTATATTACAAGTTAAGGTATTTGGATTCATGTAGTGAAATAAGCACGCAGTTTCACGTATTAATAGATCTCGGCCGTTAATTTAAAATCGAATGGTTTAAATTTTAAATAAAATTTTATAAGCAAAACAATCTTAGCCATTCATTATATATCTGACGGCTCACATTCGTTAAAACACTATGCTATAACACTTTGCTGTAACCGTGGGAAATCCACTTCCCAAGTTAGGGTTTGTTTGTAGGTTTTTCCTTTAAATATACTTTTTTCTAAATGCGATAATTATTATTAATTGAATTAGCTACTACTATAATGACCATTTTCAATAGGTTAATTCTTTGATGACCAACTTACATAGTTGAGTACTGGTATGCAAAATTCATTTAAAATATAATTTTTTAAATATAAAAATATGACAGTGTTCATTTTTTTAATATTGCTCTTGAGAGAATCTCAATTGCCAAATAGCTATGTAGCACTAACATTTAAATTAAAAATGTTTGATGTCCGACACCAATACGACACCTATCAATATTATTAAATTATTTTTATATTTTCAAATTATATTTGATGTTAAAATAGTGTTATATAGTATTTCTTAGAAATGGGAGATATAGTATTTTTTACAAATGAGAGTTGAGCTTTAACTTATCTTTACAAAAGACGTGAGACTTCTTAACATATTTCCTCACTTTTAGTACTATTAGTCTTGGAAAGACTCTGATATCATCTTAGACATGTGAGTTGGGTTTTAACTCATCCTTACAAAACTAGATTGTAAGATAAAGATTAATTAACTCTTATTTATAAACCCTTATCTAGACCAAGTCACATCTAACGTGGAACTTCTTAACCGTATTAATCTTGAAAACACCGATTAACAAAGATGAAGGCTATGCCTCGGATATCAATCAATATATGTCTTTGTCATTAGCATTTGGAATACATGGGTGTGCACTGTGCAGTAGTCTTATAACTATCATCATATTCATGTATATATTGATGAAGAGTAGACCCATTAATGGATGCTAATGGTTAAATAGGGTTGGCCATTTTGAAAGGGACAACCAATCTAATCATTAAAAAGAGTATTACTATTACCTAATTCAATTGTCAGGTACTGTTGTGAGTTGATAATATTCTTGTGTTGTTGGACTTTTTAACAAAAAATAGTTAGGAAAATATAAAAACTAAGTTATTTTGAACAGTGTCATTTATGTGAGATAGTGAATTTTGAATTTGGAAGAAAATGAAAAGTTTCATTTGTAGTTGCTATATTAATTAACAGATAAAATATAATGTCTCTTTCATGAAACAGATAAGAGGTATACAGTTGTTAATTTGTCCTGTTGTTTTTTTCTCTATGCCTAAACTTTCCTTCATTTGGTTTAATGACAAGAAACAACCTGGTTTTATACAGATATGCTCTGTATCATATGTTTGATGTTTGATGTTTGATTTGAGGGAAATGTGTGGATGAAGAGAATTAGATTTGTTTTCTCATTTTGTCAGAAAGAATATGTATGTATATAATAAAAAAATATTAAATATGTTTGTAGTTAACTTTCATTTTGTTTATTGTTATAAATAATTTAGCGCTAGAAGTTCCACCTTTAAGTGGGGTGTTTAAGTTTGAATTTTGGCTCCTACATATATAATGTGATGTCCTACTAATTGAGTTAAACTCATGGGGACAATCAACTTTCATTTTCGTTCTCTCTAAAAAATTCTTTCAAATTTTAGTCTCTAAGTTTTCAGTTTTCAATTTTCAATTTTAGTTTAGGAGAAAACTTATATGCATTTCTTTAGATGCTGTTTTTCCTGTTCCTCTCACAAAAAGGTAGTTATTTATATTTTTTAATTAAAAAAAGAAAAAGAAAAATGTTTTTAAATAAAAATAACTTCCCCCATTTATCTAGCACAGTAAAAACTGTGTATATGGAACTGTACATAAGTTTGGTCCTTTAGTTTATGCTTTTTTACAATAGTTCATGTACCATATTTTAAATGACTTTATCATGACATGACATCGTTAAAACTTTAAAATATCATTAGATTAATAATTTAAATATTTATCTTTAGTTTAACAATTTAATCATTAATTTGAAGTTATAGATAAATTAATAAATATTAAAGTTTAAATAGTTAAATCTATCTTGCAAAATTTTAATTTTTTTTAAACTAGCTAGGGATGAACTACATATGGTTTTTTTCTTAATGTTTTTTGCACTTAAAAATCCATATTTAATTTTTTTTTCAAAAAATTCTAAATTTTTGTGGAAGGAAATATTCTAATATTATAAATAAACATGAATAAACAAACTCATTCTTAAATGGGAAGAGCACACATGAGTTATCTTAGGGTGTGTATTGGATTGGGATTTCGTGGGATTTTAAAAGACTTTTTTATGACAAAACAATCTTGAGGTATTCAATCAAGACTTTTACAAAAGTTAAATAAATCTTGTGGTATTCAATTAGGACAAACAAGATTTTTTTTTCAGGGCAACAAAATCTATTGGTATTCAATTGAGATTTGTTATTACTTTTAAAATGTCTATTGGTATTCAAAAGTCTACCGATTTTGATGAATTCTTCTTTGGAATAGATTTTGAGAGACTTTTTAGTTGAAAATACACTTGATATACTTTTTCAACAATCTCACAAAAAGTCTTGAGACTTTTTTAAACTCTCCAAGACTTTTTACTTTAATCATCATTATACCGGTTTCTTCTTCTTCTATCTAATATGTTTTTTTTGAAAAAAAATATTTTAACAAATTCTACGTATTTTTACAAACTTTATACTCCAAAGAGGTCTGCATGTTCTCCGCATTCATTTTGGGGTCAACTTCTTTGCAACTTATATCGTGGTTTTCACTTATATGTAATTTTTCTTATTGCATGTTCTTGGAATGATGTGTTTAAGGTTTGCATTGTACATAATAGGCACATTGGTATGGAATATCTTTTCAACTGGGGAGAAGATTCTTGACTAAAGAGTGTGATGATGTCAAGGAAGGTGTGGCTTATATTTAGCAATGGAGATATAAAAACCGATGGAACAAGGATCATATGACCAAACACATAAAGTTATACACATGATGTAGAAAAAGAGATAGCGTGGAAGTTTTCACCAAAAACCATGGCCTTTATTTTAACTTCTCACCTTTTACAGCCAAACTCACTTTATAAAAACATGTTGCTCCTTTGCAAATATCTATTCTGCACAGAAAATTGACATAGTTTCCTTCCACCTGTAAAACTTTATCTATAAGCACAATCAAGCTTAAAATACATGTTACTTGAGTAGCTTTACATCATGTTATCTAGATAGAAATTAGATTGCTCGTATTTTTTAGACCTATCTTACAAATATCATCGACGTCTGTACATCTACCATGTTTTGCCATTTAATTTTGGTTTTAAACATGCAAGTGAGGTTACCATTGCCATGCACATGATATAAGCTCATCCAAGAATTTCCCTACAGATAAATATCTTTAACAAGGTATTGTTCTTTATAAGATAACCAAGTTAAAATTTTGTAAGTCTACAACTCAACATTCAAAAGGCACGGCACCGGCAGGATATATCAGCAAGAATAGTCTATTCCCACCATTAATTAAACTCCCATCAAACCTAGGATATTCCTTCTAGAACATCAACAGTGTTAATATGAAATTCGGCAAGAGTACAAAGTGTGTCATATTAGAAATTTAATCAGCTAAGGGCAACGTGATTTCAGAATCTTTACTACTGCAATCCACAGTATTACAAACACTTTTGGGGGCAATATTGATGACAAGAAGCAATAAAACAAATCCTAGATAATAAACATTCCATCCATCCAATGATCTGCAATGGTCATAACATAATTATCCATTCCACCTTAGACTTAGTTCCAAGCATGCTTAGTATTCCAGCTATTTCATGTTAATAACAGTAGATCACAATGAATGTTGTATACAGCTCTTGGTTATAGTTCTATCAGACAAAAGTTGACAACCAAGCTCTGTGAAGCTGTCAATGTCAAAGATTACTAACTTCTGTACAGATACTTTGACAGTGGGAACTTTAGGCTCCTTGCAACTTGCTTAAACAATATTGAAATTACTATTCTTCATTATACAGGCGTGCGAGCATGGAATTTTGATATAATATAACAAAGAACTTTATGAGATTATTAAGTGAGTGAGACAAAGATTTTACCTTTAAAGCCAGGTCTTCAGATATAGTTGATTGATACCGAGTCGAGCCTTCAATTGGACAACTCTTTCCATTGAAAATAAAATTAGCATTGCAGAGAGTGGATAGCTGCAAAAGAACATCAGACATCAGTGAACCGCTGCCACATTGAGCTCCTAATTCTTCATTGTTTTGTTCCTCTTCATCAGATTGATCTTCTCCAACAGAAACAATACACTGAAAGATGGCTATCAATCTCTCCAATGGGAAAGTTCCTCTTCTAACATTTCCTTCTTTTCAAGCGCTTTCTCAGAGGCCCTGTGCATTCAACAACAATAATAATTGAGCAATGCTAAATAAAAATGTACTGTGGGCACATACCAAACTTTTATCAATAACTATGAAAAATATAAGAAATCCATCCAGACAATGGTTGGAACTTCAATGCATAAAAAACCAAGAAAGGCTTCGCTTAAATAATAAAGAGATATCAAAGGTAGTAAACTAGCGCTGAAATCTCAAAACATTATACAGAGCAATGTTTTTTGGGCACAGAAAAATATTGTTTTGAATCACAATACTTACTTCCTCTTTCGCTTTCGATTATCAGAACCACCTTTGGAATCAAAAAGTGAAGCATCAAGAGTAGCAGGGTTTCTGGAGGCAAGAAATGCTGAAATAAGAAGATACTTTGCATTGGTCGACATATGAAAATCAAGATCACCGATTTCCTCCGATCTCTTCAGATTTCCCTTAAGCTTTGTCTCTTTACCACTCTCAGCTTCACTTGAAGGAGGAGATGAAACCTTAAATACATCATTCAGAGAGGAAGCAATATGAGGCTTGATGTGATTGAATAGCCTCCTCTTCATGTCTTCATTAGGAACAACTCCCTTTCCCTTATCACTTAAAGGTTCGCAATATTTTTCAAATAGTGGCTTTAATGCAGAAGACAACTCACCAACTTGCCTAGTAATTCTGCAGAAAGGCCTCAGAGCTACGCTGCATGAAAAGAAACAAAAGTCTTCACTATATGAGATCGTGTAAAGCTTCAAATGGAAACAGATATTAGTGATAAAAATGTCTTACTCGAGAAATGAGGAATACAACTTCTGGTTTGCTTGGTTTCTCAATAAGATTTGACGCATATCACCTTCTGTGTAATCCGGAAAGTAAATGGGGATAGGCTCCACATAACCCATGTTAGTAGAGTAAAAAGTATCTGGTGAAGTACTGCTGATGAAAATCAGACTAACCTCAGGCATCTTTAGCATATCATAGAGATTAAACAGTAAGGGCAATATCGTCGAGCTTTTGTCCCAATCTCGAACAAGATGAAAATTGTCAAATACCAAGTAGATCATATTTCCCATTCCCCCATGTATATTCTTTTCTGAGATCGATTTTTCTGATTTCACCTTCAGATTGTCTATAACACTGGTCAATGCTTCGCGAAGAAAATTGATAAAATCGGACGGTCTTTCACAACGCTTTGCATTTGTATAACAATTGGCAGCATTTTTTCTATGGAGAAGTAACTGATTTAGAACAGACTCGAACAAGATACGTTGGTTATAACACGTCCTACAACTAGAATAAACAAGAGGCCTTTGGAGATGTTTGAATAATTGAAGAATGATACTGGTTTTTCCAGTAGAAGCACCTCCATACACAAACATAGGAAGTATTGGCGAATTCAAAGGTCCTAAAAGACGCACAATCTCATGAATCTGAGTACTTCTACCGGGAAAACTGGAAACGATATCATCTAGGCTAATAGGGTCTCTATAACACCCCATATTGATTTATCTATAATATCAATAGGAGCACAAATAACTGAATCGGGAAAAATTAAACTAATCTTTTACACAAGTAGTCCGAAGGAAATACCCAATATACGTGATTTAATTAAATTGAATCAACTGTCATAATGTAATTGTTAACAACTTTACATCAGAGCCAAGATAACTGATAAATACATGTATACGTGACATTATCCTATACAAGAGTTTCTTACGCTGGAATCAGGTAAACATCGAAAAGACTTCCATTAGCCTTGCTTATTTGTCCAATCCTTAAACTTCTTGAACGAACAACCTGTAACCTATAATCAAATAATCGTGGGGTGAGACTACTAAGCCTCGCTGAGTTTCTTACTACCCTCTACTTGGTGTACCAACACCAGGGCCCTGCAAATAGTTGATCGCTAGTAACTCATTCATTAAAGAATAGCATAATATAAATAAAGGTGTATCACACAAACTTATCTTGGTTGTTTTTATAACTCACGGACACTTCGAGGTGAGCGGTTCTCGAAGGCCGTGCTATGGTCCCTGATATTAAATGTAGATCAGAAAACCACCTCAGCTCACAATTTAACTAAACTGATTCTCACTAAAAGTGTAGAATCTCTCCTAGCATACGCTAGTCTCATAGCCCAAGGCTACATACTCTGTGGTTCGGGATCAACCACTACTTAATCAGCTATATTAATTCTAAGATTCTTACTTAACAACCAATCCCGGGGAACTAATATAGCTTATGTTCTCATGCATCTTTACACGGTAACTCGCAGTAGACGACTAAAGGTTTTATATACATTGTGCTAATCGCTTAGAATTCAATAGTAAGTAAATTGTTATGAAATCAGTCAACTCTAAATTATTACCACAATATAATACCACAATCGAATATGGCGTTAACGTGTCTAAATATACGGAAAACTCGCACGAGTCATAAGCTCTAACTATCATCAAACCATCCTAAAATTGATGTTGAAATGGTGTGTGAAAATGTTTAATAATCAAGGGCCATTACCGTACGAGTCGGGAGTCATCCGGGCCTTAAAACAACATATTTTCATAAAAAATTTAAGTTCTTAAAACAACTCTTAACAATACCTATTGACTCCTAACTTATACCTCATGAAACTACAATTATCCAAATATATTCACAGCACATTTGAGCATGGGGAAGGGAATTACTCAAACATTTCAAATTATATCATTTCTAAGCTAATTCATCAATTTTTCTAACATAGTAATTACTAATTATGAATTTCTATGCTTTGGACTTATGGTTGCCATGTCTCTACTTAAACAAACCCACCTGATAATTTGATGAACTTGATGATGAAACTTAAGCTCCTTACTAACCCAATCAAAAGACTTCGAGTAGCCCAATATGTAAGTCTCCTACTCACAATGAAAGAGTTTCATCACCTACTCAATTATATTATCAATCCTTTGATTGAGATTCTTTCAATCACCACCACCATACGTGTTAACAGCAGCACCCCCAATTTCCATGTATGCACAACCACATCCACATTTGAAGAAACTTCAAGTTTCAATTCTGTTCTTGTTCTACAAACTCATGCATGCTTTGATCTAATCAATCACAGCAACAATCCAATACAACCAGCCCTAAGTATGGTTTCTTCAGTACCCAGAAGCTCCAAAATTGGATGAATTCAACACATGCTACTTTTGGGTTAATGACTATTTCACCCTTCTCTATCTCTCCACAAGGCATGTTTGTTATCTTCAATTAACTCATAAATCCAAATTTTATTTTCTAATTAATACTATCTTTATTAATTAGAGCTGGGTTGTTACAGTCTCCTCCAACCAAAAGGTCATTGATTGTTAGGGATTCAAGGCTGTTGTTTTCTTTTGATGCAGTTTTAGTATTTGAAGTGGATGTTGAAGATAAAGACCTTGTTGTTCTTCTGGGGATTTGTGGGGCTTCCTCTTTATCCATGTATCTTAGCTGCTCAAGAACTTAGTTTCTGATGAATGAGGGAATAATCAGTTAGAAATGAAATTGCAAAGATCAACAAACAGTAGGATTTAGGAATGCAGATTATTAGTTAATGCATATAATATCCTAATCCAAACACACACTTGTGACCCAAAACACAACTTTATACCTTACAGAAAAAATGCATATCAAATAAATATTTTAAATATAACATATATTATTATCTTTAATTCAATCCTACCTCTCCCTCTACCCAAAAAACAATGCAATCATTTAATTAACACCTGTACATCAAGGGCACCCACAGCCCATTTCAGTCCACAAGAACAAACACATTCCTGATCTCTTAACTTTTTATTTTATTTTTTTATTTTCAGTTCCTAGGGAAGGGGCCCTAATAGTCCAGAGTTCGGGGCGAGTTCTTGCATTAAGTGGTTCCATAAATGAATGACACAAACACAAAACACAAGTAATAATTAGAGAAAACAAAAGTGAGTTTATCTAACCAAAACAAGTGTCATAACGATGTACTGTCATAAAAATGGACTCCTAATAAAAAATACTACAATTTTTTTTAAAAAAAAAACATCATTTATTTAAATTGTAAATAGCATCAACAACTTCAAAAGTAGTTATTTATCCGTGTCACTAACATAAATAAAAAAAAGTCATATCTCCCAGCTACTAAAAAAAACCTCCCTTCTAGCTTTTCTTGAAGCAAATTCTTCTACTTAAAAATTAAGAAATAATTAGCAAAATTAAACTAACATTTACAAAACAAAGTAGCAATTAAACATTTACAAATTTCAATTTGATGTAAAAGTACGAAGCATCAACAGCAACATAAATATATCATTAACAGGATGTTAAATTGTGAATGTGTGATATAATTATTTTTAGCATTAAGAAGCATTTCACAATTATGAAGCATATCAACAATGTACATCACGAAGCATCATCACAACAACAACCTTATTTAGATAGTATCACAAATTTCAATTTTTAATTTGTATGAACAAATTGGAAGATAAACGGTGAACAGAGGGGGCTGAGAACTTTGCATTCGCTTTGTTGATCGGAGGAGTTTTGAAACAGTTTGAAATAAATGACAATTAAAGTTAAAGGCAGTTTTCTTAAGTACTTTCGAATTTCTTCTCTATTTTGGTAACTGGCGCTATATTTGATTACTATTGAAGTATTATCCGGAGATTAATTTTTATTAAAGTAAGCCTAGGCTCTGTTTGGTAACATAAATAAGCTAGCTTATAGCTTATTATATGAGCTTATAAGCTTGTTTCAAAAAATTAGAGATGTTTGGTAACAAGCTTTTTGTACTAGCTTATAGCTTTTTTTCAGATGCTATTTCAAGTAGCATTTGAGCTTATAGCTTATAGCTTTTTACACTTTATTCCATTTTTACCCTTTAATTTAATAACTACACACTCTAAAAAATAAACTACCCATTATCAATTATGTAATTTTATATTTAATAACCACTTTAAAAGCTAATTTTACCAAACACTTTAATTTCAATAAGCTAGCTTTTCAGCTATCAGCTATAAGCTAGCTTTTCAGCTATAAGCTAGCTTTTCAGCTATCAGCCAGCTTATAGCTTATTTTTACCAAACAGACCCCTAGTATCACTATACTTACTTCTATTTTAATCTGCTTAGGTTGAGTCAATTAAACTAGGTTTAGCCTTCGTTATTTTGTTTCCTTACCCTTAACGAGTTCGGCCTTAAATAGGCGTCCTTACCTTTAGAGGTTCAAAATCTAACAAGTTCTCTAGCTTAAATGGTTCTCTAATGTCAGTATAGAATTTAACTATTTTACGTCACCTGTACGGCCTGCCACCCGAACAAATCGAAGATGTAGATGATCGGAATTGGATCTAAATTAAATAATTACTGTTCTTGTCGATTTTACGATTTTCAGTCTGAGAATTTTTTTTTCTACCCCTACATTTATCTCTTTACCCCAACATATTTTAAAATATTCTCATTTTACCCTTATATTAAAGTGTGTTGGTATGTTAAAAATGTGCTGATATGTTAATTAAAGTGTGCTGATATGTTAAAAATGTGTTGATAGTATGTTAAAACTGCATCAAAAATATGCTGGTATGTTAAAAGTGTGTTAGTATATTAAAATTATATTTATCTCTTTGAGATATTTTACGGGGAACAGATGCCATAGTCACAGTATACTCATCACTGTCATCAGGTTCAGTCATCCTGTGTACAAAAAACAAGTTGAGAATTTTGTACCAAAATCATTACTTTGTTTGAAAATTTCGTTTATGTTAACAATGACCGCAGACCACAAATTGTACACAGTTACACACTCTTCATTTGGGAACATGTACTAGGCATGGCAATGGGGCGGGACGGGGACGGGTTTTGCCCTCCCCAAATTCAAACCCATAAAGTTCTGGTTTCCCCAAACTCATCCCAAATTCGAGCGGGGATAAAAATGATAACCCCAAACCCATACCTAACGGGGATCGGGTATCCTCATCGGGTTTCGGGTATCCCCATTACGCCTCTTTCGACATGAATTTAGATTATATTTTAGTATTTTTTTATTAAAAAAAAGTTAAATGTCCAAAATTATTTTTTCTCAACAATATTTTTTTAAATAAAAAAAAAGAGAAAATGGTTTGTTTAATACTCAAATTAAAATAAAAAATAAATATATGAACCTAATTTAAGAGATTGTTTAAGCGTTTCTAATTTAAAAAAAAGTAAAATCTAATTTTTAGTATAGCGGGACGGGTTCGGGGACGGGTTCGGGATGAGTATCTACCCATTACCCGCCCCAAACCCATCTTTTGAAATCGGGGAAAACCCAAACCCGAACTCAAACTCAGTCAACTCGGGTATTCCCCGTCAAAACGGGTATAATTTGGATAAGTACCCGCGAATATGAGTTTTATTGTCATGCCTAACATGTACAGATCCAAAATCAAGATTGATAGCTATATGCCAACATGATTTAAACAACAATAAGTAAATCACATTTCAATGAAATCATGTAACATGCCACTGCAACAAATCAAGGAAACTTATTCACACACAAACCAAATTCTTGAATTTCAATGAAGACATGACCATACCTAATTGCATTCCAAAATCACACAAAAACACGATATGCAGTATCTGACAACAGACCACAAATTGTAGACAGTTACACCACACTCTTCATTACAAAATAGAAAAATATTACAAAGAATTCACCATATTTGGGAACAAGTACACAGACCCAAAATCAAGATTAATAGTTTTTTCTTAAAAACCATCAAAACTTACCGGCACACTGCCAGCAGATTTTTTACTCAGTTTTAACATACCAGCATATTTTTAACATATCAACATACTTTAATTAACATATCAGCACACTTTTAACTAGGGGTGTTCATGGTCGGTTATTTTGACAAACCAAACCATATCCAAACCAAAACCACTTATATGGATTTGGATACATAACCATAACCATATTTTTTTATAAACCGGTTATATAACTAATTATAAATTTGGATACGGATACATAACCAAATGTTTTTATAAAACTGGTTTAAAAGCGGTTAATTTTTTAAATCCAATTTTAAATTGGTTATTTTTAAAACTAGATTAATAACCGGATATTTCTCTTGCAAAACTGGTTTTTTTTTTCAAGTAAAAAAAAAAAATCAGATTTTAAGACCAAATTTTGCAAAAACAATTTTTTTTTTAAAATTTAAAGTCAATATATAATTGAAGGATTTTTCAGACACAACTGCTAACTTTATTAAATACAAAATGTTCTCAAAATGATAAAACTCCAAACCAAAATCACATTGCAAGTTCTTAATCTTATATTTTTTTAATAAGATTTCAACTGCAGACCTTGAAAGAATAAAGCATAGAGAGACTATAACTCTATATGAATTATCTTCAGCTTACACATGAGATTCATTGACAGAAGCAACATGAAAAACCAGTTTAAAATTCCACAGTAGATTCATGAGATTTCAAACTGCAGGTCTGATAACAAAGTTGAACAGAAAATCAACATTCAATCTATAACATCCTGCATACACAATTGTAAATTGATACACAGACCAATTAAACTAAGCTCAAAACATGCTAAAAGAAAGCACATAAGCTTAAGCTTATACATCATCATAACAAATTATCCATAGCTAATAGTCTAATACGAAACAAAAAAAAACTCGTCAATCTTCATCGAGAGCAACTGAGGCTGAACAAGCATCACCAGTTTTCATAGTAGCTACTTCTACAGAGAAAAACAGAAATAAAACTTATTAATAACCAACTTATAATCTAATAAATCATAACTTTAATTAGACTATTAGTGATATCATCATACCTTGCTCTAATTTCTCAAGTTCATTGTAATCCTCAATAATAAGTGAATCAACATACCAACACACTTTAATATAAGGGTAGAATGAGAATGTTTTAAAATATGTTGGGGCAAATAGATAAATATAGGGGTAGAAAAAATAAATCAGTCCGTTGCTCAAGCCTAGTAATAGCCAAGTCTGATAAGCCCACTTCACTTTCGTTTGTAACCAAACAAAAATTTTAATAATATTCCAATACTTCTCCTTTCCACTACTAGTAACGTTCTCGGCCCCTTCATTGAACAAACTTTCTCCCTCCCACGCAGGCACCACTGTTATCTCCGACAGAGTGAACTTCTCCTCTCTCTCTCTCTCTGAAACAAAAGGGGTAAAACAAAACCAAGAAAAGGAAAAACAAATTCAAGGTTAGTTGCTAATTGCTCAAATTTTTTTCTTTTCTAATTGTTAATTTCTTATTCTTTGTTCACCGTTTATCTTCCAATTTGTTCATACAAATTAAAAATTGAAATTTGTGATACTATCTAAATAAGGTTGTTGTTGTGATGATGCTTCGTGATGTACATTGTTGATATGCTTCATAATTGTGAAATGCTTCTTAATGCTTCATAATTTGATGAAAAATCTGAAACAAACAGGCTCATCATTGGATCATGATCACAACGAAATATTAACAGAGGTATCAACACAAGAATTAGTAGCTTTGCGATACGAGTAACAAACTTTAATTTACCAATCCATAGTGAGCAATTGACGAATATGCCGCAACAACCTCCAATCAACCACACTATCTAAGGAATCCTTCAACAACATATCAACAATCATTATTGGAACTTTACTCACATTCGTTGTAATTTGGTTCATGAAATTTTGAAGTTAGATGATCATATTTATAAGAATTAGTTTTTCTCTTGTCATCTAAGTAGTGTTTATCATCAGTAGGTATAAAGTGTTTTTATGTCTAAAAAAACCTATTATTTCATTCCCTCAAACTCGGAAAATAGGATATGTGACAAGAAGTCATGTTGAACTGATCAAAACTGATAATAATCCTAATTTATGGTCCTTTGAAACAAGTTAAGTTCTTATGCTTTTTCTAAGACTCAAATTGCTTGCCTTCAAAGGTTTGTCCAAAGCTCCAATTCTTGGGAGCTACACTGTAAGATGTAATGGTTACCCCATCACTACTAGTGACCTCAAATGAAAGAGGTTGGTTTTGTAGCAAAGCATTTACATGCCAGTTTTGACCCCAATTCCGACCCATAGAAATCCAACCAGTTCTTGAACCTTTAACTTTGACACCAACAATGTCTCCTATGCCACCCACATTACTGATCAGCACTGAATTGAAGATGCCGGAACCAGTAATCGTAAACCGCATTCCACCTTCCCTTATGCACTTTATCCTGCTCCAAAAAATACCATCGAAATCACGTTTATTTTTAAGAAATGTTAGACTTGGAAGTTGAAGAAAATGAAAGTTAAGAATGATGTACTACATATATTTCAGTATAAATTTACTTCAGGCAGAAAAGCTTCAAACAAATTAAAAAGAAATCTAAACATTAAAAAAATTAATTTCATATTCAATCTTTAATTGCATGTCAAAGACTTTTTTTATATATGAAGTTTTCAATTTCCTTTAGTATAAGACGGATTGAATCTCTGACCACCAGCATAAAGGACTAAAGTCTCATACCATTTGAATCAATTTATTGTTCGTAAAATCAAAGACTTTTTAATACTTAGTATTAGTATTAAGGAATATAACTTGTAAGTTTATTCTTGTAAAAGGGGAATGATGTGTAAGTAATCAATCTCATACAAAGGAAAGATTTCGGTGGTTTGCTCATACTTTTGGTAGGGCAGCTTTCCTTTTAATGAAAAATGTATCCGTTGGTTTCATAGTGATCATTTTTGGGTACTATCATATGATTTTAATTTTAATCATTGATTATTTAAATTGGTCTCCCAAATGGTAACCTATGATATGATTAAGCTTACCCCAACTCTTTTAACCGTTAACTTAATTAGTTCAATCAGTTGAGCTAGTCATCACACGCGATGCACTTAATAAACTTGGTAATACAAGTTAATAGTTGTCTTGTCACACATTCATTCATTCATAAAATATTCAAAATTTAGAAAGAAAATGAGCAGTGTACCTGCGATACTTCACCGGCATATTACCCCCTTTCCAAATAGCAATCTTCTCAAAAGCTTCAACCGGAAGCACAAAATGTTGTTTAGGAGGATTACAATGTCCACCTTCACTCTCCGCATCAAAACCATAATTCGGAGCACAGAAATTAGTAGCAGTCACAACAATCGACTTACCGGAGACACACCACCGACGATCAAAAGGAACATCCTCCTCAAGACATCGAAGCTCAAAGCACGCACCACAGATCTGACCACGCACGAATAGAGTTTCACTCAGAGCAGCTGATGCCGTTATACCGTAACCGTCTCTGTGAGTGTCTCCGTAGCCACACGCTCCATCTACTGCGTCTCTGGTGTCATCAGTGGCGGAGTAGTATGTGGCGTGAGCGGAGAGCCAATCGGAGACAGTGGAGGAGGGTGGTTCGGGGGAAGATTCGGAGAATGGTGTGGCTGGTGGTGATGGCGAAAAGTAATGTGAAGTAGTAGATGATGAAGTTAGTTGGAGGGTAATAATGTAAATTGAGATTGAGATTAACACACGCTGTGACATTTTGTGTTTGTTTTTAGTTATAGAGGTTGAGAATTTGAGAGTGAAGAATGAGTAGTAAATAGAACTAGAAGAACTTGTTTGTTCATCATTTTTCAAACCTTCGTTCAATTTTTTATTACTTGAGTTCTTGAGTACTGACACTTGTGTCACTGTGTACTGCAATTTACTAGAAGAAAAATGTATTTGTTTTTTTACTAAAAAAAAATAGTGTACCTTAATCATTTGGTCCTAAGTTTGATTCGGACACTGCTTGTGGAGAAGCATTTATTGAAAAAGGTCGACTACTTAAATAGATCTCATTAGTCTGTGCAGTCGAGCACGCAGAGAATACTTGATTTAAAAAAAAACAGTTTAGTAATGTTGGATTTCAGCGTTTGTGGTTCACATGGGAACTTAGATAACGATTTTTTGGGTGAGTGCGGTCCCCTTCAGCATACATGGACGGCTTGGAATGCTCCTCCCCTTTGTACTAGAACTGTATTTTGATTTGATTTACTGCTGACAGCTAACATAGCAGCAGAATTCTGGTTTTGGTGTTTTTCTAATCCTACTAATAATCTAATCTAATGGATAAAATAAAGGAAAATGTTATGAATGTCCATGTACCATTGTTTAAGTAATATTTCAAATTTGGTCAAGGCTCATTTTTGCATTGGACAGGGTCACCCCTATCATATCATTAATGAGGTAAAATCTTCTTTATATTTTTTCTATTTGTCCTTCTCTATTATTATAGGTTTGAAGAAGGAAAATGTTATTCAAACACAATTCGCTAACAAAATTATAATAAATATACACTTTTTATTTTTTTTAATATTATTAGCATACATCGGATTCAGTATTGTGAGTGGAGAGAGAAGATGTCGTATTTTTGTCCCACAAGTTCACGTTGATATAACACACATCAATTTTGAAGAATTTTAGAAATGCTAATTCTCTTATTGTAAAGCCTAACTCGTAGTTATGTTATATTCTAACTTTAAAGTTTCAAACCACAACACTTACTTAATCATCCTAAAATTAGAATAATGAAGAGTGAGAAACCTGTAAAACTGAATAAGAAGAAATAGAAAAAATAGTAATATTAAATTTTTGAAATGTTATAGTTACTATTTTTTCTATTTCTTGGGAGGGGACTAGGTCTAAAAAAACTCTTTAAAAATAGAAAAATAATCTTTATTATATAGGCTATGAATATTTTGAGCAAGAAATCCCACACATAGTGAAAAGAAACTTATATAGAGTTGGCGGTAAAGAGTGCCTTTGTTGGTAGTAAAATATATGTAACATAAACACTTCCACTGAGCATAAAGAGTTGTAAAACAAAAACACTAGACAAAAAAGGAAGCTTTGGACATTTGAACAACAGAACAATTTGCAACGAAACAAAAATGTCAAAATTTATAGCTCCCTCTTCCATGTTACTAGTTCATCCACCATATGTATGTTAGGATACACCGTACACGTTCAATGATGATGTCTATTTCTCGCATCTTCGCTATGGTTTTTCCCAAAGCAATAAATTAAGAGTTTCGCTCCTAACTCGTACGGTATCATTGTTATATTGAAGAGTGATTTTATTTCTTTGACATGCACCTTTTATATGGCACAAACCCTTTACCACAAGTTTCATGTCTCACTGTTACGTACTCTTAGCTTTGATATAGCTGATTTTTCACATAGTGAATTATTGCCTAGAAGTTCCAATTTTCCTTCCACCTTACTAAAATCTATGTTAATAGGTATTGGTTTGCATGCCTCAATTGTTGGAGAAGATGTTCTGCGAGTATCGGTTACAAATAGAGTCATCCCGAAAAGTTTAAGAGTTTGACGAGACGATTCTTCTATGATGCCGCTTTCTTTAGCAGAAACTATTTCATTGGTGAGAATCTCAAGTTTCTAGCAATAAGATCAAACGGAAGAATATGTAAATCATGCATAATTTTATCAAGATATTGTTGACAATAAGATAAAATGGATTCGGAAGTTAATTACCATAACGGCTTTTTCATCAGAAGCCGAATCAGCATCTAGCCTAGCTTCTTCCTTTGATGGTGTTTTGAATTCAGCAGATGTAAAAACACTTGCGCAAACACAGCTAATCGATGATATTGGAGATAAACTTACATTTATTGTATCTGAATCGGACGAACTAAGGCTTTCGGAACCAGGTGTAGATAGTACTGATTTGGGAGATTGGTTTTCTTGATCAAAATCTGATGTCTTCAGAGAAATAGGATTCATTACCTTTTTCGGGATTGAAATTCCTTTACTATCATCGGTCATCTCAACTAGCTTCCGAGGATAAGGATGCACAGGCTTTCGTTTGGGTCGAGGAGGAGGAATTTCAATTGAGCCCTTAGTTTTTGTTGTATACTCACTTTTATCGCGAAGAACCTGACATGGATTCAAGACAACGAAGTTAAGACTTAAGAGTGAAGTTTAAGCACAAATAGACGGACGAACCCTTCTATCTCAAAATCTTAACATTGTTTTGTTTATGATTGATGCTACAAAAAAATTTGCCTGAGAATAAACCTTAGAGAAAAACTTCTGAGCATGACTTCGAATTTGTACCGCAGTCTTTGTGCCAACATGTTCTGTGGTGAAAATAACGAATCTTAAAGCTTAAACCAAGTATAATCATACTCCTTAATTACTTAGTTCCCTTTTTAGCTATAAATCATTACAAAGCATACTTTCCTAATATATGAAAATATTAAACCAATGGTACCTTCAATGCGTCGCCAGGCCCGGCCATACAGCTTGAAGGCTTCTAGGAACTTGTTATGTTCTTCATCGGTCCATTTTTCTCTGTGTTTTGTTATAGTATATGGTTTCCTTATCTATTGAAGTAGAAAGTAAATTAATAAATTAATTATAACAAACAAGACACTAATCATGAATTTTTTTGCTATGAAGACACAGGAATCCATAGAGAACCTTAAGAGCATAGTCATTCGCGCAAGATAAGTGATCGCTGAGTTGAATATGTGTAACAGAATGTGATCCCGAATTCAAAGAAACTCCATTTCCAATTGAGTTTGAAGGGCTAACACTGAAACAAGTTAATCCATCTTGATCCTACATTTAGAAAAAGAGAAAACAAATATAATCTATATTGTAATCATTAAGAAGTACTAAAAAAAATTAAGATACCTTGTAAACCAAAAAAAAAAAAATTAAGATAACTTTAAGAGCTTACTAGACCAGAATCATTTATTCATCTATGTAATCCTATCTCTCAATTCTAGTCATTTGACTCATTTCTAAGGGGTAAGCAAAACACAATTAAGGTGTCTCTGTGAGCTTAACTCGGTTGATATGGACATCGCGTTTTATATACAGGGGTCGGAGTTCGAACCGGACACTCCACTTATTCACCTTAAGAGTGGAATTTCTAGCCACAAGGTAACCTAAAAAAACACAATCAAAGTTCTCGTTTTCAATGTTTTTAAAGGTGTTAGTTCAGTATAGTTCAAATCATGTTGGTGACATGAAATGTTTATGATACTGATTACTGGTACCCAAAGTTGTCTCAACTAATTTGGAGGCTCCGTTCTAATCTTAAAAATTGGACTCTAAAAGAAGCACAATTTTTTTTAAAAAAATCTTTATTCAAATCATAAATAACATCAAATGATATAAAAAGAGACATCCTAATAAATAAATAAAAAAATCATGTTTTAATCAATAATATCAAAATATAACTTCAAGATCAACTTTCTAGAGGTTTCAAATAAGGATGTGTGAATAAAAATTAATATGCTAAAAACATTTTTTTTTGAACAAGCAAGTATTATGCTAAAAACTTGTACCCATACTAACCCTGAGGTCATGTGCTAAAGGTTGTTGCACTTGCACATAAGAGACTGTTAGTACTTAGTACCACTTTAATTAATAATAATATAAATTTATATTTCTCTAAAAAAATTAAATAAAAAAAATTCCATTTCAACATCAATTGATATATATTTTGGATGTATATATATAAATGACATTTAATACTTAAAAAAAAACCAGTGTAAATATTCATCTGGAAATCATAACAAATACAATCACTATTCTGCGATCGGGAGGAACTGAAACCACTTGATGCCAGAACTGACCCCGAACCGGGAAGGGGTTGGAACCATTTAATGTCAGAACTGACCCCCGAACCAAATTCAACTAATGGTAAAAAAAAAAATACAATCACTATTCAATCTCAACCACAATCTCAGTGTTCAATAAAAGTGAGAGTAAATATATAGTAATAAAAAAAAATGAGAGTAAATTATCATAAAATGATTAATATCAAAGAAAACATAGCATAATCTTCTTATATAAATACAATACCTTACCAAAAGAATATATAAATATAATACATACTTGATTCGCCATATATATAGCTTCAGAAACCACTCTTCAAAATCTCCTTCTCCCCTCTTAGCTTTCTTCAATTTTGCCTATGGATTTAAATCTCCTAAATCAATTGCATGGATGTTGAGGTTACAGAATTGATCAGAATAAGAACATATAGATTGAGAAGCTTATGATGAAATCACTATATGAGAGAGTTTTTGTGATTTTAGTGAGAAAAAAAATACTAGAAGCAAAAAAGTGGGGGTGACACATCAGATGTTGATTGGAAAAAAATTAAAAAAGCACAAATTAAAGTGTTGTTATTTTAATTTATTTATTTTTCTTCATTATTATTAGTCCTGGATGGAGAATTTGAATGAATTTTGTGGCTCACGTATAAAGTTGTTGTGAACTCGTGTCGTACTTGTGTTGCACCTTAGCACCTGAATTTTATCTTAGTTTTTTTAAATTGAAATTTTGGGACAGAATCATTTTGTGGATAATTTCAAACAGTATATCTAGTGTCACACTGACTCGAGTGAGTTGGAAAGTGTCATTTGCAACATAATAATAATGAAGTCATGATTCTTTCCATTTATTTATCTATTTTTCTTTATAAAGGAAATAATAAATAATTGAAAATTCACACACATAAAGTGGATAGATTAATGTTCGAACGACGATTATGACATTCAATCTAACAATTTTAACATTTTTATCGGTTAAATTAAGATTTATGGACTATTTTTCTCTTTATTATTACTCTATTTTGAGGAGTTTTAGAATGTATATTATTCTAGTATTTTTTTCACAATATTAAATAACGAATCATATTTTCACTTTATCTATTATTTTTCACGAAATTTATTTTTTATAGGGACTATAGATTTCACTTATATTACTGGGACTAAAATAGGGATTGACCATATCTCTATTTGGGTAGGTAAACGAAATAACAGGTTATTAAACCTAATGTTTTTTAAAAGTGAAATGCTTATAAATCTAATGTTTTAAGGTTTTCGACACAATCCTGATATTATTTTTATCTCTTAACCATGGATATGCGTTTAGATGACCTTCCTAAAACGTGGTTTAGTAGTTTACAACTTAAACTTTTTGCAATGAACACTAGGAAAAATCTTTTGCCTAATCTATGGTGTATCCGTAGAATTAGTTTGAATCCCATTGTTTTAGCTTCTGATGATCAACATGTGACTTTCTCTATCTCTAATAGTGTAAAGGGGGTTTAAGACACACGGAGAGAAGGCTGGATAGAGTTGTTTGTAACCAAGCCAAGCTTGATTCATGTACTTCTTTGAAAGCGACCAAGGGTTGAATTTTTTAGTTTATTTTTTTTATTGTTATGTTTAATACCGTAAAAGGGAAAATGCTATGGTGCATTCCTTATTTGAACTGTTTTGATGCAGTCTTAATCTGACCAATGAGAATGCAGTGTTGACTCACTTTAAATTATATCATACAAACTACTTACCATGTATCTTTACATCTATTAATATTTTAACTAAGTCTCTAACTTATTAAAAGTTACAAAAGTAACCCAACATGTTTAAATTGTTTTATTAATTTTAATTGTCATTGTGAAAATCAATTACAACAACATCACAACAACATCATTGTTCTTTTAATACTTCAAACAAATGGTTTCTTCCATTACTTTTAAAAATAAAAATAAAAACTTGTCTTCTTCCATCATAATCATCAATTTGGGTTTACAAATAAATCAAAAAAATATTTCTTTATCTTCATTCCGATTGATCGAATCTGATTTATTAAAGGAAGTTCATTGTGTAGATCTATAATCTAGTTGATTGATGAGAAAAAACATAAAAGAAAGTTACAAAACATAATAGATCTGTTTAAAAAAAAAAATAGTAGATTTGTGTTCATTATGACTTAATAGATCTGGATTCAAAGTTGAAAAATAAGAACGAACATACCACTTCATCAACAAATCAAATGCAACAACTTTGTTGATGTTTGGGTAACCGTTGAATCGTTTTCAAGTTTTTGAAAATATGATTTTAGATTTTTTGTTTTAGGTCATTTGAATCAAAATTAAAATCATAAATGTATTGTAAATGATTTTTGTGATGTTTCCGGGCAATTAATTATTATTTTCGACGTTTAAATGGATCTGAAACCGTCGGATTTAAAGTTTTGGTTCACGGGTCGGAGTAACCCAGCTGAAGGTTAAAGATGATGTTATATATTTCTATCTATGGCTTGGTATATATAGCACATATCGCAAAACATGTCAATATATAGTCACCTGTCCGAGTAGTTTACCCTTTAGTCAATTGCTAAGATATCTCAGGTTCGATTCCTTGTTGTAACACTATTTGAACAAATATTTTTTAAATAGCCTTCAAACTACAAAAAAAGAAGGAAAACACTTAAACACTTGGCTGTTGTTATCTATCTACTGTATTAAGCTAGTATTAAGCTAATAGTTGCACACCAGATATATATTTCTGTTTATCAGTGCTGTTATCATTTTAATACCGTAGTTATTTTGAATTAAATGTCTATATGAGATATATAATTTTAATTGATTAGAGAGTAGTCGAAACATCTTTAATTAAGTAAAATTATTTTGAAATTATATTAATAAATTATTTATCAAAATCAAAATATTTTTAATTATTATGCAATATTAATTTTATTTTGAAATTTTAATAATTTTACCAAATCTTTTTGTTTTTTATTATAATAAAACTTGTGTTGATAACTTGATTAATCCCAGTCAAAGGGTGAGACTAGGGCACACACAATATATTTCGCCCGCGGTAGTTTGGCGCAATTTCTCCAAATTTTCCATTTATTTTTTTTATTTATATATATATTTTTCCCAATTTCGTCCCCGTGAGACGAAACACAAAATCCCTCTCTGGTTTCTTCTTTTCTTTAAAACCAAAAATGAACCATCGCGGAGCACTACATGAACCCTAATCTCCCTCTCTTTCATCTCTCTCTCCCTTTCCATCTTTCTCTCTTTCGTTCCCCACGACACTACTCACGCCTATAAAAACCCTACTCATTCATCATAACCACAACATTCTCATCTCTCACTCTCTCGCTCAAAATTAGGGCACAAATTTCCCAAATCAAATTCGTCTTCCTCGGAACTCTTCAATCGCTCGCTCATTTCAACAACTTGCTTGAATCGCAGAAAATAGTCTTTCCATCGATTCTAACTACAGGTATTTAATTTTTTCCTACTCCATCTTGTTCTTCTTCACAAATCGCAAGAAACAATTTCTCGATATTTTAGGTTTTTTAATTTTTTTTTTTAATTTTTTGATTTTCGGTGGTTGATTTTGATGTTCTGGAAATTGTGTGTGTATATATTACTGTAACGTAACTTCAATCGAAGATGCGATGTTGTTAATTTCTTGAGTCTGAGATTCAGAAATTATCCCTCTGTCTTACTGTGTTTTGGTGGAAAACGGCGTCGTTTTGGTACTATTTCTTTTGCGCACCTTGTAACCTTGAAACCCTAGATTTCGTGTGAGGAATTTTTTAGTTCGGAAACCCTAGATTTCGCCTGAGGAATTTTTTAGGGTTAAGATGTTTTAATAATTTGTGATAGTAGAAATTTGAAGTTTTTGGCTGAATCAGTGGATTTAATTTTGTGAGAAGATTTTGATGTTTTATTATTGTTTCTGATTCTCGTAAAAAAACTTCTATTTGCTGTTAAAAGTATGTTTGTTTTATCAACATATTTGATTTTGAACGTTTTGTTAAATTGAAAACTGATTAAATTTCTGTGTTGAATTTGGGAATTTATGTAGAGTTCTTGTAATCAGGGTGTTCATTGCGCTTTTGCATTGCAATATTAGGCAAGAAACTTGCTAGTTTTGAAACCCATTTGATTTTCAGAGTGTATATTCTGTGGAACTGATAAAGGTTTTTATGGGATCTTGGGTGAATGAATATAGGTTTGACAACGAAAGCTGGTTCATTGTTCTTGATTGCTACTTCTAAATAGTTGTTTCTAGTTTCTTTTGCTGTAAGGTACTATTTGCTAGAACCATTCACTGTAATGCATAAAGTTTGCACACATATTTTGTTTGCTATTATCTTGATATACACCTAATATTTGAAGAACTTTTTTTCTGCTCTCTTAAGATTTCCTTGGGGCATTGGGACTGTGTGCATTGGTCCATTTGATACTGTTTGTGTGTTATTTTTTATTTCAGTATTGAATAATTTCCTTGTTTACTTTTGAGGCTCAAATGTTGGGTGAGGATGGCAAAAATATATACCGAAATTCAAGTAACTGCAATTACTTGATTGATAAGACAAATATAACTGTTATATGTTAAGATATGTAAATAATTTTTAATTTTAATCCTCTGTACTGGAACATCATATTTTTATCCTTAACTCATCCATAATCTGCACCCCAAGGATAATGAGATGGAGTTTGCCTACGTCAGAAAATAAGGAACTATCTCATAATATCTTTTATATATTATGTTAGAATATCTCAAGTTATTTGTTAGGCTCAGTTTATAATTTTAGAGTATCTCTTTGGATTATATTGTTTGTATTATTCTTGTTATGATTTATTAAAAAATAAAAAAAATATATTCTTATTGTGATTTGTTTTTGATTTATGATTGAGTCTATGTATCCCTATAAATAGGGATTAGTTTTTAGTCTTTTGTATCAATCTACTATTAGTCGGTATCAATAATATTCAAGGTTCTTATTATTTTCTTTCTTCCTTTTATCTAAATTCTCACAGTTTCACCAACATCTATAATTGTTCTTCTAATTTCTTATCGATGTTTTTTGTCATTTGTTCTTTTTTTCCTAGAAATAGTAGACCATGGCAGATCATCGAAATGGAAGCACACAAGCTGCCAATGGAAAAGCTAGTGCAGCTGGATCGGCCTATACTATTGATCTGAATACCTTTCAAACCAGACTGAAGACATTTTATAAACATTGGGATGAAAGCAGGACAGATCTTTGGGGCTCTTCTGATGCAATTGCTGTTGCATGTCCTCCACCTTCAGACGATCTAAGATACCTGAAATCCACTGCTCTGTTCTTGTGGCTGCTTGGGTTTGAGTTTCCGGAAACTATAATGGTCTTCACAAAGGCACAGATTCATATCCTGTGCAGCCAAAAGAAGGCATCTATTCTTGAATCTGTCAAAAAATCTGCCAAAGAGTCAGTTGGTGTGGAGATTGTGTTGCATGTCAAGCCTAAAAATGACGATGGAACTTCTTTTATGGATGCTATTATTCGTGCCATTCGTGTTCAGTCAAAGTCTGATGGCCACGATTCTTCCACCGTTGGACACATAGCTAGAGAGGAACCCGAAGGGAAATTGCTTGATGCATGGGCCGAAAAATTAAAAAATTCAAAATTTAATCTGAGTGATGTGGCAAATGGGTTTTCTGCATTGTTTGCTGCAAAAAGTAATGAAGAGATTACATCCATTAAGAGAGCCGCATACCTCACAACCAGTGTGATGAAAAACTTTGTAGTTACAAAGCTTGAGAATGTAATTGACGAAGAGAAGAAAATTTTACATTCTACATTGATGGAGGAGACTGAGAAAGTCATACTGGAACCTTCCAAAGTCAACTGTAAACTGAAGGCAGATAATGTTGACATTTGTTACCCTCCGATTTTTCAGAGTGGAGGGAAGTTTGATCTTAAGCCCAGTGCTGTCAGCAACGATGAGCCACTTTACTATGACTCTGCCAGTGTGATTATATGTGCTGTCGGAGCCCGGTACAAGAGCTACTGCTCAAATATAGCTAGGACCTTCTTGATTGACGCAGACCCTATTCAAAGTAAGGCTTATGAGGTTCTTCTGAAAGCCCATGAAGCTGTTATTGGTTCTTTAAAGCCCGGTAACAAGTTGAGTGCTGCATATCAAGCTGCAGTTTCTGTTGTGGAAAAGGATGCCCCTGACATGGTTTCCTGCTTGACTAAGTCTGCTGGGACAGGCATTGGGATTGAGTTTCGAGAGTCAGGTTTGAATATTAATGCTAAGAATGAACAGATAGTTAAAGAAGGCATGGTATTCAATGTGTCGCTTGGATTTCAGAATTTGCAGTGCGAGAACAGTAAGGCTAAGAACAAGGTCTTCTCTCTCTTGCTTGCTGACACAATCATCATCAACAAAGACAAGATGGAAGTTGTGACTTCGATGAGCTCCAAAGCTTTAAAAGATGTGGCTTATTCTTTCAATGAGGACGAGGAAGAGGAAAAGCCTAAATCAAAGGTTGATCACAGTGGCGCAGAGTCCTTGATGTCTAAGACAACTCTAAGGTCAGACAATCATGAGATTTCAAAAGAGGAACTCCGAAGACAGCATCAGGCAGAATTAGCTCGTCAGAAAAATGAAGAAACTGCTAGGCGACTTGCTGGTGGTGGTAATGAGACAGGAGACAGCCGTTCCTCTTCCAGGTCTTCTGCAGAACTGGTTGCCTACAAGAACATAAACGACCTTCCCCCTCCCAGAGAGATGATGATTCAGATTGATCAAAAGAATGAAGCAGTTCTCTTGCCAATTAATGGAAGTATGGTTCCTTTCCATGTGGCTTTCATTCGAACGGTTTCCAGCCAGCAGGACACCAATCGCAATTGCTATGTAAGAATTATGTTTAATGTTCCTGGGACTCCTTTCAGTCCTCATGATTCACACTCAATGAAGTTCCAAGGATCTATATATTTGAAGGAAGCTTCATTCCGCTCCAAGGATTCAAGGCACATAAGTGAGGTTGTGCAATCCATCAAAGCACTCAGGCGTCAAGTTGTAGCCAGGGAGTCTGAGAGAGCTGAAAGAGCAACTTTGGTTACCCAGGAGAAACTGCAGCTTGCAAACAACAGATTTAAGCCAATAAGATTGCCTGACCTTTGGATTCGCCCTGCTTTTGGTGGTCGTGGAAGGAAGATACCGGGCACTCTTGAGGCTCATGTGAATGGATTTCGATATTCTACCACCAGATCTGATGAGCGTGTTGATGTAATGTTTGCCAATATAAAACATGCATTCTTCCAGCCGGCAGAAAATGAAATGATTACACTCCTGCACTTTCATCTGCACAACCATATTATGGTAGGAAATAAAAAGACCAAGGATGTTCAGTTTTATGTTGAGGTAATGGACATGGTCCAGAATGTTGGAGGCGGGAAGAGATCAGCTTATGATCCTGATGAGCTTGAAGAAGAACAAAGAGAAAGAGAGAGGAAGAACAAGATTAATGTAGAATTTCAAAGCTTTGTGAATCGGGTAAATGATCTATGGGGACAACCACAATTCAATGGTCTTGACTTGGAGTTTGATCAACCTCTCAGAGAACTTGGCTTCCCTGGGGTACCTCATAAATCTTCAGTATTTATTGTCCCTACTTCAGCCTGCCTTGTTGAACTGATAGAGACTCCTTTCCTTGTTGTCACCCTAAGTGAGATTGAGATTGTCAATCTGGAGAGGGTTGGACTTGGGCAGAAGAACTTTGATATGACAATTGTATTTAAGGACTTCAAGCGGGATGTCCTCAGGATTGATTCTATCCCTTCTACATCACTTGATGGCATCAAGGAGTGGCTTGACACAACAGACATAAAATATTATGAAAGCAGGCTGAATCTGAACTGGCGTCAGATCTTGAAGACAATCACAGATGAGCCTCAAAGCTTCATTGATGGTGGTGGCTGGGAGTTTCTGAATTTGGAAGCTACTGATTCAGAGTCTGACAACTCGGAGGAATCAGATCAAGGTTATGAACCATCAGATGTGGAACCTGAATCAGATTCTGAAGAGGAGGATTCTGAGACTGATCTAGTTCCATCTGATGAGGATGATGATACAGAGGAAGATGACGACGATGATTCAGAGGAAGAGAAAGGAAAGACATGGGAAGAACTGGAGAAGGAAGCTAGCAATGCAGACAGGGAGAAAGGGAATGAGTCTGACAGTGAAGAAGACAGGAAAAGAAGGAAGGCAAAAGCTGCCTTTGGTAAGTCACGAGGCAACCTAAGTAGTAGCATGCCGAAGCGGCCCAAGTTAAGATAGATTATGGTTTTTGCTCTTGGTCATTTTGATGTTCAAGTATTGTTGATTTGCGTAGTTGTGTCTGGACGAGTTGTCTTTATGATTGTAAGTTAGGTTCTCCATTAATATAGTTCAGCCGCTTGACTGGAATTCTTAATCCTTGGCTCCAATGTATGTCCTTTAAATGCTTACGTGGTTATTATGTCTTTTTAAGTACTGCTGCTATTTTTATTTCCATCATGCTACTCGATCTTTCTTTTGGTTATGTGCTTTTTTTTGTTTATATTTTCTTGTCTTTTTCCTGTTGGCTGTTTTCTCTACAAAACAGTAGATGGATGAACATTGAAGGGTGAAACATTATGCTGGATGTATTTTCCTTGGAGCTATGTTATTTCACCGAAGTTTTAGAGACCTTAAAAATTTGTATCTTGGGTTTTGTTCATCTTTTGATAACAAAGATTTAATATTAGAAATTAAAGTAGTAAACTAGGAGGATCTTGTCGCCTAGATGTAATAACATTAATAACAATTTGACTCACTTTCAAACATGATATAAGAGGAGTCCCTTTGTATTACTTCACTGGCATATCTTCCTTCATAGCCATACCTTCACCTTCAATTGTGTTAAGCCTTCCATGGACGATATTAGAGTTCACCTTCAATTGTGTTAAGCCTTCCATGGACGATATTAGAGCCTGCTAAAACAAATCTACCTTAATGATCATGTCTGAACAACCCCGAACCTGTTGCACCAGCTGTAGCAAAGAAACTTGCACCTACATTACATTACAAATAACCTTGTCTTGGAGGCAGCCATTGCTATGTCACACGGCGAGCAACATGGTGTTGCGCTGTTGTATGAATCTGGGCAGCAAGTTCGGATTATTACCAATGCTAGAATCAAAAAAAGAGGATCAAGAAAAGTATCTATCCTTGAATAGGCGAGGAACCAAAATGTGTTTGGTTTAGAGATAAAATTTCATTCTTGTTCTGCCAGCATTTCCATACTAAACATTTGGAAGTTTAAAAAACGAACACCTCCATCTTCTTTGGGACACACCGATCTTACCCAAGATAACCACCATATACCTTTATTGTTAGTACCACCACCCCACCAAAAAACATTGATCATTCTTTCTATTTCGGTGACTAAAGAATCTGGTAAGAGGTAAATACTTATAAGTTATAACATAAGAAGAAATTGCTTGCAACACGAATTTAACCATAATATTTCGTACTAGATTCAGAAAGTGAAGCACTCAATATTGTTAGTACCACCACCCCACCAATAATGGTTTCTTATGCTCAATAAGTAGAGAGGGGATATATTAAGATATATCAAGTGCGATTTAGGTCATTGATTAGAAGAGTTGAAGTTAAACATATAAGTGTGATAACCCATAAATATCATGTTTCAAAGTTTTAGGTGATGACCCATAAGTTTTATAGTTTAGTCAAAAAAACAAAATTATAGAAAAAAACAAAAATAATAAAATGACTATAGAAGTTTAGACATAAAAAAAAAGATTAGTACAAAAATTACTAACAATATATTAAAAGTAATTGCAACCAAGTTACCTAATTTTTCCTCATCAATTTTAATAATTTTCTAGATTTTCTACCCTTAAATGTAATTTTATTCGAATAATAATTTTCAGTTGCAGAAAATCTACGCATAAAAATATGAACCACCCAATCCAATAACATAAAAGAAGTTGAGAAAATCGCCGCATAAGAGTGGAGTCGGGGTTCGATCCCCAACACTTAATTTTTTTCATTTTAAAAAAGGTGAAATTCCAACTATTAGGTTATTTGACCCAAAAAAAAAATTATTTAAAAAAATACACGGAACAATAGATTTAATAAAATAAATTTATAGATTTTTTTTTGAAAAGGCAAAAATAAAATATATATTAACAAATAATCTCCTTAGCACAAGGAGTGCAAAAAAAAATACAAAATGTCATGAACAAGTAACAACATCAGAACTAATATATGCCAAAACAAATACACGGGCTCGACCATCAACTATGGTAGTTTGAGACTAGATTAAAGTTCGTAGTCTTCAACCACCGATAAGAATAAAGTTTGACCTTGTCCAACAGTTGAGGTAGGGAGCACTCTGAATTTCTGAATAATCTCTGATTTCTTTCATTCCACACAACTCATACACAAACGAGTCAAATGAGCTGCATGAAAGATCGTTGTGCATGGAGACCACATGACGAGAAAATGAACTGAATAAAATGGTCTGATAAATGTTGAGTGTCGACTGACGAGAAACCAATCCAAGACTGAACCGGCGACCACATGGAGCTGAAAAATCTGCATGAAAGGAATAAGTGTTGAGCTGATTCAACACCACCGCAATCGGATACACAAAAATGAGCGTTTGGAAAAATGAGATGCCTCGAGTCACCAGGTTTACTTTTGTGGGCAACTTGTTGCGCAAGAGTCTCCAAGCAAAAATAGAAACCTCTAGGGACCTGTTTGTGCCATATAAAATCTTCAGTTTTTTAACAAATTTTTAAATATTTTATTTTAAATAATTTTTTTGGTAGAGTCTATATAAATTTTCTACCTTAATATAATAATAAACTTAAATATTGAATAAAAGTCATAGACTCGAGCGAATGCATGAGTCTCTAAACTAGTATTATCTAAAAAAGATGAAAAAACTGTTACAAACATACTCTTAATTACTTCTAACAGGGACGGATTCAAAGGGGGGCAGGCAGTGGCCAAGGCCCCCCCCTCCCCCTCATATATGTATATAATAATATATATTATCAAGTCTCAATTCAACTATCTATTTATAACACTTTAGTTGAGTATTATACATACATAAAATAATATTATAATATGATAAAAATACACGCATAAAAAATAGTATATATATGAGGAGAGCAAACAATGATTTCTTCTTTAAATATATGAGATGTTGTCAATACAGTGTATTGAAATAATAAAAATATTTTCAAATCTGTCTATTATTAGTAATGTTTTGGACAAATCGACTAATACAAAACATATTTGAGGACCAAACTAACAAACAAAAGATAAATTTGAGGGTTTGAGAATCAAAATAACTAAAAAAAAATATATGTTTAAGAGTCAAAATAATTGTTCTTATTTTCGGCCCCCCGTATAGTAAGTTTCTGGATCCGTCCCTGACTTCTAATAATTTGAGAAAAAATTTACTGATAATAATTATTTTTTATCTATTTATTTTCTCTTAAAGAAAATTGATCCTTAAGAATATGATTTATAATAATGATTTTAGAGGGAATGTAATTTTTTTATTCAAATGGAATTAATAATATTATTTTAGAGCAGTGCTACATGATACGACGGCTTCTCTCGTCAAATTTACTCATAATTTGTTTATAATTTTAGAGGGAATGTTTATAATTTTCTCATAAATCAACTTCATATAGTATAGTTTATACCGTTTCAAGGATAAATTAAACTAATTAAACAAAAAAAGCAAGCATAAAGTGACCAAATACTACCATACTCTTTAATTGGAAAAGTTACACGTATATACCTTTTTAAAATATATACAGTAATATAGAAATTTGTTTTTTTAAGGGTATGTTTAGAATTTTTAGGATTAATTTATTTTTGGTATAGCCATGATAGATAAAACAAGAAGTTAAGATTATTCTTCATGTAATACGTACTATATCTAACGAGATGTTCTCATATTAATATATATATATATATATATATATATATATATATATATATATATATATATATATATATATATATATATATATATATATATATATATATATATATATATATCCACTAAATTATGCAATTAAAAAAAAAAGTTTCTTGGAAGATAATTCATCAAAAGGGTTTCTTGAAAGATAATTCATCAAAAGTTAGTTTCTTTGAAACTTCCATGATCCACTTCATTTTTATTGGAGGGTCATTCCCCAAATGGGCCCACACCAAGTTATATAAACGAAAACAAAACAAGAGAGCTGCGTAGAAAGAAGTAACGTGCGCGAAAAGGAAAAGAAGAAAAGAGAGAACCGTAGCGCGGTCGCATTAGTTGCTGCTTTTATTGTTCGGTTTCCATATTTCGTAATCGGTTAGTGTTTTCTTTCTTCTTCTCTTGTGTTACTAGGATAGGTTTATCGTACCATTATAGCGATTTTGTTTTTGCTGAATTAGGTATGAGTTGTCTTTCACATTTCTCTTTGGGTTAATTGGATATCTCCGAGCCTATTTATAAAGACTAGGGTTAACTGATGATCTTAACTGTTGACTAGAACAGGTGGATGACCAGTTGACAGTCCGTTGAACAGGTGGTTGATAGCGGGTTGAGTAGCTGATCCACGGAAGGGGTTGTACCTGCAAGTGCTCCGATGCCAAAGTTAGAGAGTAAATGAGAGCACAGAGATACAAGAGAGAGAAAATTAATGAGTGAAAGTTAGGAGAGCTTATATAGCCCCCAGCTCTGGGCCAAATGTCCTCTTATTGGGTTGGATCTGTTTAGGCCCAATAAGATGGACTGCCAAGATATTACCTTTAGATAGTTTGTGAAACAGTAATCTGCTCATATCTTGGTGGAGAGGTTCCACCATGTTCTGCTGACATGGATGTGGTTGGGCAAGCCATGTTGGGTTTAGAGGGTGTAATGCTGGACTAATTCTAGTCTAGACCAGACCAACTGGATATCTCCGCGCATAACTATAAAGACTAAAGCGGTGTTTATTTTGTGAAAATATTTTTTGTTTCCTGTTTCTAAAACGTTTGTTTATTTCAAATTGATGAAAAACTATTAGACCGAATCATTGTGATATTGACAGATGATGAAAACAAATTAAGGATGATGATTCTCGGAGAAAATCAAAATAATTCTTTTCGCATTCTCATTGTTGAAAAAAACGAAACAATTGTTCACTTCTCTCTTACCTCTTATAAGCAAGTAAAATTAACATAGCCCAGTGGTGTTAGCTTAGGATCTTGGAGTATATTTCTCTCAAGATCTCATGTTCGATTTCTTGGTGACAATTTCGGTGGGTCGGTCCATAAACTCGGGCTTAAATGGGGTACCACAAGTGGGGCAGTGAAATTGGTCCCTTCGGATTAGTCGATCTTGAATCTATAAATAATTCTAGCTTGCATATTCGTGGAACTCAATTTCATTTTTAAAGGTTCTATCTATCTTTTGACAACTAAACGAAAAGTTTCACTACTTAGACCCTATAGCAACCTTTCTAAGGTATAGCCTTACAATTAGATTGACAAGGCATAAGTCGCTTCCTCGAAGTGGCTTGTCAACCACGATTTCCCTCCCTCAAAACAATGCTCCTCACCAACCTTAACGGGCCTTATTGTTGAGTATTGCATTCAAAACTAATAGAATAAAAATGAATCCGTCTATATTTAGTGTACATTATATTGATTCTATAATTATAAATTATTAGTTTCTTAAATATAGACAATTTTATTTTTATTCTATTAAATTTTTTAGTTAAGCTAGAGTAGTCTTGTTACTTAGAGTGTGTTTGATTCGCAAAACAATAAATACTGGACAGAACAAGATAGTACAGGACCAGACAAAATTATACCGAAGAAAGATAGGGTGATAATATTTTTTTTATATTCGAAAATAAAATAGGTATTTTCGTATTTTTTATAGTGGTACTGTGTGGACAAAAAGTTGTCATGTGGTTCAGTGGTGGACACAAATTCTTGTTTTTGTCATGTCCCTTGATGCATATTTTGTTCCCTTGATGCCTATTTTGTTCAGTCCCTTAAGCAGTTTTTGTGGAAACAAAAATTGTCCTGTCCAGTCTCCTGTTTTTTAGCAGATCAAACGCAAAATAAAATTAGATTGGATGTTTTTGTCTCTGATATTTTTTATTGTTATTTGTAATGTTAAATTGCATTTTTATATTTGCCTATATAAGAAAAGTGAAAGAATATGTATTCCATATACTTTCCAAGAAAATTCCACAAGCTTATAGTCAAGTCAACTAACCAAATTCATTTATCTTTTCACAGGTGTTGAAAAAGCAATAAGCTCATTCATTCATTCATTCTTGTCTCTGAATGCATGGAGCAAAAGAATTCTCAAACAATTTCCACTACTTCTTCTCATGACAATAACATTTTGGATCTTTTTGGCCACTACCAGTTTGAAAATGGATCATCTCAGGTTTTATTTTTAGATGTTAATCAGAATGAAAAAGGTGGAACTTTCCTTAACCATTCCTTAAGCTTCTCAGTTGAAAATTTTGTCCAAACACTTGCTTCATGCAATGGCTTAATTCTCTTCTCAGGTTATAGTATTGAATCTATTGATCAATCTTGCTACTATGTCTTCAATCCTCTCACAAAACAATCTACCATGATTCCTCAACCTTGTATACAAGGATATGTTGTTAGTGTTGGTTTAGCCTCTAATGATGATAATAATCAATTTAAGATTGTGCTTATTGAAGAAAATTCTTCCAAATTGATTAATGGACTAGAATTTCATATTTTCTCATCTGATGATGACACAAACAAATGGAACAAGGTAAGCCATTATATCGATTTGACTTTGCCTTCTTTGCCCGAAATCGAGTTTAAAGAACTTTCGATACATCCTCTTTACTCAAATGGTTCAATTCATTGGGAAATAGGTGGATACTTATTGGTGTATAATGTTGAAAAAAACAACTGTGAGTTGATAGAACTGCCGAATTTTTTCGAAGACTGGTCATGGCAATCGACGATGACTTATCGTCGATGTTTATGTGAATCGAGAGGACGTGTTTACTATTGTTATACTGATTTTGATGGTTTTCACATTTGGGAGCTTCTTAAGAAGAATCATAATCTTGGGCTTGGGCCATTCTATGATTCCAAAAAACTTAGATGGAAATTAGTTCATAGTGTCATGCATGAATTTTTTCTTTCCAAGCATCAAGTTTTTTGTGACACTTTATTTAAATGGGAGCCTTATAAGATTGCACCTATTGCTTATAGTGAAAAAGCACAAACTATATATTTGCAGATTCCAGGTGCTGTTGTTGGTTATAATTTTGATACAAGAAATTTGAGATCAATTTGTAGATATTCATATCAAGATATGAACTTCAGTTGCTGCTCATTTTTTTCTACATTTGCTTTTGGGACTCACAATGTGCTTAGAGGAAAGGACTTGGTAACTAATGGAGAAATAATGGAGCTGAATTTACCAATAGGAGAAATTGAAAAGTTGTCTTTTTAGATTAAGGTTTGGTGATTTTGTTTTGTAAAGAATTCAATTATGCTACTATAGTTATTTTCACATTTTGCTTGTTAAACAATTATATAGGAATGTTTGTGTTTTGAAGTACATTTAAACTTGATACAATTAGACATTATCATCTCTCTTTTTTTTTTTTTTTTTTTTTTTTTTTAATTGATCATTTGGTTGTATTTACTTTTGTGTGATCATCAAGTAATTTGTCTTCTTGGTCAATATAATAGTAAAAATTATATAAATATGATATTTTGAAAATACTCATCGAGATGAATCCAACAACATCTTATATGCTAATATTTATTTTTATTTATTAGTAGAAAAATAGAGTCAAAGTAAGATATGTGAATAGTGTATATAGTCAAAATGACTCACTCATTTTGGGACGGAGGGAGTATATGTTTCAAAGTGTGACGTATCGGTCAAAAAGCCTCATTATGAATCTATTGATCGACCTTTAGTTGTAGAAGTAGTGAAGGCCGTACAAATCTTCATACCTTTTATTCTTCAAATATATAGCGATACTCAAATGCTCAGATAATCTTCATACTTGTTTCTTTGGTAGATAGACGAAATAATAAAGCTTATTATAAACTCACACATACAAGAGAGTCGGGATTTCAACCTCGATCATGGACATTCCATAAAAATCGTTCTGATCCGCTAGCTCACACTCCTTGTCCTATTCGGTCAAGCAGTTTCACTCTTCTCAAATCCTATTTTATCATCGATGTCCTAGTATTGTAGTTGATTAGCCAATAACAACCCTCGCGTGGAGCTCGGCGTGAAGAATATAAGAAGATCTGAATAAAAACTTCGGTTTCTACTAACCGAATTTTTATTCGGTTTATGTTAACCAAATTTTTCCTGAATTTGAACTAGAAAAAACTTCGGTTTCTGCGAACCGAAGTTTTTATCAAGAGCAAAATTAGATTTTTGGGTATAAAAGATACGTGGGGGGCCTTAAGAGAAAACATCATAGAGAAATTTCAAGCATGGAATATCACAGGCCACTCTACAGGCCATTCATTCACTTGGGCCTTATATGACCAGCAACTTGTATCATTTTTGCTATTTAAGTAGCAGATATTTTAAAATGAGAAAAATTGATAAAATATTGTCCACAACCTATTATGTGAACTGAGTTCGCTACTTAACTTGTGAACGATACGCAGACCGGAACAAAATGTAGTAAAAGTATTGGTTCATGACTTAATAATAATTAAATGCGAAATTAATAAATTCCTCATTTATCTTTTTTTTCTCACACGGGGTCGTTTATCTTATTTATTTATAACATATTCATCCTTTATCTTATTTATTTATAACATATTTGTTTTTTATCTTTATAAGCACGCACAAGTTAATCCTTTATTTTATTTATTTGTATAAGGTATATGTTGTTTATCTTTGAGAATTTATGAAAATAAGCTAAAAAAAAATAGCTTTTAAGAAATGTCATAAGTAGTTTTGATCAGTTCATTGAAAGAATATTACAAAATTTGTGCCAATAGATAAGGTCAAATAAACCAATTCAAACAAACATTTATCTCTCAATATAAACACTTACGAATTTGTAAACAAACTTACGGCATGTTCCAACTAACTTCCATAAGCTCTATGAGATAGGTTATGAAAATAATTTATAATTATAGCTTATATGGAACTAATTTAACTTATTTATATTTTATTATGAAAATAACTTTTATATATATATATATATATATTTTTTTTTTTTTTTTCTTTCTTCAAGATAGTATATATGATCGTGTTGACCAGAATGATGCGACTTCGCCGGCGTTTGCGGTGGTTGAGAGCGTTTGAGACCCCTGTTGAAGCGGAGGGGGGTTGTGTACCTGCAGGCACTCCGACGCTCAAGTCAGTTAGTGTGTAAAGGTTTTCTTGGCTAAAATAATGCGTACCTTGCAAATGAAGTGGAGATGCATATATATAGCCCCCAGCGCTGGGCTAAGGCCCTTGATGGCATTAATGGCCATCAAGTGGCTGCCGAAAAACGGCTAAGGAGCCATGATGTGCAGTTAATGCTCATCATTCCGGTGTCTAGACGTTACAGAAGCCATGGAGAAGTAGCCGTTGGTATCCCGAGCATTTATGGTGTGCCCGGTGGGTAAGGGTCAGCTCGACTACACAAGCTCGTTGGATTGTGTACCGAGCTTCTAAGCTCGGCCCAGAACAGGAGCCCCCCAAGTTGTTATGCTCTTAACTGAGGATAATAACTTTGGAGTCACACCATCTGATGCTATACGAGGGAAACGGCACTTCAGGAGCGTTTGCTCGATTCTTTGAGGAAATTGGAGTGATAACTCCTATGATCCGCTTGGTTGATAGTCAAGGCTTTCAGGGGAATCCATGCTATTTTCCAAGGCAGTCAACTCCGAAGCTCGTGTACGTCAGACGGGTCAATCTTTGGGAATTGCAGCCGCCCATTCATTTATTGTGGGCCTTTTAACGGAGGTATTGGGCTTTCTTGAAAAGAGGCAACCTTTTTCTTATAAGTACTTCCTGCTTTTTCTAACCCTCATTCGTGTTTTTAGGCAAGCAACGATGGAAAGGCAGAATACTCAGGAAGCTGTCAAGGGGAAGAGCTCTCGCAGAGGCAAGGGAACTGCGCCTTCAAGGTCTCATCCTCCTCGCCGATCTGCCCGTTTGAAGCGTTCTACGGAGGTCAAATTTGAAGTGATCGTACTTTCTTCCGATTCTTCTGACCTGGACGAGATTGATGAAGACTATGCTGAGTTCTTGAAGGTATACAAACCTCAGGATTCATATCCTCAAGCTCTAACCTCTAGCGGCGAGGAGGGTTCTCAGAAGACGGTGGAGTCGAAACCCGTAGTTGTGGTGGAGGTTGATTCGGATAACGAGCAGTAGATGTTCATGTCTTTTGTACCTTTGTTTCTTGCTCTGTACTCTGGCCTTTTGCCCTTTATAATAATAATAACAGTTTCGATCGTTTCTAGTCTTTTTCTTTCGAAATTCACAATTGTCGAACTGTACATTTTATCGCGAGCATGTGTTTAGTTTCGGGCGTTTACCAATTCCGTAGGTATCGTAAGAGATTCCTTTGGTTTTGCCGAAAATCTCGGATAGATGGCGCCCGAAATTTCGGCAAGCGCGTTGGACGTTATCCTCCGAGATCATAGCTTGTTGGTTTTCGCGAGATTTGCGTGCAGGTGGAGGTGACTTGAAGGGACGAGTCGTTTCGTTTCCCTACGCCACGTGTGGAGGCTATCAAGGTAGCACTCGAGTGGCTATTTGAGTTATTTTGGATCTCGAGGCCTTATCAGGGCCGTTCGATTTTCGCGCCTTTTGGTTTTTTGAGAGGGCGCTTCTGGATCGTTGGATCGCTTCCCATCACACCCGTTGGATTAAAACGACGGTCCAGATGCGTGGTGGCGTGATTTGGCGTATGCGGTCGCCTTTGCCTATATATATGAGGAAGGGTCATTTTTCGAAACTTTACAGTTTCCTTGCAACCTTTCTTTAGTTTTTTCTCCTGCTCCTGCTTTCTCCACCTTCCAAACTGCAAGCTTCGTGAGTTTCACTGTCTCTTTGGCGTGTTCCTTCGACCATTCTCTACTCCGAAGCTTTCCTTTCTTTCCATCGATCAAGTAAGTGTTTTCTTTTACTTTCTCTGGTTTGAATGGTTTGTTTGGTTCGTTTGCCTGGTTAGGGTAGATGTTTAGGGTTCATCAAGGCTCTTTGGATAGGATTTTATCGATTTATAATGCTTTAGACTTGAATGTTTAGTCTTGGCTTTAGGTCGTTAGTGTAGCGCTTTAAAAAGCTTTAGGCTGTTAGTGTACCCTTGTCTGGGTTTTCTTGCGCTCGTATTTAGGGTTTTCGAATAGATTTCCCCCTTTGTTATTGTTTCGCGTTCGTGGCGTGTGGGCGACCACGCGCTCGCTATTATCCACGCCCTTTCACTTGATTTGGCGGTGGAAGGGTGGATTTGATGTTGCGAATGTCGAATTCACATTTCCTTCCTCTGCTTTCAGGTATTCGATGGAGGGCGACCAACCCAGGCCAGACGAGGGCTTACCGCATTTGTCCGTAGATATTTCGTGGGTAGCGAATGAGGTTCGAGAGACGCCCTCTATTTTCTCTGGGTGTACCGGCGGCCACAAGGAGATGTTTTACGAGGTCGAGGATCCCAGTGTTTCCAATTGGGAGATTAGGGTGCCCCCTCTTGGAAGGAGGATTTGCTCTAACTGGGGTTGGGGAACGATCCCGGTATACCAAATAATCTTCGAGCATATGGGGTATCGGCTGCCCTTTAACGACCTCGAAGTTGTCGTATTCCGGTACTTGAGGGTGACCCCATCGCAGCTTCACCCGAACTCGATGGCTTTCCTGCGGGCTTTCCAAGTAACGTGCAAATTTCTGAACATTGCCCCCACCTTGAAACTGTTTTTCCATGCTTTCTTCCTCCAACGCTCGTGTCCCAAGGGCGAAAAAGCCAAAGGGAAGGCATTCAGAAGTGGCGAGGTGACGGAGGGTAGTAAGTTCGGATGGGTGTCCTTTCGACAGAGGAAGAGCTTTTTCCGGATGTATGAGGATTCAATCCGAGGTTTCAAGGAGAGATATTATGCCGTTCGTCCCCTTAGCGTGGAGGGATGGAAGCGCGTTTGCTATCAAGGGCCTAAGAAGGATGCAAACAGGGAGATAATCAGGGACCCGAGCGGTTCAGCGGTGGAGGTGGACTATGGGAGTTTTCCCTTCTATTGGAATAAGAGTCACTATGACCTCCTTCCCCGGGATTTGTCCATTAAGAAATCCGACCTAAGCCCAGAGGAGGTGGCGGATTATAAGAAGTTGGAGGATTATGTAGGCTCTTTTCCGCAGGTTTCTTTGGAGGATAGCAACGGTAATCTTATCCGGGACGAGGCAGGCCGCCCGAAAAAAGTTCCGAAGTTAATCGATACCAAGAGGCTGCTGGCCTGTAAAACTGATGGGGATGTGGCCGCTTTTTTCCGTATGCTCGTTTATTATGCCCTTATTTTGTTTTAGTTTTCCATTTGGTTTACTTTACTGATTTTTCTCCTCTTTTGTTTGTGCAGTTGAGATGTCGAGCGCTCAGGCAAGACTTCGCCAGGCTAAAACTGTCAAGAAAAAGATTATGCAGGCTGCTGGTGGCTCGCAATCGATGCCGGCCAGTTCTTCAATTCGGCAGGATCCCACCCCTTCTCTCGAGATTATTGACGCATCGAGGGAGAAACGTACCCGTGAAGAGGATCTTGAAGACACGAATTCTTCCCGTCAACATCGCAGGGTGGATGATGTTGATGATTTAATGAACTCGACATCTGGTCTTCACAAACTTCAGCCCGGCAAACCTGCAGCCCATTTTGTTTTCCCTCCCGTGTATGCTCACGACCCAATCTTCGACGATCAGACGGAAATTTCTGTATCCGAACCCGACTCCGGCATCCTCTCTTCTTTGGGACCAACCGCCATCAGAGCCGAAATCGCCAAGCATTCGGTGGCGATGTTCAAGCTTCTGGAGATGGTAACTTTCCTGAATGGTCGAGAATGCCATTATTTGCAGGAGAGGGATGCTGCTCTTACCAAGCTGAAGGAGGTTTCTGGTCACCTGAGCTCGACTCAAGCTGCTTTTTCGGAATACCAGAAACAGTATGCTCTGCAACTGGAGATGCAGGAGTCCCTAAAGTCTGCTCAGGTGAAGTTGGAGGAGGTCACCAAAGAGAGGGAAGCGTCCTTGGCGAGGGTTCAAGAGCTGGAGGGTCAGATTCGGGAGTTGAAGTTGAAGCTGGAGGCATGTGCCAAGCAAGTGGTTCCTGAGGTTGTTGATGAGGAGGAGAAGGATGTGGATCCGGCTGGTGTTTATGCTGATTTCTCGCGAGCCCGTCTGGTGCGGACGATTATGGAGCTGAATGATAGCATGATTGATGCTACGAGTTCTCAGTTCACCAATGCCGTGAAGCAGTTGAAGCTTTTGAATGCTGACAAGGATCTGACTTTGGAGGGTTTGGACGAGGATAAAGTGGTGCGTGACGGGGCTATCCTTACCCCCCCTGAAGACGAAGTGTAATTTTATTTTTCTCTTTTTATCTGCTTTGTTTGGGCGTTTGCCCTTTTTGATGTAATTGACAATTATGGTCCTTCGGGGTCTTTAAATATCAGTACTTTAATTTACTCTCCTGCCCTTTCACCTTTATCTCATATCTAGATTTAGGTTTTGTATGACGATGTTTTTAATTTCCTCTGAATGTCGAATCAATCGTTTTGCATGCTCGACGCTTTTAAGCTTTATGCTTTGATTGTCTTTTCATGGTGACGACCTAGATGCATGGTGTTTTTTTTGTTTGCGCTCGACCAGTTTTGAGGTTTTTAACTTAGTAGTTTTCCAAACATTCTATACGCCGAACTACTTGTTTCTTCGCGCTAGTGTGTGCTTGGACGGTGGTCATCGTTGTGGTAGCTGGTACCATTTGATGCCGGGCTTAGAAGGTGCGGGGAACCATTCTAAGTGTTTGGAGATGTTTATCCAAACTAGTAACGAGGAGAGGGGCTGTTGTTAAGCTTTCCTCCTCGGGGTGTGAACATCCCATCGCGAGCTGGGGTTCTACCGGGCGTGTACTACGACGATGGTGTTCCGTGGTCTAGAACTTTCCTCGCCAACATCATCGAGCTCCTAATGTCTCGACTTTGTTTTATATTTTAAGATTCATGCCCGTACCTAAGCACTCCTCCGTTGTATAGGTGTGCTTCTCATGGGCGAAGACACAGCCTTCGTCGAGGGATGGCTTTGAGCTCCCCTCAACTGTAGTATTGTTTGAGCTTTTCGGCATTCCAAGGTCGAGGAATTTCTTTTCCGTAAAGATCTTCCAAATAATAAGCACCGTTTTCGGTTTTGGCTCGGACACGATAAGGTCCTTCCCAATTTGCCGCGAGTTTACCCTCGCGGGAATCCTTTTGGTTACGTCGGAGCACTAGTGTCCCAACGTCGAATTCTCGCTTGATGACCTTTTTATCATGTCGTTTTGCTATTTTTTGTTTCAAAGTAGCTTCTCGGAGGGCTGCGCCGTCTCGGAGTTCCTCCAAGAGGTCGAGCTCCTCTCTGAGCATTTCGTGGTTGTCTTCCCCTTCGAGGGGTACTTCCGTTCGGAAGGAGGATGCTCCGGTTTCTACTGGAATTACGGCTTCTGTTCCGTACGTCAGTCGGAAAGGCGTTTCTCCCGTTGTAGAATGTGGAGTGGTTCGATAGGACCAGAGTACACTGTGTAGTTCTTCTGTCCATTTTCCCTTTGCTTCATCCAACCTCCTTTTGAGTCCTCGTAATATAACCCTGTTCGCAGCTTCGGCTTGGCCGTTCGTTTGAGGGTGTTCGACAGAGGTGAAGTGTTGGGTTGTACCTATCTTTGCCATAAACTCTCGCACTTTCTTGTCCGTGAATTGAGTCCCGTTATCTGTAACGACGACTTGAGGGATCCCAAACCTCGCAAGTATATTGCGTTTGAAGAATCGCAACACGTTGAAAGTTGTGATGTGGGCGAGAGGTTCGGCTTCGATCCATTTCGTGAAGTAGTCGACAGCTACTATTAAGTATTTATTTTGTCCTGCTGCCGTTGGAAACTGTCCTAAGAGGTCCATCCCCCACCAAGAAAACGGCCACGGGGACGATAGCGTTTTTAGCTCGTTAGGAGGGGCCAAGTGCATATCCCCGTGACGTTGGCATTTGTCGCATTTTTTGACATGCTCTTTTGCGTCTGTTTGCATGGTAGGCCAATAGAATCCTGCTCGCAAGGCCTTTCTGGCCAAGGAGCGTCCACCGATGTGCTGACCGTTTATTCCTTCGTGGATTTCGCTGAGGATCGAGGATACCTCGCTTTCCTCGACGCACCTTAGCAGAGGGATGGAAAATCCTCGGCGATACATTTTTCCATTCAGGATTACGTATGTGCAGGCTCTTCTTTTAACCTTAGCTGCCTCTTTCTTGTCAAGTGGAAGATTTCCTGTGTTCAAAAATTCGAACACGGGTGTCATCCAGCTGTTGGCGTTGATTTCGCATATCAGGAATACCTCTGTGGGTTTCACTATGCTTGGTTTGGATAGCGTTTCCTGAATAAGCGATTGATTTCCGCCCTTCTTTTTCTTAGTGCTTGCGAGCTTTGATAAGATATCTGCTCTTGCATTATGTTCGCGGGGGACATGTTTGACCTCGGTTTGTCTGAATTTGGTTAATTTTTCTTTGATTAAGTTTAAGTATTCCGTGAGTCGCTCGTCCTTTGTTTGGTATTCTCCGGTTATTTGTGATGCGACGAGTTGTGAGTCCGTGAATATCTTAATTTCCTCGGCTTCCATATCCTGAGCCAACCTTAATCCTGCCAAGAAGGCTTCGTACTCGGCTTGGTTGTTTGTGGTTGGAAAGGCGAGTTCGAGTGAAACTTCTATGAGCACTCCTTCACCGCTTTCGAGTATGATACCTGCACCACTCCCTTGTGGATTCGAGGATCCATCTACGAAGATGGTCCATTTGTTTTTATCCGGGGTAGATGGCGTAGTCATTTCGGCTATGAAGTCTGCTAGCACTTGGGCTTTTAAAGCCTTTCTGCTTTCGAAAAAGATTTCGAATTCGGACAACTCGAGCGACCATTTTAGCATTCGTCCTGTCATGTCTGGCCTCGCAAGGAGTTGCTTAATCGGTTGATCAGTTCGAACAACGATGGAGTGAGCTAAGAAATAGTGTCTTAGCTTCCTCGCGGCCATGACTACTGCTAAGGCCGTTTTTTCAATCTGTAAGTATCGGAGTTCTGGTCCTTGTTGAAAGAACTTTCGGCAAGTATGTTTCAAATATCGTATCCACAGGGACTAGTGTGATATCAATTGTAAATACACAAATTCCATGATTCTAAGTGCGGGTTTGTTTCGATTTGGTTTCGTAACATAAAATTGCGATAAAAGTGCGTGATAAACTTTTGAGATAAAAACTTGTTGGAATTGGATTTCATCAAATCATTCACATGTATCAGTTAACTATTGATATATATATTTCATTTACCAATCAATATCGTCACGTATTACTCGTTGATCATATCCGTGTCCGGAATATGTCTTGAAATCTATTGTATCTATTAACTTTCCGATGTCTCGAATCATTAATTGATAAAATAGCATTAAGCTCTAATACTTTAAGTGACTATTAAATCTCAAAATCTATGTCTAAACTTTGAACTTTAACAAGTGATTATCCTACCTTTGATTCAAATAACATATGTCTATATCATTTAAATCTTTTAATAAAAGCTTGAAAACAAGGACATCACTAATATTGATTGATAAATAAAACACATATAGCAAAGTTAAACTAGATTCATGATCATAATCCAATTACATCCAACCCCAACAAAAGAGATTTAGCTATGAATAGCCATGATAAACTTACAAAAGAGTGAAGATGAGAAGGATTGAAAGACCATAGAGCTTGATTTCTCAAGTTGTGTGGAATCCACCTTCAAAACCTTACTAAACAGGATCTATCTATGAAAATCGTATTTTTCTATCTGATATTAGTTAACTTGATATCCTACAAAATGATCTAAAATGCTATTTATAGACTTCTGAAATGGGCCTGTTCGCTAAGCGAATCCTTGTTCGCTACGTGAAGAAGTTGCTTAGTTGAAGAGGTTTGCTGACACGTGTATTTAACTGTGACTCATCCTTTGCTCGCTAGGTGTTCGCTGCAGCGAGCTTTATTCGCTGCATGCTCGCTGGGTGTTCGCCAAGTACCCTGGACTCCCTGCCTTCGTTCGCTGCATGCTCGCTGATGCTTCGCTGCAGCGAATGCTTCAGAATTTTGTTTCTTTTCTTAGTATCAGCATAAACCTAACAAAATGGTTGGATTTGATAATTCTTGCACCAATTCTTAGTACACACTATATTTACATCAAAAGTGATTTATATTCCAAGGATTTGTTATCAAAATTCATTCAATAAGTGCTTTTTAAACTTGTATTTTAACCAATATTTAGCACTTATCAAGCCTTACTCACGAAATAGACGGGTTTTTGCCCTTGCTCGGTTTCTCTTATGAGAACGGCGCTGATGGCCTCCGATGCTACGACGAGGTAAAGGTATAGGGTTTCCCCTTCGTTGGGTCGCGTCAGGACTGGGGGTTCGGATAGTGCTCATTTTAAGTGCTGTAGCGCATCCTCGCATTCCTTTGTCCATTCGAATGCGGATTCTTTTCGAAGTAATTTGAATAAAGGTAGCGCGTGTTGAGCGGATTTTGCGACAAAACGAGATAAGGCGGTGAGCATCCCATTTAATGATTGGATTGATTTCTTTGAGTCCGGCGTAGGAAATTCAAAGAACGCTCTGCATTTATCGGGGTTAGCTTCGATTCCTCTCTCGGTTAAGTAGAATCCGAGGAATTTCCCAGCTTTTACGCCGAACGTGCATTTTTCAGGATTGAATCTCATGTTATACTTTCTCGCTTGGTCGAATACTCTTTTCAGATGGGCTGTATGATCGACTTCCTCTTCGGATTTGACGATCATATCATCCATGTAGACTTCGAGCATGTCACCGATTTCATTATTGAAGACTTTGTTCATCATCCTTTGGTATGTGGCGCCTGCGTTTTTAAGCCCGAAAGGCATTATGTTGTAATAATAATTACCGGATTCGGTCATAAATGCTGTTTTCTTTTTATCGATTTCAGCCATTTTTATTTGATTATAACCCGAGTACGCGTCCATAAACGATAGTAATTTAAATCCGGATGAATTATCTACTAATTTGTCTATGTTAGGTAAAGGGTAAGCGTCTTTAGGGCAAGCCCTATTAAGATCGGTATAATCAACACACATGCGCCATTTTCCATTCGATTTCTTAACAAGTACAACATTGGATAGCCAGGTGGTATACCTAGCTTCCGAAATGAAATTTGCCTCGAGGAGGTCTTTTACAGCTTTTTCAGCAGCCTCCGCTTTTTCGGGAGACTGCTTCCTACGCCGCTGAACAACGGCACTAGCCCTAGGATCTAAAGTCAATTGATGACAAGCGACCTCAGGGTCGATACCGGGCATCTCTGCAGCGCTCCAGGCGAACAGTTCAGCATTGTCCTTAAGGCAGGCGATCAGCTGTTTTTTGACCAAGTCGGGGAGCCCAGTTCCAATCTTGATCCCTTTGAGGGGGTCTTCGCCCAAAGGCACCAGCTCGAAATCTCCGTCCGGGATGGGGCGGTAGATTTTCTTTTCAGCATCGGTGAGGTCTTTCTGCTTCTCTTCCTGATGCTCCTTTTTTGTGAGTCGAGCATCGATGTCGACGGAACCTCCAATAGTGTTTACCCCCGGATTTTTCTTTTCAGTTTTCTTAGGGGTCGCCACGGTGCTCAGATTTTTTGCCGCGGCCTCAAAGCATCTCCTCGCAGCAGCTATGTCGCCGTTGATGGTGGCGACCTGGCCGTCCGGCGTGTAGTATTTCATCTTCAAGTGGACGGTGGACGACACAGCAAATAGCTCCGCTAAAGTAGTTCTGCCGATGATGCAGTTGTACAGCGAGGGACAGTCGACGACCATGAATTGTGTCCTCACGGATTTCATTGCCTTCTCCTCGCCAAAGGTGACGATCAGGTCCACGTATCCCCAAGGCTTGGTAGTCGACCCGTTGAATCCTTGGAGGTCGGGTCCTACATAGGGAACCAAGTTCTTCTCCGACAGCTGTAAAGTTTTGAAAAGCCCCGAGTACATTACGTCGCACGAGCTCCCCTGATCTACGAGGATGCGGTGGACGTCGAAGTTCGCCATGCGAGCTCTCACCAACAGTGGTATCTGATAGTTTGGCGAGCCCCCAGGAACTTCTGATTTGTAGAAGGCCAGCGGGTCGGAGTCTCCCTCAGGTTTGGAGATGGTGACGGGAGTCACTGAACAAATGTTTTCCAGCTCCTCGAATTTTCTTTTCACTGAGCCGAGGGTGATCTTGCTGAGCCCTCCCCCTGTTATCACCAGTGCTTTGGGGAAGTTCTCCCATGAGCCATTCAGGTGGGCGTTGAAATGCCTCATGAGCGCTCCCTCGTCCGACCCCGGGGATGGGAGTGGGATTTCAGGTGCCGAGATGGCAAGTGCCTGAGGGACGATGCCTCTGTTTTCCTGCTCGGGAACATCAATGGCCATTGCGACCTCTTGAGGCTCCCGCCGTTGTTGTTGTTGTTGTCCTTGTTCGTCGTTCTGAACGTATCTTCGGGCATAGCCCTTTTGTATCAGAATCTCGATGGCGTCTTTTAGGTGGACACAGTCCTCAGTAACGTGTCCATGGCTTTTATGATAGCGACAAAATTTCGTCTTATCAGTATTTGCCTTCATGGGCTGCTGTCTTGGGAAGTGGATCCCAGCCTTTTTGAAGTCCGCAGCGGAGACTTCGGCGAAAATGCGATCTCTTGACGCATTTAGTGGAGTGTACGTTGTAAACTTTCCTCGAGGAGGTTTGGAATCCTTAATCCTTTCCTCCTTTCCCTTTTCGTTACCTCTTCGCGAGGTTCCAGCTTCATCTTTTTCGTGGTTCCTGGTTTTTTCTTGACTTTTAGGCCTCCTTAGATCTATGGCCCTCTGTTTCTCCTCGTAGGCGATGTACTTCTTTGCCTTTTCGAAGAATGCATCCAACGTCTTCGGCTCTTCGATACCGACAGCTTTAGCAAAGTCGCTGTCCCGACGTAGTCCCCTGTCGAGGAGATACAGCTTCATGCTCTCCTCGACCTTTACTTCTACGGCTGCTTTGTTGAACCGTTCGAGGTAGGACCTTAGAGGCTCGTTTTCGCCTTGAATGATGGCTTCGAGGGTTGCTTCAGTTTTTGGATGACGCCTCGAGGAAGTGAAGTGAGCCCGGAAGCGGGCGCACAGGTCCGACCAGGAGTCTACGGATCCTGGCGCCAAGCTCTTGTACCAAGCCATAGCGCCTTTCCTCAGAGTCGTGGGAAAGAGCTTACACTTGATAGAGCCTCGTACATTTCTGTACTCGAGGAGAGCTTCAAGATTCTCGATGTGCTCGTCCGGATCTGTCGAGCCATCGTAGGTATCCATTGCCGGTGGTTTCTCGAGTCCGACCGGTAGGGGGAGTTCTCGTATCCTTCGGGAGAGGGGGCCTTGGTGGCTGTCCCTTTCTTCCGGGGATCGGTTCCTTTGGCGGCGAGGAGGGTTGTCCCTTCTAGGGGAATGTCTCCTCGGTGGGGTGGAGTTTCGAGATATTGCCTCGTTTCTCCTTGGGCTCGACCTCCTCTCGCTCCTATGGCGAGGTGGTGAGCGTGACCTGGAGTAGGTTCTGCTCCTCACAGGTGTGGGTGAACGGTGAGCTGGGCGAGCTTGCGCCGTTACCCTTGATTCAGCAATTGCGTCGATGCGACGGCTTTGTTGCTCGAGCCTTTGATTTTGCTGCTCGAATCGCTGGTTCTGCTGCAGTAATAAGTCCGACTGGCGGTTGATTGCGTTGACCAGCGCAACCATCATATCCTGCATGGGAACGCCCAGAGGGATAGCCGCTGCCGGAGTCGCCTGTGGCGGGGTAGCCACAGGGATCTGCGGTTCTTCTGGGTTGTAGGGCTCGTCATGCACGTTTTGCCCCTCTTGGCCATCTTCCGTTACGGAGGCGAACTGGCCGTCCAACGGGTGGTACGGCGCGTAGTTCATCGGTGCTCCATGGTTCTCCGCTACTTGCTCCGGGATTTGGTGGTTGTTAACGCCAGCCATTGGTCGTGAAGAAGGTGTTTTGAAGGAAGTTTTTTAGTTTTTGGTTTGATTAAACAGGGAAACTATGGTCCCCACAGACGGCGCCACTGATCGTGTTGACCAGAATGATGCGACTTCGCCGGCGTTTGCGGTGGTTGAGAGCGTTTGAGACCCCTGTTGAAGCGGAGGGGGGTTGTGTACCTGCAGGCACTCCGACGCTCAAGTCAGTTAGTGTGTAAAGGTTTTCTTGGCTAAAATAATGCGTACCTTGCAAATGAAGTGGAGATGCATATATATAGCCCCCAGCGCTGGGCTAAGGCCCTTGATGGCATTAATGGCCATCAAGTGGCTGCCGGAAAACGGCTAAGGTGCCATGATGTGCAGTTAATGCTCATCATTCCGGTGTCTAGACGTTACAGAAGCCATGGAGAAGTAGCCGTTGGTATCCCGAGCATTTATGGTGTGCCCGGTGAGTAAGGGTCAGCTCGACTACACAAGCTCGTTGGATTGTGTACCGAGCTTCTAAGCTCGGCCCAGAACAATATATATTTAGAGATAGTGAGCATTAAAGAATTTTTAAACACTCCAACTAAGTTGACATTCTCAAACCCCCTCATCCCCATCCTCTACTAATTTAGAGATCCGTACATTCACACAGGTCAATTATTGATGTGCATAGTTCATTTTATTAGGATCGATCCTGAGTGTTTAGAGACTCTGTTCAAATTGACCCCCAATAAAAAATGCAACCTATTAACATTCAAAAATTAGAAATTATATGATATGATAAGAAATGCTACGTATAATTCAACTTATGATGATATTATATTTATATAATTACAGATTTTACAAGGTTGTTTAACTGAAATATGTGTTTTGTTTATTAGCTAAAAAAAAAAAACGAAATATGTGTGTTTACTTTTTGGGTTGTATCACTTTTATTATTAGAAAGAAAAAAAAAACGAAATATGGATTTATTTTGTTTCCAGACAAAAATTGTCAAAAAGAATGTGTGTCAAGTGCGCTTGTTACGAAGGTGAGCACGAGATCATAAGGTGTTGGTTTTTAGGTGGGCATCCTATAGGAGAAAACAAAACTTAAAAATCTAGCCTAGATTTAAGACTAATATAAAAGATAAAAGAGTGTGAATGTAATTTTGTCTAAAATAAACTAAAAATATATAAATGACACGACTTGGTATAAAAGACTAATATAAAAGATAAAATATTGATTTTAGTCCTTACAAAATCTAAAAAAATTTAAAATGATCTCTGAACTAGTTTTTTTGATGACATGTCAAATTTCTGATGATTTGATATATGTTGACTACTAGACTTCCTTTCCTGACATGAATATTTTAATAACATTTCCATTTAAATTAAAATTTTAAATTATGTACCAAAAAAAAAAATTTAAATTAAATTTTCATTTTTTTCATAAAATAAAATTAATTAACAAATTGAATTTGGTCCGTTTAAAATAAAAAGGAGTAAATGAAAAATTAGGATTTTTGGTCAATAAATATAACATTTACTTCTGTCACTATACCAATTTCTCGTGCGCCTTACGCGTATCCGTTTTACCCTTCCGCTACTTAAATAGTGAACGTTATGAAAGTATGATGTTTTGGGATATCCACTACCTAAATAACATACAAAAATATTTTTATAAATTCATAGAACATGCGAAAAAATAAGTAAAGTAACAAAAATAAACCTTAAATGTCCAATAAATTGCAGTAAATATTCATTGGTCGTTCATCAGGACGGAATTTTGTTTTTACTTTTTAGAAAGAATTTTGGATGATGGGACGTTGATTTTTTCAAAATAAACATGTTCAAACAATGATATGAAATCCAATCGACCACACATACATTGGCAAAGAGGAACCCACGTCCTACATGATTGATTGGTGCGGGTCCTTCTCATTTAATTATATTTTTTCTTTGGGGAAATAGTCATTTTGGTCCATCAATGTGCAACTCGATGTTATTCTGGTCCCTCACCGAGGAAAAACTATTAAATAGTCCCTGAATCTGCATTTCGTTAGTCAGTTTAGTCTCTGCTGTTAAGTTTGGCCATTAATTCAACAAAAAAGCTGACGTGTCATTTTTTTGGCACACATCAGCTTACTGAGTTGGCACTAGGGACGAAGAAACAATCATTTTGGTTTCTGAATGTGCAATTCTCTGTCATTATGGTCCCTGACTCAAGGAAAAAAAAAATACAAAATAGTCATTGACCCTGCAATCCATGGGAGTGGTTATGGTGCATAAGCTTTTTCCTTATGCACCATGCATAAATAATGAAAATTGCTTAGCGCTCCCCATATACTTAGCGCACCCCCAAATTTTCTCGCGCACCCCATTATTTTCTCACGCACCCCCAACCAAATTTTCTCGCGCGCCCCCCAATTTTTGTTGTAAAATGATTTCAAATTAGATGTACTTATAATGCTAAAATCATTTTTACTGTCGAATGGTTTTAGATTGTTGTAATCAAAAATCATTCTGCTTGTAGAATGGTTTTGTGTGTTATTTATGTTGGGGGGGGTGCGCTTAGCAATTTAGGGGGCGTGCAAAGCAATTGGGGGGCGCTAAGCAATTTGGGGGGTGCGCTAAGTAAAATGGGGGGTGCGCTAAGCAATATGAGGGCGCATTAAGCAAACTGGGGGGGCACGCTAAACAATCTGGGGTACTTATGCATGGTGTGCATAAGCCTTGCTTATGCATCATAACTTATGCCGCAATCCATTAGTCACTTTAGTCCCTAATGTTAAAAATAGTCGTTAACTTTATAAAAAAGCTTATGTGACATTTTTTAATGACACGTGGCACGCAGAGTTAACACATTTATATGATAGCTTGATGGATGATGTGGTGAGGGACTAAAATAACATTAATTTTTTTTTCTCTTCATTTACTTATCTTCTTCCTCTCATTCTTCTTTATCTTCTTCATACATTCAATAACCTAACAACAACCCATTTAGCTTCTTATTCTTTCAAATTTTGTTGTTATGCATATTTTTGTTCTTCATTTATTTATCTTCTCCCACTCATTCTTGTTTACCTTCTTCATACATTAAATAACCTAACAACAACTCATTTTGCTTCTTCTTCCAATTTTTTTTTTTTTTGTTGGCTTTCACCATCAATTTAATCTGGTTCGGGGGTTAGTTCTGACATCAAGTGGTTCCGGCCCCTCCCGATTACAATTTTGATGGATCGAACCATGGTCCTCCCTACCAAGTTCAGCAACAATCACCACTGAACCAACTAACGATTGGTTCCTTGTATCAAATTTTGTTGTTATGCAAATTCTATGGGGGAAATTATATACTACCCCCTCCGTTCCTTTTTTTTGTTGTTTTAGATTAATGTACACTATTCATATAATCTACTGTGACCATAAATTTTTATTAATATATAAAAACAAAATGTTAGCAAATAAGATATTGTTCAATTTGTCTCGATGAATATTCTCAAAATATAAAATTTTCATAATTTTTTATAATAGATAATTAAAGTTATTAGTGATCAAAGTTATGCATTGACATGCGTACAGTGATAAAAAATGAAAAATAAAAAGTAATGGATGAAGTAGTTCATATATGATTTTTAGGTAAATGAATAGGTGCCAATGATTTTTCTTTAAAAATTGGGTTTAAAATTATGGGCTTTATTCATAAATGTATGAAGAAAATTGGGTGGAAGAAGATAAAGAAATGAAGAGAAAATAAAAAGTAATGTCATTTTAGTCTCTTGTCACATCATCCATCCGGTTGTCACACAAATGTGTTAAATCTTTGCGCCATGTGTTCCTATATGTCATTTCCGCTTTTTTTATAAAGTTAGCAACAATTTTTAACGCAAGGGACCAAAGTGACTAACAGATTGCAGAGTCAAGGACTATTTTGTATTTTTTCTTGAGACAGGGACTATAATGACAACGAGTTGCACATTCAGGGACCAAAATGGTCGTTTCCCCGTCCCTCGTGCCAACTCAGCAAGCTGACGTGTGTCCAAAAAAATGCCACATCAGCTTTTTGTTGAGTTAACGGCCAAACTAAACAGCAGGGACCAAACTGACTAACGGAATGCAGATTCAGGGACTATTCAATAGTTTTTCCTCTGTGGGAGACCAAAATGACAGTGAATTGCACATTGACGGACTAAAATGACTATTTCCCCTTTTTCTTTCTTTAAGCTATTGAAGAAACCCAAAAAATTCCGTGAAACTTAGCTCAGTTGGCGGAGATATTGCATTATATATAAAATAAAGGGTTGAAGTTTGAACACCGGTCATCCCACTTATCCACCTTAAGAATGAATTTTGTAGTTATTAGACTACTTGATCAAAAAAAAAGAAAAACTCAGTCAACTAATGATTTCAATTTTTCTGAGCCCTCTTGTATTAATTATGTATATATTTTTTTTTACCAATAATAAATTAGTCCAACTATAAGAGTTTTGGATCTCTTAAGTAAGTGATCAGAAGTTTGATATTTGACTGTCGTATATGAAAACAATTTAGTTGGTAGGCAAAAATACACCCCACAAGTTTTATGAAAAGAAATTTAGTTATAAGACAAAAATACACAATATATTTCGTTAAAAAAAATACATGATATATGTCATACCAATTTTCTGATAAAGATTAATTATCATTAATGCCTGTCAAAATTTCGTGCTTATTTTATAGTAAAAAAATATATTGAAGCCCTCGTTTGATTCACACACTTGTGGACTGATTTGTTCCTAGTGGGATTTATACTAACTGTTTTGATGTTTTTAAATAGATACCTAGATTAAGTCCAAAAAAAAAAACCCTAGATTAAATATATTTGCATTTGATTTGAAAACACTTAGTTGCATACATACATATATCATATGGCTGGTCCTGAGTTCCTAGAAGAAGTCATAAATATTATAGTATAATAAGCTCACTTTTTAGATATATTGAAAAATTAATATATCTAATCTATGATATGATCTAAATATTTTTTAATGAAAATGTTTGTTCTTACGAACAAGCAAACAACGAAACGTACGACCTGTTTCCCTCTGTTGATTTTCACAAAGGACTGATTCTTGCACTTCTTGTGTAAACTACCCCGTACTATATAGCAATCCCCTTTTTTAATTTACTAAAACAATTCCACGACGAGGGAGTATACAACTAATAATCAGAGATAAATATGTGGTGAGTGTATAAGTTAGTCAACCTTAATTATTAATTGTATGGGGGCTTAAACAAATAGATTATACTACTCCGTATTATAGTACTATCAAAGGAAAATTTATTATCTTATGGGGGCTCAAGTGTATCCGCCTCTGACCATTTGCATTTATTTAGGAAAATACTTTTCTCACACATGCTGTATATAGGCTGATGCTACGGTGGACTACCTTCACAAGTGGTCTATCGTAGACAAGTGATCTACCGAATATAAATTTTAAGAAATTTACTGTTGGATTGAAAGTTTATATCGTATAGATCATTCATAAATTTTTTAAAATTTTTTGAAAATCATTTGATATGTTGTTGAGACCCATCAAGATTTACGTTATTTAATAAACAGTTAATCTTGATGTGTCTCAATAACATATTAAATGATTTTTAATTTTTCTAAATTTTTCTATGGATAATCTATATGATATAAACTTTCAATCTAACGGTGAATTTTATAAAATTCGTATTCGTTATAATGTTATTATCACTTGTCCATCATGGACCACTTCATCAAGAAAACTAAGTATTTTACATGATTGTGTTTTCAACCAGATAACTCAATTATTTTTCTTATATTTTTTTGTTAGGTAGTTTAGTCAGTGGCTATTTTTTCTATTAGTTTTATATATTATTAAAATAATAATACTTGGTTATAGCCACACATACTGCTTATCATGAGTTTCGTTTTTATGGGCTTTGTAATGTAATATATTGCATCAGTGATAGTACCAAACGTACACTTATACATTAAAAACGTCTGCTGCAAATAAAGTTAGAAACAATACGCATAAATTATATATATCGTTGGTAGCTCTAAAATTAATTTTTTTTTTTTTTTTTTTGGTATAGTAGAGGGCTAACGCCCAAAGGAAATGAAACTACATAGTTAAACGAACATTCCTAGGCATGCAAGCCCCAGATATGTTGTGAAAAAGAATTCTCTGAAGCTCCCTAGGGGGAGACTCGATAAAATGAACATCAAAAGAACTTAGAGAGTAACTGAAATTAGCAAGCCAATCGGCGCTTCTGTTTCCTTCGCGTCTAATGTGTGATAAATGAACTTGCCAATTTAAATCCAAGAGTTGTCTGATACGACTGACCTCTAAAATTAATTTCTATCTCACCCAAAAAGTACAAAACATACACTTCGATCTACATAAAAAACGTGCTCTGCAAATCAATAGAATATAAAATATTTTACGTTACGTGTCAAGTCCATGATTATTTTCAATTTTTTGTTTTTTTTTCTTTCTATTTTTAAATGATGATTTAATTTGGTACAAATATCTATTTTAAAATAGGTTTTCTTCTTCTTTCTATTTAGGATATATCAACAAATTTAGCATATATCTATCTCAACAAACTATATGTCAAAATAAAATAAAATTCAACAAACATTTAATTTTATCATAATTTATTTCAATAAATTTATTATTTTTTGAATTTTTATTATTTTTATTTAGCATGAATATCTTAATAAACTAAATATATTATTTATTATTATTCATTATCTTTTAACGTTATATTTCAATTCAAACTTTAACTATATATAAATAAAAGAATTTTTGCTAAACTACTCACAGTCTCACATATTTTGAGCACAAACATAAACACACCTTTGAAATGAATCATTTTCATTCCCCAGGTTTAACAAAAATCACTCCTAATTTTTTTTTTTTTGCATACATACACTTTTTATGTACTAATAATTTTTTTTGCATACACTTTTTTTATATCATTAACCCTTTTTGATATGTTTCAATTAAGAGAAAATGTTTTATTTTTAAATTAATACATCACTATGACTACAAAACTGGTCATATTGATCACATAACCATTAAGAATAGATATAAAATGTAAAGACTCAAGATTATGATAATTAGAATGTGGAGAATGTTGAACTTCAAAGATCGAAACCAGATTGATTTAATCGATATAATTTTCATGGATGAAAGAATATGTATTAATTTCAACTAACTAATTAACATGATTTTATTTTACATTGTGTAATTGTTTATGCTAATTTTTATTAACTTTTGATATTCATAATATTCTAGGGGAACAAAATTTAATGCACTGTGTGGTGAGACAACATTGCGAAATATATGTTGATTGAGGTAGGTATGAGAATGAGTAGGGTACGGGCAGAGTACTATAGTATACATTCTCATACTCGTAGTTTGAAAAAGATACTCGTATCCATCTTCATATCCTCATGGATAACAACTTACCCATATACTATGAGTACCTAAGTACCCATATCTATCCCCATACCCGCTTGAAATTATTTTACTTTATAAATATAATAATATCATAAAAATAAATATACTTCATCCGTTCCAAAATGTAAGTCAGTTTGAGAAAATTACACAAATTAAAAAATCTAATTAATGTTGTATGAAAAAGAGAAATTATGAGTTAGTTTACAAAATTATACTTCATTAATGGTATATGAAAATTGAAGAATTGAAAGAAGATGAAGTAATAAATAATTAAGGGTATAATAGAAAAATTAGCATTCAATGCTTCATTGGTAATATAAAGTGACTTATAGGGCTGATAAGGTTTTTGTCCGGAGTTCGTCAGGAAATGATGTTAAGGCCATTATCAATTCGGCTAAAGAGTTTTTTCAACTCATTTTCTCGAGCTGGAAGTGTTGGGATAACCATGAACAGGAATATAGAAGAGGTGCCTGGGTGCGTTTGTATGGTATCCCACTGCAAGCCTGGAACGAGGATTTTTTCAAGTTATGCGTCTTTGATTGCGGCAGGCTATTACGAGTGGACAATAGTTCGATGGAAAAGGAACGTATAGATTTTGCCCGTGTTATGATAGCTACACCTAACCTGGAAATAGTCAACACAGTCGTGCATGTATTGGTGGACGGTATCCAAATTGAGGTGAAAATAATGGAGGAATGGGGTTATTCCCTCGGGGAGGATAATTGTCTATTTGGGGACGACGACGACTCAGTGACGTCTCACCCCAATCATGAAGAGGGGCAGTGTGATCCGGAAGCCAGTCGTCATCTTGACAATATGGTTGAGAATTTTGTAAAAGGGTTGAACGTAGAAGATGAAATAGGATCGCAGGAGGATTTTGAATGCTCTAATTTGGGAGGAGGAGTGGAGGGCGGGTGTAAGAATGTTGGAGAGGTAGGTGTGTATTCTTCTACTAGGGGTAAAGAGAACATAGATCGAAGTAAAGGATGCGCCCCTATAATTGGAGATTCTCCTACTTCGAGAGGAAGCCTATGGCAGTATTTCGATTTGCTCGCCAGCTAATGGAAGTGGGTCCTATACCGGTATCAAAGGGAGTGATGGGTCATTATCTTTTTCGTCTAATGGTAACCGTGCATTATCTTGTCCACCAGGAGCGACACGTCCTATGTTATCGGGGCCATGGAGTTGGGAGTGTTTGAATGACCTAAACCAAAGGGATGCTGGAGTAATATTCTCTGCTAGTAAAGGCCCTCGTAAAGAAGATCGCCTTGGTGAAGGCTTAAAGAAGAATGGTCAGGAGGACCCTAAGCGGAGAAAAGGAGGGGGAGTTTTTCGGCATACGGTTTCTAGTCTTAAGAAAGTAGCCAGAATGCCTAGCAAGGAACGTGCTGAGGTTTTAAGAGCGGTAAAAAAGATTGAGCATCGTAGTAGAGACGGTGTAGGGGTTGTTAAGGATGGTGGAGAGCATCATCCAGTTTCTTCCACCGTGTCGCCTTCGACGACTTCTAATAATTGGAAGCACTGGGTAGTTCTGCAGGGTAATGATAAGGTGGCTGCAGACGATGTAAGAACGGTAGGGGAAGCTATAGGAGTTCAGATCACAGGTGATTCTAAGAATATGTTTAGCGTGCTCGCTCGGAAGGGTAATCAAAAGCAGGTGTCGTCGGGACAGACGCAGGGAGTAGGGTGTGTTCGATGAAGATTGTCTCTTGGAATGTTAGGGGTCTGGGGGGGTTAGCGAAGAGGCAGGAGGTCCGTAAGTTGGTGGGGCATCAACAACCTTTTTTGTTATGTATCCAGGAAACTAAGCTGCAATCTTGCGATGATGCTATGTGTTCGACTTTATGGGGTAACTCTCCTCATGGGTTCTCCTATCGTCCTTCGGTGGGTGCTTCAGGAGGGCTCTTAACTTTATGGGACACAGTTGAAGTAGAGGTGTGGTCGTCTGAGAGTTTCGAGAACGTTTTGTGGTGCCATGGTATTTTTGTTAGGTCTGGTGAGGAGTTTTATATAGCCAATGTTTATGCGCCTTGCGATTCAAGGGCTAAACAGGTCTTGTGGGACTCATTGTCTGTAAAAATTCAGGCGTTAGGGAGTGTTAGGGTGTGTGTCTGTGGGGATTTTAATGCTGTCAGATGTGTGGACGAACGTCGTTCAGCCAATGATGGGTATCGACACTCAGACCATATCCCTTTTAATCGTTTTATTGATGACAATTCTTTGATTGATCTACCGTTGTGTGGCCGAAAGTACACCTGGTTTAAAGGAGACGGGCGTTCCATGAGCCGTTTGGACAGATTTCTGCTGACTGGGGAGTGGTGTTTGACTTGGCCTAATTGTACGCAGGTAGCCAGGATGAGAGGGCTCTCTGATCATTGTCCCTTGGTTCTGGCAGCAGATGAGGAGGACTGGGGACCCCGGCCATTGAGGATGTTGAAATGTTGGAAAGATGTCCCTGGATACCATCTTTTTGTGCGTGAAAATTGGAATTCCTTTCAGATTGATGGTTGGGGAGGTTTTGTGCTTAAAGAGAAGTTTAGATGGATTAAGACGGCCTTGAAAGATTGGCATTCATCTCACACTCAGAATCTGCCAAGCCGGATCGAGTCTCTTAAGGACCGGTTGGCAGTGTTTGATGTGAAGGGGGGCGAGGAGGCTCAATCTGAGTCTGAGTTAGCGGAGTTTCGTGGGGTCTCGTTGGATATTCATTCTCTTTCTCGGTTGAATGCTAGTATTTGTTGGCAACAGTCTCGGTCGCGGTGGCTCAAAGAAGGGGATGCGAATACTAAGTATTTTCATTCAGTCCTTGCGAGCAGGCGGAGGGGTAATGCTATATCGTCGTTGCAGGTGGACGGTACTATGTTGGAGGGGGTGTCACCCATTAGGCATGCGGTTTTTTCTCATTTTGCATCTCACTTCAAGGCCATTAATGTGGAAAGGCCTCGGGTAGATAATCTTATTTTTAAACGGTTGCATGCGTCGGAGGTGAGCGGGCTAATCAAGCCTTTTTCTGTGGACGAGGTAAAGGCAGCTGTTTGGGACTGTGACAGTTACAAAAGCCCGGGCCCCGACGGGATTAATTTTGGTTTTATTAAGGATTTTTGGGCTGAGATGCAAGGTGATATTGTGCGTTTTATTTCGGAGTTTCATCGGAATGGCAGATTGACTAAGGGTTTAAATGCCACTTTCATAGCTTTAATACCCAAAGTTGACAGTCCCCAAAGGTTGAATGACTTCCGGCCTATTTCACTTGTGGCTAGCCTTTATAAGATTTTGGCTAAGGTGTTAGCGAATCGTCTGCGTGTGGTGATGGGTAGTGTGATATCTGAATCTCAGACGGCTTTTGTTAAGGGCCGACAGATTCTCGATGGCATCCTTGTCGCAAATGAGGTAGTGGACGAGGCCCGTAAGTCTAAGAAGGAGTTGCTTCTTTTTAAAGTTGATTTTGAGAAGGCTTATGACTCGGTTGATTGGGGTTATTTGGAGGATGTTATGGGGAGAATGGGTTTTCCAACCCTGTGGAGGAAGTGGATTAAAGAATGTGTGTGTACGGCATCTGCTTCGATTTTGGTTAATGGCAGTCCGACTGATGAGTTTCCTCTTGAGAGAGGTTTAAGGCAGGGGGATCCGTTATCTCCTTTCCTTTTTCTATTGGCTGCTGAGGGCTTACATGTGTTGATGGAAGCCATGGTGGAGCGCAATATGTTTACGGGGTACAGCGTGGGCGAGCTTGCACCAGTGTCGGTGTCGCACCTTCAGTTTGCTGATGATACGCTGTTGTTGGGGACTAAGAGTTGGGCGAACGTCCGGGCTTTGTGGGCAGTCCTTGTGTTGTTCGAGTCTATGTCTGGTTTACGAGTGAATTTTCACAAAAGCATGCTGGTTGGGGTTAACATCCCTGAGTCTTGGCTAGTTGAGGCGGCGTCTGCTCTGTGCTGTAAAGTAGGGAAGATCCCTTTCCTTTACTTGGGCCTGCCTATTGGGGGTGATCCGAGGCGCTTATGTTTTTGGGAACCGGTTTTGGATCGTCTAAAGAATCGCTTATCGGGTTGGAGTAGTCGTTTCCTCTCTATTGGTGGTCGTTTAGTTTTGATTAAATCCGTGCTGACATCTTTGCCTGTTTATGCTCTTTCTTTCTTTAAAGCTCCTTCAGGTACTATCTCTTCTATTGAATCTATTTTGATTAAATTTTTTTGGGGGGGAAGTGAGAATCTTAGGAAAGTGTCTTGGATTAATTGGAATATGATCAGTGCATTTTGGCACATATTTTCCAGTATTATAATTTAGCATATTAGTAGTCTTTCTACAATAATATCGAGTTTTTATTATGTTTCTAAGTTTTGGGTCACAATTGAGCCTTAATGAATTTATTTGACCAATTTTCGTATTTAATGACATATTGATCCTTCTCAGTCTGCAGGTCATAACTTGAGCTACGAGTATCGGATTGAGGTTTGCGAATATGCGTTGGAAAGACAAGAGAAAGAGCTACAACTTTCATGTTAAGGCCAGAACCCAGTTCGGAGCGCAACGCAGTCAAATATTTACGTTTATGTTCCAGACTTTATGAAAATAATGTAATTTCGGGTCAAACTTATGTTTTTCGACCCGTAGCTTTTTAAGCCCAATTTTCTATGAGTACTTAAGCAAAAACACAGCTAGGGTTTGATTATCCTGATTTCACGCAAAAAAATAGAAAAGAAAGGCTGCTACATTCTCATGGAGAACTAGCAACCCTAGGTTGATCCATTGGTATACGGGAACATCGTTCATGACTTCTTGAGGTTCAATTCTTAATAGTAATTCAGTTTATTTATTTATTGTCTTCTCTTATCAATTCATGCTCTTTATTTATTTATGAAACTCGAATATAGTGATGCTTAATCTCTATTTTGAGTTATATATTGTGAGACTTTTCGGATTGATTCATCGCTTGTATGACTAGTTCGAATAGGAATTGATATAGGTTTTTTCGCGCTTAGCAAAAAAGGGTTGGTCGAAATCTGTCATCATACAAACCGTGTTCTAAGTGACGCTTGTTCACTACTCATGGTTAGTTGAACACATTCTTTGCTTAATCGAATGAATTCGTATAAACTGTTTATCGCTTGTATAATCGGTCTTATAAACCAACCAAGGCATGAATATATAAACAATATTTTATGTGAACCGAGGATAGAATCATAACGAAGTTTTCCTAAAACCAATGGATTGATCGTCTTTTTTATCAATTGAATTTCAAATACTCTTTCAATCTAAAAACCAAAACCCCATCTAATTGTGTTATTCATTGTTCTTATTTTTACTAATTATTAAATTAGAGATCCTTGTGAGACGACCAAGGTTAACTCCCTTGTACTATATTTTATAAAACTTATTTTTGACCGCGTACGACAGCGATCAGAATACTATTTGCTTGCGTAAGGAGTATGGGGGTTTGGGGGTTAGGCAGTTGAGGGAGTTCAACTTGGCCCTGCTGGGCAAATGGTGTTGGAGGATGCTAGTGGATAGAGAGGGTTTGTGGTTCCGAGTGTTGGCTGGACGATATGGGGTTGTGCGAGGTAGGTTGTGTGAGGGTGGAGCGCGTGGGTCGACATGGTGGAGGGAGTTGGCGCGCATTCGGGATGGTGGAGGGGAGGCAGGGAGAGGGTGGTTTAGGGAGTGTGTTGTGAGGCAGGTGGGGGATGGGTCAGATACTTTTTTCTGGACCGATCCTTGGGTGGATGGTATCTCGTTACGGGAGCGGTTCGGGAGGCTGTTTGATCTGGCAGAAAACAAATCGGCTTCAGTGGCTGAGATGTTTTCGCGTGGGTGGGAGGTTGGAGGGGAGGCGTGGGAGTGGCGACGTCAGCTGAGGGCGTGGGAGGAGGAGTTTTTGGGGGAGTGTCAGGCTTTTCTACTTACCATCTCTTTGCAGGATCATGTTTCAGACAGGTGGCAGTGGCGAACTGACCTTGATGACGGTTACACGGTTCGTGGTGCTTATCAGCTCTTGACGAGTCAGGATGACGTTACTCTGGATGCTGCGTCAGGTCTTATCTGGCACCGTCAGGTTCCTTTGAAGGTTTCCATTTGTGCATGGCGACTCTTGCGGGACAGGTTACCTACAAAAGCAAACCTGGTCACTCGAGGGATTTTATCTACGGAGGCGCATCTTTGTGTTTTTGGTTGCGGGGAGGTTGAGTCGGCTCAGCACTTGTTCCTCTATTGCAGCTCTCTTGGTTCTCTTTGGTCACTGGTCAGCTCATGGATTGGTTCTTCTTCGGTGACTGCTCAGACTCTTCCAGAACACTTTGTTCAGTTTACGGATTCAGCAGGTGGTTCTAGAGATCGACGTTCTTTCATGCAGCTCGTTTGGCTTGTTTGTGTTTGGGTTGTGTGGACCGAAAGAAATCATCGATTGTTTACAGGCTCAGCAAATTCAGTGCATCATATGGTGGATAAGATCAAGACGTTCTCGTATAGGTGGTTGAAAGCGACGAGTATCACTTTAGCTTTGAACTGCCATAGTTGGTGGTCTAATCCTTTGCTTTGTTTGGGCCTTGTATAGTTTCTTTTGGTTCTTGTACTTTTGACTCTATTTGTAACCTTGTTTTAGTCTTCTTGGCACGTCTTGTGCTAAAAGACTATTATATATATATATATATATATATATATATATATATATATATATATATATATATATATATATATATATATATATCTCATTTTGGCTTGTTCAAAAAAAAAAAAAAAAATTTGGTACAAAATTTTTCTCAAAATGATTTACAATTAAGAACGAATGAAATAACTAATAGAAAGTTATTGGTGAATTAAAATGAGAATTGTTTGTTCCGAGAGAAAGATAAAATATTAGAAATAAAATACGTATAACATTTTAGAGAGCATAACTAAGAGCCCCAAGCCAACAAAAAATAAAAACAATTTTGGTGATCAATAGTCAACAAATAAAGTTTTGGTGAAATGAATTAAAAGAGCGAATGGTTTATGTGGAAAAGATATAGAGTCAGGTTATATGAATGACAAAGAAATAAAAAAAACAATATAAAAGTAGACCAAAGAAAGAAAAACAAACTAAAAAAGTGAAGATAGAGAACATTAATATTTTCCATGGAAAAATCTGTCCAATTCTAGATATTGGAGATTAGAATAAAATTTCTCAAGATTTGGAGACGATAAACAATCAGGTCATCAGGTCATGTTCCTTTTAAATGTCAGATTTAACGTTTTATTTAATTGTGGTTTTGATATTTTAAGGGTATGATTTATTAATTATATTCATTGTCAATTATTCTTATCTTTTCAATAAAACTAATTAATACTATATGTGATGGGGAGTTAACACACAATAATAACGACGGAGCAATACTTGTAAGCACATTTGAGGATCAACAACAAATATATGACAGCAAATAGAACAAAATAAAAAAAGAAAAAAAGAACACTGAAATTTTAACGTGGAAAATCCTCGATGTAAGAGTAAAAAACCACGGGTCGTCCAGACCAGAGAAATAGCTCCACTATAATCAAATAAGGGTACAAAAGAGTCTCCAAGTGAGACACAAACAAGTGCTAACAACCAATTAAACAACAAAGTACTAAAACTTACAAAACAAGAACACGATGATGAAAAAACCCCAAAAACTTGAAGGACTGCAGACGCGATTTCTCCCTAACCAGAATTGATTTCGACGATCCGACGGTGAAACTGTAGCCCCTGGAGCTGTGAACCTGCCCTCCAAATTTGAGCGATATCCAACGGTTAACGAATCGGGAATCAGAGTTTTAGTGGGACTGATTTGAGAAAAACGAGAATTATTTTCTCTCTATTTGAAGGTTGTTCTCTCACAAAACGTACTCACATAATTACCCTAGTATGACCACTCTCCACTTATATAAGTGAGACATAATGGGCCAATAAAATTGGACTTTTCTCCACATAGGAAGGGAGCCCAAAACCCAACAATATGGGTCAGGATCAAATGACACCAACTAGTTTGACACCAAAAGTTACACCTCTCAATAACGTTTTAACCGATATAGATTTTATAAAATCCACCGTTGGATTGAAAGTTTATATCATATAGATCATTTGTGTAATATTTCAGACAAATCCAAAATCATTTGATATGCTATTGCAATACATAAAGATTAACGACATATAAAATAAGACACAAAACCGTTAATTTTGATATATCTCAATAACATATCAAATGATTTTGAATTTGTCTGACATTTTACATACATGATCTTGTTGGTGTCATATATATATTTAAAAAATTAAAGTTTGTTTTTTTTTTGTGCATAACACTTTTTTTTGGTACATACCGTAACATATTAAATTTTTTGGTACATGGTAACTAACAATAACATTGTTTGTTTTGAGAGAAAGATAAAATAATAAAAAGAAGTAAATAACATATTAAATTTCTTGGAAAAAGAAAGTGCGTAAAAAAATAGAAAAGTTATCGGTGAATTAAAATAAAGATATAATAAAAAGAAAGTGTGCAAAAATATATTTCCCTAATTTAGTATTACTATTCCAATTTTTGTGATACTTGTTATAAGGAAATGAAAAAAAATTAAATTTCGCAGTAAAAATACTAATTTTTTAAATACGAATTCTTAAAAGGTTAGTTACACAAATTTCAAAATTATTTTATTATTTTTTATATCTTAACTTGTGTCCCGTTCAAAACACTCTTAAACAATTTTATCAAGGAATTAAACAATTTAGCATTTTCTTAAACAATTTTATCAAGGAATTAAATGGGATCTATTTATGATAAATAAAGACACATCAAAGAGTTTTTTTAGTCCCATGCATATTTAGTGATTTATATTTTTAATGGTAGACAACTAAAAATTGCAACGTCAAATAGTTTTTGAATAAATTTAAAATATTTATATACCAGAAATTTATATAACCTCATGGTATGTGAGTTTCATTCACTTGGCATAGAGACATTGCAATATATATAAATGTAGCGGACTGGAGTTCAAATCCCGGTAATCTCACATTCTCACTTATCCACCTTAAGGATAAAGTTTCTAGCCATTAGATTGTATATATAGTGCGATGTCCCTACCAACTGAGCTAAGTTCACATAGATATCTTTAATGTAAACTTTTTTTCTCATAAATCAAGCTCTGTGTTTTTATTTTTATTTTGAAAAATAAAAGGATTTCGATGATAGTGATCCACGATTGAAGACAGTGCATCCAATTTTTCTCAAAGAATATTCTATTACATCTTATTATCTTTCTTCTTAAGTCTTAACTTTTCTGTATGGTCAATGGTCATAGATTCTTTCCCTTAGAAAAAAAAAGAACAAGACCAAGACAAGTGGAATTTCCATGCGTTAAAGTTTATGCTGAGGAGTCATTGTAAGAAATTCAACACTATTAAAGCACAACGTAGAAATTTTGACAATTATTCAAATGTGCATGCACCAATAACATGTCATGACAATTTCCTAGAAATTTTGTGGTATACTATACTTTAGAATTTAATTTATCGTAGCTAGCTGGAATTGTGAAAAGAATTGATATTCAACAAGACTAGACCGAAGACTCTGAAAGATTTGAGGTTGGAATGACATTTAAATATGAAAGGTATGAAATTTGAATATTAGGTGGAAATACTTACTACTAGTAGTATTTTATTGTGTAGTGTTCCCATTTTTTAACAAACAAGTTTTTGTAGTCATTTGAAGTGCTGAAAAAGACATGTGTGGTGTTGTGTGTAAAAATAAAATTAAATGTATAGTTGTTAAGATACTAGTTAGTAAGGTTGTAACGAATCCATATTTGTCTTTTTCTTTTATTATCATATTAAGTTGACCAAAATTTCTAAATTAAAAAAAAAAAATTTACATTTTTACAATGTTAAAAAAAAAAAAAAATACTACGAGGTTTAAGAAAAATTGATTTAAAATATATATATGCTTGTTCTCATCGCAGCCACACTTGTTCATTTTATTTTAGCTAAATAAAAGCAGTCTTACTAATCAAGTCATTGAGTTCAAGTGGTTAATGAGCTTCACTAAAAAGGATGGATTTTGGGAGAATCCGAGTTCGATTCATGAATGGAACAATTTCTTGGCCAGACTTTAATTATCTCGCGGTCGAATTCTGAATTACTAAGACTCATTTCCCCTAAAAAAAAGAAGCAGCCTTACTTGTGAATAAAATTTTAAAAATATTACCACCTCTAACTTACTACTCCTAAATAAAATATATTGAATTGTATGAAAATCACTTGTCCCTTTGGACATGTTAGGCAAACAATGGACAAAACATTTAGGAATAAATGTTACTGCCTCCGTTCTAAATTAACGTTTTGGTAGTAGTTGAAATTGAAATATAGTAGTGTAGAGTGACTGAGAGTGGAGGTTTGGGGGTTAGGCGGTTGCGGGAGTTCAACCAGGTCCTTTTGGGTAAGTGGTGTTGGAGGATGTTGGTGGACAGCGGGGGGTTGTGGTTTAGAGTGTTGGCAGCTAGGTATGGCGTTGAGAGAGGCAGACTTCGGGACGGAGGTCGGAGGGGGTCTTTGTGGTGGAGGGAGATTGTGCGTATTAGGGAGGGAGATGGTGAGCAAGGGGGCAGATGGTTCGGGGAGCATGTTGTGAGGAGGGTGGGGGACGGGTCAGAGACTTTTTTTTGGACTGATCCTGGGTGGATGGTACTCCCTTGTGTGAGCGGTTTGGGCGTCTGTTTGAGTTGGCGTCGAACAAATCGTGTACGGTGGCAGAGATGTTCGCTTTAGGGTGGGGTGCGGATGGAGAGGCGTGGGAGTGGAGGAGGCAGTTGAGGGCGTGGGAGGAGGAGTTGTTGGGGGAGTGTCAGTCTCTTCTTTCTAACATTTCCTTGCAGGCTTTTTCTTTGGACAAGTGGCAGTGGCAGCCTGATCCTATTACAGGTTATACTATTAGGGGGGCATACCAGCTCCTGATATCTCGTGCTTTGGTTTCTACGGATGTTGCGGAGAATCTCATATGGCACCCACAGGTTCCGATGAAGGTTTCTATCCTTGCGTGGCGGTTATTGCGAGACAGGTTGTCTACGAGAGTGAATCTGGTTACTCGACGAGTTTTATCTTCTACAGCTCACTTGTGTGTTTTTGGATGTGGTGAGGCTGAGTCGGCTCATCATTTATTCATTTTATGCGGGTTTGCTGGTTCTCTTTGGGATTTAGTGCGTTCGTGAATCGGCATTCCTGTGGTGGACTTCGTTTCTTTGCGTGATCACTTTATCCAGTTTACATCTTTAGCAGGTGGATCTCGAGCGTGTCGATCTTTTTTTCAACTCATTTGGCTTGCTTGTGTTTGGGTTATTTGGACGGAGAGAAATCATCGTCGGTTCAGAGGTTCAGCAGATTTGCCCCATATTTTGTTGGATAAGATCAAGCTGTATTCATTTAGGTGGTTGAAGTCGACGTGTATTACGTTAGCTTTAAACTACCATAGCTGGTGGTCTAATCCTCTACTTTGTTTGGGTCTTGTATGACTTTTGTATTTGTTTTTTATTGTATGGCTATCTTGTAAACTCTTGTAATCTATCCCGGTACGTCTTGTACTAGGAAGGCTGATTTAGTTAATATATCTCATTTTGGCTTGTTCAAAAAAAAAAGAAATATAGTAGTGTACGTAGAAGATAGTGTGAGGACACAACAAGAGTTAGGCCTTATTTTGCTATGTTGCATCCATTTTAGACTCGGGTACCGGTACGCGTATGGTACTCCCCCGGTACGCAGCGACGCCGTACCTAGTTTTTTTTTTTTAAAATGGGTACGCTTGTGGTATACCTGTGGTACGCACGTGGTACACCAATCCAAAAAAAAACACGTTTTCTTTTTTTTTCTCTTTTTTCTTGTATTAGTTTTTTTTTATAGGAAGATTTAAGTTTTTATTTGTTTATAATATAAAGGTAGCAACTACCGCTAAAAATCAATAACAAAGTAGTAGCCGGAATTATCCATTCATTGAAAATGAATAGGCTCAATTCAAAGAGAGATGAAGATCTAATTTTTATTCATACCAATCTTCGTCTTCTCTCGAGAAAGAGAAATAGTAATACTTATAATGAAAGTGCAACAAAAGTGTGGGATATTCGTAGAGATGAATGAGATTTATTTAATATATAGTTGATATTCTTGATATTGCTAGTCTTTCTCGCGATGATCCTAACTAGAGGTCGCTCTTTTTAGTGATGATCGATAGGGAAACAATTGACTTTTTTTTGAGATAATTGCTTTTTAATTTCATATTTTGATGTTTCGAACAATTTAAATTACTTTTAAAGTGTGGTGTGATATTTTTTATGTTTAATTATTTGTTTTAACAATATAATTCTATTATTTAATATATATAATTATATTTTTAAAAAAATATTATAGAAACGTACCCGTACCTTAGTTTTTCTAAAAATGACGTACCCCGAACCACCGGTACCGTACCCGCACCCGGGCAACATAACTAGGTGGTTAGGGATCGAGTATGTTTTCTATTAGAATTTGGGTGACCTATACTCAACCACAAAAGCTAGCTTGAGAGTTGAGGTTTGCACTACACTTATAAAGGTTATCTTTACTATATCTCTAGCCAGTGTGGGACTTCTAACATTTTCTTCCCCAAATAGAATAATGCAAGTTTTCGAGAGTTTCTTTGGGATGTGTGTGGGCGTTGGGTACGATCAGATATGGTTCTAATGTGGCATGCTATTGTGTGGTCTATCTGGACCTCCCAGAATGATATTATCTTTGTCGGTGGACGATGGGTCTTCAACGATTGATAATCTTGTGGATAAAGTGAAACTCTCCTCCTGAAAATGGTTTCTAGGTAAAAACCTAGATAGCCCATGCTCTTTCTACGAGTGGGAGATGAAACCTCTCTTGTGCTGGTCTAATAAGGCGAGTTGAGGATGTGGTGCATAGATGTATCTGGCTCCCGTTGAGTGGTATCTCTCAGGGAGTCCGCTCTTAGTTGGCTTTTCTCCTTACACTTTTTGGTGCTGCTTTGAGTGGTTTGGTGCTTTCCGGAGTCCTTTTTTGTGTTTCTTATGTATATCTTTATTTTATTTTTGAATATTTGTAATACTCTTACTCTGTATTCTGACTACAAATTAATAACATATAACGGCAAAATATCTACGCACCAATATCATGTCATGACAATTTCCTAGAAATTTTGCGGTATACTATAGTTAGTAGAATTTAATTTATCGTAACTAGCTGGAATTGTGAAAAGAACTGATATTCAACAAGACTAGACCGAAGACTCTGAAAGATTTGAAGTTTGAATTAGGTGGAGTTACTTACTACTGGTAGTAGTGTTCTCGTTTTTTAACAAACAAGTTTTTGTAGTCATTTGAAGTGCTGAAAAAAAGACATGTTTTATGTAAAAACAAAATTAAACAGTTGTTATGATACTTGTTTGTAAGGTTGTAACGAATCCATATTTGTCGTTTTCTTTTATTATCATATTAAATTTACCAAAATTTCTAAATTAAAAAAATAAATTACATTTTTACTACAATGTTATAAAAAAGTACTACGACGTTTAAGAAAAATTGATTTAAAATATGCTTGTTCCCATCGCAGCCACACTTGTTCATTTTATTTTAGCTATCAAAGCAGCCTTACTTGTTGAAATTATAAATAAAATTTAAAAATATGCAAACCAAATCGTGCGGTTTAGAAGAAAAATGATTCGTACGATTCAATAAAATACAATTTTTTGCTATTTTTTATTTAAATTTATTTAATTTACGATTTTATTTTTAGATTGGTTTGGATATCATCACCCTAATAGGAATATAGCCTTTAGCATATGTATTGGAGGCTGTCAAGCTATATCAGTAATTTGCCTTGGATTGGTTTAGTGATTGTGGCACATCTTCTTGTGCTTATTTCACTCAGTAATAAAATTTGCTTTTCCAAAAAAATAGGAGTTAGCCGTATAGGAGTATATTCTTTGAAGAGTAAACAGCCACTTTGGTCCCTGAAAGTGTCACTCGCTGTCAAGTTAGTCCCTGAATGAAGGAAAACTAAAAAATAGTCCCTGAATGTTAATTCCGTTAGTCAATTAGGTCCAAAACGTTAGATAGACGTTAAATGTGATGATGTGGCATTGTTATTAGAATATTTTATTAATTTACTGATTTTTTTAATATCCATTATGACTTTTATTTTATTTAACATCAATTTAAAAAAGACATAAACATAATAATTTAATTTCTCTTCATTCTTGCTCCATTTCAATTTTCTCTCCAAATTGCATCCACATCCTCTCTCTTGCTGCCCGTGGCAAAGACGACGGCGGTCAGGCGACAAGGTTTCAATAAATGAAAAAACTTTGATAAATAGAGAGAGCTTGTGACTAGGAGCAAGGATTTGGTGCTTGTTTTTTGTGGGTTGGCTTGCAGTGGTCGGAAATCGGCCGGGTTTAAAATCAATTGGTGGGTTTTCATCAAAGAGTTGAAGAGAAACATAAATCTCATATTTATATTTCAAGATCCGGCATCGTGGGTGACTGGAAACGGTATTTAAAGTGGCGGAGCTCCGACAATGATGGTGGTAGTTTAACGATCCGTTTGGTGAAGGAGGTAGAACTTTAATGAGTAGAAAAATGGTGTCGACCATTGGTGTCAGACGGTTTTGCAGCGATGCCGGAAAGATTGAGTGTGGTGGTGGGTTTGTGAGAAAGAAGAAGATTGAAATGTGTTTGAGAGAGGGGATTCATATAGGAAAATGTTGGAAAGAAGTGCATAATCACTAACTTGTTGGGATTGTGAATAAGTTTTAATCACATAGTTTGGTGTGGTGAGGTGTGGAGCGTGTGTTGTGATGGTGAAGGGGGAGGAGAGAAGAGGAAGAAGATAGCTAGATTTCTCAATTGGTTGTGTTTTTTTTCTTCTTCTTTGGATATTGTGTATTATTATTATTTTTTTTAAATTGATGTTAAATAAAATAAAAGTCATAATGGACATTAAAAAAATCAGTAAATAAATAAAATATTCTAATAACAATGCCACATCATCACATTTAACGTCTATCTAACGTTTTGGACCTAATTGACTAACGGAATTAACATTCAGGGACTATTTTTTAGTTTTCCTTCATTCAGGGACTAACTTGACAGCGAGTGACACTTTCAGGGACCAAAGTGGCTGTTTACTCATTCTTTGAAGTATCATAATAGCTTTCCTAAAAAAAATATCATCATTGCAAGAACCATAGATCATGTGGGAGTAGATTGAGTTGGTATATATCCATATCCATGTGAAGCATTGATGTGATGGTATCATGTGCGAGACGCCTTTGGTGGGTCAGTTAAGCATTTATCTGTATTTTATAAAAAATTATTAATCATTCATTCACCAACATAACAAATTTGGCTAATCAATGAGACGCATAATAAGCCAATTAATGTTAAGCATGATGGATAGTTGATGTGATTGAGGATCATACGAGATTTAGGGTCCGTTTGGTTGAGCGGAAAGAAAGAGGAAGAAAAGAAAATTACGGATTCCAGTGGATGAATGTGGACTATGTTAGATATGTGTTGATCATTGTGGGTGTAATGCTCATTGTTAGGCCTAGTGCATGTGTTTGGCTTGCGTGACATGTGTATCTAGCGCGTGTGTGTGGTTACTTAACGTCCAAGCTATCTGTTTTGTGTTAGTTTTGTTGTAACCAACTTGTATACCTTGTGCATTGGCTATATAAAGTCTTGCATATCATCAATGAAAGAGTAGAGTTCCATTTGCCTTAACAATTGGTATCAGCTACCGGTTGGAAATCGATCCAGTTCTTTGTTCTTAACCGAAGTTAGTTACAGAAAGATTCATCGTGTTTCTTGCTTGAAGCTTCCATGGCGGAATCAAGCAATTATCTGCAACCATCAATTCCAAAATTTGATAGTCACTACGATCACTGGTCCATACTTATGGAAAACCTGTTGAGATCCAAAGAGTATTGGAGTCTCATAGAAGATGGAGTAATCGTGGCTCCCGGGGGAGCAACACAAGATCAAATTCACGCTGCGAATGAAAGCAAATTGAAAGATTTGAAGGCCAAAAACTACTTATTTCAAGCAATTGAAAGATCAATTCTTGAAACAATTCTCACTCGAGGCACAACCAAAGAGATATGGGATTCTATGCCCCAAAAGTATCAAGGTTCCACAAAAGTTAAGAGAGCACAGTTGCAGGCACTGAGGAAAGAGTTTGAGATCTTGAACATGAGGATTGGTGAATCCATTGATGAATACTTCTCAAGAAAATTGGGTATTGCAAACAAGATGGCAAGTCATGGTGATACCATTACACAGAGCACAATAGTTGAAACGATCTTGCGTTCTCTGACATGAAGATTCAACTATGTGGTTTGCTCTATTGAAGAGTCCAATGATACAACAACAATGACAGTTGATCAACTGCAGAGTAGTTTACTTGTTCAAGAACAACGAATGAAATATCAAAGAGATGAACAAGAACAAATTCTCAAAGTCTCTGATGGTGGTGGAGGGTCTGGTGGCAGAGGAGAGAATTCCTATGCAAGAGGTCGTGGTAGAGGCAGAGGTCGTGGTGCAAGAGGTTCAAAATTCTACAAAGAGTCTGTTGAATGCTATAAGTGTCATAAATTAGGTCACTTTCAAGCAGAGTGTCATAGCTGGGAGGAAGATAATGCAAATTATGCTCAATTTGATGAAAAAGAAGAAATTCTTCTTATGGCTCAAGAAACAAAATTCAAAGATCCTTAAGAGTCTGATGCAAAGAATGAATTGTGGTTCTTAGACTCTGGTTGCAGCAATCACATGGTTGGAAATAAAGATTGGCTCTTTGAATATGATGACACTTTCAAAGATTCGGTGAAATTAGAAGATGACTCAAAGATGCTAGATGAAGGAAAAGGTAACTTGAAATTACATATTGAAGGTTTTACTCAAGTGCTTACAAATGTGTATTATTTGTCTAGTCTAAAGACCAACTTGTTAAGCATAGGCCAGTTACAGGAAAAAAAATTGACTGTTATCTTTAAAAATGGCACCTACAAAGTCTTTCATGAAGAAAAGGGTTTGATTATGGCCACACATATGACACTGAATAGAATGTTTGTTATTAAAGCACCAGTTATAGTTCCTCACTGCATGAAAATGTCAAAAGAAAGCAATTTCAATTTATGGCATCAGAGATATGACCATCTCAATTTTAAGGAATGAATGTGTTGGTCCAAAAGGAAATGGTCACTGGCTTACCAAAATTGAAGGAACCTAATGAGGAATGCTCAAATTGTATGAAGGGCAAACAACAGAAACAAATTGTGCCAAAGAAAAGCTCATGGAGAGCTAGTGTCAAATTGGAGCTTATTCACTCAGATATATGTGGACCTATAAATCCTGAGTCCAATGGAAAGAAAAGGTACTTCATTACCTTCACTAATGACCTGAGTAGAAAAACATGGATTTACTTCATGAATGAAAAATCAGAAGCACTAGCTATGATTAAGAAATTTAAAGTGATTGTTGAAAATGAATCAAAGAAAATGATTCAATGTCTGAGGACAGACAGGGGAGGTGAATACACATCAAATTATTTCAATGAATTTTGTGATCTTCATGGAATAAAAAGGCAACTCACAGCTCCTTACACTCCTCATCAAAATGGAGTATCTGAAAGGAAGAACAGAACCATAATGAATATGGTTAGGTGCATGATCAATGAAAGGAATGTACCTAAGATATTTTGGCCTGAAGCTGTAAATTGGTCTTTACACATACTAAACAGGTGCCCTACTTTTGCAGTAAAAGATGTCACACCAGAAGAAGCCTGGAGTGGAATCAAGCCATCAATGACTCATTTCAAAAAATTTGGTTGCATTGCTTATGTGCATGTACCTGACAATCTAAGGAAAAAGTTAGATGATAAAAGTACAACATGTGTTCACTTAGGCATAAGTGAAGAATCAAAGGCATACAAATTGTATGTCCCTATAAAAAGGAAAATTGTTGTTAGTAAAGATGTAAAATTTGATGAAAGAAAGCAATGGAACTGGGAGAACAAAGTTATTGAGAAATCAAATGCAAACAAACAAATAATTGACTGTGAAGATGATGCAAAGACTTGCTCAACAAGTGGTCATAATGAAAATGCAAATGAAGTAGAAGATAATGCCAGCAATGCTAGTAATGCTCACACTGAAGATATGGATCTAACTGTGCTTGATTCTGAAGAATAAGATGACAATGATGTGAATGAATTAGGCAAAATAGTATCTAAGAAACCTGGCTCTCTAAATGATTATGAAACTGGAGATTATGAAACAGGTGAAAGTAGTGACAGTCAAGCATTTTTTAGTCCTAGTGAAGATCCTATAACATACAGTGAAGCAGCTAAACATGAGGTATGGAAACAAGCTATGGATACTGAAATAGCAGCAATTGAAAGCAATGACACCTGGGAACTAACACATTTGCCTCCTGGAGCTAAAAAGATTGGAGTCAAATGGATATACAAGACTAAGTATAATGAGCAACGAAAAATTGAAAAACACAAAGCTAGATTGGTAGCTAAAGGATATTCTCAGAAACATGGGATTGACTACAATGAAGTATTTGCTCCTATGGCCAGATGGGACACTATAAGAACAATACTAGCTATAGCTACAGCTAAAAATTGGTGTCTGTTTCAAATTGATGTAAAAAGTGCCTTCTTACATGGTGACATAGATGAAACAGTATATGTGGAGCAACCATTAGGCTATCAAAAAGAAAAAAAGGAAATGGTGTATAGATTGAAGAAATCTCTCTATGGATTAAAACAGGCTCAAAGAGCTTGGTATAGCAAAATTGAGGCCTACTTCAACAAAGAAGGATTTGTCAAATGTGCTAATGAGCACACTCTATTTGTAAAAAAAGAAGCAGATAAGAGAATCATCATTGTAAGCTTGTATGTTGATGATCTCATATTTACAGGCAATGATAAAAAACTGTTTGACAAATTCAAAACATCCATGGAAAAAAATTTGCTATGACTAATTTGGGGAGAATGAGATACTTCCTTGTAATTGAAGTAAAACAGACAAAGGAAGGTATTTTCATGTTTCAACAAAAATATGCTTATGAAATTCTAAAGAGGTTCAACATGGAGAATTGCAATAGTGTCTGTAATCTAATTGTGCCTGGCAATAAATTGAAGAAAGATGAAGATGGAACAACATGTGATTCAACTAACTATAAGCAGATGGTTGGTTGTCTAATGTACCTTCGTGCTACTAGACCTGATTTAGCCTTCTCAGTGTGTTCAGTTGCTAGATTTATGGAGAGGCCTACAGAAATACATGTTGTTGCAGTAAAAAGAATTCTTAGATATTTGAAAGGTACCATTAGCTATGGATTATGGTATGAAAAAGGAAAGAATGATGAGCTCACTAGTTGGTCAGACTCAGATTTTGCAGGTGATCTAGATGACAGAAAAAGTACATCAGGGTATGTGTTCATGGTTGGTTCAAAAGCAGTGTCATGGTCCTAAAAAAAACAACCAAGTATCACACTATCCACCTCTGAAGCTGAATTCATAGCAGCAGCTAATTGTGTCTGCCAAGTTATTTGATTGACTAGAATACTTGATCACATAAGTATTAAAAAGGAAGAATGCATTACCCTATATTGTGATAATAGCTCTACAATTAAGCTGTCAAGGAATCCAGTGATGCATGGAAGAAGCAAACATATAGATGTTAGGTTTCATTTCCTCAGAGATCTAACCAAGGATGGGAAGATTCAGTTACTGCACCGCTCATCCTTTGAGCAAATTGCAAACATCATGACTAAGGCATGGACTCTTGAGAATTTTTGTAGATTCAGAGATTTGCTTGGCTTGTGCAAACTTGAAGATGTAAACTTAACCTCTGATGTAGTTCAGTTTAAGAGAGGCTATGTTAGATATGTGTTGATCATTGTGTGTGTAATGCTCATTGTTAGGCCTAGTGCGTGTGTTTGGCTTGCGTGACCTGTGTATCTAGCGCATACGTGTGGTTACGTAAGGCCCAAGCTATCTGTTTTGTGTTAGTTAGTTTTGTTGTAACCAACTTGTATACCTTGTGCATTGGCTATATAAAGCCTTGCATATCATCAATGAAAGAGTAGAGTTCCATTTGCTTTAACGGACTAACTTTTGTCCAAGTTCATCCATTAGAATTCGTAATTTTCTTTCCTTCCGCTTTCTTTCCGTTCAACTAAACCAAGTGAGTGAATCGTGGAGATCCATTTTTTAAAGGGATATTATCTTTTTCTTTTTTATTGATATTTGGTTTTCAGGAAAACATTAAACATGGTTGATAATTTAAAGTTCAGTAGTAAAATAAATAAAATTTTATTAAAAATTATTCCTATTTAAATTAAACTTAAACATTCCGTGAACTTAGCTCAGTTGATAGAATATTATATTATATATACGGGAGGATCGGAGTTTGAATCCCGGTCATTCCACTTATCTACCTTAAAGATGAAATTTTTAGTCACTAAATTACTTGATAAAAAAATTAAAATAGTAAACTTAAACTCGGATTCTATTGAACGATTCATCTTAAAAGAAAATCATTAACAAGTTAAATTAAAGGTGTTAATTAAGGGATATTGTCCTTTCTTTATAAAGAACTAGACGGCTGCCCCGTGCGTTGCACGGGTTTTGCAAAACGCCCAATATATATCAATCATGGTTGTAAACAATGAAAGGGGGCAAGCATAGGCATCTATATGCCAATCATGGTTGATATGAGCCAAGGGAGTTAGTCATAAGCATATGAATATTAAGTTAAAGTATGCAAAATATGCTAGTTAAGATAAAGTTTAGAAAAATAATATGGGACATATATATGATTTTGATCGAGGTAGAGGCAAGTAGATGAACCAACGCCACAATCAAGACCACTCTAGAGATAGGATTTTTAACCTCCTCACTCCATTTATACTTATACTTCAAGCATCTCCTATTAAACCCATAGTTTTATGTTGGAACAAAATTGATTTAAAAATGTTTGCCCCTAAATCTATTAAGGTTTTGATGATAACAAAGTATTAATAAACAATTGGAAGGACTAAAAATTTAATTTAAGTGTGCAGGACTTAGAGTCAATTAAGCTCTGATTAATGATCAGAAGATAAGGACTTCAGAAGTTTGTAAGTGTTCAGAAGATTGTGAGACTCAGAAGTTGTAATCTTCAGACGATGAAGTCTTCAGAACTTCTTAAGGTCTTAACTTCATCAAGCTCTGATGATCTTCTTGAAGTTTGTAAAGATTCTCTTTTGCAAGTCAACTCTTCTACCAATGAAGAAAAGGACCTTTCAAGCCTGATCAGAACAGCTAATCTCCTTTTGTCTGTCCTCTTTTGAGAACGTGGGTCATCAGTGGTGTTAGCTGAATAAGGAAAGTCTTCTCTGCAGTAGTCAAAGTACCTGAAACTCTTTCTCAGTTTTAGATACAACCAAACTGCATCAAGACAGGCTGCTTGAAGACAAAAGATTATCTACTTCAACGGTCTTCTTTGCAACGACTCTTTTCTAGTCATATATATACTAGAAGGATCAGCTGTATTAGATACAACATCAATATCAAGGATTATTAACACGCACGAACAAACTCTGAATTCCTCATACAAAGCTCTGAACCTCTGAACTGTGTTGTTGCACGTTAGTTCAAATATTTAGTATTTGTTCTTCTAGGTTCTGACTAAGAGCTGTTGTATACTTTACATTACTTTATTATATCTTGTATTTGAGATAACTTAAGCTTGTGTGCTTAAGTGTGAAGTCTTAAGCTTGTGTGCTTGAGCAGTGTTGAGAAGTCTCTTGCTTGTGTGCTTGAGCAGTTGTAATCTTGTGTGATTATAGTGAAATCCCTTGGAAGTGCAAGGGGACTGGACTACTCTCGTTTTGTGAGAGGAACCAGTATAAATTGCTTGTGTGATCTCTCTCTCTCTCTTATCGTGTTTTATTGTGTTATTTATCCGCTGCTGTTGTAGTTAAGTTAAGAACTTGAAAAAGTTTTAAACTTGACTAAAACACAATTCAACCCCCCCTTCTTGTGTTTTCACACCTTCAATTGGTATCTAGAGCTCTGGTCTGTTACTTTCACTTAACAGTGAGACAGTAAAGATCTTGTGAGAACACTATGTCTGGAGGAGACGATAGTAGCACTAGAACAACCGGTGAAGCCGGTGAGGCCAGTGGAGCTGGTGGTGGTCCTAGAAATGCTTTTGGTTTTGACTACTTGAGTAATGAATCACATGAACATAGTGGCAACAGAAAAGCCCCTATATTCAATGGTGATGCATCATTATTTGAGTGGTGGAAGGAAAGACTGTATAGCAATATTACTGCTATTGATCATGAGTTGTGGGATTTGGTTGAGCTGGGAGTAACTTTTGAAAACTTAAATGAACATAGAAGATTGTCCATTGAGCATAGAAAGTTACTCACACCAGCTAACTTAAAAATCTACACTAAGCATCATAGAGTAAAAGACATTGTTGTTGGTGCTATTAGACATGAAGATTATGACAGAATAGAAAACAAGTCTACTGCTAAATCTATCTTTGATTCGATGTGTGCTACCTATGATGGTAATGAAAAAGTTCAAGAGGCTAAGGCTAGTCTCTTGATAAGGCAATATGAACTATTCACTATGCAACAAGATGAAAACATTGAAACTATGTTTACAAGGTTTCAAATCCTTGTATCTGGTCTTAAAGCTCTTAAGAGGAGTTATTCCACCTATGATCATGTTCAGAAGATTCTGAGAAGTCTTCCTATTGCTTGGAGACCTAAGGTCACTGCAATAGAAGAAGCTCAAAATCTCAAGACTCTGAGTCTTGAGGCTCTGATAAGCAATCTCATAAGCCATGAGATGGTTCTGAACGCTGACTCAGAAGCTAAGAAGAAGTCCAAGTCTGTGGCTTTACAGTCAACTAGGACTCCTTCTAAAGCTCTTAAGACTCAGCTTCTTGACATTGAAGAGGAATCTTCTGCAGATGGTCAAGAGGAGGAAATGGGTGAAGATGAGTTTGCTTTATTCACCAAGTTTCAGCAATGGAACAGATTTAACAAAAGAAACTTCAGAGGTAACAGTTCCAGAAACTTTGTCAGCAAAAAGGATGATCAGAAGAACTGCTTCAACTGTAAGAAGCCAGGACACTTTATTGCTGACTGTCCAGAAATGTCTGCTAAAGACAAAAGCAAAAGATACAGCTCAAAGAAGCAACAATTTAAGAGCAAATTGAAAAAGAGTCTGATGGCTACTTTTGAAGAGCTATCATCTGAGGAAGAAGTTGAGGAAGAAGAAGAGGCAAATCTAGCCCTGATGGCTTCAACTGACTCAGATGCAGACTCAGAGGATGAATCAGAATCAGATTCAGAAGTAACTGATGAGGTATTTTCTGACTGTTCTAAATCTCAACTTATAACTGCACTTAACAAGGTCATTGAGAAACATCTCAGAGTGTTAAGTAAACAAAAAGTTTTACAAGAAAAGCTTAACACTCTGACTGAACAAGCAGAACATTTTCAAGGTCTATATCAAGAAACTCTGAATAGAGTAAATGACTTTGAAAAGGGTTGTGCTGTTTGTCACAAACCTATTGATGAGCAGGAAATAGCTCTTCAACAATTTGTGCATCTCAACCTTGGGAAGAGCAAAGCTGCTAATAGAATTTATAATGTTTTGAGACATAGAGGAGAAGGACTTGGCTATGAATATGGTAGAACATATTCAAAGCTGAAGACCTCTGCCAAAAAGGTTGGAAAATCTTGGGTTTATTATGTTGTTCCATCCAGTGAAGAGGGAAAGAATCCTGGTATTGTTGAAAATGACAATGATGATCTGAGTGATTTAGAAGCTGACAGCTCAGAGGAACCAAGTTCCTCAGGATCTGGAAAGGAAAGTTCAGAAGATAGAAGTTGTTCAGAACCTGAGAACATTAGTTCAGAAGTTCTGAAAACTTCAAAATCTGAGACTTCAAATTCTGGAACCAAAGGAACTTCAGTACCTGAGGCTAGTCAATCTAAAAGCTCAGAAGTTTTTAAAAGAAAGAATTCAAACTCCAAATCTCAGATGCAGTACAGGACTCAGATTATTTATGATTCTAGAGTCAGTAGATATAATCAATCAGAACATGGGATTGGTAATAAATACAAACCTTGGAATCATAAACAATCCAAATCCTGAAATAATAACAGATCTCAAACAAAGAAAAGATTTCAAAAAGGTTATTATTCCAAACCAAGATCTTTCTCTAACACTAAACAACATAGTAAGCATTTGTGGACTAACAAGCGTGGACCCAGAAGATGGGTACCAAATGCTGAAATAATGTACCATTCAGATTTACCAACTAGGAAAGGATATGTCCTACCTAGAGCATGGAAACAAGTCCTATGCAAAGGAAGAAGGGCTTATGTCCTAGACAAATGGTTAACAAGTTCTCAAGTTACCAATCAGAACTTGAGAAATGAAGAGGAAGAATACTGGGATGACTTTATCATTAACTGTGATGAAGAGTTCTACCGCAATGATTAAAGTTGTTTCTCATACAGCCTGCCACTCAAAGAAGTATCATGAATCACTCATGGTATTTGGATAGTGGATGTTCAAGGCATATGACTGGTGACAAACAACTATTTTCTAAGCTGACTATGAAAGAAGGAGGATCTGTTGGTTTTGGAGGTAATCAAAAAGGAAAGATAATAGGTACAGGTACAGTTGGTAATTCTTCTCTATCTATTAATGATGTTTGGTTAGTAGATTGACTCAAACATAACTTATTGAGCATAAGTCAATTTTGCGACAATGGTTATGTAGTTGTCTTTAATAAGGAATCATGTACTGTGTCTAAACAATCTGATAACTCCATTATATTCAAAGGTCTGAGAAAGAACAATGTTTATAAAATTAACCTTTCTGATTTGAATGAACAAAAAGTGATGTGCCTTTTGACCTTGAGTGAAGAAAAATGGATCTGGCATAAGAGGTTAGGCCATGTTAACTGGAGGTTAATCTCTAAGCTTAGCAAGCTTGACCTTGTCAGAGGTTTACCTAAAATCAAATATCACTCAAACACACTTTGTGGTTCATGTCAAAAAGGAAAGATTACAAAATCATCTTTTAAACCTAAGAACATTGTCTCTACCTCAAGACCATTGGAACTTCTTCACATTGATCTTTTTGGGCCAGTTCACACTGCCTCTATCAATGGAAAGAAGTATGGATTAGTGATTGTTGATGACTACAGTAGATGGACTTGGGTAAAATTCCTAAGAACAAAAGATGAAGCTTATGATGAGTTTAGCATTTTCTGCAAACAAATTCAAAATGAAAAAGGCTACACTATTTTAAAAGTTAGAAGTGATCATGGTGGAGAATTTGAAAATGAACCTTTTGAAAACTTTTGTGAAAAATATGGCATTCTGCATGAATTCTCTTCTCCTAGAACTCCTCAACAAAATGGGGTTGTAGAAAGGAAGAATAGAACTCTGCAAGAAATGGCCAGAACCATGATGCATGAAACTTCTGTAGCAAAGTTTTTATGGGCAGAAGCTGTAAACACAGCATGTTATGTTCAAAATAGAATCTATATCAGATCTAAGTTGAACAAAACTGCTTATGAATTGTTCAAAGGAAGAAAACCTGATATTTCTTATTTTCATCAGTTTGGATGTACCTGTTACATCTTAAATAACAAAGTCCATCTAAAGAAATTTGATGCTAAAGGTTATAAGGGTATCTTTATAGGATATTCTGAACGCTCAAAAGCATACAGACTGTATATTTCTGAAACACACACTGTGGAAGAAACTATGCATGTCAAATTTGATGACAAAGAGCCTGACCAAGTGTCAGAGCTTGTGGAAGGTTTGTCTAGATTTCACGTATCAGAGGATCAGTATTCAGATATTCCAAACTACTCAGAACATCCATTCTCTGAAGAACCTCTGAACATGACAATTCCTACAGACTCTGAACAACAAAGAACTGAAGCAACTTCTGAACCTGCTGATGATGAGTCTGAAGATGATGAGCCCCCAAGAAATACTTTCAAATACAAATCATCACATCCAGAGGAACTGATCTTAGGCAACAAGGATAGTCCAAGGAAGACAAGATCTCAACTAAGAAATGAGGAATCTTTAGTTGGTCTTATCTCAATGATGGAACCTTCAAAGATTGATGAAGCTCTGAAAGATGATGCTTGGATTGTAGCAATGCAAGAAGAGCTGAATCAATTTCAAAGGAATGATGTATGGACTCTAGTGCCTAAACCTTCACACAAGAACATTATTGGAACAAAATGGGTATTCAGAAACAAGCTGAATGAGCAAGGTGAAGTGGTAAGAAACAAGGCTAGATTGGTCGCACAAGGTTATAGTCAGCAAGAGGGGATTGACTATACTGAAACCTTTGCACCAGTTGCTAGACTTGAAGCAATCAGGTTACTTCTATCTTATGCTGTTAATCATGGAATAACCTTGTATCAGATGGATGTTAAAAGTGCCTTCTTAAATGGTTTTATTTCTGAAGAAGTGTATGTTAAGCAACCTCCTGGTTTTGAAGATATCTCAAACCCAGAACATGTTTTCAAATTGAAGAAATCACTGTATGATCTGAAACAAGCTCCAAGAGCTTGGTATGATAGACTCAGTAATTTCCTTCTTGAAAAGGGTTTTGAAAAAGGGAAGGTTGACTGCACACTCTTTAGAAAAACAACCAAAGAAGACATTTTAATCATTCAAATTTATGTTGATGATATTATTTTTGGTTCAACTAATGCTTCCTTGTGCAAGAATTTTTCTAAGATAATGCAGGATGAATTTGAAATGAGCATGATGGGAGAATTGAAATTCTTTCTGGGAATTCAAATCAATCAGAAGAAGGAAGGAACTTATGTTCATCAATCAAAATATACCAAGGAACTTCTGAAGAAATTCAACCTAGATGATTGCAAGATAATGAACACTCCTATGCATCCAACTACCAACATGAGCAAGTCAGAAGATGAAGGAAAAGTAGATCAAAAGGTCTACGGAGGTATGATTGGTTCCTTACTCTATCTGACAGCCTCTAGACCAGATATTTTATTCAGTGTTTGCTTATGTGCAAGATTCCAGTCAGATCCTAGAGAATCTCATCTTACTGCTGTAAAGAGAATCTTTAGGCATCTGAAAGGAACAACTAATCTTGGACTTCTCTATAAGAAATCCAATGATTATGTGCTAAATGGATTCTGTGATGCTGACTATGCTGGAGATAAAATTGAAAGAAAATCCACAAGTGGCAATTGTCAATTTGTTGGTGAAAACCTTATCTCCTGGGCTAGTAAAAGACAAACTACTATAGCTTTGTCTACAGAAGAAGCAGAATACATTTCAGCAGCTAAGTGTTGCACACAACTACTCTCGCTAAAATATCAGTTAGAAGATTATCAGGTAAGCAGTCACAATATTCCTTTATATTGTGATAACACTGCAGCCATTCATTTATCTAAAAATCCTATCCTACACTCTAGAGCCAAACATATTGAAATCAAACACCATTTTATCAGAGATTATGTTCAGAGAGGCATTATAGATATTAAGTTTGTTGATACTGAAAATCAATGGGCTGATATATTTACTAAAGCTTTATCTGTTGAGAGATTTGATTTTATAAAGAAACATCTGAACATGTTTTCAATCTCTGAATGAAAAATTTTATTTGGCTATTAAAGTGTAAGAGATTATGTATATCAGAACTTATGGTTCAGAACATCTGAAACACAAGCTCTGAAGTACTTAACTCTGATAGAGAATTTTATATATCTCAGAGGCTCTGAACTATTTAAGTGGGAAACGTTTAGTATTCGCTACTGAACAGTTGTCCATTAAAATAGCAGTTACCGAGTAAATTTCTGCACGTGGTCTACGTGTGTCAGGTAGTGGGTGGTTAATGATGACTTTTAGTATTCAACTTTCTGTCAATTAGCGTAACTATGGTGTGCATTTAAATAAAACTTACACAATACACTTGCACACTTCTCACTTTCACAACCTACACTTTCTTTTCTCTCTAAACCTTCAACAAAAATTTCTTTCTCTCTCATTAGTTCCTACCCTTACCTAAACTCCATCATGGCTGGTTCTTCGTCGTCTTCAACAACAAAGATTCCTCCGTTCATGTTTAGAAATCTTCAAATCGTTGGGAACGAAATGGAGTTTACAGAATCTGAGCTCATCTTTCTTTCTGAGAAGATGATAGACTTTGATAGCTTGAAGGCTAATGGGTTCGATGTGAAAAAGTACTTCTCCACTCAAGGTTGGGATAAGTACTTCAACATGCTAAATGGTCATATTTACCCAGATCTCCTGAAGAAATTCTGGATGAAAGCTAAGGTTTTTGATAAGGCTGAAGCTAAACAGGAAGAACTTGCGGCTATTGAAAGAAATCCTAGTTTAAAAGGTAAATCTAGGAAAGAAATGGGTTTATTGGAATTTTCTGGAAAACAGATTAGGTCAAATATCTGTGGTATGAATCTGGCTTTCTCTCCTATTCACTTCAACGCATTGCTTGGTTTGGATAACTCTGGGATAGAGTTGGATGTTTTTGAGAAGGACACAAGGTACAGAAATGATCTTCTGGCTCTGATGTGTACAGATTTGAAACTGAAGGGTAAAGTCAAGGGTTTGACTGATGTCTACAGAGTGCTATTCAAGATCATACTAGCTGCTATCAGTCCAAGAGTTGGTGGTACTGATACAATCTCCTGGACTCATCGTCATCTGATCTACTTCCTTCTGAAAGGAATGAAAGTGAATCTGGGAGAATACTTTTTTGAAAGGATCTGTGAGGCAATCTTCTTAAGCAAATCTCAGAGGAAGACAGTCATCGCTTATCCAAGATTACTTTCAGACCTTCTTTATCAAGGTCATGTTGTTCAGAATCTGAAGAAGTTCCATCCAGAACTTGTGGAAAAGAAGTTCACTCCTGAGATTCTGAATGCAAGCTTTCTAACCAAGATGCGTCTCATCTCGTCAAAAGTAGTTCCACCTCCACAAGAGTTTACAGCCAGTCTTGAAGATCGTCTGTATGTGGATGGATATCCAGTAATCTCTGAAATGGATGCTGAGCACATCATCCAAGATTATCTGGAAGTTCTTAGAAAAGAAGGATTTACTGTTGACAGGAGTATGGTTCCAAAAGCTCCTGTAAACTTGTACAATCCTAAGAGGAAATCTAAGAGGAAAGCTGAACAAGAAAAACCAGATCTTCTGGCTCAGAAGAAGGTTAAAGTAGAAGAAGCTGTTGCTGAGCAAAGAACAAAAAGGAAACATGAAGCTAGTTCTGGCAAAGCTGCTGCTACTTCATCAAAGAAGCCTTTTGTTATTGATGAAGAGGAAAGTGAAGAGAGTGACTCCTCTGAAACTCAGTCTGATTCAGAAACTGAGTCTGATGAAGAAACTCTGAGTACTAGGATGCATCAGAAACAAGTTCCTGATCCCAAAGGTAAGACTCCTAAGTATATCTTTAATGAAGCTGAAATTGGAATAGGGTTTACCAAACCACTTAGAACTATTCTTCCCAACATTTCACCTTCTGATAACCCTCTTTCTGAACTAGAAAAACACCTGAGCCCTGACCCCCTCAATAATCAGCCTCTTACTCATGAAACCCACAAATCTTCCTCATCTCCTAAACCAAAATCACCTCTACCTCAACCTCAACCACAAAAAGCATCATCTGACATTCCACCTTCTGAACCTCAACCAGATATTCCAACTGCTGAACAAACCTCTCCCACCAAACAACCTTCTCCACATAAATCCTCTGAACCAACCCCTGAACACAAATCTCCTGAACCAACCCCTGAACACAAATCTCCTGAACCATCACCTGAACACATTTATCCTGAATCAACATCTGACATCTCTTCCTCTGAATCAACTCCTGAACTCAATCCTAATCCACGCATTCATACTTGTGCCCCTAACCCTTCAGAAGCAGAAGTTGTTATCATTGACAACCCTGCTAATGACCCAACAAAACTCTCTACCATTCCCAATATCTCACCCTCATCCTCTGACCCTTTTGGTAACCTCTCCAATCAGCTGTATGATGATTTACTTAGGTTATCCCATATTCAGGACAAGTTTTTGGTGTGTCCCTCTGATGTGGATATGGAGGTGTCACTAATCAAGGCTAGAATCTGCAAAGCTCTGGATGCAATGGGTGATGAGATCAAAACTGTGATTGGACAACGAGATTTGGATATGGTACATCTACTGAAGGACAGCTTAGCAAGAGCTAGTTTGAAACGACTGACTGGGTTTAATCATGAAGAGCATGAGCGTGCTAAGCTTGCTGCTATTGCTGCTACTGCAAGGCATATGTCTGTTTTTAAGGAATGCTGGGTGGATTCCAAGCTGTTTAAGAGCCTTGAGGATCAAAGAATTGAAAATGAACGTCTGGCTGAAGCTGCTGCAAGACTTGCTGAAGAAATCCCTGAGCTGCACCAAGAGGATGATCAAGATGCTGATATTCTGATGATTGATTATCCAGAGGATGGTGAACCCTCCTCTGATAAAGGCAAGGCACCTTTGGTTGAAGAACAGACACCTTTGGTTGAAGAACAGGCACCTTTGGTTGCAAATCAGCTGCAGATTTTTCAAGAAGCTCTGAGGGAACAACAAGAAGGTTTGGAAAGGCAAAGGACAGCTCACCTCAATTTGGAATCAAAAGTGGATGGTTTAGTCTCCAACGTGGGGTCTCTGAATGACAAATTTGACCAGCTCTTAGCCTTTCTCAAGAAACCTTAGGATTCTTTGCACTTTATGTCTTTCATGATATTTATCTTCTGAACCTGATATTCATATTTTCTTTACTTTATTTTTTAGTGTCTGAACAATTTTTATTTTGGATTTTAACTTAGTTATGTGGTTGTTATTTTTATGTGCTAATTTTTTCTTTGATAAACCAGAACATAAGAACACAAGATGAATTTAAAAGAAAATTTTATTAATGATCTAACAATGTTGAGTACATTGGTAAAAAGAAAAAGACAACCTAATCCTAGTCAGATGGATAATACTCAGAAGAAATCTCAGATTTCTCCTCAGCATCCTCTGATGAAATTTCTATGGGATCTGGGTTCTGCTCTTCTTCTTCTTCTTGTTCTTCTTCTGGAACATAGCTAGCCAAGAACTCAACATAGTCAGCATCATCTTCATTTTCTTCAGCTTCAGAATCTGATGAAATGATTATAATCTCAGCATCTTGTGGTTTCTTGTTGTCTTCTTTATCTTTCTCATCTTTTTCGCGTTCTTCTTCTTTCTTTCTTCGAACCTCTGCAATACGTGAACTGAATCTTCTCATTCTTCTTGATTCTTCTTGATATATTTTTTTTATTATTTTTTGTGAAACCTGTATGTTAACTCGTTCACCTTTTATAAACCCTTTAGCGCGTTGTTTTTTTGTTTTTGAAATAAATTCACCTTTGTAACAACCACTCTTCTTCTTTGACTGTCTTGGTTATCTAAATTTTTTTTACTTTTTGATAATGACAAAAGGGGGAGTAGTTACGCATTAATTGATAAGTGATAAGTTTCAAAGCTGAAACCACGCTCACGCTTTTATCCATTAAGTTAAAAGTTGTTACTTTTAAGTTGTTTTACGTATTTCAATGTGGAGACTAAGTTAGTTGAAACTGAAATAAATTTCATAAGTAAGGATAAGTTAAGAGTGCAATCTTAACTTAGCCTTATGAGACTTAGGGGGAGAGCTTGCAAACCTCTCACTCTGAAGAAAGATATGAAATTTATTTTATTCCAAATTATCTTAATCTTATACTAAATTAAAATATCATGGGTAAAACTTAAAGCTTAGGCTTTAAGGAGTATCAATCTTAGGGGAGCTTGCAAACCTCACAAACCTAAGAGAAACATGATAAGTTAATTTAACAACAATTGTCAATTAATACTTATGTTTGTCATCATCAAAAAGGGGGAGATTGTTGGAACAAAATTGATTTAAAAATGTTTGCCCCTAAATCTATTAAGGTTTTGATGATAACAAAGTATTAATAAACAATTGGAAGGACTAAAAATTTAATTTAAGTGTGCAGGACTTAGAGTCAATTAAGCTCTGATTAATGATCAGAAGATAAGGACTTCAGAAGTTTGTAAGTGTTCAGAAGATTGTGAGACTCAGAAGTTGTAATCTTCAGACGATGAAGTCTTCAGAACTTCTTAAGGTCTTAACTTCATCAAGCTCTGATGATCTTCTTGAAGTTTGTAAAGATTCTCTTTTGCAAGTCAACTCTTCTACCAATGAAGAAAAGGACCTTTCAAGCCTGATCAGAACAGCTAATCTCCTTTTGTCTGTCCTCTTTTGAGAACGTGGGTCATCAGTGGTGTTAGCTGAATAAGGAAAGTCTTCTCTGCAGTAGTCAAAGTACCTGAAACTCTTTCTCAGTTTTAGATACAACCAAACTGCATCAAGACAGGCTGCTTGAAGACAAAAGATTATCTACTTCAACGGTCTTCTTTGCAACGACTCTTTTCTAGTCATATATATACTAGAAGGATCAGCTGTATTAGATACAACATCAATATCAAGGATTATTAACACGCACGAACAAACTCTGAATTCCTCATACAAAGCTCTGAACCTCTGAACTGTGTTGTTGCACGTTAGTTCAAATATTTAGTATTTGTTCTTCTAGGTTCTGACTAAGAGTTGTTGTATACTTTACATTACTTTATTATATCTTGTATTTGAGATAACTTAAGCTTGTGTGCTTAAGTGTGAAGTCTTAAGCTTGTGTGCTTGAGCAGTGTTGAGAAGTATCTTGCTTGTGTGCTTGAGCAGTTGTAATCTTGTGTGATTATAGTGAAATCCCTTGGAAGTGCAAGGGGACTTAACTACTCTCGTTTTGTGAGAGGAACCAGTATAAATTGCTTGTGTGATCTCTCTCTCTCTCTTATCGTGTTTTATTGTGTTATTTATCCGCTGCTGTTGTAGTTAAGTTAAGAACTTGAAAAAGTTTTAAACTTGACTAAAACACAATTCAACCCCCCCTTCTTGTGTTTTCACACCTTCATTTTAACGATTATCTTAAAAATTAAGAACTTGTTATTAAAGCCCAATATTTAAGTGCTAGGTAGAAATTGATAATTTTTCCGAGATTTAAATGTTGGTTTTATCTTTTGTCGAAAAAAAAATTGCTTGTTTTATCTACATAATAGCAAATGATTCCATATTCTTTCTTAAATTAACTTCACCATAATGCGAAACTTAAAGATCCCTATGATAACTTTCAAACATAATACAGTAGAGGAACCTTCACCTTCAAGATACATTACAAAGAAGCCATCCATTGATCAAATCAGATCTACACAATACAAATGAATAATGATCCTCTCTTAAATATCACACACAGACCAAAACAAAACAATCACCTATACAATTTAAATGAGCAGGAGTAACATTCAGCAACAGGATAACGACATAGAATCTATTTTTCTATTGATTATAATAACAATACATATGAGCTATAAACAGATTATTGACTGCAATTTACATAAAATTAGGTAAAGTTATTAACTATTTTGAAGTTTGATCGTGTACCAATATTTAAAAATAAATTAATATAAAAATAATGACATAAAATTAAATAATCGAATGATCATCAACAGCGAGAATTATAGATTGTTCATTTTTTTTTTATTTCTTTTACCAACAATTGTAAATTTTAAAATTAAAATTGTGATTCACATGATGTACTATATAACTTTTTTTGTTGGGATTAAAGTACTATGTAACTTTTTGTGTTGGAAAATAGTACTCATTCGGTCACTATTATAAGTAAAAAATTATTTATTAGGTTCATTGAAAAAGTAGTATATCTGGTCTATGTTATGGATTAGATACATTATTTTTTGAATAAATCTAAAAGGTGATTTTTTGCTTATAATAGTAACCGGAGGTAGTACTATGTAACTTAAATAAATAATAACTTTTTAGGTTCTCTTTGGTCTCTTGTTAGCTCGTGGATTGACTCCTCTTTGGTGATTGCCCAGACCATTTCGGATCATTTTGTTCAGTTCTCTAGTTCGGCAGTGGGTTCTTGTGCACGACGCTCTTTCATGCAACTCATATGGCTTGCTTGCGTGTGAATTGTGTGGACAGAACGAAACCATGGATTGTTCAGAGGCTCGGCAAATTCAGTACATCAGATGTTGGATAAGATCAAGACTTTATCTTATAGGTGGTTGAAAGCGACGAGTAGTACTTTAACTTTGAACTGCTATAGTTGGTGGTTTAGTCCTATGCTTTGTTTGGACCTTGTATAGTTTTCTTTATGGTTTAGTTTTTTATACTTTGAACTCTCTTGTAACTTTATAATCTCCTTTGGCACACCTTGTGCTAAGGAGATTACTTTTTCTATATATGCATATCTCATTTTGACTTGTTTAAAAAAAAACTTTTTTCAAAAGAATTCTATTTGGTACTCTGGTAGTTGTCACTGTGGATCACTCGTAGACCAATGCTTAAAATTATTAAAAATTTTAATAACTTTCGACAATACTCTTTAGAAGTAAAAATTGATGATTTTTCTCATCTTTAACCTAAAACAGTGACATAATTGATATTGGTTTAATACGAGTTACATATTTATTTTTGATTATTTTAATCAAATTTGTATTAATTAAATTATTATCTCAATCATAAAAATAAAAATAACCCATAACTTATACTTCCAAACAACGAAATACTCTCTCCGTCCCAAATTATAAGGGAAAAAACCTATTTTTTCTGTTCCAAGTTATAAGGAAAAAACAATTTTCAATAATGTTTTTTTTCCTTAATCTCATAAAATTAAATGTAAATTGCATCTAATTTTCTCTCTCACTCTCTCTCTCTCCCCCCCATTTTTTTAATAAACAACAACCAATAAAAATTATTTTTACATTTTTCATGCAACTTATTCTAAGGAAAACCCACAAAAACATATATTTCAAATTATCATGTTCTATTTTTTCTTAATAAGTGTGATTTTTGTGTTTTTCCCTTATAATTTGGGATGGAGAGAGTATGTCATTATTAGAATTTTAATTTTTTTTTTGACTTATAGAATTTTAAATATTTGTTAAGCACGGTCTACACCATATTGGTCTATATTAAAATTTACCATGGTACTCGTATGTGTGCACTTGCATAAATTATTATTTTTTAAGTGAAAACATATTATTATTATTATTATTATTATTATTTTGAGATTCAATTTTTCGTTTTTGGGTTCAAATTTGGCGAATTCAAGTTGATATCAATTTTTTCTTCTTTCTTTTTCAAAAGAAAAATTCAAATTACAAAATATCATAGTTTTTATAACTAGTAGTATTAATTAATTAATACCAACACAACAATTAATACTAACACACAACATGCACATGGTGGTATAATATAACGCATTGCACATGGTGACGTGAAACATCAAATAAATTAACAAGGTCAACCATACAACAACCATGTATTCAAATTATTACTATTTCTTAAAAATAAAAAACAGTATTCAAATTATTCACACACAACTAGTACTATCTGAGGTCCCTCTCAAGTATTATGTTTATGTTGTTGATTTAAGGTATAAAAGAATTATACCTCCTTTTAAATAGAAGAATTAATTAATGTGTAAATTTCTTCTTTAAATTTGGAGCCTCCTTCAATGCCGGCTTCTAGGCTCATGCTTCTCATTTAGAAGGTATTCATGATCTTCTTAGCAATGAGAACTTTCTTTCTTTATAAATTTTTTTTTTTAGCTTCCTTACAAAAAAACCAGTACTATCAAAGCAATTATAAAAAAAAAAAAAAAAAACTTTTTAGCTTCTTACAAAAAAAAAATCAGTACTATCAAAGCAATTATTAAAAAATAATTAAAAAAAAACAAAAGAAGCAATTATCAAAAAAGTACCACCAAAGCAATTTCGTGGTTATTATACACTTCCACAAACAAACTTCACTGCAGCTTCTAAATATTATTGGTCCCACACTCTTCACAAATAACGTGGCCTTTAATACCCTTCCATTCATATAAAATTTTCTATATAAATCACACCTCTAATCTCATTCTTAACCACACCACAACAATTTCTCAATTTTTTTCCCTTTCTCACACTCTCTAGATTTAAAATATTCATTTCTTTTAATGGATAATCTACCAAAATGCCCAGCAAACTATACCACACTCACTCCTTTAACTTTCTTGATGAGAGCTTCTGCTTCTTATGCAAACCGTCCCTCAGTTATTCATGAAGCAACCCAATTCACTTGGTCACAAACTTATGACCGGTGTCGCCGCCTCGCTTCCTCCCTCCGCGCTCTCAACATTTCTAAGAACGATGTGGTATGTCTTCACATCTATATAAATATTAAAATCTTGGAAAAAATTCCATGCAGTTTTTAAAATTACTAGTTACACAAAGTTTTTAAAATCTCGGAAAAAATTCCAAAGTTTTTAAAATTAATCAGCGACCGCACATAATTGTGACCGTGACATAAAGTTTTTTTATGTTTATGTGCAACTACAATTATTGTATTTGATTGCGATTTTTTCACAATATCAAATATTGTTACTTAAACGTGACCAATTTGAAACATGTTACATATCATTCCTAGATCAACGACTACGATCTAGACTGTGACATACAAAAAAAAGTTGTATTTGATTGTAATTTTTCGCCTTATCAAATATCATGACCTAAAATTGACGACGATTCAAAATGTTACATGCCATTATGACCAAGATTCGCTCGATTTATTAAAAAAAAAAAAACTAATTGGTTTTTTATTTTTAATGAAACAGGTATCAGTATTGGCACCAAACATTCCAGCAATGTATGAGATGCATTTTGCAGTACCTATGGCGGGCGCGGTACTAAACACGATTAACCTCCGTCTTGACCCAAAAAACATAGCCACAATTCTTCGACACTCAGAAGCGAAAATCTTCTTCGTAGACTACGAATTTGTCCCCAAAGCAAAAGAAGCCTTAAGATTACTAATGGAAGAAAAAAATCAAACAGAACAATACTCATCACTTCCATTAGTAATCGTCATAGACGACATAAACTCTCCTACCGGAATCCGGTTAGGCGAGCTTGAATACGAACAAATGGTCCGTCATGGTAATCCAAATTACATTCCAGAAGAAATCCAAGATGAATGGTCACCAATTGCATTGAATTATACATCAGGTACAACTTCAGAACCAAAAGGTGTTGTTTATAGTCATAGAGGTGCTTATCTTAGTACTTTGAGTTTAATCCTTGGTTGGGAAATGGGTAGTGAACCTGTTTATCTATGGACATTACCAATGTTTCATTGTAATGGTTGGACATTTACTTGGGGTATAGCTGCTAGAGGAGGTACTAATATTTGTATCCGAAACACTGCGGCTTCGGATATATATAGAGCTATAAATCTCTATAATGTGACACACATGTGTTGCGCGCCTATTATTTTTAATATTATTTTAGGCGCAAAAGCTAGCGAAAAGAGAGAGATAAAAACTCCGGTTAATATACTAACCGGTGGAGCGCCTCCGCCTGCGTCGCTACTTGAGGAAATTGAGTCAATTGGGTTTCATGTGACACATGCTTATGGACTAACAGAGGCAACAGGGCCAGCACTTGTTTGTGAGTGGCAAAAGCAATGGAATGTTTTGCCGAAAAGAGAACAATCGATGCTTAAAGCGCGACAAGGGGTTAGTGTTTTAACACTTGCTGATGTTGATGTGAAGAATCTTAAGACAATGGAGAGTGTGGTAAGAGATGGTGAAACAATGGGGGAAATTGTGTTGAAAGGAAGTGGAATTATGATGGGGTATTTTAAAGATAATGAAGCGACTGCGAAAGCGTTCGGCGATGGTTGGTTTCGAACCGGTGATGTTGGTGTTATACATAAAGATGGTTATTTGGAAATTAAAGATAGATCTAAAGATGTGATTATTTCAGGTGGTGAAAATATTAGTAGTGTTGAAGTTGAAAATGTTCTTTATATGCATCCTAAGATTTTGGAAGCTGCTGTGGTTGCAATGCCTCATCCAAAATGGGGTGAAAGTCCTTGTGCTTTTGTTTCACTTAAGAAAAATGATGGTAAAAAAAGTGATTTTTTTACTGTTACTGAGGATGAGATAATTGGTCATTGTAGAAAAAATTTACCACATTTTATGGTACCTAAGAAGGTTGTTTTTATGGAGGAGTTACCAAAGAATGGTAATAATAAGATTCAGAAATTTGAATTGAGGGTCAAAGCTAAGAGTTTTGTGGAGAATAAGAATAAGAAGACTAATAATCAAGTCAATCAAAATAATCACCAGATTTTGGCTATGTCTCGTCTTTGAAAGTCTTTTTTTTATTAGTCTTTGTTTATTTGAAGAAGAAAAAAAAAAAGAATAGTGTATTGTGTTGTGTAAATATTGAGTTTGGAGCTATTTATATTTCTCTATATTTAAATAGTTCACATTTCAGCAACTATTGAGGCATTAGTTTTATGTATTGATCTGGTTCAACTTGTTTTGTGGCAAATTGTAACAATATATAAATATTTTTTTGTATTCCAAGTTTCCAAATATCTTGTTAGTGGTTTCCACTTTGTTGGTTAAGGATTTCTAATTATGTGGGCTACATAATTTAATTTTTGAGTCATATATTTTCTATCTGTTTAATTAATAATATTTATGCTTCCTAACATTTTTATGTTTGCCTTAAAGAAAATGGAACTCTACATGCACAAAATTCATTTCAGCTTAATTGCACTTTTAACCCTCTAAATTTTATTATTGTGTAATTTTGAACCTCTATCTTAACGAGCAATTTTGACCTCTCAAATTTATATCTTTTGATTTACCATCTCCGACTCATATTTTAACCAAACATAGGTGACATGGACTTTTACTTACATTTGGCCTTTTATATTTTGATAGTTATAATGATTTATTTGGAGATGAACTATTGTTCATGGTAACCTTGCTATAATAACTAGTATACCAAAACTAGTATATATACCAAGATTACGATGATTTGAGTGGAATTAAACTCGCATCTCTTAAATATTATTTAAGGTTGAAATTTTTTATTTTGTACGAAAAAAATGTAGTCAAATTCTTTTGAGAGAAATTACTCATTCACAAAATCGACATCTATTTTTTTTTGTGTAAATCGAATATCTTCTGCGTGTAAAGACAAATCTCTTAAAATCAATAGAAACATGATAAACAACAATATTCTTTCTTAAAAGTTTATTCAACCTTAATCATCTTCATACAAACTCTTAGAATTAATTAGAAGTTGGGCCTAACTATCCTACAAAACTGACTTATAAGGTAAATATAAACTCTTACTTATAAATCTTATCCAAATCAACTCAAATTCGATATGGGACAAAAATAAAAGACTAAAAGGATCAAAATTTTAGGAAAGACGGAGTATTAGCCCAAATAGATATAGGTGAAGCCTTATATGTTAATCTTTTTGCTTATTAGGTTAATTTTACTATTACTTTTGAATTTTTTTATTTTTTTTATATTTGACCACCTCATAAAAATATGGCTAGCTTCACCCTTGTGAGTTGTGACATACGGTGGTGAATGGTCAATTTTACTGAAGAGAAACACCAAATCACAACAAACTATACACTATTTAATTTGAATGTCTATTCAAAGTCTTTCTCTATTCTATTAGCACTTGTGAACATGACAATTTCCAGCTACCGTACAATTATACTGTCCAACTTGTCCTCATTCAAAAAACCAAAAACAATATTATTATTACTATTATTATTATTATTTTCACGTGTGTAATTGTTTTATTTTTAATTTTGGTACAAAGATATTTTAATTTGAAGAAAGTAACCTTTTTATATGAAATGATTTTCGTGTGGTGTTTGATATCTACAAGTCCTTTTCTTATCTTTTGCACCATTTTTATTTTATTTTACTTTATACTTTATTTTTTTGAAGAAGCTAAATTAGCCTACCTAAATTAGCACCAGAGAGAATCGAACCTCAGACCTTAAAATTTTACTTTATACTTTAGTTTTACCTAACATTAATTTCTACTTATTTGATCGATTAAGGTTATTCATTATTTCAACCTCTCTAACTATAAGGTGATCGTATCTGAACCAATCCAAATCGAAATCGCAAAAAATCACATTTAGTTTTAATTGCACGAATCATTTTTCTTTTAAACCAAATCAAATCGCAATACTTAACTTAACTCTATCAACTATTAGCAATCAACCCAAAATGAGTCTATAAAATAGTAGGTTGTAAAAACATATCATTTCACGCGATCCAAAACTATATTGTTGCTATTAAAAATAAGTTATTTTGTATATGCAATTTTTTTTTGTGAAGTAGCCTAGTGGCAAGAAAATCCACCTTAAAGGTGAATAAGTGGAGTGTCTCGGGTTCGAACCCGGACTCCTGCACATATAGTGCGATGTCATTATGTATATGCAATTTCTGTATATGCATATTGTATCATGTTAACAATAAAATACATTAAAATTTTCTATGTGTATTTTGTAACAAGTTGAAAATATTGTCATATTTTTTATATCATGATAAACCACACAAACTGAACCAACCATAACCACATTGGTTTGATTTGTTTGTTTTGGATGACTTTTTAAAAATCAACTGAACCAAACCAAACCGCATGCATTTTTATTTCGCGATTAGGATAATTTTTATGCTCAAAACCGAACCAAACATCACCACGAATACCCCTATCTAAATATAAGTAGTTACTGTATACGTTACAAATATTCATTATCAACTCCTTATTTTTCCAACTATTATATCTCAACCAACCAAACAACGTTATGTTTCTTCAACTCTAGTATCCTATTGGCTATTGTAAAAAGTTTAACGTATTGTTTGGCCTAATTTTTTTTCCTTTTTTTTTGAGTTTATGCAATTTGTATGTATTATTATAAGTTTTTCAAGGTAGTTTATGATAAAATAACTTATAAAAATATAATTTTGACTAGTATGAACTTATAAAATAACATAAAATCTAATTTATATTGCATAAGCTGTTTGCATAAACTTAAAAGAAGAGAAAAAAAAGTTAGTTTAAGGTACATAAGACAAAAACCCATTTGATGGAGTAGCAATTGATTGTTTCATGAGAAAAGTTGTCTAAAAGCAAATGGAAATTATTGAACCTATATAAGCTTTAAAGTTGGCCCAGTAATAATGTTAGGTAATGAAGATCTGAACATTATGAGTGGTGGTGGTCCAGATATATTCCAGGTGTTCGACCACACAAGGTCCGATTTTTAGAGGCATCGTGTAAATAGGAATAATTAGACTGATGAGGTGAAAACTCACATTTATTTTCAATATTTTTAGGAGAATGTAAACTTGTGTCCTTAAGGTATATGTTAAGGAAACAAAAATAGAAATTATTAAATGCTAATTTGTGCATTTTGATTTTTGAAGCATTAAATTTCTTTGTATCATTAAATGTTGAATTTCTATTTTGGTATATCTTAACATGTGCCCTAAGAGCACATATTAACAAGACCCATATTTTTATAGTATTAATTAACAATAAAAAAACATACATTATAATTTTCAAATATGAAAATCCATATATATGTAATGATTTTTATAAGTTTAGGTATTTTTTATTTGTAAAAACTTAGAACATTTTTATTCACCAAAAAAAAAAAAACTTCATCGTGGGTACGATGGTACACTGCAGGAGGTCCTAGATTCGGTCATCTTGGACGCCATTGTAACAATATATATATATATATATATATATCAGTTTAAAAAAAAATTATCATATATTTATTTAGATTATCTAACATGTATAATTGAGTTATTTATTTATTATTATTATTTTTAAAACAAAAGAGACTTGCAATAAGCAAGCCCTCAAAATATATTGATAAAAAGAAGAAACTACAAGAGAAAAGGGGGGCAAAGAACCTGACCCTCAAGAAAAGAAAAGCATTAAGAAAACCTAAAGTACGGCATATCAAGACGGTTTCTAATAAAATCACCTGAAACTCTGGGGGAATATGATTCCACCAAGTGAGACCATGTAAGGATAAACCTATATTTGCTAACTTGTCAACACAATGATTCTCCTCCCTATAAATATGTGAAACATAGAAATTCATGTTGGAGTGCAAAGTTACACAGTTATCCCAACGATTCCTTAGAGCCCAAGGAACAATTTTTGCAGAAGAGAAGGCAAGCACAACTAACATAGAATCTGATTCTAGCCAAAGATAACTCCATCATTTGCTTGCTGCAGTTTCAATGGCAATCATTACACCTATCAGTTCAACATTCAAAGAATTGCTTATACCAATATTGAATGCAAAGGCACCTAAAAAAGATGAATTAGCATCTTTGAGTTATTTATTTGATCATGATTCATATAAAAAATTAAACTTTTTTTTTTGAACAAGTATAAAAAATTAAACTTGATTATTTTCTCATGATTTTTATTTAAACTTATATAAAGTTATTTAATTACTTATTTATATTTTTTATTTATAAAATTCAAAGTATTACAAAAAAAATTTAAAAAAATTATAATTGTTTTACAAGTGTAATTTTGTCATTAAATATGTTATACATCTTATCATATATTATGAGCAAGTATGTACTAAAAACATGATATAATAGTTATCATGTTTGTTATCTTGTATGCATCAAACACATGATAGGATAAATGTTATCTTGCTGATATCATATCTTTATCCTGTATTATATCCTATCCAGCGCACCAAACGGGTAGTCTGCGAATTTTGAGGTATCCGCTGATATTAACGGATATCCATGGATGATAATTTCTTTAAAAATAGTTTTTTTTTCTTCTAATTATCTAAAATTTCTTAAAAGAAGTAAAAAAAAATATAACACATGATAATATTCATACATTTCACTTTCAACTTAACAACAAAGTCACCACATTCATTTTCCTTCTTTTTACCAAAACTTAATATAATATCAATATATTCATCTTCAAGAAAAATAATATACATACATTTCTAATTAAAATAAAGTTCATCACAGAGTTATGCAGATGCATAATATAATTATCTCTTTTATATTTAATAATTATTGATCGCGATATTTAAGTAATTTTCTTTTTTATTATCGGGGACGGATATCCACAGACGCGGATGCCATTAAATTCACATCCATATTCATTAAGTAACGGGTTGTTGAAATATTCATTTATTTATCCACGAATATTTATTAAGTCATCCGCCCCATGTGCGTGGCGGATTTTATCCGCGAATATCCACGGGTACGGATATTTTTGTCATCCCTACCCGCAAGTACACAATCCTCCTCCCATTCACCAGAACCTATGTTAGTATGTTGTATGGGTACTCCATTTTGGAGAGAGTACCGGTACCGGGTACGTGCCGGGTACCGGTACGCGTATGGTACTCCCCGGGTACGCACCGACGCCGTACCTAGTTTTTTTTTTTTTTGCAATGGGTACGCGCGTGGTACCCTAATCCAAAAAAAACACAATTTTTTTTCTTCTCCTTTTTCTTTTATTAGTATTTTTTTTATAGGAAGATTTAAGTTTTTTATATGTTTATAATATAAAAGTAGCAACTACTACTAAAAAACAATAACAAAGTATCAACTATCTAGTGTTTATTCCTAGCAATCTTCGTCTTCTCTCAAGAAAGAGCTATAGTAATACTTATAATGAAAGTGCAACAAAAATGTGGGATATTCGTAGAGATGAATGAAATTTATTTAATATATAGTTGATATTCTTGAAATTGCTAGTCTTTCTCGCGGTAAACCTAACTTGAGGTCGCTCGTTTTAGTGATGATGGAGAGGGAAATAATTAACTCTTTTTGAGCTAATTGCTTTTTAATTTCATATTTTGATGTTTCGAACAATTTAAATTACTTTTAAAGTGTGGTGTGATATTTTTTATGTTTAATTATTTGTTTTTACAATATAATTCTATTATTTAATATATATAATTATATTAAAAAAATTATAAGAATGTACACGTACCTTAGTTTTTCAAAAAATGACGTATCTCGTACTAATATCCGTACCGCACCCGTACCCGGGCAACATAAACCGGAATGGAAGAAGAGCACCACCGACAAAATCAACCTTCCGATAAGGTACGATTATTAATTTCTCTTGGAGTTGGAACTACAATTGCTGGAAGATCTCTTTGCAGCACAAACCCAAAATATTAAATATGTTGCAGAGTGAGCACGTTAAAATCTTTGCATCCTACCACCAAAACAAGATAAGATTGGCGATGACAGTGATACAATCAGATGTGTATGTTATTAATTAAGTACGGTTGGATTATTATGTGCAATATTACATGTGTTAAAATAATCAAAAATAATAATTTTTTATTAAAAAAATTTATTATTTGTTAAAAAATTATATTTAATATAAAATACACAAATTTTAATATAAATTTACTATTTTAAACTTCTTATTCAAATTTGCACATAATAAAAAAAAATCCAATTAATTAACATAAATTAGGTTTACATTGACATGATGGCTCACCGTAAATAGATTTAGTTTTTTTTTTTGTTTAAAAAAACAAGCCGCTGTTTGTGGGAATCGAACCCATGAATAGATTTAGTTCTAATGAATCACTTTTTCACATATATGGATTATGAATTTTTTTTCAAAGTGCACCTGTCATTAGAGAAATACACCAAAACATCCTACATGAGGAAAATTTAACCGAAATGCCCTAGTGCTTTTATGTGAGTGGGACGCGCCATCTGTAGGTTAGTGACCCAAGGAAGGATGCGCCATTGGGAGGTCAGCGACCTTATGAAGGACGCGCCATCCCCAAGGCAGCGTCCTGAGTTGGTTTTTTTTTTTCCTTTTCGTTTTTGAAGGAGAGGGGGTAGGGTTTTGGAAGGGTTAAGGGTTAGAAGAGTTTTGAAGGTTAAGGGTTAAATTTTCCTCAGGTATGATGTTTTGGTGTATTTCTCTAATGACAGGTGCACTTTGAAAAAAAATTCTATGGATTATATCACTAAAACCTATAATTTTTTTATTTTTTTATTTTTTATAATTAATCCAAGCAACATGCTAAGATATGGCTGATGGTTATATAGTAGAGGGTTTTGCGATTATTAAGATGATTTGAGAGATCAGATGGCGAATTCTTGTTTTGTTGCGTGCAATAGCAGATCATCATAGTGAAAAATGAAAGCTAAATTATACTTTTCACACATAATTATGACAAACTTCTTACTATCAAAAAAACTTTCACAAACTTCTACTTTTGTCCTTTAAACTATTAGGCTTAAATGCACCTTTGATCCCCCTATTTTTAAAAAAATGAAGTTTTGGTCCCCCTATTTTAAAAATCAACTTTTTAGTCCCCCAATTTTAACTTTTTTTGAGTTTTGATCCCCCATCCCATTTTAGGGCTAATTTTGTTGATGTGACATTGTCATTAATGCATATCAGCGTCCACGTGGACAAATTTAATATCCATGTCATTATTTATTTTTAATTCAATAAAACTTATTTTATAAAATATTTTAATTATTAAAATTATAGTATTTTTTAAAAAGAAATCAATCAAAAAATAATTCAAAAACATCAAAAATCACACCAAACAATCCATAATCCCCATTATCATCATCTACTTATCCAGTTATCATACCCTTCTTACCAACCCAGAAAATAAAATAATCACGTTTCATCATCATCATCGTAAACTCATTACAATAAAAAACAAACAATCACAACATGGACATGGTCCTCTTTGATTCAAATCAAACTATTGCATATTGAAAGCAAGTTTTGAGTTTCAAGAACCTCCAACTTTCATCATCATCATCATCCAACTTTATATAAAACCAATCTAGAATTCAACTTCAAATTTAAAACAATTTCTGGGTTTTCGTTCAAACTCATCCAAAGTCATAGATAGTTTAAAGAGTATGAGTAATTTCTATTGAATCACAAAATCATCTTTAATTTCTTTTTGTTTTTAAAAATCTAGAAATTGTTGAGTTTGAATGGAAACCATAGGATTGGTGAAATCCATAAGGAAGCATTCTCTCTGATGGTGAATAAAATTCTAGTAGTTGAAGGTTTGATAATTAGGGTTTCAAATTTCATATTTTATAAGATTTAACAATTATTATTTCAGTTGAATATATAATTCTAATAATTAAAATATTTTATAAATAAAGTTTTATTGAATTTAAAAATATATAATAATGATATGGATATTAAATTTGTCCACATGAATGTTGCCACATCATTAGTTACAAGGCCACATCAACAAAATTAACCCCAAAATGGGATGGGGGATCAAAACTCAAAAAAAATGAAAATAGGGGGACTAAAAAACAGGTTTTTAAAATAGGGGGACCAAAACTTCATTTTTTTGAAAATAGGGGGACCAAAAGTGTATTTAAGCCAAACTATTATAATAGCATTTTTTGGTGCAAAAAACTGTCTATATATTTTAACGCACACAATAATGCAGATATCATATCAGCATATATTGCCACATGGATAGTGATTTATATGTCATGTCGCTGATCGATTTTTTAAATAATTTTTAATTATTATAAGGACAAAAAATTATACTTTATAGTAATGTAGTACCTATATGGGGGACTCTTGAATTTAATGAGCTCACTGTACTTTCTACTAAAATAGTACATGTGTTTGATTTTAAAAGAAAAGTAGTAAAAATAGGACCATAAGTTCTTCATATAATTCGGTAGAGATGTCTCAAAATAAAGGGTAAGTTTTTTTATTTTTTTGCAAAAAAATAAAGGCTAAGATATATTTATTTTTTTGAAGAGGCGATATATTTAATCTTTATAAAATTACTAATTTTTAAGTCTAATCCCAAACACTTTTAGGCTATATTCGTGTTTTATACTATTTAATTTTAGGACTAAAAATATTTATTTTTTTTGTAAAAAGTTTTTAAATATGAATTACTCTTAAAAGACAGGATAGGATAACTATATCATATCCTGTCTCAATCCAGTGTTTGGTGACACAACAGGATATGATAAGTTAATCCTGAAGCTTATCCTATCCTGTTTCTCTAGTTAAAATTCTTATCCTGAATTTGAGCTGGGTTACCAGCAGGATAGGATAAGAAAAAAAAATCGTTGATTTATTCTATAAAATATATTTTAAAATAAAAAATTGAAAATTAATAAAATAATTTGATAGTAAATTAATAATAAAATAATTAATTTTTAAATATATATGTGATTTTCTCACAAGGGTAATTTTGTAATTTATATAATCTAAAAAATTAAAATTCTCCTAAAATTACAATATTTTAAATTAAAATAATTATTAAAAAATTGCAAAATAAGAATATTAATTTAAATTTAATAACAACTTAAATATAATTCTTTTGCAATGGCAGTTTTATTATTTACATATATCATATATTTATTTAGCTTATCTAACATGTATAATTGAGTTATTTATTTGATCATGATTCATATAAAAAACTTAATTTGTTTATTTTCTCATGATTTGTATTTAAAATTTAAAGTTATTTGATTACTTTTTCTTTTTGTACAATTACTTATTTATATTTTTATTTATAAAATTCAAAGTATTACAATATAATTTTTAACAAATAATGTTTTACGAGGGTAATTTTGTCATTTAAATATGTTATGTATCTTATCATATTGATATGAACAAATATGTATTAAAAATATGATATAATAGTTATCATGTTTGTTATCCTGTGTGCACCAAACACAGGATAGGATAACTGAGGATAACTGTTATCCTGCTGATATTCTATCCTATCACTATCCTGTTGTATATCATATCCTGTCACTATCCTATCCTGCGCACCAAACGGGCCCTTATAGATTGTATAGATGACTAAAATTACTATTAAAATTTTGAGAAAACAAATTACTAATAAAATTTAATATGGACTAAATTTAAAAGAACGTAATTTTATAGATATTAAAAGGAGAATGTTAACATGTGCATATATGACACATGTTAAGGTAATAAAAATAGAAATTATGTCTTAGAATTTGTGCATTTTAACTTTTCAAAGATTAAATGTCTTGTATCATTAAATGTTAAATTTTCTATATTAAAATACCTTATCATGTGCCCTATATGCACATGTTAACAAGACCCATATTAAAAAAATATTTAACCCTAAAATATAGACACAACAATTACTATAATGTTAGTGGAGGAACGGATTATCTCCATTGACATGAGGGAATAAAATTGCAAAATGCTAATAACGTGAAAACTGTATTTTTTTTTTTTTAATATTTGCAAGAATGAGAATTCTAATGTTAGCAGGAACTGTTGCAACAATAGCTTGGTGCATTTGGAATAATTGTAACAATTGAGTTTGAAATGGGCTTTTGAGGACATGGAGAAGAGCATCCAATGAGTGTCGCACACATGATACAAGAATGGATGGTGGTGAACTATGTACAACAGTAGCAGACGCGCATACCCGTAATTCCGATGGTAATTATATTGCAGCAGGTACCAACATTAGTAAGCATCATCTTTCAATATTGGAAGGTGAAGTCGTGGCAATTTTGGAGGCAATTCGTGAAGCTTCATCTAGAGGGTGGTCTAGTATTATTTTTGAAAGCGATTTCAAAATTGTGGGGATGTTATACAAACTAATCATATAGGTATATTGGAATTGAGTTATATTATTTTGTCAATCAGCTTGTTGTTACAATGTAATCTGATCGTTGAGATCAAGTTCACAAAGCGTCAAGCTAGAGAGGCTATTTCTTTTAGTCTTTTCGCACTTTCTTTGAATGTGTTCCTCGTTGTATTGAACCTATTATTATTAATTAAGTTGACTGTATTTGCTTAAAAAAAAACTTAGAATAAGATGCTTAGGTCAATTTTATAATCGATATATCTTATCTTCTTATTATTTTTTTAAAAAAAATTTGACAAAAAAAATTCAAAATTGCCCTAATTGATTGAGGTTTTTTTTATATTAAAGATAGGGTAATTTCGTTATTTTTTTCAAAAGTAAAAATCTTTATTTTACTCATTAAAGTGATGTTTTACTCATTTAAAAATGTCTTCCTTGATATTGTTGACTATAACTGGTATAGTGGCATGAAAATTCATGAGAACAAATTCAAATATATATGTTTTGGCTTTAATTTCTAACGGGATTTTTATTTTGTACTGTAATTCTTTGAATATATTATTCCCAACTTATGGTCCGTTTGGTTCTTTGGAAAGAAAGTGTGAGGAAAGAAAATTACGCAAACCAATGCATGAATTGCTTAATTTTCTTTCCTCCCATTTTCTTTCCATAGAACCAAACGTAGTGTAAATGTTTAAGGTAATCTGTAACCAAAATATTTGTCAAGATAAAATTGCCAACTATGTAACCAAAATAATTGTCAAGATAAAATTGCCAACTAATAACAACAAATTTATACTGAAGTTCTTGTTCACCATTTTTTTTCTTTCTTTTGGCCTTTTATTTATCATTACATTTTCTACTACTAATTATTATATCTATCATCATGATGATGTCCACTGAATACTGTCTTTTTATGAGTTTTGCAAAGACCACTCTTACGATAATTAGGGGGGTGGGGCAGTCAAAAAACACTTATGGGGACATGTTTCTAGATTAAATACAAAACCATTCAAGTAAGGTGTTTTTTTTTGTTGCCATTCCACTTCAATATTTTTTGTATTTTCCAATATAAGTTGTGAAAATTTAAATTATGCTCTGGGTAAAAATCTCATTTTATTATTTCAATGTTTGACAAGGTGGAAAGAGAAGAATCACTAATCTTGTTGAGTAAGAGAAACTCAACATTAATACCTTTTTTTTCACCCCATATACTTGAATAAATCAAGGGACTCAAAATATGCATTCCAAGGGATATATATATTGAACCAACAATAAACTGTTGAGACTTGAGAGCTCCATATAACAGTGATAACAAAGTATTGTGCAGTACATACAAACCACTGAAAACAATATAAATTAAAAAGGGGAGGCGGGTAAATACAGCTGAAACACTTATGAACAACACGATGCTGCCCTAGATCCTTCGGCGGGTCTATCAACAAGAACCATCCCTGTTGGGTTTTGAGCTGGCTGAGCCCTTGGTAATCTCTTGGCTGTTTGCACAAGCAATTGTAAGTTAGGCAATGTAATCAAAGTTCAACAGTTTATGGAAGGAAAAAAAAATTGTTTAAAAGCATTGTATGATCATAAAAAGTAGATAGGTTGCATGCTTTATAGAATATGAGCTTTAACAGAAATTAGGAATATAAAGAGTAATAACTGAACAGAGTAGTGAATAAAATAAGATCCATGCAGTGGTGGCAGGCGGTAGCCGGAAATGGAAAGGGTGGCTTTGGCTGGCGTGAGTGCGTGACACAGTAGTGTTGGGGGAAGATGGAAAAGAATTTGGTGCAGTGGGTGTACAATTAATTGGGTGGAATTCTTTATCCAATGGTAAAAACAGTGGTGCATGGTGCAAGATCCATCAATGTGTTGCACATAAGACAAAGCCTCAAAACTAAAATAAAATAAGATCCTCATTTAGCATCCAAAAGTATATAATAGGAATTGACTAACCTATTTCATAAAATACATCATTAACATTGGCTGCAGATTTGGCAGAGGTCTCCATGAAAAACAAACCATTTTCCTCGGCATATACACGTGCTTCCTGTAATACCAATGAATCAAAAGTGATAAATCAGTGAGTCCACAGGAAATTTGATTATTGATCATACAAGTTATGACATTACCAAACATAATGGAGCTACCAATCATAAAAGAATCCAAACATGCTGCAATAATAAATTACACATTATAGCATTTATTGTGTCAAAATTGAAGCCTTAATGATGGTAGAAATTTAGCAAGACAATTTTATAATTATCCTACAGGACAAAATCAGCATCACCGTAGATAAGCCACTTAAGCCAGTTTGTCCAATTTGCACTACGCAAATAGGACATTACCATTAAAATTAGCTGTTTTATGAAGATTGATTTTTTTTTTTTGAACAGCAAATATACTATTAATAATAATCAGGTCCCCGCACAAGATGAACAAAGACCCGTAAAAGAGGGGCTACAAAACAGAGGCACCGTATATAAGCGGAACACCAATGAAAATACTAAAACAGACACCACCTAATAGAGGTCTAATCCTAATCTCATTCTTAGAAACACACTCCTCAGCTTCATGACCACCAGAGAAGACAACAACCCGACTCATAGAGATGCCACTAGACAACTAACCCCCGATCTCAAAACAAAAGTGATCGGCCCATCAGAATCCAAAAAACAGCTCTTGAGTCAATTCCTGATTACTAACATGACATAAAAAACAATATTGGAGAACAATAACACTTACTTCGGCTGTCACTTTTCTCTTGTCTTCCAAGTCAGATTTGTTGCCAGCAAGAGCCATGACCATGTTCGGATTGCCTGCAAAAACACGAAAATTAGAGCATTATTTGACAATCTAGTTATGCAATTAGTACAGCTATCATAAACCCTGTATTACTAGAGAGAGGAAAATCAAAAGTAGTTAATGTTTGATGGGATATATCAGCAGAAACTCTCAGATTAAAGTGCATGTTGATCAAGAATGTACATCATTGATAGCCGAGTCCTTCTAATAACAAGTATGGTAAAAAGCATTAAGTAGATACATCTATTCAAATCATTTAATATCATAGAGAACTTGTTACACTCAAATTTCACCCAAAAAACAACTCGTTACACTCAAAAGTTTAATATTTGTCGCCGGCTCTATCTAAATGGAATCTTGAATCTCCCTAACTGTTCACAATATTTTCACGCACATAATCATTTTGATAGCATCTCATGTGCAATTCATTCATATCTGTGCCATTCTGTTCTATTATAAAACATGACTTTAGAATTTCCTTAAAATATTAATAAGTTATTCAAAAATTGATATCTAATCAAACATAAAAAGTGACATTAAGAACATTGAAAGATGCAGTAAAATGATTTATAAGTAGGCAGCATCCAGAAGTTTGTAAATGGTCTGATACATAGCTTAATCTCCTATTGCAATATATCATTTCTATTCCTTTTGAAGGAAAAAAAATAACAAAAATATTCCTGAACCAATAAGTTAATACCTTGCTTTTGAAGCTCTTGGACCCACTTCTTAGCTCGTGAAAAGGAATCCTAAGAATAGAAGATAAAAGTAATCATGTTAAACCTTATTAAATCTTAAAGGCAGAGTAACAGGCCCAGCCCAACCACAAGATAAAAGAAAGAATCCCATTAGCATATTTGATCCCCTTATAGAAATTCAAACTATGTTGTTGATTCATTACACAGTACTCAATTTTCAAAACTTTCCACCAATTATAGTTTGACAAATTAGCATACAGATTCACAATCTATAAATATATTTTGTCAAATTTCACATGATCATGGATAAGTTATAAGAAACCATCCACGAGCCTGCAACTAACAGCTAAAGGTTTTAGAAGAGTTGGTTATTAATATGGTAACAAAGCTTCCTTAACTAAGTGGTCAGGAGTTTAATCATTGCATCTTCCCATCTTATAAGAAAAAGATAATTTCAATTCAAGACAGGGAGGGTGGACCTATGTGTTGTCCAAGCTTTAAGCCAAATGGCTCTTGCTTGAGGGCATATGAGATGTAAATAAAACCATTTATGAGCTTTTACCTAACAATTTTATTTTTAGGAGAGCTGGTCATTCTGAAACTTGTTTACATAAACTTCGTACATTCATTAGCTTTGGGGAGAAAGTGACAGCATGGATTAGAATAAGTGGACCCAGTGCATTTAATAGTAACGAGATTTAGATCTAAGAAATGCAGCAAAGAAAGGCAATTGCTATCCACATAACTCATCAGAATAATCTCAACCTCCACAAGTGAGATTTACTATTACCACTGATTCTGAATACTCACAGCCAGTAAAAGCAGTCAGTAATTTTTTTTCTCATGTCTAATAATTAACCATCATGTTAGAGATTGTATAGATAAAATACACAAACAAACAAGAACAGTATTAAATTACAAGTCAAAAACAGGTAAAGATTGCTGAATGACGTAGGTATTCAAAAATATACGAAGGCAAAGATATCATACTGAGCTAGTGATGTCATAGACAATAATAGCAGCAGCAGCGCCTCTGTAATACATGGGAGCCAAGCTATGGTATCTCTCTTGTCCTGCTGTATCCCAAATCTCAAATTTCACCGTTGCATCATTTACTGCCAATGTCTGTGAAAAGAATGCTGCTCCTATTGTTGATTCCTGCACCATAAAATACCATATAAACTTAGCAACAGTGCTTAGAAATCAGAACCCAGAATCATTCCTTCACATAATCAATATACACATTCATAGAAAGAAAGAATAAAAAGTACTAATTTTATAAAGGTGTTTTAGTAAAAATGATACTAGTACTAATTTAATTTTTAAAATCAACACAACTAATTATTTTCTTAATAACCACGCACAATTTAAATAGGACAGTTTTTATGCGATGGAGGTAGTAACAACTTATACTCACTAGTAATAACTCACAACCTATGAAGTATCGACACAAACACCACGATACTGCCACCTAGACACGAGTAATAATTTAAGAAAATTGAAGTAATTGAATGTAACCACTACTACCAATTGTTAGTTGGTTCAGTGGTGATTGGCGCTGAACTTGGTAGGGAGGACCGCGGTTCGATCCCCCGCAACTGCGATCGAGAGGGGGCTGGAACCACCTGATGTCAGAACTGACCCCCAAACCAGATTCAACTTGTGGTGAAAAACCAAAAAAAAAACAATGAATGTAACCACTACTACCTCCATTACCTTCACTATCATTTTAGAATGATGTAAGTTATTAATCATAATTATTAAGAAACATTTCATTTAAAACAACATAACCCAATTCCTAACTGATTAATCTGATAACCGAATCAGCATAAATTAGCTCAATTCAGCATATATCAGCAATTCAAGGAATATTTTTGTCATGTATACAAAACCCTATGAAAAAAAAAAAAACTTTAAGTAGATAAATCAAACAAACACTTTGAGCTTAAACAATTTCCCAATCAAATCGAAGAAATGAAAATAAAATAACCTGAAATTCAAGAAATTGACCCTTGACAAAACGCAAAACAAGACTAGATTTTCCAGCTCCCATATCACCGAGAAGAACCTAATTTGAAAAGCCAAGTTAGAGGGTATAATCGGAATTAATAATTGAAGAAGAAAGAGAAACAGAGGAAATACCAATTTTGCATTGAGATTGTTGTGTCCGATCGTAGCCATGGGAAGAAAATTGGATCGATCGGAAGCGAAGAGAGAAACAAAAACCCTAAAAATGAAAGATTAGAGGTTTGAAGAAGAAATTGAGATTGAAATTGATGAAATCGAAGTGACAGAGAGAAGAGTCTCTGTCGAAATTCTATTGCTTTTGAGTTACGGTGAGTTTCCTCTCTATTGTCTTGTCTGCGTTCAAAACGCTTTGTTTTATTGTCGTTTTTGTTTGCTCTTGTTTTTACTTTTGATTTTTAATTTTTGCTTTTGATTATTTTGTTTGTTGGTTTATTGTTATTGGCGGTGGCTTGACTTTTATAAGTTGTGCAAGTCAAAGAAATGAGTGCGTTCCCATAGAAGGAACAACCGTATTTGATCCCATTCTTTACACTTTTTTGGGAAAGATCCGGAAACATTTGCGTACTACTTCTCCTTAATATAAGAAAGATTTTATTTTTTAGATATATTATATTATCAATTTAAAAAGTAAAATCTCTTTTATATTAAAAATTGAAAGAGTAAAGCTTAATTAATAAGAATATTGCATTTTATATTTACATACTAATATATTTAATCTAAATTTTATATCAAATATATTAATTTTTATCAATTACTTTTTACTTATATTTTAAGATGGGAAGAGTAGATTACACTAATATTCATTTTTATAGGAAGAAAATTTATACCTAATAGTGAAAAATCACTCACCTATGTTTGATTTTTATGCTGCTGCATTATTTTTATTTTTTTTTGGTACAAATGCTGTTGCACTATATAATCAGGGACACAACCAGGTGTATTGAAAATGGGGCGACCGCCACCCCTAACACATATCATACTATAGTAATTTATACATGAATATAATATTTGCCCCTATATCAATCATAAAGAAAAATAATGTAGGCCCCTGTAGTAATGAATTAAGTTATACTAACACCTTTTAAACTAATAGTAGCATTGTTTATATGAATTACAATTCCACTTATATACTAACCGACTTATTTTTGTAAAAGAAAAATCATGATTTTGATGGCTTCTTTTCTTTGCATATATATATTTGCTTTTGTAGGACACCTTTTTCTTCATTAAACTAAATTTTATTCAACTATTAATAGCAAAAATTAATTTTATGTTTTTTTTTTTAAATTGGATATATCTTTCATGTGCACCTATATATTGTGATTAATTCATCGAGTCTTGTGATATTCAAATGAGCGGCGATTTTTTCTAAGTGTTTTTAGGTAGTTGATGTTGTTTATATGATGTATATTTCTGTCATCCTTAATAATTTTTTCTGGTTCCGTCCCTGTATATAATAATTCTAGTGAAAAATCACTCACCCATGTTTGATTTGTTAGTTTATAATTCAAATGTTGCAATCTACTTGTGTTACAAGATATAGTTAGTTTTAAGTGTTTGTTAAGTGTTGTGTAACTAACTCAAGCAGTTAGAGTTAGTTAGAGTGTTAGTTTGTAGTTATTAGTTTGTTAGCTAATAATTAGGAAGTTTGTTAGAAGTTACAAGTGTGTGACTTAAGGTGCAAGTATTATAGCTATATAATGCACTTGCATCTATTGTAAAGTCTCAGTTTTTTGTGTTGCGAATAAAGAGAACAAACTTTCCCTAAAGTGTAATTCATCTTCTTCCTTTCTCTCTCAAAACCCTTCCTCCATTGTTGATCAATTTCTGAGTTCATAGTTTTTCATTTGTTCTACTGATTTCTGTTCTACCAGTTTTGTGTGTGTGATTCATAGAGTGAGATTTTGTTCCAACATGATTTTTATGCTGCTGCACTATATAATAATTCTAATTCATCTTTGTTTGATCTGAAATTTAAATTAGTGATTTCCATATATTTTTAAATTTCGTTTCTTGTTCGTGATTTTTTGGTCTGGTGTTGTTTTTGTCTTGGTAAAGCGTTTTCTTTAATTTTTGTTTTTGTATCCAAATTCAAGATAGATTCAATGATTTTAACGTCTTCAACGTTGTAAATGTAAATTTGAAGATCTGACTATTCCAAACATTTAAATTTTATCAATCGAAAGTATTGTCACATTTGAAGACATTGTGCAGTAAAATGTTAACAAATACTCTTAACTAACCAATCCTTTATGCAAAGGAAAGGATGGGTGGTCAATAATTATGATACAAGACTTCACCCGAAAGAGGTGACAACATATCCATAGCCATTGGTTGGAAACATCTCAAAAAGATATACAGTATCATCTGCTTATTTTGTTTAGTTAGCTGCTGCATCAGTTTAGATAGGATCAAAACATCTCTATTCTTAACAACTAATATGGAGTTCTTTTTTTCCCTTTTCCAACTAATTCTTCTAGAATTATATTACACTCCATTCATTCTATGTATTCATATATGAATAGCAGTAATTTTTAGTACCTAATTAATATTGACTTGATGAAGATTGAAGACTGAAACAAAAAAAAAATTAGATGCCAAGCAGATGCTATTGTAAAGCACTCAAAAATTAGAAACAGATGACTATTCAAAATAGTTATTTATTATTACTAGTATATTCAAATGGCCAACATTCTGCCCTTGCCATTGTGATAAGCAAATTCAAAATTCAAATAAAAAGATTTCATTTTCAAAACTAAATGAAAACAAGTCAAATCCTTGAGATCTGAAGAGGAAAATTTGTTCCTAGTGTTTCATGTCTAACAGAAACTCGAGAAAAGCTTTCTAAATTGCCTTGTTGTTCCCAAAGATATTTCTGACAGTTTTCAGCAGCCATAACTCCAGCAGAGTAAGCTCCATGCACAGATCCTTGGTTGTCTAAGCTTACAGCTTCACCACCAAAGAATAGGTTACCCAAAGGTGCGCGAAGCTTGTCATACACATCCATTGATTTTCCAACCAAATCATAAGAGTAACAACCAAGAGAGTTTGGATCTGTTCCCCAATGTGAAACAAGATACTGAACCTGCATAATCCAACATAACAAAAAGTTAAGTTACTGCAGTTTAATGTGTATGAGGACAAGATGGAAAATGTATTCCATGTGGTCAGAAATCCATTACATCCACGCAGTCAGCAGCTCGGTACCGTTTGGCCTTTGAAAAAATGGCTGGGATTTTAAGAGTTTTTAAATAATTTTGAACTCAATTTAGCGAGCTCAAAAATAGAGATGTTCAATCAACTCGTTTGATATTGAACTGCTGAATGCTGAATGCAAGGAATCCATGACTGCCGGGAATATGGATCCAGCGGACAACATAAGAGGGTAACTTACTGGCTCACAAGCATCAGGAAACATCTTCTTAAGCTGTAACATTACAAAATTTGCAGCTGACTCATCAGACAGCTTCTCAAGGTCATAAGCAAACCTACCAGCTGCCATATAAACAAGAACTGGATGGCCTGTTGCTTTATGGAGATTGAGAAAATAGCCACATGCATAAGAGGTAGGAGCAACAACACCCAAAAGTTCTACATCAGGCCAAAACACTTTGTCAAATCTTAGTGCAATTTTATTTTCATTGCCTACACCAAGATCTGAAATTGCAGTAACTTTCCAATCAGGAAGTCTTGGTTCAAACTCAATTAAATTGGCTTTTAGGACTCCAATAGGAACAGTTATGATAGCAGCATCGGCAACAAAGTTCCTGCCATCCTCCACGGTAACCATTACCTTATTGTAGCCACTGGATATCTTGGCCACCCTACACAGTGAGGTTTTACAAAAGGATCAAAATCTTGCACCGTAAGTATCTAACCCACCAACATAAAGAGGGGATAAACGAAAATTATGGAAGCAATCTAATTAGAAACTAACAATAAATCAAATAAATCCATATCGTTAATCGTTTCAGATTCAATCAAGTAAGCTAAACCTAAGCAAGACATGTCTCTCTATATCTTTACAATATATGTTCCTTTCTAAGTGTTGTTTTCAAATAAAATATTTCTTACTGTATTTTTAAAAGACGAAGACAACATTGATTATTATTTTGTCAATTATACATTTATCTTGATCTAGTTAATTAATAAGGGAAGTGTTTATTACTCTCTTGGGTTCAAACATGGCAACGATATATTTTCTTCTTTCTTTCGCTATTTATTGCATGTTGTCATGCATCATGAAAAATGACCAAGTAGTTAAGTTATGAATATTATTTTGCAGGCATACCTGTGGTTCAGGCGTATATCAATATCTTTTGCAAGAGCGTTTATAACAGGTTTATATCCCTCCACCATGAGTCCGTGACCACCAGAGAGGACATGTTCCTATAATTAGGAACCACAGCAATGTAAGCAATACTTCAGAGTCCAGATATTAAACATGCTAAGTTGATCTTGCATATATTGGCATAATATAACTAATAGCATGGTGTGTCAAAAAAAAAAGGGCATGGGAGATGTCAACTAAAGGACTAACAAAAACAACTTAATGAGGGAAAATGAGGAATATAACATAAGGGAAAAAAAAAACTAATAACCTAACGTGTGAAACAATTATCATGGGAATCTCACATGCCAAATTAAAATCTTCTAGTAATTCATAGGCTATATCTTAGAAACAAATTTTTAGTTGATCAATTACTGATAATTAGTTATTTATCTCCTTCGTTATCTCCATTTTTAGAAAAAACTTCTCAACATGTTAATAAAATAATGGCTTAAATGCAGTTTTGGCCCCCCAAGTTTCACAATTGCTTGATTTTGGTCCCCCACATTTTAATTGCTTGATTTTAACCCCCTAAGTTTCACAATTGCTTGGTTTTAGCCCTCCAAGTTTCAATTGCTCGATTTTGGCCCCTCAAGTTTACCCCCTTTTGCATTTAGCTAGCCCCCCGTTGAATATTTTGATTAAAAATTGGTTATGTGGCATTTTAAAATTAAATAAGTATTTAAAAATAAATAAATAAATTACAAATTGTTTTTTAAAAACTAAATTATAATTTTTTTTATTATTATATATAGTTTGTAAAATAATTTTGTTATATAAAAAAGTAAAAAAAACATTTTATGAATTATTTTTTAAAAACTTTGTAAACTTTTTTTTAAATAAAAAATAATTATTAAACTTTTTATTAAAAAAACAATTTTTAATACATTTTTATAAAAGTAAATATTATTATTTTTTAATTAAAACATATTTTTAATTTTTTTAAAATGTCACATAAGCAATTTATAGTCAAAAAAGTCAACGGGGGGCTAACAAATGCAAAATGGGGTAAACTTGGGGGGCCAAAATCGAGCAATTGAAACTTGGAGGGCTAAAATCAAGCAATTGTGAAACTTAGAGGGTTAAAATCAAGCAATTGAAATGTGGGGGGCCAAAATCAAGCAATTGTGAAACTTAAGGGGCCAAAACTGCATTTAAGCCTAAAATAATTAAATAATGAAGAGAAAGAAACAATGATTTCACCATTTTGAAATAAATAGCAATATTTAGATTTAAGTTTATTGTACTTAAATTAAACTCGGAATTTATCATTTCTTCATTTTATATACTTCAACTACGACAATGGCACTTGCCTGATCCCAGGTTTGAAGTGAAATCATATCTGCATCAGCAGCAAACCAAGCTTCCATTCTGCATATATACCATTGCAGCACTTCATGGGCAAGTCCTTGTTGCCTGCAGTGAACATTGTTAATTACACTGATAGATTGGAACATCAACCCTCAATGCTTGTACATTTATTCTTTACTTAAAATTAAACACATACCTTAGTTGTGGATGCCTATCTAGCACAATTGAAATCGCTTCAGAAACAGAAATGTCCTCAGGATGCTCATCCCTGACTTTACCAGTCTGCAGTTATGAAAAAGGTATAGTCAAAAGCATGTGTGTAATGCAAGTAATTGTATGAAGCCATATATGAGCAAGTGGTCGAGTGGCTATGCAAAATAATAAATAATTAAGTGTATTTAATAGCACCCGTTTAGCTCTGTTTTTTATTTAACAATTTGACGTTATTTACCTTTTCAATATCTTTGACGAGAATTAGTTAAAGAAAAGTTCAAAAGAAAAGAAAACTACAAGACATTTGTCATTGATCAGATGATACTAATCATTGGCTTATTGACTCATATCAAACCACGTGATTCTGGCTGTGAATTGTAAAAATTATAATAACTGTGCATCTTACCTCTTCCAGAATTCTCTTGAAAGTTTCTCCAACTTCAACGACCGTCTGCTGTGGAACTTGATGGCCATCAATGTCAAAAAGCATACAGCTGGAAACATAAAATGTAGTTAGTATAAAAACTACTGGTGGAATTGCAAAAATATATAGTTTTATTGTGTTGAACATAATAATAAATCATATACAGGTCAGTGGAAATATTATTATGTATTACTCTATTTAAAAACTTGTAATATAAGCATTCAAATGCAACAGTCACAATGGAATTGCAGAAACATGACGGATTATTACCTTTCCAAATCATGGTCGTATAAGACAGAGTCATCACCACTGGTACGATATAGTGTGAGCCCCAGGCTACGTATCAAAGGAGCCAGAGGATTCTCATTGCAAACTCCATGTAACCTGGAAAGTAATCAACAAATAAATAATCATAATCATAAATCATATTAAAAATTCATCAAATTTCTTACACATTCAACTAACTCCGAACTTCATTAATACAGTGAACAAATTCTGCTCATCTCGTCTATGTGTGCAATAAATAAATAAATACAAATTGAATAGAGAAAATTGAGCTTACCATGAGGCTCCCATGTCAACTGGACAACCAAATGAGTCGTCGGTATGAATGCGACCGCCAAGCCTATCCCGTGACTCCAACAGAGTGACCTGAACAAATGATGAAAAAAGCAAGAGAAAATATTTCATTGAACATAATTCCAGAAAATAGAAAGACTAAATAAAGAGGAAGGCTGATTATAAGGATGTGACACCTTAAAAGATGCATCGTGGAGAATACGTGCTGCAGCAATCCCTGATATTCCGGCACCAATAACTAGAACTGAGGGAGCTGGCCTTTGTTGGCTATCAATGAGTGAGGTAATAGTGCCTGACCATTATACACAAAATCAACAAGGGGGGAACAATCAAAACATAAAAGGAAAGCCAAAACATATAACGAAAAATCTCTCCTGCTTTTCAAAATACAAGATCATCGCTACGGGAATAATTAAACACTAATAGAACAAGGTACAAGATCCTAAAACGAGTCAACAGTTGCATGTCCAGCAAAAATTCCAATCCCATTATATATCACGAAAGAATACACTCCTTAAATATTCTTATATGTGCCCTCAACATAAGAATCAACACAATTCCAAAACCTCTCTTTCATCCATACAATTTTATCCAATCCAAAAGGTTAAGTTCGGAGTAATCACCAAAACGATTAATAAATGGAATTTTTTTAAAGTAATATACATACAGACTTCAAATTCGAAAACAGTGATTAATTTTTCAGTGCTCCCAGTATCAAATTTAAGGACATATCATTTGATACAAATTAACAACAGAAACAGAAGGTGTAAGTGTACCATGACCATGTGAAAAGCATAGTTTTCATTGGTTTGACCAAAGAACACAAAATAACACTTGAAATTGGCACATAATTCTGTCTTTTCCAATTAAAATGTCAAATTTCTTATAATTAATACAGTAACACTCACGAGCTTGGAAAAACTAATATAAATAAAATATCTAAGTCTAAAGATGAAAAAAATGCCATCCAGATTCCAGATCACTATCCAGCAAAAGACACTATTCCAACAATATTATAAACATGATCCACCCAATTCATACTAGTACTTGTACAACAAGACAACAACAAAAAAGCCTTGTCCCACTAGATGGGGTCAGCTACATAAATAAAACAACACTAAAACACCCCATCATCATCATGAGCTGGTTCAACTAATCATAATTGGATTTTTTTATGCAGTAAATAACCTACTTTGGGCCCGTTTGGATTAGTTTAAATTTGAGCTAATAAATAACCTTTTATATTAATTCATAAGTTATAGCTAGCAAAAATTGTATCTTTCATAAAGCTGTTTTTTCATAAACTACCTTAACATGCTTATGAATAATACATACAAGCTTATTTATTTGAATAAGCTTTTTCGCATAAGCTAAAAAATAAGTCAATCCAAACAGGCCCTTTGTACCACAATTAACACCTCAATTATTCCAAAACTACTAAAAAAATATAAAAAATAAATAAATAAATAAATAAATAAAAACAGGTCATTAAGCATAGGCTTATGCATCATCATTGATTCATTGTTGTTAGAGACACATCAATATCCTATAAAAAAAACTAACATATTCCTAAATCATAAACAAATATATAAATCAACAAAATCAGGAGGAAAAAAAATCCAATTTTTTAATTAAAACATAAAACATGAGGCTGAAAATAAAACCAATAATCAGAAAAAGTAGGAAAAAACTAACCATCGAGGAAATTGTTTGAGAAAAAAAGTTTAGGGTCCATGAAATCGTAACTGAAAGCTAAAAACTTGAGAACAAACGAATGAGGAATGATTCGAATGAATTGAATGAAGATTGAAATAGGAAGAATGAATTAAAAAGGGTGTATAGGAATTGGGAAATTGGAAACTAATTGATTAGAATTACAAAAAATCAAAAGAAGTATGCCGGCAATAAAGCGGCTAAGAAAAGAAGAGAAACTGAGTTTATCGAACAATATCATAAGGTAAATTAGGTTTTGATTGATGATGATTGAATGTGAATTGAAAATTGAACAGTGTCGTCCACCGAAGATCGCCGCGACGACGATTTCTGCATGTGGTGGTGGATTCACAATTGAAGATGAAGAAGAAGAAGAAGAATAGAGATTTGAGGTGAACGCGAATTGTGTGAGTAATGATCTATTTTTGCGATATACGCTATTTATACTTCTTCGATGGATGGGTCCTACTTTTGTTTACTTTATCATTTTTTGATATCAAAATATCTTCTTCTTAACAACTTTTTTTTTTGGTATAATTCTTAACAACTTTTTTGTTCTTCTTAATCGGATGTCCCCGAAGGGACATTTTTGTTCTTCTTAATAAGAGAACAATTCCTCGTGGAATTGAATTCTTATTTAATTTTTATCATAAAAAAATTTAATGAAAAATTAAGTTTTTTTTTATATAATGGAGCTGAGGATCGAACCTAGGACCTCTAGCATACTAGTCAAACTCCTCACCACTAGATCAAACCTAGTGACTTGAAAAATTAAGAATTTAATTGATATACAATGTCGCCGTAAATAATATATTGACATATTATGTAATGTGTTTTAAAACACACGATGTGCCACATTTATTAAATGGTGTGGCAACACATTATTCGAGGCATGTATAAAATAACTTTACACTGTCCGTAAATCCTAGCTCAACTGGCAGAAATGCCAAAATTGTTAATGTCAGATGTCAGGACATTTCACTTTGTGTGTGTTAGTTTTTAATGGCTTTGTAATTTTTCGTCTATGAACAACAAAAAAAGAATTTTACACTAACAATGCATAACAATTAAACTCAAAAATTAATACTAACCGGTGTTTCTGTGTACTAATTAAAAAAATAAAAGGCTTAACTACACATTTGGTCCCTTACGTTTATTTTAGGTTTCAATTTGGTCCCTTACGTTTAAAAAGTATCAATTTGGTCCCTTACGTTTATTTTATGTTCAAGTTAGTCCTTTCCGTTAGTTTTGTCACTAACACCGTTTGAACAGTACACGTGTCAGCGTGTCCAAGTGCCACGTGTCAGTCCACATATGCAAATTGACTGCCACATGTGACAAAATTGACGGAAAGTACTAACTTGAAACCTAAAATAAACGTAAGGGACCAAATTGATACTTTTTAAACGTAAGGGACCAAATTGAAACCTAAAATAAACGTAAGGGACCAAATGTATAGTTAAGCCAAAATAAAAAGATAAACTATTAAAAAAAATGTAAATTATTTTAGAATTTGTATAATTAATTTTTAAAAAATATAAAAAATATTTTAATACAAAATTTATTTTGTTTGTTTTGTGTTGTAGTTAGCATGATTATTATTTTTTGGGTAGTTAACAACTGCATAATGCGTCCGTAAGTCTTAGCTCAATTGGTAAAAATATTGAAATCGTTAGGTTGAACATTATGGTTGGAGTTTGAACTTTGACTTCCTTATTTATGTAAATTTATAATAGTTTTATTATTTCTTCTATTAAAATAAATAAATCTACATATGCATTTATTACATCTAAATCCACAACCACACTTTGATGTGGCTTTGGGTGGTTCTAAACGAGAATTGATCCTTTCATGTCACGTGAGGAGGGACCATTGAAATCCCCACATTTCTTTATGAAGGAGACAAAAAGAAAATTTGTAAAACGTGAGATTTAAAGGTGAGATGAGAATGTCCATGTGAACTTACTTCAATTGATAAGGACATTGTACTATGTGTGCAGGAGCCGAATTTTGAACCTCGAACACTCAATTTATTTATCTCTAAGGTAAATTTTTTAGCTATTAAGGCTACTTGACCAAAAAAAAAGGTGAGATGAGAACAATTGAGAAAACATGATAGAAAATAAAGGGAGAGAATTCATTCTCGTACTAAACATCAAATATTAATATATTATACATCCGTTGGTCTTTTTTTTTGTTACAATTCCTCAAGTCTTTAATATAAGAGAAAATTACTTTCAAAATATAGAGTAACTAATGTATATTATAGGTCAGACACATTACTTACTTTTTTTTAAGAGACTAAAGAAAATTATATTAAAATCTCCATATATGCTAAAAAGTATCAAATACAATAAATACTCGAAAATATAACCTCAAAAATAACCTACATAATAGAACTTAAACACACTAAAGGATTAACCCACCAATGGTTAAGATCAAACATTCATCCTTTTTTTCCTAGCTTTCAACCACCACCGAGTCAAAATCTCAATCTTACCCGTCAAAGCCTCAATAGAAACCACATTATTTTTGAATAAACGATCATTACGCGCTTTCCAAATGAACCAACAATGGGCAATCCAAATAAGATTGTAAATCAAACCAACATCCTTCCTATACAATTAATAGTAAGGTTGTCAGAACCGGACCGTCGGACCGTGAACCGGTTATGAATGCGGTTCGGTTTGGCCTGAAAACGGGCAACAAACGAACCGAAAAAATAGGACGAACCGGCGAGGAATCGGGTCAAACCGGTGAACCGATCAGTGCGGTTTAAAGCTTATGGAATTTTTAAAAAAAAATGGACAAAACCGGGGGAGTAAAGAATTGGGCATTGAACCACTTAATCGGCTCAAAACCGGTAAAAATCAGACTTCTTTTTATAATTTTTTTTGGCAAAATTACATCAAAGGTCCTTTATTTTATTTATTTGTAACACTTTAATCATTTTTCTTTTATTTATAACATATAAGTCATTTATCGTAATATTTTAGTTCTTTATCTTTTATTTTTAACATATACGTCTTTTATCTTTTATAACCCGCTCATATAAACCCTTATCGCATTTTTTGATTAAAAAAATGGTAATATTTATTTTTAAAATATTTTTTAATAAAATTAAATAATACTCATAATTTTGATGAACATATTCATCATCTTCGTCAATTTCTTCATATATCTTCATCTTCTTTTTTTAAAAAAATATTCAACCTCTCTTAAATTTAAAAATTAAAATCCCCTGATCAACTCAATACTCCTCTATCTTTTTTTTTTATAAGCAAAAAATGAATTATAAGAAGTACAAGGGGTAATGCGTTGAAAACAATCTAAAGGATTATTACGCCATTCAGAGAAAACTAAATTAACATTGTTCCCTGTTCGGCCTATAAACCAAAACCAAGAAAAATAAACAATTTGCTCCACTAAAGATGATATGTTGACACAGTCTCCTCTAAAAATAGTGTTATTACGTGTACGCCAAATACTCCACGTCGTCGCCAACCAAATTATATGACGAATTCGCTTGCTATGATTGTCTTTTGCTAATTCACCAAACAAAGTGAAATGACTTGTAACGTCCTCAAAAGGGATGACATTAGTGCCCAACCAAACAAATATTTTATGCCAAATTTGTGAAGTAATGCAACAAGTGAAAAAAATGTGTTGTATGTCCTCTACCTCTTTGAAGCAAAATACGCAACTTCTCTCATGATTATTCGCGATAATACCTTTGCGAAATAAAACCTCCCGGGTTGGTAATTTTTCAAGTAACAACCGCCAACCGAAAACGCTAATTTTTTATGGAACATTGTTCTTCCATAATCTTTTCAATGTTGCCACTGTATATGTATCCAGAGTACCTACACGCCTGTCCTGCAAAATCATGTACGCTGATCGAACCGAAAAAGAACCATCAGAATTTGATGACCATCTTCGCCTGTCGCTAGAAGCTCTGTTAGGCCGAACTTGTTCAAGCAATTGATGCAATTCATTGAAGGATTCAATATCTGCATCATCAAGTGCTTCCATCCAATTGAGTTTCCAAGACCACATGTTGTTATTCTATATCCCCATATTTGAAATACAAGCATCATTATGAGTTGATTTTTAAAACAAAGATGGATACAATTCACTTAACGGTACTATTCCTAACCATTTTTCCTTCCAAAAAGCTATATTATTACCATTGTCGAGAATGCTACTAATATTATTAACAAACCAACTCTCTTCCTCCGTGCCTCCTGTTTTCCACATATCCCGCCACCACAATACTCCTCTATCTAATATGAATCAATTTCTTGATCTTCTTTTAAATTTAAAAATTAAAATTCCCAAATTATCAATAACCTTAAAATTCCGAAATTATAAGAACATGAACAATTGATTTTCAGAAAAAGGAAATCAAACCAAAAACCCAGAAAATCAATCCAAATATCCAACCCATTATTGATAAATCTTAACCGAAAAACCCAGAAAAATCAACCCTCCCTTTCCTCGGTCTCTTTTCTCATTAAGAACAAAAGTTTCACTGTTGGAAAATAACATGTACATTGCCTTGAAGAACATGAATATATGATGGTCCATTGGTACCCACACAAACGGTTTGAGAGATGTTTACAGGTGTGGTTAACATTTGATTTGTTTAATTCAATTGGTTTATTGGGAACACGGGAACTGAAATGAAAGAAGATTTGTTTAAGGAAGAAAATGAAGATTTTTTTTTCTTCTTGATTTTTATGATTTTTGGTTTTTAGGATTTTAGATTTGAGTTTTGCGGATAGAAGATGAAGATGGAGAAAGAAGAAGATGAATATTGCTTAGGTTTTTATTTCTTTTATTTTTAAAAATTCATAATATTAAAAAAAGATTTCAAAAAATAAAAATCAGCATTTTTTTAATTAAAAAAAATGAGATAAGGGTTCATATCGAACGAGTCATAAAAGATAAATGACTTATATGAGAAATAATTAAGATAAAGGATTAACGTGTTACATATAAACTACAAATAAATAAGATAAATGATGTATATGTTATAAATAAAAGATAAAAGACTAAAGTGTTATAAATAAATAAAATAAAGGATCCCTGAAGTAACTTTGTCTTTATTTTTACTACTCCCTCCGTAGCACAATATATGTCGTTTTGACACTTTTACACATATTAACAAAGATAATTAATCCTTAATATATTAAAACAAAAAACATGTTGCCGCCTAAACTAATATCATTGCCGCCCAACTCATTAACTCTTCAGTTTCCCCTATTTATACTCCTAAGAATTGCCGCTTAAACCATGCAACTCTTCCATTTCCATTTTTTTTATTTCTAACAAATAAAAAAAATGAAGAACCTTTTGGTTAACCCTTCGTCCTCCTTTTTTTTTAAAAAATTCAGCAAAACACTTTGCAATCCTTCATTTTCTTTTTCCCAATTAATTGTCTAACACAATTTTCACTCACCTCAACTTCTCCTAATTAGAAAATTTTCCCAAACTCTACATTTTCTGCTATGCTGTTAGGATATTCAAATTAAAACCAATCCAAATAAAAATTGTAAACTGATCAAAAAAATCGAAAACTTAATATTTGAAATTTATAATTTAATATTCGAAAATTTAATATTTTGATATGTTTGAAATTTAATTGATAATTGTCATTCCAAAATATTAGTTATTTTTAATATAATATATGTTAAATTTTACATCAAATTTAACTTTTATTTCGTCAAAAAGGTCAAACTATTATTTTATAGTATTAATATTTAATAAAAAAAATTTATAATTTGTCCACAAATCCTACCTCAACTGGCAGAAATGTCAAAATTGTCAGGTCCGATGTCATGACCGGGGTTCGAACCCCGATCACTTCACTTTGTGTGTGTGAGTTTCGAATTACTTTGTCATTTCGTCTATGTACCGAAAAAAAATTATGATTTGGATATCCAAAAACCGATTCAAATTAAAACGCATAAAATTGGATCGGTTGGATTTTTTTATTTGTCATCCAAGATCAAACCAAACCGCCAATTTTTTTTTTTGAATCGAATACATTTTTGCCTCAAAATTAATCTGAACCAAACCGCGAACACCCTCATCTGCTGTCACGCTGTCTTGACAAAGGTGAGTTTCAATTTTTATTTTCACTTCAGTATTGCCTATTCTATGCATCTCTTCAGTTTCCCATTTTTTAATCTTTCACTTGGGAAGCTTCCTCATTTTTTGTTCAACATCTTTGTATGTAAAAACATTATGTCATCAATCTGATGGGATCTATGTGCTTCTAATTGTGATGGTTCTAACTATCAATATGATTTATGTGCCACTTTTTGATGTAATGATTAGCTTAATTGAGTTTGTACATTAGTCAAAAATCTTAATTCGATTAGTGCATATTACATGATGTAATATCTTTAGTAAAATAAGTTAATTTGCATTAGTTGATGAGTTGTTTATCCAACAAAAATTTGGACGCGGATATAACCATTGCCCCAAAAGAACCGTTTAACATGACTCTATCTTTAAATATAAAAAATGAAAAATACAATTTATCTTTAAATACCTACCAAAAGAAATTTATGGACAAGTTTTTACACTTAGATTATTTTAAGTTTAAATTTTCAATATTATTTTATATTTATCTCACACATGACTTTCTAAAATATGTTCAAAAATTGGTTAGAAAAATATATTCAAGAAAATTACTTTAAGTAGTTGATTCATGTATAATTAGGGATCTTACTAGAATAACAGCTAACAACGAGAATTTAAATTTAAATTGTTGGTTAGAATAATTTTTATTAGACTTTACTTAAATTTTGACTATTTTTTTTTTTACAAAAAATTCAGACTATTTATAAATTATTATTTTCTTCAGTCCTTTTTATAAGAAACAATTTGAAATTTTTTTTTCTTATATATAGGACCGGAGGGAGTACCAAATTTTAACACGGTCCAGTGCATCGCACGAGTACACGGACTAGTGTTGTATGGAAAAGAGAAATTATAAGTTGATTTATAAAATTGTCCTTCATTTATGGTATGGAAAAAATAAATTGAAGAATTGAAAGAAGAGAGAGTAATAAATAGTTAAGGGTATAATAGGAAAAATAGCATTAAATGTTTCATTGGTAATATAAAGCGACATATATTGTGCTACAAATTTTTTCCCCGAAGTGACATATATTGTGGTACATAGGCAATACTATATACTTGCATTGAGATTCATTCATCTCATTATTAAATGAGAGAATACTTGACCCCCCACAAACATTTGCAAACACTTTGTTTTGTTTTACATTTCAACAACACCTTACCCAATTTATTTATAGTGAATCTGCCTCTCAAATTTTTGTGAAACTGGCAATGTGAGACTAATAGTGTAGTGCAAATGCAATCTCTCCATATTAGACAAGCATCATACATACAAACCTCATACTTTTTTTTAGAAAAAACAAACATTTGTCACATTAAGAAGTGAACTTTTGTTAAAATATATTTTTTTAGCCTCACTTTTTTATGTTTCTATTTCCCTTTTGATATTTTGCTTCTTCCATTTTGTTAATAGTTTTGATATTTTGCATCTAATTTTAATAGTCAATATATATTATATTATATTATATATGTTTTGTATGATTCTAATTTTAATAGTCAATGAATATTTTTTAGATCTTAGTTTATTATGTAATTTCTAATTTAGTGTGAATTAGAAATTTTATGTCTAATGTACTAAATTTTTTATTTTATATTGACGTTATGACATTTTATCTTCTTAATGTGTTAAACTAGGAAATATCGAGTAATTATTTATATATTTTTATTTACATAATAATTAAAAAATATATTTCATTAAAAACGATCTGACCCGGTTGAACATCGGTCCGACCAATTGAACCTTGAACCGGTAAGCTCACCGGTTCGATGACCGGTCCGGTTCTGATTACCTTGATTAATAGCCACCAAATTGAGTTGCATGAGGAACTATTCCAATGGAAAGAACCATAGAAATTTCAAACTCATCTTGTACCAAATAGCACCAAAAGAATCACGTTTAAAAAAACAAGTGATTAGTAGTTTCAATTTTACCGCGTCCACCTCAAAATTGAGTCCGCATTTAGAACTCCACGCCTCAATAAATTATCTAAATGTATCTAAAAAATAAATTTTCTCTTATATTAAAGGTTAGAGATAGTATAATATAAACTTAATTAGTATTGTGGTCCTTTAAAGAATTTTTTTTATTTCACATTGACTCAAATACTAATTAAGCCTATATAATATATAAATGAAATTTTTACTAAACAAATGGACGAATTTCATCGGTCAAAAAAATCTAATTAATTTCATTTGAATCACATTTAGAAAATCAAACAACTAAGTGCCTGTTTGGATGAGCTTTTGAAGACACTAGACTCACGTTTACAGGTTTAACGTGATTTTTTTCATTTATAAAGTTGTTTGGTTTGTAAAATTGAAGCACTTTTGCAGCTCAAAACGCAATTCTAAGTGAAGCTGAAATATGGAGCTTCTGCGGCATTAAGAATCGATTCTATAAAATTTATTGGTGTGTGGGACATCTATATTTCCTTTATTCCGATATTGTCCTTAATATCTGTTTACGTTGGAATTTGGTAAACAACCGCTAGTTTAAGTATTTAAACTCGCGAGATCAACTAGTAAATCTCAGGACAATTTTGTGTTTATTCGTTTCAAGAAAACTGTTTGAAGGTTCGTTTGAATAAGGAAACGAACACTTAGGAATTAAAATATTTTAAAGCATACAAGAGAAACTAATTCGAATCGCCTCGAAGTAGCAGTTTCTCAAGCAAGTATCTGGATTCAGACTTAGAAAAAAATTACTGGAAAACAAATTGCATTGCATTGAATGAAAAACAATTACAAATAAAGATGGTTCACAAAACATACATTTCTCCTTCGAATTCCGTTCGTTCGATCGCTGAGTACTTAGAATTTTTAGAGAGAATGTTTGTATAAATTTTGTGACCCTTGTTCCGAATGAAAAACTACTATAAATACTACTACTAAGTGGTAACTGTTTCTCGATCATCTGGACGCTCCTTCATTTGCCACGTCGACCACGTTCTCCACTTTCATCTTTCATTCCTTCAGCGCGCGCCAAGATCTCTTGGGCCGTTCGTTGTTTTCTTTTTTGGGCTTGGCCCAACTATCTCTCGATTCGATTTTGCGCCTTCGATAGCCTCCTGGTAAAACCAAAACTATACGCATCCTCTACAGCTCTCGAAACGCTTTTCTGCTTCGACATAGGGAGTTCTCGACACCAACTTTGAAAGTTTTGTTTTGATAATATAACCTCCAAAATAAATATTGGACCCACCAATTATATTTAATTGATAAATACCAAATTTATGTCCAACAAATTGCCCCCCAAAAATGCCATTTTCGACGGTGTCTATCGAAAGAGGAAGTGGCATTTTTGAAAGTATTAATGGATAACTTTCTTTTCCATTTATCTCTCCTATCGTTTAGGCTGCCATTCAAAACTTTGGATTGGCTCCAAAACTTGTTTTTTCTTTCCACCTGTCCAGGGGTTTGGACACTTGTCAACATAGGAAGTTGAAAAAAATTTGCTATTTTCCTCAATCCGTGTGCCTCTATAAATAGCCAGATTCTTCCTTTATTGCGTTTTTTCCAATTTTTGCTCTGTCAACTGTTCATCTTCTTCTTCATCTTCTGCGATTCTTTCTTGAATTCTTGCTTCCAAAAGACTTCTTGTCTTCACTTTTCTACTTATCACCCAGTCATCAACTTTCTTTTCACTCGGATTTTCCCCAACCGTTGCAAACAACCTGTGATTCCCAAATTTTAACCCTAATCACCATTCTTTCACGCCATCTTTATACTTTCATCAATGGCGTCAGATTCAGGTGTCAGAAAATTCCTTCCTTACGCCGGTAAGTGGACCGCCGCCACTCTTTCTTCTTACGATGAGGATGTGGTTCCAGAACCATCGTTGCGTCTGGACTTGCAAAAGTTTTGGGAAAGTCAATTAATCTTTCCTTATTCTGTTGATAACCTTGTGCATGCGTTTGGGGGACCCAAACCAAGTGATAAAAGCCGTAATTCCAAGGTTCTGTCTATCTTTCCTGTTTATAAACCTTGTGCTCCTAGGGTTTTCATTAGTGAACCCTATAATTTTAGCTATATCAAGGCGCCTAACAGAGTGTTTCGATCGGCTCCTTCTTTGAATGACCAATATCTTGGCTGGTTAGACAGGGTACAACGTGATAAGGCTGATATTTGGCAAGCCTGTGGTATTTATGACCTTATTCAGCTCTCTCGGACAGGCCTTAAATACCAGCAAGAGATGATTATTGCTGCTTTACACTTCTTTGAGTCTTCTACCAACACCTTCCACTTCGAATGTGGCATGATGACTCCTACACTGCTGGATGTTGCTGCCATTACTGGCTTATCGCCTCTTGGCGACACTTATGATCCTTGCAAAGCTTCCGACACCATCAAATTTGATTTTCGAAACAAGTCTTACTCCAAATACATCGTGGAAAATCGAAAGACTAGCGATGAAGTAAGTGACGAGGAACACGTTGCTTTCCTAACCTTATGGCTATCGCAGTATGTCTTCTGCACTCAATCTCTCCAAGTAGCCAAGAAATTCATCCCTATGGCTATTCAACTACATGAATGTCAGCAATTCAATTTTGCTCGACTTGTTCTTGGATGTCTTTATGAATCCATGAGGGATGCTTGTGAACACCTTAAGAGAACTGGCGATGGATCTACCTTTTTGGGTGCTGGCCCTTTTTGGTTGCTGCAACTATGGCTAACTGCCACCTTTCATGCTGAGCTCGACCTTTTCTTACCTGAGCCATACTATGAGGAATCGAGAACACGTCAAATCGAAGGCACAAGGCTGGCGAGGATGGTGCCTAGGGAAAGAGGCCTTGGTTATGATGTAGCTTTCCAACAGTATTTTAATGCTTTTCTCAGCCTGAAGAAGTTTAAGCCTAGCTTTGCTCCTTTTATGGATAGGCCACTTGGTCCTCCTTGGTTTACTCACAGATTTCCTTCTCCACCAGAATTTGAGATGGTAACCAACAACATTTGGAATGCTTACTTGACGCCTACAGTCTTGTCTTGTCGAATTGGCTTGACCTCTGGAGATTTTGGGTTAGTTGGCTACTTCCCAAACCTGGTGTCTCGCCAATTTGGCTTAGCTCAAATACTCCCTAAGAGCATATACTTGGAAGAGAGGGAGGTTTGTTTAGGCAAGCATGGCATGACAGAACCACAGTTCCATTCATTCTTGAACCACTTCAATCAGCCTTCTTATGAGCTTACCCCATTCGACTTCGCTCCCTCACATGCCTGCACTAGGGAATTTTTTACCTGGTGGTCTCGACACTATGAAGGACGCCTGGTTGACAAGACTGCCTTACTCACTGCTATCTCTAATGGGTTCGACTCATCTATTTTGAACAAGATTAAGTCGAAATTGAACGCCAGAGGTATTCTTTTAGTTTTACTTTTACTTGCATCCTTTTTACCTTGCGTGCTTTTCTCTTATGCGCACTTCTCCAATGCAGGGAGTAAGTCGAAGGCAGGTTCTAGCAATTCTAGCAAACCTCTTCCTCCACCACCTAAGGTTGAACTAAAGGTAGGCCTTTGCCTTTTTTGTGGCTTCTCACACTTTTGTAGGATGTCCAAATTAACTTTGATATGCCCTTTCCAGATTGCTTCGCGCAAAAGGTCTCATTCAACTGAAACTCCTTCTGTTTCGAAGAAACAAAGACCTATTCCAGCCACTTGTTCGAGTGCTCCAGATAAGGTATCCATTTAGCTTAAGACTTCTTTTTCTTTTGTCTTGAATGTGAACTTACTGAACTATGGCCTGTAGGATATTCCTGTCCTTTCGACCATCCCTGAGCAGACTAACACTGCCACTATTCAAGATCTCCCTCATAACGCTGAACCCATTACTGATGAGAAGAAGAAAAAGAAGAAGAAGAAAAGAGAACTCCAACCCAACCAAGAAGGTACTCCTGAACACAAGTCCTCTGAGATTGAGGCACAACCTGATACTCTGGCATCACCTGAGGACCCTCCTTTAGAGCAATCGGAGAGGAAGAAGAAGAAGAAAAAGAAGCACAGAAAGTCTCCTGCTGCAGCCACTGTTGTCGAGGCTTCTGCTACTGCAAAAGAAACAACTTCACAGCCTGAAGCTTCTGCTACCCCTCAAGCCCAAGTAGGCCATTCTTACTTCTTATTACTTCTTCAGCCCTTGACTGTGTTACTCATTCTTTCATGGTTTCATTTATTTCAGCCAAAAAGTTCTGCCCAGGTTATTCCTCAAGATGAGCCTGCTCCTAGCAAAGCGGCTGAAGGGATGGTCGAAGGACCAAGTGGTACGCATCCTGCAAGTGTGGCAGAAAAACCTTCATCTCCTCAGCCTGTCGAAACGGCCGTCCTTACTGAAACCTCATCACCACCCAAAGCTCCTGGCTCGCCTCACCACGCTTTCGAAGATGATACCCTTAAGCCTAGCAATGAAGAGGACCAACTTGATCAAGGCCTACCGCAACAAAATCCTTTGACGAACCCTGCCCAAGTATTAGCTGAAAATGATCCTCCAACCAATTTTCAAGTTGACCCTGCTGCCAACCTTTCCAGTGAACAAAGGCCAACCGTTGATGGCGAACATTCCACTACCAATCAACCACAACCAAGTGGGTCAAACCATGAGTCCAGTTCACCCAGTGCTGACACTTTCGACTCTGATGATGGGAACTCCTGCATTGGTGATTCACTTGGTGAAGAGGGAACCTCTGTGTCGAAACCTCCTCCTACTGTTGTCTTACCGGCTGAACTTGCCAAAGAGCTAAGAGACTTAACCCCGGCAGATGCACTCAACAAGCTTTTATCAAGTCATGGCGCCTCTAGCTCTGCTGTTGGGAACACGGAGGATAAGGAAGATGTACTTGAGCAAGAACAGTTTGAGCATGAAAACAGGTTCAGGAGAGAAATTCTTAATGGGGATATGCTGGGCTTGCTTGAGCGTGACTCTTCTATATATTACAACATCAAAGCCCTTTTTCGCAAGCTGCAGAACCCAAGGACTGACGAAGCCATGTTCCTTCTAGTGACTCAGGCTGAAACCTTTTTAGAACAATTCGTTAGTCAATCTCAGCTCCTAACCAGGACTAGCAGCCTTTTGACATCTCTGCTTGCCACCCAGCAACACCATTTCGAGCAAGCTAATAGTTGCAATGCAGAGGTCACAACTATCAAGGCTGCCTCTGATGAAGCTCTTGAGCAACTTGTGGCTTGTGAGAACAATATTGCTCAATGGCAATCTGAAATCGAAGCGCTAAAGGCAAAGATTCGACAAGAGGAGGCTAAGATGGAAAAGCTAGCTGCAGTGGCTATTGAAGCACAAAAGGTTAAGCTTGATGAGCTAGCACGTGAAGGTATCCAACACTACAGTGATGGTCTAGCTGTCCAGAAGCGAGTTGAGCACCTTGCTAGTGATAAGGAAATGCTGCAACGTAAACTGGCGTCCATTCGAACTCAGTATTACCAATTTCAAGCGGCCAATCGAAAGCCTCCTTCAACATCCCAACAACAACCTTGACTTTATAAATTTTCCTTTTAGTCTCAAGTTTTTTTTTTTTTTGGATGTCGTAATTGTAAATCTTTTAACACTAGCAACTGTCAAACAATTTCGTACACGCCTTTTGAATGCATGCCCGTTTTGGCTTTTTAATGCTGCATGTTCATATATTGGCTGAGTATTTTATTCCTTTGTTGTTGTTTGCTTTCCTTCTTTTGGGCTACTTTCCCAAGCCTTATTAATGGCACTTTGTAAGGAATGAAGCGAACATGTTTCCAAAGCAGTCAACATAATTAACTACATGGCTTTGAGCATTAATGCAATGGCATTTCCTATGCAAACTGAACGTGGTTAGTTGTAACTGCCTAGCTATTAACGCGTATTAATCCTTCTATAAATACCCACGCCTTGCAACTCTTTTGTTCAGCACTTTGCACCAATTAACGCATCAACACCTCTCCACAAAGAATGGATAACAAGAAAGATCTTCCTTCCTCTACCCCGGGCTCAAGCACACCACGTCCTCTTGGAAGGGGACGAATCAAGATTCCAGCTTCCAAACCTCCACGCACTAGAATCCTTCGCCCTAGGCCGGCACCAGCCAAGGTAGTAGAAACCATCATTCTCTCTTCTGATTCTTCAAGCTCTAGTTCAGATGATGAAGATGAGGATTACCTTGAGTTCCTCAGTACCCTAGAGCCTGATGAAGAATACCCAGGAACTCCAACTCCTTCTTCTGAGGATGAAGACTCTCAGATCTCAGAACTTTCCAATTCTGATTCAAAGGATGAGGGAACTCGGGTTCAGGGTAAACCTTAAGTGTTTATCTTTCAACATTCAACCATTTCTTGTATTTTCTTGAACATTCTTGAATGATTGGTTGTATTGTTGATTTTATATGAAATAAAACTTGATTATTGGCATTTTCTTTTACCATCTTGCAAATTTTATCCTTGCGTTATTCATTTTTTATGGTTATTTCTTGCAACATTGGCTTGTATTTCTTTAAATATTTGCCATTCATGTTGACTGAACGTTTCTCAGGAGTTAACTCTTCAATCTCATAAGCTCCATTTGACAAAACTTGAGAAATCTTAAATGGTCCTTCCCAATTGGGTGACCATTTTCCAAAGACTCGATCCCGTCTGTCTATGGGGAGGATGACTTTCCAAACTAAGTCTCCTACGTCAAAGAGTTTGGATTTAACCCTTTTGTTATATGCTCTAGCAATTCGTTCTTTTTGTCGAATCAAAGCATCTAACGCCTGCAACCTTTCCTCATCCACGTCTGTTAACTCATCTAACATTATGTTCTCATAGTGATCAGGAGGTAGTTCCCATTGCCTTTGTACTCGAATCGACTGCATCATTATTTCAACAGGTAACACGGCATCGTGACCATATGTTAGTCGAAAAGGTGTCGAACCTGTTGACTCTTTAGGAGAATTCCTACATGCCCATAGGACTTGATCCAAGGTCTTGTGCCAATTCTTTGGCTTTTGGGCAACGTGCTTCTTAATTAAACTAATTATGACCTTGTTGGCTGCTTCAACTTGGCCATTTGCTTGAGCATAGTAAGGCGTCGAAGTCATTAGCTTAAAACCCAATTGTTCAGCAAAATCTTGCATCTTTCGACCAACAAACACCGTTCCTTGGTCTGTAGTGATCGTCTCAGGAAGCCCAAACCTATAAATAATATGGTCTTGGATAAAATTGATCACTGTCTCCTGATCCACATTTGTTAGGGCAACAGCCTCTATCCATTTGGTAAAATAATCAATCCCAACTAGTATATAACGTTGGTTCTTGGATGACGCGGGCCTTATCTCACCAATTAGATCTAAAGCCCACCCTCTGAAAGGCCAAGGTTTGATAATCGAATGCAACTCACTGGCAGGAACGCGTTGTATCCCTGCGTGTTTTTGACACTCTTGACAGCCTTTCGCATATTCTATGCAGTCCTTAAGCATGGAAGGCCAATACAAGCCTTGTCGAAACAAAAGCCATTTCATTTTATGGCCTGCTTGATGGGCACCGCAGGCTCCACTATGGGCGTTTGAAATTGCTACATACGCTTCGTTTTCATTTAGGCATTTCAACAAAACCCCTTCAGGAGTCTTCTTAAATAGTTCATTTCCCATGATTGTGTAATTCAAGGCTCTATACTTAACCTTCCTATCGGCTGTACCTGTTGGATTTTCTATGTATTTAACAATGGGTTGTCTCCAATCCATGTCAGCCAAATTGTCAATCACGAAGACTTCAGTCATTGCTTCATCAAAGTGTGCATCAGCCCTTTCAGACTCCCTTTCGAACTTTAGTTCATTTGCCCCCAGCTGATGGGGTATTACCTCACATGAGATTAGTTTTTCTTTAATTTCAACTATCTCATCTAATTTTTTCCCCGTTACCTTATAACCAGAAGCAATTTGGGCTAAGTCATTTGCTTCTTGGTTTTCGATTCGAGGCACGTGTTGAATGTCACATGAATCAAACCGTTTTAGTAGCGAGAAGGCAATGACAAAGTATTTCATCAAATGTTCTTGAATGCATTTGTATTCCTTTGTCAATTGTTTTATTACTAACTCAGAATCTCCTCTGATTTTAACATGTTTTGCCCCCAAGTCCAAAATAATCTTTAGACCTACAATTAAAGCCTCGTACTCGGCTTCATTATTGGAGCATGTTCCATTAATTTTGTACTTAAATTTTGTTGGAATCTTTAAAGGAGAAATGATTAAGATTCCAACTCCTGTGCCATGTTTGTGCTTCGAGCCATCGAAGTACAACATCCAAGGTTCATGTTCTACATATGTTATTGAGGTCTCAGTCACCGAGTGGTCAACAAGAAAATCAGCCACTACTTGACCCTTTACAGCCCTCAGGGGTTGGTAAGTCAATGAATATTCAGTTAAAGCTAAAGCCCATTTCCCAATTCGACTATGCAAAATTGGTTTTAACAACATATGCTTAATGATGTCAAAATGAGAATAAACATAAACATGAACTGGTTTGATATATTGCTTAAGTTTGGTACAAGAGAAATACAAACATAGACAAAGCTTTTCAATTGGACTATATCTAGTCTCAGCATCATTCAAGATTCTACTTAGATAGTAAATAGCCTTTTCTACGCCATTTTCATCCTCTTGTGCGAGCATGCTTCCAATAGTCGAATCTGATGCTGCGATGTACAACTTCATTGCTTTGTTTCGAATAGGGGGCATTAAAGTTGGAGGCTTCGACAAGTATGCCTTGATATCATCAAATGCCTTTTGTTGCTCCATTCCCCATTCAAATACATCACCTTTCTTGAGCCTCAGCAGTGGAGAAAAAGGTTGAGCTTTACCACTTAGGTTTGATATAAACCTTCTCAAGAAATTGACCTTTCCTAGCAAAGATTGAAGCTGTTTCTTCGTTCCTGGAGGTTCTGTCTCCATGATAGCCTTTGTCTTATTTTGGTTAATTTCTATGCCCTTCTTATGCACAACAAAGCCAAGGAAATCTCCTGCATGTACACAGAAAGCACATTTCAGTGGATTCATTTTTAATCCACATTTTCTCATTCTTTCGAACGATTTTTTAAGATGTTCGATATGTTCATCCTGGGAAGAGGATTTCACAACAATATCATCAATGTAAACCTGCATAAATATTTCGATAAAATCATGAAAAATTAAGTTCATGGCTCTTTGGTATGTTGCTCCAGCATTTTTTAATCCAAAAGGCATCACTACCCACTCATAGGTGCCTAAAGCACCAGGGCAACGAAATGCGGTTTTTGGCACATCATCTTCGTCGATAAAGATTTGATTGTAACCTGAGTAGCCATCTAACATACTCAAATATTCATGTCCTGCTGCTGAGTCAACTAACATTTCGGCTACAGGCATGGAATATTCATCCTTAGGTGTAGCATTATTCAAATCTCTAAAGTCTATGCAAACCCTAAGTGATCCGTTTTTCTTAATAACAGGAACAATGTTAGCTAACCATTCCACATACCTGGTTGTTCGAATGAACTTGCATTTGAGCAACCTTTCAATTTCTGCTTTGATCTTTGTCATGATTTCCGGTGCAAACCTCCTTGGAAGCTGCTTTACAGGTTTCTTATCTGGTCGAAGGGGTAGCCTATGCTCCACAAGATTTCTGCTTAACCCAGGCATTTCGTTATAGTCCCATGCAAAGCAGTCTCTGTATTTCTTAAGCAACTCGACCATTTTTTCTTTTAGGGCTGGGTCTATATTGGCACTAATGTAAGTTGGCCTTTTAACAGAGCCATCTCCAATATCAACCTCCTGCAAAGGATCTTGGGCTTGCATTCTCTGAATCGAACTATGTGGATCTTTCTCAAAACCCAAAGGCTCATCATCATAGATGCAATCTAACCTTTGCTTCTCTCCATCATTTACTTCACTAACCTCCAAGGCCAGTTTATCCCTTAAGTTATCATTGGCTTCGACAGCCATATTTTCTTGAACATTAATGGCCTCAAGAGCCATTTTGATTCTATTCTCGGCTGCGTAAGCCGTAATTCGATCCCATGCTGGGGACTCAATCATCAAACTCATCATGGTTGACCCATCCAGACACTGGTGGGTATGCATCCTCACACAAGGGTTTCTCTATGTCTTCCCTCTCCCAACAAAAACCATGGGTTGGATGTAACTTAACTGAGTGGTATACATTTTTTGATACCACTTCATTTGGATCGAAGGCAGCATCTTGCTCACCACAAGGAGCAATCGAGGCCAGGTTTTTGTCGAAATTCTGTAAAGTCACAGTGCCTGTCTCTGAAACATATGCACTTTGATCTGCTTCTACGTTCTCGACTAAACCATCTTCTCTCCAGATGATTAACCTTTGGTGCATGGTTGAGGGAACAGCTCCAACACCATGTATCCATTCTCTACCTAATAACAGATTGTAATTAGGTTTGGCAGCTATGACCATAAACAAGGTCTTTCGAACTGTACTACCAACACAAACTTCCAACTGCACTGCCCCTAGGGAATGACCAGTTTTTCCTTCATAGTTGGCCAACACCACATTGTGGGAATGAAGGTCTGAGTCATAGAGACCTAATTTCTTCAACATGAAGTGAGGCATGATGTTCACCACAGCTCCTCCATCCACTAAGACTTTATTGATTCCCACATTATTGACTTTTGCCCTAATGAACAAAGCCTTCAAGTGGTTCTGCATTCCCAGATCTGGCTTTTCGAAGACAGCTTTTTGCTCTTCGACACAACCATTTTGCATAACATAATAACACATTGGCTTATGATCAGCCAAATTGAGGGCTTCGAAGTCCTCTTCCAGCTCATTGACTTCAGTAGGTATATCATATTCCAGTGGCAGAATCGACACCACATTGACCATGACATCAAAATCAGACCCCTCGTCCAAGAGATCATCATCCTCCATGTCATCCTCATCTTCTGCCCCTCCTTGGGCCTTTTCAGCTATTGGCTCTTCCAATATTATGGAAAGCCTCTCCTTTACTGGCCTCTTGGCCATTTCAACCTTTTCAACCTTCTGGGTTGCAACAGCCTTGCCCCCAGCCTCGGCCTCTTTTGCTGTCAACTTTTGTTTCCTCTGGAACCTTCGCCACTGAGTGCGGGTCATAGGATTTTTTCCCTTATAGTTATTCCTATAAGAGTATTTGTTGACTTCAGTGGCAGCATTCACTTTTTCCTTCCCAGCTACCACTTTTGAACCCTTGGGTTCAGATACAATGTTCACATTAACATTGCTAGAGCTTCCATTTTCCATCATCCTTCGATTGAAAGTGACGTACTGTCCACTCACCCATTGGTTAACAGGTGCTCTCCCAGATGGTTTGAAAGTGTTTTGGGGGCCTAGCCTTTGCTGGATCGAAAGGCCTTTGGTAATAGGCTTTCCCCAGTTGGCTCCTTTGTAAGGCCAAGCTTTTTGATTTGGCCTAGATTTTGGCCATTTTCTCTTGTTTTCAGCATAAGGTACAACACTTTGAAGGCCTGCAGTAGCCTCTTTGTCGCACACAGCACTGCATCTAGGGCAAAGCATCACTTCAGCATTCTTCAGCTTGCACCTATTTAGGAAGTCCACCAGTTCTTCCTCAGCATTGGGGTACACCTCACGTACCCTCTTTTCATACTCCTCTTCAGGCACAGCCTTGATTGGAGCAGTAGCATCTATCACTTCGACCATGTTGCAGTCATAGACTTCGACATAGGTAGCGTCTGCAGGTGGCAAAGGGTCTGAATCTACCTTCATTGGAGGCTTAGCCTTATCAGCATACTTCAGCCTTCCTTCATTCAGCGCTTTTTGCACCAAATCCCTGAAAACAACACATTGATAAGTTTTATGTCCCAAATAATTATGAAACTTACAATAACCTCTTTTCTTTCTTTGTTCTATTGGTGGTATTTTCATATCTTTTGGCACAATAATTTGGCCGTCAGTCACCAATAAATCAAAAATCTCATCACATTTAGTAATGTCGAAAGTATAAGTCTTTGTAACAAACTTATCATTTTTTGGTTCGATAGGATTTTTTCCATTCGACGGCCTCAACAATTTGCAAGTGTAAGGAGGCCCAGGCTTTAATTCAGCCACATTAATATCACTATCATCGAAATCTAAATATTCATCACTCATTTCATAATCAATTTCATTATCATAGGAATCAACGAAACCTATTTCTTTCTTTTTCTGAAACTTAGAATTTCTAACTTTTTCAGCTTTTAACCTTTCGATTTGTCTCACTCTGTCAGCCAACTGTGACATGTCTCGAAGGTATTGGGTATCCAATTTCTTTCGAATTGAATAATCTAACCCACCAGCGGCCATTTCCACTAGCTCGTGTTCAGGCACTTGAGTAAAGCACCTGGATTTCAGCAAACGAAACCTATTTAAATAGTCATCAATTGACTCTAGGTTTTTCCTTTTTACACTGGCTAACTCTTTCAGACTTATCTTGGTTTGGCCCATATAAAATTGCTCGTGGAAAATCCTTTCCAATTGGGCCCAACTATTGATCGAATTGGGAGGCAAAGTTGTAAACCAAGTAAATGCATTCTTGGTAAGCGAATTAGGAAAATACTTCATTCGCAAATTTTCATTATTCGCCAAATTCCCAGACTCAGCTAGATACCTGGCAATATGTTCTACGGTTGATTCATTAGTGTCCCCAGCAAACTTAGTGTATTTTGGGACTTTCCAACCTCTTGGTAACTCGGTTTGCAGCACATATTCAGTGAAGGCAGAGACAAAGTTTGGCCTTCGACAACCCGTGTTTAGGCCGTTTTGGGCCAAAATCGTTTCGACCATGTTAGCCAAATTGTGTTGGCCAAGCAAATTATTGTTTTGCACCTCTCGCACTACCTCGTCAGGATCCTGGTTCCTCCTAACCATTACCACTGGAGGGTTCTGATGTACCACTTGTGGATTTGGGTTCATAACAGGAGGGTTTTGATTTACTAATTGAGGCATTTGATTAACCTCGTGAGGATAATAGGTTTCCTCTTGTACAACTGGTGTAGGTGTTGGGTTAGGAACTGTTTCAGTAGCTACATAGGTTGGCCTTTGCTGCACTGGAGTCGAAGACATTGCAGGTAGTATTACTTGTGGAGTAATGGGATTTACTCTAGGAGGTGGTGGGGGTGTCCCAAAAAAATCTGCAATTCGACTCATTTGAAATGCCAACATTTGATAACTCTCGTTGGTATTCTGAATTAATGGATTAAACACAGTACCCATTTGTTGTGTTAAGAGATTAACCATTTCATGGTTGCTCTCATCCATTTGTTGTCTCAAAGACAACACAGATGCAGTCGTTAAGGGTGTGGGAGTTACCCTTGACGAAGTATACCTATCAGGTTCGAAACCTGGCATCCCTAAACCAAGTGTAGGGGGAGGCCCATACATAAAACCCTGACCTGATGGTGGCTTCGAACGTCCAAAACCAGCAGTTACGGACGGAATTGCCATAGTTGGAATTGGCAAAGTTGGAATAACATCATGCACAGTCGAAATGGTTGGACTGGAGAATATTGGAACATTCACTAACTCGGATGTTACCAAACTTTGTGGAGGTGGATCGACTCCACCACTCGAACTGGCTTCGCTACTCATCGCACTAGAACTTGGAGTTTTACTAGGATTAGATCTCTGAGTAGTTTTAACCATAACCTAACTTATCATGAGTTATATGCAAGTAACAAGTTTTTTTTTTCACAATATAAAAATAAACACAACTTTAACAAACACAAAACCGGTCCCACTGGGCGTGCCAATTTGTTTACGTTGGAATTTGGTAAACAACCGCTAGTTTAAGTATTTAAACTCGCGAGATCAACTAGTAAATCTCAGGACAATTTTGTGTTTATTCGTTTCAAGAAAACTGTTTGAAGGTTCGTTTGAATAAGGAAACGAACACTTAGGAATTAAAATATTTTAAAGCATACAAGAGAAACTAATTCGAATCGCCTCGAAGTAGCAGTTTCTCAAGCAAGTATCTGGATTCAGACTTAGAAAAAAATTACTGGAAAACAAATTGCATTGCATTGAATGAAAAACAATTACAAATAAAGATGGTTCACAAAACATACATTTCTCCTTCGAATTCCGTTCGTTCGATCGCTGAGTACTTAGAATTTTTAGAGAGAATGTTTGTATAAATTTTGTGACCCTTGTTCCGAATGAAAAACTACTATAAATACTACTACTAAGTGGTAACTGTTTCTCGATCATCTGGACGCTCCTTCATTTGCCACGTCGACCACGTTCTCCACTTTCATCTTTCATTCCTTCAGCGCGCGCCAAGATCTCTTGGGCCGTTCGTTGTTTTCTTTTTTGGGCTTGGCCCAACTATCTCTCGATTCGATTTTGCGCCTTCGATAGCCTCCTGGTAAAACCAAAACTATACGCATCCTCTACAGCTCTCGAAACGCTTTTCTGCTTCGACATAGGGAGTTCTCGACACCAACTTTGAAAGTTTTGTTTTGATAATATAACCTCCAAAATAAATATTGGACCCACCAATTATATTTAATTGATAAATACCAAATTTATGTCCAACAATATCCCATATTGCTTAAATTATATTTCTGTTGAAGCTGCCGAAATAAATGAGTACTTTTTTGTTACAATAAAATTTGTATGGCTATTAGTGGATTAATTTTTTTTTGGAAAATGCTAAACAGTGTCCCCGGGGCACTGTTTAAGGAACCAAATATAGTAATATCATATTGAAGTTTGTGCAGTCAACGTCTCGAAAATCTAAAAAGTGTTATTTTCAATTTTAAAATTACCTTTTTTGGTTTCCTTAACCAGTGCCCTGGGGGCACCGGTTAGCATGACCCTTTTTTTTTTCTGACGCAATATTAGTGGATTAAGTTAAGTTTGCTGAATTTGTACAATATTTAATTTTTATGTGGACCGCTTCAATGTCTGTATTTATTATTTTTAAAAATTAAGGTTACGTAAAATAAAATAAAAAAATTAATGTGTTTTATCTACCCAAAAAATATATTAAGGAGTTTTGTCTCAATTAAAAAAAATATTAAGGAGTTTTGTCAATTGAGCTTAGCTCAATTAACGAGGATATTGTATTATATATGAGGGTTAAGGTTTGAATCTCGGTCATCCTACTTATTTGTCTTAAGGCGGAATTTTTAATCACTAGCCTAGTTGATAAAAAAAAACTAAGGAGTTTTTTTTAATGGTGTGATTATATTTAAATATTATATTTAATTCTTAGTAGCTCAACTTTATGTTTTATGAACATGGAAATATTAAAATCCAATACGGTAATTATGCATCTAAAAGTGATTTTGAACAAAATTGTTCAAACAACATTAAATGTCGAGAATCACTTTTATGTTAAGTTAACATACCCAAACATAAATCAATTCTGTTCAACTCACTTTTAACTAAAATCAATTCTGTCAAACTCAATTCTGCTAAAATCAATTCATTTTGATGCTAAACCAAACACATGCTAAAACATGGAGTTGGTGTCCATCATATATTAAAGCCACCATCATATTTTATATATTAATCTCTTCCAATTTTTAAATCAAACAACTAAAACACGTTTTGTACTCACTTTTTTTTAATTAAAGTTGGTGTCCCTTGTTTCACTCATGTAACAAAAGGATATCATATCAACTATTGAAAAGACAATTTTTTGTACTTTTGAGACATTAAATATACGCATTTCGAGACAGAATTTTCATTTTAACATGCTTAATCAGTGTCCAGGAACACTGTTTAGCATTTTCTTTTTTTATTTAGTAGAATAATTAATGTGGATAATATCTCATCTCAAATAAAGAGGAAAGATGGTCAGCAAAACTTCTTAACGTGTTCAACCTTTTTTTTGCTCTTTTTGGTTACTTACGCGTTCAACTATCATTACTACTTGTATTATTTTTTTATTTTCTTTTTATTTGAAAGTTTTGTCTTTTTATTAAAAAAAAAAAAAATAGTTTTTTGTCCTTTATGTTGGGGACAGTAACCTAACTAACTCGCCCATTTTTCTAGTATTCCTACACACTTGCCTCGTCACATGCTACTATGCTAAGGACAGATTTGGTATTTAAAAACCAATATTCTTATCTTGCCATAAACTAAAAAACTACTACTACTTCTTAAGTTTATTAAAAAATTAATGTATGAAGTCTTATTATATTATAAAATAAATATATCAATTTTTTAATAAATTTTAAAAAGTATTTTTTACTTATAATAGTGATCGGAAAAAGTGTTATTTAAAGAAACCAACCAAAAAAATTACTTTTCCTAATAAACCAACCATTTATGTCAATAATAATACTTTTCGTTTAGCATGAATATGAATTGTGACCTAATAATTATTTTGTTTTCATTATTTTGTCCTTTTTGACAATATGGCTATGAAGGAGACGCTTTTACTAGTGACCCACTTTTGGTTTTGCATATGTTAGGTTGTTTCTAATAAAAAAATAAAATAAAACATTTTTTTATGAATTTCCCAAAGTTTTTTTTTTACGAGAAATATATTAATATCTACTATATTTTGTATCACTTGTGTCATGCTCATGTGTTCCACCCTGGAACCAAAAAATAATTGTGACCTTTCTTTGTATTTCTTGCTAATGTTGTTGACCCTACACACCACCACAACCAACTGGTCCAGCTTGAGGCTGCTTTATATTTTTTCTGTCGCTTTGTGAACCATTTGCATTCTTAATGGCCACTTTTCAGAGACTCATGCTAGGGTGAGAGGCCATCTCATATCTCTCACATGTGCATATTATGATATTATGGTTTACCGTTAGTATTATATTAATTATTATTTTTATTTTTGGAAAAAAGTTTCCGATTTTTTCGGAAAAAAGTTTTCGATATTTTTTTGAGAATTTTTTTTTTCATTTTTTGGGAAAAAAGTTTCCGATTTTTGGGGTAAAAAGTTTCGATTTCAGATAAAAACAATTTCAGAGTTTTTTTTTGGAAAAAAAGTTTCCGATCTTTTTTCGGAAAAAAAGTTCCGATATTTTATTCGAAAAAAAAGTTTCGGATATTTTTCGGAAAAAGGTTTTCGATTTTTTTTTCTGGAAAAAATTCCGATATTTTATTCGGATATCGGAAAAAAAAAGTTTCAAATATTTTCGAGAAATTTTTTTTGGAAACAAAGTTCCCGATTTATTCTGGGAAAACAGTTTCGAAATGTTCACCTAAAAAAATATTACTGATATACAAAAGAGAGTGTAAAAATAGAAAAAAGAAAATTATATAATACTGACAGTACATCATAATATTATGTGTCAAATTCAATCCGATACATAAAACTTGTGATGTACCGGTGAGAGATATGAGATGGTCTCTCACGCTAGCATGAGCCTTTTTCATATTTCTATAGGATCAATATTCCCTTGTTGGACCAGACCAATGTGCTATGTCTGCTATTACTCCATGGACAGTTAAGGAGTATTGTTGTGCCCATCAGGTCCATATATTAAATTTTGTCAAAACAATGGCATGTTACATTACATTTATACTCATCTTATTTATATTTATTTTACAAAAATAAATAAAAGTATTCATATATTAAACTATTATATATTTTGCTTATTATAACTCCTAGTTCAACTTGCAAATGCCAATATTTCTAGGATGATCTGTCTTTCACTCGAGTTTGAACTTGTAGTTTTGTAGTTGAGAATTCATTAGAATGTGATTCCCGGAAAATATCTCCCAATTTGATAAGAGCAACACAAAGAGCTTATTTAATATAGGGTCCATATCAAATGCATTTAGATTTTTTTTTTTTTTAATTTGGTATCATTCTAGACAGTTTCACCACACTTTTTTTTATTATTATTATTTATTGATAAGCCAGTTTCAACACACTTGATTTAACATCTTTTTTTCATGGCTAGAATATTCACCATCAAAAGATACAACATATTGTTTACCATGTTATCTTTTTAACAAAAAATCAAGTGAATGTCACGGATCATGTGTCTTCATTTCTACAATCGGAAGAAAGTTAAGAATGAAAAACAATGTTCCTTCTTAAACACATAAGGAAGGATCTTTGTTTACCCCATAACAATGCAATCTTTTCAAAATTTGTTGAAACAAGATGCAAGACATATTAAAAATGTTATTCAAGTGCAAAGTTTGTGTCAAAATATGATTAATTGACTACGTTTTAAGACTTCAATTGACATTGTTCGTTGGTTAATATTACAAATTTAATCAACTAACTTTTTTTTTTAACTTCAAAAGCCTTATAAATATATATAGGAAATGTGAAAAAAGTACAAGTGATACTAAATCCATCAAAATAAATGAAGTACAAGTAGTACTTGCAACACCCTAATCCAAGACTAACCAAACTATTTAAGTAGACAATCCATCAGATAAGAAAACCACTCATTGAAATTTTGTGTACATTTAAAACTCTATTATCCAAAAATTCCTAATTTTTAAATAGTTCAATACCTCGTACACAATACAAAAAATGATAAAAGAACTAAATGGAAAAACAAAGAGGGCGACAATAATAGATCATATATGAGATAATTAGAAATTAAAATTGATTTAGAATATATATTAGAATATATTTCACACATCTTTCATCAACATATTATAAGCTTGTAAAATGTAACGTTTATCTTCTATAAAGATGAATGTAAATGTAAACAACAAAGCGAAGAATATGTAATATTGAAAGAGAATGAAAGAAGGAAAAAATCAAATTCCATCTTAATAGTTGTTCGATGTGTTTTGATTACCGAGAGATAGAACTTTAGAAACCCGCATCCACCCATATGCAACCGTCCATGCATAATTTATTGGAATTGTTAACCCCAGACCCAACCCGCGTCCAACCAGACGTTTCAATGTATTGTCGATTAAATCGATTTCGAGTTGGATCACGACTCCGTACTCCGCCTGGTTAATAAACCCTCAAAAGAGTGGCAAACTGTTGCATCAATACATAATCTAGTCTTCATAACTTGTTTAACTTCATTGCTTCTTAGAGTTTTCAGAACTTACTTTCATAAAAAAATTTACTGATATTATGAAAGATTACAAAAATTGTTTTTGTGATCTTGCACATTTCAGAATAAAAATTAGTACTACCAATTGTGCATTTAATACTTTTGTTATCATCAAAACTTTTAATATAAGGTAGGGATTTTAGAACCATTTTTATTCCAACACAGTATTCTCACCTCCCTGAACAAAATTTAGGTCTTTTTGTATTTAATTATCTTCCGTCACAAGTACATGAAGACTGTCGTCAGTCATATCCTCGGGCGAAAGGTAATTAAATAGGGGCAACTGTCATATCCTAAATTTTGTCGACCTTATTTACCCGGTCATTTAAACTTTTTCGTAACACGAGATTTTTTCCTTCGCAGCAATGTTTGCACATTTTGTTTTCGTCTGAGTCAAAGTCAACTGTGTTGGCTATTTGGTCGAAAGTTTTTGTCATTTTTCTTATTTTTAGTTGAATTGTTTTTTTTTCAACTTTCTCATTCTATAAATAACATAATCCATACTTTCATTCTCACTCACAACTCTCATCAAACTCTCCGACCTACTAGCCAAAATGGTTGATATGTTGCATCTTGTTAATCTAGTGCATCGTGCCATCGTGGGCCACATGAGTGGAGTCGAGCACAAGCAGCTGCCCTTTGGTACCATCTTGCATTAGGAGATGTAGATCGGAAGAACCACCATGTTAGCTTCCAAACTAGCAGTGGTCGAAGGACAGAAATTCACCACATTTTCTATCTTAGAATTGGACCACCTGAGTGGGGAATTATTTTTGAAGTGAGAGATGCGTTTAGCAATCAAGGGATACAAATACAGTTATTGGGTTTTCTTTATCTTTTACTTGTTTATACTTGTTTTTATTTTATCTTTTAGGTTTTTATGTTTTGTGTTCATAAATGTTATTGGAACTACCAATTTGGAGACAACTACTTGACAACGAGTGTACTTTTGTCATTTCAAATTAACCTTTCTTCTTCACCTTCATCATTATTCTTGCGTTTATCTTCCATGCTACTGTCGCTCTTAAATCTCCGGCCACCACCGTCGTCGCCGTCACCTCTCTCTATTGTTTAATATATCTCTCTCATCAGATCTGAGTATTTTTAAACCACGTCGTCTCTGTTCTTCTTCAACGTGGTCGTGGTCGTCATTATTTTCTGACCACCATCATAACCGCTGCGACCTATTTCTTTACTCGTTCTCCAAATTTGGAGTCTTTTCCGACCACTGTTGTAACATCCATTGTTGAAGAACGGTGACCATGGGGAATAAAGTGGGTGAGAAAGAAAAGGAGATCCAATTATTGAAAAGGAAAAGGGAAAGATGAAAATAATGGAAGATGAATAGTAAGAACGATGGAAAGAGAAGAGAGAGTGTCATGTCTTTTTTTTTTTAGTATTTGAAAAACTTGTCGTATATTTGTCCAAAATTGTTGTTGCAATACATTTCTGTTTATATTTTCCCTTTTTATTTATTTTTCTGATTAATTTTCTTTTATGCAGTATAAATCAAGGAAATATGGTTTGTTGTCTGTGTTCTGTAAATGCCAATATCTTACGAGATTAAATCATGAATACCCCAGTTATTTGGGGTGTGGATGGTTTGTTACCAATTTTTGAATAGACGGCCGAACAAGAGGGTGATAATTTTATATATAAAATTAGAGATCCATTCGGTTTCAAGTGGATAATAATGTCAACTGAGCTATTATCCGATCAAGTATTTCAATGGCAAAATGATCCTTTCGCACAAGAAATGATGATTTATTCGGCTCATCTAATCTATCTCATAGATAGGCCACGAGCTACCCAAGCATCTACATGGTACCAACAAGTGCTTGGTTGCGTCGTTGTGCACGACTTACCTTTTACCCTTATTGGAATCAATGGTAATGTTGCCATAGACCATGCTCACTATTTGAGCTTAGGGTATGGAAACAGGCGTGTTATACTTGAGATTAGAGATCGACAACTGTAAGTTCTATATATTTTCATTCATTAAAAAGTGTCGATGACATTCATTTCGAAATAATTGTTTTTTGTTAAAGTGACATTTATTTTGAACAATTTTTAATTATTTGTTTAATTTTTTATTATTTGTTTCAACTTCTATTTCTTTTATGGCGTGGGCACAACATATTGCGACAATTTTGCAATAGCCACACAAACTGCCGCAAACAATTTCGCGTCGGTTAAAACCGTCGAAAAATATAACAATAAAATTGAAAAAATTGAACCCTTTCGCGGTGGTTTTAAACCGTCACTATTGCATTTAAATTTAAATTTTGTTTTACCGGCCATTTGAAACCACCACGATCTCTATTTTTTTAAAATAAAAATAAAAATCTTTCTATCCATTTTTTTGCTGAAACTGTTTTTGCAATTAATTGTTCTTTACCTTTTTCTTTCTACTTAATGACTAATGTTCACTCATTTGTTAGTTTGTTTAGTGATGATTGATGCTTAGTAAAGAGGACCATAGTTAAATCATCCACAACTAACCGCTTGATGTCAGAACTAACCGCTGAATCAGATTAAATTGGTGGTGAAAGGCAAAAAAACAATTACTATTGTTCACCACAAAACTACTAAATTTAAGTCAAAACAAAATTTTCATCCATTCATAAACAAGGTCTTGTCTTGTAGTAAAATTATAAGTTGTCATTGAGATAAAATAAAGATAGCCAAATATACCTAAACACAACAAAAGTTCAACACATTACACATCATGTGTTTAATCAGCCAAAATACATACCAACACATTATGTCTAATCAAACATAAACTATAAATGATTTGTATGATAAAAACTTCCAATTCAATGATGTATTTTATACAATTTATATCGGTTAAAACGTTAATTGTTGGTTGGTTAAAATAATTGTTTATAAACAAACTTTTTAGTTAAAATAATTGTTTATACCGTCACTATTGCACGAGTCTTTTTTTTTTTTATAGTTAAAACAAACTTTTTTACCCAAGCGCGGTCAAAACTTTTTTTAATAATTAAAATCAACCAACCAACGATTTAGTGGTTAAGGAAAGGGAAAAGCTAACGTGTTCCTGAAGCGTCTGGAAAAATGCGTGGGCGTAAAACACTCGCTTAGACAGTAAAGTCGCCACCGAACTTTATTTATTCCTGAAGGAAAAGGAAAATATCGATAAAACCTTGGAAGAAATGGGAAGATGGTCGTCGCAACCATTTCCGGGTTCGGGAGTCGATTATGTGAGGGAAAGGTATTAGCACCCCTCACATCCATTGTACTCAACGGGAACCTTCTCGTTAATTTTAGGGTTAAAAGTGTTTTAATTTATTTGGCTGCTTTTTATTAATTATCGGGGTTATTTACAAGAGGGGGAAAAAGTTAGTTTTTTATTAGTGTGCTTGACAAGATGTCGAATCTTGCTCCTATGTATTCCCGGGTGCGATGGGAAGCTCAAAGCTACACGTAGTTCTTTGTAGAAAATAATTGTTGGTTGGTTGATTTTAATTATTAAAAAAAGTTTTGACCGTGCTTGGGTAAAAAAGTTTGTTTTAACTAAAAAAAAAGACTCGTGCCTGAAAGATGGTACCCGTTTGAGAAAAAAAAGATTGAGCGTGCATGGCCGCGAAAAAAGTGAAGTTTGATGAGTCGAAATTGATTTTAAGTTATGGATGACAAACAACCGATAGGCAAGGCGCATGGCCAGCGTTAGGTCATTTGAGGTATGAGCGGATGTACATCCGCCGGTCCCCTTTTCAATCCAATTTTATTTATTAATTTCTATTTGTGGAAGATAAACAATCGGTAGGCAAGGCGCGCAGCCAGCGTTCAGTCATTCGAGGATGAGCGGATGTACATCCGCCGGTTCCGTTTTAATCCAATTTTATTTATTAATTTCTATTTGATCTTTGCTTAAAAAATATTAAAATATACATGTTGATGTACTGAGTAGTATGACAACAATATAAAAAATACAAGAAATATTTGTACAAACCATGATGCTCGTAAATTTGTTCTCAGAGAGCAATAAAAGGTGGCGAAACACATATAGCCTTAAATTCAATAAGAGGATCAACAAAAGTTGTGTTTTGTTGCTTTTCAACGTGAACATACATCAATTCAATTTTAACCATGACAATTCTCTATACACTTAACACCTACTCTACTCATATGAATAACATGTTATATACACACCCTATAAGCCAAAGATATTATGACAAGTGTAGATTGAAATCATCAAATAATAATAACAAAATAAGGGCAATAAAAAACAAATTGGCTTTTGCAAAGGAATAAGAGACAAGAATTGTGTACCGTTCTTCTTTCTCGGCTTCCTTTTTTTCTCTGAAATTTTTCTATGATTCTTTTCACCTTTTCTTCTTTCAATGTTGCCTGCCGTTTTCTTTAGTTCTCTCGGCTCAGATTTTGGTGGAGCCGAAAGTGAAAAACAGGGGGGGGGGCGCAACAATTGTGCTGTTCTTTTTCAGTATTATTTTTTGTTCTATTTATCCTCTAATTTCTGCCTCAAATCTTTTGTAGTTTGGTTCTCTCTCTGTTTTTGCCTGTAATCTCCTCCTCCTCGTATGTTTTTTCTCTCTGTGATTTATATCCAAGAAATGTTCGGAATGGAATTTAATTGTATGAATTCAATGAGGTTTATGGATGCATCGAATCAAATCATATGAATTGAATTGGGTTTATGGTGATTTATGAATGAATGAGAATTTTCCTTTGTTGGATGATTCATGCATGTACCTTAGTCGTTAGTGTTACCCTTATCTCTTTTGATTTTTTGTTTTTTTAAAAACTAATAAAAAATAAAATGAAATAAAACAAAATAAAATGAAAAAAAGGACACTAGTGAGATTCGAACTCGTGACCTTACACCCACAAGTTCTCAAACTCTCTTCTCACTACCAAATTGACTAACTTGCATATTCAAAAAAAAAACTGCGATGCAAAACCCTATGTGATAAAAGAGTGGCCAAAATTTAGGGTACGACAGTTCCCTTAGGGCATATGTTAGCTAGTGATTCAAAAAAGAAAATATTTTATTATAATTCAGGCATCTAATTCTCTTTTTAAAGAAAATATTTCTACTTTTAGATTCTTAACAAATGTCCTTAGGGCACATATTAACAAATGAAAAGAAATGAGGTCAACTGACCCCAATTGGCCAATTAAATGTGTGTATTATATAATAATTCATCCATGTATGGATATGGATTGAGTGCAGTCAATGACAGTGACTGCATGCAGTCAAATCTTCAGATTTTAAAGTTAAAATATTTATATTTTAAAAAACTAAAACTGCACTAAAATCTGAACCGTCTTATTTTCTTCAAACGATTTAGAGCAGCTGACTGTAGCTTGACTGCACCATGACTGACTGCTCTGAATCCATTTCCGTGTGCCTTAATTCCTTTTCTTTTTGTCAAGATGTCCGCATTAATTCTATTCTATTAAAAAAACGTGTAATCATAATCCATACTAAAGTTAGTTCAAGTTCATGTATTAATTTGTGTAATTTTCCTTCGTTCCATCATACCAAACGCAGCCTTAGTAGTGTTATGATTATGAACAATCTAACTTTTATATTTCACAAGTGGGAATTATTTTTAAGAAAAAATCAAGTGCAAATATATCTTTAGAAAAATATCAAAGACTACAATCAATTGGTGGAATTATATGTTGTATAATTTTTAAGAAAAATCCCTATTATAGTGAAACCTTTCTTACGACTATCCCACGAATGACGTGGCACACTCCACTCTACATATCATGAAGTCAAGTCCTTTTGAGAACCAATAAAGACAACATTTCTGATGAACACATCCAAACACCGACAAAGCCAAAAAAAAAATCAAGGATCGCAAAATCGAATCCATGCTTCTTAACCAAACCAACGACCAACAAACTTGATCCAAGTGTAAACTGAAACACAAACCATCACTCACCAACTCGAAGGAGACGAAGTTGGAAGAAACTGGCCCTTACAAGTGAAGAAGCAAAATCAAACAACATCATTGACAACAAATAGTCACCAAAAAATACATCAAAGATGAAGTAACACGGGTGAAGATTGAAGCTAGCAACACAACCACAACAAAACGTAGATGATGGCTTCAAACACCATCAAAAATCAACCACCGCAGTAGAATTGCCGGTTGTTATTAGTAGGCCTAATCATCGATCAGTTTCGGTTAGATTGGGCTAAAAATCACCAAACTGGCAAAAATCGCAGCAATTTAATTTGGATTCAATTCCGACCATCTTCATTTTCGATTTGTTCGGTTGTCGGATCATATGAGTGACAAGTAGATGGGGTCGACTATTACTGGTTAGATTGAAATTTTGTGTACAGTTAACTCCATTATCAAAATTCCTAATTTTTAAGGAAAATGATTAGTGGCACGACAATATTTGTCGTCAAAAACTCACGACGCGTCCATGTTTTTCCATATAATTTTTCTCTCTTATTTTATATAGCCAGAATGATTGATTTAATTTGTATTGCATTTTTAATGTAAAATTAATATCACAAACATACTTCATCCGTGTCAAAATACAAGTAAAAATGGGTCAAAAAAAAAACTAGATGTATTTGATTAAAAATTTGGACCAAATATATTTATTTTTGTTGACCTACTTTTACTTATATTTTAGTTCGGAGGAGTATATAACATTGAAAAAAAATAATATCACAAACATATATCTTCATATAGTGGCAATCCAGATCAATTATAACAATTGTTAGAAAATTGACATTTGGCTTGGAACATATATATACGTGTAACTTTTTAAGTTAAAGTGTATGGCATTGGTAGTACGCAATGAGTTATACTGTGTGCTTACTTCTTTGTTTAATTAGTTTGATTTATTCTTGAAACGGATAACTATAGATATGAAGTTGATTTATGAGAAAATTAATGGTCGTGTAAATTCGACGAGAAGAGCGTCGTGCTATATAGCACGATTTAAATTTTAAACAGTTCAATACCTCGTACACTATATAACAAATGATAAAAGAACAAAATGAAAAAACAAAGAGGGCGACAATAATAGATCAGATATAAGATAATTAGAAATTAAAATCGATTTAGAATACATATTAAAATATATTTCACACATCTTTCATCAACATATTATAAGCTAGTAAAATGTAACGTTTCTCTTCTATAAAGATGGATGTAGCGAAGAATATACAATATTGAAAGAGAATGAAAGAAGGAAAAAAAAAATTTAATTTCCATTTTAATAGTTGTTCGACGTGTTTCGATTACCAAGAGATAGAACTTTAGAAACCCGCATCCACCCATATGAAACTGTCATACCCCCATTTTTGACCTAAAATCCCACCACATATTCTCACGCATCATTAATAAAATAATAATAAAATACAAGATATCTTGTTGTGCTTGCCTCTTTGGTAAGACATGGTTTTGAATCAAGAAAGTCAAGAAAAGGTTCCAAAAATTAAAGACTAGGGTTTTGAAATTTTTCTAAGTATAGAAAATTTCATGTTCATGGAGCCAACTTATCAAGATCATGTCTTCTTCCTCAAGTATCATAAATTTGCAAATAAGGACTCTTTGGAAAACTCTCATGGCATATTGAAATGTGGTAAAAAGATTGGAAGTCAAAAGGATATTTAAAATGTGGATGAGCAAAGTTGATTCTCAAAGTTGTTGAAAATCTCAACACTTGGAAATTTTTTCCAAGTGTTTTGACCTTATCAAGTGCATATTGTTTCAAGCTTATAACTTCCAATCCAAGCAACCATTTTGAGCAAACAAGAGCTTCATTTCAAGATTTCATATGATACTACATCATGGTGAATAGTTTGGATTAATAAGAATTCCTCAATGTCTTATAACAACAAGGAAACATGAGATGTCAAATTGTAAAAACTGTCAAAAATACTTAGAATTTTTTCTAAGTGTCAAACAGCTTAAACTTTGAATTTTGGTGGCCAGTTTTCTCTATGATCCCAATGTATTCAGGACAAGAGATCAAAATAAAAGTTGTAGAGGCGGATGCCATCTTTCCAATGCAACCAAGATCATGAATTTTTATTTCTTGAGAACCAAGTTTCGAAGGGGAGAAGTGACCATGTTAGAGCTGATTTATGGGTCAAAAAACCATGTCAAGTTCTTGCTCAAACCAAATCCAAACCTTGTGATCAGTAATTGAAGGCATATGTTGCTTCTAAATCTCAACAAAACTGATGTTTTACACAGACTTTTAGTGCATTATCCAAGTGTTTGAAGCATTGTCCAAATTACATGTCCTTTTTGGAGCACTTTTTGCATAAAGTTCCATTGACATTTTGTAAAGCTTGCTTTTCTCCAACAACTCATGCATTGAGATTTGTTATTGTTTCCTCTGATCACATTCCATCTCAAAGTTTAGAAGCAACCTCCTAAACTCAAAGAAAGCTTCCCACATTGCCTCCTTGTTCACTCCATCTCATCTTGGAACCATGATGCTTTTGAACCACTTTTGTAACTTTGGAGACAAACCAGCATTGAGATGCAACTAGAGTCAATTCCATCAACCTCTTAAGACACATTTAAAGCTCTATAAAAGCCCCTCAAGCCTCAGAACTCAAACATCCACAAAATTCACTCAAAAACTCCATTACTACACTTTCAAAAATCCTAATTTCGAAACTTGCATTTCCTCCAAGTTTCTTCCAATTTTTCCATTGAATCATCATCCATACACCATAAATAAACTTCTGTATGCATTTATCATCAACTGTAACACCTCCATTACCATCTCCCAATTCCCATTTTTCGCCACTTTCAACTTGAATTGGGTAGAACATTTCAGCAGGTTTCAAGGAAAATTAACTATACCATTACACTACTGGGGATTCTAGGAAGTTAAATGTATCATTTTCTCATCTCGAAACATCATTTGAAGGGGCATTGGACCTTGCTCCAATAAGTAAGTTTTCGTGACATTGAACTCCATCATACATACCTTATTATTGAATGATTCGTGAAGAAAAATGTAGTCCATCATTTGGTAAGTGAAAGCCCTATGCTCATGAGTTCTGATTGTGCTTAAATAATATTTAATTTGTATTTGAAGTTTTAGGGTTCTTACTTTAATTTGAAAAATTCGAATGTTTGAGTAAGGATTGATAAAAGGTAAGTGTATATTCATAATCCTCATTAAATTCTGAGCAAAATGATATATTCATATGTCAACTTTGGTGAGAAAATGAAGAAACACGATTTTTAACCATTAATTAACCATGGAAGTTGTTGTTTTGAGCTAAAGGTAATACTTATATCAATTGGTTGGGTAGTTTGTTTTATCAAAAAAAAGTATTTTTTATTATTTTAATTTAATTTTGTCTAAATCTAAGGGAAGAGATTATCTTGTTGACTTTGTGTCATTTTGTGATTCATGCATGTTTACTTGTTTATCTTTGTTCTTTACTTTAAAAAACACAAAACCCTAAACATTCAAAAAAACTAATCTTCAAAAAGAATCTTTTTTAAGAAACCTTTTCGTCAAGAGATTTTCAACTCTTTTTCAATAAATGTTTTAACACACTTAAGCATATCCAAACATTTTTAAAAAGACTAAAAAAATACAAAAGCTCACTCAAACTTTTTTGCCATTTGGCTTTTGATTTTAAAACTTTTCTCAAAGAGTTTAGACATGTGTCATCTATGGTCGAGAACTCAAATTCCCATAACATTTTATTGAAAGATATTGATTCTTTTCCACCTAGGAGAGTTAGTGGCATACTTGTTGATTTTATATCCGAGTTGGAGCCCTTCCCTATTGTGAAGCAAAGATCTATCTTCATTATGTTTGTGGTGGATTAAAGGAGTCTTAACTTAAGATGACAATTTGTCTCTTCTCCTAAAAACAATCAAACAAACCACTTTGTTATTTTTACCTCGAACTACGAGGTTTTGATCCTTCATTGGTACGTAGGCATGAGACTTTCACGTCTTTCCAAATCATCAAAATTAATAAAAAGATATTTCTTTTCTCATCTCACCAATCATTTACAAGCAAACAATTTTAGCCAAAAACATATATATTACAAGAGGTTTCTATAGAGTACTATAGATGCTTATGGTGCTAATACATTCCCTTTATATAATCAACCCCCATACCTTGATCTCTTATTGCATTGCTATAAATTAAAGTTTGGTGGTGACTTCTTATTTTGCGAGTCAAAGTCTAATCAATAGCTTTGATCTCCGAAAATCACCGCGACAGAAACCGTCCATGCACACTTTCTTGGAATTGTTAACCCCAGACCCAACACGCATCCAACCAGACATTTCAATGTATTGTCAATTAAATCGATTTTGAGTTGGATCGCGACTCCATACTCCGCCCTAGTTAATAAACCCTAAAAAGGTTAAGAGATGATGTGATCTTGACAGGAGGTGCTCCCCTAAAAGAGATGAGATGCGCCCCCGAAAGAATTAAGGGGATGTATTAGATTGAGATTTCATGAGATTTTAAAGATCTTTTTTATGACAAAAAAATCTTGAGGTATTCAATCAAGACTATTACAAATGTTCAATAAATCTTGTGGTATTCAATTAAGACAAACATGATTTTTTTTTTCGAGGCAACAAAATTTGATGGTATTCAATTGAGATTTGTTACTACTTTTAAAATGTCTATTGGTATTCAAAAGTCAACCGATTTTGATGAATTCTTCTTTGGAATGGATTTTGAAAGACTTTTTAGTTGAAAATACACTTGATAAACTTTTTCAACAATCTCACCAAAAGTCTTCGGACTGCACTTGATAGACTTTATCACATTCATCTGCTTCTGTTTCCCATCAATAGTAGTGGTGGTGGTGACCTTTTTATTGGTGATTAGAAACATATACGTAAAAAAAATAAGGGTTTTTTTATTTTTATTTTTTGTTTAAATATTTGCATTCCCAAAAAAATATAATTTCTTTTATTAAAATTTATTGATTCTTTTAAAATTTTTCAAATATACAAAAATTTCATAATATATAAAGTATTATGAAATCTTGATCGTAAAAATTTTTTTGAAAAAAATCTCTTAAAATCCATTCAAATCATGTGTTAAAAATCTTGATTGTAAAAAAGCCTTGTAAAAAAAATCTTTAAAATCTCAGAAAATCAATATAGTTCAACAAAATCTCATAAAATCAGACTTTTTTTTTTTTGCCAAAATTGTCTCATAAAATCTCAATCCAATAAACCCTTCTAAGATCTCATGCGGCGATGAAGGGCTACACCAGGAAATTAAAAATTTAAATCCATTGAAGTTACAAAGATTACTAGTGTCAAGTCCAATATAAAGACCAGAAATTTCATTTTCTTTTCATTCATCAAAACTAATCAGTGATTCTTGTAACAAAAAAAAAACTAATTAGTGATTAACCTTACACTAACATGATATCCGCAAATGACAACTCCAATAAAATAAAATAAACAAATGATTAAACAAAAAGCATCACATAATCCCTTTTCAAGCAAACAAAGCAGTTTGATTAGAGATATTGTTAGTGCTAGTAGATGATCTATTATGAGGATGAACTGGTGGCCTAGTACCCATAAAATTACTATTACTACCCCTCCTTGCATTCAATGAAGAACATGAACCCCTTGAACTTGCTGAATGCACCCCCTTCTTAGAACCAAACTTTGACATAGCACTATTTGATTTAAAACTATATTTTGAAATTGAATCTTGATTCTCATAAAACCCTCCATAGCTTTTACTTGATTTCAACTTCTTGTTATAAGGACTCTCTGGCTTCACAAGATCTTCCAAACTCTTGACATTTGTTAATGAAGTAAAAGATTGTGACTTTCCTTGGTAGAATTTTGAAAGTCCCCTCCTAAATAAATTAAAAAGACACAAACTTTAGCATACTCATAAGAAAACTCAATAGCCCAGAAGCCAAAATGAGAAGAAAAACTAAAACCCATTAAAAAAAAAGCTAAAAAAAGATAGAAAAAAACTTACTTTATTGGAAGTTGTTGAAACAAAGAAGACATGTTATTCAATGGATCAGCTTCTTCAAGTTGATGAGTTGATGAAGATGATGAAGTTGGTGATGTTACTTCTTCATTTGAATCAGAATCTGATTCAAATGATGAAACATCAGAAGAAGATGATGAAGAGAAGAAAGAACCGTCTTTATCATCATCATCATAGTCTTCTTCATGAAATGGTCTTTTCTTTTGTGCTTCAATTTTGGTATTCATTTTATAAATTTGATCTTCTAAATAACAATTACAAACTCATGTAAATAGTGTTTTTTTTTTGTGTGCATAAAAAGGGGTGATATATTTTGAGGAATGTTAGAATTGAAAATTGTGTATATATAAGAAAAAAGAAAGGTATGACTAGGTGGTGGATAAGACCAACATTTATTTTCAATTTTAAGACAATATTACTTTATTGTTGATATTCTTGATTGGAAAGAAATAGTAAGATTCGGGTTTATCCGAATATATATGATGATTTATATTAGTATTATCCTTTTACCTAGCTAAATATGGTACACCCTTTATTTTGTTTATGTTTATTCTGGACTCACTTTTTCTAGCAAGTAATTAATTACCTAATTTTATTTTATTTAGAAAATTTGGTATTCGATCCTAGAATCGACTAGATTAATTATTTAATTATATTTTTACTTATAGTAATTATGTGAGTTTTGATTCTCTTTTGCCTTTTTTTTTCTCAGCCCTCATTCCTTTTTCTATTTAAGAGTGGTTGATTTATAAAGGGAAAAATAGTTTAAAATAGAAAAAAAAATGCTAATTGATTTTTTTTTTGACTAAATAGAAAAAATATGTTAATTGATGTTGAATAGATAGTAGTAGTACGAGAAAAAAATATGAGAAAATCAAAATCTATAATAGATAATTATGGTAAAAAAATATTTACAGTAGATAATTATGGTAATGGTAATGTGATAAACATGAAATTGTCTCGTAAAATGTGTCTATACACATATTTTGTGTTTATCACATTAGCATAAATTGTTTAAAGATTCTCTAAAAAAATTTAAAAGGAAATATAACTTTAAAAGTAGTAACTTTAATATCTTAAATTTTTTTGTCGAGATATTTTAATTTTTTTTTATTTAGTAGTAGTTTCATGACTAAATTTTTAGGTTTTTTAAGCTGAATAAATGGACATTTGCATATTTTTTATGGGTTAAATATGTTTTAAGTTTCTATAAAATTACCAAATTTTAATTTAGAAAACATTATGAATTTTTTTTCCCTATAAAAAAAGTATCATATTTTGATCTACAAAATTTTTATGCATGCAACTAGTCCCTATTATCTTTAACATTGTATAGTTATCCTAAAATTTTTGAATAATATTTTTTAAGTATGTTTAGAATACTATAAAAAGTTTATTTATAAATTTATTTATTTTTAAATGTGAAGAATTAAATATTAATTTTTTAAATTTAGAAAAATAAAGATAAAAGTAACAAAAATCTCGACTTAAAAATTTAATTTTGAGATCCTTTTCACTTTTTTTTTAGACATGTCACTTTTTTTATAGGACTAAAAACAATTTTTTTTTTTGTTTTAATCGAGTAGCCTACTAAAAACTCCACTTGAAAGTGAATAAGTGAAGTATCCGAAATTCCAACCCGACTCATGCGTGTAATGTGTCTAGCAACCGAGTTAAGTTAACCAATACAAAATTTAATAATTTTATTGGACCAAAATATATTTCTTTTTTATTATTGATATTAGTCACATTTCAACTACGTATTGTACAAACTTGGTTGTAGATGAGTAGAGAGTCCTTAGTTCAGCTGACAAAACATTACATTATATGCAAGGAGTTGGGGGTTTAAATCCGAATTATTCTACTTATTCATTTTATGAGTGAAATTTGCGTGGGAGAGTGTATCTATCCCAAGGAATGTGGATAAGGTCGAAAAGTGTTGACATGGAAATGTCCAAACCAATCCAATCCAATTGGGTAGCAATTAATTAATGAATGAACGAACGTTATGATGCGTACGCGGCGCCCACAGTGTCATGAAACCAATTTCAAGGGACAAACAAACCCATTAAACACGCTTTATCTTTCCTTTTTCATATCACACACGTCCTTTTTGTTCCCCTGTTTTCTTTCCTACCATTTTTTAAACAAACTTTACATGCTCTCTCTTTCAAGTGCCAAACTTAATTTAATTAATTAATAAAATCATCAACATTAATACAAAATGTTACTAATGTAAATAATAAATGGGTCATGCTAACATATGTCATAAGGTTACAGATACTTTAAACTAGTGGTGGCAAAGTAACATATATCATAAGGGCACATATACTTTAGTTTAAATAGTAATTATATTTTGAACAAAATAATATTTGACTTTTAAAACGATAAAATACACAATTTTTGATATATAATTATTATCAATAGTACACTAACAAGTACCTAACAAATTAACTTTTCTCAACGTGTAGTAAAAGCTTAGACTTAAATAGAAAGTATACGTTAATGACCTTATGTTACCTAATGTGAAGGTGTAGGATAAAGAGAAAATTGAGTCTATATTTCTTTTGCATGTTGCTAATAACATTCTTGAGATTCTGTTATTCGAGTCAGTTGAGGAAGATAAACTAATTTGGATATTGATAGCACTCATGGCCATTACAGTGTTAAGAGTGGATATAAATGTATGTTGAATATTACAGGGAAAGTAGGTGTGCAATCACAACATGAAGATTGGCGCAACCTTTGGACAATTCATGCACCACCAAAAGCTAAATATCTTTTATGACGAATTAGCAAAGGATGTTTACCAACCCGTATGAGACTGAGAGAAATATGTACCTTGTCTATCGTGTCCACTTTGTAACCATGGCAATGAAGATGATTGGCGCGTGATTTTTGGTTGTGACATCAGTACTCAAGCACGAAAATCAGCATGTCTGGAAGATGTTATTCAGCCACGGCTTCAACAACATGCTAGCCACGCGAAAGATGTAATTCTTGCGATATGTTCTTCTGCAGACAATTGGATATAGATGGTATGTTTGCTATGCTAGTTTGGGTGTTAGGGCACAATAGAAATAATCGAGTCTGGAATGACGATCACGAACCAGGCCGAATCTTAGGAATTAAGGCGCAACATATGTGGGAAGAATGGTCTGTAGTTCAACATATACAATAGCCGTCAACTGGCAGAAACCGCGCCCGGGTTGGTTTAAGTGTAACATTGGTGCAGGTTTCCACAAAGAGATCAACAAGACCAGCACGGGGTGGTGTTTACGTGATCATATGGGACGGTTTGTATCATCCGATACCACTTGGATGGATGGAAGCTGCACCATTTTAGAAGGGGAATCTATAGCCTTACTTGAAGCATTGAAGACATTGACACATCGAGGCATATCTCATGTTATATTTGAGACGGATTCTAAAAGTGTAGTGGATTCAATTGATCATTTATATGGTGGTAGCTCGGAGTTTAGCTCTTTGATATGTCGTATTAATAATATATTGTTATGTAATCAAAACTTCATGGTTAAGTTTATTAGGCGGCAAGCGAACAATGTTGCTCATACTCTTGCTAAGGCGGTCTTGTCATGGTCTCGTCGCTGTAACTTTGAGACATTATCTCTTTGTATTACTTCTATTTTGAATAATGAAATGATATAAGTTATTGCTTGTAAAAAAAAAATAGAAAGTATAAGTTTTTTTTTTACTAAAAAGTATAAGTTTTTTTTTGTTAAACCAAACTTAATTCTAATCATTATTATTCAATAAGAAATCAATTCAAGAAGAATAGGAGGAGAACCAATTTCAAACACACACAGAATCCGTGATTAATTCAAGAATTGGCCCTGATGGTACCTGATTATAACGTGACCGCGCCTGGCATTGCTCTTCTTTCATTCCGATGAATGAAAGGGGGGTTGTGTACCTGCAGGTGCTTCAATGCTCAAATCAGTGAGTGAGAGTGAAGCAAATGATTTTCATAGAGTAGAGAATGTACCTGACTCCACTGTATGAGTCATTCCGGTAGTTGGTCGTTACAATATGCGAAAATATGGTGACAGTTGACCAGTGGAAAGTCTTCGTGGGCTACTCCACGAATGGGCCTTGCTCGACGATCCGAGAGGGGGATTCCTCAGCTATTGGGCTTTAGGCCTAATTTAGAACAGACCCGTTACAAAAGATTGAACAATGAAATTCATTTGTCGTCTTACAAAGTTAATCTTAAAGTTGGATAATAAAGATAAACTAGTTACTAAATATTAGTAACAACATAACTGGCTAGGGAGTGTATTGGATTGAGATTTCAAATGATTTTAAAAGATTTTTTATGATAAAAAAGTCTTGTAGTATTCGATCAAGATTTTTATAAAATATAGACAAATCTCGTGGTATTCAATTAAGACAATCAATTTTTTTTCAAGGTAACAAAATATGTTAATATTCAATTGAGATTTCTCACAACTTTTAAAATGTCTCTTGATATTTAAAAATACACATATTTTGAGAGATTCTTTTGTTTCAAGTTGGTCCCTTATGTTTTAAAAGTTTCAATTTGGTCTCTCAAGTTTCTAAAATTTGAATTATTTAGTCTACAAAGAAGATTAAATAGGGACTAACTAATTCAAATTTTAGAAATTGGACCAACTCGAACAAATTATATCTCACTCATAGACTAAAACTCTATAGTTATTCATGAATGGGACCATCTATATATATAAATCCTAGATAGTTGTCCAATTGACTATCTAAACCCTAATCCACATCACCCACTTAAACCAATGAAAACCTTTCATTTAGCCATATTACATTCATTTAATGTGTGGTACTAAATGTTATTATTTTATTTTATTATTATTATTATTATTATTCTTTTCGGTTACTATTCATTTTAATTTTTTTTCTTCATTTTATTATTTTGTGTATTTTATTATTTTTGGTTCATAATAGGTAATGCTTTTGCTAATAATCTTTTGTTCAATCTTTGTGTATATAATTAGTTGGTCGATTGTCAAGACTATTTACTGATGATTTTGGTACGCAAATTCATCGTCACATTCTTTTGATTGATCCAAATAAAAATCAATTTGAAGTGTTAATAAAAAAAATAGATAAAATAAAATTTACTGATGGTTTGTATGATGTTCATGATTTTTATCATATTCAGTTTTGAGTACGCGGTTAAGTTGGTTTATCTTTGCCTCAATATGTTTCAAATAAATATAAATGACCGATTTGATAATGAAGTAGTTTATCCAACTCAGAATCCTCCAATGAAATTTATAATAAAAAAAAAACTTTTTATGTTCCAACATCAATTGTTTTTCAATGGTCAATTATATGTTGGTATTTCTAGAGATATTTTAAAGAATGAATTAAAATATTGCTAACCAATGTTAATGAAGAATATACCAAGATGACTTCAAATGTAGTGTATAAATAATTTTTTTTAAATGTATAAACACATATTTTATATCTATATCATATTTAGATAACTTCTATATTGTTACTATTATTTTGATAATACTTATTTTTCAATTTTAGATTTACTACCTATACAAATAATTTTTTTATGTTATAGTATAAAACAACGCATAAAACCCGTGCGATAATTTTTTATGTTATAGTATAAAACAACGCATAAAACCCGTGCATCGCACGGGTAATTGTCTAGTAGCCTAGTAATTAGAAAATTCAACTTAAAGATGAATAAGTGGAGTGTTCGAGATTCGAACTTCAACTCATACACATATAGTGTGATACTCATACCAACTGAGTTAACCTCACGGAAACGTAAATAACTTTATTGTGAAAACGAAAGATAGCTGTTGTTGTTGACATATCCAACGTTACATTATGTTTGTTGAGCATGTCAGCATTGATCATCTGTTAGGTTTAGGTATTGATTTTTGTTTACACACGTCGGCCGATAGGTCTATTTCTGGCTACTCATCCATCCATGTAATGTAATCATGTATGTATGCAAAATGCAAAGGATTAATGCGAATCTATGATAATGATTTAGCTTTGGGGTTGAGGTGGAGCCAAGGTATATATAATGCACAAATAATGAATGGTTTATTTTAGCACATTGGCACGTCCTATATGTAAGAATCAATTGATCAAGACTAATCCCTAGCTTTCAGAGAATTATTATGACGTGACTTGATCCCATTTATCTTTTATAAGCAAAACTGATAAAACTTAAGGTTAATTAGTTTAATTTATGTTAACATAAGATAGACGCTTAAAGATAGATAACAATAATATCATGTAAAAATACAATATAATTCTATAATAATATATTCCAAACAAGCTTGCTTATAATAAAAGTATTAACATCTCTAGCATAGGCCATCCCAAACTTTGGGTCGAGCTATATTTTTTTAAACAAGCCAAAAAAAAAAAAATGTATATATAGAAAAAGTAATCTCCTTTGTAGAAAGTTATAAGAGAGTTCAAAATACAAAAAACAAAATCATAAAGAAACTATACAAGGTCTAAACAAAGCAGATGACTAGACCACAAAATATGGCAGTTCAAAGCTAAAGTATTACTCGTCGCTTTCAACCACCTTTGATCTTGTCCAACATCTGATGTACCGAATGTGCCGAGCCTCTAAACGATCTATGGTTTCGTTCAATCCACACAACTCACACGTAAGCAAGCCATATGAACTGCATGAAAGAGCGTTGTGCACGAGAACCCCCTGCTGAACTAGTAAACTGAACAAAGTGATCCGAAATAGTCTGAGCAGGAACCACAGAGGAGCCAATCCACGAACTGACAAGAGACCAAAGAGAACCAAAAGCGCTGCAAGATAAAAACACATGCAGAGCCAACTTGATCACTCCACATTCAGAAACACAATAATGAGCCTCCTGAGATAAAATGCCTTGAGATACCAAGTTTGCTTTGGTAGGTAACCTATCCCACAAGAGGCGCCATGAGAGAATGAAAACCTTCAAAGGAACCTGAGGGTGCCAAATAAGGCCTGTCGCAACATTCAAAGTAACCGCATCCTGAGCCGTCAAGAACTGGTATGCACCACGTACCGTATAGCCAGTATCCAGGTTCGGCTGCCACTGCCATATATCTGGAGTATGATCCTCCAAGGAGAGATGAAAAAGTAAAGTCTGACACACCCCAACATCTCATCCTCTCACGCCCTCAACTGATGCCGCCACACCCACGCCTCTCCACCTACCCCCACCCTAAAGAGTACATCTCAACTACTGAAGCCGATTTGTTCTCTGCCAAGTCAAACAGCCTCCCAAACCGCTCACACAAAGGGTCATATCCACTCAGAGATCAGTCCAAAAGAAAGTGTTAGACCTATCCCCCACCTTTTTCGAAATCTGCTCCCTGAACCACCTTCCCCCTACATCACCGCCACCTTTTTCAAAAACAAATTGGTTTTTAATTAAAAAAAACAAGTTTTAAAACAATAATCTGAAACTAAACCAGTTTAAAGATGTAAATCGGTTCTAAACCGGTTCTGAACCGAATTGTAACTGGTTTTAGAAATAAACCGGTTATTATAAAAAATGGTTTTAGTTACTGAACTAAACCATTTATATGGTTCAGTTCAGTGCAGTTCATGAATCATGAACACACCTATATCCATGTTTACTCACACTCTAAGTCGTAGTAGGAATTATTCACCAAGTCTTAGAGTCTCAATACACTGATCCCTTTAAATTTTTTATTTATTTTTTCGAGATACACAAGTTGAATAAGATAGGGGTGGGAGCTGATGACTGAAGCTGGGGTTGAATAGTTTTAGGGACTATTTTTTTTTGTCAAGTAGCCTAGTGGCTAGAAAATCCACCTTAAAGGTGAATAAGTGGAGTGTCCCGGGTTCGAACTCGGATAGGGATGGCAACGGGCGCCCATGGGTGCGGGTTTGACACTTACCAAACTCACACCCGAAATCATCATCCAAACCCAAACCCAAACCCAAACCCAAAGGCTGTTCGGGTGGCAAAACAACACCCACGCCCACACCCATTAGGTTCGGGTTTTTTCCACCCAAACCCAAACCCGCAGCACATTTGAAAATAATTTGCAAATTTAAGAAATTAAATTCCAACATAGACTTTGAAGTAAATTACAACTAAAATTAAGGTCTTACAAGGAAATTCAAACATAGACTTTCAAGAAATTACAACATAGACTTTCAAGAAATTAAATTACAACTAAAATTTAAGGTCTTCCAAGGAAATTGAGGGAGACTATGGGGGTAATTAGGTAATTCTAAAATATTTCGGGTGGGTGTATGGGTTTCGGGTGTGGGTTTGACTGATACCAAACCCACACCCATATTATCGGGTGTCACCCGAACCCAAATCCAAACCCAGTCAAATCGGGTTTCGCCCGTTGACTTGGGTTTGGGTTCGAGTGGGTCTCTCGGGTTTGAGTTTTTTTGTCATCCCTAAACTCGGACTCCAGCACATATAGTGCGATGTCCCTTCCAATTGAGCTAAGCTCACGTGAACAGTTTTAAGGACTATGTTATTAGTTTCTTTTTTGTATTGTATTAATTTGTTTAGATTTCTTTAATTTTCTTTACGTACCTTGATGTTTGAATATCAAATACCAATTGTATGTTCGACTAAATATTCTAGATAAATTTGGTTGAGCGTTATATAAATGTACAACTCTTTAGAGAAATATTTACGTTATGAAACCAAAATATTTTAGGATATGCGAAATATTATTTTATTTTTTAAGAGTAATGATACATTTTTTTTTATGGTAAGAGTAATGATATTTGAACAACTATTTTGTGACAATTTTGTTTTTCTCTCTTTTTATTGGTCAAAAACAATAGAGAGAAAAATGAAGAAGAGTGGTACAACTTCAATCATTACACATTTGGTTCCCAAGTTTTTTTTCTTTTCATTTTTGTCCTTACGTTAAAAAATTAAATACTTAGCTGCTTAAATTACAAATACAACTTCAATCATTTATATCACTATTTATTTTGTAACTTAAGGTTTGAAAACAACAAACCTTTGTAACTTAAAGACCAAAATGATAAAAAAAAAAAAATTATGGAATCAAAGTGTCTAACATTTACTAAAACTTAAAACTTAAGATAATAAAATACAACAAAAAATTTAAAAGCTTAAAGTAAATTCTAAAAATATCTTAAGGGTAAAAAAATATTACTTAGTTTTTTTTTAATGGCTTAACTATACATTTGGTCCCTTACGTTTATTTTAGGTTTCAATTTGGTCCCTTACGTTTAAAAAGTATCAATTTGGTCCCTTACGTTTATTTTATGTTTCAAGTTAGTCCTTTCCGTTAGTTTTGTCACTAACACCGTTTGAACAGTACACGTGTCAGCGTGTCCAAGTGCCACGTGTCAGTCCACATATGCAAATTGACTGCCACATATGACAAAATTGACGGAAAGGACTAACTTGAAACCTAAAATAAACGTAAGAGACCGAATTGATACTTTTTAAACGTAAGGGACCAAATTGAAACCTAAAATAAACGTAAGGGACCAAATGTATAGTTAAGCCTTTTTTAATTGAATGAAAATAGTTTCATAATTTCACTTATAAAGAAAATACTACTTTGTGGTTGGATTGTGGCCCACCTCAATCCTAAGAAAATTCTGCCACCGATTTATAGACAAAGGTGTCATGTGAAAAAATAAAGAGGCAAACAAGAGCACGTTTTAGATGAACACAATTCCAAATAAAATTTGGACACACACAACCGAAAAAATAAAAGATAATTAATTTAGTCAAATCATTATGCATCCTTTTTTTAAAAAAATAAAATTAATGGGCAACTTCTATCATGAACAAGTTGATCAAGTGGTGCATGGTGCATTACTTATCAATAACTCTACAACGAATACGAATTTTACAAAATTCATCGATGGATTGAAATTTTATATCATATAGATTATTCATATAATGAACCAGATAAGAATATGATAGGATTAGTAACAGGAAAAACACATATTATATCACGTGTTTGGTGCACACATGATAAAATTGAGGATATGACTATTTTATTATTTTATGTGTTTTGCAGACATTTTCGTATTGACATGAAGGATGTAAAAAAAATATTAAAAATTGTGATAAAAAATATTTGGAGACTAAAAAAAATTGCTGAATTTTTTTATAAAGATAAAAAAGTTATTTGACCATTATAAAAAAAATTATATAACCACAAAAATAATAATAGAAAAAAAAATCGACTAAAAAGGATCAGAAGCACAAATAAGCAAGAGCTGCATCAACATAAAAAGGATCAGAAACATTAGTTTTTTTTTTAATCATAAAAAAAACCCACTAGTTGTTCCCAGTAGTTACATAAGATAGATTCAACTAGTTTTACGTACTTCACGAAGCAAGTATTAGTTTAATGATTGATTGTTAAATAGAAGGGACGAAACGAAAATTGAGCAAAACACAAAAAACAAAAAATGCCGACTTTGAGAGTCGAAGAAGGTACTTATGGAAAAATAAAGCATTTTTTGTTATCACGTAGAAAATCCAACTAAAACTAAGGATTAAAATAACAAAGAGTCAATAGGATAGAATAATTTTATCATATCCTGTCTCCCTATCTTGCACACCAAACGGACCCTTAACTTCTACATTTTTATAACACTATTCTTTTTTTTTGATCAATTTCATAACACTATACTTAACTTCTATTTTAATAACTTTTCCTAATTTCATATAGCATTTTCCTAATTTCATTCTCTCCTCATTAAAAAAAAAACACTGTAATAGAGAGGGTATAATTAAGAGAGTTAAGAGAGGAAATAGAGAAAAAAGAAGGTGATTTCGGTCGATGAATCAGGGAAAATGCATACTCCTATCCTTCCCATAATGACATTGATTGCTTGTTCAGTCTCTCCATACCTAACCTGCCTCTACTATTCTCCACTCTCCATACACTCCTCTTTAATGCCACCGCATTAATTTCCCACATATCTTACCCTCAAAAGCTCAAACACTACTTACTCAAGTACACATACATGCATCTCTTCTCTTATCAAAACTCATCAAAACCAAAGTACCAAACCAAGAACAATACACAATATAGTGATTATAATGGAGAAAGAAAGTGGTACTGTAATTTCAGCTACAAGATCTTCAATGCAGATGATGAGACCTGTTACTGCTACTGCTGCAACTGATGATCAGGAGTTAGAAGGTAACAAAACTACCTTCCTACGGACTGCTGAGACTTTTCTGCGTCTGCTTCCTATTGGTCTTTGTGTTTCAGCTCTTGTCCTTATGCTTAAGAACTCTGAAGAAAACGATTATGGTTCTGTTTCTTACACTGACCTTGGTGCTTTCAGGTATATACATACTAGTACTATGTAAGAAAACATTATTTCTACAAATAGATAGAAACTAGCAATTGTTATGTGTACATATTTCATACAATTTGGCTCATGTTTATGAATGCTAAAGTAAGATATGTCACTTGTTATAAACTATGTGGTCAAGGTTCGATCGCTTATCTACTGGTCATATTCGATCACCGACTCTTTTTTGTGTAGAAAATTCAGTTGGGACAAAAGAATTGTCCTTGTGTTTTGAATGAATTCGCCGATAGAGATTACTTACCGCTGAAGAGCAGTAAAAATTTTGTGCATGTTATATAACATCATAAAAAATTATATAACTTGTAAAATGAAAATAATACAATAAACATAGAGAAGTGCTTGAGTCACTCTTTAAACACACGCTAACAAGTTATTTTGGTTACCGTGTATGTATGGTATCACAATGGATATGTCAAAAAGTCACATGACTCGCTGTGATTTTTCAAAAGGTATACTCATAACTTCTGCAAAATCACCGTGTTCACCGTGATATCGGCATATTCACTGATACAAAACTTAGGCTAAATGGGTAATTTGGATGTAACAAACATGCATGTTGGTTGTAGGTATTTGGTGAATGCAAATGGCATTTGTGCAGGTTACTCCCTACTTTCAGCTGTCCTTATTGCTGTCCCTCGACCCACTGCTCTCCGGGCTTGGACTTTCTTTTTCCTTGACCAGGTAATTAGGTTCCTTCACTTTTACTAAATCATCATTAGTTCTTAAAATTATAAATATAGTTTAATTTAATCTTTTAAATTTGTCAAATAACAATTTATTTTCTTAAGTTGAACAACTTTTGGTCAAATCTGTTATTTTCTAGTTACCTTCATAATTTTAAAGGTTTTATAACAAGAGACTATTCAAGTTAATACAAAATTCTGTCATCGGTTTTGATGGATGTTGAGAGACTAAGTGTATGTTTGGTATTACGGCGAGGATGTCAGAATCACGGTGATCCACCGTGATTTGGCAGAAGCTACAGAGTGTTAGCTTTTGAAAAATCACAGTGGATCACTGTGACTTTGACATACCCACCGTGATACCAAACATGAACTAAATTGATTAACTTTATTTAATTTAAGATACTAAATTAATAGTTGCTTTTATAATTGGTATATAATGTGAATCTAGGGAATTCATTATATTTTCAGAGGTACATGTACATGGCCGTGCAATGTTTTTGTCCTCAAACTAGTTTTATGATCAATGGATACATAATGAAATCCAAAATTAGGAATATTTAAGAACTGGCTGAGTAATGATATAGAAAATATTTGAAAATTAGGAAAGTTGTAATTAGTTCAATATGTTCTTGCCCTGTTCCAAGATTTGGCCTGTCATGGGTTCTGTACTTCAAATCACAGAATTGAGGATACCTATGGAAGATCACATCTAGTAAGTTTGGGCCTTTAATAGGAAAGGCTGGATTTGAATCTTGGTCTATTTTGGACAGCTGGTATAATTATTTATTACCATCCTAGTTATTGATCTTGATCCAAATTAAGGTACATTTGGACATGCATGAATAATTTGAATTAAGTTTTTGTTATCGAAATACTATGCGTCGTTAGATCAAGATCCAACTATTTGTATTTGAAATTGTATAGTGACGTCAAAATACAAGTTATTTTATTTGATCTTAATCTAACGACTACTTCTCTATTTCAACTTTCAGTAATGTGTGTTTGTGTTAATCTAACGACTACTTCTCTATTTCAACTTTCAGTAATGTGTGTTTGTGTTTATACGTAGAATGATTTTACCATATGACACTCAATAAATTAACATCTCATACTAGATAGCGAGCCCAAACATATTTATTTTTTGACAAAAATGAAATTAAACTTAGGATTTCCTTAATCTATAATTATCGAATAACAAATTAGAAAACAAATTGAAATATGTTTCTTTGCTAGGTACAAACATACATAATTTTGAGTGCGGGAGCTTTGACGATAGAGGTTGTGTACCTAGCTGAGAATGGAGACAGTGCAACATTATGGAACTCAGCTTGTGGCTCTTTTGGTCAATTTTGCCATAAGATTACAGCTTCAGTAGCTCTCACATTTGTAGCACTTGTTTGCTATGTGCTTCTTTCCCTCATTTCCTCCTATAAGCTGTTCAGCAAATTTGATGTCCCAGCAAGTAGCCCTGCTGATACAGGCACTGATGACCACATTGCTCCTGCATTCCATGGCTAGCTTACCCTAATGTTTGTTGTGTTATAGGATAATATTTGGTAATTACTTTTCTATATTTTATGACTCAATAGACATGGCTAAGAATATTAAAAATATGTATAATTAGACCTTTGTTTATTTTAGATATATGGTTATGGATGGCTTTAACTTGTACAAGGTTTTATGCTATATATCCGGTGAGGCTACTGATTAAGAAATTTACAAATAATTAATTAGCTCACTTAGAATCAAGTGTGTGCATATGAACGTGGATGCGTGTGTGGTTTATAAAAAAATATGATAGCAAGTTCAAGCTTCGTACAAGACATTTAAAATTTTAAAGAAGATCCTGATTAGAACAAATTTGTTTTGTTATGAATTGATGACATTTTTTGTTATATAATAGATTCAGCAGTATGAACATAAAGGCAGAGATCAGCAGTATGAATGTGGAGAGTTTGAAATTAGCTTTGATGATGAACAAAATCATCAACAAGAATATTGGGTGGTGAAAAGTGAAAAATGCAGATGTTTTGTAGTGTTAAATCTACAAATATAAGTCAAACTTAATTGTTCCAGCCTGTCAATACTATTACAGCATGTCAAATTACTATTGGTTAATACATTTTAATGTACCAGTACATCATAATCTTTATATTGTGCAGGATTTATTCTCTTTTCCTTGTCTATTCTCTAGCAAACCAAACAAAAAGCAAAATCCATGAGGGAAGGACTACACCCTTTTTGGCACAAACGGAACTTTTCGGGCTAAAATCTAAAACAAATTATTATTAATTAAAGTGAGTGACATTAATGATCATTTTACGACTATTCCTGAGGGATTTGAACACTGTCACTTGAAGTTACAAAGTTAGACTCTTACCACTAAACTTACACTTCATGGACTAAAAACCGGCAACTAATTATGCTGAATAAGTTAAAACATAACAATGAATTGCTCTTACTCACCTTGGACTAGTATGGTAGGCCTAGTTGTAGATATTGCAGCTGAATTATCAACACTTCAATTTATCCAATATAGGACTGTCGATTGTTGTTGCTGAGATGTTTGAATTGTTTGGAAGAGGCGAATGCTCGAATTTAGGCTTCGAAGATGATATGTAGACAGCTTCCTGATACAAATCCTGCCTGATATACACAACTTTCTCTTCAAGCCTAACAATTTCCTCTTCCAAAAATGCCACTTCAGCCAGAAGTGCTAGTATCTACAATTTTTTCGACATTACAAAAACTCGGCACTTAAATTTCTTCTACATAGTCCCTTCCTTTCCAACTTAGTAATAGACAAAAGTACTAATTCAGAAAAGTACTTAAAATAGTTAAAGAGATTCATTTACTAACATATGGAGGTAGATAAGGAGGAAGACGAGGTAAAGCTCCTAAAGGTCTATTAAAAGCTCTCTCCAATACCCTATGAATATTCTCCTCATGCTTAAGCTTCTTCTTCAACCTATCTACCTAAAATTCATATAATTCAACTCAGTTTCAAATTATGACCAATACAAGGAACTGAAAAACTTGAAACAAAAATAGTATACATTATACAATACATACATCTTGTTGCAATGCCAACTTTCTATCTATGCTTGAAGATTTTCCACCTTTACTTGCATTTCTCAAGCTTCCTTGCATCATCTACCTTTTCATTCAAAACTAAACAAGTTAGAATCCATCAATACAAACAAAACAAAAAAATCATGAACTTTGTCTACTATTGAAGCCATTTTTCAAACACATAAAGGACAAGAATGCACACATTTTTTAAACTTCTGAATTATAGCAAATTTAATCAAATTTTCAAGTTCTATATTTAATCAGAAAATCATCACTGAAACAAACCCAATTGTTAACTTTTGGTCAAATCCTGACATGAACAAGAACAACAGAATCTACTTTGAAGAAATACAAAAATTGAATGAAGTTCAACTCTAAATTATATACAGAAATTCCCTCTAGATCAAAGAATTTGTCCGAAGAACTCAATGAATTTCCCAAACAATATCTCACTGGACAACTTAATTGAAAATGAATAAATAGAAGTTGAGTTTCAATTTGAAAAGGAATGGAAATTGTAAAAATATAGAATCTGGAGAAAAGAGAGAAAATAAACTTACAAATCGCACATCTAAACTTATAGAATGGAAATTGAGTTTCAATTTGAACTTACGGAGGAATTCAAAATTCCAGAAGAAAAAGGAATTCAAAAGTCCAGAAGTGAAAATCGCACATCTATTCTTATTCCAGAGTTGAAGGTTCTCGCGTCGCCGCCATGCTAGAGTATCTGGTCGGCAGAGAGAGGCGCATCGGAAGCATATGAACATAAAGGCAGAGATCAGCAGTATGAATATGGAGAGTTTGAAATTAGTTTTTTTTTTTTTTTTTTTTTCGGCTTTTCACCACCAGTTGAATCTGGTTCGGGGTCAGTTCTGGCATCAAATGGTTTCAGCCCCCTCCCGATCGCAGTTGTGGGGGATCGAACCGCGGTCCTCCCTACCAAGTTCAGCACCAATCACCACTGAACCAACTAACGATTGGTAGTTTGAAATTAGTTTTGATGATGAACAAATGGCGGTGAAAAGTGAAAAATGCATATGTTGTGTGGTGTTAGCTACAAATATAAGTCAAACTTAATTGTTGCGGACCGTCAATGCAAATTATTATTGATTAATACATTTTAATGTATCAATACCAATGTTTTAAAATTCGGATCGGTGATTGACCCGGTCGAGGCACTGGGTCACTGGTTCACTGATTTGACCAGTAAGTCACTGGTCAGACCGCACGACTATTGACCCGACTTATATAAAAAATTTAAAATATTAACTTGAATTTCATAACAATAAAATTTAATGAAAAAAATTTCCCTTCAAACTTTTTTTAATAAAATTTCATATATTTAAAAGAAAAAGCACAAAAGCGTCTCATTTTATCGTTATTTATTTATATTTTGATTCACATATCCAACCATATAATATTATAATTTAGTCAATAAAAATATTATTATATCATAATTTTTAATTAGAACAACATTATTTAATATATTACATTAAAATAAAACAATGAATTAAATTAAATAATAAGAAAAAAATTATCAATGTATTTATTAATATATGCCATGGTGTTTTATTTTTAAGGAATGTCATGATTGTTTATAACTAGTACTAGTATAATAGTATTAAATGTATTTCAGTAATAATGGATATCACATAAATGCAAGTGGCCTATTGGTGATTGTGATCTTGAAGTATAGAAAAGACATGTGTTCAATTCCTATATCCAACATAATAGGATTTTTTTGAAATAATTCATTTCCTCTCCAAACCGGTCCGGTTCGTGCGCGGGTTTACCCGGTTCCCGGTTCAACCATCGACCCGTCCGGTTCACAGCGGTTTTCGACGGTTTAAAAGCAGAACCGGTTCTGCATGCTAACCGAGCCGGCCACCCCACCGGTTCCCGGCCCGACCAGTCCGACCGACCAGTCCGGTCCGGTTTTTAAAACTATGATCAGTACATCATAATCTTTCTATTGTACCATAAAAGTCCCCTTTTTTAATTTGTGTAATTTGTCCGAAGTTACTTACATTGTGGTATGGAGGAAGTAATAGATAATTAATTTAATCATATCATTTATTTATAAATCTTTTTTTTAATATAATTTATGTATGTGATCTTATGTGATCATAACTGGTGGTCGACATTGTGCACAATAAAAGTTTGCAAATAAGTTTTAAGATAAGATAATAATGCACTATTTTATGAGTTATTATTCTTATTTCTTATTTCTCCTATGTTAATTTTTATATATTTGACTATTTCTCTTCTTTCATGGACTTCATCATTACAACATCACCGGCCACTACCATCTCCATCACTGGCGACCGCCGCCGCCATCCCCGTCTCCATCACAGTCGTCTTTCCTTCATCATTATAGATTCACCGGCGACGAGGTCAGTCTCTGGTCGGAGTTGTTAGCAATTAAATTTGATCTTAGACTTGCTTGAAGTCTTGAATTCAAGAAAGCGTTGTGAACATAGATAACATGGATGCAATTGAGGTTCTAAGAAATGAGTTCAAACAACAACCTTCCATTCAATTCCATGTCCAAGCTTCATATATCGCCGGATACTATATAACAATTCAGATATATGAATTGATGGTATGTCAGATATGAGACTGTTCAGATGATGATGATGATAATAATAATAATAATAAAAGTAGATTCCTGTAAGATGATATGTCATATGTGGTTGTTCAGATATATGAGTTGATAACTCTTCAGATAATATTTATAATAATGCAAAAAGGACATTCCTGTAAGATGACTGTTCAGATTCTGTAAAATGACAGTTCAGATATGAGACATTCCTGCAAAAAGGACATTCTTTTGTTGCCTCTTCAGATAATATTTATAATAACGCAAAAAGGACATTCCTGACTGTTCAGATCCTGTAAGATGACAGTTCAGATATGTGACAGTTAAGATATGTGACATTCCTGCAAAAAGGACAATCTTGTTGCCTCTGAGTCATCAAATGAAATGACGAGCATAAACCTCGGCAATTTGGATCATTTCCTTCTTTTTTCTCTTCTTTCTATCTCTCTTAATTTCATTCTCTCTATTCATTAAAAATAATAATAATATAATAAAGAGAGAGTAGAGATTAAGAGAGAAATAGAGAATCAAGGAAAATGCATACTCATGTCCTGCCATAATGACATTGATTGCTAGTTCAGTCTCTCCACACCTAACCTGCCTCTACTATTCTCCACTCTCCATACACTTCTATAATACCACCCCATTAATTTCCCTCAAAAGCTCAAACACTACTTACTCAAGTACACATACATGCTTCTCTTCTCTTATGATGAGACTTGTTACTGCTACTGCTGCAACTGATGCTGAGACTTTTCTGCGTTTGCTTCCTATTGGTATTTGTGTTTTAGCTCTTGTCCTTATGCTTAAGAACTATGAAGAAAACGATTATGGTTCTGTTTCTTACATTGCCCTTGGTGCTTTCAGGTATATACATACTAGCTAGTACTATATAAGAAATTATTATTTCCACAAATGGATAGAAACTAGCAATTGTTTTGTGTACATATTTCATACAATTTGGCTCATCTTTATGAATGTTAAAGTAAGATATCTCACTCGTTATAAACTATGTGGCCAAAGTTCGATCGCTTAAGTAAAGTCGTCATGTTTGATCACTGACTTCCGTGTAGAAAATTCAGTCGGGACAGGAGAACTGTCCTTGTATTTTCAACGAATTTAGTGAAAGGGATTAGGAATATTTATGAACTGGCTGAGTATAAACTATTGGAAATTAGGAAAGTTGTACTAGTAATTAGTTCAACATGTTCTTGCCATGTTCCAAGATTTGGCCTATAATTAATCGGTGCTGTACGACTGAATTGAGGATACCTATGGGAAGATCACATCTAGCTAAGTTTAGGCCTTTAATAGGAAAGGCTGGATTTGAATCTTGGTCTATTTTGGACAGCTGATATCCTTATTTAGTACCATCCTAATTATTGATCTTGATCCAAATTAAGATATATTTGGACATGCATTAATAATTTGAATTATGTTGTTTGCTATCGAAATACTATATGCATAGTAGGATCAAGATCAAATTATTTGTATTTGGAATATAATTAGTGATCTCAAAATACAAGTCATCTGATCTTAATCTAACGACTACTTTTCTATATTGACTTTCAATAACGCGTTTATAACATAGACTTATCTTACCAAGTGACATATATTACTATATCAATAATTGAACATCTCATAGACTCTAGATAGCGAGCCCAAACATTTTTTTTTAGAAAAGCTCCTTAATCTATACTTATTGAATGACAAATTAGAAAAAAAAAATTGAAATATGTTTCTTTGCTAGGTACTAACATACATAATTTTGAGCGTGGGAGCTTCGACGATGGAGGTGGTGTACCTAGCTGAGAATGGAGACAGTACAATATTATGGAGCTCAACTTGTGGCTCTTTTGGTCAATTTTGTCATAAGATTACAGCTTCAGTAGCTCTCACATTTGTAGCACTTGTTTGCTATGTGCTTCTTTCCCTCATTTCCTCCTATAAGCTGTTCAGTAAATTTGATGTCCTAGCTACAAGTAGTCCTGCTGCTACTGACACTGACCAGTGACCACATTGCTCCTGCATTTCATGGCTAGCTTACCCTAATGTTTGTTGTGTTATATGATAATAATATTTGGTAATTATTTTTCTATGTTTTATGACTCAATAGACATGGCTAAGAATATTAAAAATATGTATAATTAGACCTTTGTTTATTTTAGATATATGGTTATGGATGGCTTTAACTTGTACAAGGTTTTATGCTATATATCCAGTGAGGCTACTGATTAAGAAATTTACAAGAGGTTATGGTCACTAATCTAACCATTTTAAATATAATCTGATTCCCAAAGGTTAACATGAGTTTACTGTCAAGGATAATAAAGCTCCACTAATTATGCAATCCAAGTCAGCAAAGTCAAAGCAACTGTCGGAGGAAAATCTTAATGAATGCATAGCATTAATCCATGGAATCAAATCAAATAATTACCATATAATGTCTTGATGACATTTCCCTATTTGGAACTATGTTTAACTATATATGTATGAAGGACATAGTGAAATATTATGGTATCAGTGAATTCAACAACCATGACCATTGTATTATACTATTTATCGAAATCATGCACCTCATTAGTCACAAAAAATGGTAGGAAAGGAAAGAACTCACAACTTAGAAGGCAGTGTTACTAGCAAACCCAAAGTCTTCATTTCTTGTGCAATCTTGAATATCTCAGTTTCATTTTATGCCCTAGCTAACCGTGTAAACCAAACAATATTCACTAGATTTTATGCCCTAGCTAACCCTGTCTAACATTAATTAACTAAAACTTACTATAATAAAATACAACAAAAAAAGATCAAAGTAAACTCTAAAAATATCTTTAAGGGTAAAAAAATATATTTTTTTTTAAAATTTTTTAATTTGAAAGAAAGCACTTCCATAATGTCACCAATAAAAAAATACTTTATGATTGGACTGCGGCCCACCTCAATCCTAAGAATATTCTGCCACCAATTGATAAAGAAAGGTGTCATCTGAAAGAGTAAAGAGGAAAACAAGAGCAAGTCTGAACACAACTCCAAATAAAATAAAATAAATGTTGAACATACATACAACCGAAAAAAAATACTTCCTCCTTACAACATTAATTATATACATTTTTTAATTTGTGTAATTTGTCCGAAATTACTTACTATGTGGTATGAAGGAAGTAATAGATAATTAATTTAAGCACATCATTTATTTATGAATCCTTTTTTTTAATATAATTTATGTATGCGATCTTCGGTGATCATAACTGGTTGTCGACATTGTGCAGTTAGACCATAAAAGTTTGCAAATAGTGTGATGTTCAAATCAATGAGAAGTTTTAAGATAATAATGCACTATTTTTTTTTTGGTAGTAATATAATGCATTATTTTATGAGTTATTATTCTTATTTCTTCTATCTCTCCGATGTTAATTTTTACATATTTGACTCTTTCTCTTCTTTCATGGACTTCATCATTACAACATCGCCGGCCACTGCCATCTCCATCACTGGCGACCGCCGCCGCCATCCCCGTCTCCATCTTGCTCGCCGGCCACCACCACCATTTCAAGCTCACAGTCGTCTTTCCTTCATCATTATAGATTCACCGGCGACGACGATGTCAGTCTCTCGCCAAAGTTGTTAGCCATTAAATTTGATCTTAGACTTGCTTGAAGTCTTGAATTCAAGAAAGCAGTGTGAACATAGATAACATAGATGCAATTGAGGTTCTAAGAAACAAGTACAAGCAACAACCTTCCACTCAATTCCATGTCCAAGCTTCTCTTCCGATAATAATTATAATAATGCAAAAAGGACATTCATGTAAGATGACTGTTCAGATCCTGTAAGATGACAGTTCAGATAATCATTATAGATTCAACGGTGACGATGATGTCAGTCTCTCGCCGGAGTTGTTAGCCATTAAATTTGATCTTAGACTTGCTTGAAGTCTTGAATTCAAGAAAGCTGTGTGAACATAGATAACATGGATGCAATTGAGGTTCTAAGAAACGAATTCAAGCAACAACCTTCCATTCAATTCCATGTCCAAGTTTCATATATTGCCGGATACTATATAACAATTCAGATATATGAATTCATGGTATGTCAAATATAATAATAATAATAATAATAATAATAATAATAATAATAATAATAATAATAATAATAATAATAATAATAATAATAATAATAATAAGTAGATTCATGTATAAGATGATATGTCAGATATGTGATTGTTCAGATATATGAGTTGTTCAGATATATGAGTTGATAACTGTACAGATAATAATTGTAATAATGCAAAAAGGACATTCCTGTAAGATGACTGTTCAGATCCTGTAAGATGACTTCAGATCCTGTAAGATAACAGTTTAGATATGTGACAGTTCAGATATGATGTGACATTCCTGCAAAAAGGACATTCTTGTTGCTCTAAGTCATCAGATGAAATGATGAGCATAAACCTCGGTGATTTGGATCCTGTCCTTCTTTTTTCTCTTCTTTCTATCTCTCTTAATTTCATTCCCTCCTTTCATTAAAAATAATGATAATATAATAAAGAGAGAGTAGAGATTAAGAAAGAAATAGAGAATGAAGAGTGTAAAGGAGAGAAAAGAGAAAGAGAATGAGAAGATCCAATTTAAAAAACAATGATATGTCTATGATTTGGGGACGAATTACTTTGTTAATTAATCATACTTAATAGTATTAAATATCCCCGTCTATATGCTTGAACAATTTGAGGTGTTTTTGGCCCATGAATCAAGGAAAATGCATACTCATTTCCTGCCATAATGACATTGATTGCTAGTTCAGTCTCTCCATACCTAACCTGCCTCTACTATTCTCCCTCTCCATCCACTTCTATAATACCACCCCATTAATTTCCCTCAAAAACTCAAACACTACTTACTCAAGTACACATACATGCATCTCTTCTCTTATCAAAACTCATCAAAACAAAACCAAGAACAATACTCAATATAGGGATTATAATGGAGAAAGAAAGTGGTACTGTAATTTCAGCTACAAGATCTTCAATGCAGATGATGAGACCTGTTACTGCTACTGCTGCAACTGATGATCAGGAGTTAGAAGGTAACAAAACTACCTTCCTACGGACTGCTGAGACTTTTCTGCGTTTGCTTCCTATTGGTCAAATTAGTTATTTTCTAGTTATTGTAACAGTTTTAAAGGTTTATAACAAAAGATTGTTCAAGTCAATATGTAGTTCTTTCATCGGTTTTGTTGGATATGCTGAGATACTAAATTGATTAACATTCTTTAATTTAAGATACTAAATTAATAGTAAATGTTTTTATAATTGCAACAGATCTATATAATTTTTTTTGTATATAATGTGAATCTAGGGAATTCATTATATTTTCAGAGTTACATGTACATGGCCAAGCAATGTTTTTGTCCTCAAACTAGTTTTTATGATCAATGGATAAATTATGAAATCCAAAGTTAAGAATATTTATGAACTGGCTGAGTATAAACTATTGGAAATTAGGAAAGTTGTACTAGTAATTAGTTCAACATGTTCTTGCCATGTTCCAAGATTTGGCCTATAATTAATCGGTGCTGTACTTCAAATGACTGAATTGAGGATACCTATGGGAAGATCACATCTAGCTAAGTTTAGGCCTTTAATAGGAAAGGGTGGATTTGAATCTTGGTCTATTTTGGACAGCTGATATCCTTATTTAGTACCATCCTAATTATTGATCTTGATCCAAATTAAGATATATTTGGACATGCATTAATAATTTGTATTATGTTGTTTGCTATCGAAATACTATATGCATAGTAGGATCAAGATCAAATTATTTGTATTTGGAATATAATTAGTGATCTCAAAATACAAGTCATCTGATCTTAATCTAACGACTACTTTTCTATATTGACTTTCAATAACGCGTTTATAACATAGACTTATCTTACCAAGTGACATATATTACTATCTCAATAATTGAACATCTCATAGACTCTAGATAGCGAGCCCAAACATTTTTTTAGAAAAGCTCCTTAATCTATACTTATTGAATGACAAATTAGAAAAAAAAAATTTGAAATATGTTTCTTTGCTAGGTACTAACATACATAATTTTGAGCGTGGGAGCTTCGACGATGGAGGTGGTGTACCTAGCTGAGAATGGAGACAATACAATATTATGGAGCTCAACTTGTGGCTCTTTTGGTCAATTTTGTCATAAGATTACAGCTTCAGTAGCTCTCACATTTGTAGCACTTGTTTGCTATGTGCTTCTTTCCCTCATTTCCTCCTATAAGTTGTTCAGTAAATTTGATGTCCTAGCAAGTAGTCCTGCTGCTACTGACACTGACCAGTGACCACATTGCTCCTGCATTTCATGGCTAGCTTACCCTAATGTTTGTTGTGTTATATGATAATAATATTTGGTAATTATTTTTCTATGTTTTATGACTCAATAGACATGGCTAAGAATATTAAAAATACGTATAATTAGACCTTTGTTTATTTTAGATATATGGTTATGGATGGCTTTAACTTGTACAAGGTTTTATGCTATATATCCAGTGAGGCTACTGATTAACAAATTTACAAATAATTAATTAGCTCACTTAGAATCAAACTAAAAAAATATATAGGGTTATGGATGGCTTTAACTTGTACAAGGTTCTATGCACATAAACGTGCATGCGTTTGTGGTTTATAAAAAAATATGATAGCAACTTCATACTTCGTACAAAGAAATTTAAAATTTTAAAGAAAATCCTGATTAGAACAAATTTGTTTTTTTTTTGTTACAAAGAACAAATTTGTTTTGTTGTGAATTGATCTGACATTTTTTTAGAGGAGGGATCTTTTGACTCTAGGAGTAAGTCTCCATTGACTTACTCCGCTAAATAATTCGATATTGGCATTAAATTTTTTCAATCCAACCGTTGAATTCAAATATCTTATTGAGTAGATCAACTCCACAAATTTTTATAAAAATTAAAAAAATGCAGCTATGTATTCAGACTATTGAAATTCAACGGTTTTTTTTAAAGTTTGTCGTACGTTCAATTTAAGTTATCAGAAAAAGTATCAGACGGTTTTGAATTTTTATAAAAAATTGTGGAGTTAATCTACTCAATGAGATCTTTGAATTCAACTGTTGGATTGAAGAAATATATTGCCGATATCGAGTTATTAAGCGGAGTAAGTCAATGGAGACTTACTCCTGAAGTCAACGGATTTTTTTTTATATAATAAATTTATAGTTTTTTTTTTGTTATAATGTAGATTAGAAAAAATCATAAAAAAATACTTTATGGTAGGACTACGGCCCACCTCAATCCTAAGAAAATTCTACCACCGATTTATAGAGAAAGGTGTCATGCGAAAGAGTAAAGAGGAAAACAAGAGCAAGTTTTAGATGAACACAACTCCAAATAAAATAAAATAAAATTTGAACACACAACCGAAAAAATAAAAGATAATTAATTTAGTAACATCAATACATCATTTACTTATGAATCCCTTTTTCAAATAGTCTGATACTCAAAGTTTGCAAATAATCTGATGCTCAAATCAATGTGAAAACCTGAAGTGAGAAGTTTTAAGAAAATAATGCACTATTTTATGAGTTATTGATTCTTATTTCTTCTCGCTCCTTTGTTAACCTTTACATATTTTACTCCTTCTCTTCGTTCATGGACTTCTTCATCGTTGCAACATCACCGGCCACTGCCACCTCCATCAAGCTCACTGTCATCTTTCCTTCATCAAGAAAGTGGTGTGAACATAAATAACATGGATGCAATTGAGATTATGAAGAAATGAGTTCAAGCAACATGTCTTCCATTGAATTCCATGTTCAAGCTTCATATATATGTCAGATACTATATGACAATTCAGATATATGAACTCATGTTATGTCAGATATGTGATTGTTAATGATGATAATAATAATAATAATAATAATAATAATAATAATAATAATAATAATAATAATAATAATAATAATAATAATACATAAAGGACATTCTTGTAACATGATATGTCAAATATGTGATTGTTCAGATATATGAGTTGATAACTGATGAATGATGATATTCAGATATATGAGTTGATAACTGTTCAGATAATAATTATAATAATGTAAAAATGACATTCCTGTAAGATCATGTAAGATATGGGTTGATAATTGTTCAGATCATGTAAGATGACAGTTCAGATACTGCAAAAAAGACATTCTTGTTGCCTCTGAGTCATCAGATGAAATGACGAACATAAACCTCGGCGATTTGGATCATGTCCTTCTCTTTTATCTTCTCTCTCTTAACTCTCTATCTCTCTCTTAATTTTATTCTCTCTCCTCATTAAAAATAATAATATAATTAAGAGAGAGTAGATTAAGAGAGAAATAGAGAATTAGGGGAGTAAAGGAGAGAAAAGAGAAGAAAAGGAGAAAATCCAATTTAGAAAACAATGCTATGGCTATGCTTTGTGGACGAATTACTTTGTTAATTAATCATACTAGTATAGTATTAAATATGGCCATCTATGGTTACACAATTTGAGGTGTTTTTGGTCCATAATCAGGGAAAATGCATACTCCTATCCTGCCATAATGACATTAATTGCTAGTTCAGTCTCTTCATATACCTAACCTGCCTCTACCGTTCTCCACTCTCCATAACCCATTAATTTCCCTCAAAAGCTCAAACACTACTTACTCAAGTACACATACATACTTCTCTTCTCTTATGATGAGACCTATTACTGCTACTGCTGCACCTGATAATCAGGAGTTAGAAGGTAACAAAACTACCTTCCTACGGACTGCTGAGACTTTTCTGCGTTTGCTTCCTATTGGTTTTTGTGTTCCAGCTCTTGTCCTTATGCTTAAGAACTCTGAAGAAAACGATCATGGTTCTGTTTCTTACACTGACCTTGGAGCTTTCAGGTATATAAATACTAGCTAGTACTATAGAAGAAATTATTATTTCATACAATTTGGCTCATCTTTATGAATGTTAAAGTAAGATATGTCACTCGTTATAAACTATGTGGCCAGGGTTCGATCGCTTAAGTAAAGTGGTCATGTATGATCACTGACTTCCGTGTAGAACATTCAGTCATGACAGGAGAATTGTCCTTGTATTTTCAACGAATTTAGTGAAAGAGATTAGTTACTGCTAAAGAGCGGTAAAAATTTCGTGCATGTTATATAAGATGATAACAATGAGATTAGAGAAATGCTTGAGTCACTCTTTAAACACACACTAACAAGTTATTTTGATTATTGTGTATGTTTGGTATCACGATGTATATGTTAGAATTATCCGTGATTTTTCAAAAGTTATATTCTGCAAAATCACTGCGAATCACCGTGTGATTCTAGCATATTCACTGATACCTAACTTAGGCTAAATGGGTAATTTGGATGTAACAAACATGCATGTTGGTTGTAGGTATTTGGTGCTTGCAAATGGCATTTGTGCAGGTTACTCCCTGCTTTCAGCTGTCCTTGTTTCTGTCCTCCGCCCCAATGCTCTCCGTGCTTGGACTTTCTTTTTCCTTGATCAGGTAATTAGGTTCCTCCACTTTTACTAAATCATCATTAGTTCTTAAAATAAATACAGTTTAATTTAACCTTTTAAATTTGTCAAATATCACTTTATTTTCTTAAGTTGAACAACTTTGGTCAAATTAGTTATTTTCTATTTATTGTAACAGTTTTAAAGGTTTTATAACACAAGATTGTTCAATTCAATATGTAGTTTTTTTTTTTTTTGATAAGCCAATATGTAGTTCTTTCATGATTTCATCGGTTTTGTTGGATATGCTGAGATACTAAATTGATTAACATTCTTTAATTTAAGATACTAAATTAATAGTAAATGTTTTTATAATTGCAACAGATCTATATAGTTTTTTTTTTTTTTTTTTATATATAAAGTGAATCTAGGGAATTCATTATATTTTAAGTGTTACATGTACATGGCCAAGCAATGTTTTTGTCCTCAAACTAGTTTTTATGATCAATGGATAAATTATGAAATCCAAAGTTAGGAATATTTATGAACTGACTGAATATAAACTATTGGAAATTAGGAAAGTTGTACTAGTAATTAGTTCAACATTTGGACATGCATTAATAATTTGAATTATGTTGTTTGCTATCGAAATACTATATGCCTAGTAGGATCAAGATCAAATTATTTGTATTTAGAATATAATCAGTGATCTCAAAATACAAGTCATGTGATCTTAATCTAACGACTACTTCTCTATATTGACTTTCAATAACGCGCTTATAACATAGACTTATCTTACCAAGTGACATATATTACTATCTCAATAATTGAACATCTCATAGACCCATACTTGATAGCGAGCCTAAACATTTTTTTTTAGAAAAGCTCTTTAATCTATAATTATTGAATGACAAATTAGAAAGAAAAAAAATTGAAATATGTTTCTTTGCTAGGTACTAACATACATAATTTTGAGCGCTGGAGCTTCGACGATGGAGGTTGTGTACCTAGCTGAGAATGGAGACAGTGCAATATTATGGAGCTCAGCTTGTGGCTCTTTTGGTCAATTTTGTCATAAGATTAAAGTTTCAGCAGCTCTCACATTTGTAGCACTTGTTTGCTATGTGCTTCTTTCCCTCATTTCCTCCTATAAGCTGTTCAGCAAATTTGATGTCCCAGCAAGGAGTCCTGCTGCTTCTGACACTGACCAGTGACCACATTGCTCCTGCATTTCATGGCTAGCTTACCCTAATGTTTGTTGTGTTATATGATAATAATATTTGGTAATTATTTTTCTATGTTTTATGACTCAATAGACATGGCTAAGTATATTAAAAATATGTATAATTAGATCTTTGTTTATATTTTAGATATATGGTTATGGATGGCTTTAACTTGTACAAGGTTTTATGCTATATATACAGTGAGGCTACTGATTAAGAAATTTAAAAATAATTAATTAGCTCACTTAGAATCAAACTAAAAATATATATATGGTTATGGATGGGCTTTAACTTGTACATGGTTTTATGCATATAAACGTGCATGCGTGTGTGGTTTATAAAAAAATATGATAGCAACTTCATACGGTAGCGGAATCAGGAATTAAAATTCGGGGGTCGTTGAAAATTTATAATACAAAAATTAAATAAAAAAGACAAATTTGATCATAAAAGATAAATAAATTGCATACCCTAAATAATATTTTAGGGTATGCCCAATTAGACCTTGCATAAAGTTTATTTTTTTAATTAGGAACTTGCATTGATCACTAAAAAATTATATATTTCACCATATTACACGTATACTTAAAAGAGAATAATTATTTTTATTTGTGGAGTTGATCTACTCAATGAGATCTTTTAATTCAACTGTTGGATTGAAGAAATATAATGCCGATATCGAGTTATTAAGAGGAGTAAGTCAATTGAGACTTACTCCTGGAGTCAATGAATCTCTCTCTTTTTTTTTATATAATAAATTCATAGTTTTTTTTTTGTTATAATTTAGATTAGAAAAAATCATAAAAAATACTTTATGGTTGGACTACGGCCCACCTCAAACCTAAGAAAATTCTACCACCGATTTATAGAGAAAGGTGTCATGCGAAAGAGTAAAGAGAAAAACAAGAACAAGTTTTAGATGAACACAACTCCAAATAAAATAAAATAAAATAAAATTTGAACACACAACCGAAAAAATAAAAGATAATTAATTTAGTAACATCAATACATCATTTACTTATGAATCCCTTTTTCAAATAGTCTGATGCTCAAAGTTTGCAAATAATCTGATGCTCAAATCAATGTGAAAACCTGAAGTGAGAAGTTTTAAGATAATAATGCACTATTTTATGAGTTATTGATTCTTATTTCTTCTCGCTCCTTTGTTAACTTTTACATATTTTACTCTTTCTCTTCGTTCATGGACTTCTTCATCGTTGCAACATCACCGGCCATTGCCACCTCCATCGTCGGCGACCACCACCGCCATCCCCGTCTCCATCTCGCTCGCCGGCCACTACCTCCATTTCAAGCTCACTGTCGTCTTTCCTTCGTTATTATAGATTCACCGGTGACGATGCCGTCTCTCGCCGGAGTTGTTAGCAATTAAACTTATCTTGAATTCAAGAAAGTGATGTGAACAAAGATAACAAGGATGCAATTGAGATTATGAAGAAACGAGTTCAAGCAACATGCCTTCCATTGAACTCCACGTTCAAGCTTCATATATTGCCAGATACTATGTAACAATTCAGATATATGAATTGATGTTATGTCAGATATGTGACTAATAATAATAATAATAATAATAATAATAATAATAATAATAATAATAATAATAATAATAATAATAATAATAATAATAATACATAAATGACATTCTTGTAACATGATATGTCAAATATGTGATTGTTCATATATATGAGTTGATAATTGATGAATGATGATGTTCAAATATATGAGTTGATAACTGTTCAGATAATACTTATAATAATGTAAAAATGACATTCCTGTATGTAAGATGACAGTTCAGATACTGCAAAAAGGACATTCTTGTTGCCTCTGAGTCATCAGATGAAATGACGAACATAAACCTCTGCTATTTGGATCATGTCCTTCTCTTTTCTCTTCTCACTCCTAACTCTATCTCTCTCTTAATTTCATTCTCTCTCCTCATTAAAAATAATAATATACTCAAGTCAAGAGAGAGTAGATTAAGAGAGAAATAGAGAATTAGGGGAGTACAGGAGAGAAAAGAGAAGAAAAGGAGAAAATCCAATTTAGAAAACAATGCTATGGCTGTTACTGCTACTGCTGCACCTGATAATCAGGAGTTGGAAGGTAACAAACTATGTGGTTAGGGTTCGATCGCTTAAGTAAAGTGGTCATGTATGATCACTGACTTCCGTGTAGAAAATTCAGTCGGGACATGAGAATTGTCCTTGTATTTTCAACGAATTTAGTGAAAGAGATTAGTTACGGCTAAAGAGGGGTAAAAATTTCGTGCATGGTATATAAGATGATAACAATGAGATTAGAGAAATGCTTGAGTCACTCTTTAAACACAACAAGTTATTTTGATTACTGGGTATGTTTGGTATCACGATGTATATGTTTGAATTATCCGTGATTTTTCAAAAGTTATACTCATAGCTTCTGCAAAATCACGGCGAATTATCGTGTGATTCTAGCATATTCACTAATACCAAACTTAGGCTAAATGGTTAATTTGGATGTAACAAACATGCATGTTGGTTGTAGGTATTTGGTGCATGCAAATGGCATTTGTGCATGTGACTCCCTGCTTTCAGCTGTCCTTGTTGCTGTCCTCCGCCCCACTGCTATCCGTGCTTGGACTTTCTTTGACTTGAATTTTTATAAAAATTTGTGGAGTTGATCTATTCAATGAGATCTTTGAATTCAACTGTTAGATTGAAGAAATATAATGCCGATATCGAGTTATTAAGCGGAGTAAGTCAATGAAAACTTACTCCTGGAGTCAACAGATCCCCCCTCTTTTTTTATATATAATAAATTCATTGTTATTTTTTGTTATAATGTAGATTAGAAAAACTCATAAAAAAATACTTTATGGCTGGACTACGGCCCACACCAATCCTAAGAAAATTCTACCACCGATTTATAGAGAAAGGTGTCATGTGAAAGAGTAAAGAGGAAAACAAGAGCAAGTTTTAGATGAACACAACTCCAAATAAAATTAAATTAAATTTGAACACACAACCGAAAAAATAAAAGATAATTAATTTAGTAACATCAATACATCATTTACTTATGACTCCCTTTTTCAAATAGTCTGATGCTCAAAGTTTGCAAATAATCTGCTGCTCAAATCAATGTGAAAACCTGAAGTGAGAAGTTTTAAGATAATAATGCACTATTTTATGAGTTATTGATTCTTATTTCTTCTCACTCCTTTGTTAACTTTTGCATATTTTACTTTTTCTCTTTCTTCATGGACTTCTTCATCGCATCACTGGCCACTGTCATCTCCATCACCGGCGACCACCACCGTCATCCCCGTCTCCATCTCGCTCGCCAGCCACTACCTCCATTTCAAACTCACTGTCGTCTTTCCTTCATCATTATAGATTCACCGGCGACGATGCCGGTCTCTCGCCGGAGTTGTTAGCAATTAAAGTCATCTGATCTTCATCTAACGACTACTTCTCTATATTGACTTTCAATAACACGCTTATAACATAGACTTATCTTACTAAGTGACATATATTACTATCCCAATAATTGAACATCTCATAGACTAATACTAGATAGCGAGCCCAAACATTTTTTTTTAGAAAAGCTCCTTAATCTATAATTATTGAATGACAAATTAGAAAAAAAAAAATGAAATATGTTTCTTTGCTAGGTACTAGCCTACATAATTTTGAGCGCGGGAGCTTCGACGGTGGAGGTGGTGTACCTAGCTGAGAATGGAGACAGTGCAATATTAGGGAGCTCAGCTTGTGGCTCTTTTGGTCAATTTTGTCATAAGATTACAGCTTCGGTAGCACTTGTTTGTTATGTGCTTCTTTCCCTCATTTTCTCCTATAAGCTGTTCAGCAAATTTGATGTCCCAGCAAGTAGTCCTGCTGCTACAGGCACTAACCAGTGACCACATTGCTCCTGCATTTCATGTCTAGCTTACCCTAATGTTTGTTGTGTTATAGGATAATATTTGGTAATTATTTTTCTCTGTTTTTTGAGTCTATAGACATGGCTAAGAATATTAAAAATATGTATAATTAGACTTATATATGTTTATTTTATATATATGGTTATGGATGGCTTTAACCTGTATAAGGTTTTTTTGTTATATAGCTAACTTAGAATCAAACTAAATTGTGTGCGTGCGCACGCATGTGTGGTTTATAAAAAATAGGATAGCATGTTCATACTTCGTATAAAACACTTAAAATTTTAAGAACGATCTTGATTGGGAAAAGTACCTTGTTAACATAATTTTTATGTGACTTCCTTTGTTTGTCAACATAATTCTTAGAGTTTTTTTTTTTAATAAAAAATAGACTACCTTCATTTTTTAAGTGTCATTTTATATCTTTAAAAAGTATTTGTTTTTATTAGTTCTTTACATATTTCAAAGACATATTAATTAGTACTTCTTCCGTGATAAAATATAAGTAAAATTCATCTTATTAGATTTATTGCGTAAATAATGTATCTGCAATGAACCTAAAAGGAAGAATTTTGCTTACATCTTATCATGGAAAGAATATTAGTTTGTCAAAAGTATTTCGGACTATTTATTGCACAGAGAAATATATGAAATTAAGTTTGAGATGTATTTGAGTGTACTTTTGTTATAAATTAATGGAGAATATGATGAACATGATGAAGATGAGGATGAAGAAGATGAATGTTCACTACTATTTGTAGTTTAACGAAATGTTTCAAACCCTTTACATGTGTCATTGTTTCAAACCCGTCATTATATTACAAATAAATAAGATAAAAGATTAATTCGGACATGTTTATAAAAATAAAAGACTTGTGTGGGAAAAAAAAAAAGATAAATGATTAACCAGTGCATGTTTTAGAAAATAAAAACCCGTATGAAAAAAAAAAAAGACAAATATGTTACAATTTTGCCTATACAATTTTCTTTTGTCAAGTAGTTATTGGCTAGAAATTCCACCCTTAACGTGGATAAATGGAATGACTGGGGTTCGAACTCCGACCCGCTACATATATAATGCAACGTCTATGCCAACTGAATTATACTCACGGGACTGACACTCACAATCTACTTTAATACGCCTATACAATTTTATAAGCATCAAATGTATTTTTTTGTCAAGTAGCCTAATGGCTAGAAATTTTACTCTTATGATGGATAAGTGAGATGATCAGGGTTTCGAACTCCAACTCTTTGCATATATAATGTAATGTCTTACCAATTGAGTTAAGCTCACGGAATAACATCAAATGTATGTCAATAACGGTAATATAATAAAATCATTTATTTATTTATTTTATAATACAGAGGGTAATTTTGGGTCAAATATCCGCTTTAGTGGTTGAAGAAAAATATTACTTAAAAATATTTAGATAAAATAACATAAATTTCTTCTAATTTATTCAAATTTACATTTTTTAAAAATTTTATATTTTTTAAAAAATAAGGGCACACGTTAACATTATTCGTTAAAAAATAAACTCTTATGTGAAATAGTTTTATAAATAAGAAGGAAGAGAGTAATTTTTTTTTAAATCGGGTATCTTTTACGCGCAATTGCAGAGACTAATTCCTCGAGCTTTGTGAATCCATTTCGGTACGTGTCCACGTCCCAGAGAATTGACAGAAATGTGTTGGACGAACTGAGTAAGGGTCATATACATTTCTGGAAACTTCTATCCTCTTTCTCTCAAACTCTCAAAACCCCTTTCCTCATTCATCATTACACTCTCCACTCACCTCTCTCTCTAACAAACCAATTTCTTCCTCACACTCTTTCCATTCTCAAAACAAATCCACTCTCACACCACCTTCAAACGTTCTCTACAATGTACTACCATTTACTCTCTCTCTCTCTCTCTCTCTCTCTCTCTCTCTCTGTTTTTTAATTTTTTTTTTCCTTTTTTAGTATAGCGTAACAATGTAGTTTCTGAGCTTTACCTATTTTGTTTCTTTTCTTCTTACTGCAAAATCAATCGTTCATATTTACTCTGATTTTGATTTTCTTGATTTCTTCAGCTACATTCACCTCATTCTTCAACATAACTACTTCTGATCAACACATTTTCGGTGATTTTTTTAATTTTTTTTATTAACGTTTCAGTGATTTTACCCTAAGAGCAAAGATGGTGAAAAGGAAGAACAAGAAAAGAAGAAAAGAAGAAATCGCTGAAGATTGGTGCTTTATTTGCAAGGATGGTGGTGAACTGAGGGTCTGTGATTTTAAGTAAGCTTTAAAAAACTATTGCATACTATTTTTATTTATTTTTTTAAAGCGAAAATTAATTTCAGTATTTGAGTAAATTTTCCTCTGTATGTGGTTTCAGGTGAAGCGATTCACCAACTTTTGTTATGGTTTTGGTCATTTACTCATTTTCTTGTTTTTATATATTTGAGAAATTTAAATAAAACAAAAAAGATGATATTTTTATCATTATCATCAAGTAATTTTATCCTAGTGTGAGCGATTTTTGGGGATGTTATTTACTTACATTTTTGGTTCTCAATTAAATTAATATATTTATTCTAATTTTTTACCTAAATAAAAATTATGTGCATTGTGAAGCATAGACACTCTTCGGATTAGGCGTGTCTCGGTGTTGGACACACACCAGTGTTCGACACCGACACAACACTGACGGAGTATGTCATTTTCTCAAATTATTATCAGTGTCAACGTGTCACTGTGTTTGGTGTCCGTGCTTCATAGTGTGCAACATGCCGGAGTCATTATAATAATTCAGTATACATTTATGATGACAATGATGAATTCTCTAACGACTAATTGGAGTAATTTAGTAAAATTGTTATACTTGTTAAGTTATTTACTCCCTCTGGTCCTATATATAAGAAACATTTTATTTTTTAGAATCATTTTAGAATTGATGTATCTAGACAATAATATAGTCTAAAAACATAAATTTTATAATGAATTTAAAAAGTGAAATGTTTCTTATATATAAGACCGGAGGGAGTATTGTTTATCTTTATTAAGTGTGAAAAAATCTTAAATGTTGGTTACTTCATATGTATGAATCACATCGAGTAACATTTGATGTCATCCTTAAAGGCTACAGGGAACTACGTATTCCATGAAAACAAATATGAGAAGTGAATTGCTAAAATAATATGCTAAATTGAGTGTTTTTCTTCCTTGGCAGTAACTGGTTGATCTGTTTTCTATAATAAAGGGAAATGTAATATCTTAATTCTTAAAATTTTGAATTTAAATGCTTTCAAATTTAATTTTTTTACTACCAAACAAAATGAATGTAATTTCACTGCAACTTTTTTTGTCGCCTTAGCGCATTTTATTTTGAAAATGATTCTAAAAAATGAAGTCATTTCATATGCTTGTTTGCTGTTTTTATAATTGGGAGAAGTCATTTCATACTTGTTTCTTATCTAATTGCATTTGCTCAGCCTTACAAAATAGAGGATAACTGTGAGGTTGTTTTAACAACGAAGTTGCTGGTACTTTAGGTTCTATTTATTTGGTTTCTGTTGATTGATTTGTGGTTTACTTAGAATTTTTTATGAACCAAAGCTTTGTCATAACTATCATTAGCATGCTTCATTATTGGATACTTGGATCATTTTTTTTATTTTGTTTATGACTTTCTTTTTTATTGTTGACTAAAGGGATTGCCTTAAAACCTATCATGCTGATTGCGCGAAAGAAGATGCTTCCTTTTTGACGAATGACAGTAATTGGTGTTGTGGTAAGCTGCTCCGCTGTTTATCTTTACCTTTACTATGGGCCACTCAAATACATTTCCTTTACTTTTGTTGGTTTGGCACATATTTATGCAGTTGATACCGCAATGACAATTGGTCGTGTTATATGTTTCTGGAAAATATGCTCTTGCCCGAGTTTTGCTTTTGAACACCATATATTGTTTAAACCTGCATATCCTGAATCCTGATTATGTCAAAAATTCTTGAGAAATTGGTGATATACATGTCTTAAATCTAACAAATTTCGCGTTTTATGCGGCATATTTTTTAATTTCCTGGCATTACAATAAAACACTGCACTGGATTGGCAACCACATATAAGTGCATTTGTTTCCTTTGTATGTTCATGTTTAAGAGAATGTGTTAAAATGTATTTTAATTCTTTTGATGCTGAATGACTTTTGAATAACTTTATAGGTTCCCATTTTTGCTTCCTATGCCGTAGAGCATCGAAGTTTATGTGCATGTGCTGCCCAATAGCTGTTTGCGGAAAATGCTATTATGTGGCTGAATTTGCTACTGTCAAAAGAAACAAAGGATTCTGTAGGCACTGCTCAAAACTTGCATTTCTTATTGAGAAAAATGCTGACGCTGATTCTGATGGAGTAAGATATTATTTTCAATCATGCCTTATATTATGCGCTGCAAAAGAAAGAAACCGGAACCTGCAACGTGATGTGGAATCCTAAATTTGAAAACCTTGCTATTTGTTTATTATTTTTGTATAATTACAATTTGAATTTTTTTGCCATGAATTGCCAATTTGGAATTTCCAATTAAAACTATACAGGATTGTTATGCTAAGGCTATAAATAACAGAGTGCACTTGTTCTCTGTGTATTTTTGTTAATTTTGTTCTCTGTTTTGTAAACATCTTGCAAGTGTTTAAAACAATAAACATGTTCTATTAATCTTTGTAAAACAGTAACAGGAATCAATTTGGCACTATACTGTCTGACTTCTATTGAATCAGTGGAAAAAGTAAAATATAGTTTTTGAAGGTGGGTTACTTATTGGATTGTGATAACTGGAAGAATGTTTTACTTTAATGAATAAAATTTCAGTATGAGCCCAGTAAGCTATAACCAAGTTTGATATTTTTCTCATTGAACTTTAAAATTGTTTTTTCTTGGTTGAAAACTCAGGAATTGAGGGAAGAAAGTTCATCTCCTTATCTAGGTTGTATAAATTTTCTCTTTCTCCTATACCTTATAATCATGTGCTTTTTCATTTGCAGGAACCTATAGATATGAAAGATCCAGATACATATGAAAGTTACTTTTTAGAATATTATGAAAGTATCAAAAAGAAAGAAGGGCTGAATACTCAGCATGTTCTTATTGCCTGTGACACCATTAAAAATGGAAAAAACAAGCGTGACTTGGATCCATGCGAAATAGGTGAGGAGGAAGATGATAGTGGTGAGTCAGATGTGAGTGATTTTATGGGTTCTGACTATGACCTGGATGACACGGCAGGGGTTCAATCGAGGAGAAAGAAGACGTGCATGAAAAAGATAAAATCAGTAAAAGGATCAAAAGCAGTGAAAGATAAGAAAACTGATTTTGTTGGATGGGGTTCAAGAAGCCTCATGGATTTTCTTAAAAATATTGGTAGAGACACGACCAAAGAGTTTTCTGAACATGATGTTGCTTCAATCATCATTGAGTATTGCCATAAAAACAAACTTTTTGACCCCGAGAAAAAGAAAAGGGTAATATGTGATGCAAATTTATGGGCTTTACTACGGAGGAAATCTGTGAACAAAAACAACATACAAAACCTTCTGGCACCACATTTTGCTGAGAATGTTGAGGAAACTGATGATGCCATCAGTGGTTCAGAAGAAATGGATAATGTAGAGGCAATCAATTTTCCAAAACAGAAAAATCTGAACCCAACTACAAAATCTTGTCAGAGCGAAGTTTTTGAAGAGCTTCCAAGTGAATTTGCAGCCATAATTAGCTCAAACGTAAAACTTGTCTACTTGAAGAGGAGCTTAATTATGGAGCTTTTGAAGCAACCAGAAACCTTTGATGGTAAAGTGTTGGGAAGTTTTGTTAGGACCAAAGCTGACCCAAACGACTATTTACAGAAGAATTCACATCTGCTCTTACAAGTAATAGGTAATCTTGGTCTTGTCTTAAATATAAATAATAGTACATATTGAAGCACACAACTTTTTTTATAAATTAAAATCTTAGATGCTGTATAGAATGCTATATTGTGGGATATGGCTACTGACTGTCTTCAAATTTGACTAGAAGTGAACTATCACTTTAAAAGAATACGTTAGTTACAGAAAGAAAATTGGAATATAAGAACAGTGGATATTGAAACAGACAATTTCGTTATAAAATAAAGTTATAGATGTTGTATAGAATGCTATATTGTGTGGAATTGCTCTAGTATATGTATTGTTTGTCTTTCTTTTTTTCAAATTTGACACAAAAGTGAACTGCCATTTTTTCTTCTGATTGGGCAATATTAAACTTTTCAGTGCATTATATTTAAGACATAAATTTGATTAAGCACATGACAATGTTTTTGCACTATGATTTTATATAATTCTTTTAAGTAGAAGTGGATCAAATGCTTATATTGACAGTAATCTGCTTCAATTTGATTAAGTCATACATTGCATTTTTTTTTTTTGAACTAAGTCATACATTGCATTCAAATATTTTATTGGTAGGAAATTAATATTGCACATAACTAGTCATACATTGTATCCAAAACACATCTGGGGAAAAAAGTATAAAATTGAAAGTTAAGTACAATGTTCTTTTTTGGCATCTTACATGAGTGACATTCTTTTACTAGCTATCATACTTTTCTTATATGCATGCATTGATATACGTATCCATATCACAGGAATTAACAGATCCAACAAAGACAAACTCCACCAAGAAATTCTGCTCCGGCTTTCTAATGTGCCAAAAGATGTACCTATCAGCAAAATTTCTGATGATGACTTTTCTGAGGTATTAATACTGTTTTAACAGTATTTTCTGCTGCAAACAAAGTAGCAGTTACCAAGTAAAAGTGGAAACTCATTTTCTAAACGAATTTTCTATAAGATTTTCAATATACTGTATAATTTCCTGCGTTAGAGCATAGCTCTGGGTTTCTGATGTGAAGGTGATTATTTATTATTGATTTCAAAGTTTGTTGATGTTGTCCAATATAATTTGTGTATCCATATTCTTCAATGAATTATGCCTAGGTTATGAATTCTGCTGTTAAGTCTACGCTGACCCTAGTTGTTCATGTATATTCTATGGATTCCTAATTATAGGCATTATCTGCAGGAAGAATGTCAAGATTTGTATCAGAGAATAACAAATGGTCTGCTAAAAAAGCCAACTATAGTAAGTTTGCTGTGTGTGAGTGATTTAGTATGTGCCATAAAAATATGTATGCCTTGTCATCTGTTCAGATATGAATAAGGTCCCTGTAAAGCTTTCCAGATTTTAATCGTAAGAATTTATTATGTGGTGCAATATTTTGCTGAATGTACTAGAAAATATCTGAAAAAGAAAGGGTGAATGAATTTTATTTAATAATATAGTAATAACTAATAGTGGAAGATTCTTTGCAGGGGATATACATCAGGTATCCATAGATCATCAAGTATGAGACTTAAGCTAGAATATATTAATATTTGTAGCTATCTACTAGCCTACTATTATCTCAATTTCTTCAAAACCTAGCTTTAAATAAATGCTATTCACTTGTTTCAACTATTCTTTTGCCTGAAATATGAATGCAACAGATCCACCTTACCACATGCTTGATAATATCTCATTCATTAATTTGTTTTGTTAATTAAATTGTAAAGGTAGTAGCCAATACATGTTTTGACTCTTCAGCATTGAAGTCAAAGTCTAATTTCTTCCATTGTAGAAATCATATAAAGCTATATGTCTGCATGGTTATTAGGATCTGTCTTTTCAGCTTATTGAGAAACTGAAGCACACTATATAAACCTTTATAACTTTCCTGTCATTTTAGACAGCATTGATTTTATGCACTTTCCCTTGTTTGAGCATTGTGTTTTCTATGAGTAGGAATTTGATTTGTTAGATAGTAATTTATATTACGGTAAAAAAAAGATAGCAATTTATTGGATTTGTAGTGACCAAATGATAACCACCTTTGTGTTTCACAGCTGGAGCTTGAGCAGAAAGCCAGAACTTTGCATGAACATAGGATGAAGCATGTATGTCGCGTATCAATATAATTGTGTTGTTTAATAAAATCAATTTTTTCTATTGTCAAGATAGAGCTCAATATAATTCAAAGTGGAATTTCTTGGTATCATCTAGCATGTGAACTATGAATCATGAAATTCAAGAAGCGCAAAAGCTCACTTGCTGTTTTCCAACATTCAAAAAACTTATTATACATGCATAGAGTTTACGTTCACATAATTGTGAAATTTACTTGAGCACATGCCAGGAGGCGGTAAATCTATAAATCAAACTGAAAATTTAAAATATGCCCTTAAGTTATCCCTTCAATCCTTTATCCCCAATAGTTCATTTGTCTAATGATTATTAATGTTATTGAACATTTCTGATTCCTTTAGAATATAAAAGAACCTCTGACCTATGATATTTTGTTACTGATATTTGTCTTTCTCTTCTTTATATGGCAGTGGATCTCAAGGGAGATAACATTGTTACGAAATCGTATTGATCTGGCCAATGAAAAGGGATGGAGGAGAGAATATCCTTTCATGATAATATTGTTAATGTTACCTCATATTAAAAGCTAAAGATCAAAATATCGTCAGTTGTTAATTTGTTCCCTAATTTAATGCTGACAATATGTGCCTTAACCATATTTCATACACTTGCTCAGTACATGGACCAAAAGCAGAAGCTTGAATCTCCGTCAGAACAGTCACGTTTATTGAGTGAAATTCCAAAAGTAATTCCTGAAATGGTTGATACCAATCTGTCACCTGAAGACTCCTTTGGAAAAGATAAGCTTGACCAAAATGATATTCCAGAATTAGCCATTGGAGAGATTTGTAATTCTGTTGAACAATATTCCACACATGGTGGTTTTGCTCAATGTCTGGATAAGAGAACTACCAATCTGTCACCCGAAGACTCCTCTGGAAAAGATAAGCTTGACCAAAATGATTTTCCAGAATTAGCCATTGGAGAGACTTGTAATTCTGTTGAACAATATTCCACACATGGTGGTTTTGCTCAATGCCTGGATAAGAGAACAGATGTTGTAGGTCTGTCATACTTTCCTATCTATACTCCTTCTGCTTTCATATATCTATCTTGTTCTTATTACTACAATATTTTAACATTCTTTATATTGTGTTCTTGATATTGCATCTGTTATTATCTTCACATTCTTGTCATACTGTTTTACAATTATAAATCTATATATGAATGTCTATTTTTACAATTAAAACTTGATTCGTCATTCCTTGCCTTTGGCGCTGTTGCGTTTTAATTATCATATTTGCTCTGAAGAAATCTCTAGAAAGAATTAATGTTTTCATTTTTGAACTCGTTGTTTTATCTTAATGAGTAGTTTTTTTTATAAAAAAAAAATGCCTTGTATTTTATCAATTATTTTATAAATTAAGGTTCTAAAAATTGGGATGTTACTGATGTTAGCGGCCAACACTCTGTGGGATTTAGTCCCACATCGGATAGATAGGATTCTTGAGTAGAGTTTATAAAGGTGAGGCACTCCTCGCCTTACAAGCCGGTTTTGTAAGGATGAGTTAGGCCTCGATATTCGTGACAATTGATGTACTATGATATCATAGTATCAGTTCAATATAAGCTTTTAATGTTTTATTATGCAGAAGAGGCTCACTTTCAGAATTTATAATCTAATGGTGATATTTTTATTATTTCGCTATTATATTTGATTGACTATATCCTCCTTTGAGGTTCTTCATGCATGAAAATTTTAATCTTCATACATGAAAATTTTAATGTGCCACTGATTTAGTTAATATTTGTACTAAGTATATATAAAATGTGGCTCACAATATCCTGTGTTAATTTTCATGACTTAGGTCCAAAAACTCCGGTGAAAATTTACAATGATACAGCATTACCTGCCACTGCTGAACAATTGTCTGTCCATACTGCTTCCCAAAACAGAGACACTTCTCAAAAAAACCTGGTTCAACAATATACCTCAGAAAGACGAGATGATCTCAAGCCTGCACTCCTTAAAGAATCAAACTCGGATTGTCAGACGGTAAAGGAGTGGCCAAGCGTTACGGTTGTTGTTCCTGTTAAGGCGACCATCAATGATGTTATTGAGTTAAGTGACAGTGATGCAGAAGATGTGAATATCAATGTCACTTCAGCAGGAAGAAAGGGAGTGGAAAGTCCTGATACTAATATTTGGCATTGTTCGGGTATTTATGGTAGTGGAACAAGAGGGCCAGTTTCATTGTCTGCACTCAAACGCTGGAGTGAATTCCAATCTGATTCCGCGTCTTCTCAGTTCAAGGTCTGGAAGACAAGTGAGAGCGAAAGAGAGGCAATGTCTTTGAGAGATGCACTTAAGCTCTTTTTTCCCTAATGTCAAAGTAAATCAAAATGAAGGGAAATCACCTCTGTTGAATGCATCACCGTACTTTTGTTTTCACCAAATAGCTGCCTGTTCAAAATGTTGCTAGTGTAAAAGTACTTTATCCTCCACATTTTGAGTGTCTGAAAAATTTACCACTATAATCTATATTTCTCTTGTGAATCTCTAACATGTTTTGTTTTTGTTTCTATTGTACTACTTGCTGTACAATTTGAGCACAAAATAGGAAGCTCGATCTAGTGATGTGCATTTGAAATTTTTAAACTGCCAAACGAATCCCTGTCATGCCATTGAGTGTGGCAAATCAAAGTTTCATTTTACACTAGCAACATTTTATAAATCATAGTGCACCACAATTCTGCAAAGTTTCTTTCCATTAGCAGGTCATGGTGCTACTACATATTTGGTTGGAAGCTACACGAATACTCCTCTATCTTATAGACTAGATACATCACCGAAGCTAGCATAGTTGGTGACTGAAGCCAGTCACAAAATGAACATTAGTTCTAGGAAACATGATATCAATCCTATCATTCAAACAAAACAGGGGGATTCAATAAACAAATTCAGACCAAAATTCTATTTAGATGAACAATTTTTAGCTTATCGTATTAGTGTTTATACATCAACAATTTTTATAGCAAAAAATAAAATTATTTTTATATAAACTATAAAATGTTTTTATAAGTTATCCTAAATTTTGTATGACAATAAGTTTTAAAAAAAAGTCTCAATAAGTGCTTATGTCAATAAATAAATTCAAATAAGTCAATCGAAACAGATTCCAATTATTGTACTCTATAAATTTTACTCTATTATTGTGCTGATAATTACAAGTTTAATGGGAATGTCTCTATTCTAGTTCACCGGATTCGGAAGCTTCTAAGTTGAGATGGCATGTACAAATCAACCATACTTTGCGAGAAGAAAATAGAAATGCTGATTGACTTGCAAACTTTAGTATTTCTATGGATCATTTGAATGTTTTTGTTTTGAAAAATCTTACTATAGAGCTTCAAAAGCTCCTTTTGATGATGTTTCCGAGGCTTGCATGCCCACTTGCCCAGGAATGTCCGATTAGCTTAGTTTTTTTGTTTTTTGTTTTGGCTTTTTCCCTCTCATGCACCAAAAAAGAAAACAAGAATGGACACGCTTTTGATGTTGAGGAGTCTTACACTAAATATACGGACTTAGATTTCATGCAGTCAAAGAATCTTGTAGTCATGCAGTCACTGTTTTGGAGGCCCGTAGATTAAATTTTGATGGCTCAAATTTAAAAATCATCAAATAAATAAATAATATACATCAATAGCTGAATTAACCTGCGGTCAAATAGTGATTGCAGGAAATCCATCACCTAAATATACATTTTTTAAGTACAGCATATAGTTGCACTCATCAAGATCCCTGAATTTTATCATATTATGAAAGTCAAGTAATATGCCAAACTGAATTGCCATAAAAAACATACAAAGAGGCATTAAAACATGTTACATAAAAAATGTGACACATACACACATAATCCTATGATATAACAGGTTATCTCAGTGTAAGATGATAATATAGTTACATACTGATTATTACAGAGCCATGGTAGAAAAATAAGGATTGTATTTTGCAAATGAAAAAAATATTGATATAGAATATTTCTTTGTGTTGAAAATGGAAAAATATCATATCGAGTCATTGTACAAAACTAATGATTGTATTTTACATAAACAATTTTAGTTTTCGACACAGCAGAAAGTGCTTCTATGGACTGTTGCTTGCAGCATTTTCTTTCCTGATAACTCGCAACTGTTCCTTGAGCTCTTTGCTCTTTTCAAAGTTGGCCTTTCTCTTCACAGCTTTCTGTTGGAACACACAAGACAATTATAATGAAAACCAGATCAAAGTAAAGATCTTTAAAATATTTAATAAGAAAAATAAAATAAAAACTGAAAAATCTCACTTCTGCTCTGAAGCAGCGATCCAATTTTATTTTCAAATCTGTACATTCGCCAAAGAATTTTGCATAAGGATGTTCCACGTGACACTTTTGAAACTCCTCAATAATCTGAATAAAACACAGTCTGAATTGAAGTATGCTAATATATATATATATATATATATATATATATATATATATATATAGGTTCACAATTGCAGGAGAATATATGATGATAACATTCAGCACCAAAGGAAAAAGATAAATTATCTAAACTTCTAAATCGGGTAAATTCACTAATTGATTCAAAATCCACTATGGACTGTCAAAGGGAATACTAATTGACAGGAAAACCAATAACCCTTGGCAATACCTCCAAGTGACTTAAGTCTCATTTCATTGTTACAATATAATGCTCCAATGCAGCCAAAGTCTTTTGTTTATGACAAAATATTCAACTATCGATAGCCTGATATCCCGGGCATGGAAATATATCAAATTGATTATAAGCCAAGTAGCACTACTCACTCTTTAGATTAGAGGAGTGTCTGGTATCCGCCATGTGTTGAACACATGTAACTAACACGACACTGACACATGTAGTTACATTCAATCACTTCTATGTTCTTAGACTATAATCGGTGTCTAAACATTTGCGTCACAAACAAACACATTGATGGTACAACACAGCATTACCAATAACAATGAGAACATTAATAATTCGAAAAAAATAACTGAACATTTTAAAAAAATGATGATAGAAGAAACTCACTTCAGCGCACATAGGGTGTTTGTGCAATGTTAAAGGAGGATGCATCTTCTTACACAACCAAATCAATCAGCAAAACCTTATCCTGCAATTCAACTACCCAACTATTATGTTCCGTTCACAGTACTAAAAAAATCTGCTATAAACCAAAAAATTAGAATTGACCCAGAAGCTACATTTAATCTTGCAAATTATAGCTTTTTGCCATCGCATACGCCTGCTTTTTGGTGTGTATTGCAAAAAATCGCCTGTTTCCATCCCATATTAATGTTGGCGGGTTTTTTTCCGAGTCTGTGGACGAAGTGACAAGTACCACTGGAAACTCACACACACAACTACAAGATCCCGAGTAGATATTCAGCCTAACAATATTGTTATTTTCAATTTTCAGTTGAGCTAGGCCTTAAGAACTAATGTTGGCGATTTTATGTTATTAATCACTTGATCTATGGAATATCAGCTGATGAACAATTAATGAATTAGCCAAAATAATGAAGACATAGTATACTTAATTTAGCTCTAACTACATAATTGATTATTTGATGTCTTTAGAAGCATGAGCCTCACAAATATATGAAAAAGATTGAGATGATATTTCTATGCTTCCTGTTTCAAGCATTTCCTCAAACATGTGGTGAGCACAAACAAAACTGAGAAAAAAACAATCTTTCACTATAAAGGGAAATCCACGCATATAAAAAGTGGGAGAAAAAATGAACTTACAAGATGCAAAATTGCGATGGAAGGGTGAAACCAGAATTTCAGAGGGTGATGCTGCTCGTGAGGGGTTGGAGAAGATGGAAAAAGGAATACACAAAGCCCCTCAAATGTAAAATTGTTTAAATTTTTTTTTGGAATACTAATTTTCTATTTTTAATAAATGAATGAATATGCTTCGAAAAAAAAATAAATGAATGAATATGTAATTAATTTTTTTTTTGACAATATAATATGTAATTAATTGTTAAAAAAAGTAATTAATTGTCAACAACAAAAATTGATATGGTAATAAAAATACGAAGTAAAGTTATTTTATATTATTTCACCAAAAAAAGAAGAGTTATTTTATATTAAAAACAACAATTTTAAGTCTAATTAGTTAAAGAAGTAAAAAAAGTTTGGTTTAGTAATAAAAAATTCAAGTTTCTTACAATGGGTGTGTTTGGTAAGTCCAATAAGCTAGCTTATAGCTTATAAGCTTGTTTGAAAAAAACAAAAGTGTTTGGTAAAAAGCTTTTCTCACGAGCTTATAGCTTTTTTTGAAATGTTATTTCAAGTAGCGTTTGAGCTTATAGCTTATAGCTTTTTACGGTTTTTTTCATTTTTAACCTTTAATTTAATTTTATTATTTTTTATAAAATAAAAAAGTACCCACTAAAAAAAACTATCCACTACATATAAATGTCTTTTTATGTCTTTTTATATTTATCAATCATTTAAAAAGTTAATTTTACCAAACACTTTAATTTCAATCAGCTAGCTTTTCAGCTATCAGCTATAAGTTTGTTTTTCAGCTATAAGCTAGCTTATAGCTTAATTTTACCAAACAGAATTAGTTTTGAGGGCTAATGCTATGGTGGACCACCTTCACAAGTGGTCCACCGTGGACAAGTGATCTACCGAATATGAATTTTATGAAATTCACTGTTGGATTGAAAGATTATATCGTATAGATCATCCATAAATTTTTTAAAATTTTTTGAAAATCATTTGATATGTTATTGAGACCCATCAAGATTTACGTTATTTAATAAACCGTTAATCTTGATGTGTCTCAATGACATATCAAATGATTTTCAATTTTTCTAAATTTTTCTATCGATGATCTATATGATATAAACTTTCAATCCAACGGTAGATTTTGTAAAATTCGTATTCGTTATAATGTTATTCATAACTAGTTCATCATGGACCACTTGATGAAGTGGTCATATTAGAATTTACCTAGTTTTGAGGGTCTTTTTGTATATTGGAAGAAAATGAGTGATGATTTTACTAAAATGTTATTTTTAACTAACGACATATTTTAACTGTAATAAATAAATGCTTATAAAAAAAAACTGTAATAAATAAATATAAAGTAAAGAATAATAAATTGAGATTAATGGTTGGTCGAATTTCGTTTCTCTACCCTGGCTTGCCGATTGGAGTGAATCTTCGCGGTATATTTTTTTGGAATTATGAAATTATCTGGTTGATAAATTAAATAAGAAACTATTTGGTTGGAAGAGTAAAAAAAAATTAAGGGTGCTAGGATGATACATCCGTGTAAAAAAAAATTAAAATCATCTTCAAAGTATATTTTCTTTCTTTCTCCAACGCTCCTGTAAGTTTTAAGATGTTAGGAAGACTCACTGGATTAAGTGGAATACAATGTGTTTAGATAAGGAGTGTGGTGGATTGGGTGTTCGGAGGATTAAGGAGTTTAATTTTGTGTTGTTTGGGCGGTGGTGGATGATGTTAGAGGAGAGGGATGAGTTGTGGTTTAAGGTTCTTTTAGCTAAATATGAAAAGGAGGAAAATGGTCAGTTTAAAGAAACTGACGGTAAGACATTGATATGATGGAAGAATTTGAACGATATTAGGGAAGACGAGTGGTTTGATGAGAATATTAATCAGAAACGGTGAGAAGGTGTTGTTTTGGAAGGACGACTACGTGAAGGGAGTACCTTTAAATCTAAATTTTCTCGATTATTTAGTTTAGCATTAGAAAAAGATGTATCGGTGGCTGAAATGTGCGGGTTAGGGTAAGGTGTGGGCGGGGAAGGTTGGATATGACCGGATTCGAACTCGACTCTCTCCCTTATATATATATATATATATATGAGGTTTTCTAACTTAGACCCTAGTTAGGTCTAAGTTAGCAAGGTGCACCTTTTGAGTTGGACAAAAATACCCTTTTTTTTTTTTTTTGAAATAATAGAACAACTGGGGCATGTATGTAATTTGCATCATAAAAATACCCTTTTTTTTTTTTTGAAACAATAGAACAACTATTACATTTTTTAAATTTCTTCCAAATTTCGACCTCATTTTACGTGCGAATCGAACGCCGATTTCAAAAACTAATACCGGAAACCTTTGTAAAATTGAAAAACGATCAAAATCCATATAAGGAACGTCGAGTTTCGTTGAGTATTGAGGGAGATCGAACCGGGTCAAAAACCGGGTCGCACGACCCGTTTCTGCATAAAACGGGTGGGAGGGACGATGAACAGTGCGCGTCGCCCACGCCCACTCTCACCGGCGGCGCGTGTGGGCGCGTGCGGCCTCAGGGAGGCTCTATTTTTTTTTAGTTTTTCATAATAAAATAGTAGATAATATTCTGGAAATTTTGGTATATTGTATGAAATTTTTGGAGACCCGAAACTATTTTTAGTTAATTAAATGAGTAAAAAGGTAATTAAAAATATTATAATTCCATAAAAAATTTCCAAAATTTTATGTAAAGTACTATGAATTATTTAGAACCCTCTTGTGTACCTCACTCTCCCTAGTTCAAGTCATGAAATTATTTTCACAAATTCCGCTGATTATTTAAAACCATTTAACAAATAATAATAATAATTTCATAGATTTGTACTCTGAAACCAATTGTTTTTTTATTTGTTTCTAATAAAATATTAGATAATATTCTGGAACTTTTGGTATATTTTATGAAATTTTTTGAGACCTGAAACTATTTTTCGTTAATTAAATGAGATAAAACGGTAATTAAAAACTATTGTTTGCTTCTGAAACCATTTAGCTGGAAGAATAGTTTCAGAGAGTTATACTGTGAAACCATTCTAGCAGTAAAATGGTTTCAGAAGCAAACAATTAAAAATCAACTCCCCTGAAACCATTCTATCAGTGAAATGGTTTCAAAGTACAACGCTCTGAAACCATTGTACCAGCTAAATGGTTTCAGAATGGTTTCAGAAGCAAACAATTAAGAAATTACTCACTGAAACCATTCTACCAGTAAAATGGTTTCAGAGAGTTATACTGTGAAACCATTCTATCAGCTAAATGGTTTCACAGTATTATATAAAGATAATTAAAGGTAGTGAAAAATTGAGTTTTTTTTTTTGTGTCCAAATCAAACGAACCAAGTCTCTATTTGTAGACAAAAAAAAATTATGAATTTTGGTATAAAAATAAAAAAATAAAAAATTAATTTACAACGAAATAATTGAGTTTAAAGTATTAAATGAAAAAAAAAACACGCCAACCACCCAGCAGTTGACACGTGTGCTGCTTTTTTAAAATGAAATTTTCTCTCTCCAGGCGCAGATCTAGTGTGGTGCACGCGCTGGCTTATCATGGAGATGGATGATCTGGACTGTCTGATTGATCCGACAGCCATGATGAGATCATCTCTTGGCCGTTTGATGGAAATCAACGGTCTGTAACGGTGGTCCTGCGGTAGGCGCGCGACACTAGATCAGCGCCAATATGTTTTTTTTTTTTTTTTTTTAAAAAAAGAAAGGGTATTTTTGTCCAACTCAAAAGGTGCACCTTGCTAATTTAGACCCAACTGGGTCTAAATTAGCAGCCCCCTATATATATATATATATATATATATATAAGTTTAGGATGAATTTACCATTTTGTCTATGGAAAAAAAATCATAAGAAACCCATTAGAAAAAGGAACCGAACAAAACATTCTCTCATACTCTTCCCTCTTTCCAAAACCTTCAAAATTCTTCATACTCTTCTTCTTCATCACCATCGATTCCTTCATCTCTGATCATTGCTGCTTTCTGTGAAAATCATCAATTGATGGAACGGAGTAAAAAAGACTTACTTAGATTGGTATTTTCATGGCCACTTCAAGATATACTCAACGATCATCTTTTTAGAGACAGGGTTTCTTTCTTTACTCTTTTACCCTTTTTAATATACTCTTATTACTTCTATTTTCAACCATCAAAATTTCACCTTGCAAATTTCATTCATCAATGTCTATGACTATGCCTTTTTTTCTTCTTATTATTACAATAATGTGATTGTTTAATTAGGCTAGTAATTAAACTTGTTGTCCATTAATGTTGAGCATTTTGATGATTTCATATATAGTCTTAATGTTGTTACTTAGTGTAGTGTTGATGTACTAGTAGCAGTAGTAGTAGTATAATTTAATAGTATGATTGTAACCATTTACAATTTAATTGATATTTGTATAGTGAAATATTCAATTTTTAAGCTGTAATCTTTAAGAGTTCCTACAAACTGTTGTGTGTTTGAGTACCGATCATTTCCATTATACTGAAAACTTGATCAAGTGGATGTGTGTGTATATATAGCAAAGGAAAGGACCTCGGTTTCTTTGTAGACAGTCAATTAGGGCTTTTAAGTTGCAGAAGAGGAAAATGTATAATCAGTGTTGTCAATTATCTGCGATGGTGGATTGTGGCGGCGGATTTTTTCATAACTGCCATGACCAATTTGTGAAGGAAGCCCCATTGCGTTTTATGGCGGCTAAAAATAACTGATTTTTTGCTTTCTTCCATAACACTGACATATATACAAAAGTTATGAAAGTAAAAAATATTTGCGTTATACACACCTTCAGATTTCATAGATATTTTCTTGAACGATTGTTTTTAGACTTTGCTTGGGAGAGGTTTTGGAGGGGAGGGGAATGGTTTATTATAAGCCTTCCTCCCCTTGTTTTGGCAGACTTTTTGACAACTGCCACGGCGGTTTAAAATGGAGGATTTTTGGCTTTCCACAATCTAACAGTAACACTGACATATATAGAAATTTTTTAAAGCTAAAAATATTAGTGTTATACACTCCCCCTTCGGATTTGATGGATGTTTTCTTGAACAATTGTTTTTTAGACTTTGTTTGAGATGGGAAGGAAGGGTTTATAGTAAGTCCTCCTTTATTTGTTTGGGAATTTTTTCTGAATAAGAGGGAAAGGGTTTTATTGGAGTTTATTAAAAACCTTTCAAAGCCTTCCTTCCTCCATTGCTTTTTGTAGTTTTCTAAATTGGGGGGTTTTACTTACCCTCCCTTCCAAACAATGTGAGGGATCGGCATCTCTTTCCCTTTCATCCTAACTCTCAAACACAACCTTAGCGGAAAATAAGGAACTTTTATTTATTTCAACTTGCATATAGCACAAGTTAGATGTTCTATGTGATCTGTAACTTGCTTGATTGTGTATTCAATGTTCATTGCATTCTGTAAGTAACTTCAAAACTATAATTTTTTATATCTTTTAAACAGGTGAGGCAAATTCCAAAGACATTCTCGTCAGGAAGTCACTATCTCGACTCGTTTATTTTACCTCTTATTGAGGAAACTCGTACAGAGTTATGCTCAAGCATTAAAATGGTGTCAAAAGCTCCAACATGGGAAATAACTGATATTGAACTCTCCAATGATTATGAACCTCCACTTGATTTGTTTTACAAGATTGAAATCAAAATAGTAGCGAATACTGACGAAGATGGGAATATTTTTGAGCCTGAGCCAGGACAACTCATTGCTTTGACTGATAGGAGACCGACATGCATCGATGATTTGAGTACGCCTGGAAATTCCTATAGTATTGCTTCAATTAAAAGGGTTAGAAAGAAGGAAAATACTGAAGATGTATATGAGGCTAAAATACTAACCTCAAAGCCCATTGAATTAAAACAGTACTGGCAAAAGGATGACACATATATATATGGTTTTGGTGTCTATCTTTGCAACATGACAACATTTATTCGTATATGGAATGCACTAAACTCAGATCCAGATGGCCCAAGCATCTATATCATTAAGCAACTGCTCCAACCTGATTCTGGTGTAAGAAAGTGATTTATATACCTTGTAATACCACTATCTATTGTATGGAAGTTCAATTGTAGATGAAGCTAAATATTTTAATATTTTTTTCCCTTTATTATTCCTTACCTACTCGTGATAGCCTTATTGGTTGAATCAATGCATTTACATACTTTAGTTGGTTTCATCTTCATACAGGTTGGAGAAAATTGTGCTCAATGTTTCTCTAGAGAAAGGCATTCTATTGATACATCAAAACTTGGTGCTGTCATCCGATCATTTGATTTGAATGAAGCTCAGGAAGAGGGTGTGTTAAGTTGTGTAGCTGCAAGGGAATGTTCTCATAAGAATACAGTGAAATTGATTTGGGGACCTCCAGGGACGGGGAAAACTAAAACGGCTAGTTCTATATTATATTCCCTTCTCAAAAGGAGATGCAAAACACTTACTTGTGCCCCAACTAATGTGGCAGTACTGGAATTGACATCTCGGTTTATAAGGCTTGTAATGAAGTCCCTTGATTATCTCACTTATGGTCTTGGAGATATAGTATTGTTTGGTAACAAAAAGCGGATGAGGATCGACGACGATGATGATCTTTTTGATATATTTCTAGATTACCGTGCAAATGTTCTTTCCAAGTGTTTTGCACCTTTGTCTGGTTGGAAACATCATTTAGAACTCATGATATGTTTACTTGAAGACCCTGAAAATCAGTATCATGAATATTTGAATTCTGAGGTAAAGAGGGATTATGAGATAGATAATGATGATTATTTGAAAGAAGAGAAGGAACTACTTGCTATTGCAAATCAACAAACAAATCAGGAGAAAAGGGATATATATTCCCAGGGTCCAAATATTTGTAAGCAAAACGAGTGGAAGAAGATAGTTAATAAAACTTTAAGAGAAAACAGGTTGTCTTTTAAGGAGGGAAACAAAAGTAAATATGACAAACAAGAGAAGAAGGATTTTCTTTCTCATGAAAACAGAATAAAAAGATTGACATTTCATGAGTTTGTCAAGAAAGAATTGAATTCCGTTAGGACACAGATGAGGACATTCGCTGTGCATATGTGTACTCATTTGCCAACTGCTTTTATTTCATTAAGAATGGTGAAACGTTTATTTGAATGTCTTGATTGGCTCGACCTCCTTGCAACAGTGCTATCAAACAATTCCATTACTGATCAAGGATTTAAACTTGCCCTTGCTTCATCTTATGCTGATGAATGTAAAGTTAGTTCCTGTACTTGGCAGTATAAGCTGTGTATGACAAGGAAAGAATGCCTTGAAAGACTGAAAATTCTTCGAGATATGTTGATTCTTCCTGATTTTTTTGATGAATATTCAATTAAAAGCTTTTGTTTCAAAACATCCCGCATGATATTTTGTACTGCTTCAAGCTCTTCTAGATTGCACACAGAAGGACTTGATAGACTAGAAATGTTAGTTATCGATGAAGCTGCCCAACTGAAAGAATGTGAGTCAAATATACCTCTACAACTTCCTGGTCTTCGCCATGTTGTACTTATTGGAGATGAGAAACAATTACCTGCACTCGTCAAAAGTGAGGTGCGTTCCATTCTTGTTTGTTCTTGACTTCCAAGTATGCAAACATGTCCAGTATCCTTCTCTCTCTCTCTCTCTCTCTCTCTCTCTCTCTCTCTCATGTTCATTTCTGAAATTCATGGGCAAATTTTCAACATCTTGGGAATTTTTTTGTTGCTAATATGCAGATTTCTGACAAGGCAGGATTTGGGAGAAGTTTGTTTGAAAGGCTCGTTCTTTTGGGTCATAAAAAACACCTTCTCAATGTTCAGTATCGAATGCATCCATCCATTAGCTATTTTCCAAATATGCAATTCTACGACAATCAGCTTTTGGATTCTCTAAGCGTCAAAGATAGAAACTATGAGAAGCATTTTCTAGGTGCCGATATGTTTAAGTCCTTCTCTTTCATAGATGTTGCTTCTGGAGAAGATGAACCGGATGAAGGGGGAAATAGCTGGAGAAATATGGTGGAAGTAGCTGTGGTATTGGGGATTATTCTTGAACTTTATAAAGGTAATGTGATCTAAGATATGATGATGAGTAAAAAGCAAACAATCACATTATAAATGTTTGTTATGAGTTGCTTTCTTCATACTAATGTAATGATCATACTTTTTTCTACCATGAATTGAATCTTTGCAGAATCAGTTTCCAGAAAACAGACTGTTAGTGTTGGTGTCATATCGCCATATAAAGCTCAAGTTGTTGCAATCAAAGATGCACTTGACAAAAGGTTTGGTGGTGATGTCAATAAAATAAATAATGGCTTTTCCGTGAAGGTTTCCACTGTTGATGGTTTCCAGGGCGGCGAAGAGGATGTGATAATAATATCCACCGTTAGACATAACAATATGGGAGTCGTGGGATTCATGACTAATATTCAAAGAACTAATGTTTCTCTAACAAGAGCAAGGTATGTGTTAGGAACCTATTATGCCTTACAGGGGGGAGGCTCCAATTTCCTCTCAAATAATAGGATACTCTCTCTCTCTCTCTCTCTGCCCCCCTCATTTGGCACCACCAGGGGATTTCATCCTCTGTTTCTACTTCCCCTTTGCAGTCCAAACCTCCTTCTGTGTTGCACTTTGACTCTTTCCGTTATCTTCCTTAACTAATCAAGTTCTCCCACCATAATATCTCTCCCGCTATCTGTGTTTCTACGTTGCTGCTTTGTTCTCTATTACAACATGTCTGATTCTTGCTCTTTTCAAACTTTCATTTTCCATTCTATCAGCTTGCTCCTTAGAATTCTGCATCATCTTGGGCTGGAACCTTACCGCTGCTCTGAAATAATCCCAAGATGAATTTTACAATCATCTTTTCAATATTTTTGCAATAATATTTTCTAACCGCTATTCTGGACTCCATCTGCGAGCTAGCCATGATGAATGTGGGAGCTGTAAATCTAATACGACTAGTTGGGAGCCTTGTACGTATACCAAGAAATGGGGGAAATCTATGAAGATAGAACTCCAAAATTTCTAGGAAAGGGACTACTCATTCCCGCGAAGGTCCCAGCTTCCTCTCAAATGACTTGATTCTTTCTCACTCCAAACCTCCCCTCTTATAGTTAGGAACAACATGCTCTAACTATCTCGGCACAACTGCCCTAACTAGCCAACTAATTCATTAATAGTCCTAACAGACACCTAACTGTATGATTTGTACCCTGATACCTTGCACACTATTTGCTATAGTTTTCCCCCTTCAAATTATGTATGTACTTTTCCCTGTCTATGTAGGTATTGCCTCTGGATAATAGGTAATGGTGAAACTTTAATGAATAGTGGCTCCATTTGGGAGGTATTAGTCGTTGATGCTATAGCTCGAGGGTGTTATCATAGTGCTGATGAGGATGAGAGATTGTCTTATGTTATTGCTACTGCCATGATTGAGCTCGGTCAAGTCGGTTATCTACTGAATATGAATTCTCTGCTCTTTAAAAAAGCAAGATGGAAGGTATGCTGCTTGAAATTATTCTTGTGCCTTATTTTATTATTAAAGATGTCATAATTCTTTAAGTTAAACCCTCCAAAAGAAGCATAACAAGAGAGGCTAAACATATCCAATTAAATTTGATTTGCCTACACATCTACAACAATTAAAAACAGGGACTATCAAATTATTAGCTTAATAAAGTGAGAGCAATCATAACCAACTTTTTCAAAATATTTAGTTTCCTCCAATCCTTGCATGTATAATACACATCATCAATCTGGACCTTAATCAAGTTTCTCTCTAAATTACATAGTGTATGGAAAAGATTCTCAAAACTGGGAAGAAATGAATAATCAAGAAAATGATTCTTTTTTTTTGTTGATAATAACAAGAAAATGATTCTAACTAGAATAAAGATTGATCAAAAAAGTTGAGAAAAGAAAAATTCTTTGAATATCTTTATGTTACTATCAATTGACTGAGATAATAGGATTGAAAGAGAAGATACAAAAGGTTTATAATGAAGATGATAACTTTGCACTCAAAACTACCCCAAGGGAGCACTCCCCTCACTATAGCATTCTCTAGTTGACAACTTTCATAAAATGAATTCCTGATCCTCCTAAAGGGAGATTAGTCCTATTTATAAGCCATAGGATTAACAGCAATTCAAACAGAAAGTCTAACAAACTTAACAACTAACTAACCCATAATTAACTTCCTAACAAAGTCACATTTATTATAAGTATCAACACATATAGGCAATTCCTAGTTCATCAGTCAGTGTATTTGTCATTATTTATCCCATTTAGAAAATTCGTAATCACAACATGTTTCCTTGTTGTCATGTGTCTCGTTAGCATCAAACACAATATAGATGATCACTTTCAGATGGCTTTTCTGATTGAGATGCAGCAGGCTGTAGACTCCTGATATGACCTTTATCTTTGCACACGATAAAAGCTTGAATCTAATATGTTTTATCCACTTGGTAAAATCTAAAAATACATCTTTCACCATCAACATCTACTCGTGTTCATTCTTAACCTTAGCTTAGACGTGTGCTCTGCCCTGACAAATCAGTTTGCTTAAACCCAAATTTTTTCACACCTTAAATTTATCTAATGATATTCCTTTCAGATCAATGCATTTATCATCACTGAAAAGTGCACTAAAATTAAACTCCTCTTTCCTTAAAGGAAATTATATTGAGATCGATGAAATTTAGCCACTTTAACCATTATGACAGATGCAGTGGATAAAAGTGTTGTGTTCTCAAAAATATTTAAACAGCTTAATCATTTTCATTATTTCATGTATTCTTAATCTTTTGTGACTATGTATCTTAATCATAGGTTTGCTTCAATCAAAGTTTTCTGATCTCTATGGCAAGAATCAAGAACACTGAGGATTGCAAGAAAATATGTTCTCTGCTAATGCAACTTACAAGTGGGTGGCATCAGCCTCGCCAGGAGATAAATATTGGAGTTGTAGATGATACTTCTTCCCAACTTTTGGGGCTGTGCAAGGTCAATGAGTTACTTTATCTTGTATGGACCATCGACGTTCTTGAGGAAAATTCAAATTATGTCCAGGTTTTGAAGATTTGGGATGTTTTGCCAATATCCGAGGTATCCAAGATGGTGAGGGATATTAACATCTTTTGCAGGAATTATTCTGTTGATATTCATAAATGCTGCAAAATCAGATGTTCTAATGGGTATAGTTCTACTTCTAATTGTATTACTTGCTTCACATTGTTAAAAATAGTGGAGAATTCATTTCAAGTATAAGTGTGCTAATATAATCAGTTACTGCAGGGATTTTGTTGTTCCAATGAGATGGTCGGCTAATTTGAATAATCAAACCAATCATAATCTGCCACAAGATGATCCAATGCAGACAATTTGCAACCAACTTGATTTGCTCCAACTGAGGGATGTTTAATTAGAATGAATAGGTTTGTTACCCTCTTCTCACCTCTCTTCAATTTTGTTTCTATTACACAAACCTCTCCTTTTTTATAAAAAATAAAAATTCTAGAGGTACATATAAGTTATTTTATGCATATTTTTTTGTACGTTTCTACAAAAGAGAAGAGGTTAGCGCAATGTAAGTACAAAGAGATATTAGAACATCATTGTCTCAAATTCATTCAAGTTACAGGGAAGTTTGAATTTGCCTTTTTGGAACTTCAACTTCACGGCCATGTCTTATTTTATAAAATATTTTCTTTCTAAATTCTGAAGTAGGCCTTTACTTTTATTAAGGAAAATGAGATATTGGCCTTGGTTTTTTAGTTTATATGTCCGTCCATCTTGAAACTTATAATAAATCAACATCAGGGTCTCTTGCACATTTGAACGATTTATTTATGAACTTTCCAATCCGGTTTCTTCATGCACTTTCACATTATTTATTTCCTTTTTATTTTCTTTTATTGATGTTGAGGTGAATGATGAAACTTGCTATTTCATTTTCAGAAATATTGGATTTTGGGAACATACCAGACAGCTGTGATTTTGAAAACAAATCTAAAATTTAATGTTTAGGAAGGCATCTGCTGCTACTGGAAGTACAAGGTCTACCGAGTATTTGGTCTGGATCAGGTTTTTGTAACATTGCTTAGGATGAGGGATTTGACTCCTGAAGTGAAGGATACACTTTATAGGGTAAAATGCAGGGTTATAACGGTTGATCGGAAAAATCAGCGAGATTGAGATTAAATACAGCACATATATCACAAATTATGAAGCTGAAATCTATAGCGATGACAGAAATTTACCTAGTTTTTTTTTTACTAAAGAAATTTACCTAGTTGAAATTTCATGTGATTCTGAGCCAATCACATATTTTCATGGCCTCCACTCACCATGAAATTGTCTTTTTAATGGCCTCCACTCATCAAAACAAGTTAGTTTTCTGTAGATATTTGAGTAGTTAATCAGGCATTAGGTTGGTGCAAGTTGCACAATACTTGTGTTTGATTATACATGTGCATAATAATGTTTTAGGTTGTGTTTGATTATATGTTTTGTATTCTTTGGAACAAGAAAATAAAAAACAATCTGGTGTTGTTTTTTGTTCACTCTATATTTTTCTCATTTGTGTTTTTGTACTCACCAATGTTTGTCGTCACCTGGAACTATCATCCGACACACTTTGCCCTCGCTTCCCACCACCCTCCTCCACCACCACCGCTGGACACCTTTGACAAGTGTTGTTTGAAATCTTCAACCACCAGTTTCGTCGCCTTCCATCGCCACTGCTACACAATACTTTCACAGGTGCGGCAAACTGGTAAACTTGCACACTCCACTGCTACTATGGTTCAATAGCTTTCACTATTTTAATTATCATTCCCTAACGCCCTTCATCAACGCGACCATTCGAAACTCTCCTCCACTACGCAGTGCCTCCTAGCACTCTATTTCCAATACGTGTTCTCAACATTTTTGACAAACAAGTTTTTTACATTTAGTTAGTTAATTTAAGTTAAATAAAATATTTATGTTTAACCAATTATATAAGATGATTAATCACTGCTTGATATTCAAAGTAGGGTTTTAAGATGCTCCACCAACCTCAACTTATAGATTGCTTTGTAGTTTATTATAGAAAATGATTTGATTGGAAAAAATCTCAACTGATACAACTGCACTATACATTCGAGGACAATAAACAAAACAATTGATTCATATATTTTCACTTTATTTAACTTTATTTCTACTCATTTTTAATATTCTTATAATTGAGTTTTGAGTCTAACTCATCCTTACAAAACCGGCTTGTAAGGTGAGGATTGCCTCTAGTTTATAAACACTTAGTCAGGTCATCTCTCAACCGATGTGAGACTTCTTAATACACTCCCTCATGCCCAACACTATTGGGCTTGGTGCGCGGATATAAACGGTGGGTGGCCCAATAGCGAAAACTTGATAACATGTGGCTCAACGGATCGTGAAGAGGCTCTATTACCATCTTAGAATTGAATTTTGGGTCTAACTCATCCTTACAAAACCGTCTTGTAAGGTGAGGATTGCCTCTAGTTTATAAACACTTAATCAGGATCGTCTTAGTTTATGACAAATATCAGTCTCAATTGTTGGTTTTAAACATTTTCTATTAAATAAATTAATCAATATGTTATAGTAATTTTCAGTATTATAATGTGAGTACGGATCCTCTCCATTTGGAGAGAAAATGGCCATCATTCTCAATTTCTAGTCACAAATAAAGAATGTAGCTTCCTTACACTTTCCACCAAAATTGCTAAGAAAGTAACCAATAATATTTCACAAAGCCGACCTCTCTTTTAGATACCCAATCAAATAATGTAATGACTTTTAATTGACTTGACGTCAACATCTATGTACCTTTGTTCTGTAGTTTGCTTTGCTTTACACTATTTATAATAACCATTCCACGAGATATTTCCACACTACTTTATTGCTGTCTCCCAGGTTAAACATAAGAGATAATTGAATCAACAAAAATTAATGTATTTGATCTGGAAATAGTAGTATGAACACCTGTTTTTACTTTTCCTTTTTTTCTTTCTAATTTACAATGAAGACAATGAGGATCGAACTTAGAACATCATGCATATTATCAAATCCTTCACCACTAAATCAGCCTGATGGCTTTGTTTCTAGTTTAATTGTGACGTTTATTGTGTGCGTCATGTTGCTTTTTATGACCATAAATTAAGGGTCATCAAAGGTTAAATATGTACTATTTCCTCCTTATATAGTAAATTTTGGTTTTTATCTCTAAAAAAAATCACATGTTTTTATCCAAAAAAATTATTTTTAATCTGTAATCGACAAATTTTTGACATTTGTTTAACATAATATGGACTTATATAGATTTAACATAATATAGACACATACCGAACATATAAAAATCGTAACATTAACATTAAAATAAATATAAATTGGTTATTAAAATGATTTTTTCTTCTAGGAATGAAAATTAAAGTTTGCTAACGGGACGAAAAACATATTTAAACATTAAATTAATATACGAGGAGAATCTTCTTTCCACTTTCATCACTAGTACTAAGAAACCATGGTATACCTGATGAGCAAGTTATGTGTTAACTATTTATTTCCTTAAGGTCTAAGAAATTCTTTATATTTTGTCTGTCCTTGTGTTCTGGTTATTTAGCATGTATAAAAAGAAGCTCTGAGTGACATTGTTGCTACATGCTTTTCATTGCCTTGTTCAGAAAGAAGTTATCATAAAAAAAAGAGAGCAAAGTATGGAGAAGAGTTATAATTCTAAGAAGGAGGATCTTGATCTTGCAAGTTTGGTAGAAATTGTACTTTCTTGGACTTTCAACGATGTTCGCAACCAAAACCTCTGCAAGAACAAGGTAGAAATTTAGATATAATGAATTTGAATGATAAAATATTACACACTTTATGTCCCTCGTGCAAAAATTACACATTAGAGGATCCATTTCCGAAAACACGCTAAGCTCCTAAGAAAATATGTTGAAAACTAATATTATAAGCTTACTATCTCTATGTGGCATCAATGTTTTAACCAACCAGGTATGCTTCTATTGATTCCATAACATAAATTTAATGGATTTTTGTTTGGCAAGATAAATTTAATGAAATTGAATTCTCTTCCGTTTCGTCCCTCTATTTTCTCTAGTAAAATTCCGGTAGTTGAATTAATCTAATGACCGAATTAATAGTGTTCGAGCATTAACATTACGAAGTTGTTGTGTCCCTCTAACGACACTTTCATGTAGCCTAAAACATTATTGTATATCTCAGGTGCAGAAGATCCCGCATACATTTATGTCGGTAACAAATTACTTAAGCTCATTTGTTCCTTCATTGATTGAGGAAACTCATTTTGATCTGGCTTCGAGCTTGTATGGCGTGCAACGCGCTCCTTTTTGTGAGATATTGACAGCTGTACCTGAAAGATCAAGAAGCTTCATACCAACCAAGTTCTTTCTTTATCAAATCTCAGTATACAGCACTAATAATGATACAAAAGATGTTGGAAAATATGAGCCAGAGGTTGGAGATCTCATTGCCTTGACAGACATCAAACCGAAAACTATCGAAGACTTAAACAGACCTAGAAGATATTATCACATTGCTTATGTTTGTGGAACAAAAGAAAGTACCAACGAGATTTCAATTCTGTCTTCCAAATACATTGACATGGAGATTAACTCGAGGAGCAACAATACACCAAAGCTTTATGCAATCTATCTTTTGAATCTGACGACAAATGTTCGTGTTTGGAAAGCCTTGAACTCAGAGTTGGAAGGTGCAAACATGAACATGATTAAAAAGGTGCTGCTAGCCAGTTCAAATGTAAGAATTGTGAAACTCAGAACAACCGTTTTCATTGTTTAGTATCATGCTACTTTAGAAATTTTATGAACTTTAACTTCTTAAATACTAGTGTGTCAAAAAACCTTCTTAAATTATTATCAACTTTTTCCTACATGTGTACATGATTGAAAATGTTCATGCATAAGTGGCAAAAAGCTTGATTCTCTATAATAAGGTCTTGAATTTGAATCTTGTGAACAAAGAAAATAGACATTGTGAGAATCCCCCCCAAATGGTCTGCCGAAGTCCTGTGAAACTTTTAAGTACGAAAGGCCTAGATCAAAAATCATGACGTCAAATATGTGCACACTCGGAGTAGAAATCCTCTCCATTTTTTAAAGAAATTGAAAGGTACATTACTATGATTTAGGATATATAGAGGCCTAATGTGTTACCAATTCTAGAAACTTGGTCCTTTATACACCTAAACCTTAATAATGAAACTCTCCGTTCCTTCTTAGAATTGAAGAGGAGCTCTACATGCAAATTCAACCCTCGAAAAGCTAGAGCGAAATTCGATTTCGTTGTTGATAGATAACTGACTCATGTTTGCTTTGTATTTTACAGAATGGAGAAGACTGTCAACTTTGCATTTCTGGGGAAAACCATAATGCAGCTTGTTCTAAAGTACAAACCATGATCCAGTCTCAAAATCTGAATGAATCCCAGAAAAATGCAGTTTTAAGTTGTGTTTCCATGAGAGAATGTCACCATAGTGACACGGTTAAACTGATTTGGGGCCCACCAGGGACCGGCAAAACAAAGACAGTGGCTTCTTTGTTATTTTCCCTGCTCAAGTTGAAAACAAGAACATTAGCATGTGCTCCAACTAATACTGCAGTGTTGGAAGTGGCTGCTCGCCTGCAGAATTTAGTTAAGAAGCATGATACCGATACATATGGCTATGGTGACATAGTGATATTCGGAAACAGATCTCGAATGAAAGTAGACAGTTACTGGTGCCTCAAGGATATCTTTCTTGATTATCGCGCAAGTAATCTTTTGAGGTGTTTTGCTCCATTGTCTGGATGGAAACATTGCTTACAATCAATGATCATGTTGCTTGAGGATCCCTCAAAGCAATATCGTTCGTATAAGCTTGATATAGAAAATGCTATTATGTCGTTAGAACAATTTGTAAGGCAAAAACACGATGATATGGAACATGGGAAGGATGATAATACTCTGACAATAGACCAACTTACGAAGGAGGAATACCTTTCATATAAGGAAAATATAAAGAATAGTGTCATGACATTGGAGCAATATGTTAAGCAGAAATTTAGTGACATTGGAGAGAAGCTCAAGGTATGTATGCAAACCTTGTATACACACCTACCAACATCTTTAATTCCATTTGAGGAGATGAAGAAAATTCCTATAGCTATTGATTGGCTCACATCTCTTGAAAGCTCCTTGAGTAAAGCCAAGTTGAAACAAGCTCTCGATGACCATGCCGATGGAGAAAGCATTTTTTATTGCCTTGGAAGGTTAACCATCAAAAGAGAAGAGTGCCTTTGCTTACTAAGATCACTTCTTGAGAAAATTTTACTTCCAGAAATTACTGACAAATATGGAATAGAAAAGTTTTGTTTGATGAACGCACGCCTGATTTTCTGTACTGCATCAAGTTCTACTAGACTTTTCACAGAACGAATGACACCAGTACAATTTCTAGTTATCGATGAAGCAGCACAGCTAAAAGAATGTGAATCAGCCATTCCATTGCAGCTGCCAGGTCTCCACCATGCTATCCTCATAGGTGATGAGAGACAACTTCCTGCAGTGGTCAAAAGTCCGGTAAATTGCTTTTCTCATTTCTGCCATTTTTTTTTTTATGATTTGAATAGTGTGCATCGTTAAAGAATACTAGTATTTTCTTATACAATTATAATATATCAAATCTAAAGGTTACTGATGAGGCTGGATATGGAAGAAGTTTGTTTGAGAGGTTGGTATTGTTAGGATACAAGAAGCATCTTCTTAATACTCAGTATAGGATGCATCCATCCATCAGCTTATTCCCAAATAAAGAATTCTACGAGGAGCAACTTGTTGACGCCCCTATTGTTAGAGAAATGAACTATAATAGGTGTTTCCTTGAAGGAAAATTGTATGGTTCATATTCTTTTATAAACATAGCTAAGGGTAAAGAGCAACGTGGTCGCGGACACAGTTCAAAGAATATAGTTGAGGCTGCTGTTATCTCCACGATCATTGAAAGCCTTAAAGAAGGCAAGTGTCTCTTCTTCCTTATCTAAAGCTCATGTGTATGAGTTAGTGAATTTAGTGCTGCATTTTTTCCTTATCTAACCCTTTTTTTTGTTACAGAATTTTCGAGGACAAGGAAGAAAGTTAGTATAGGAATCATATCTCCATATAATGCACAGGTGTATGAAATTCAAGAGAAAATAAAGCTGAGCATATCTGTTTCTGAACCCGGCTTCTCTGTTAGTGTCCGTTCTGTTGATGGCTTTCAAGGTGGTGAAGAAGATATAATAATAATCTCCACCGTGAGATCTAACAGAGATGCAAAAGTGGGTTTTCTTTCCAATAGGCAAAGAGCAAATGTGGCACTGACTCGTGCTAGGTACGCTACTCTCATTATACTTATGCTACTTCCAAGTTCTAATATCATATACTTAAGTTGATTATAAATTGGGTAATTCACGCAGACATTGCCTTTGGATATTGGGAAATGAAACAACTTTAGAAAATAGTGATTCTATATGGAAAGAACTAGTCCTTGATGCTAAGGAAAGAGGGTGTTTCAATAACGCCGATGAGGACGAGAAATTGTCTGAGGCAATTGAGGATGCCTTGCTTGACATTGAACTCCTTGACGAATCTGAATTGCCATTTAAGAAACTTAGTCTACAAGACAGATCAGAGACATTTGCTTCCACCTCCAGGTAAGAATATGGTAGAGAAGCCACATAAATCTTTGTTTACTCAATTACTTTTTTTTGGGTATACTCAAATAACCCAAAGCATCATAGATTCATAGTGTACATTGTACTAGCATTGTTGCTTGTCTGAAGAGTTAATTCTATATCTGTATACCAGAGGTTCGCCGTATACCAGCAGAGGTTCACTATATACCAGAGGTTCATCCAGGGGCCGGGGCAAGCCATGGAAACCAAGGTGGTAATGAATGAGGTTACATAGATTGCACCTGGACCATATGTTGCTAAATCCAAGACCTCGATACAGTTTGCTGCATAATATGAGACCTCGGTATTGCAAGGAAGGATGACAGGGTGTGCCAAGCCAATCCCATGCATATGTACCCTACGACTTACGTATTTACTATTAGGGAATAATTATCCACTTGATTGCATTCTTAATATGTTGGGTTGGTTGAATTTTTTATTTTTGTTGGTTGTATTGTTTTTGGCAGGTGGATAGAGTGCCCCTTGTACTTTTTCCAACATTATAAGATCTAATTGTACTTTGTTTCATTTTTTATCAATGAGTTTTTGGCTGTTAAAAAATAAAGTTAACTTAAGTAATTAAGTAATTTCTCAAATCCAATATGATAAACTACATTACTATTACCACATATATGAATTGCATATTCCAAGCATTCTTCAACTACTGTGACATTGATCTCATGCTATAATTCATTCAGTTTTAACGTAATAACAAACATGTGTTGCTTGAAACATGTGCCCTTTATCATTGAAACCTATAGATTTTAGAATACCAGTCAGACCACATGACAAAAAACTATAAAAGAACCAAACAGAAGGGTTATTAATCTACAATTCTACATGACTGAACAGGAAACTGAATCCCTTTGGTGTGGCAGAACATCATGTACTTAAACGCATTCCTTTACTTTGATGTATATTTTCCACCTAATATTTCAAATAAATTTTGCACAAATCCAAATATTTTGTTTAAAAGAATACTATATAACCAATTCATTTAGGTTCTCTAACAGAACAAGACGGTAGTTGATCCCTACAAAAATATAAATTGCAAGTCGGAGAAACATTTACTAAATGCAACTCTAAGTCGCTTAACTATTTATAGACGTTAAAAGTTTCCCTAATGGAAGAGGAAGAAGATTCATGACCAACCCCTGCCCTTCAAGGGAAAGGAAAACATATTATCAAATAAAAAAACTACAGAAGATGAAGCTGTGACAGAAACTGTATGTGACTAGATCTCAACTACATTCACATATCAGTGTCTCTTTCTCCATTATCCCGACTGAACTATTTCTCGTTCTGGACAAAACATATTTTACAGACATTGGAAAGGGGGAGGGGGAGGTTAAAAATTATCACTTCCAATGAAGTGTACTCTATTAAGTCTTACAACAGTTATAACGCCATTAAGAACTTCTGAATCTTTGTCTGTGCTCGCTCCTTCTCTTCTGGCCCATCAAGATCACCAATATTGTCATGATATTCCTAAACCACAGAAGAAGAAAAATTAATCGATTAGAGCTTCTGCTATTTCTTTTGTTTAAAAGACTGGGTTTCAAGGAGTGACCCACTTAAGGTTAGTATTCAAGCACACCATAGCAGAGATGCTAGGTTTGGTCGGTCAAAAAAAAAAAAGGAATATAATCAATTTACCAAAATTAAAGTACAACTTAAGGACAGGTACACTGCAGACAAAGCACTGATAAGGGCCAACCAAGTTCACAGACTCAATCAAATCTTCGAAATTTTAAGTGGGAACTAATATAACATTTTTAAATCGTGAAATGAAATTGCTAGTGCCTTGAAATATGGAAAAAAATATGACAAATATTGCAAAACTGATATTTAACTTGGACTTGTGACTTCATTAATGCATCTTCAATACAAAAACCGACACCAACAAAAGATATAAAATAAAAATTTGTTCAAACTTAGCCACAAAGTATGTTTACCTGAAGTATATCCTTGACATGATTTTTACTAAGTTTGTTCTGCTTGAGAAGTAGTTCAATTCTTCCTCTCATTTGTGGATGCCTATTCATAATTCATTTAATTAGGTCAGGCCAGTGAAAGCATACATATTAAAGCTCTGAAGTTTACTATATAAAGGCGCAAATACTTACTCAGAGCACCAAATGTGACCCAAAATGACAGCAACCAACTGAAAAATCATATAAATTTGTCAGTACGAAAAAGGTACTGTAAAACTGGTATCTCGTTTAGAGATGGTGCTATTATAATAAGCACCACAGGTGTTTACTAAAAATATTCCTGAATGCAATTTGAAATGGAAAATTGGAAAGAAACCGGAACTTCATAAAAAAAAAATTGTTAATAAAAAGTATATAGTTGTTTAAGTATAAAGAACATATTCCAAAGTCCAAACATGTTTTAAAAAAAAGGAAAATGCTAACATGTACCCTTCTTTAAGGGCACATGTTAAGGAGCCAAATGTAGAAATAATTTGTTGAAACTTGTGCATTTAGATTTTAAAAAATTAAATTTGTGTACTATCTAATGCAAAGTTCCTATATTTAGATACTTAACATTAACATAACCCTTAAAAAATTATAAAAGACAGTGCTATTTTTTGAAACGGTTATGGAAGAGTTCATAAAACACCAGAAACTACTACCAAGTCATTTCAGAGCATCAATTAGTCAGTTAAATAAACTTACCTGAAGAGTATAAAGTCCAGATTCTAGTTTACGATTGTACTTTTCATCCTCATCCATCTATAAAATACAGAAATATTAGATTTTGCTGTAAAATAATAAAATAAAAAAGTTACTTCAATCTGACATATACAATCAGCATAAGTAAACTACCTCCAAGTCATCTAACTTAATTTGATCCAACCGTTCAGTTTCAGCTTTGACTCTATCTGAATATCTGGTGGGAAAAAAATAGTGTGTTCAGATGAAAATAAGCTTTGAATCAAGATTCCTACTGCCACAATTTGATGATTCTAGACATACAAGATGTGTACTAGCTTTAAGCCAAGTTAATAGCAGAATGGAACAAATGGATTAAGTTCAACAATCATATGAACATCATAAGGAGAAGAGGACAAGTTCAACCTACCTGATGTATAGTTCCATTAGCCTATCTATCTTCTCGCATTCGTTTTCAACAAATTTACTTAATAATCTTTCTCTCCTAGAGCCCCTCAAGATACCACCTGGAAAGATATAAGAGTACTGAAGTTCAACATCTAAATAATAAAAAATTAAGGTATACACACGTTACATCTAACTAATGCATATTTCAATTTACGCACGGATGCACTTAACGTCATTTTGCAAAGTATTAGTCTGTATTTCCGGGACGATTCAAGGGGTGCTGTATATGTATCCATTGACGTATTAGATAGTTCTATGATTTTTCATTGTATCAAGAAAAAAATTATAAGTGTGTCTATCCTCTCACTCATTTCTAAAAGTTAATTTCTCTTTCACGAAACAACTCAATATTCCACTAGTAAAGTATATAGGATACTGAAGTTCAATATCACATAACTTATAAGGGAAAATACAGTACAATACTACAATGTCAGCGAGTACATATACTATGTCAAAACTCAAATGAAACTTGACTTGCCTGCTTACCAAATAATGAAGCAACCAGCGATACAATGCGCTCCTCTAAATCCTCCTGGTATCGTTCTTTCTTGTTTTTCTTACTGATGTGAATCTATGTACAATAAACACAACTCTTTTAGTACAATGAAACTCCATTTATAAGAAAACAATGAAATCACATAATACAACTCTTGAAGGTTAAAAGCAGTATTACTTGCCTTACCCATAAAAGCTGCAAAAGCTGTCTTCAATCCCAAAACATCAACAAATCGTTCACAAGCAGGAGGGTAATTGGTCATTGCGAAATCAAGCGCTCTTATAGCAGAAGCATAAGCCAATTTCTTCTGTTTCATAATAATAATCATCAACTCAACCCCTTCAGCTTTCACAAACCTTTCCTTATTCTCCAACGGCATCAACAAACAACACAAACAATCAAACAAATTCTCCACCATTTCTTCCTCATCAGAACTCTTCGGATCCTTCGACTTATACATCGCCACAGCCTGAAGCACCACATCCACCCCATTCATCTGTCCCAACTTCTTCTGATTTGCAGTACTATTCTGCAACAAAATCGCCAAAATCTCCGACGCATATTGCTTATTACCATCAAATTCCCTCACCTTAATCTTCCCTAACAACCACTTCAACAGCTTCGTCTTCTCACAAACCAATTCCGCCACCCCCGGTTTCACCTCAATCAAATTCTCAATACTAGCTAACGTATTATAAACAGCAGCATTCTCATCAGGATCAGATTCCGATAACCGATGAAGATTCTGAACTAAAAGCTCCAACACACTATTATCAACCAAAGCATCAACAAGAACCCTAGCAGGTTCATCATTTTCATCAAGTACATCTTCATCAGTTAAATCCTGTATAAGCTGAACAACATCAATAGCAATATCAGTATTATCATGATTAAGCAAATCAACAATTGACGGAACAACATTGAGATTAACAAGATCGGGATAAAGCTCCGGTGCTCCGGCGAGAACTTTGAGTTTTTGAAGCTCTTCATGGAGCTCCAATTCAGAATCCGCGAATCGATCGGGTTGATTCGGATACTTGAGTCTTGCTTCGATGTTTTCCTTTAATCGGCGTTCGAATGAGAGAACGAGTTTTTTTAGGGTTCGATTGTCTACTACTTCTATGGTGTTTTGGGATTTCTCGATTGCTTCGAGAAGAGATAGATCGACGTTGTTGTTGAAACCGTTGGAGGATGAAACGGTGTCGTCGTGCTTGCGTTTGGAAGAGTGGTTTCGTGTGTTGGATACTTCCATTGTTGCCGGAGGTGTGAACTGAACCCTAACGATGTGTTTTGTGGGTTTTTGGATGAAATGGAAGAGAAAGGCGCGTGATGCAACAACGATACGACGTCCTGAAAAATATTTGGTGATTAATTTTTAAATTTTTTATATAAAAATAAGAGTTTGATCGATATATAGCGACGGTCTAAAATAGTTTTACACGATCGTCCAATAAACAACCACCATTTTGTCATGTCATATCAAAAAAATGAAGATGTGAAAACACAAGAAGGAGGGTTGAATTGTGTTTTAGCTAAGTTAAAAAAATTTCAAAGTTCTTAACTCAACTAAGTTCGCAGCGGATAAAAGCACAACAATAAACAAGATTAAGGAGAGAGAAAAGCACACAACAGATTTATACTGGTTCCTCTCACAAAATGAGAGTAGTCCAGTCCCCTTGCACTTCCAAGGAATTTCACTATAATCACACAAGATTACAAATGCTCAAGCATACAAGCAAGAGATTTCACCACAATGCTCAAGCACACAGCAAGAGACTTCTCAATCTAACAAAGTAAATAAAGCTCGTTGATTGTAATACAAATGCTCTTAAGAGAACCTTTAAGATCAAATACAGTGAGTATATAAAACTACAGAGTATTTTGACTAAGAGTGAAAATCACGAGTTCAGAGGTTCAAAGCTTGTATTCACAAATGAGAAATTGTTCGAGCGCGTGTTGTAATTGTTGTAGTTTGCAATCTGATTCTTCTAGTATATATAACTGAGAAAGAGTCGTTGCAAAGATGACCGTTGTTGAAGATAACTTTTTGTCTTCATGCATCTGTCTTGATGCAGTTTGGTCGTTTCTAAAACTGAGTAAGAGTTTCAGCAACTTTGACCATGTGCATAGAAGACTTTCCTTATTCAGCTAAGAAGTCAGACAAGTCACGTTCTCCCTTATGGACAGACAAAATGTAAGTAGCTGTTCTGATCAAGGTTGAGAGGTCCTTTTCTTCATTGGTAAGAGAGTTGACCTTCAAATATGAATCTTCACATAATCCAAGATATACATCAGAGTTTGATTAACTTCAAACTTTAACAATTTCTGATGTCTTCATCCTCTGACGCATATAACTTCTGAAGATTCTTATCTTATGAGTTCTTGCGAAACTCTGAGAACTTAACTTCTGAGCCTTCTTCAGAGCTTGTCTGTATCTAAGTTCTGCACACTTAAAATAAATTTTTAGTATCTTCAATTGTACATTAATACTTAGTTATCATCAAAACCTTAATAGATTTAAGGCCCATGATTTAGGAGCGAATTTTTGAACAGGTTTAATAAATCCTATCAGGTTGCTAACCCACCAAAAATTAAGAATTAGAATAACAAAGGATGAATATGATAGGATTAGAAACATGTTAAATTTATTATTTTCTATTGGTGCACCAAACAACAAATTTAACTAGAATATGATAGTTTTATCATATCTTGTCTCATTATCCTGTGCACCGATCACACCTTTAACTCCTCTAGTAAAAAAGAAAATAGATGAATCCTCTATTGAGATCAGAAAGGATTGTTGCAAAGAAATTATGCTACAACTCGTGATTCAACAAGAGAAAAATTAACACTATAATATCATAATTTGATCCACAGATTTACACAATTCCATGTTCTGAACCTTATTGTTTCAGACCTTACTTATTAATTAAGATTTGAATTTCTACATTTGGTGCAAACATATGAATGAAAAAACTCACCACTGGTTGTTATTGTTAATCATCAATAAATATATGGCTGATGTGAAGTGTCTAGAGACCCGTACGTGGTTGGCATGGTTACGTGTTCTTTAGCGGTAATAATAAGAAAAATGCAAAAAAGCGTGGTCGGCAGGATTCGAACCTGCGCGGGCAAAGCCCACATGATTTCTAGTCATGCCCGATAACCACTCCGGCACGACCACTTTGTTGTTGTAATTATCAGTAAATATTTAGCTGAACTATACAAGAGAAGAAACTTTTTTTTTTCTTTTTCGAAAAGGAGAGAAAATAATAAACTACTAGTATAAATGGTCCTTAAACAGTTAAAATATATAAAATTTGTTAATTTAACTAGTTTATATTTAGATTTTATATGTTAAAAGTTAAATCGAAGGATTCTCACTTATTTTAATAACTAAATTTACAAACTAAATATAATCTAGAGACAATTAAGTGATTGAGCTCAAATTATTATTGAATTTTTTTTATGAAGAATCATTTGAAAGACCTCAAGTTTAAATTATAGGAAGAATTATTTTGGTTGGAAAAATTCGAGTTCAATTATTGGAGTAGATATGTCAAAATGAGATAGCTTTGCATGGTCTAAAATATGCCAATTTTTTTATGGGTATTTTCTCATGTAAAAAGTTTATATTGATGCTTAGTCAAAAATGTCCTCGGTCTAAGTTTCAGAGTGAGTGAGCATGTAGAACGTGGTGATCTTTATTATTCTGGGGTTCCTCATATATATAGAGACTACCTCGATCCCGCCTTGGTGAGAAAGACTCGAGGAGATCATGGAGCGGAGAATCTCGCCGGAAACGGGGGGAGTCCCCCATGTGGCCTATTTTGTAAGCCTTGATGTTATCTTATGACTAGGTCCGTTCTCATAATTCCGGGCTAACCATTAACAAGATTCTCTATCGCAATCCTTTGGAATTATTGTGCCTTTTCGTTACCAACCGATGTGGGTCCATATTCCCTGAACTGGCATGGCCCAAATGATATTGACGCCTTTGGCCAACTGGCGACTCCAAAAATTTGCCCAGTATAACGTTCAAAATAAATTTTGATAATTTGATAAGGACTAAAAACATATTTAACCTATTATTTTATAATATATAATTTTTAAAAAGAATTGACATTGATAAGGACTAAAATTAGCAATCACATTCGTAGTCTTGTCTGCCACTACATAAGAAATGATGGCCTAAAAGCTAGAGATTTCCAAAGTACATTATCCAAATCAAACCAAGTTAGTGGGAGCAGATACATGATTATTAACAAACAATTTCACCAATTTAATAGCTAAACTATCACTCATAAACAATCTTATACTGCTTTTCTTTAAAACAAATTTTTTTTATACTCTAAATTTTACAGATAAATAATTAATTCTATAATTCTTAGGTAAACTAACGATTGGTCTAGGACTTATATTTATTCAACAGAACAGTTAAAAATTGAATTTATGACAACTTGATATTAAAATGACATTTCTATCTATGAAAATAAATAGCATACTCTATCTCTTTATAATTTAGGATATTTATGCATTAATTCTTATTAGTTAATGGATAAATACTCCAAATTATGAAAGAGTAGTTTAAAAAAACTTATTTATACGGTTTAAAAATTAAATCGGAGAAATAGCCATAAGACAATAGCAAATTTTGAGACTATATCTTGTAATTTATAAGCTCATTTTTTCTTTAAAGAAAAAACCAGTAACTTTTTCATGAGCTTAATTGAGTTTAAAACTTTTGACAATAGCAAGCTTCTTCAACACATCTGGCCATACCGGCTGGAGTTGGTGCATCCGTGACTCTAATGGCAACTTTGTTGCAGCATGTACAAACATCAACAAGTATCACCTCTCAATATTAGAAGGTGAAGCCATGACAATTTTGGAAGCAATTCGCGAAGTCTCAACTAGAGGGTGGTCTAACATTATCTTTGAAAGTGATTCCAAAATTGTAGTGGATGCTATACAAGCTAGCCATAGAGGAGTATCAGAATTGAGTTCTATTATTTTGTCAATTAATTTATTGTTACAGTGTAATCTGATCTTTGAGATCAAGTTCATAAAGCGTCAAGCGAATATGGCGGCCCATACCTTAGCTAGGGCGGCCTTTTCTTGACCTTGTCGCACTTTATTTGATTATTATGTCCCTCATTGTATTGAACGTATTATAATTAATGAATTAAGTTGATTGTGTTTGTTTCAAAAAAAAAATTTTGGCTTATACTTTTTTCTACTAGTCCAACCGGTTATCTTAACTATTTTTTATTTTATTTGATATATATAAATTAACTCAACCGCGAAACACTACAAATTCGATCAACTAAACTTATTTATTATAAATTAGACAGTTATTATTTTTTTTGGCTTTTCACCACCAGTTTAATCTGGTTCGGGGGTCAGTTCTGGCATCAAGTAGTTCCAGCCCCCTCCGAACGCAGTTGTTGGGGATCTAACCGCGGTCATCTTACCAAGTTCAGCGTCACAGCTATAGTTAGACACTTATTTTACCAAAAGAGCCTTATAATCATTTTTGTTATTTCCGTTCTACCATCATCACTTCAAACTCTTTTACAAGTATAATATTCTAGACTCATCAGCATTGCAATATCAGCCATGGCTCCCAAAAGGGTTCTTCTCCTCTGCGGTGACTTCATGGAAGACTATGAAGTAAGCAAGCTTCACATCACTTCTCACTCCACTAGTTCACTTCATCATTCAATTCACTTCTCACTTTTTCTGTTGCAGGGTATGGTTCCTTTTCAGGCATTACAAGCCTTTGGTGTTTCTGTCGATGCTGTTTGTCCTGGAAAAAAGTCCGGTGACGTCTGCCGCACCGCCGTCCATATCCTTTCCGGTGGCCAGGTCTCCCTTCATTTTTTTTTTCTGCATTTACTTCTTCATAATGATTTTCTAATTAGTTATCTGTTTGAAAATTTTTCATGGATGAATGAAGTCAAAAGATTTCAATTTTCCCTAATTTTATAAATTTAGGGAAAAACTAATAAAAAAAATCTCATCTTGAAATGTCCAATCAATTCTCATAACTGTAGTTTAGTTCTAATTTCCAAATATAGTTTTGGTTAAATTTTGTGATATGGATTGTATGGGTAATGGTAATTTTTTTTTTGTCAAGTAGTCTGGTGACTAGAATAAGTGGAGTGTTCGGGGTTCGAACCCCGACTCTGCATATAAAATGTGATGTCCATGTCCCTACCAATTGAGTAAAATTCACGGGGACATGGTAATGGTAAAGTTTTAATCTTGAATAATGAGATTTTTATTGGTTTCAGACTTATACCGAGACAGTTGGTCACAATTTTGCACTCAATGCAACTTTTGATGAAATTGATCATACAAGCTATGATGGGTTGTGGTTACCGGGAGGAAGGGCGCCGGAGTATCTTGCACACATTCCTAGTGTTGTGGAGCTAGTTGCTAAGTTTGTCAAATCTGGAAAAGAAATTGCTTGCATTTGTCATGGACATTTGATTCTGGCAGCTGCTGGTGTAGTTGAAGGTCGTACGTGCACAGCTTATCCTCCTGTCAAACCAGTATTGATTGCTGCTGGCGCTCATTGGGTTGAACCTGACACCATGTCAACAACTGTGGTGGATGGTAATCTCATTACCGCACCTACTTATGAAGGGCACCCTGAACTTCTTCGCCATTTTGTCAAGGCATTAGGAGGCAAAATAAGTGGTTCTGATAAGAAAATCCTCTTTATTTGTGGGGTACGTTCAAATGTTTTTCTTGTTTCTTGTAGTTGAAAATCACGGGCTAGGATATTGCTCACTTAACTTCTTTTGATATGACTAGTTGTAGAAATTAAATTTTCAGGCATAGAGTTTATGGTTATTTACTAATATAAGTACCAGGGCTTTTTGTTTCCTTTTAAACTTGCTGTAAAATTATCTTCTCGCACTATACTATACCTTCAAGTAATGCCATTATACCACTTAATTTATGTAGGTTACTTGCTAGTTGCTACTATCTCTACACTAACATCTACGTAGCACTGACACTTAAGATTGAAGGTGTATCCGACACATGTGAGTGTGAGTGTCTGATACGATACTGACACTTATGAAATCGCTCCTATTTTCTCAAATATTACCGTCGTCTACGTGTCAATGCTTCATAACTAACATTTAATAGCTTTAAAATAGTTAGAGTGGGAAACTATACTTGGCATTTTGTATACACTTCAACAATTATTAGTTACATTAAAATAATTAAGTGGGAGACAATCGCGGCCCAGTGGCCTACGGATAATTCATACTTCAATATTATAGTAAATGAGGAATGTCATGCACCTAGTGTAAGCAATAATTTCTTTTGTTTTTATGTTCTTTCGTAAATAATTTTACCTTTATTGCTATGCTGGTTGATGAGACGTGTTTTGACAATTTTTAATCACAGGATTACATGGAAGATTATGAGGTCAAGGTTCCTTTTCAGTCTCTTCAGGCTTTAGGATGCCACGTTGATGCAGTTTGCCCCTCAAAGAAGGCCGGTGACACTTGCCCAACTGCTGTTCATGATTTTGAAGGAGATCAAACTTACAGTGAGAAGCCAGGACACAATTTTGCTTTAACTGCGAACTTTGATGATGTCAATGCTTCAGGCTATGATGCTCTTGTCATCCCTGGAGGCCGATCACCCGAGTACTTGTCATTGAATGAGTCTGTTATTTCCTTGGTGAAGCATTTCATGGAAAGCAATAAGCCAGTTGCATCAATCTGTCACGGTCAACAGATTTTAGCTGCCGCTGGTGTTCTCAAGGTATCATTACTGCAAACTCATTAGAGACACCGTTTTTGTTATTTCACGCTAGTTATTAACCAGCATTTGAATTGAGTAGCTATTAATATTCTTGAACTCTTGTTCAATCTACACCTTTTCTTTTGGATCGTTGGGTTACAATGTTGTAACTAGCAAGGCTGAACAAGTATGAAGTTATAACTGACAGGGATACAAATGCAATAATTTTTCCTTAAATAACTCATGCAGTGTGTTAGTGTTGTTATAGATTTATACTTCTGGTCTAAACTGTCATAATGTCATTACTTTCTTGATGCTTTAGGCGCACGCCCTTAGTTTCCATCCTCTTTTGGGAAGATATAATGTTTATGACTTTTGAGTCTGGTCTTTGTGTGTGCTGAACAAATTAATTAAGCAATTCTTGTACAAGTTGTTCTTGTGTCCTTCTTTGCCACAATTACTGTTATACTTAGTGGACAAGTTGCTCGTGAATCTGTCATCCTTTCTTCTGTCCACATCTTCATTCTAGAGTTGCTTGTTCTTCTGTGACATGTTGGTAGAGAGACACACAGCATGCATGGATTGAGAATCACAGCTATGTGATATATTGTAATCATGAAATGCTAACATGACTTCTGTGAATCATATTTACTCTTAGTTTTTCCTCACATGTAGTCTTCGGCTTTTCATACACCTTGTTTTCTTGCTTGGATACTTGTGTTGTAAATTGTAATCCTAGTATCTTAAATATACTTGAGGATTTCCCATTAAGGAAAGGAAAGAATGATAATACATAATTAAGCAAAAAAAATATTTCGATCATTCCACTTATTTCATCTATTAACTATTGATACATAACCTTAAAGTCTAGTACATTTTTCTTGTAACAGGGAAGGAAATGCACTGCTTATCCGGCTGTGAAGCTTAATGTGGTTTTGTCAGGAGCAACATGGTTGGAGCCTGACCCCATAAGCCGCTGCTTCACTGATGGAAATTTGGTTACAGGAGCTGCATGGCCAGGGCACCCTGAGTTCATTTCTCAGTTGATGGCACTACTTGGTATTCAAGTATCTTTCTAGTAGCCTTTTGTAATATAATAATGAATAAAAATCACCACATGTGTCTATTATTGAAGGGTTCAAAATAAGTGGATGTGTATTGTTACCTTATTGTATTTGAAGGACTTGTTATGTGATAGACATGCAAGTCTCTTTTGGCTCTTTTGAGCAAAGTGTCTCTTGGCTGAGGAATTATTCATCCTAAGGACTTGTATTTTTTATATTTTTTTTTATATTAACCCTTTGGATAAGAATTGTTCCGACCAGAAATCAAACTCAGATTCTTTCGAACGATTCGTCGGGGGCATTCCTTGTACAAAACTAACTAGCTTACAACAAATTGCTAGTGTCGGACGTCAGGATCGAGGTTCGAACCTCGGCCACTCCACTTTGCCATTTCGTCTATCAACCAAAAAAAAAAAAAAATCATAACAAACATATTAATAAACTACACAAACATATACATAATTGATCCAAAGACATGAATATTTCGGACATTTTCATTTCGTTATATTTGTAAGTTTTACTATATTTGTAGGCATTTTGTTGTTTTATATATGTTGTTAACGTGAGTGTTGTAAGTTTATTTATAGATTTATCTTTTTTTAGTTCATAGTGATTTTGAATTTGTATTGTTCTATGAATTCTACAAATTGAATGAATGTCGTTTTTAGTCTAAAAAATTAGTTGTTTTTTCTTGACCAAAAAAAGTAGTTGTTTTATAAATTAATAGCTAAGTGGAATTTTGTTTTTGAAAACAACTATTATTAATTTTTTTTATAATAAAAAAAGTTTTCTATCATTTAAAAATTATAATAACTAAATATTATTTATCAAAAGTATCATTGAAAGAAAATTTAAATTTTCATTATTACTCATAATGGTAAATATTGAATTTCTTTAAGATAAAATATAAAAATTAATTTATTACTTTAAAAAACAATAATTTTTTTTCCTTATGAAATGATATTTTCTACAATACAAAAAATCAATAATTGTTAATTTATCGGTTTAAATTAAACATATATACTGCCTCCGGCCTCATACACTCATTCCACCCTTTATTTTAAGACAATTATAAGCAAAAATTTATTAAATAATTGATGTAACTGATCTTGAACAGTGAACTTTTGCTTATAATTAAAGATAGAGTAGTATAAGCAAAAATTTACCTTTAAAATTCATTACATAACTAATGTATATAACCTATATTATAGGTTAGATGCATTAATATTTTAAAAAAAATGAAGTTTACTTTGGTCAAAAAAAAAAAAAAAACTTTGGTCAAACTCTTGTAAATTTGAACAGATCTCTTCGTTCTTCTTCTACCATCATTCCAAGCTCTGAGTAGTCTACACATCCTAACATCAGTAGCATAGCATTGCTCTATCAGCCATGGCTCCCAAAAGGGTTCTTCTCCTTTGTGGTGACTTCATGGAAGACTATGAAGTAAGCAAGCTTCATTTCACCTTCTTGACTCACACTCTCACTCAATTCACTTCTCTTTTTTTTTTTTTCTGTTGCAGGCTATGGTTCCTTTTCAGGCATTGCAAGCATTTGGTATCACCGTCGATGCTGTTTGTCCCGGAAAAAAATCTGGTGATGTCTGCCGCACCGCCGCCCAATTTCTCTCCGGCTTCCAGGTCTCCCTTCATTCTTTTCCTGTGTTTTCTTTGCTTGCATCATTATATAATGCTTGGCATCATTAAAATATGTAATTAGTGCTGTTTAACTTGATTCATCATTAGATACAACTCAATATATTCATTGCAAATCATATATATATATATATATATATATATATATTCAAGATAATTACACATGAATTTTCTGGATGACAAAACCAATCATCTGAAAAACTACATCCATAGACTTATGAGACACATCATTTCTATGCATGACTGTTTGAATTGATTTGCTAATTAGTTACATTGTTTGCCAATTTTCAACATCAAGTCAGACCTAATTTTATAATTTTAGGGGAAAAATACACTAAAAATGCTCATCTAGAAATGTCCAATCAATTCCCATAACTATAATTTAGTTCTAATTTCCAAACATAGTCTTGGTGAGATTTTGTGATATGTATTGTATGGTAAAATTTTAATCTTGAATAATGAATTTTTTTGGTGGTTTCAGACTTATACTGAGATAGTTGGTCACAATTTTACACTCAATGCAACTTTTGATGAAATTGATGATAAAAACTATGATGGGTTGTGGTTGCCGGGAGGAAGGGCGCCTGAGTATCTTGCTCACATTCCTGCTGTTGTGGAGCTAGTGGCTAAGTTTGCCAATTCTGGTAAAGGAATTGTTTGCCTTTGTCATTCACAGATGCTTCTAGCAGCTGCTGGTGTACTTGAAGGTCGTGCGTGCACAGCTTTTTCTCCTGTCAAACCAGTATTGGTTGCTGCTGGCGCTCATTGGGTTGAACCTGACTCCTTGGCAACAACTGTGGTGGATGGTAATTTCATTACTGCACCTACTTATGAAGGGAACCCTGAAGTTCTTCGCCATTTTGTCAAGGCATTAGGAGGCAAAATAAGTGTTTCTGATAAGAAAATCCTCTTTATTTGTGGGGTATGCTCAAATGTTTTTCTTATTTCCCGTAGTTAAAAAAAATCACGGACTGAGATACTGCTAACTTTACTTATTGTTTTAGAATTTCCTTATTAAACTTGCTATGCTGCTTGGTGATATGTGTTTTAAATTTTAATCACAGGATTACATGGAAGATTATGAGGTCAAAGTTCCTTTTCAGTCTCTTCAGGCTTTAGGATGCCATGTTGATGCAGTTTGCCCCTCAAAGAAGGCTGGCGACACTTGCCCAACTGCTATTCATGATTTTGAAGGAGATCAAACTTACAGTGAGAAGCCAGGGCACAATTTTACTTTAACTTCAACCTTTGATGATGTTGATGCTTCAGGCTACGATGCTCTTGTCATCCCTGGAGGCCGATCACCTGAGTACTTGGCATTGAATGAGTCTGTTATTTCCTGGGTGAAGCATTTCATGGAAAGCAATAAGCCAGTTGCATCAATCTGTCATGGTCAACAGATTTTAGCTGCTGCTGGTGTTCTCAAGGTATTATTACTGCGTTAGAGATACAATTTTTTCTTTGTTATTTCACGTATGTTGTTAACCAGCATTTGAATTGAGTATCTATTAATATTCTTGAACTCTTTCTCAATCTACGCCTGTTTCCATTCATATTTCTTATGGATTGTTGGTTTACAGTATTCTAACTAGCAAGGCTGACCAAGTACGAGGTTATCATTAACACGGATACAGTCATTTCATAAATAACTCATGTAGACATAGTGTAATAGTGTTGTTATAGATTGCACTTCTGGTCTGAACTGCCATAATGTCATGTAAATTTCTTGATGCTTTAGACACTCATTCTTTCAGTTTTCATCAGTGTTTTTAGGAAGATATAATGTTTATGACTTTTGAGTCTTGGTCTATGTTACTATGTATGTGCTGAAGTGCTGAACAAAGTACATATTGAGATTAAGTAATTCCTATACACAAGTTACATTTTGATTGTACTTTATAAATTCTTCTTTTGGTTGAGTTCTCATTATTCATCTTTAATGAAATGAATCGATCAAATCTTCGGCCATGGGTGTATCCCTCATTTACTAAATTATTGATAGCCTCTCTTGTCTGTTAATTTTACTTTTTTACACATCATTCATTGGTGAGAGTGCGTAGAAAATGACGTATTGAGAATCATTTAATATTTTGTTTAGGAAAAAAAAATTCGATCGTTTCTCCTATTTCATTTAGTGATATGGAACCTTAAAATCTAGTACATTTTTCTTGTAACAGGGAAGGAAATGCACTGCTTATCCGGCTGTGAAGCTTAATGTGGTTTTGTCAGGAGCAACATGGCTGGAGCCTGACCCCATAAGCCGCTGCTTCACTGATCGAAATTTGGTGACCGGAGCTGCATGGCTAGGGCACCCTGAGTTCATTACTCAGTTGATGGCATTACTTGGTATTCAGGTATCTTTCTAGATTCTAGTAGTTCTTTGTAATAATATAATAATGAATACAAATCACCCCATGTTTTCAGTATCAAAGTGTTTAAAAAAAGTGAATGTGTACTGTAGTATCACCATATTGTATTTGAAGGCTTTCATTTCTTTGAGCAAAGTGTCTTTTTTGGCCATGGAATTTTTCTTTCTCTTAATGAAGAGATACATTGTGTATTTATAGTACAAGAAAAACAAATAAGGAAAACCCCTTTGTAACAAACTAACTAGCTTACAACAAATTCACAATGAACAAAACTAATAAACTACAGAAACATAAACATAACAAACATAGCTGCAACTTTTTATCTGTTCTTGTCTAATACTATTTCTTAATTCTATTGTTGAAATCAAACACCACACCAGTCACTATTTCACATTATACTTTTGTACTTGTATAATTGATGAACATTTGGAAATAATGAGGAGTAACCGGCATCTGGTATATTTTATTACTGCTCCATATGATCATCGAGCCGATAGAACAGAGATGGATGCAGTAGCATTAGATGTAGAAGATCCCCCAGTTGAGGTAGAGTGGCCTTCTCGAGTCCTAAGATTCGTTTCTACAAACACCGGCATAGTTGGTTGCAGGTGTTCCACTAAGCTCTTGGTTTGGAGTAGGGCTACTACTTCAGACATTGTTGGTCTCATTCCAGCTGATGCTTGAGTACACATTAAAGCAATCTCTATCACTTTCTTCACTTCTTCTCCATCATAGTCATTAGGGTCTAAGACCTTGTCCACAAGCTCCAAGTGCACGCCTCTCTCATGCAGTTTCCATGTCTGTTAAGTGAAAATCAAAGACATACAGTAATATATTAGAAGATAATCCCTCCAGCCCATTTTATAAGCGACACTTTGAGCTCTTTTGCCCTTAATGTAAGTAACCAAATACAATTTCAAAGTGGATTAATTACTAATTTTCCTTTATATACATGTCTTTTATTTTAACAAAAAATTTAGTGAATGATAAGGGTATTTTTAAGAGATAAACCAGCATTAACTACTTTTATGACGGTTATTTCATTCGTGTGCTTTTGCCATGTATTTTTTAAAAATGACTTAAGGTATTCATTTTATGACTCGTGAGAAATTGCTTACCTTTTGAAGAAGGTATTCACCATCATCATCGGCCTTTAGTTCGGTACTCTTCTGACCGCTTATGATTTCAAGGACTACAATACCATAGCTGTAGGTATCAGCCTTTTCTGATAATTGACCATGGATTGCATACTCTGGTGCTGTGTATCCCCTGACAAGTGCATATTATACATTTCAAGATCAACAAAAGAAGACTTATATATAGCATGAGGCTTAGGCTAGGTGAATGAAATTGTTTTGCCTTACAATGTTCCTGCAAATCCCGTGCTTAAATGAGAACGATCTCCTGGCAAAAGCCGCGCCAATCCAAAATCAGCAATTTTAGGGTGAAGATTATCATCAAGGAGGATATTGCTAGTCTTTATATCTCTATGTATAATGGAAATGTGGAATTCCTCATGTAGATAAGCCAATCCCTTTGCTGTGCCAAAAATTATATCACACCTTTGTTTCCAATTGAGGGAACCTTGTTTGTCACCTATTTAATTAACAAATTCATATACTTAATTAAGATTATTGAAAAGAGAGATTCAACAAATCAAATGATTGTATTAGTAGTTGAATTGAAGTGAGTTACTACCAAATAAGAATTTGTCTAGGCTGCTGTTTGCCATGTATTCATAGACAAGAATTCTCTCTTGATTTTTACTGCAACAACCAAGAAGTCTAACAAGATTCCTATGATGAACATTGCTTATAAGCTTTACTTCACTTTCAAAATCATTGTCTATTTTGCTTGATTTGCCCAAAACTAGTTTCTTCACTGCTACAACATTTCCATTTTTCAGAGTACCCTATTCAATAGCATGATTGAAAATACTGTCAAAGTGAGTCTTAGAACAAGCTCTCCATTGAAATTATGAAAAAGACTTTACATTACCTTGTATACATCACCAAAGCCTCCTTCTCCTAATTTGTTTTCATCACTAAAGTTTTTTGTTGCAGCTTTCAAATCACTATACTTGTAGTTAACTGGACCTTTCAACTCAGTTGCTCCCAATATGTTACCTGCCAAGGAACACATGAGTTTAAATATCTTTGGAAAATAAAAGGGTATTCCAACTAAGCCCGTCTTTAGTAGTAGCTTCTGTGAAATTACGATGGATCATTGTTTCCACCGTGATACCAAACATAGGTTAAGTCTATTGAAAATCATATTTGTCAAATTAATAAAAATACACCTCTAGGAGTCCTCTTGGGTTTTCTGTATCGGCGCCAAACTAAAATTGCAAGAATGATCACCAGAAGTCCTACACCTCCAACAACACCACCTATAATGGCCCATTTGTTGCTTGAACCTCCTTCATATCATGAAACAAGAGTTTACATCAGTTCATAATAAAAATTGGTATTATTTAAGTATACATCGATTTAATTTGTGTTAGAAGTCCCACAATAGCTAGAGATATGACATAGATAGCCTTTATAAGGGTAGTGCAAACTTCAACTCTCAAGTTAGCTTTTGTGGCTGAGTATAGGTCTCCCAAATTCTAATATTGTATCAGAGCCTATCCTAGATCGTCTTGTTCAGTTCTGGACGTGAGGGTGTGTGTTTGAAGTCCCACAATAGCTAGAGATATGACATAGATAGTCTTTATAAGGGTAGTGCAAACCTCAACTCCCAGCACTGTTGGGTTTGGGGCGTGGATATAAATGGTGGATGACCCGTCTAGAAACCTGATAGTAGGCAGCCCAACGGTCGTGGAGGAGGCTCTGATAGCATCTTAGAATTGAGTTTTAAGCCTAACTTCTTAACATGTATGCATTATGCACTAATCTGAAATCACTGAAAAGGAAACTATACATTATAATTGTACCTTTATTTAAATAGGTTGTGATATCAATAGTCTGATTATCAGCAAAAAAGGGCGTCTCTGAGTATCTCATAAAACACCCTGCATCATAAGCTCTACCATCTGTGTTAGGAAGACAAGTTTGCAAGTTGTTGTATCCACCTGTCATGCAATTTAAACAACTACTTTCTGTGGCAGTTTCAACACATTGTGCAATGGCATAAATTGAACTGTTACTACTAGGAGTCACTTGTGTCTTAGTAGCTGCAAAAAACCCTTTAATTTTTGGTGTTGCTAATTGAAGATCCATTAGTACTTTTTGTCCAATTGTTTCAAATGCAGTGCCTTCTTTTGATGTCTTGTTCCCACATGATATACCACTTCCAGGTTGAGTTGTTTGGTCGTAGAATCTTTCACTCTCGTACCTTAATAATTGTCACATTTTGAAAGTGTTATTCAACATCTAAGTCAAATACAAAATTAAGTCATGCACATTAGCCCACTCATACTCACTCCAAGATATATGGAATTATGTTAAAAATAATGTGCATAAGCTATTTTTTGGAAAATAGATTCTCTCGTGTCACATTTTCATCGTGTAAAATCTCCACCATTCAAAAAAAAAATAAAAAATCAATTTTTTATTCATAACTTGTAGGCTATGTGCATATAGGTACGATGCCCATACTCGGTACGGTACGAAATACGGCAAAATTTTAAAAATATATATTTTTAGTGAATTACTATCATTATGCTTTTAGGATTAACCTTCTTTTTTTGTCTATTTTTCCATAGCCGACACATTTTTTGCGGTATTCATCACCGCTAACCAACCGAATAAAAATGATACGAAATAGTACGTACGATACGAGAACGATACAAGTTCCGGTATCCGTAAAATACACGCCTAAATTGGTTGTCCGCCCTTAATGAAAGAAGGCCCATTAAGATAAAAGGCTCAACTAAGATATTTTCCTTGGAAATAGCTTCTCTTTAGGCCCGTGTTTCTTTTATCCCCTTGAATTTTCAATTTTGCCCTTGAAAATAAATTTGAAACGCAGAAACTGAAGTTTTTCTATTTTAAATTCAGGAAATAGAAACCAATTTTTTCTTTCAAGGCAAAAAAAAATTCGGTAAACAGAAACCGAAGTTTTTATTGAAGGTCAAACAAGAAAATGCAAGGGGAAAAAAGAAACACGGAGGGCCTAAAGAGAAGCTATCTTCCCTGGAATACTTGAGGGGATAGGATGTGCTCCGTCAAATCCTAAGGGGTGAGGGCCGAAATTATAGCCCATGCGGGATATACGCCTCAAAAGGGGGAACTATTGCATACTGATGGTGGATCTGCAAGTGCACAGAATCGCAACCAAGTAATAAGGTGATAAGTTATCGTTCTCCACAGGGATTATGCCAAAATTACTAGTTTCGCATATGAATTTAGATAGTTTTGCATCCGCTTTGTTGTTTAGAGATAGTTGTGGTGATAAAAATAAATGGCAGGAAAGTAAATGACAGATAAAAATAAAGTGGTGTGTGTGTGTCCACGCGGGGTGGTTAAGTGTTTTCAAATCCCTCCCTTACTCCTGCTTGGTGGTTAATTTCCCTTGTTCCCCTCTATCAGGATTAGTCTTATAAAATAGGTTCGGAAGCACTCGTTCCCTATTTCTATTACGAACTGGTTAGAGCCTAGTTTAGGTTGTCTTTACTCTGCTTATATGTATCCTCGCCCCAGTCGGTTCCACTTTTTCGTTTAAACTTAGGTATCCTTACCCTTACGGCTCAATGGTGTCGCAAGCTGTTATGTGTGCATAAACTAGTCCTAACTCTAACTTCAGGTAGAATTTATCGTTCTTGACTTAGCTTTAATCCTACACTAAAACCGCGTATACTGAATTTAATGGTCTCATATAAGCTCTAGCGTTCCGTCCTTCGATCTGGACAATTAGCTTCGTTTCCTATCCGATATCCACTAATTTTCTTAGAGTTTATTCTAATGTGATCAGTATTAAAATAAAGAATAAAAACCGGACAATAAAAGAGTTTCAATAGGAACAATTGAATTTAAACCCAAATTATACAAAACCATGTATTCGTAAGGGAGTTCATCGAGTCCACCTAACCTAGGAAAAATAAATTACAAAGACAATAAAGAAAAGAACCTTATTGGTTTTGGAGTTCTTTGGCCCTCCTTGCCTCATCCTTAAAGTTCTCATAACTCTAGAGTGAATATTGAATATGCTCCAATATTTCTGAATGAATAATAGTGAAGGATGAATGCTCTATTTATAGTTTTTCAGCTTGTTTTGGGCTTTTTCTGCGCGTCCATCGCACCCATCGTGGCCACGATGGTGTGTAATTTTGCCTCATCATGGCCACGATGGATCATATCGTGGTACGATGGAAGATCTTTTCCAGATTTTCTGCTTTCTTCAACTGCCTTTCATCGTGCCACGATGATAAGTCATCGTGGTACGATAGGAAAGATTTGTTGCAGATTTTCTTCAATTTAAACCGCCTTCTCATCGCGCCACACTGGATCTCATCGTAAGTACGATGGATTGCGCTGTTTATTACGTTTTTGCCCTTTTTTGCTGTCTTTTCCACTTTTCTTGCTTCTGGGCCAAGTAACTTCACTTTTCCAGGTATTTGCTTGCTTTTGGACTTCAGTTGCTATTAAAACAACCCTAAATTACTACTAAAAACATCATATAATTGACTGTCATCACATACACATCCACGCCCATGGCCATTATTCATAGGCCTATATATAAGTTCATCCCCAACTCTACGAGATCATCACACTCTATATATTCACTTATATTCGGACTTAGACCTATATACTATATATCTAACTAAGTGCATACTTCTTCAAATCCTTTCATGAACGGAACACGTTCAAAATAGTGTGTAAAAATAAACAGTTATCAATTTGATGATAATTAAATATTTGAATATATTAATTGAGTTAAAATATTATATATATAGACATGCAAATTATATTTTAAAAAAAATTATTGGAAAAGGAAAAAACATTATTAATTGTGGCACTCGTGATTATTTTACGACCATTCTGGATGACAGCATTTTGTCATTATATAAACACACTTCTATACTGATGTTTCTTGGATATCTCCACCATAAGACCACTATAAGGTTAATATTGATGGGTCATATAAAAAAGTCTACAGGAAATTCTACATGTGGAAGTTTGATAAGTTTCGCATGGTAAGTTCATTAGTGGCTTCTATAATAGACTTGGATCATACCCTGGACCCTTTGTATTGGAATAAATATGTCGAGTCAGTTGAATATCAAAAATATCAATAATAATTTTAAATGGATTATCTTATCGTTGTTTATATGATTAATTTGGATTCAACTTCAAATGTCTCCTCCAATGCTCTGGATGGAGAACTCCAGTCTATCATGTGTATAACGAGGTTAATCGTAAAAACATGATATAATTTTAATTAATACTTAAATTTATTCAGTTAATTTTATAAAAAAATGGAGAAACTTCTTTTTTTGGGAGAAAAAATGGAGAAACTTTTATTAATAATGATATTCACAAATGACTATTTTAAAAATTTAAACGCTTGCCATTCTTCAGATGTTTAACATTAAAAATGAAAGAAAAATGATATTCAATATTTATGCTCCTTTTGGTAAAAATAGTCGATAAGTTTGCTTATAGTGAATAGCTTTTAAATTAACTTTTAGCTTATAGCGAATAAGCTAGCGGATTGAATTTGTAGTGTTTGGTAAAATTAGCGGTTGAACTAACCTATAAGTATGAAATGACATAAAAAAATATGTTTAATTAATATTTAATTTTTTTCAAGTAAGATTGTAGGATAAACTTGGAAGAAAAAATGATAAGCTATAAGTTATAAGCTCATAAGCTATAAACTTTTTTTAAAAAATATTTACCAAACAGATCTTTTTTGGTCATATGAACTTATAAGCTATAAGCTCAAAATCCGACCTAACCGAACCGAGCCTTAAAATTAAGAGGATAAAAATGATATGCAATAAGTTTTAAATTACATGATGAAATTTACTTAATAGTAACAAAAAAAAAAATCACTATTATTACTTGGATAGATGAAATGGATGAGAGAAGTTCACATGGATACATACATACCTTAGGAAACACCCATCATAGATGAGTCTAGCACCATTAGAAGCTGAACAATTACGAATTTTAGTAGAAGCAATATTGAAGCAACCAACACAATCATTTTTGGAGAGGTAATTTCTACATTGAAACATAGAATATACTATTACCTCTCCTATGGCTTGTTGTGATGTGGCAAAGTGTTTGCTTTGATTGCTAATTTGGTTTCTCAAATCTAAAAATGTTCCATTAATATTTGCATAGAAGCTACGTAAATTTGGTGCGTTATATGTGCTACATCCATTGTTTAGTACTATACTTGTTTGTGAATCACCAAGTACTACACAATCATAATTAATTACTATGTTCCAACACACCAACGTTATGAACACTAGCTTGAGTTGGAGCACCATCCTTAATTTTAGCTTTGTTCAGGGTATGGTTTGTTTCTAATACTAGTATGCTATATAAATATATTCACTTAGAGAAGTTCAAGTGGAAGTATGGAAAGGGTGGCTTTTAATATTCAACTGCCAAATAATAATAATGTTTTTTTTTTTCTTTTTGACAAAAAATAATAATATTGTGATTTGGAAATTTGTAATTTTTTTTTTTTTGTGAAGATATATGAGGACATTGGTTGGCTTGGCATGATTTGTCAATACTAATTTATAGCAGCCAAAAAAATCAGGCGTTTATCAACCGTGTTAAAAGGTGGAGGAAATTTCTCTTTACGCCTTCTAGATTTTCTCCAGGCCCTCAAAAATTCTTATTTATCCTTAAAATTTAATTCGAAACCTACATTTCGAATTTGATGTAAACTCATGACGTAGTTTCCGAACGATTTTACGTCGGACTTTGAATTCCAAAAAATTTCAAAATAGAAATGGTTGGGTCGCGAGAGGTAGCCGGAGGATCATCCACATTGGGTTCAAGAACAACTCTACAAGTAAGTTTGGATCAGAACAGTTGGTGTAGGTTCTTTCAATCACAGGGTTTTGGGAGCTAAAGATGACAGAAGGGAAAAAGATTCCTCAGTTGCGGTGGTAGAGTCAGCTACTTGTGTCAACAACCTTGTTTTACTTTTAATTCTTTTAAAAAACATCCAAAACATCAGTCCAAAAAATTGAAGGATTACCCTGACTTTAATTTTTTTTTTCCGCCACTAGTATTCAGTTCATTAGACTGTTTAATCTGATTCAGAGATCAGTTCTAGCATCAAGTGGTTGCAGCTCTCAATCGTTATTGCGGGGATCCAATTGTGGTCATCCTATCAAGTCAAGCGTCAATCACCACTGGACCAACTAACAATGAGTTACACCTTAAATTAATCAGAACAATTGCTAATGAATTTAGTGTTGATGACCGTGCATGAAGTACTTATTAAGAACGTCATAATTATTTAGTATAATGAGAATGCAGATTCAGCACTTGTCTGTTAGCAAAATAAAACTATCTTGTCATCTTGTGTTTAGTTTAGATCAAGATGAATATTCACCCAGTGTTGGAGAATTAACAAATTCATTTGTGGTTGCATAATAAACATTCCATATTTTTTTAATTACCAATTTGATTCATTCATTATTTTTCTTCTTATTATATTAATCATTTCTTTCTTCTTGAATTGTTGATTTGTTGAATTTTTTTACTTCGATGATAGCAAATACTATCAGATGATGACACTCATAAAATAAACTTTCTAGTAATTTGAAAAATCAAAATCACAGATTAATCAATAATTTAGCATGGTCCATGATTATGATTTTGTCATTATTCTAATTTTCTTATGACATTAGCATAGTATAATACTAATCTTAACCTTTACACACGTGTTGAGATATTAGTTGCCAATTTAGAAGAGCATAAAGCTTCACTTTGTCTGTATATGCTGCCATTGCCATAGTCATCTCAAATCTGGACAATTACTCTGTACTAGTCTATTATGAATATGTATGTTTTAAGATTATGTTGAAAATATTTCTCATCTTTGTTGTGATGAGGCAAATTAAATCAATGCAACTATTGAATTGAAAGTTTAGTGTTGATATTCCTAGTACTACTTAAAGAAATAGCACAAATCTCTTAACTTGATAATGATATCCATGCTCCAATTCAATATATTCACCTAGCTGATAATATAGAAGTGGCAACAGTAGCATTAGATGTAGAAGAAGCAGAAGCAGTCGAGGAATATGTGTCTGTCCGATTCTGAGGCTTCAAGTTAGAGTTAACAAAGACAGGCATAGTTGGTTTCATATGCTCCACAAAGTTCTTGCTTTTGAGTAGAACTACTATTTCAGACATAGTTGGTCTTGTAGCAGCTGTTGCTTGAGTGCAAAGTAAAGCAATTGCTATAAACTTTTTGACTTCTTCTGCATCATAGTCGCTAGGGTTCAATGTCTTGTCAATTAACTCTAAGTGTCGATCTACCTCGTATAGTTTCCATGCCTGCACAAAAAATGTGAAAAAGAAAATGACACTCATTCTAAATCAACTAAAGATGTATTTGGTTCGAGAACATGTTTCTGTCTTCAAATATCGTAGTGTATCGGAATTTGATGTGGGGTTTAATCAATCCATATCGTGGCACGATGCCTTCTCATCGTGACATGATGTAAGGTCACTTTTTGGTCATTTTCACCTGTTTTTGTACAGTTTCTTCTAACTCTTGCTTCTTCTTCAAGTAAGCTAAATCTTTAGGTATTTGCCATGAATTGGTGTCTAAAACTACTAAATTACAATGAAATAAACCTAAAAACTACTCTAAAAACATCATCATATAAATTCCTGTCATCAGGGTTCATGTTCAAAATAGATACACAACATTAAGGATTTGTATTGATTGGGTTCAGCTTGTTATCGACGTAAGATCCTGATAAAGCAAATTGAATCTAAGGTATGGTTTTGTTATTTAAGAGTGAAAAGAGAAATTGCTTACCCTTTGAAGAAGGAATTCACCATCAGCATCTTCCCTCAACTCACTACTCTTTTGGCCGCTTATTATTTCTAGGACTACAACCCCGAAACTGTAGGCATCAGCCTTCACTGATAACTGACCATGTATAGCATATTCTGGTGCAGTGTATCCCCTAGCATAGTTGATAAAGAATGTAACATTAAAATGAGTTTGTTTTTATGTCGACTAAATCTTTATAAAAGTAAACATTTGAACTTACAATGTTCCTGCAAATCTTGTGCTAAGATGAGATTGATCTTCTGGTAGAAGTCTTGCCAACCCAAAATCAGCAATTTTAGGCTGAAAATCATCATCTAAGAGAATGTTGCCGGTCTTTATATCCCTATGTATGATGCTAACATGGAAATCTTCATGCAGATAGGCCAAACCTCTTGCCGTGCCTAAAATTATATCATACCTTTGCATCCAGTTGAGGGAACCCTTCTTTTCACCTGTTACCAAAATTAAAAGGATTTAATTTGTATACACTGTCGGTGTAAAAGAAAATTACACATTCATAAGTTGATTGTGATTCATAAGTTTTTTTTTCTTCTATTCAATAGGAAGATTGAAATGAGCTTTTACCAAATAAGAATCTGTCAAGGCTGTTGTTTGCCATGTATTCATAAACAAGGATTCTCTCTTGGCCTTTACTACAACATCCGAGAAGTCGAACTAAATTCCTGTGATGAACATTACTTATAAGCTTCACTTCACTTTCAAATTGTTCATCCATCTTGCCAGAATGGCCTAAATTCAATTTCTTGACAGCTACTACGTTACCATTTTTTAGAGTGCCCTGTACCATAATTGTCGAATCATCAATATAAATGACGATTAATAATTATTTTCTTAATCTTGAAAGTAATATATATGTATAAGAGATAATAGCTATAACAAATTTTTCCTGCACTTATCGTAAATTCAGACAAAATCATGCTTATATAGTACCTTGTATACATTTCCAAAACCTCCTTCGCCTAATTTATTTTCATCACTAAAATTTTTTGTTGCCGACTTCAAATCATTGTACCGGTAAGTAACTGGACCTTTCAACTCAGTTGCTCCCAATATGTCACCTGATAAGGAAAACATGATTAGGAATCTCATGACTCTCTTGATAAGTAAATGAACTATAATGTTAATTTATTCACATTCATTGTATAGTCATTGAACTAAAATTTGCAAACTAGGGTTTTGAAAGTCTTGTAAACATTAAATAGAAAAGTCTCTTGAAAATATTTTGTTTTCTTGTGAAAGAAATCATGATCATGGATTCAAAGGTTTTCCAAAATATGTCACCTCTATGATGTCTCTTGGGTTTCTTCTTGAGCCTAAGCCAAAGAAATAGTGCAAGGAGGATCAGAACAAGGGCTACACCTCCAACAGCACCAACAATAATTGCTCCCTTGTTACTTGAACTTCCTGCAAGATATAAGAAAACACACTTAGTTCCAAATCATATATGTTGGTGTACAAAGTGTAAGCACCAACTTTGCCAGTTTAAACAAAATATACTCTATAGGAAAATTGGTTTTAGAAATTGTAAGCATTAGTTAAAATAAATCATAATTTTTGCAAATTACATATCTTAAATTGTAGAGTGTAGGTCAAAATAGTCTCTCTATTAACCGAATATGTGTCCCTCCCACGTAGGTCCTAAATCATAGACTATTGCGACAAATGCATACAATTTCGAGAACCAATTTACCTATTAACTCTTCATCTAAAATCCAAGTAAAGAAAACATCAAAATTTTACCTTGTTTCAAGAAGGGTGTAATATCAATGGTTTGGTTATCAGCAAAGAAAGGTATCTCTGAGTATCTCATAAAACAACCAGCATCAAATGCTATACCATCTGTATTAGGAAAACAACCTTGTATGTTGTTGAATCCAACTTTTAAGCAAGCTAAACAACCACCATCAGTGACTGTTTCAGCACATTGTGCAATAGCATATATTGCATTTCCAGCAATTGGTGTCTTGGTAGCTGCAAAGAAACCAGGAATTTTAGGTGTTGCTGTTTTTAGATCCAATAGTAGTTGTTGTGCTGTTGCATTATAAGCAGTGGTTCCATTTGCTTTTTTGGTTCCACAAAGAACACTGTTGCCAGGTAGAGTTGTTTGGTCGAAGAATCCATTGCTTTCATACCTTGCAACATTTCAATGGTTTTAACATTAGGCAGAATCAATTATATTTAACACCTAATATGACTAATTCAAGTGACACTAAAATCATTTTAGGGCCTGTTTGATTGTGTTTTGGTTTTTAGTTTTTGAAAACAATTTTATAAAACATTTTTAAGGTTACAAAATTAAATTCTCAATTACAACTGAGTGAACATCTCAAGTGCAAGAGAAATTGACAAAATTAGTTGATATATATCAATTAGAATTAATACTAGTGTACAAGTTAGCTTATGATTAGTTGGAAGTTGATTATAGGATTAATTAGTGTCTTATCTTTATTTTAGATTTTATGTTGGTCCTTATTTTTTTTTATAATAAATTCAAATTATTATTATAATAAATATAAGGTAATTACATATGAATGAAAGGTAAACGAGCAACAAACTGCGTCAGTACCCTTTTTGAATGGCAAAACTAATTCTCTTAAAAACAACATTCATAGCTTTAGGGGACAATATGAAACTTTTAAAAGATATGAGATCAACTTAAAACCTAAAATAAAGATAAATGGACAAAAAGTGTAATTATATTAATTGTATTATACACCCCCCATCATGCCATAAATTTCAAAATCAATTTTTCTATTAATTTTTATTAAGCTCCACCACGTTTTTATTTTCAAAATCAATTCCACCTTAAAGGATGGAGTATCCAAGATTAGAATTCCGACTCTACATATAATAATGTGATGTTCCTATCAACTGAGCTGTCGATAGCTCTACCATGCTTCTTAACAGAAAATAAAGAACTTTTTTTTTTTTAATTAATCTTTTATTCTAAGACAAGCCATTTCTCGTTTTTTGTTGGTATGCATCTGTCACCACCATATAATCACAAAAGCAAAAATTAAAACGTATTTAGTCTAAATTTGAACCAAATACATTTTGACTTTTGCTTATATTTAAGACCGGAGGAGTAAACATTAAGGTTCCACGTGTCATATTTAAAGTAAAATCATGCAAGGATCAATTAGAAGTAGTTGCATTTTATGTACAAAAAAAAAAAGTAGTAGCATTTCTTTTTTGACAGTAAAAGAAACGTAGTCAACTAGTGTATTTCTTTATAATTATAAGAAGATAAACGTTTTTTTTTTACATTTACTAAATAAAGATATTATTCGTAAAAACATTGGAAGTAGAAACATTGGTTACGATAACATAATAAATACTAGTATATCTTTATTATTCAGTTGATATTATTCGTAAAAACATTGGAAGTAAAAACGTTTATCTTTATTATGAAAACATAATTTGGAAGTATTTATTTAATAACCAATGAAATTCTGTTATACGTGTGAAATAAAAATTGATCATAATAAGTTAGTTGTGAGTATCATGCAAATTTATTTACGTGATTTATTCTCACCGGTTATTATTGAGTACATACAACCAAATTATCAAGGAGGAAAATAAGTCTCACCTATTCATTCATACTATACGTACCAAAACATATTATTTATTTTTCACCAAATAATAAAGCATATCTAATAATCTAAAAGCACGACGACACACAATTAAATTTTAATAAATATAATTTTTTTTTGAAGTGTAAACATAATATTTCTTTACAAGGTATTTGAATTATTGTTATTAATAAATAATTAACTAAATGAAATTTGTTTTTTTCGTGTGTGAATGATTAACATCTAAACTTTTGTGCGTGAATGCAAATTATGCAATATACAATACTCGAAGATTGCAAACTTTATCATAATTAAGAATAATAATATTGTATAATTATATAATATACTACTATTATTACTAGTAATAATAATTAAAAGAATGAATGGGTGGAGAAGTACCTAAGGAAGCAACCATCATAAATAACACGAGCACCGTTGCAACCAGCGGAGCAATTCCGGATTTGTGCAGCGGCAACGGCGAAACAAGCGGAACAATCAGAATTAGAGAGATAATTTCTACACTGAAACAAAGCAAAAACAGGATCTGCTCCTCTAGCTGATTGTGCCGTAGCAAAATGTTTGTTTTCATTTCCTATTTTTGATTGCAAGTCTAACAATGTTGCTTTTAGATTTTTGTAGAAATTTGATAAGTTTGTTGCGTTGTATGTGCTACAACCTTTGTTGATTAAACATGTTTGAGGATCAGCTTGTGTTAAGCTACATGAAGATGACAAGATGATTAAGGTAGTTATTAGGAGGTTGAGTTGTTGACGTCGCATGTTGTTGTCGTGTAAAGTGAAGGCAAAAGGAGAGTTTTATATATATAACAAGAAAATTGATTATGGATTTTTTTCTTTATGAACAAAGTTGATGATGGCTTTGTGTGTGTATTTAAATAGTTTGATTACGGTTCTATTTGGTAAAAAAAAAAACTATAAGCTATATATATAAAAAAAAAAACTTATAAGCTAGTTGTAAGTAAAATATGACATAATATAAGTACATGATTAGTGCATAGTTATTATAATTTTTAAAAAGATATAAGTTACAAGCTCATACGCTACTTGAAATAGCATATCAAAAAAACGTTATGAGCTAATAAGATAAGTTTGTTACCAAACACGTCCATTTTTATCAAACACGCTTATAAGTTAGTCCAATAAACTATAAGCTAGTTTATTGGACTTACCAAACACACCTAATCTGATTGACGCTGAATTTGACAGAAATGACTATGGTTCGATACTCCACAATTGCGATCGGGAGGGAGTTGAAACTACTTGATGCCAAAACTGACCCCTGAATCAAATTAAGCGATATAGTGAGTCAGATACCGAGGTGAAAACAAAATAAAAATATTGACACCGCATTTTTTTTTTTTGACAAACCGTATTTAATATTGTATAAGTTTATTTCTCTTTTACTTTTAAATATTTACATCGTTTTATATTATATTTTGAAAATAATGATATATATGTATTATTCAGGCTTAGGCCCTCTACATTATTATTATTATTATTATTATTATTATTTATTATTATTATTATTATTATTATTATTATTATATATGTTCTAAGATTTGATTATATTACAAATGAAATGTTTATTAAAGGAGAAAACTGTACTTTTTAATATAAGATAGGAGGAAAATAAAATTCAAGCTTTTTTTTTTCTTTTGAAATGGTCGAGTCAAAGCTAACAATTTTTTTTGAAGAGGAAAGCTAACAATTAGTTGTTAGTGTTAGTTTTTTTTCACTATGCTAGGATTTGAACTCTGATCCCTCAACTCCTTAACTCATTGCTCAAACTATTTCAGTACAATTTTCTAGCTTCTCTTAAAGGAGGAGAGTACAAATTTCTTTAGTATATATACTCCGTCCCAAAATATAAGCAAAAGTTAATCAACAAAAATAAATGTATTTAGTTTAAATCTTTAACCAAATACATTGGAATAGCATACAAGAGTAACCAATATGACTTATTTTTTGTACAATTTACAACATACATTGAAATACAATTACAAGTGAAATATTGGTGGTGGCTGCGTCAAATCTGAGTAGGGGTAGTGTGGCGGCGGCTGCGACGATTCTGAGTTGGAGGTGTTGCGATGGTGTGGTGGTGAGGTGTTGAAATAGAGGTGTTGGTTTTGGCCCTGCCGGTAGGAGGTTGATGCTGTGTGTGATTGGTTTTCTTCGATACGGAATTCTCTGACCGCTTACAAATCTGTTGAGATTTGCATGACTCGTTTTTGAGTCTCCGAGGGTTTTCAAATTTGCTGAGATTTGCAGGTTTCTTTGTATCTGGTCGACCTTTTTCGCATCGGTGTTGACTGCGAGCTAGGGACTTAACTGCATAGGTTTTCATTCTGCCGTTACCCCATTAATTTTTGCCTCATTTAGCTGCTTTTTGTATTTTGATGGGCCGATCACTTTTGATTCGAGATCGGGAGTTAGAGTCTTAAGGACATCTTTTTGGGTCGGGTTGATGGTCCTATTTGGTGGTATGGTGTTTGTGGTGTGTGCTCTAGGTGTTCTGGTGACTGTGGAGTGTGTACTAGGTGGTGTCCGTCTTTTAGTTTTCTCATTGGTGTTGCGCTTATATACGGCGCCTTTATTTTTGTAATTCTTTTTTATCCCGATCTCTGTTCGTCTTGTGCAGAGACCGGTTATTATTAATAATATTTTGCCGTTTAAAAAAAAAAATTATAAGTGAAACAGATTACGGCATTTCTTGAGTAAAAATAACTCTAAATTATTTTTCTAAACAGAACTAATATGAACTGTTTTTTTATAGATAAATTGACAGCATATCAAGGATTTATCTGAATCATGTAACGAGCTTATTTCAGCTTGATCGAGAGTGTTAGAATATTATAAAATATCTTTTACATTAATATTGAGAGTATCCCTTAGGATCAAATTTTATATTGATTATTATTATTAGTTTGATTTGTTCTTAATTTAGGATTGAGTTTCTGTAACCCTGTAGATAGGGATTAGAATTGAGTCTTTTTTATCAAGCTACTATCACGTGAGAATCAACTTTGTTGTATTATTATTATTGTTTCATTATAATCATAATGATAATTAATGATTTATTTCAAAAGTAATTGTACGTTTTTATTCTCATGTTAAGCAACAACTGTTCATCATCGTAATCATGATTATTCTCTTTGTTTTGTAACCAACAAATCCTAATCTTAATAGCCACTTAAGATGTCTATAACGTTCAAAAGGAGAAAGAAGCCACTTGACCTTATATACGCAGAAACAGTGTGTAGTACTAAAAACTCACTCATTCTCAAAACCAGACCCTATTGTTTCATTATATCCTTCCCTCACATATTGTATCTCTGAGTTTTAACATCAATCTGTTACAAATTTTTGCTAGTTCTGTTACCTCATTGAGAAGGTCTGTTAAATCTTAGGGGATTTGCGCATAACCGCAGATAAATCCTTGAGGACAGTGCTTCAGCACGTCTCAGATCAAATTATTATTTTTCCTTTTATCTTTCTTTGCAGGTTTTATTCCATAAACACAAGAGCAGAACAACATTAATCTAGGGAACACGTTGTTATAACAAAAGCAGCTTCTTTACCAGCAAGACAGATTCCTTATAACAACAGCAGGTTAGCGGCAAAATAAGAACCATACAGTGAAGATCTCTTGTACAAGCCAATCCCCTCTTAACTAAAGTGCATCATTTTCAACAAAATCATCAATTCTTTTCAATTAAACAAATAAGCATCTCAGTAGCCATTCTTTTACATGAAATAGCATCTCATTAGTACAGTTTCACAATATACTTAGTATTTGTATATAAAAAAAAATGTACAAGTTTTAACAATTCTTGGAGAAAAAACCCTCTTATTTTTTTCCCTTTATAAACCTCAAATCCCTTAACTTGACATCCATGCTCCAATTCAATATATTCATCTAGCTGATAATATAGAAGTGGAAACAGTAGCATTAGATGTAGAAGAAGCAGTCGAGGTAGATGTGTCTGTCCGACTCTGAGGCCTCAAGTTAGAGTTAACAAAGACAGGCATAGTTGGTTTCATATGCTCCACAAAGTTCTTGCTTTTGAATAGAACTACTATTTCAGACATAGTTGGTCTTGTAGAAGCTGTTGCTTGAGTGCAAAGTAAAGCAATTGCTATAACTTTTTTCACTTCTTCTGCATCATAGTCACTAGGGTTCAATGTCTTGTCAACTAACTCCAAGTGTCTATCTACCTCGTATAGTTTCCATGCCTGCACAAAAAATGTGAAAAAGAAAAATGACACTCATTCTAAATCAACTAAAGATCTATTCGGTTCGAGAACATGTTTCTGTCTTCAAATATTGTAGTATATCGGAATTTGATATAGGGTTCATGTTCAAAATAGATACACAACATTAAGGATTCGTATTTTTTAGAATTTAGATTAGGCATAACTCAACCCTACAAAATCGTCATTGTAAATTGAGGATTGACTCTACTTTATAAACATATATTCAGACCATTTCGCAATGTGAGACTTCTTAACACACACCCTCGCGCTCAGCGCTATTGGACTTGGGAGGCGTATATAAATGGTGGATGGCCCGATCAGAAATTGATAGCAGGTGCCCTAGCGGATTGTGGAGGAGGCTCTGATACCATCTTAGAATTTAGAGTGTATTTATTGATTGGGTTCAGTTTGTTATCGACATAAGATACTGATAAAGCAAATTGAAACTAAGGTAGGGTTTTGTTCTTTAAAAGTAAAAAGAGAAATTGCTTACCCTTTGAAGAAGGAATTCACCATCAGCATCTTCCCTCAACTCACTGCTCTTTTGGCCACTTATGATTTCTAGGACTACAACACCAAAACTGTAGGCATCAGCCTTCACTGATAACTGACCATGTATTGCATATTCTGGTGCAGTGTATCCCCTAGCATAGTTGATAAAAGAATGTAACATTAAAATTAGATTCTTTTTATGTCAACTACATCTTTATAAAAGTAATCATTTGGACTTACAATGTTCCTGCAAATCTTGTGCTAAGATGAGATTGATCTTCTGGTAAAAGCCTTGCCAACCCAAAATCAGCAATTTTAGGCTGAAGATCATCGTCTAAGAGAATGTTGCCAGTCTTTATATCCCTATGTATAATGCAAACATGGAAATCCTCGTGCAGATAGGCCAAACCTCTTGCCGTGCCTAAAATTATATCATACCTTTGCATCCAGTTCAGGGAACCCTTCTTTTCACCTGTTACCAAAATTAAATGGATTTAATTTGTATACACTGTCGTGTAAAAGAAAATTACACATTCATAAGTTGATTCAATAGGAAGATTGACATGATCTTGTACCAAATAAGAATTTGTCAAGGCTGTTGTTTGCCATGTATTCATAAACAAGGATTCTCTCTTGGCCTTTACTACAACATCCGAGAAGTCGAACTAAATTCCTGTGATGAACATTACTTATAAGCTTCACTTCACTTTCAAATTGTTCATCCATCTTTCCGGAATGGCCTAAAATCAATTTCTTGACAGCTACTACATTACCATTTTTTAAAGTGCCCTGTACCATAATTGTCGAATCATCAATACAAATGACCATTAATAATTATTTTCTTAATCTTAAAAGCAATATTTATGTAAAAGAGATAATAGCTATAACAATTTTTTCTGCACTTATCATCAATTCAGACAAAATCATGCTTACATAATACCTTGTATACATCTCCAAAACCTCCTTCTCCTAATTTATTTTCATCACTAAAATTTTTTGTTGCAGACTTCAAATCATTATACCGGTAAGTAACCGGACCTCTTAACTCAGTTGCTCCCAATATGTCACCTGATAAGGAAAACATAATTAGAAATCTCATGACTCTCTTGAAAAGTAAATGAACTATGATGTTAATTTATTCACATTCATTGTATAGTCATTGAACTAAAATTTGCAAACTAGGGGTTTGAAAATCTTGTAAACATTAAATAGAAAAGTCTCTTGAAAATGGTAGTTTGATAATCTTGTGTTCTTGTGGAAGAAATCATGATCATGGATTGAATGATTTTCCAAAATATGTCACCTCTACGACGTCTCTTGGGTTTCTTCTTGAGCCTAAGCCAAACAAATAGTACAAGGAGGATCAGAACAAGGACTACACCTCCAACAACACCACCAATAATTGCTCCCTTCTTACTTGAACTTGCTGCAAGATAAGAAAACACACTTAGTAATATGTCACGTCATAGTCTCTAACAGATTAACCATTTTGAATGACATTTCATAATTTTGACGATATATTTACCTATTAGCAGAAATAATAGACTATTTTACCAATGCATACAATTTCGAGAACCAATTTACCTATTCACTCTTCATCTAAAATCCAAGTAAATAAAGAAAACATCCAAATTTTACCTTGTTTCAAGAAGGGTGTGATATCAATGGTTTGATTATCAGCAAAGAAAGATTTCTCTGAGTATCTCATAAAACAACCAGCATCAAATGCTTCACCATCTGTATTAGGAAAACAACCTTGTATGTTGGTGAATCCAACAGTTAAGCAATCTAAACAACCACTTTCAGTAACTGTTTCAGCACATTGTGCAATAGCATAGATTGCATTTCCAGCAACTGGTGTTTTGGTAGCTGCAAAGAAACCAGGAATTTTTGGTGTTGCTGTTTGTAGATCCAATAGTAGTTGTTGTGCAGCTGCATTAAAAGTAGTGGCTCCATTTGCTGTTTTGGTTCCACAAAGAACACTGTTGCCAGGTAGAGTTGTTTGGTCGAAGAATCCATTGCTCTCATACCTTACAACATTTCAATGCTTCTAATATTAGGCAGAATCAATTATATCTAACACCTAACATGATTAATTAAAGTGACACTAAAATCATTTTACAACTCGAAAGTCGAAACTTTAAGGCTATATATGTTTGGATTAATGGAATAAGGTGGAATGGAATGGAATGGAGTGGTATATAATGAGGTTCCATTGTTTGGATATTTAAAATTTAATGGAATGGAGTGGAACACAATCTTTACAACTACACAAATTGAACTCAGCTTTAAGGAAAGTTTTGACAAGTGTCAAGCTCACAGGCACTCATAACAAATTCTTGCTGGACAAAATGCCAAAAACTTTACTTCTTCTGGGCAATATTTTGAATTGTTTTTCCCTCCTATTCTGTTCTGCGATTTTGGGCCAAATACATTGAGTCCAACACAATATGGCCCAGCAAAGCCCAGTCCTTGAAAGAAGAAAAGCTTCAGCCAAACAAAAAAAACAAAGAAGCAGAAGAACTGTCCCTTTCACGGCAGATTTGCAAGCTAGAATACAAAAACTTCAATTAGGTTGGAATCAATTTCAAATTTCAAATTCTCCCTCTCTTCAATATCATAACTCACTTTCTTTCTCATGGATTTCAATTCTTCTCTCATCAGCTCTCTCTCATCCTCTCTGATATCTTCACCACCACCAACACCTTCGCTGCCGTCATTTTCTTTCTCATTGATTTCAAGTTCTCTTCTCATGAAGCAGAGAACACGACTGCAACGAAGGTATGCACTTCAGATCCATTTTTCGTTTTTTGATTTACAGATTCATATTTATTTTTGAATTCCAGATCTATTCTATTTTTGTTCTTCAATTTACGATGATGATGCTTCTTCATTCCTCACATCGTGTTTTTTTTTTCTTCTTCTTCATGTACAATCAGAGATTGCTGCTTGAGAAAAAAGGTATGTCATTTAACCGTATTATATGAATTTGGGGGAGCTGTTCTTTCCCCGTAATTTTCTATTTTTGTTCTTGCCTTGGATTTCATGATTTTTTATTACGTTTTTTTTTGCTTTGAATTTCATGACTAATTAAATGTGCCCTTTCATTAAGGTATGTAAATACATGGGGTTTCTGCAATTTTCACGGCTGGAGAAGTATCCAAATGAAGCAGGTATGTTTTTTAATTTTCTAAATTATTGTTTAAATATTTTGCTATAATAATTGTTTTTCTAATTCCTTGATTCAATGTTTACTTTAATTGGTGTTCCTAATTCCATTTATTTATTTTTATGTTTGTGTGATTTTTTGGATGATCAGATTTATGATTGAATAAAAATGGACCAAAGTGTTTCAGATCCATTAAACTTGCACATTTAATAAAATTTGTTTATGATCCATTAAGTTTAGGCATATACATGATACTTTATACTTGATTTGGTGGTAGTGTTGTGGCTACTTGACATAAGTGTGCTCTCCTTTAATGTGTCCTTTGTTATAAGGATCAGGTGTATTTATTCCATACTTTTAAATTATAACCTGCATTGGCTTAGAATGACACAAGTCATTAGATTGCTCTAATTTATTCTATTTTGTGAGGTTTTGACTTTGATTCATGACAGATAACCTGACACAAGTCAACTATGAAATACCGTCAGACAAAAAGTGAATTATGTAACCTTAGTTGTAGTAATAACTTCATTATATTTCTTAACAAGTACATTGAAGAATATTTGAAGAAGTACATTTCCATTTCTATTATCTAAGAAGTATGCTTAATTTCTGCACAAAATATTTGAGAACTACTGCCTCTCATACCACATCCTCACCAAAAGAACATATTAATATGTGAGAAAAACATAGAAGTACTGACGTTTTTCTTTTCTTTTTTGTAGTGTAGTGTAGGATTACAAGTATATTATCTTTTAATAGATATAAATATAACTTATAAGTCTACAAACATAAAAACACCAAGAAAATGAGGTAAGTGAAACATAGTTTTGTCTTAATTTTAAATTTCTTTTTCTTTCTGAAATTAATGGATTAGTTATATATCCAGTTATATGTAAAAGTTAGCATATTTCTATTTTGGAAAAATTTCTTTGGTACAGTGTAAACATTCACTTTGAAAAGGACCAAAGAGTAGTAGGCAATAGGCAGTATCCTTGATTTGAAATGAAGAAAACAAAACGAAATACCATTGATAGTTAAAGAGTAGTAGGCAATAGAATAAATTGTAGGTTTTTAAAGTGAAAGTTTATTGACACAAAACACGGAGAGTGTCCCATATAGATGCTGAAGGGAATGAATTTCAAGTTATCTCAATCTATGGAAACAATTTTGTATAGAAAAAATTTTAGGTTTTAAAAGTGACAGTTTATTGACACAAAACACGGGGAGTGTCCCATATGGATACTGAAGGGAAGGAATTTCAAGTTATCTCAATCTATGGAAACAACTTTGTATAGAAGAAATTGTAGGGTTTAAAAATGGAAGATGTTTGTTTGTTGATTTATGTTCTAAGTATAACAACAATTATATTATTATGTCTTTTTTATAAAAAAAACACAATTGTCTAAGTGATGTATTTAATCGTCCTCGCCCGTGCGTTGCACGGGTTCCTAACTAGTGGAATACATTCCATTCTATTCCATCCCTTTTCTTCATTTTTCTTCCCCTCCAATTTGAGGTGTATAGGATGGAATGCAACCTATTAAATTTTTAATGACCAAAATATCCCTTTTGTATTACAGCATTTCATTGCATCGTTCAAAATAGAATTAGTAGTGCTTCACCATATATGCCAGAACCATGATGACAATACCAACTAGTATCGTGACCATACCACACTACCTACCATGCACTTAAGGATGCTAGTTCTTTGTAAAAAAATAACTTTTGTGATGGATGATGGAAGTAGGTATCATACAATTTCCCTTACGATAACAACAATGTATATTATAGCTTCCAGCATGAGTGCTCTTTCCTACTTCATCAATCACAATATTGAGAATAAAGAACAAATAATATAATATGCAGAAGCTCTTTTTATATTTTTTTTATGAAAGTGAATTGGAGTTATTACTTATAGTTTATTGTTTTAAAATAAGGGTAAAATTGGAATAAAAATGTTATAATTTATTTCATTCTGTTTACTTCCCAAACGATGGAGTGGTAATTTTGTTCCATTCCATCATTGAATATCCAAACAATGGAACGTAATTTGTGTTTCATTCTGTTCCGCTCCACTCCATTCTATTATGTTCCATTCCGTTATGTACCATCAATCCAAACGGAGAAAGTTACAAGATTAAGGTTGCGTTTGGCCGGACTTTTTTTCTACTTATAAGTTACTTTCAACTTAAAGTTACAAAATGAAACTTTATCGATAAAAGTTAAAAGTTGTTTGGATTTCTAAAAAAATTTGTAACATAAAAGTTACTTTCAAAACAATTGTTTGACTTTGACAAAATATTTCTAAAAAACTATTATTTTATTTAAAGTTTCTTCTAAATTATTAATTATTAAAGTGTTAATATATACAATACACACAATAAGTGAGATATAAAGTTATTTATTTTTTTTAATATTTAAGAAACGTGAAAAGAAATGTAGATAAGAAAAATAAATTATTTTTTTGGTATTAATTCTCAGTTCTTAGAGAAGGGAATGTTGGTAATTTGAAGTTTTATTAGGATGTCAGGAAAGTCAGATCAATAACTGATCTATAAAATATTAATATTAGTATCAAATTAATTTTTATTTAATAGAATTGACGTTGTTCATCGCTGTGAGTTCAACTTAATTGGTAGAAACATTATAGTATTCAGAGGTTGCGAGCTCAAATTAAATTATATTGTTATTTTTTATGAGAATAAATTATATGATTTTTTATAAAATAAATAAATTATTGATGAAAGTAAATTTTTTATGAGAATAAATTATATATGAATAAATTTTTTATGAGAATAAATTATATGATTTTTTTATAAAATAAAATAAATAAATTATTGCTTATGTATAAAAATTGATGAAAGTAACTTCTATAGAAGTGACTTATTTATAGTTTTTGTGAACAAAATTTAAGCTACTTTTCATATTAAGGGCTTTTATAAAAAAATTATAAAAATGTGTTTGGCGCTACTTCTACTTTTGTGGGGAAAAAAGTTGAAAATAAGTCGGACCAAACACTACATAAGTTCTTAATTATCTTCACCATCGGTATTCGGTTTATTAGACCGTCTAATCTGATTCGAGGGTCAATTATGATATTAAATGATTCCAACTTTTTCCCATCACAATTATGAGAAATCGAATCATAATTCTCCCTACTAAATATAACGTCAATTCTCATTGGACTGCTAGACAAACTTAGTACTATATTATTTGCTGTATAATATTTATATAAGGTGAATACTATAGTCACTATCAACTTTTTCATGCAATAAATTTCAAAATCAATTTTTCTATTAATTTGTACCAAGCTCTATACCATGCTTCTTAAAGAACTTGTAATTTTTTCTAATATTAATCTTTTATTTTGAGGCAAGCCACCTCTAGTTTTTTGTAGATATGCATATGTCAGCACCATATAATCACACCTAGACATTAAGGTTCCACGTGTCGTATGTAAAGTAAAATCATGCAAGGGTCAACTAAAAAGATAAAAAGATAAAAGTAAATTAAAAAGATAAAAGTTGTTTTTAAGCAAGTGGGTAATAATTATGAGATAAATAATGTTGTTTTTAACAAAACTATTTTTTATTTTTGACTAGAAGAACTATTTTTGTTTTGATGCAATGATGCGTGACAAAACATGACATAAAAAGTCAAATATGTGTCGTAACAAAATAGAAAGTCAAATGTGTCGACATATATTTCATCCAAAGTTTACCAAAATACTACTTCATGAGTCTCAAATTGAATGATATATTTGATTATATTGTACTATTCAAACATCTTATTTTAATCATATTTTTTTACTAATTAATAAAAATAAACATTAGCATATAAGATGTTGTTGGATTTGTGATGAGTATTTTCAAAATATCAAATTTTTACTATAATATAATTAAAAATATTAATTGTCAAAGTTATGTATCGACATGCGCGAAACAGTCAACTGTGTCATGCAATTTGAGACGGAGGGAGTATTACATTAAAATGAGCAAAATAAAAAACATCACTTATAACAAATTTTACTTTTTAACTTCGTTGCATAATTGTTGTATATTGTCTAACAGATGTATCATCAATTATACTTTTCTTTTCTTCTTATAAATCTCATATGCTTTGTTTGGTTTGAAGGAAAGAAAAGGAAAGGAAGGAAAATTACGAAAATTGATAGATGAATTTGAACTAACACTAGTCCAAGTTCACCCATCAATTTCCGTAATTATTTTTCCTTCTACTTTCTTTCCACTCAACGAAACGAACTCTTAAACAACATTCATGAATGCTTTGTTAGTAGCTTGATCCATAAAAAACAAAAGAAAAGCCTACCGCACGGCCGGCAGCACTGCAGATATCTTTGTCACGTAAACCATTAAACAATTCTTGCTTCTATTTCCTCCAATTCGCCATGACGTGTTATTTAGTTGTTTTAGGAATAGTGATAGTGATATTTGATGACTAAATTAAATGAAACTATCATCATAATCATGAAGGCTTTTTTTAATCGGAGATATTTATCCGACAACTAATAAGAATAACCGATTAGAATAAATTATTTGCATGTGCAATATTATATATACAATATGTATGGTATATGTTAAAGAACTAAAAGTAATAATTTTTTATTAAAAAATTACATTTATTTATTGAAATATTATATATTTAATATAAAATACATCAATTTTAATACAATCTTATACTATTTTGAATTTATTAACCTATAGAAATTTGCACCTCATAAAAACTCTTATAATATTATGCCAAAACATATCTTCTTTTTTTACCAAATAATAAAGCATATCTAATAATCTAAAAGCACGAGGACACACATTAAATTTAATAAATAAACATAATTTGATCAATTATTGTTCTTAGTATATAATATAATTAACTAAATGAATTATTTTTTGTGTATGAATGATTAACATCTGACCTTTTGTGCATGAATGTGAATACAATATACATCGCTCAAGATTGCAACCTTATCATAACAATTTTTTTTTTTGGTACAAATAAGAATAATAATATTATATAATGACATAATATACTAGTAATACTAGTAATAATAATTAAAGAATGCTTGACCAAAATAAATAATTAAAGAATGAATGGGTGAGGAATGGAGGTGTACCTAAGGAAGCAACCATCATAAATAACACGAGCACCGTTGGAACCAGCGGAGCAATTCCGGATTTGTGCAGCGGCAACAGCGAAACAAGCTGAACAATCAGAATTAGAGAGATAATTCCTACACTGAAACAAAGCATAAACAGGATTTGCTCCTTTAGCTGATTGTGCCGTTGCAAAATGCTTGTTTTCATTTCCTATTTGTGATTTTAAGTCTAACAAAGTTGCGTTTAGATTTTGGTAGAAATTTGATAAGTTTGTTGCGTTGTATGTGCTACAACCTTTGTTTATTAAACGTGTTTGAGGATCAGCTTGTGTTAGGTTCCATGAACACAATAAGGTGATTAAGGTAGTTATTAGGAGGTTGAGTTGTTGTCGTCGCATGTTGTTGTCGTGTGTGTTGAAGGTGGTCTTAGAGGAAAGGAAATTATGTTGGTTTATGTAAAGTGAAGACAAAAGGAGAGCTATATATAAGAAGAAAATTATGATGGCTTTCTTTTTTTTTTTTTAATGAACAAAATAAGGGAAATTACATCCCCATTTCCAACTTTCTTTTCAAACTTACATATTTTAATATATATGTAACAAGTCGTGCTGCTAGACTTTTTTGTATAGCAAAATTTAATCTTTGAAAAATTATATTCATGGACCTATGCGACACAATATTACTATGCATGACCCTTTGAACTCCTTTCAGAAGGTCTACAACCTCTTGTGCTTGAAAACCAAAAGTGTCAAATACAAATGCTATAAAAACGTGTTGATTGTCAGGGCATGTTTTATCATGTTTGACCATTTTGCTTGAAGTAGATTTGAGGGTTGTCTGCCACACAGTATAATCCTCAACCTCAGTCCCACAAGTGGAGAAACTCAAGTCAAATATACACAAGCTTATTTCCCTTCTACCTATCCATACACCAGAACATCCACAAATTGAAGTGTCGATTTCCGACCGGTAAAAAAAATCACATGTACTTGCTTTTTCACAGATTTTAAATAGTGATGATGGCTTTGTGTGTGTATTTAAATAGTTTGATTATTTGAATATTAAAATATTGACACCATATATTTAATAGTATTGTATAAGTTTATTTCTCTTTTACTTTTAAATTTTTACATTGTTTTACATATTTTAAAATAACAAAAATATATGTATTCTAAGTTTGATTATATTAAAATGAAGTGTTTATTAAATGAAAAAAAATGTACATTTTAATACAAATGGGACGAAATTTTTTTTTTTTTTAAAACAGTCAAAGTTAATAATTTTTGTTAGTGTTAATTTTTTCATTTGCATCCAAAGAAACAAATCTAGAACAAGAATTGGTTAAGTGGCAGGAAAAGGTAAAAGAACAAGAACTTGAGAATCTACAGCAAAAAAGTAAGTTGGAAGCGCAACAAAAAAGAATTGAATCAACTGAAAGCATGCTTGTTACTTTATTTGGAAAACTCAACATGCTTCAAATTTTGCAAGTGGAGCTCCCATAGAAGATGAATTGAATCAGAATCATGTTCCCTCTAGTAGCAACAATGGTGATAACTTTAATGTCAATTGTTGACTTTAGTCTACATTATCAACACTTTAGGTGGCTCTAGTTAGTTTTGTTTTGACATAGATTGATGAACACTCTTATGAATTTAGTTAGTTTGTGATGTTTTGACTTACAAGTAGTATGGTTGCTTGAGTTGTTGCTGTGACTAGCACTTTAATTGTGCTACTTTGTTTTGCTTTATTCCAAACTTAAAAATACAAATGTTCTACTTTAAAGATCCTGGTTTATTTGTCTCCTATTTTTTTTCTTCTGGTTTAGGAACTGATGTTATGTGGTTTAATTGATCTATATGAATATGATATTGGCTATATATTTTTCACTAGTGTAGTATGCATTTTGTTTGAAATCTATCTAAAAAAGTTTTGCTATCCGTCTCAAATCAAATGAAATTAGTAAGACAAATTTGGTTGGCAATATTTGTCCCAATTCCGTCTGAAATTTGTCTGAAATAATTTCGGACGGATTTCAGACGAAGATCTCAATTAGCAACGGGGTTTTTTGGACGTGACAGCATTCATCCGAATTTTGTCTGAACCCTTCTTTCCGTCCAAAATTTGTCCGAAATCCATCTCTAATCCGCCTGAAATTCGGTCTGAAAACCCCAAATTTCTAGTAGTGACCTCGTTAGGATTTAAACCGTGATCTTCTAACTTCTTAACTCCTCTCATCCTTAACTCAAACCATTTGAGTACAATTTTCAAGTTTCTCTTAAAGAAGGGGAGTACAATTTTGTTTAATATTTTTTTGTAAAAAAGAGAGATGAGTGTATATTTATCGACATAGATGGCGAGTGTAATTTAAGTGTAATTCACTTTCTTTTTTTACAATAAATTCTTTTATGTTTAATTTACTCTTAATTATATCTGATTTTACTTTTTAATTTTATATTTTTTTCAATATTTCAAAAACACATTTGACTTTGATATCAATTTTTGTTTTAAATTTTCAAACATCATTTACTTTTTTTTTTACTTTCACCATCAGTTTTTTTTTTTGTTTTATATTTTCAAACATTATTTACTGTGTGTTTATATTCTTTTCAATATTTCGAAAAACACAAAAACACATTTGACTTTGATATCAATTTTTTATTTTATTTTCAAACATCATTTATTGTATTTAATATATATATATATAATATAATGATGTAATTGTACCAAAAAAAAAGTAAAATATAATGATGTAATGAAAGAAAAGGGTTGTTTGAGTATGATACAACTAAATAAAATTTTAATTGTTGTAAAAAAAAATCATGATTAAATTTTATTTATTTTTAGCAAGGGGGTGGACAATTTTTTTTGACAACATAAACTTCGCTGTCAGTACAGTGCACGTCCCAGCGCAGCCTATAGAAAGAAATAGTGGACCAATAAAGATAAGATAAGGTATGGGTGTGTGGAAATACTATCACTTAGTACTTGACAATAGTCTTTGTTCCGTTGAGATTTGCATGTCTTTTTGTATTTATTTAGTCTATTTCACGTTGGTGTTGACTGTTCTTGGAGGCAGATTGTCAGTCGAGACTTGTCTACCTAGTTTTCATGCTACCGTTTAACCAATCAATTTTGGCTCGCAAAGCTGCTTCTTGGATTCTGATTGGCCGATCACTTTTGATTTGAAATCGGGAGTTAGAGTCTAGTAGCATCTTCATAGGTTAAGTTGATGTTTTCTTTGGTGGTCTGGAGACTGTGGAGTGCCCTTTAGCTATTGGACCTCTATTAGGTGGTGTGTTGTGGTTCCTTTTGGTTGCGGAGGCTTGTTTTGGTGTGCCCTTTAGTTTTGGTGTTTCAATAGGCTTGTTTCTAGCTCCTTGTTATTTCTTTTGTACCTTATGTATTATGTTCCCTCGCTTAGCATATTTCATGTCCTATTTGAGGCTTTCTAATAAAATTTGCTATTTAAAAAAAAAAAAAAAAAAACCACTTTAGAATTTTTATCACCATAGACTTTCATGTTGGTCTTGTGTCAAGGTCGTGCACCGGAGACTAATTGCTGATTGCATATATGGAATGAGTAATGTTTTTTTGTCAAGAAAAAGTTGTTTATTCAAATCAAAATTTCCACTTGTTTCTGGAGTATAATTTAGCTTAAAGTATGATTAATTTGTTTATAAGGTTGATAAAATAAAAAGTGTTAAGATAAAAAATTTCTTTGAATGGTTTATAACATTTCATGAGATGTTATTTCAAGTAATGGCAAAATTGGGGTGAGTTGAGGTGGGTCATATGAAATTATTAAAAATCTGCAGGCAATTTTATAAAATTATCTTTCTTAAAAAAAAATATAAAATTATCTATGTATTTTATGTATATTTGTATGTGCATTTAAATATCAATTAAATAAGTCCTTTAAGTTAGTCAAAAATAATAATTCCGTTAATTTTTTAGTTAATAAATAAGTTCTTTAATTTTTTAAATTTATTCCACCATTATTCTTCAAGTTATTTTCCGCTACAAAATTGCTGAAGTCACTTAGTGAAGTGTCATTGAACACTGTGTTTTGATTTCCAAATAACAAGAAGCAGTGTTAAGTGTCATCTCACTAAGTTAACGATTATGTCAACGTTTCTGTAACGGAAGCTGCAAGGAAGAGTACAATAAAAAACTTAAAAAAACACTGATTTATTATCTAAAAAACTTAAAAGACTTTATCTATTACAAATACAAAACTTAAAAGATTTCTAAATAACAAATAAGTCCTTTAACTATTGCTATTATTTTACTTTTTAATTTTTTCAACTTGTTGTTGGTGATCCCTGCTTTTGCATTGTTTTTTATTTTTCTTGCAGCCTCCGTTGCATTTGAAATAGTGATCACTAATGAGTAAAGTCTAGAATGAAAGATCCAATCTGCCGAGCCATGTTCTTCAATATGTTGAGTACTTGGTATTAGGGTTGGGAACAGGCCTGAGCCTGGTCTACGATTTTTTTTCAGACCTGAGTCTGGCCTACGGCCTATCAAATGTTATTTATTTTGGCCTGGCCTAAGCCTTTTTAAAGCCTGGCCTGACCTTGTAGCCTATTTAAAAGCTTGTGTTACATAAAAGTCTCCGTATAGTCATTTTAAATAGGCTAAACAGACTTTAAAAGTCTATTTCACATTTTAATTTTTATAATTTCTTCAACATTAAGAAAAGGCTAATAAAATGATTAGCACAATAATTAAAAGTTAATAAAATAACAAATATGATTAAATAATAATATATTTTTTCTTTGGCAAAAATAAATAAATATAAATAATAATTAAATATAAACAGGTCGGCCTATCAGGCTTCGTAGGCTTTTTAGAAGCATGAGTCTGACCTATTTATGTAAACAGGCTTTTTTCAAAGCCTAAGCCTAACATTTTTAATAAACAGGCTAGGCTTACACAGACCAGGCTGAAGACGCCTGTAGGCCGCCTGGCCTATTCCCAACCCTACTTGGTATGCTATTCACATTCTGCAGTGTAGTGATGTTCCTCACTCATCATATCAGACCTTGTTGCAATGGGAAAAACCAAGTTCAGGATGGTTAAAGTGCAATGTTGACGCAACCTTTTTTGCGGGAATCAGGGATACATCATTGGGTACTTGCTTACGCGATAATACAGGTAACTTGGCTGGTATCACGCAGAAGCGAGAAACAATGGGTCAATGCTCCAGGACCACAAGAGAGGGAGACGCCACATCCCAACCCAAAACCTTAAGGCATTAGGTTAATGGGTCATCTCTCTTATAAATTCAACATTCTTCCCATATCAGGATCCCCCCCGCTCCCCCACCAAGCCGAACCTAGGCTCTGATACCACTTGTTAGGGAGTCCGGGGGAGGTCGGGAGAAACAATGGGCCAATGCTCCAGGACCACAAGAGAGGGAGACGCCACATCTCCACCCAAAACCTTAAGACGTTAGGTTAATGGGTCATCTCTCTTATAAATCCAACATTCTTCCCATACATAGTCGATGTGGGACTTAACCACTCACACTTGAAACCCAACATTTATTACACGCCATGAAGGAAACTCGACGTAGATGTTTTGTTCAGGTCCAATTTGAGAGCGATTCGCAAGCAATAGTTGGACCTATATTCGTACAAAGCATGACGGCAACTCTGAATTTAGTTTAATTGTTGCTGATATTATTAATATCATGTCTTCTTTTGTGAACTTTGAGGTTAGGTTCGTTCGGAGACAATCGAATATGGTTGCTCATAGTCATACTCTTGCTAGGGCGGCCATTTTTTGGGCTAGTTTTTATAGTTTTGATATTATTCCTTGTTGTATTGAACATGTGATGAAGTGAATTAAATTTGTATGTTTAAAATAAAATTGGGACGGAAGGTGTACAATAATGTGTGTGAGTGCCGTAAAGCATGTTTTATAGAGGGAAGGAGGTCTTGGTGAAAGCATGTTTTATTTTGTTGCAGCAAGAATAGTACAAAAATTGCTTAAGATTATTCTGTTCCAAAATTATGATCACTACATTTGTAATTTTTCTTTAGTTCCTTATGACACTCTATGGCTGAACACCAATTTGCCATCACTCAATATATTCTTAGGTAACTCTCAATGACCAAATTCATGTTCAATGCAACATGATCCTTTTTCTTCATTCAGCTACTTCTGATTCCACGTCACAATACTCCCATTCTCTTGAAACAAGCAAATTTGGCTAGTTCTCAACATAAGCTTATCAATAATTGCTTATGTATGATTATATTCTAGACAGAATGTCATTCACAGCCGCAACAATGTTCTCATAACGCTGCCGAACTTCTGGTCCATCTTTATCCCTTGCTGCATAATCTAACTGCATAATTTTTCACCAAACAAGAATAAACATCAATTAATAACACCTTACACAACAATGTATATGTTTGGTTTCGCTTTTACATGAGATAATTGATTCTAGAGATGTAGTGTAGAATCGACTTTTTAACATGATTGGATGTATTCAAATAGAATTGATTCTGATTTCTGCCTATAGAACTAAGTGTATGTTTGGTATCACGGTGAGTATGTCAGAATCACAGTGATCCACCGTAATTTTACGGAAGCTACAGACCGTAGCTTTTGGAAAATCACGGCGGATCACCGTGATTCTGACATACCCTCGTCCCCCGTATACCAAACATAGGCTAATTCTAACTTCGAACTATAATTTGTGGATTTTGCCTCCATAATTGAATTTTAGCCTAACATCAATTGCTTAACTGGCTTTTATTTTAATGTATCCCAGCATAAATCACTTTATATTCAACTCAATTTCAAACAAAATGAATTTTCGCCACCGCAAAACCAAACATGTAGAACAACAATAAACTATTCATGACAAAGTGTCCTAGTTTGAAAGATGTTTTTATAGTATAGCACTTACTCTAGTAACATTGTTGAAGAGAGTAGAATAGAGCTTCCTTAATAGTGGCCTTTCACTTCCAGGCTTACTTTGAATTATAGTGTATATATCCTTCTTCAAAAGTTTTGAACTTCTTCTCAATTCCTTTTGTGCTATTTTCCATGACTCTGACTCTAACAAATCTCTAACTTGCAATAAATCTTGTGCATGAACTCTCACCTCATTTTGTGCCTCTTCAATTGTTTGATCAGGTGCCACAAGTCCAAACTCAAATGCATTTGCATTCTTTGTCCTAAATATCAACTCTCCACTACTAAGAATCAACCCCAAATTTCTTCTACTGATTTTCAATGAAAAATCATTCTGCTTTGAAGGTTGGAAATTACTAGGTTTGACACAGCATGTGAATTTTGGAAACAAGTGTGTCATGTTGGGTTGTGAGGTGAATGTTTTCAACTCCATTGTTCTTTGAATTCAACCTTAAATGTGACTCACAGCATCATAAATGAGCATATAATAAAATTAAATGGATTGACCCAAAAGAAATTGAATGCAAAGTTTGTTAAATTTAGGTGGCAATGTTGAAATGCAGTACATGGAATAGAATAAAATTAGTGTTGTAGAAGAGAAAATGAAAGTGAAGTTGTTACCTTATCTTGATGACGCCAATTGAATGGACCACACAAATTTGTGTGGTCTGATTAGTTATCTTGAAATAAGGAATGATATTGTAACACAATTTAAACACATACTCTACCAGGAAAATACCAAAATTCTAGGTATTTTCACAAAAATATCCAAAGTTCTATTTGCTTACTAGTTACCAATTTACACAATTTTTTACTTGTCATAAAAATGATCCAAAGTTATATTTCCTTACTAGTTACCAATTTGTGACAACTCTGTTAGCCAGAACTTCTCACTGCAAGTACCATAGAAGCCACATGAACCTTTTTATTTTTGGAAAATGTTCTATGTTGAGCCTTCTCCAAGAGCAGCTCTGTTGTAACAACCTAACACAATCCAAAATTGGTTGAAACCCAACCATTATAGAACACAAAAATTAAAAATAAAAGTAGTGAGGAAGAGGGGGTATTTATAGATTGTTTGAAGCCTTTTGATTGGCCGATGTCATGTTGTGGCCGCACAAGTGTCCAATTAAAATTGGCCACTTGGTAAGTCCTGTGATTGTGATCACAGATCTCTAAATTTGACCACAGTCCATTATTTAAATTTTTTCTCATTTTTACAACATCCATTACTTAAATAGTGGAAGAGATAAAAATAAAAATGAACATAGCGCATGAAATAAGTGGAGGGTGTTGGAAAATATTATCTATTTAAGTTTTGTTTTGTTCACTTTCTCTTTGGGCCTTTGACCACTATTGTAACAAAAAATCATATGCAAAATCAGTCATTCATACAATAATAATTTTTCTCTTCTCACCTCGTGTTTCTTTTTTACCCCCTATTTTTTTTCTTTTTTTTCCCTTGTATAAAAACTTCGGAACGTGTTTTCCGAAGTTTTTCTAGTTCAAATTCAGAAAAAATTCGGAAAACACATTCCGAAGTTTTTTTTCCGAGGCAAAAAAAAAATCGAAAAATGTGTTCTGGAATATTTATCTGAAAGCAAAAAATGGAAATCCAGGGGTAGAAAAGAAACACTGGAGGTGGACGAGAAAAATTCATACCAAACATAAGCATAAGTCGTCTTTTTCTTATGAAAAATGGCATAATTTTTTTTGGAGTATTTTTATACGAGCTCCTCCAGGCCCCCAACAAAATTTCAAGCTATAAGTTTGAGCAATATATAATTGAGAGGACCATAAACCTAATGCCTTAAAATTTTGGGTTAAAATGTGAAGTCAAAAAGTCACATGTGAGGCTCCTCCTCGCAATCGAACAATCAGAATCCGGATGGTTCACAGACATGGAGAGATCATGAGGAGATATTAAAATATATCAAGTGTGAGTTAAGTAAGTTCCACATTGATTAAAAAGAGTTGATGGGGGAGCAACATATAAATGAGACGACTCATAAATCTAATGCCTTAAGGTTTTGAGTAAAAATGTGATGTTAAAAGTTACTTGTGTGATTACTCTTAGTTCCATGTGTTGATCTAACCTAATAAAGTTCCCCTCACAGTCCAACATTATTTAATATATTCTCGTTTGCTTAAAAAATATGATGATTTTCGGATCTTCTGATAACCGGTGGCACATATAAAATGATAACAAATAAAAAATACAGTAAAAAACAAACTTTAAAATCATTAATTTAAATTCCAAAAGCAGTTCCACTCATTTGGAATCAATAAAGGAGTTGATTAACTTCCATGTTTCCTTAATACCAAAAAAATCAAGCAATGTCTCCCTTAAACAACACCTTTAATTCAAAAAGATTGATAGAAACATGAAGACTATAAAAGTACAAAACCTCAATTATTCTTGTTAATGTCATAGGAACAACATCAAAACAAAAGACCACATTAATTTTTAAGCCAACAAAATCACCTTAATCATGTCTCAAATAGCCACGACAACTTTCATCAAAGCCATGCTTGATTTGAATTAAAATTAACACCAATGCTTACTGTTTATGTGCACACCTACTATAATTCAATGTTTTATTTAATTTTCCATTAATTAATTAACATAAACTAATATGTTTCCTTGACTCAATTGACAGTTGGAAGTGTTTAGAGTATATGACCCACAAGACAAGCATGATAGTGAGCCTCAATCTGCATTTTAGTATTACTATTTGTTAATTTGTTCTATTATATGATAGTATATATTTAGTGTTGAGGTTATCTTCATTTGATAATATTTTCATTTAGCCCATTGATTGTATATATGAGTGCCATATGTAAATAAGATATTCAATGGCTGAGATCAAGTCCCAAAATATTAATATTTTTTAATAAAAAATCAAAAGAAAACATTGCAACTCTTCTTCTTCTTCCGCATATTTCTCTGATACTGACGTGCCGCCGCGCCGCCAATTTTGTCGCTGTTCCTGTCTTCTTCCCGCATATTACTATTTGTTAATTTGTTCTATTATATGATAGTATATATTTAGTGTTGAGTTCAGGTAATCTTCATATGGATGAGTGCCATTGTAAATAAGATATTCAATGGTTGAGATCAAGTCCCAAAATATTAATATTTTTTTAATAAAAAATCAAAAGAAAACATTGTAACTCTTCTTCTTCTTACGCATATTTCTCTGATACTGCCGCGCTGCCGATTCCGTCGCGGTTCCTATCTGTCTTCTTCCCTAACCTTATCAATAAAGTGAATTTGGTAAATGGATAGTTACATAAATGGAGGGTACCAATCTTTAGTGTTTCTTTTGTATTTCTTAATGATTTTGTCGTTTTAGTGTGACTTTTTTTTTTGTTGATAAATTAAGAGAATCTAGATATCAAAGGGAGGATAAATATTCCAACAATGTTGACATCATTATCCTTCCCGGTCCTCCAAATAGCTCATATTATTAATAAAAAAGAAAAATAAGATAATTCCAAAGGAGGACTAAGTCTTACCCGAAGGAAACAACGTAGAACAATTATGCGCACAAACTCCTAGTTAGTCCTAAAAGACAAAATAGAAGTCCTAATGATTTCGGGTGAATGAATCGACATCAGCATGGAACGACCCATGTACCCACTACTCCATGCAAGCAGCAAGTATTGATGATTTTTTCAAGCTAAACAGTCTCAAATCATGGAATGATACGGATAATGATATAGACTTGACAAAGTGAGAAACCTTTGCACCAATTAGTGTGGCGTTGTTTGTTTTAATTTTCGTCTTAGTGTAATGTATTTTGTTTCCCATCTTGGTGCGGAGTTCATTTGTTTTAGGTTGAAAGACTAACTTCGATCTAGTGCATACAAATCAATGGCTATGATATCATCAATGCTAAAGATCCAGAAACATGAATATTCTAGACACTTCAATATAGTCAAATACTATGTAGGCTACTGCAATTTACCGATTCATGCTATTAACATTGATGTTGTGAGTTTGTTCACATATTCATCAATTTAAAATTTGTATTACATCCTCTATTTTAATAAAATAAAAAATCAATATACTCTATCAATTTGAATGAATATCGTTTATTTAGTATAAAAAATGCTTAAATGCAGTTTTGGCCCCTCAAGTTTTACAATTGCTTGATTTTGGCCCCCCACGTTTCAATTTCTTGATTTTAAACCTCTACGTTTCACAATTGCTCGATTTTGGCCCCCCAAGTTTCAATTGCTCGATTTTAGTTCCGAAATTTACCCCTTTTTGCATTTGCTAGCCCCGTTGACTTTTTTTTATTAAAAATTGGTTATTTGACATTTTAAAATTAAATAAATATTTAAAAACAAATAAAAATATTTTTATATTTAAAAAAATGACAAATTGTTTTTTTTTTCTTAAAAATAAATTACAATTTTTTTCATTATATGTAGTTTATAAAATAATTTTGTTATATAAAAAAGTAAAAAGAAAAATATGAACTATTTTTTAATAACTTTTTCTTTAAAAAAATAATTAGAAACCTTTTATTAAAAAAACAAATTTTAATACATTTTTATTTTTTTTGAAGAAGCTAAATTAGCCCACTCAAATTGGCGCTAGAGAGAATCGAACCTCAGACCTCAAGAGGAGCACACTCTCAGGTCCCAAGCCAATACCAATGCACCAACCCAAATAGGTTAAATTTTAATACATTTTTATAAAAGCAAATATTATTATTTTAAAACATATTTTTAATTTGAAAAACATATTTTATTTATTTTTATTTTTTAAATGTCACATAAGCAATTTTTAGTCAAAAAAGTCAACGGGAGGCTAGCAAATGCAAAATGAGATAAACTTCAGGGGTCAACATCGAGCAATTGAAACTTGGGGGGCTAAAATCTAGCAATTGTGAAACGTATGGGGATAAAATCAAGCAATTGAAACGTAGGAGGCCAAAATCAAATAATTGTAAAACTTGGGGGGCCAAAACTACATTTAACCCTATAAAAAAAACTATATTTGTAATTCTTCTTCTCAAAGAGAACTTATTAATATAGTTTGAACAAACATTTAATCGAAAGATAAGAAAGCAATACCTTCAACCTTGAATATGGTAAACACACATTAGACAACATGCATTACTATACATCAACTTGAAGTACAAATGAAACATAACTTATTCTCTCTCCAGTTACTATAGTAAAAAAAACTACTCCTTAGATTAATTGAAAAAATAATGTATCTAGTCTATATTATAGACCAAATACATTACTTTTTCAATAAACATAAAAAATGATTTTTTTTTACTTATATATAATTGTGACCAGAAAGAATATTTGGTTCTACTTATGGACCTCTTAGGGTCTATTTGATGGTCAAGATAGAAAGCATGATATGATAAATATATGATATTTTATTTTAATTTTTTTGTTTGATACACCAATAAAATATGATAAATTATTCTCTTTTTTAGGAAAAATACACTCACCTCCCCTTCCCCTGAAGTCTACCTAAATATAACAAACACCCCCTCTATTTTACAATTAAACACAAACCTCCCCTGCTGTTTACTTCATCTAACTTCCGTCTTCTTTCTTTGAATTTCTTTTTTATTCTTTTTCTTCAGAAACATAGCACTCTTTCTAAACTTGTCTTTGCCATTTTGTTTGCTTCAAATAAGTTGTACACAAAATCTTTCTCTGTTAAAGCTAAAGACAATAAATCTATCACATCCACCTCGCCAAGGCCACCACAAGTATTCCTCCATTCCAAATTATGAAATCAATGTCAATACTATTTCACATTCCTTTTCCAAACACCCTTGTCGTTGTCGATGATGTTTTCGTAAGTTAGTAGAAAAGGAAACTCAAAACTCTCAATGGATCAAGAATTCTATATATATAGTACGGAAGAAAGAAAGAAAATAAAGGAAACAACTGGGTCTAACTATCAGGTTATCTAACTAGGTACTAATGCAGCTAATTACACAATTAAGTATTCAAAATAACGATAAACTTTTCATCTATCCAACACTTTCTTCCATAATAGAGATAAAAAAAGTGATTAAATTGTGGGAAACCTTAAAAAATATGAAACTTTTGGAGTGAAAATCATCCAACCAGGTATTCGATTCCAAATTAAAGTGGAATTTTTGGAAGCTACAAAAATAACTTGGTAACTGTTTTGAAGCTAACAATGTTTTAATTTTAATTTTAATGGAAAGATAACGGTGTTAAAGATAGAAGAGAGATATTTACGTATTTAATTATAGGGTCATGCTAAATAGTGCCTCCGGGGCACTTGTTAAACATACCAAAAAAGAAAATAAAAAATAAAATAAATATTGAAAAGACAACTTTTGATACTTTTGATGTATTGAATGCACGCATTTCGAGACAGAATTTCTATTTTTAGATGTTTAACCAGTACCCGGGGCACTGTTTAACATTTTCCTTAATTATAACTTAAGGGAGGTTAGTGTTTATTTTAAAACTAGATGGGGTACGGTGTTTGTTACATTTAGATAGACTTCAGGGAGGTAAGTGTATTTTTCCCTTAATTATATCCTATTACTCCTTTGTAATTTCTATCCTGAGTTTTTGCTGGGTTAAAATTATCCCGTCCACAGCAGGATAGGTGAATTCTTATTTTTCAAATTCATCAAAAACAAACAACATAAAAATTGATTTACGATTACCCAAATTGATTACAATTACCAACATAAAAATTCCCATTTAATTTTTCAATTTCCCTCTAAAATTGCTTTTCCTTTACAAAGGGGCTCATGAACCCTTAATTTGGTGAAGAAATTGTCCCCTCAGTACATTCGGTGAAAGAGAAAAAATCTGAAGCAAGAGGTTTATGAAAATGGAAACGATGGTCAAGTACGTGAGTTCTTGTACTGAGTAGTTTAATTTCCTGTGTTAATATTAATCTAATGGTAATATACTAGGACATCATTACAAGACTATTATTGATATATTGTTTGATATCATCTTACCGCCAAACACATGATATGATAAATATTCGAGTCCTTAAAATCATATTCGAGTTAATCAAACTTGATTAGGTCATAAGCTTTGATACGCTTGGTTTTTTGTCTGAAATTAATTCTACCTAAAAACTACTATTTTTAGCTTATTTGGAAACATTGAATTATTCTCAGATTTATTAATTGCATGTTTGCTTCATGTTTTGTTTGGTGTGGGATCTGATTGCAAAAACTTCACAAAACATAAACTTTTAATCAACGTGGTTTTTTTTTTTTTTTTACTTATTTTAATCCACCGTGGGTTGTTGGCTTGGTTTTACAGTTTGCCAAACTAACAATAAAAATTACACACACATGTACCTAAAAGTAATTTAAATAACATTTTTTAAGGTCCTGTTTGATAAAATTAAGCTATAAATATAATTATTAATTTAATTTTCTCAAATGGAAAGACAAAAACTCTACCAAACACACCCTATGAAAAATGTAAATTTTAAATTTTATAAATATAATTATTTTTTATTTAATAAAAATCATAATTTTTCTCCGTATGCCAAATACTATTTTTTCTTTGTATTAACTCTCTGTTTCTTAGGGAATCACCCTTCAATAATCCATATAATTCGGTGACGAGGTAAATAAAATTGGTTCAATAATTATTCCTACAAAATATTGAATTCTAGTTCTCCCAAACAATTCATCTTAAAAGAAATTTATTAACCATTTAAATTCAATTTTTTTTTCGTTTAGTTTTCGTATACCAAATAGTATCTACATATCAGATAATATTTCAATCTTAATAATAAACAAAATAAACTAACTCCTTAACTTCTAGCATACTACTTAGACCCCTCACCATTAGACAAAGAAAACCTAATCACTTGTTCATAATAAATACCTAGTGAAAGTAAAAGACAAAGAAAATATTCAATTAATTATTTGAAAATGTTGTATTAAATATTTGATTTTATTTATTTTTTGTTTACAATGAAGCTGATGATCGAATTCAGGACCTCGAGTGCAACAGTCTGAGCCTCTCTCTTAGACAACCCCGACACTGCAATCTCACGATCTTCTTTACCTCTCTCTAGTAGAATTTTTGTCTTTCGTAAGAATTTCAAGTACATGCTCAATCCATTCCAGCTACTATTTATTTCTAAATTACATATCTTTTAGTTAATTAGTTTATTTTTTTTATATTTTGATGTCAATTTTTTATTTGAAAGGATATTTTGATGTCAATTATTACTTGTGCAAATGGAAAAGGTATTTAGGTAGAAGAGAAAAAGAAATGTTATTAATTTATGTGTTCCATGCTTGGATGCAAATAGGAATGGAGCTCATTGAGGTATACATGAGCCGAACCAACCACCAATCATTCATATCAATATCTTTCCTTTCTCATTCAAAAAATAAATAAATCATTCTTTTCACCTTTTTCTTCTTACTTATTACCCTTCACATCCCACTTGTTATACAAAAAGCACGCGCCTACTTTCTCTCCCTAAATTTTTTTTAACTATTAAAACTTATTTTATTACCATTTATCATGATTTTTTTAGTCAAAAAAATTATTAATTTGAGTAAACTACTGAATTGACTCTTTATCTCTGTAATTCACTCTTGTATAATTTTATGATTCTTTGAATATCTCAAATTAGTTCACATTTCTGCTAAATATTTATCAATTTTTATTGATTTGTTGACATTCATTTTCTAATACTATTAAATACGTCAACATAGAATGTTACGTGTCACGTAGACGATAACTTCACACAATTTAACTACTATATAGTTAACAATCAATTTAAAATGTCATTATTTGGTAAAAAATACATAAAATAATTTGACGGTAAATTAAAAATGTTACATACTAAAAATTTATAATAATTAAGATTTATACGAATAAGTAAAGCATATCTTCACATAAACACAAAATTGAAAAACACTTGACTAAACACTCACTATTTTAATATGGAAAATGCTAACTAGTGCACGGAACACTAGTTAAGGTAATCAAAAATAGTAAAATTATTTTAAAAATTGTGCGGTGTTAACGGTTTAAATTTTAGTTTTTTCGATACATACTTTTTTTTAGTTCCTTAATTAGTGTCAAGACACTTTAGCAATAACCTTAAATATTTTGAAAGAATTAAGAACACTTTTTTTGTTTTGATGGGAGAAAAGTTAAGAATTTATGTGAAAAATTATCTTAATGTTTTTTTTACCAGAACTTTTTTTATTAATATTTGATGGTAATAATTTGCTCTAACCTCAATATTCCGTACTTGAGACAGCGACCGGTGAAGGATGGTGGCACATGCTTGCTGTCACATCAAACAAATTCAACAGTGAAGATTATCCCGTACGGATAATCCAACGGTTCAGATATATTTACCGTCCCATAACTCTCAAACATGAGTTTTCTCTCTCCTACTCTTCTCTCTCTCTCTACTGTGCCCATGTCCAGCTTGGTCGGGGCCCCCTTATATATGCAAGAAAATGAAATGACCCCTTCTTTTAATTCTCTCTCTCTCTCTCTCTCTCTCTCTCTCTCTCTCTTCTGTCATCACTCACTGTGTTACTACTGTAAACACTTGTTTTTCCTCAACAAAAAAATCCTCACACTCGGTCTCAATCGAAAGTGATAGGCCACAAAAGAGGTCCTTTGGTTTTCTTTTCATTTTTTTAATGGTGATCTTGAACAACGTGTCATTCTTGTAGGTTAATTCCAACTGGGTCATGGGTCATCAAGGGTTTGCTTCAAATTTGAAAAATTGAAGTAAAAAACAATACTTTACTTGTTTGTTTTTTTGTTTTAGTGTAAAAGGTTGTTTTTTTAATTTGTTTTAGGATGTTTTTGTTGTGTTTGGATTTTGGGTTTGTTTGTTTTTGAGTATGGAGTAGTGTTAGTGCATTGGTTAGGTAAAGAGAGGAAATGATTGAGGAATGCAAATTGAAATGGCTTGAAGTTAATTGAAGTTTATGGCTTTTAGTTAGTTAGGTTAGGGTTTTCATGTTTATATGTGATTGCCAAATTTATAGTGATAGTGTTTCTTTGAATGAAAGAGAAATAAAGGAAAAGGGTTTAGCTTTGATGAAATGAAGCTTTCAACATCAGGGTTGGGTCAGCAGGGACAACATGAAGGTATCAATTTCAATTCTCTCTTTTTGCTTTATTAACAAATCTTAGTATTTGTTTTGGCTTTTAGTTATACAAATATTTTGTGTCCCTATCATAGGACTCCTTTTGTATTTCTTCAACAATAGTATCCTTATGAGGTTTTTTTATTTCCTTTTCTCTTTTTGATGATGTTAGGAGGAGGAGGGGAGAAGAAATGTCTGAATTCTGAGCTATGGCATGCATGTGCGGGACCGTTAGTGTCCCTACCGACCGCGGGGACTCGTGTGGTTTACTTCCCTCAGGGTCATAGTGAGCAGGTTTTTTACTTTTTTAGTACTCTATTCAAGATTGTTTCAATTTGCATACTATAGAAGATAATGGAAACTTTGTTTTGGAAACAATTCAATAGATTCTATGAATGGAAATTGAGCAGAACATGTTTATATTGATTCTAGGTATCTGCCACAACTAACCGAGAAATTGATGGGCACATACCAAATTACCCTAGCTTGCCACCTCAGTTGGTTTGCCAACTTCACAATGTCACAATGCATGTGAGTGTATTTGTGTTTTTTGTTTAGTTATGATAGTCGAGATATGGTTCTCTATAGCGTAATAAACTCAGTGAAGAACTCGACCGTGTTTTGATTTTCAGGCAGATGTTGAAACGGATGAAGTATATGCTCAAATGACACTACAGCCGTTGACTCCGGTATTGTGATGTTCTTTGGCATGTTTGCATTATGTGTTATAAATTTCTCTTTTATATTTGGAGAACTAAAATTTCCATTTTTTACTATGAATGTAGGAAGAGCAGAAGGATACATTTCTTCCTATGGAATTGGGCATTCCAAGTAAGCAGCCCTCAAACTATTTTTGCAAGACTTTAACGGCCAGTGACACTAGCACACATGGAGGATTCTCTGTTCCTCGCCGTGCAGCTGAGAAAGTTTTCCCTCCGCTGGTAATGTGCACATTTTTCTTGTGTTAAATTCTGGTTGGTGTTGGTGATAGATGCGTTACTCTTAAATTTGTCTATACAGGATTTCTCACAGCAACCACCGGCACAAGAACTAATTGCTAGGGATCTCCATGACGTTGAATGGAAGTTTCGTCATATTTTTCGGGGTAAGAATCTCCGTACGATCTTATTATTTATATCGAGGTTGTGAATATATGCAGCAATGTTTTGGTAGAGTATGCTTATCTTTAGAAACACATGCATATGTATGTGATATATACAGATGAAGTTAAGATTCTCCAGTTTAGAGGGAGAATTTTGTAAAACTAAGGCACTTTAGTAGTTGGAAGGAACTGTCTGGTTTATCTTGAAGATTAAACTAATTTTCAAATCCCTCCCTATATTTTCTTTTGTATATTTTTATTAAGTTCTTATAACGTTAAAGGCTATAAATAAGTCCCGATAATTTTTTAAAAAATCAATGGCATTTCTTATTCTTGACTGTGGGGATTCATCTATAACTTTTAAACAATAAACAATAGCGCACCGGTTTAAAAGTTTCCAAAAAGTATTGTGAAGTGCCTTAGGTCGATTATTAAGATGTCAATCATAGTATGCAAAGTATTGCAAAATGAAATAATGTTTTGAGTATATTGTGGGATATAAAAGTTTTACTCGAAGTTTAAATATATCTTTTTTACTGCATAACCATACAAATTACGTTGTTGTGAAACTGAATTTTATGTGGTAAAGAGCTAATCAGAAGGCAAACTTTATGTTGCAAGGATGAGAACATTATGATGAATAAGTGGTTGCGCGAGACATGATAGAATTAATGTGAATACATTTAAGAAAAAGTCAGGTAAGTGATAAGTATTCGAGCACTTACATTGTGATTGGAATGGTAGATTTTTCAAAGAGAAAGATGCCTACGAGAGAAAGAGCAAAAAAAGAGAAGAACTCCTCGTTTGGTTCAGGAGAGAAATAGAGACGAGAGAGATGAAATAGGTGGTTCCCACCACTTTTAGCTCTCCGCTCAGATGCGAAGAAAGAGCGATGAAGCTTCCTTTTTTTTCTTTGTTTTCCATTTGTACCCGTTTCTCGGTGGCTTCCTTTCCCATAACTTTTGTTATCCTCCATCACAACAACCCCTTCACCGCTTGATTCTGTGACCGACTTTTCCCTTGTTAGATGACACTAGATCTATCCATCTCTTCTTCCCTTTAAGACCCATTTTCTTACCCTCTGCAATTGTGTTTTATATGTGTCGAGTCGAGTAGATCAAAACATAGAAATGTGGTGTAGTGAAGAAGAATGTGGTCACCAGAAGAAGAATTAGGAAAAGAGTGGGAGAGAGAGAAATAAAGGGAAGCAAGGAAAATCTGGATTGTTCGTTTGTAATCGATTTTCAATCAAAAATAAAAATAATGCAATATAAATATTACACGAGTTTTATTAATTAAAACTAAAGATTAAGTTAATTTTTATAAACAATGTGAAATTGTATAATAATATTCATAAAAAAATGTATATTAATAAAATTAATTAATTTTTAGAATAAGGATATTTTTGTCTTTTTAAAAATTAAGCACACCTCTCTCTCTCTCTCTCTCTCTCTCTTATATTTCTCTTCTCTTTCTTTTAAACCAAACAACACCTCAAATCTACTCTATTTCTCACCTCTCTTCTCTTACTCTTTCTCACCTCTTTCTCTCTTCTCAATTTCTTCTCACAACCAAACAGACCCTTAGAGAACTCTCCCTTAAGTCAATCCACTTAAATACTCCAAATATCCCATACTACTCGATGTGGGACTTTGGCACCCCATAATACCCAAATCCCTACCGGTTAGATGTGACATTGTAAAAATGATGGTAGAGTCTCGTCTTTGATGGTTTAGGCATGTACGGAGAAAACCTGTATACATGCCTAACAATAGGGCACACAAGATGGATTAAATTCATAGTTAGAGAGGCCAAGGAAAACTTTAGGCCACAATATCGAGAGAGATTTAGATTTAAATGGTCTATCACTAGAGTGATTCATGATAGATACTATGGAATTGCTCAACTCATTTAGCTGGCGTCATAGTGGAAAAGGCTTTGATTGGTATTGTTGTTGGTCTACATTAAATTTAAGATCATTGCGGCATATCATAAATGATCATGATTTGGGAAGCTTCCTGTTTGTAGATGCACCACATATATATTGCTAACTACTTCCTAGCATTTTTCTTTTGTTGCTTTCATTAGTAATGTGTATGGAAAATCCATCAACGTAATGATTAGATCCCAAATCCTGATATGAACTAGCAAGAATAAAATCAGCTATCTTTAATACTCTGGAGTCTGGACTATCTCCGATAGTGGCCATCCATGTTGTATGGGGAGCTTGAATAATACCCAAACTTGAGTGATTTGACCATGGATTGTGGCCGTGATGGTTGGCTGAATAGGAGACTTGTGTTACGAAAGCTTATGTATCAATCCTCTTCCATTATTTTATAGTTTTACCGTTTAAGAGAAAAATAGCCGGTAAATGTAATACCTTGTACTTTCACTTGCTTCATTTCATTTATTTGCTGTTTTAAGTTGATCTCACAAATTTGCTTATTTGTGTTTCGGTTTCAGAGCCATTCTTTCTGCTACAACAGAAGCACAAACTTTAAGTGCACTATTTTTAAATTAGAGAAATGTACTGAAATCATTAATAAATTATGCTACCCATATAACATTCTAATACATGCAACTTTTAATACTTAGGTTTACTCAAACTCTAATTTCTACCAAAATCAAACTTAATAAGAACTCACCTTGACTGTTTGAAGGTAGTTCTTGATGGGTGAGTGAAAATGATGAAGATTGGAGAAATCCCTAGCACTTGAGTTCCAACTTCTTCTCTTTTGTTAACTCATAATGCAGACCCAATGTATAATCTTCTTCACTAAGCTTGTTAATAAGGTAGAAGGTGTTTATTCTTCTTGAATCCTAAGCATGCATGTGGTGTTAATGGTGAATTTGAAGAAAACTACATTGGAGGGGGTGGGGTTGTGTTCTGCCTAGAGGAAAGAGAGAGGGAGAGACTAAAATTGTTTTTCTTTTTTCTTTTTCCCAACACTCACTATATGTATACTTGTTGATAGAGTTTTACAATAATGTCCCTCTATAGTATAGTTTCTTCTCTATGATACTATTCCTCTTCTCATATTTACTAATAAGTCCTATTTAAATTAGTGACTTAATTTAACATAAAGTTACTTATAATCATTTTTTACTATAATAATAAAATGGGTTGTTACAACCCATACACGAGAACAATTTTTTTTTCCAATTGTATTTTTAACCCTTGCTAATGCATTTGTTGCTTGCATGTAATTTCAGGACAGCCAAAACGGCACCTTCTTACTACAGGCTGGAGTATATTTGTTAGTGCCAAGAGACTTGTCGCTGGAGATTCCGTGCTTTTCATATGGTGCTTGTTTCCTTTTCTTTTTTGGTTGTTTTCCATCCCCTTGAAAACTAGACATTAATTCTTTTATGTTCATACCATGTATGTTTGCTTATAGGAATGAGAAGAATCAGCTCCTTTTGGGAATACGTCGAGCCAATCGACCGCAAACTGTGATGCCATCATCAGTTCTGTCCAGTGATAGTATGCACATTGGACTTCTTGCGGCTGCTGCCCATGCTGCAGCAACTAATAGCTGTTTTACTGTCTTCTATAATCCAAGGTTGTAAATGTTGTCTGAGCTTTCATTTGTGAATTCTTAATAATAAATTAGAAAATGCTTCTTCTGATAGTTACATCATGTGCAGGGCTAGTCCATCCGAGTTTGTCATACCACTTTCAAAATATATCAAAGCTGTGTACCATACACGTATCTCTGTTGGTATGCGCTTCAGGATGCTTTTCGAGACCGAAGAGTCAAGTGTCCGCAGGTACATGTAGACATCAGTTACTATCTGTCCTTGCTACTTATTTTTCTTTAAGCAACTGATGTATTGTCAAATAGCAAATATAGCGGCATTATATCATAGTGGAATTTTACTATGCTATAGCACTATAGCATAGTAGAATTTAACAAACCGCTATTAGTATTTTCTATGATCCACAATTGTCATGTGAGACGGAAAGCTTGGCTTCAATATTAGGGCGCCGGAAACCTTCACGAAAAGTACTACCATCTGGTAGTACCACACCATACTATTTTGCATTTACTTATCCATGTCTCGCTTTTGTTTTGTAGATACATGGGTACAATAACTGGCATAAGTGATCTGGATGCTGTTCGATGGCCGAATTCTCATTGGCGCTCTGTCAAGGTAAGTAAAGATCACAATGTAAAGTGTTTGAAAGATCAGATAGCACAGCAGCACATATGATAACTATTGTGCCTAAGGAGGAGCGCGGTCTTCCTAGATATCTTGCTGTCCTTAATAAATTACTTGTGATGTTGTAGCGCTTATCTAATTTTGAATATTCAAATTGTATAGCAAAGTGGTTCCCCCTAACCTACACCCCTTATTCCCAACCAAATGACCAATTGCATCAAATCCTTCGTTATGTGGATGTAACCTCTATAGGTGGCTTCTTATTGTCCTTGAAAGCATTAACCTAATCATTAAAACTCTACCATTAAATGTACACCTATGCTTTCAATCAATGTAATTTTCACAATTTTTGTATTTCTACCTTCAGGTCCTAATTAGTTTTGAAATTCTAGAATCCTTGTCTGCCTAGTAAAAATATTTAAGATATTATATTATATTTATGTTAGAAAATAAGTTAGATGTATCACACACACCTTTATGATTGTCCCTAAAGATTGAACTACAGCAGCAACATTTTAATACTCAGTTCAATTTTACTAGACGTTTTAAAGGATTATTCTAACTTGGTCGTTTTATCTGCTGTGAATAGGTTGGTTGGGATGAATCAACAGCAGGAGAGAGACAGCCACGGGTATCGTTATGGGAAATTGAGCCTTTAACAACATTCCCAATGTATCCATCATTGTTCCCCCTCAGATTGAAACGCCCGTGGCATCCTGGCACCTCATCTTTACTTGGTACATTTTTCCATGTCATTCTATCTGTGCAACTTGGTTTACAATTTACAAATTTTGATCTGTAATTTTTTTTTACTATTACTTATGACGAGGTATGACATGTTATGTAGTTGAAAGCAATTGATAGTTGAAGTTAGTGAGACACTGCATAGTGCTTAGTATTTTTATAAAATAAGGTGACATTTTTGTAATTATTCATAAAAATAGGAAACAGAAACAAAAATTATATTTTCAAACCAAACTAGTCGTAAGATTTGGCAGCTTCCATATTTCATCCATTCATGTCCAGAACACGGGGACGGGATTTTCTATTGTTGATCCGCATTTTAGGGTGACAGTGTCTCGTCTTTCTAACTTCTCAAAAAATGAGTTTGGTTATTTTGAGGATCTTCTTGTGTATGCTTTACTTACCCGGGATGTTGTCACAGATGGAAGAGATGAAGCAAATGGTCTAATGTGGATGAGAGGTGGACCTGCAGACCAAGGTCTCAATTCCCTAAATTTTCAAGGCGCTTCTGGTTTATTACCCTGGATGCAGCAGAGACTCGATCCAACTTTACTCGGAAGTGATCAGAGTCAACAATACCAAGCAATGTTGGCAGCTGGATTGCAGAACATGGGTAGTGGTGGATATCTCATGAGGCCACAAATGATGAATTTTCAACAGCAGCCTATCAATTACCTTCAATCAGGAAACAATAACTCGTCTTTGCAACTTCAGCAGCCTCAAATAATTCAACAAACAGTTAATATGATGCCGCAGCCACAAGCCCAAGTACTTACAGAAAACCTGTCTCAGCTACTTCAGAAACCAAATAACAATCAAGAAGTGCAAGCTCAACAGCAGCAACATAGTTATCAAGATACACTTCTAATTCAAAATGATCAGCTCCATCAGAGACAACAATCGAACTTGCCGTCACCATCGTATTCAAAACCAGATTTCCTTGAGCGAAACATAAAGTTCTCTGCTTCAGTTCCGTCCGGACAAAACATGCTTGGTTCGCTTTGCCCTGAAGGAACTGGTAATCTCTTGAATCTATCAACTCTATCCAGAAGTGGTCAGTCGTTGATGACTGAACAGTTACCCCAACAATCATGGACTCCGAAGTATGGAAACATGCAAGTCAATGTGTTTGGCAGCTCAATGTCGCATGCACAATATTCTGGAAAAGAATCCGGGATGGTGTCCTCACATTGTGATTCAGATGCCCAAAACCATACTCTCTCGGGTGTCAATATCGATTCATCTGGCCTTCTGCTCCCCACCACTGTCCCAGGTTACACTACTTCATCGGCTGACACTAGTGCATCAACTATGCAACTAGGGGAGTCAGGATTTCAGGGTTCTCTATATGCCTGCATTCAAGATTCATCGTCATTTTTGCAAAATGCAGAGCAAAACGACCCACAAAACCAGAACCCAACATTTGTGAAGGTATGATTTTCAAGTAATCCGCAAAACTTTTGTCTGTCCTTCAATTGAATTTAACGGTGTAATTTTGTCTCGTCGCAGGTTTACAAATCGGGATCGGTTGGGCGTTCACTTGACATCTCTCGGTTCAACAGCTATCGTGAGCTGCGAGAGGAGTTGGGTCAGATGTTTGGAATTGAGGGAAAATTAGAAGACCCTCTTAGATCAGGCTGGCAGCTTGTGTTCGTCGACCGGGAGAATGATGTTCTTCTCCTTGGCGACGATCCGTGGGAGTAAGTACCAGTTTCAATTACACCAAGACTCATGCTAAATTCGCGATTAAAAAATACTTATCCTTTGATATATTTTTTAAAAATTATATAACATGAGTTCATTGTTCATTCTCTGTAGATCATTTGTGAATAACGTTTGGTATATCAAAATACTTTCACCGGAAGATATTCAGAAGATGGGAGAACAAGCGGTAGAAACGCTTGCGCTAGGTTCAGTACAAAGGCTTAACGGCAGTGGTGAATCTCACCACATTGTTTCTGGACAACCACCATCAATTGGCTCACTTGAATACTGAGAACACGATGATTCCAAAATGTGTGTAACCTTCAGGTTCCATGCAGTTAAGACAACTTTATGCGTATTATTATTTTCGATGGAATGTACTGTTAATCTATTCCACTATTCCACATGTCATCTTTATTATTTATGTCAGGACTTGAGAAGAAAATATACATTTATGATAAGAAAATTAGGACAAGCTTTTGTGAACCTGAACTTGGCACATTGAAAGCTAGAATTAATGCTGCTACTGTTATTTAAGCATTTGATTAACTTATTGCTTGTACTTATGTACTCTATAGATAGGCAACTAGAGAAGACTGTTTAAGCTTTAGTTGTCTTTAATATTCTACTATATGAGCAGTATATGACTCTTCTGTCATTAAAATTACAACTATTCTTATCTCTATCCCCAACATATATGTCCACTTTGAGTAGTATTATGGATCTGCTGCTGTAGTAGATATTCAAACACAGCCGTTGGTTTTTAAGATCATACTGTTCAGATTACGTAGCAATTGTAACACAGTTAAACGATCTCAACTGTTGATCTAAATTGGACGGTTGAAAGCAGTAACTGCCTGTGTGACGCAGTTACTGCGTCAAATCCAATTCCGAGTACCATGCTTGCAGTTAACTAACTATTTGAGTGTTTTATTTATGAATGTTTTAATTACATTTTTGAAACTGTTTTTCTCCGTTTTATTGTCAGCAGAATGTATTATTCTTGTGTAAGTAATTGATATATTCTTGTGAGCAAATGAATAAACGATATTTACTAAAAACGGAAAGGGGAAACAGTTTCAAATGAATAACTAATAGTTACACAAGAATATATTGAATACGTTTACCATCTAACTTATCTGATAAAAAAACTTAATTGTACAAATGAAAAATTACAACTATTCTTGGTTCATATATATCATCCTCATAGATATGACATCTATTAGTTGTTTGTGTCTAAGGGTGGTACGTCATTTTCATTTGAGCGTCCAATAATATATTAAAAGTCGATTCTCACATGTGCTCTTACTAAATTTATACTTGATCTATACTCTAGTAAAAATGTGAAATAAATTCTATTTGTAAGACTAAAAATAACATGACCATTTGGATAGCATGTGTAGTCAAGATAGATATAGCAGTCCGATTAAGATCAGACGGTCTAAATTTAAAATAGTCATGCAGTTCGATCAAATCTTCTTTTAATTTGGTATGTTTGATCATGATTGGACGGTCATATCTGTTCTGATTGCATGAGTGCATGCAAACCGAATCCTTAAAATGATTACAAGATACCAAAAGAATTCTTCAGATATTTTTGGTGTCTATAGATGAAATGACAAACACCAATATCAGTTATAGTCACATAATTGTGAGTTGATTTGAATCCGAATAAAGATGTTCAATCTAACAATATTAATATTGACAGTTGAACTAGTACAAACACTTTTTTCTTTTGGTTTGTAGATAAAATAATAAATATTACTGAAATTTAAATATAACTGCAAGATTTTAGATTTAAATCTGAGTAAAAGCTTTCGATTTAATAATACCAACATTGTCGATTGAACTGGAACATAGAAACACAATTTTTAAGGTTTTATTCGATATTTAAATAGAAATTCGTACATTTTACATACACCAGAACAGTAAATTGAGTTTGGATTTTTCTCCTTTTGATTTGTCATGAGATGAATACTCCATATATCCTTTTCATAATATATGGTTTTGATATTTTAATAAACACAGGTCTTTGAGAAAATTTGAGACCCATATTAGTCTTTAAAAAAAAATTATTTACTCATCAAGCAATTGTTTTGCATTAGGTCTTGTTCTGCATTATTTAGACAAATACTTTTATGTTGACTCCAAGTCTCCAGTTGATGACTTGTGTTTGTGAACCTCATATTGGTCCTTTTCGCTTGTGAATGAGAACAGAGGATTCAAGTCCATATCTGAGTGTTGTCTTATTGCTCTCTTCTTTTCTTTTCTTTTTTTGAAAACTCGATATCCGATCTTAGGACCGACTAATTCGATGGACCAATCTCACCGCCTACTTGCGAGATCCCATTTAAATCCAGATTTTTTTTACTCTGTATGGACTAGCCCAAGTGAACACCACCGGGTGGGTTGTATTCCTTTGCAGTTTGGCTAATACCTTTTTATCGGATATCATGCTCCTCACCAAATTAAACACCTCAACCAACATTGTTAAAAATAAATTCCTCTCTATACTTGACAATCTAGTCCCCAATTTCACATATGCTGGAAATGGTATCCAATTTAGGATATGATTGTCATAAGCTTTCACCAATGTTGGAATTTTTCAATGGTAGGGACTAAATTGTCCATTTTTAATTATTTGACGGTACCTAATTGTTCCCTTGTAAATGATATGACACATCGAATAGTCATTTGATGGGTCAGTGTATATGTTAGCATAAAAAAAAATTATGATTTTTCATATATATAAAGACTAAGTTGTTCCAATTTATTACTGTGAGGACTATAAAAGGCTTTTACTTTTTAGGAACTAAATTTAGTCTCAAATTTTGAGTGACTAAAATACAATTAACAACACATAACCTCCCCACATCACTCATATACATAGGACTGAAATCTAAGAGGATTTTGAATATTGGAAATTTCCCTTTAATGAAATTTACTCATACCAGAATCGGATTTGATTCACCACTGTAGTAAACTCATAATTTGATGCAGTAGTGAATCTTGATCGTCCATCTGCAATCCAACAATTCTAAATACACAATCCAAATTTTGATAATTTCATAGTATGAAATCTCGACCATTTATTTTTTATTGGACAGTCCAAATCAGTTACTTCGTAGTTATTGCATTGACACAGTAACAGTTAAATTCAATCCCCTCAAAATCCCACACTTTAAAAACACTTATCATCCCTTTATTCTATTACTGACTAGTCCTGCTACCTTAAGAATACACAGGTAAGTTGGAATGGAGTACCAACGCATATGGTATCAACAATATTTTTCTTTTTTATCATCTTTATTGTGCTTATGACTGAAAAAATAACCTTTCCAAACAACTGTCCAGTATGGCACTGTTTGCCAAACAGTGTTTGGTTTAGGGCATCCACTATTCTTTTGAAACATGGTGGAATGGTGGTGAAAGCAAGCAGGCCCTGCTTGGGAGATACTAATATGAAGGCTTCAATTGAAAGCATTACCATAAATATGATACAACAAATCCATAGGACAATATATTAGTATTAAGCTACTACTTCCTGTATCTTGTTAAACGACCACAACGCCGCACAAGCATAGAGCGTATAGGAACAATTTACCATAATATACAGTTCAATTAAGGTTTATACTAAGCTAAACGAGACGGGGAGATTCGGGTTCCTCACGATACAATTGTGTTCACAATAATTAATTGTTCCTCACCAGTCACTGCTTAAACTAATAAAATTCATTTTCTTGCTGTTAATTCAAAACCTGGTGAAAAACCCAGAGATAGTATATGTACAAAGGCCTCTCAAAAGCTTAAGGCTTTAGCAACTTCCCACTTCATTGAAGAGGATATTAGAAGATTCACATAACTAGAATAGACTGTGTCCTATCACAGAAAATTAACTTTCAAGTTCAATTTCAACAGGCAATGGTCATCATTTGCTTATAATGCCGGAACTTCCCTGATTTTTACAATATTAATAATAGAAAATTGCACAACCGATTGGGAAGACAGTAAAGGGGACTTAAATTATGCGGAAGAAAAGCTAAGGGGTCAATAAAAACTGAGCAGGAAAAATAACTTCACATTTTGTCTGTAACAAAATTATATCAGAGAACCTTAAAAAGCAACAATCAAAATCAAACCATTTTAGCCAATAATTACAGGTGTTAATAGTATGGAAAGTTTCCCCCCTTAACTGATCCTTAAATTCGGAGTCAAATGTTTAAACTAAAACTCAACACTAGACCTAAAAATATCCAAAAATGAATAGACGTGACAAAGACTAGGTTGGAAAAATTGACAGCAAATTGACCCAAGATGTAAACTAATATGTTGTAAACATTAGTGTTTCTATTTACACAAAAGTATCTTGTGACTTCAATGTAGCTTTTTGGGTGTAGAATATGGTTCCAAATGAATAAAAAGATAGATTAATTCAAAAACAGAAAGTTACATATATGTAAAAGCACTTTGGATCCTTCTCCAGTATGTAACATGATGGTTGAGTTCAAAACAGCAGATTGAGGAAGAGGCAAAATCCCTAAATAAAAAAGAAATGAAACTGGCAATTATCCGACACATTATCCCAGATGATGGCTGTATGTGTTACAGACAGAACAGGTAACCCACACATTATCCCAAATCTTTCACTAACCTGATAACTGAATCATAACATAAAACCATACTTCAAGCCTATTTTTATTGTTAAACAAGGTCAAATCGAAATAGTTTGAACTGGGTTATGTAAATTGGTTCGGTGGGTTTATGAAAACCCTCCACACATCATAATAAGTAAACAAAACCAGACTTCATATAATTTGCTTTAGATCCACCATTTGTTTAATAAGCTAATCATTGGAACCTAAATCTGCATATAATATAATGCAGTACTAGAAAAGCAAATTTTCCAGATAAAATGATGCTATAACAAAATACTCCATAATGTACCATACATATATGATGATTACTACTTCCATTTGTATCAAGATTCAAGATTCCTTAACATATTTCACACATGATTCAAGGCTTCCACATTGAAAAATCAACACAGAAAACCAATATCATAAATACTAGAGTTTTCCAATTAATAATAATAGTAATAATAATAATCCTAAAATATTGCAAATACATAATCAAGTTCAAAAGTAAACATGTAATCATAAAGAAACAATTACTCATACAAGGCAATAGTTTGCACCTTTCGGTGTTTCTTTTACATTCAAATTCCACTATGATTATTAACAATACACATAAACCACACGGTTATACTTATACTATGAATTACTAACAATTTCATTTTTTAAATTTTCATACCCTAATCCTTCGCCGGTGGTGCGGGAGCAGTAGCAGCAGCCACCTCAGCCGCCGGAATCTTGACATATCCCATTTTCTTAGGGCTTTCAATCTCATCATCAGAGAATTCACCATAAGCGGCAGCACGGAGTTCATGGCGAGTGGTGAAGACGGACCAGACCAAGTACATGGTAGCGGCGGTAAGAGCACCACAACCAACGCCGAAAAGTAAAGCTAGAGCAACGCTGAGGATATCCTTGGTACGATCGCGAAGGGAAGAGAAATCGTAAGCGTCGGTGGAAAACCCTAAGGGGCCGCGTGGATGCGACGCGCCTTGAGATTGAGTTTCTAATTGTAGGTTAGAGTGTTGGAACGGACGATCGATGACGAATTCGTAGGGTTTGTCGTTGATGAAGAGAGGAGAAATGGATCGGATCTCGGTGATGGTGGCGTAGGTGTTGGAAGAAGGGTTACGGATGGAGTAGGAGGAGATGATGAAGGTGCGGCAAGGACGAGCGGTTACGGTGGTGGTGGAGAGAGCGATGAGGAGAATGACGGCGGCGATTGGGAGACGGAGGAGGAGAGAAGCCATGGCGGAGAGATTGAAATTGGAAGAGGTTTTCGTTTTTTGTTTGTTTAATTTTTGTTGTTAAAGAAAAAGAGAGAAAGAAAAGGGAAAAAGATAAGAAAATTAACGGAAGAAGACAAAAGCTGACGTGGATCCCCAAAGATCTAGTCCACGTCAATAGCACGAATCATAAACCTTGCTCTTCAAAAGGAAAAAGAAAATTAGTCTTCTATTTTTAATTTGATGGAGTAATCTTTTTTTCGACTAGGCAATCTTGATTTCTAATTTTAATTTATTTTTTATTTGACAATTCAAATTTTTTTTTTATGTATTAACCATCCAACTATGATTCTTTCAACAAATTTGTTTTAGATAAATTCATCAATTACTCGTGCTTAATATTTATTTTTATTTTTTTTACAATTTAATTTGCTAATGTGAGAACAATATCTTATGATATGGATTTTATATTTGATAAATTTAGATTTAATGAGAATTGAGGATTTTAATTTTGGGGTTTAGATTGAAGGAAACAAATCATATAATAGACAACTTGTAGATATTTGGTGGATAAAAAATTATTTTGACATTTTATACGACTTGTGCAGATGACAAAAAAATGTCGTTTGGTTTAGTGAGACAAGAGAAGAAGTAATAACGAGTCAATGTTTCAGGATCACAAGAGAATGATACATTATACTTCCACCCAAATCTTAATGGTTTGTTTGGTTTAAGAGAAACAAGAAGTAAAGAAAGAGGAAGGAGAGAAAGTTTGAAGAATATTCTATTTAACTTCAAGTCATTATGCTCATATTCGAACATAACGACTTGAGGGACTCCTGTTTTGGACTGGGCCTTGAGCCCAATAGCAGAGGAAAGTCCATAGATCAAAGAGCGTAAGCCCAAGTGACGAGCGGCCCACGAGTCTGATCCCTATGCACCAACGGTCTCAATGTCCGACGCATTGTAAATGTCGTTCACCGGAATGATGAGCATTAATTGCTCATCATGGTTTTCCAGCCGTTTTTCGGCAGCCACTTGATGACCATTAATGTCATCAAAGGCCTTGGCCCAGCACTGGGGGCTATATATACATAGCTTATTACCATTCACAAGGTACATACAATTTCATCAGAGAAAACCTTACTTCACACTTAACTGACTTGAGCGTCGGGGTGCCTGCAGATACACAACCCCCCTCCGTTTCACCGAGGGCATCAACGAAACATACGCTGGCGCGATCGTCTCTTCTGATCAGGTAAGATCTCATATCAAAATAAACACATAAATAATATTTTAAAAGAAAATAATCGCGTGCATGGAACAGGCTAATATACTACATCGCTTCGTTCCTTTTTATTTTTCATTTAGGAAAAAAAAAATTAAGAAAGTATATTTTTTTACTTTATCTTCCAATCAATTTAATATATTATTAGCGGACCAGGCAGACGCGTTCAGTGTTTGCCTGTGTCTAACTTATGTAAAAAAAACGATATGTCTTATGTTATGGTCAGTTTGTTAATAAATGATTTTTGTTGCTACTAAAAAAAATCAAGGGTATTGGTATTATGAAAAGTCCACACCAAAACTCACGTATTCTATATTTTTATATATAGTAAGAATAGATATAGATATAGAATAGATGTGCAAAAAAAATTAAAAAAAAAAATAGTTTTTCAAATATATATATTCAACAACTAATTCTAAATATTTGAAATTTACATGAGGGTATAATGAACAAAATATAACCTTAAATTATCAAAACAACTAGTAATTTGAAACAATTTTTTTCCTTCTAAAACGACAAGTAAAAAGGAACGGAGGGAGTAATATTATTTATGCGTATTTATTTTATTCTTTTTGTATTATATTTTTATGTGTACGTATTATTTTATTCTTTTTGTATTATATAACTTTTTTAATGATTTTTTTTCTTCCTATTTTTATGCATACATTCATATATAATTTTGTTTTGTAAACTTTTTTGTTATGCATACATAGATTTTTCTATTTTTTATTTTGTTCCTATTTTTATGCATATTAATAGAGTAAAATTACAATAAAGATACAAAAATAAGTCTCGTTTGGATTAGCTTATTTTTGAGCTTATGCAATATAAATTAGATTTTATGCTATTTATTTTTTTTTTTGTAGAAATTATGTTATTTATTTTATTAGTGAAAATTATATTTTTTGATCACACATGCTTTGCAAAAAAGATAAGATAAAAATCACCGAGATTATAGATGGTTTGTTATATATTATATATATAGATGAACAACTCTCTTATTTCATATTATTAAAAAAATAGATAGATAATCAATCGATTCTATCTACTAATTAAAGGTTTGGGTTGTTGATTGTTTACTTAGTGTGATCTCGAAGAACATGGCTGGTGCTATGGCATCAAGCAGCAGAAAAAGAATGGCAGTATCAGGTTTGCCTAGCGATTGCTGGGAATTGGTGATATCTAAACTCTTGAACGAGATCGATATCGATAACGTGGAGGAGCGTAAACATTACTTAGAGACTCTATCCCTTGTATCCAAACAACTACTCTCCATCACAAACACTTTTGTGTATTCCTTCAAATTAATCAATCCATCATCATCTTTACCCATCTCTCGCATCTTCAACCGCTTCCCAAATCTTACTTCCCTCGACCTCTCCACTTACCGTGGCCGTGCTGACCTCAACGCACTTATCTCCCGAATCCCCCCTCCTTCTTTTTCCCGCCTCACATCCCTCAACCTCTCCAACAACCCCATTATCCCTACATTAGGGTTACGATCTATTATTCTCAAAAACAACAACAACACTAGTACTAGTAGCTTGACCTCTCTCATTTGTTCCAATATTGCTTCTCTCAAATTTACTGATATAACCTTCATCGCGGATTCCTTTCCGTTTCTCCAACATTTGGACATCAGTTTCCCCGGAGGAAGGGAAGGAATATCCGACGATGACCACCACCCTGAGCCTGAGGACAAGGATTATAACAATGCTCTAAATCTTCTCGTTCAAAAGCTTTCCCAACTCCGCAGTATTCATCTCTCTGCTAATTTTTACGTTAAGGATTCATGGTTTCTTCAACTCTGTATCAACTGTCAGTTTCTGCAAGAGGTGGTTATCTCCCAATGCCCTTTCATAACACATGATAACCCATACTTCATTCATTCACTCACTAGTTTGAAGCGTTTAACTTGTATTGATTTGTCCTTTTCTTGCATCACTAATTTATTGCTTAAGTCTATAGCACGTGCACGCCTTCCTTTGACCAAACTTGTCCTCCAAGGTTGCTATAATTATAACTATTACGGCATCCATTGTCTCTTGTCCAAGTGTCCATCTCTGCAGCATCTTGATCTTCAAGGTGCTAACTTTTTGAATAATAAGCTTTTCAATAAGCTGTGTCTATTTCTTGCTGGTTTGGTATCTATTAACGTCAGTAGCTGTCAGGGGCTCGGCAATTCATCCTTCTTTGCACTCCTTAGCAACTGTCCTTTGCTCACAGAGATCAGAATGGAGTCAACAAATATTGGAATTGGTCCACCACCGTCTGTGGTTGATTTGGCTGTATACCCTCAACTCAAGTCTCTCCATTTGGCTTGCAATACACATTTGCAAGACGAACAAGTCAACACCTTTGGTTTCATGTTTCCTAGTATGCAACTTATTGATTTGAGCTTTTGCAAGCGCATATCTGATCAATGTATTGCTACACTCTTGAAGAGATGTCGTAAGATCAGGCATTTGAAGTTAGCCTGCTTCCCACAAGTTAAGGTATTTTCGATCAACTTTGAAGTTTGCGGTTTGGAGGTGCTGAACTTGTCACACTCAAGAATTGATGATAAAGAACTGTATGAGATCTCAAAGATTTGCCCTCGGCTTCTGCAACTGGACCTAGAACATTGTTATGATGTCACTGAGAAGGGAGTGCGGCTAGCCGTAGAAAACTGCACACGCCTCAAAGAGATTAATTTGCAATATTGTCATAAAGTGTCTACTGATATTGTTTCCTGGATGATATTTTCGAGGCCATCATTGAGAAAAATAACCGCTCCACCTCATTTTCGTCTCCGTGACTGTGATAGGAAACTCCTCTCTGAGCGATGTCTTATTCTCTAGTATTAATTTTTTTTTTTGTATGTTTCATATGTTACTTCTCTTAGATTCAATAAAATGTGAACCTCTGATTTATTCTATTATTACTGGTACGTGCATGATAATTGCTATTATTTGACTTAGCGGTGTGATCCACTTTTTCTATTATGCAAAGTTACGTAAAGGATTATATTCTAAAATTTTCATATATGTGTTTTTTTTTTTTTTTTTACGAATAGTTTGGCTTTTGGAAAACAAGAAATTAAGTGACATAGAGACGCATAATTCAATATAAAAACATCTTAAATTAGGGGAAATAGTCATTTTAGTCCTTCAATGTGCAATTCGTTGTCATTTTGGTCCCCCACCGAGGAAAAACTACCGATATTTCTAGATTATATTCGAATCTGAGAACTTGCGCGTGTGTCAAGTCTTGTTTTTGTCTAGTACTAGTATTTTGGAATACTCTCCATTTATTTGCCTTCAACAATGTTGTTAATATTGTTACGATGCATCTTGAATGGCTAAAGGTTATTATGATTAATGCATCAACTTAATTACCTCGGTAAATGTCATATTGTGCCTCAAAAATACTACTACAGCAGTGGAAGAGGCAAAGAAACTGTAGTATATTTATCTTCATTTTCTATCTTTTCATTTCATTCTTCACCTCAGCAAAGATGGGAGTGTTTTTCAATAAGATTGATCGGAAACAATTGAAACCAGGAGATCATATCTACTCTTGGAGGAAGGCTTACCTCTATGCACATCATGGTTATCTATTCATATTTATGAGTCTATTCATTTGTTTATATTCATATTTAACTATATATCATATTGATCTTATTCTCTATGATACTGAAGCTAATGCCATGTTTGTGTTCTGCTAATCTCATTTTTGTAAGATATAACAGGTATATATGTTGGTGATGGAATGGTAATCAACTTCACAAGTGGTGCAGTACAAGGAAAAACTAGAACACCAACTATTTTGGGCAGTCTCATTACAAGTTCATCTTCCAGCTCTTTTTATACTGACATTCCATGCCCAAGATGCGGTGACGATGGCAACCAAACAAGGACTCATAGTGTCATCTCATCCTGCTTAGATTGCTTTCTTTCTGGAGGTAAACTCCGCCTCTATCAGTATGGTGTCAATAAATTACATTTTATAGTCCAAGCTCGAGGAGGCACATGCACGTTTGCTTCTTCCGATCCAATGGAAGAGGTCCTTCACCGTGCTTTTTATCTTCTTGAAAATGGATTTGGTGACTACCATGTATCCAAGAATAACTGTGAAGATTTTGCAATTTATTGCAAAACAGGCCTCCGTGTAACCGCTGAAGACAGCAGTGTTGGTGGAAGTGGACAGGCAGCATCATTCAAGGCTGGTGTTAAATCCGCATTTTGGTCTGCACTTCCATATGTGGTTTCCAGTTCTTGCTGTCTGACTATTTATAGTGGATCATACTGCTACAGAAGAGTGGTTTCTGATATTGGATTTCGTCGCAATGGAACTAAAGTTCCTGTAGAAAAAAATATCTAAGATGGCTAAGGCGGAAAACTGGTGTGGTTGAACAAAAATTCTTGTGGAATGTCTATGTTTGAATTGGGGTTCTAAAAATGCCTTTGTTAAGTTTTACTTGCAGGTTAAGTTTTCAGTGACATTTGTACTTGTATTCGCTAAGATTCAATTTGTAAGCTATTTTGAATGCAAGATTCTGTTTTGGTGAGAAAAAACTTATGGACTGCAGGCACATTTTCTTTTCTGTTCGACTTCTAACATTAGCAATGAAAGCACAGCAGTAGAGTTAATTACTTATACAGAAAATGTGTATTTGTGAGAGAATGAAAATTAGTGACAACAACGATTGTCAAATATTAACATGTTCATAGTTTGCTTCATCTTTTCTTAAACATAATGTCTAATTAAGATTGTCAGTATCTCAAAACACAGATATGCCACATGAGTTATAGAGGTTAATTTAGTTAATTAAATAATATTGATGTAGTTTTTAGTTGAACTTTTGTTAGTTGGAATTTTAGTCTTTGAATTGTTTAGTTGAGTTTTATTGCCTTTAGGCCCAATTAGAATATTAAACATTATGGTTACTATTTATGTGCAGTCCTTTAGTCATTTGGAATCAATCATTGAAAAATGAAAAACTTATGTTTATTTTCTTAGATAGTTTTATTGCTTTTCTTAGTAATAGTGTAGTTCTCATAGTGTCTTAGCTTGATAGGAATTATCTTCCTATCAGTTGCATTTGTACTTTTGTATAAGCATTTGAGATAATAATTTTAACATTTGACAACTTATATGAAAACAGATTATCACGTTCACTATTTAATTATAATTTTTTTAGAAAAGGAATTGCTATATATTTTTAAAAAATATTTACACATGAGTGAAAGATTTGCTGACAATATTGTTATGAAAATATTGTTATGCATGACTCTTTGAATTTTATTTTAGAAGATTCACAACTTGTGTCAAACAAGGTACATATTGAAACACACATATTGAGTGTCACATTATCACATGTACAAGGATATCCTCTCTAGTGAATTTTTAAGTAGTCCAGAGTGATTTTTTTTTAAAGCAATTGGGTTGGGTGTATAAATGATATTTGGACCCACTTAATGTCATACTTTTACATTTATATTCCCAAAATTATATAATAATCGAGGAAATGGAAAGAATTAGAAATGGAGAGGATCCTTCACTTTCCAATTTTTTGTACTGCAAAAATAAAATGAGTGGCTCCGATGTCACCGGTAAAATTTTTCACTAGACTAGATGAGATATCCTTCCCATCAAAATAATCCGTCTAATGGTTTCAATATAATTATTTTGTTCAAAATTATTTACATCAGTCCTAAATTCATTATATCTCAACTTATCACCGTCAATAAGGTCTCAGCTTATACGAAACTCAAATATCACATTAAACTGTTGTAAAATAGTTAGTATTTTACTACTACTAATAGAACTAGAACAAGTCATCATAAGTTCCAGCTCAACTGAAAATGTCGATATTACTGGGTTGGACGGTTTCACCAAGTTCAAATCCGGAACCTTACAGTTGTGTATGTGAAGTGTTGTTTGCCAAATAATACTAGCAGCTAGGGAGAGACAAAACATGGTTGCTCTAGTAGTCTTTTGGAATACCACTCCCCGTTTCTTTGCCTTCAATGTTGTTAATATCAGCAAGTGCTATGATGCACCTTGAATGGCTAAAAGCAATTAATGAATGCTTCAACTTACCTCGGAAAATGTCACCTTGTTTGCCTCAAAATTAAGTACTAGTGGAAGGTCTAGAGTCTAGAGGCAAATATAAATTGTATTCATGTTCATGTTTTTTTTTATTTCATTCTTCACTTTTTGCAAAACATACACAGACATATACTAACACATTAAGATGGGAATGCTTTCCAATAAGATTGATAGGAAACAATTGAAACCAGGAGATCACATCTACTCTTGGAGGCAGGCTTATCTTTATGCACATCATGGTAATCTCTTCTTTCTTCTATTCATTTGTGAATTTATATATTCATATGCGGCTATACATTGTGTTAATCGTATCTTATGTCTCAAACTTATATGCTTTCAGTTATTAGCTATGAAGCACGAATACAGACGCCGGATACAGACACTGGCACATTGACACTGATAATAATTTTAAAATATTACATAATTTAGTACGATACTGAAGTGTTGGTGTCGTGTCAGTGTCTGACATAGACGTGTGTCCGACACCCGTACAAGTCTAATCCGAGAAGTGTCCTTTGCTTCATAGGTTATTAGTATGATACTGAAGTTAATGTCATATTTGTGTTCTGCTAATTTCATTTGTAAGATAATAACAGGAATCTATGTTGGTGATGGAATGGTAATCAACTTCACAACTTCAGTACAACAAGCTGCTGGAGCTAGAACACCAACTATTTTGGAACGTTTCTTTACAAGTTCAGCTCCAAAATTCAATACTCCATGCCCAAGATGCGGTTATGGCGACCGAACAAGGACCAATGGTATCATCAAATCCTGCTTAGACTGTTTCCTTTCTGGAGGTGAACTCTATCTCTTTCAGTATGGTGTCTCCTATGCAGTTTTTCTAGCCCAAGCTCGAGGCGGTACTTGCACACTTGCTTCTTCTGATTCAACCGAAGTTGTTCTTCACCGTGCTTTTTATCTTCTTGAAAATGGTTTTGGTAGCTACAATGTCTTCAAGAATAACTGTCAAGATTTTACAATTTACTGCAAAACTGGTCTTCTTTTAGCACAAAGTGGACGTCAAGCAGTATCTTTTTTGGCTGCTGCCAGTGCTATGGCTTCCTCATCAACTGGGCTTGCGATCTCTGGTATTTTTGGTATGACATTTTTTGGTTGTGGAACGTACTGCATTAAAAGATTGGTTTTTGATATTGGATTTCGCCACGAAGTTATCAAAGATGTAACCAAAGTTCCTGTTGAAAAAATACCTGAGATGGCCAGGGGGGGCAACTAAGTCTGGTTCAACATAAACTCTTTTGTAGAATGTCTATGTTTTGGATGGTGTTTTTAAAATGCATGTGTTAAGTTTTGATTTGCACCTTTCATTTTCTAAGTTTCAATTGTGTTCTTAAAAACCAATTAGCTTGTTTAGTAATGTAAGGTCTGTTTTTGTGAAAATTAATTATGGACAAGCACATTACTATTGTCAGAAGTTTGAGTTGTTTCTTTAGTCCAATGTTTTTAAATTTGAATGCTGTCTTTATTTGAATTGATTGATTGCATTTTCTAATATGATGTTAAGGATGACAACAATCATCCATCTCACAAATAGATTCAAGTTCAGTTTTGTCTGTTTCATGATTGAGAGAGGCTTTGAATCAGAGTTTGGTGAATGGAATTGTCAATGAAATTGATTCTATGTTGCTTAATTCTTGTGAGATCATATAAACCAAACAAGTTATAATAATAGATGAATACCTTTGAAACCATGATGCTATTAAAATAACCACCAAGCGCTTTTAACCAAGGGTAATGAGCTCTCCCAAAACAAATCATTTGGGATAAATCCGAATTCGATTCCTCGTGGAAAAAATTCTATGGTCAAATTTTATTTATCTTGGAGTTGAACTCTGGATTACTGGAGTCCTTTTCTCGTTAATACAAAAAATATATAATTTACAAATAAATCTCTTATTGTTGTCCATAGTTTAATGCAAATTTCAGTCGAAAAAATTGAGATATTCAAAATTAAATATATTCTTAAATAAAAAAATTAATTGAGTTTTTTTTAACAAAATTAATTAAGTTAATACAATTAATAAATAAACAAAAATTAATTCAACATTTGACTCAAGTGGTTAATGAGCTCGATGAACACTCTGGGATACATCTTTATTTGGATATGTACCGGAGAGCTGTTGAGGTGGATAATTCTAATAGGTCTACAAATGGTATTTAATATCAAAAAATTAATAAACATTATTTGTGAACATATCAAAATTGTATACATCAATGATGTAATGATACATATTTAAATAAGATGTGTACCGAATAATTCACCTTGTCATTATTTGGGAGTTAAATTCTTGGTAAAAAAATATGCATTTGGTCTTCGTGAGCTTAACTCAGTTGGTAGAGACATCGTATTTTATATGCATTGTCGAGGTTCAAATCCCAAACACCCGACTTATCCACCTTTAAAATGAAATTTTTAGCCGTAAGACTACCAAACAAAAAACTCATTTGAAGAATGAGTTTCATCAAAAAGGACGGATTTCAGGAGAACTCGGGTTCGATTCCTGAGTAGAACAATTTCTTGGTCAGACTTTACTTACCTCGCGGCCGGACTCTGGACTACTAAGGTCTCTTTCCCCTAGGAACCAGAGGGTTATAAAACCAAAAAATATTCATTTGAAGAGTCAACAACATAATTTAGGAATACTGTAAAAAAAAAAACATAATTTATTCTACCAAAAAAAAAAAACATAATTTAGGAATAACCCTATTTAATGATAAATTTATTATTGAGTCAATACAATTTATTAATTTCTATAGCGTTACCAAAATAAATAGTAAATTATTAAGACATTCATTCCTTCAATTCACCTTCTTGGCAGATCATATATACACTTGAGATGGGAGTGCTTTTCAATAAGATTGATAGGAAACAATTGAAACCAGGAGATCACATCTACTCTTGGAGGCAGGCTTACATCTATGCACATCATGGTCATCTCTTCTCTCTTCTATTCATCTTTAATCTGCTTTGATGTCACATTTCTGCTAATTTATATATTCATATTCAACTGTGTATCATATCCTTATGTCTCAAATTTATCCTATGCTTTCAGTTTATAAGCAATGAGGCACGGATACTCGTCAGATTAGCCGTGTCCGACATGACACCGACACTTATAATTACACTTAATTATATTATATTCTCAAATTATTATTCGTATCGACGTGTCAGTGTGATGTCAGGTGTCCGTGTTTCTTAGTTTATAAGTATGATATTACTGATGTTAATGTCATATTTGTGTTCTGCTAAGATAACAGGAATATATGTTGGTGAGGGAATGGTAATCCACTTCACAACTGGAAGAGGACAACAAAATGGAACACCAGCTATTTTCGACGGTCTTTTTACAAGTTCAGCTCCCTCTTTTGATACCGACATTCCATGCCTCAGATGCGGTGATTGCCGTGAAATAAGGACTGATGGTGTCATCTCATCTTGCTTAGATTGTTTTCTTTCTGGAGGTGAACTATACCTCTTTGAGTATGGTGTCAATATAATTCATTTTCTAGCCCAAGCTAGAGGAGGCACCTGCACCCTTGCTTCTTCAGATCCGGCTGACGAAGTCCTTCTCCGCGCTTTTTATCTTCTTGAAAATGGATTTGGTGGCTACCATTTATTCAAGAATAACTGTGAGGATTTTGCAATTTATTGCAAAACAGGTCTCCTTGTAACCACAAACATCAGTGTAGGCGGCGGAAGTGGCCAAGCAGCGACTTACTCGGCTGCTGTCAATACCATAACGTCTTTATCACTTAGATTTGTGAGCTCAAGTTTTTATGGTATGACATTGCTTGGCTGTGGAACGTACTGCTATAAAAGATTGGTATCTGATATTGGATTTCGCAATGGGGTAACTAAAGTTCCTCCGGAAAAAATACCAGAGATGGTTAAGGCGGAAAACTAGTGTGATTGCACAAAAACTCTAGTTAAATGTCTATGTTTCAAGTTTCATTTGCAGGCAAAGTTTCCAGTAAAATTTGTACTTTTAATTTGCTAAGTTTCAGTTGTGTTCTTAACAAACCAATTAGCTTGTTTGTAAGCAATTTTGAAAGGTTTCAAAAGCCATTTTAGTACAATGCGTGTAAAGCTTGTTTAGTTGAATTTGGTATGGACAAGCACATTTTTTTTTCTTCTTTTTGTGTTCAAACATGAGGCATGCTATTGCCAAAATATTGTTTCTTTAGTCCTAAGTTTTTAATGTCTTTGCTCAATATTAAAGTTGAGTCCTACAAAATATGGATTTGTTTGCATTTTCTGATACTTTATGTCACATTAAGGATAACTATAGTCCTCCCTATCTCAAAGAGATTGAAGTGTAGGTCTGTCTTTCTCAGATGCATGAATGTAACTTAGGTTCATGCTTCATGATTGAGAGGCTTAGAATCAGTGTTTGATAACTGGAAAATATCTTTCATTTGGAGAAACAGGTTCTAAGAATCGACAATGAAATTGTTTCAATGTTTCTTCATGTTTGTGACCAAACAAGTTATAAGACATCTTTAAATCCTCTTCAGTGTCGTACTTCTTCTTTAAAGCCTCTTAGACATCTTTAGCACTCTTGTATGACAGATAGTAGTCATACAGATCATCTTGAAATCCAAAGTTGTTGATCCAAGCTCAAATTTTTCAGCTTGTCTGCTGCGGGGTCAAATTTATCACCGTTGTCACCATTGATGGTGACTGTTTGATCATTTGTTCACGAACTTGAACAAGCAGGAACAATAATAGCAGTAGGCATATCCTCATTCAAAACGGAGACAACCTTTTTCAAAGTTAAGAAAAGATACATTTTTTGTTGCCAACGTTTGAAGTGCAGTCGTTCAAACTTAAACGGTTTCTTGGTTGCACCAACAGCCGAAGTTCCAATAACCTCTTCAGTGTGTCCATGGCAGTTTTGAAACGTCTTAAAATTGTCACGGTCAAGAACAACACCTTCTTGGATGGTAAAAATTATGAGAAGTGGAAGACTGTATTTATAGGTGGAGTTTGAAACAAAAATGGAGAGAAGTGAGATGGATCGAGACAAATTGAAACGGTCAGCACACATTTAAAACATGTGCTTAATTAGTCATTAAACCGCAATCTTTAATTAATAAAAAATATTTAATTAATTTTCAGTAAAATATAATATATCACCAAGTCCAAGCTCAAGCCCGACCCGGTTGGCAGTGGCGCATGTGTGACAGTTAACATTGTGTGCGGAGTCCCCTGTTTACAAAGCTGGGTAGCCTTTAGGGGCCCAAGGGTTCACCGTTACTAAGGTAAGTGTTCCCTCCAATGTGGAACATTTGTTCCAACATGGTTTCACTAGAGTCTTTTGGAATACCCCCCCAGTTTCTTTGCTTTCAATGTTGTTAATATCAGCAAGTGCATCAATTTACATCGGAAAATGTCATATTGCTTGCCTCAAAATTAAGTATAGTAGTGGAAGGTCTACAGGCAAAGTATTCATCTTCATTTTCTTTCTTTTCTTTTCTTCAATTCAATTTCATTCTTCACCTTGGCAAACCATACACACATAGTAACATAACACCTTAAAGATGGGAATGTTTTCCAATAAGATTGATCGAAAACAATTGAAACCCGGAGACCACATCTACTCCTGGAGGCAGGGATACCTCTATGCACATCATGGTCATCTGCTCTTTCTTTTTACTCATATATATGAATTTTATGTATTCATATTCAACTATGTATCATATTCTTGTCTCAAACTTATTCTATGCTTCAGTTATAATGTTTATACTTACGTTACTGTCGTTTTTGTGTTCTGCTAACTACATTTTTGTAACATGATAACATGTATATATGTTGGTGAGGAAAAAGTAATACACTTCACTAGAGCAACAGATGGAACAGAAACTCTTTTGGACCGTCTCGTCGCAAGTTCAATTCCCAATTTTAATACTGAAATTCCATGCCCAAAATGCGGTGATGGAGGCCAAACAAGGACTAATGGTGTAACCTTATCATGCTTAGATTGTTTTCTTTCCAGAGGTGAACTATGTCTCTTTGAGTATGCTGTCTCATGTGCACATTTTCTAGCTCAAGCTAGAGGAGGTACCTGCACAATTGCTTCCTCTGACGCAACTGAAGATGTACTTCACCGTGCTTTTTATCTTCTTGAAAATGGCTTTGGTCCCTACAATGTCTTCAAAAATAACTGTGAAGATTTTGCAATTTATTGCAAAACAGGCCTCGTTGTAACCACAACAATCAGTCTAGGCGGAAGTGGACAAGCGGGATCCTGCTCGGCTGCTGCCAGTTCCATAGCTTCTTTATCAGTTCGATTTGTGACCACAAGTTTTTGTGGTATGACATTGGTTGGTTGTGGAACATACTGCATTACAAGATTAGTTTCTGATATTTGGTTTCGACACAAGGTACTTAACGATGCTAAAATAGTCCCTGTAGAAAAAATACATGAAATGGCCAAGGAAAACAAATGTATGTTTGATTTTGCATCCATTCAATCTTTCTTGCATTCCAAGACGAATCTACCGCAAAAATGGAGAAGCTCCAAGTGTAAGACAAACAAAAGCTCTTTTGTAGAATGTCTTATGTTTGAATAGTGCTTTTAAAATGCCGTTGTAAAGTTTCATTTGCAGGTAAAGTTCCTAGCAACATTTGCAGTTTGCACTTTTCATTTGCTAAGTTTAATAGTGTTCTGAACAAACCCATTAGTTTGTTTGTAATGTAAGGTTTTTGAGAGGTTTCAAATGCCATTTTAGTATAAGCAAGTAAAGTTTGTTTTGGAGAAAATAAATTATGGACAAGCATTTTTTTTTTCTGTTTGAGTTCAAACATTACTCATACAAGCACATTAGGAGTTATTTATCTTCTATTGCTAGAATATATTTTTTTTTTTTTAAACAAAAGGTGGTGTAGCTAGGGTGCTACAACCACAAAACTCCATTGATAAAGAAAGAAAAATACAAAAGATTAAGAGGGGGGGCCGAACCAAACCCTCTTAGTAAGATTTGAACCTAAAGTTTGGTATTCCAAGCTTGTTCCTATTCAGGCTATTAACTATACAACTAGGAGGTTCCCAAAAAAACAAGGCATTATCAGTGTTAAGACCCAGATTTGCAAGGCTATCAGCAATAACATTCCCTTCCCTATAGATATGAGTGATAATTAAATTCATTCTTCTAGCCAACAACTTACAATTCTGCCATCTGTTTCTTATCATCCAAGGCACAAGAGAATTAGACTTGAAAGCCAAAACTGCAAGGTTGGAATCTGTTTCAATCCAAAGATTTAACCAATTGTGAATAATAGCAGTTTCAATGGCCTTCATCACACCACATAATGCTAATCACTTAATCCATTTAAATTTTAATGCTGTTTTTCTTCATTATTAAAATTGAGTTGTACAAAATAACGACTTGTTTGCATTTTCTAATATGACATTAAGGATGACAATAATCCTCCATCTCAAAAATAGATTGAAGTGTAGGTTTCTCTATTTCATGATTGAGAAGCTTAGAATGTTTGGTGAATGCAAGCGTCAATGAAAGTGTTTCAATGTTGATTGATTTGTTCTGCTATTGGTTTTTTCTAAACATATCTAGTTATCAAATGGCCTTTTATCATTTAGAAGTTTATTAATGAATGGAATAGTTGATATTGGTTATTTATTTCTGAATATATCTAGTAAAATGAATGTTAAGTCTGCATTTTTTTAATAGTACTTTGAAATAAGTGTTTGTTGAATAACCTGCATGATATCTGGTAAGGAAAAGAAGATAAATTCTATAGAATGAAGAAAGCATTGTATGGCTTGAAGCAGACACCGAGAATGTGGTATAAGAAGATTATTTTTATTTTTTGCATAATGGTTTTTAGAGATGTGCGTTTGAGCACACACTCTGTATCAAATTCATTGATCCTAGAGACGTTCTTATTGTGTGCCTGATCTAATTTTCACTGGAAATAATTCAAAGATGATTGCGAAATTCAAAGAGGCTATGATGAGTCGCTTTGGAATGACAAACTTGGGATTAATGTCATTTGGCATTGCCATTGAGGTCGTTCGACAAAATGATGGTATCTTTACTTCTCAAAAGAAATATGCAAGTGATATTTTAAAGAAATTCAATATGGGACATTCAAAACCAATTTCCCATATTGAAAGAAAAGTTGAAGCCGGCAACAGAAAGTGACAGAAAAAGAGTAGATTCAACCAATTATAAAAGTTTGATATGAAGTTTAAGATATTTGATAGCAATCATGCCAGATATCATATATGGAGTTGGTTTGCCCAACAGATACATAGAGTCGTGTGTTACTCACTTGCATGGAGCTAATAGAATTCTCTGTTACATCAAAGGTACTCTAACAAAAGAAACAAGAAAAAGCACATTAGGATGCGCATTTCATTTGGGTACAGGTTCAATATCATGGGCTTCAAAGAAACAACCGGTTGTCGCACTTTCTACCTCAAAAACAGAGTATATAGTAGCAAATAGTTGTGCTACTCAAACAATATGGCTAAGAAGAATTTTAGAAGTAATGCACTAAAAGCATAATAGTCCGACAGAAAAAAGTTATTTTGTGTTAACAAGTCCGCAGTTGTATTAAGCAAAAATCCAATATTCATTGAGCGGTCCAAACATATTGATATTCGGTTTCACAAAATACGAGAATTGGTTGATGAGAAAGAAATGGTGATCGAGGATTGTCCCACCGAAAAACAAGTTATTGTTACAAAGCCATGCAAGGTTGAAGGTTGAGTTATTTTACAAGTTTAGGGCTTATTCTTTGATAAATTTCCTTACATTGTTGACACCAAAATTATAAAGTTTATGATATGGAGAAAATCTTGGTGTTAACTTTTGAAAAGAAGTAAGAAACTCATTTCGACGGTTTATGCGAATATTAATTAGAGTAGATTCTACCAATTTAATTGAAAAATGAATAAACTGGTCGAAGATGCCAACTATATTTTAGTCGAAGATGCAAGTCTCAACTTTTATGTATGTTGGTCGAATCATGTTGATTAAGTTTGGTTAATTATTTTGATTGCCTTTGGTTGAAAAGATCAAAATATATATAGCATTTATCAATATGGCAACAAGCAGGAAGCAACACGTGAAGCAAGGCAAACACATGCAAGTGGAAGTTATTTTTATTTGACTTGTAAGTGAGTCAAGACAAAATTTTAGGGTGGGTGGGGTAGCTCAGTTGGCACTTGCTGACTGAGCAGGTGTAGGCTGTTGGTCAGGGGTTCGATCCTTGACAGCAGCATTGTAGTATTTTCTTTGTAAATAAGTTGGTGGTACTTATAAACCATCAACTTTTAAAAAAAAAAAAAAAAACTATGCCAAGTGTAAGGCTATGCTATTAGAAGTTATTTTCTGTTTTAACTTAGACCGTAGGATCTAGTGGTAGTTTTTCCTGCAAGGTCTATATATATCTGTTTGTAATAAGAATAAGGGATTGAATCTTATTTTATGAAAGTCTTGCAACACCCACGCCGCGGTGGCAAACGGGTTCAAGGGACGGACATAGATGGATTCCAACCACTATTTACATTCAAATGCAATTTAATCTTCCAAGTCCTTTAAAATATCTGCACTTTATCATTTCATTGCAATTTATCTTCAGGTTCTTTAACTTTTATTTGCAAATCTTTTAACAAGTTTATGCAAATTTACTTTAATCCTTTTTGTATTTTAATTTGATCATTCGACTTCGTCGAATCAGTCTGTTTTTAATGCATTTAATGCAAATCAGACAATAAATGTTCAAGTAAAAGATGATGAACATTCATATTTTTCTAGAAAATAACACACAAATATGTTCCGAGATTTACTAGTTGATCTCTCAAGTAATTAATTTAAACTAGCGGTTGTTTACCAAAAATCAGTGTAAACACCACTCAAACCCGCAACACATTTGAAAATAATTTGCAAATTTAAGAAATTAAATTTCAACATAGACTTTGAATTAAATTACAACTAAAATTAAGGTTTTCCAAGGAAATTCAAACATAGACTTTCAAGAAATTACAACATAGACTTTCAAGAAATTAAATTATAACTAAAATTTAAGGTCTTCCAAGGAAATTGAGGGAGATTATGAGGGTAATTAGGTAATTATAAAATATTTCGGGTGGGTGTATGGGTTTCGGGTGTGGGTTTGACTGATACCAAACCCACACCCATATTATCGGGTGTCACCCAAACCCAGTCAAATCGGGTTTCGCCCGTTGACTTGGGTTTGGGTTCGGGTGGGTCTCTCGGGTTTGGGTTTTTTTGCCATCCCTACTCCACCTCAATTTGGTCAAACTTTTGCTTATGTGTCATGCTCACTGATGACGTGGCATTGTACATGTGGACAAACAATTTCCTTAGATAGTGTCCCGAGCCCCAATCTTTTGCTTCTTTGATTGCAGTGATGTAAACACGATCATTTTTAAGGAATCCCATTGCAAAACATGCATCTCTATAGGTCAAATATTGTGTGTCACCAATTTTTCTGACATCATCATAGCAAGTTGTCCACATGTACAATGCCACGTCATCAGTGAGCATGACACATTAGCAAAAGTTTGACCAAATTGAGGTGGGGGACTAAAACTAACAAAAAACTAAAATAGGGGGATCAAAAGTGCTGAGTTTTAAAATAGGGGATCAAAAGTTCAGGTTTTTCAAAATAGGGGGATCAAAACTGCATTAAAGCCAAAAAAATATTTGTTTCAAATTACTTATTGTTTTGATAATTTAAGATTATATTTTGTCTATTATACCCCATATAAATTTCAAATATTTAGGAGTAGTTGTTGAAATCATAAAAGATTTAATATATATTTGAAAAACTAAAGTTTTTTTTAAAAAAAAATTCTTTGATACATAACATATTAATTTTTAAAAAAATTATTAGTGAATTAAAATAAGGGTATAACAGGAAGATAAGATATAAAAATACACTTTCTTAATTTATTTATTTATTTTAAACGACAAATAAAAGGAACGGAGAGAGTAATTGAAGAAACTAGTGTTTTTTTTTTTTACTAAACGCGGAATCTTGTTATTATCCTCAATTGTCGATATATATTATATATTGTATCCTCAATCTTTTGATTGTTTTATTCATTTTTAAATACCTTGATAGTGGACTTAACGGAATTCAGCTTAGGATTACATTGGGCTTTAAAACACAAATAAGATAGGCACAAAGTTACTTAAAACACTTTATGCTTATATGTGATATATGCAAAACTGATCATAGCACAAACTTGATAAATCTCAATTTGCTATTTTTAATTACTATTTATTTAACTAACTTATTTATTTTTAAATTCTTTATCATAATAAATAAGGACATAAATAAAATTTAACTTTTTAAACATTTGAAAATTAGTTAAAATTTCTTATAAAAATAACCAATTTTATTATGTGAAATAAGAATAAGAATAAACAAAAACTAAATATGTAATTTAGATTTGCTTTAAGAAGGAAGAAAGACAAAAAGAGAAGAGTTTGTTCAGTCAGATTTTGGAGGTGAGAAAGATCAACGATGGCCAGGCGAGTCGAGACTCGGAACGAGTCGACATTGACTCGGATTGTTAATTCGGTGTTCGCCTTTGTTAGACAAGCTGAGTTTGAGATCCTCTTCTTTCTGTTCTTCTTCATCGCTTATATTCTCTTCAAAGACATCGTAAGTTCTTTTCTTTTTTTATAAGCTTCTTCCTTTTTCTGATTTTTCATCACCCATTTACACCCTTTGTTCAAATTTTTGTTCTTTTTTATATGGGCACCATGTTTGTTATTTCATGTTTTTGGTTATGTTTGAGAAATTAGGCTGAAATTTTGACCTTGTTATTGTAAGCTTAGGAAGTATAAGTGGATTTCTTGTGAATGAATATCTTAATTGTATTTCTTATAGATCTTGTGTGCTATACTCTGATCGAAGACGTGTCTGGTGTCCGACGGTGTAACAGAAATGGCAGTTGGCACCAACACCATAGTAGTTAATCCCGGATCCCGGAGCGGCCAGCCCCAAAACTGGGATAGCGGCATCCCGGGAGCGGGATGGCCGGGATGCCGCTATTATTTTTTATTTATTTATAAATTACATAAATAATACTATAAACATATAATTAATGTAAAATTAAACAAACATCTCAAAATCCATAAAACATTCATAAATTAAAAATTAAAAACACAAATCTCAAGTCTACAACACCTTCTTAAAAATTACCAACAAAAGTCAAGCAAAATAAATAAGCAAAAGTCAAGTCTCCAACACTTAGATTAATAAAGTAACTAAAAATTAAAACTCGAGTTTATCATCAAAGTCTAAGTCTAATCATCCGAGGTTGAAGAAGAAACAACAGATGAAGGTTGAAGAAGAAACAACAGATGAAGGTTGAAGAAGTTTGGATCTTGAGAGTGAGAGAAGATAGTACGATAGCGTGAGAGAAAGAATGAATTGTGGCTAGGGTTTAGTTAGGAGTAAGTAACAGTTTTAAAGGTAAAAAATCAATTTTACCCTTACTAAAATGAGTGAGATTTCAAAAATGGCCTTTAAAACCCATGAAAACAAAATCTCAGTCCTAACCCGGGATGGCAACTCAGGACCCGCTCCGCTCCGGTCCACTGGGAACCTGCTGGGATCCCACCGAGAAGCTTAGCTGCGCCGCTCCATCCCGTCCTGGCAGAGCTCCGCTCCGCTCTGCTCCACCGGGATCCCACTGGGATCGCCCGGGATTGACTACCATGACCAACACATGTGAATACATTCAATTATGTCAATTTTAAATTATTATCGACGTCGACGTATTAGTGTTGTGTCTGGTTTACGTGTCTGTGTCGGTGCTTTATAGGTTCTATAAGTGGATTTCTTGTGAACGAATAACTTAATTGTATTTCTTATATATCTTGTATGCTATACTCTGATCAAAGATGTGTCTGGTGTCCAACAGAGTCAGACATGGCACCGACACATGTGAATACATTCAAATATGTCATTTTAAAATTATTATCGATGTCGGTGTGTCAGTGTTGTGTCTGGTTTTCGTGTTTGTGTCAGTGCTTCATAGATTCTATATGTATACACTCCTCGGTACACGAAGTTTCATTCTATTTCGGTTCAAAATGCTTAATTATGTGAATGGAAATCAAATGGATTCGACCTCCTAATATTCTTATGTTAGGTGTGCTAAACAAATGGCAAATTAGTTTTACCAAAGTCACCAAATCTCCGAATTAGAGAATCTATTTCAAATTGGGATATAATCATGTCAATTACAAACACCGTCTATGAAACATTAACACAAAAATGGACATCGGATACGAGACTGTTTCAGAGACTAGACGCACCTTCAATGGTTCAATTTGAAGTCTCGATGCCATGTAGATGGGCATATTGGCTCTGAGTGTTTCATGTTTCAATCTATATATGATTAGTAACTTGGTTTTGATTAATTGTAAATTTTGGCAACATTTCACATGTTCTCATCTAAACCTCCATCCCCTAGTCCCTGTCCTGTTTATCTTGTAATTGTGGTTTTGGCAGTGAGTTTTAATGGCTGTTTTGCATTAACTGCAGACATCAAGACCTGAATACAATCAAGTATTTGTGAAGAAGCCTGGTGGTGGACCAGAACTTTTTCCGTTTTAATGGAATTGATGCTTGGACAGGTTGGATGTCATTCGTGTGAAGGTATTCTTAGTGTGCCTTGTAATGGTCTTGCATATTTCCTTTTGTATGTTTATGTAAGTTTGTAGGCAAAACAGGTTTGTATGATGTTACATTCCGGTTAGGTATAGCACAATACAATCAAGTAAAAATGGTTGACAATAGTTTTTATGTTCTGTGTTTATTTCAAATTTGATTGGCTTTGTCTCGTTCTATATCTCTTCTCTCCTTACCTTAGGAATAGAATGGCTTGGACCCTGTTCACAGTCACATTTCAAATGCGGTTTACAGTTTACTAATGTTCCATGATCGTCATCTTTGACATGAACGATAGTAAGTGTTTATGTATAAAGTATTTTTATAAATAAATAGTGTGGTTAATATGTTTTCGTATAAGTTGTCGGTTGTTTTTACAAGTTCACTCAAATGCTTACGCAAGTTTATGTCATTTCGATATTATTTCTTCGAAATGCACCTCATGTGGCATGTGTTTTGAGATGCTGCCAATCTTAATTAGATATATTTAGTTTAAGAAAAGATGAGGCAAAATCTAAACACATTAATACTCTACATTCTTTGTTATCACACAAACACACATTTTCTGTATCAACTTGAAGAAGCAACTCTATTTGGTTGCCAAAAGCTATTGATGATTGTATTTTAATAGCAACAGGTTTCATAAGTGTCCATATGTTCATTGTCATTTCTGAGAACCTGTTTCTCCAAATGAAAGATAATTTTCCATTTCTGATATACACACGGTATGCACCAACAAAAAGTAATACAGTCACCAACGGTTATGCTTTAAAAAGGACATTCTCACTCACTCTTTTATTCTCTTTACTACCATGTTTAGGGTAGCGCTGTCAAATAGGTCGGTCCGATTCGGTGTGTTAGAATATATTAATAGGTCAAATTGGCCCGGTTTAATTATTATTGGGCTATGCATTAATGAACCCAGCCCGACCCCATATGGGCCATGTGGACTAATCGGCCGGTCCGATCCTTTTCAAACAAAAAAAATCTTCTGTTTATCAAATTTTTTTGTCACTTTGATGTATTAGTATCTCATAATTATCAATTTTATTCAGATATGATTATATGCAAGTGTAAATAATTTTTCCATCAGTACTAAATATCAATTAAACCCTCATTTGATTCCAAAAAAAAAAGAATCAAATTAATAAATTATAAAGTTAATTTTTTTAAAGTTTCAGGTCAATATAATACATTTTAATAAGCTTACACATTTAAGTTTTAACTATATTTTTTATAATAATTCAAGTATATGATAATTTTTTTATGTTTTTATTGATATTATTTTTATAATGACAATTTTTTTTTATAATGAGTCGGCCCGAAATCCAATGGGGTATCCCGGTCCAGCAGAATTTTCATACGGGCAACATGGACTTGGGTAAAAAGGCCAAATTGCATTTGGGCAACTTTTTTTGAATTTTTTTTCCCTACCCCTACATTTAACATTTCACCCCTACAAGTAACTCAACATTTCCATTTTACCCCCTTTATTATTATCATTTAGCCTCAAGTGTTCAGGTAAAAAAAAATGTGTGTAAAAAAATGTGTTCAGGTAAACATCACTCCCAGACCAAAATGAAGTTACAAATTTTTCAGTTGTGGGGGTAGGAGTATAATTGTAAGGGTATGGAAGAAATTTTTCAGTTTTTTTACGCCTGATCTGTCGAAGCCCCAAGGCTAATGAACCGATCCATCAGCTCATAAAGACCATGCATTTTATCTAGTTTTAATCCTTCTAGAACGCCCCATAATTCTTCTACATAAGCACTACAAGTACCTAGCCCTCAACCATATCCACTCTTCATTGCTCCCTCTAAGAAGGGAACTTGATTCTCTCCAGTGCAGTTTCCACTGCAGGTAGGGGTGTGCAAAAAATCCAAGTATCTTTAACCACATCATTAACCAAACTATATCCAAAATTAATAACCAAATCCATTTTAGAAAAAAATCACACCAATCCAATACAAAAAAAACCAATTATAAAGCATATCCATTTCTTTAGATGTTTTCTCTCCCGACCCCCCAATGATTCTTTTATACCCCCAATATTCCAATTTTGCCTTTGCAAAAAACTTCGGTTCGCATAAACCGAATTTTTTTTAGTACAAATTCAGATTAAATTTCGGTTTCTATAAACCGAAGTTTTTTGCAAGGTCAAAATTGGAAATTCAGGGGTATAAAAGAAACACGGGGTCGGGAGAAAAAACACCATTTCTTTATAATTGGTGGTTTCTAAATTGAGGCCCAATAAGAAAAAAGCCCAATAGTTTTTTGTTAAAAAAAAACCAATTTTCAAAATTCAATTAATTATATAATTTAATAAATAATTAATTAATAAGGTGTGGAGGGAGTTGGTCAACGAGGCGGTCAACGCCGGACCACCGGCGGCCGGCGCGGCGGAGCTCCTATGTGTACGACGGTTGGCGGTGATTTTCCGGCAACCGATGACAGACTTCCGACGATCGGCACGGTGATTAGCGGCAGCGCTCCGGCGGCCGACCACCGTCAACCACCCATTAATATTTAATTATTCTTTTATTTAACAAAATTTATTTATTTTCAAAATAATTATAAAAAACAGATTTTTGACGATTATATTCTTAAAAAAAATCTGTATTTTAATTTTTTCGGGCTTAAAAAAATCTGATTTTTTGAGCTTAGTTTGAAATATTTTGGGCTTAGAAAAAAAAAATTATGGGTTGATTATAAACCAATAATTCATAAAATTAAAGAAATTTTTTATTTTTTTTAATATATATGAATTAAAAGTTTAAAATTAAAAGTTATAAATATATATGGCTTAATTATATAAAAAAAAACACGCGAATGACGTGGCCCATCTCAGTTTTTTTTTTCTCTAATTTTTGTTTTCTTCTTACAAAAAATCCAAAAAAGAAATTGGGGAAAAGGATGCACTCTGAGGAGCATCACCGTCTCCCTCAATCTCTTTGTCACATCTGATGCCGAATAAAATATTGTCTGATTTCCAGTTGCGGACAGGTTTTGATTCTTCCTGCGGAGGTTTTTGATCAGTGGAATTGATACCTGAAGAAGTTTTGATGGCTAAGATACTAACTGGATCTATGGAACCACGATGGTGAAAGAATCGAAGTATTCGATTTGTAGATGCAGAGAAAACTTCCATTTGTGTTTTTTTGTAGATGCAGAGAAAACTTCCATTTTTGGATTGTTTATGTCTATATTGTTGATGAAATTGATTCATAGAGATGCAATTGCCCACAATCAAATATCTTATAGAACTTATAAATACATGAATAACAAAGATGCAATTTGTTGTACTGATATTGTGAAAGTTACTTTAGAAGAAAGTTCAGTAATTTGAGCAAGGGGATGGAGTGTTGGATTGATCAGAGGCTTGGTTACAAGGCTCAGAGCACTACACGTGAAGATGAGTGAGTTGGTACTTAATACAACACGTGACTGACCATGCGTTCTTGCCTTTCTTGTTGTGTTCCTTCGTACCAAATAGCACTGCTCTTCTTGTAATTTGAACTTAATTGTTAAGGATGTTTTCCGTTGCTGCCGAAAGTTAACATTTAGGGTCTGTTTGGTTCAGAAAAAAGAAGGGGAGGGGAGGGATTTTAATAGAGGGGAGGGGAAGGGAGGGAAGGGAGGGGAAATGTTTTAATTAAATATATGTTTGGTTCAAAAGAGGGGAGGGAAGGGGAGGTGAACGATTTTAATTAAATATATGTTTGGTTCACAATGGGAGAGGAGGGATTTTGAAACTAATTTACCTTTTTACCCTCAATAAAATATATGATTGACAAAGCAACAATCAATTGAGCGAGAGAGCAAGAAAGGGATTTGACAAAGCAGCAATCGATTGTTAGATGTTTTTCATTTCATGAAATATATCATGCTATAGTCATATCATATGTATAAAAATTGATTACTATATGTTTTTTCATGAAATATGTTTTTGTTGATGTTGATTATCGACGAAGAAGGGGAGAATACTAATAAGACTTCTAATGTACTATCCTATAAAGAAGTATTTCGTAATATACCATAATTTTAGTTGTATGAACATTTTTCTAAATTTATTGTTGAACTAATTTTTAATGTTATAATTATTATATTTTTTTGTTAATACTAGGCTAATTAGCACGGGTCGAAGTTCTAGATATAGGATAATTACACATGAATAAAAGTCAAATAGAAAACAAATTACTGTACTAATACACCGCTAACCTTTAGTAGACCCATTTTAAATTTTCATCTGCATTAATTATATTTTTACTAACCTACTAATTAATTTACATTTTTTATTTTTTTTTGATAGTATTTACATTTTCTTTTTCAGTAATATATAATAAATATTTTAGTGTAAAACATCAACCAATTCTTTTTTTAAAAGATAAATTATAAAATCAACATTAATTGTCAATTTAATATCATAACCGACTTTCTTAATATCCTATGTTTCAGGACGAATGTACAAATGTAGTATCAAATCAAATTAGTCCTAAAAGTTTTATACAAGGAACAAATTAGAGATTGTGTTTGGACTCATGAAAATGTGAGACTAATTTAGCATTAATTTGCCATAAAAATATCTCTGCTGAGCTACATACAGGACTAAAAAAGAGCATGAGAGAAGGTAGGTACATACCTAAGAGAGCACTAACTAGGCCACCTGCACTGATCTCCAAAGACCAAGAATCTTCACCTTTCCTTATTGCCGACACGGGCAACCTGTTTGCCACAACCAAAAGTCTCTGTCTATATTTTCCATGATCATCATTTTCTTGCCTCCCAACTCTATTTCCATCTTTTACGGGTATCTGTTCGTTTTATGCAACGACCTGGTTATTAATAATAATATATTTATCGTTAAAAAAATAATAATTGATGATGATGATGATGATGATACCTTCTCAACATTGTGATCCTCCTGCTCCAAATATTCATCACCCAACAACTGTTCATTGTTGGATTGAATTCCTCTATTTCCACTTTTCCTTAACTCTCTCTTAATAACCTCTCTACACGACCTGGTATATGATTTGAATCACCGTTGTATTTATTCCCTGGCATATATACCACTCCTTATAGTTCTAGTTATAACTCCCTCTCCTCCTGCATAATTTCCCAGACATATATACTCAATATTAATTCATTTCAATTATCATATACAAACTGAAAATGTTCAAATTATTATAGAAATAACATTATTAACATATTTTATGATCTATACATGATTGAAGCTGTAAGTAACAATTAAAATGAAAGAAAATAAATAGAGTGGAGAAAATTTTATATCCGGTTTTTAGAAAGAAAGTTTATGATGGAGAGGAGAACAGAGTTGAGAGGCAAGGCATGAAATGAATGAATGAATATTGGAATTTTTTTTCAAAGTGCACCTGTCATTAGTCAAATACACCAAAACATCCTACCTGGGGAAAAATTAACCGAAATGCCCTGGTCCTTTTCTGTGAGTGGGACGCGCCATCCAGAGACTGGTGTCCCAATGAAGGACGCGCCATCCCCACATTAGTGTCCTAATGAAGGACGCGCCATCCACATATTAGCGTCCTGAGTTTGTTTTTTTTTTTTTTTTCATTTTCGTTTTTGAAGGTTTTTGGAAGGGTTATAAGGGTTTTGAGGGTTAAGGGTTAGGAGGGTTTTGAGGGTTAAGGGTTAGATGGGGTTTTGAGGGTTAGGGTTTAGGGTTTTTTTTTTTTAAAGAAATTATTGAAAAAAATTATACAAAAATTATATTAATTAATATAAACACACTACAACAAATTTTTTTTTTTTGACATTTTGTATTTTTAGGGTTTTTAAGGGTTTTAGTTTTTTTTATTATTATATATATTAAGTTTCTATTTTACTTGTTTATCAACAAAACAAAAATTAGAAGTAAATAGAAAACAAAAGATTTTGAGGAAAAATCGTGCAATATATTTAATATTATTTTTTTACAATACAATACAAAAAATTGCAAATTAATTGGAATTTGGACTAATTATCACGACCACGAGCACGACCACGACCACCACCACCACCAACGTCATCGTCACCTAAATGACCTCCAGTACCGCATGTAGGAGCATGACGAACACGATCACCTCTTCGAAGTTCTCCTTGATGTTGTTCCACATCGTCTTGTTGATACTGAAAAGATGCAGTAGGATTACTCGAAATTGAGGCATTGAAAAAGTTTGATGTAGATGTGTCGTTGAACAAGGAGGTAAATGGCACACCAGAAAGGTTGTCAAAAATATTAGGATTATTAGGATCATCAGGAGTAATCAACTCATTAATCCATGACGAACCCACAGAGTTTTGAGTGTCGTAGGTATTGTGTTGGGGTGAAGTGTATAGGTTGTTGTGGAAAATTTGTTGGGCCGGTGTGTAGAAATTTTGTTGGGCTGGTGTGTGGAAATTTGGGTCATTAGATGGGTAGAAGTTTTGTTGGTCGTAGAAATTTGTTGTTGGTGGTGAGATGTAGGTTTGATGGTCATAGATTGGGAATTGGGGAGGGGTATAATCTAGGTATGGAGCTGATTGATTTTGTGTTGTGGTTTGCATGGGTGTTTGGTCAGGGTCAGGGGTAAATTCACGGGTTGAGGTAGATGGATTGTTTAGTGTGGGTGGGGGTTTGAAGAAGAACGGATTGAAGGTATTATAATACCACTCAAAATAAGAATTTGGAAGTTTATTTGCATGTGTGCCAGTTATCACCTTAGTGTGACGATTATTCCAATCGTCGATAAAACTTTCATATTCAACATCCCATCTATCTTTTGCTCCTCCACGCCTAGTTTGCTTGTGATATTTTGACATGTTTTCTGCTGGGCGCAATCTAGTTTGTTTGATTCCAAACTGGAGTTTAACTCGGTCGGTTTGGTGGTACTCCAAACTGGAGTTTAACTCTAGTTTGCTCCTCCATGCTCACTGATGACGTGGCATTGTACATGTGGACAAACAATTTCCTTAGATAGTGTCCCGAGCCCCAATCTTTTGCTTCTTTGATTGCAGTGATGTAAACACGATCATTTTTAAGGAATCCCATTGCAAAACATGCATCTCTATAGGTCAAATATTGTGTGTCACCAATTTTTCTGACATCATCATAGCAAGTTGTCCACATGTACAATGCCACGTCATCAGTGAGCATGACACATTAGCAAAAGTTTGACCAAATTGAGGTGGGGGACTAAAACTAACAAAAAACTAAAATAGGGGGATCAAAAGTGCTGAGTTTTAAAATAGGGGATCAAAAGTTCAGGTTTTTCAAAATAGGGGGATCAAAACTGCATTAAAGCCAAAAAAATATTTGTTTCAAATTACTTATTGTTTTGATAATTTAAGATTATATTTTGTCTATTATACCCCATATAAATTTCAAATATTTAGGAGTAGTTGTTGAAATCATAAAAGATTTAATATATATTTGAAAAACTAAAGTTTTTTTTAAAAAAAAATTCTTTGATACATAACATATTAATTTTTAAAAAAATTATTAGTGAATTAAAATAAGGGTATAACAGGAAGATAAGATATAAAAATACACTTTCTTAATTTATTTATTTATTTTAAACGACAAATAAAAGGAACGGAGAGAGTAATTGAAGAAACTAGTGTTTTTTTTTTTTACTAAACGCGGAATCTTGTTATTATCCTCAATTGTCGATATATATTATATATTGTATCCTCAATCTTTTGATTGTTTTATTCATTTTTAAATACCTTGATAGTGGACTTAACGGAATTCAGCTTAGGATTACATTGGGCTTTAAAACACAAATAAGATAGGCACAAAGTTACTTAAAACACTTTATGCTTATATGTGATATATGCAAAACTGATCATAGCACAAACTTGATAAATCTCAATTTGCTATTTTTAATTACTATTTATTTAACTAACTTATTTATTTTTAAATTCTTTATCATAATAAATAAGGACATAAATAAAATTTAACTTTTTAAACATTTGAAAATTAGTTAAAATTTCTTATAAAAATAACCAATTTTATTATGTGAAATAAGAATAAGAATAAACAAAAACTAAATATGTAATTTAGATTTGCTTTAAGAAGGAAGAAAGACAAAAAGAGAAGAGTTTGTTCAGTCAGATTTTGGAGGTGAGAAAGATCAACGATGGCCAGGCGAGTCGAGACTCGGAACGAGTCGACATTGACTCGGATTGTTAATTCGGTGTTCGCCTTTGTTAGACAAGCTGAGTTTGAGATCCTCTTCTTTCTGTTCTTCTTCATCGCTTATATTCTCTTCAAAGACATCGTAAGTTCTTTTCTTTTTTTATAAGCTTCTTCCTTTTTCTGATTTTTCATCACCCATTTACACCCTTTGTTCAAATTTTTGTTCTTTTTTATATGGGCACCATGTTTGTTATTTCATGTTTTTGGTTATGTTTGAGAAATTAGGCTGAAATTTTGACCTTGTTATTGTAAGCTTAGGAAGTATAAGTGGATTTCTTGTGAATGAATATCTTAATTGTATTTCTTATAGATCTTGTGTGCTATACTCTGATCGAAGACGTGTCTGGTGTCCGACGGTGTAACAGAAATGGCAGTTGGCACCAACACCATAGTAGTTAATCCCGGATCCCGGAGCGGCCAGCCCCAAAACTGGGATAGCGGCATCCCGGGAGCGGGATGGCCGGGATGCCGCTATTATTTTTTATTTATTTATAAATTACATAAATAATACTATAAACATATAATTAATGTAAAATTAAACAAACATCTCAAAATCCATAAAACATTCATAAATTAAAAATTAAAAACACAAATCTCAAGTCTACAACACCTTCTTAAAAATTACCAACAAAAGTCAAGCAAAATAAATAAGCAAAAGTCAAGTCTCCAACACTTAGATTAATAAAGTAACTAAAAATTAAAACTCGAGTTTATCATCAAAGTCTAAGTCTAATCATCCGAGGTTGAAGAAGAAACAACAGATGAAGGTTGAAGAAGAAACAACAGATGAAGGTTGAAGAAGTTTGGATCTTGAGAGTGAGAGAAGATAGTACCATAGCGTGAGAGAAAGAATGAATTGTGGCTAGGGTTTAGTTAGGAGTAAGTAACAGTTTTAAAGGTAAAAAATCAATTTTACCCTTACTAAAATGAGTGAGATTTCAAAAATGGCCTTTAAAACCCATGAAAACAAAATCTCAGTCCTAACCCGGGATGGCAACTCAGGACCCGCTCCGCTCCGGTCCACTGGGAACCTGCTGGGATCCCACCGAGAAGCTTAGCTGCGCCGCTCCATCCCGTCCTGGCAGAGCTCCGCTCCGCTCTGCTCCACCGGGATCCCACTGGGATCGCCCGGGATTGACTACCATGACCAACACATGTGAATACATTCAATTATGTCAATTTTAAATTATTATCGACGTCGACGTATTAGTGTTGTGTCTGGTTTACGTGTCTGTGTCGGTGCTTTATAGGTTCTATAAGTGGATTTCTTGTGAACGAATAACTTAATTGTATTTCTTATATATCTTGTATGCTATACTCTGATCAAAGATGTGTCTGGTGTCCAACAGAGTCAGACATGGCACCGACACATGTGAATACATTCAAATATGTCATTTTAAAATTATTATCGATGTCGGTGTGTCAGTGTTGTGTCTGGTTTTCGTGTTTGTGTCAGTGCTTCATAGATTCTATATGTATACACTCCTCGGTACACGAAGTTTCATTCTATTTCGGTTCAAAATGCTTAATTATGTGAATGGAAATCAAATGGATTCGACCTCCTAATATTCTTATGTTAGGTGTGCTAAACAAATGGCAAATTAGTTTTACCAAAGTCACCAAATCTCCGAATTAGAGAATCTATTTCAAATTGGGATATAATCATGTCAATTACAAACACCGTCTATGAAACATTAACACAAAAATGGACATCGGATACGAGACTGTTTCAGAGACTAGACGCACCTTCAATGGTTCAATTTGAAGTCTCGATGCCATGTAGATGGGCATATTGGCTCTGAGTGTTTCATGTTTCAATCTATATATGATTAGTAACTTGGTTTTGATTAATTGTAAATTTTGGCAACATTTCACATGTTCTCATCTAAACCTCCATCCCCTAGTCCCTGTCCTGTTTATCTTGTAATTGTGGTTTTGGCAGTGAGTTTTAATGGCTGTTTTGCATTAACTGCAGACATCAAGACCTGAATACAATCAAGTATTTGTGAAGAAGCCTGGTGGTGGACCAGAACTTTTTCCGTTTTAATGGAATTGATGCTTGGACAGGTTGGATGTCATTCGTGTGAAGGTATTCTTAGTGTGCCTTGTAATGGTCTTGCATATTTCCTTTTGTATGTTTATGTAAGTTTGTAGGCAAAACAGGTTTGTATGATGTTACATTCCGGTTAGGTATAGCACAATACAATCAAGTAAAAATGGTTGACAATAGTTTTTATGTTCTGTGTTTATTTCAAATTTGATTGGCTTTGTCTCGTTCTATATCTCTTCTCTTCTTACCTTAGGAATAGAATGGCTTGGACCCTGTTCACAGTCACATTTCAAATGCGGTTTACAGTTTACTAATGTTCCATGATCGTCATCTTTGACATGAACGATAGTAAGTGTTTATGTATAAAGTATTTTTATAAATAAATAGTGTGGTTAATATGTTTTCGTATAAGTTGTCGGTTGTTTTTACAAGTTCACTCAAATGCTTACGCAAGTTTATGTCATTTCGATATTATTTCTTCGAAATGCACCTCATGTGGCATGTGTTTTGAGATGCTGCCAATCTTAATTAGATATATTTAGTTTAAGAAAAGATGAGGCAAAATCTAAACACATTAATACTCTACATTCTTTGTTATCACACAAACACACATTTTCTGTATCAACTTGAAGAAGCAACTCTATTTGGTTGCCAAAAGCTATTGATGATTGTATTTTAATAGCAACAGGTTTCATAAGTGTCCATATGTTCATTGTCATTTCTGAGAACCTGTTTCTCCAAATGAAAGATAATTTTCCATTTGTCAAACTCTGATTCTAAGCCTCTCAATCATGAAACACATGAACCTAAGTTGCATTCATGCATATGAGAAAGACACCTACACTTCAATCTCTTTGTAAGATATGGAGGACTATTGTTATCCTTAACGACAGAGTATCAGAAAATGCAAACAAATCCATATTTTGTACACAACCTCAATATTCAGCAAAGGCATTTTAAACTCAGGATTAAAGATACAATAATCTGGCAATAGCATGACTGATATTTGAACACAAAAAGAAAAATTGCTTGTCCATAAAAAAAGTCCACCAAAACAAGCTTTACTTGCATTGTACTAAAATGGCTTTTGAAAAACCTCTTAAAATTGCTTACAAACAAGCTAATTGGTTTGTTAAGCACACAAACTGTTACTGGAAACTTTAGCTGCAAATGACACTTTCAAACATAGACATTCAACAGAAGAGTTTTTGTGCAACCACACTAGTTTTCTGCCTTGGCCATCTCTGGTATTTTTTCCAGAGGAACTTTAGTTACCCCATTGCGAAATCCAATATCAGAAACCAATCTTTTATAGCAGTACGTTCCACAGCTAACCAATGTCATACCATAAAAACTTGAGGTAAATTTTGATGTTACAAATCGACGTGAAAAAGCAGCTATGGAATTGACAGCCGCCGAGTAAGTTGCTGCTTGGCCACTTCCGCCGGCTACACTGATGTTTGGGGTTACAAGGAGACCTGTTTTGCAATAAATTGCAAAATCCTCACAGTTATTCTTGAAGAAATGGTAGTCACCAAATCCATTTTCAAGAAGATAAAAAGTGCGGGAAAGGACTTCATCCGTCGGATCTGAAGAAGCAAGGGTGCAGGTGCCTCCTCTAGCTTGGGCTAGAAATTGAATTATATTGACACCATACTCAAAGAGGTATAGTTCACCTCCAGAAAGAAAACAATCTAAGCAAGATGAGATGACACCATTGGTCCTTATTTCACGGCAATCACCGCATCTGAGGCATGGAATGTCGGTATCAAAAGAGGGAGCTGAACTTGTAAAAAGACCGTCGAAAATAGCTGGTGTTCCATTTTGTTGTCCTCTTCCAGTTGTGAAGTGGATTACCATTCCCTCACCAACATATATTCCTGTTATCTTAGCAGAACACAAACATGACATTAACATCAATAATATCATACTTATAAACTGAAAGCATAGGATAAGTTAAGACATGACATAAGGGTATGAATATATAAATTAGCAGAAATGTGTGACATTAAAGATGAATAGAAGAAAGAAGAGATGACCATGATGTGCATAGAGGTAAGCCTGCCTCCAAGAGTAGATCTGATCTCCTGGTTTCAATTGTTTCCTATCAATCTTATTGGAAAGTACTCCCATCTTCTTAAGTGTGTATGATCTGAGATCCACAATGGCAAATTTTGGTGTTAGAGGAAGAAATGTGTGTGACTTTGAGTGGAGTAGGTCACTACTAGTAGTATTCTAGATCTAGAGAAGAAAAAGCAAAGAAGGATGAGACTTCTTGTGGGGAGTGGGTTGTCTCCCGTGAAAAGTGTCAGAAATTGCTTTGAAAACATAAGAAAATAAGAAATGCATTACTATAACAGTCAACAGGCAAATTTTCTTGCTGTCAATCTATTCCTTCTATGACCATGTGCACTATACCAATACCAATAAAAATAGGGATGTAGATTCCCGGTGAATAAAGTTGAAGTGTTCCACAAATATTAGAATTTTTTTTGAAATACCCCTGTACCCACAAAACATCACCAAAATACCCTACCTGAGAATTTTTTTTCCAAAATACCTTACTTTTCCCTTCTGAGTTGAACGCGCCATCCAGCATGTGGCGTTCAATTGATGTTTTTTTTTTTTTTCATTAATGAGGGAGAATGAGAGAAAGAATACTAGAACTTTGACATATACGGTAATATGTAACAATAAAAAATAAAATACAAAAATTCTAAGAGCATTTTCAATAAGAGTTGTGGCCACAAAAGTTATGGGCCCATGTCAGACACGTAGCCCAACCCAAATTACCTAGTGACCAATGACATTATTTGGGGCATCATAATTCATATCATATCTTTTATTTTCGGTACTGAGGATTGATGAAAATTGTTTGATTTGAAAGGACTATGCATAATGCATTCTGGAAATAAAGGCTGATGATGATGTTTATAAAAAAAAATATAGTAATTACTTATGTCATCAAATGAAATTGCTCATTGTCAAGGCGGCTACATCACTAGCTCGTTTTCATAATTTTATTAATATTCTTACATGTATTTATGATATTATTACGAATAAGATAAACTATTTTCAGTAAAACAAAAATATTTGCAACACAATTTCTTTTTTTATTCCTTTCCAACACATCAAATTCTGAAAAGGCTATTTTATGTTTGACAAGTGGAATGACATCATAAATCATGCAAAGAATTTCCTCGTTGCCACAAAACCGTGTGTAACTATAGCAGACCATCTCCAATGGTGTAGTACTTATTAGGTACTCATGATACTTATTAGGTATTACCATTGGAGCAATATCCATTTGAGTACCTAATAGGTACTGGTTCTACAATAAGTATTAGTACCTATTTTATTTTTGTGGGGTCTCGTTTATAATGATGTATAGTTATTAATGAGATGTGTTATTGGTAGAGTCTATTTAGAACTTTTTAAGACCATCTCCAATGGTGTAGTACCTATTAGGTACTCATGGTACTTATTAGGTACTACCATTGGAGCAAAACACCTTTGAGTACCTATTAGGTACCACTTCTCATATAAGAACCCTCTCTCTCCTCTTGGACCCACCTTACTTTAGATTAAAATATTCTTTTTATGGGACTCACACATTTTTAAATTAATGTGAAATTATTGATGGACCCATTTAGAATTTTTTTTAAGAAGTGCTAGGTTGGAGGAGTTGAGTACCTATTAGGTACTATTATTAAAAAATAATAAATAAGTGATGTGTCCACGTGGGACCCAATTAAGTACTCAAAATTAGAGTTCTCCATTGTGGATGCTCTAAGAGATGTTGGGTTGGAGGGATTGAGTACTTATTAGCTACTATTATTAAAAAATTATAAATGAGTGATGTGTACACGTTGAGTCCAGTTAAGTACTAAAAAATGAGGATCTTCATTATGAATGCTCTAATATGTCAACAGAAAACACCAATGTTAACAAAAATATTAATAGATGATTAAAAGTAAAAAGTTGCCTCAAAAAACAAAAATATTGTCCAATACGGTATATATACACGAGTAATCGGATTGTCACCATCGGAGATTTCACTGAATTATCTCTAGTTGTAACATCCACCACTCAAGCATATCATTTTTCAATATTTTTATTTTAAAATTTGTCTCTTATTTTTTTAAAGGTCGAGATTTGACTGTATGTGAAAGCAAAAATTTCTCACGGAAGACGATATACTCCCATATACACGGTTTAGTTTTTTCAATTACTATCTCTTTCAATCACATTCTCATCAAATATTTATAAGTGGTGTACATTTTTTATATGGTTTTTTTTTGTTGGTTACATTTTTATATGGTGTTTTAATATACAGTATTGAGTGTTTAATGGTCATATAAATCACTCTAGAAAACATGTACTAGGTATCATAGATAAATTTTCTTACTCTCCTTCTTCAAAAAAAAATTTTCTTACTCTCAAAAAAAAAATCATAGATAAATTCTAGAGTATCTATAGAATGATTAAATTTAAGCAAATAAGTTGGAGCCGTTTAATCTTTGTGATATAATTGCTTAATCTTTTCGCTTAAAAGTTTTAGCAACCAAACAAAATTCATATTGTTATCTACTCTAAAATTAATCAACTCAGTCAAATCAAAGCATTGAAATCAAAACAAGATCACAACCAAAATCTAAAAGCAAAGAAAACAAGAGTGCAACAACATAAAAGCAACAAGCACTTCTTCCATATCTATGGACAAATTGTGTTACCATCATATGATTCAAAATTCTACTTAATTCAATCAAAACAAGAAAACATAAAATTGATCTACAACAATAGAGAGAGGAATTAGTAAAACTAACCAGGAATATACAAAGGTGATGATGCTTCTTTGGCCTAGAAACTTACTTGTGTGTTAGTGAGGCAAAGGAAAGCATCAACAAAAAGATAACAAAGAATGAAAGAAAGTAGCACTTGGAGACATTCTATATATCGTCACGAACAGATTCTTTTCTCTTGTGCCCAATTACTTGAAGGGAATTTGTTCCATCTTTTTTTCCTTTTCAAAAGTTATAAACTTTTATTTTATTTTTTTGTCAAAAAAACTTTTACATTATTTTTGACTCAATATACACACGGTATGCACCAACAAAAAGTAATACAGTCACCAACGGTTATGCTTTAAAAAGGACATTCTCACTCACTCTTTTATTCTCTTTACTACCATGTTTAGGGTAGCGCTGTCAAATAGGTCGGTCCGATTCGGTGTGTTAGAATATATTAATAGGTCAAATTGGCCCGGTTTAATTATTATTGGGCTATGCATTAATGAACCCAGCCCGACCCCATATGGGCCATGTGGACTAATCGGCCGGTCCGATCCTTTTCAAACAAAAAAAATCTTCTGTTTATCAAATTTTTTTGTCACTTTGATGTATTAGTATCTCATAATTATCAATTTTATTCAGATATGATTATATGCAAGTGTAAATAATTTTTCCATCAGTACTAAATATCAATTAAACCCTCATTTGATTCCAAAAAAAAAAGAATCAAATTAATAAATTATAAAGTTAATTTTTTTAAAGTTTCAGGTCAATATAATACATTTTAATAAGCTTACACATTTAAGTTTTAACTATATTTTTTATAATAATTCAAGTATATGATAATTTTTTTATGTTTTTATTGATATTATTTTTATAATGACAATTTTTTTTTATAATGAGTCGGCCCGAAATCCAATGGGGTATCCCGGTCCAGCAGAATTTTCATACGGGCAACATGGACTTGGGTAAAAAGGCCAAATTGCATTTGGGCAACTTTTTTTGAATTTTTTTTCCCTACCCCTACATTTAACATTTCACCCCTACAAGTAACTCAACATTTCCATTTTACCCCCTTTATTATTATCATTTAGCCTCAAGTGTTCAGGTAAAAAAAAATGTGTGTAAAAAAATGTGTTCAGGTAAACATCACTCCCAGACCAAAATGAAGTTACAAATTTTTCAGTTGTGGGGGTAGGAGTATAATTGTAAGGGTATGGAAGAAATTTTTCAGTTTTTTTACGCCTGATCTGTCGAAGCCCCAAGGCTAATGAACCGATCCATCAGCTCATAAAGACCATGCATTTTATCTAGTTTTAATCCTTCTAGAACGCCCCATAATTCTTCTACATAAGCACTACAAGTACCTAGCCCTCAACCATATCCACTCTTCATTGCTCCCTCTAAGAAGGGAACTTGATTCTCTCCAGTGCAGTTTCCACTGCAGGTAGGGGTGTGCAAAAAATCCAAGTATCTTTAACCACATCATTAACCAAACTATATCCAAAATTAATAACCAAATCCATTTTAGAAAAAAATCACACCAATCCAATACAAAAAAAACCAATTATAAAGCATATCCATTTCTTTAGATGTTTTCTCTCCCGACCCCCCAATGATTCTTTTATACCCCCAATATTCCAATTTTGCCTTTGCAAAAAACTTCGGTTCGCATAAACCGAATTTTTTTTAGTACAAATTCAGATTAAATTTCGGTTTCTATAAACCGAAGTTTTTTGCAAGGTCAAAATTGGAAATTCAGAGGTATAAAAGAAACACGGGGTCGGGAGAAAAAACACCATTTCTTTATAATTGGTGGTTTCTAAATTGAGGCCCAATAAGAAAAAAGCCCAATAGTTTTTTGTTAAAAAAAAACCAATTTTCAAAATTCAATTAATTATATAATTTAATAAATAATTAATTAATAAGGTGTGGAGGGAGTTGGTCAACGAGGCGGTCAACGCCGGACCACCGGCGGCCGGCGCGGCGGAGCTCCTATGTGTACGACGGTTGGCGGTGATTTTCCGGCAACCGATGACAGACTTCCGACGATCGGCACGGTGATTAGCGGCAGCGCTCCGGCGGCCGACCACCGTCAACCACCCATTAATATTTAATTATTCTTTTATTTAACAAAATTTATTTATTTTCAAAATAATTATAAAAAACAGATTTTTGACGATTATATTCTTAAAAAAAATCTGTATTTTAATTTTTTCGGGCTTAAAAAAATCTGATTTTTTGAGCTTAGTTTGAAATATTTTGGGCTTAGAAAAAAAAAATTATGGGTTGATTATAAACCAATAATTCATAAAATTAAAGAAATTTTTTATTTTTTTTAATATATATGAATTAAAAGTTTAAAATTAAAAGTTATAAATATATATGGCTTAATTATATAAAAAAAAACACGCGAATGACGTGGCCCATCTCAGTTTTTTTTTTCTCTAATTTTTGTTTTCTTCTTACAAAAAATCCAAAAAAGAAATTGGGGAAAAGGATGCACTCTGAGGAGCATCACCGTCTCCCTCAATCTCTTTGTCACATCTGATGCCGAATAAAATATTGTCTGATTTCCAGTTGCGGACAGGTTTTGATTCTTCCTGCGGAGGTTTTTGATCAGTGGAATTGATACCTGAAGAAGTTTTGATGGCTAAGATACTAACTGGATCTATGGAACCACGATGGTGAAAGAATCGAAGTATTCGATTTGTAGATGCAGAGAAAACTTCCATTTGTGTTTTTTTGTAGATGCAGAGAAAACTTCCATTTTTGGATTGTTTATGTCTATATTGTTGATGAAATTGATTCATAGAGATGCAATTGCCCACAATCAAATATCTTATAGAACTTATAAATACATGAATAACAAAGATGCAATTTGTTGTACTGATATTGTGAAAGTTACTTTAGAAGAAAGTTCAGTAATTTGAGCAAGGGGATGGAGTGTTGGATTGATCAGAGGCTTGGTTACAAGGCTCAGAGCACTACACGTGAAGATGAGTGAGTTGGTACTTAATACAACACGTGACTGACCATGCGTTCTTGCCTTTCTTGTTGTGTTCCTTCGTACCAAATAGCACTGCTCTTCTTGTAATTTGAACTTAATTGTTAAGGATGTTTTCCGTTGCTGCCGAAAGTTAACATTTAGGGTCTGTTTGGTTCAGAAAAAAGAAGGGGAGGGGAGGGATTTTAATAGAGGGGAGGGGAAGGGAGGGAAGGGAGGGGAAATGTTTTAATTAAATATATGTTTGGTTCAAAAGAGGGGAGGGAAGGGGAGGTGAACGATTTTAATTAAATATATGTTTGGTTCACAATGGGAGAGGAGGGATTTTGAAACTAATTTACCTTTTTACCCTCAATAAAATATATGATTGACAAAGCAACAATCAATTGAGCGAGAGAGCAAGAAAGGGATTTGACAAAGCAACAATCGATTGTTAGATGTTTTTCATTTCATGAAATATATCATGCTATAGTCATATCATATGTATAAAAATTGATTACTATATGTTTTTTCATGAAATATGTTTTTGTTGATGTTGATTATCGACGAAGAAGGGGAGAATACTAATAAGACTTCTAATGTACTATCCTATAAAGAAGTATTTCGTAATATACCATAATTTTAGTTGTATGAACATTTTTCTAAATTTATTGTTGAACTAATTTTTAATGTTATAATTATTATATTTTTTTGTTAATACTAGGCTAATTAGCACGGGTCGAAGTTCTAGATATAGGATAATTACACATGAATAAAAGTCAAATAGAAAACAAATTACTGTACTAATACACCGCTAACCTTTAGTAGACCCATTTTAAATTTTCATCTGCATTAATTATATTTTTACTAACCTACTAATTAATTTACATTTTTTATTTTTTTTTGATAGTATTTACATTTTCTTTTTCAGTAATATATAATAAATATTTTAGTGTAAAACATCAACCAATTCTTTTTTTAAAAGATAAATTATAAAATCAACATTAATTGTCAATTTAATATCATAACCGACTTTCTTAATATCCTATGTTTCAGGACGAATGTACAAATGTAGTATCAAATCAAATTAGTCCTAAAAGTTTTATACAAGGAACAAATTAGAGATTGTGTTTGGACTCATGAAAATGTGAGACTAATTTAGCATTAATTTGCCATAAAAATATCTCTGCTGAGCTACATACAGGACTAAAAAAGAGCATGAGAGAAGGTAGGTACATACCTAAGAGAGCACTAACTAGGCCACCTGCACTGATCTCCAAAGACCAAGAATCTTCACCTTTCCTTATTGCCGACACGGGCAACCTGTTTGCCACAACCAAAAGTCTCTGTCTATATTTTCCATGATCATCATTTTCTTGCCTCCCAACTCTATTTCCATCTTTTACGGGTATCTGTTCGTTTTATGCAACGACCTGGTTATTAATAATAATATATTTATCGTTAAAAAAATAATAATTGATGATGATGATGATGATGATACCTTCTCAACATTGTGATCCTCCTGCTCCAAATATTCATCACCCAACAACTGTTCATTGTTGGATTGAATTCCTCTATTTCCACTTTTCCTTAACTCTCTCTTAATAACCTCTCTACACGACCTGGTATATGATTTGAATCACCGTTGTATTTATTCCCTGGCATATATACCACTCCTTATAGTTCTAGTTATAACTCCCTCTCCTCCTGCATAATTTCCCAGACATATATACTCAATATTAATTCATTTCAATTATCATATACAAACTGAAAATGTTCAAATTATTATAGAAATAACATTATTAACATATTTTATGATCTATACATGATTGAAGCTGTAAGTAACAATTAAAATGAAAGAAAATAAATAGAGTGGAGAAAATTTTATATCCGGTTTTTAGAAAGAAAGTTTATGATGGAGAGGAGAACAGAGTTGAGAGGCAAGGCATGAAATGAATGAATGAATATTGGAATTTTTTTTCAAAGTGCACCTGTCATTAGTCAAATACACCAAAACATCCTACCTGGGGAAAAATTAACCGAAATACCCTGGTCCTTTTCTGTGAGTGGGACGTGCCATCCAGAGACTGGTGTCCCAATGAAGGACGCGCCATCCCCACATTAGTGTCCTAATGAAGGACGCGCCATCCACATATTAGCGTCCTGAGTTTGTTTTTTTTTTTTTTTTCATTTTCGTTTTTGAAGGTTTTTGGAAGGGTTATAAGGGTTTTGAGGGTTAAGGGTTAGGAGGGTTTTGAGGGTTAAGGGTTAGATGGGGTTTTGAGGGTTAGGGTTTAGGGTTTTTTTTTTTTAAAGAAATTATTGAAAAAAATTATACAAAAATTATATTAATTAATATAAACACACTACAACAAATTTTTTTTTTTTGACATTTTGTATTTTTAGGGTTTTTAAGGGTTTTAGTTTTTTTTATTATTATATATATTAAGTTTCTATTTTACTTGTTTATCAACAAAACAAAAATTAGAAGTAAATAGAAAACAAAAGATTTTGAGGAAAAATCGTGCAATATATTTAATATTATTTTTTTACAATACAATACAAAAAATTGCAAATTAATTGGAATTTGGACTAATTATCACGACCACGAGCACGACCACGACCACGACCACCACCACCACCAACGTCATCGTCACCTAAATGACCTCCAGTACCGCATGTAGGAGCATGACGAACACGATCACCTCTTCGAAGTTCTCCTTGATGTTGTTCCACATCGTCTTGTTGATACTGAAAAGATGCAGTAGGATTACTCGAAATTGAGGCATTGAAAAAGTTTGATGTAGATGTGTCGTTGAACAAGGAGGTAAATGGCACACCAGAAAGGTTGTCAAAAATATTAGGATTATTAGGATCATCAGGAGTAATCAACTCATTAATCCATGACGAACCCACAGAGTTTTGAGTGTCGTAGGTATTGTGTTGGGGTGAAGTGTATAGGTTGTTGTGGAAAATTTGTTGGGCCGGTGTGTAGAAATTTTGTTGGGCTGGTGTGTGGAAATTTGGGTCATTAGATGGGTAGAAGTTTTGTTGGTCGTAGAAATTTGTTGTTGGTGGTGAGATGTAGGTTTGATGGTCATAGATTGGGAATTGGGGAGGGGTATAATCTAGGTATGGAGCTGATTGATTTTGTGTTGTGGTTTGCATGGGTGTTTGGTCAGGGTCAGGGGTAAATTCACGGGTTGAGGTAGATGGATTGTTTAGTGTGGGTGGGGGTTTGAAGAAGAACGGATTGAAGGTATTATAATACCACTCAAAATAAGAATTTGGAAGTTTATTTGCATGTGTGCCAGTTATCACCTTAGTGTGACGATTATTCCAATCGTCGATAAAACTTTCATATTCAACATCCCATCTATCTTTTGCTCCTCCACGCCTAGTTTGCTTGTGATATTTTGACATGTTTTCTGCTGGGCGCAATCTAGTTTGTTTGATTCCAAACTGGAGTTTAACTCGGTCGGTTTGGTGGTACTCCAAACTGGAGTTTAACTCTAGTTTGCTCCTCCATGCTCACTGATGACGTGGCATTGTACATGTGGACAAACAATTTCCTTAGATAGTGTCCCGAGCCCCAATCTTTTGCTTCTTTGATTGCAGTGATGTAAACACGATCATTTTTAAGGAATCCCATTGCAAAACATGCATCTCTATAGGTCAAATATTGTGTGTCACCAATTTTTCTGACATCATCATAGCAAGTTGTCCACATGTACAATGCCACGTCATCAGTGAGCATGACACATTAGCAAAAGTTTGACCAAATTGAGGTGGGGGACTAAAACTAACAAAAAACTAAAATAGGGGGATCAAAAGTGCTGAGTTTTAAAATAGGGGATCAAAAGTTCAGGTTTTTCAAAATAGGGGGATCAAAACTGCATTAAAGCCAAAAAAATATTTGTTTCAAATTACTTATTGTTTTGATAATTTAAGATTATATTTTGTCTATTATACCCCATATAAATTTCAAATATTTAGGAGTAGTTGTTGAAATCATAAAAGATTTAATATATATTTGAAAAACTAAAGTTTTTTTTAAAAAAAAATTCTTTGATACATAACATATTAATTTTTAAAAAAATTATTAGTGAATTAAAATAAGGGTATAACAGGAAGATAAGATATAAAAATACACTTTCTTAATTTATTTATTTATTTTAAACGACAAATAAAAGGAACGGAGAGAGTAATTGAAGAAACTAGTGTTTTTTTTTTTTTACTAAACGCGGAATCTTGTTATTATCCTCAATTGTCGATATATATTATATATTGTATCCTCAATCTTTTGATTGTTTTATTCATTTTTAAATACCTTGATAGTGGACTTAACGGAATTCAGCTTAGGATTACATTGGGCTTTAAAACACAAATAAGATAGGCACAAAGTTACTTAAAACACTTTATGCTTATATGTGATATATGCAAAACTGATCATAGCACAAACTTGATAAATCTCAATTTGCTATTTTTAATTACTATTTATTTAACTAACTTATTTATTTTTAAATTCTTTATCATAATAAATAAGGACATAAATAAAATTTAACTTTTTAAACATTTGAAAATTAGTTAAAATTTCTTATAAAAATAACCAATTTTATTATGTGAAATAAGAATAAGAATAAACAAAAACTAAATATGTAATTTAGATTTGCTTTAAGAAGGAAGAAAGACAAAAAGAGAAGAGTTTGTTCAGTCAGATTTTGGAGGTGAGAAAGATCAACGATGGCCAGGCGAGTCGAGACTCGGAACGAGTCGACATTGACTCGGATTGTTAATTCGGTGTTCGCCTTTGTTAGACAAGCTGAGTTTGAGATCCTCTTCTTTCTGTTCTTCTTCATCGCTTATATTCTCTTCAAAGACATCGTAAGTTCTTTTCTTTTTTTATAAGCTTCTTCCTTTTTCTGATTTTTCATCACCCATTTACACCCTTTGTTCAAATTTTTGTTCTTTTTTATATGGGCACCATGTTTGTTATTTCATGTTTTTGGTTATGTTTGAGAAATTAGGCTGAAATTTTGACCTTGTTATTGTAAGCTTAGGAAGTATAAGTGGATTTCTTGTGAATGAATATCTTAATTGTATTTCTTATAGATCTTGTGTGCTATACTCTGATCGAAGACGTGTCTGGTGTCCGACGGTGTAACAGAAATGGCAGTTGGCACCAACACCATAGTAGTTAATCCCGGATCCCGGAGCGGCCAGCCTCAAAACTGGGATAGCGGCATCCCGGGAGCGGGATGGCCGGGATGCCGCTATTATTTTTTATTTATTTATAAATTACATAAATAATACTATAAACATATAATTAATGTAAAATTAAACAAACATCTCAAAATCCATAAAACATTCATAAATTAAAAATTAAAAACACAAATCTCAAGTCTACAACACCTTCTTAAAAATTACCAACAAAAGTCAAGCAAAATAAATAAGCAAAAGTCAAGTCTCCAACACTTAGATTAATAAAGTAACTAAAAATTAAAACTCGAGTTTATCATCAAAGTCTAAGTCTAATCATCCGAGGTTGAAGAAGAAACAACAGATGAAGGTTGAAGAAGAAACAACAGATGAAGGTTGAAGAAGTTTGGATCTTGAGAGTGAGAGAAGATAGTACGATAGCGTGAGAGAAAGAATGAATTGTGGCTAGGGTTTAGTTAGGAGTAAGTAACAGTTTTAAAGGTAAAAAATCAATTTTACCCTTACTAAAATGAGTGAGATTTCAAAAATGGCCTTTAAAACCCATGAAAACAAAATCTCAGTCCTAACCCGGGATGGCAACTCAGGACCCGCTCCGCTCCGGTCCACTGGGAACCTGCTGGGATCCCACCGAGAAGCTTAGCTGCGCCGCTCCATCCCGTCCTGGCAGAGCTCCGCTCCGCTCTGCTCCACCGGGATCCCACTGGGATCGCCCGGGATTGACTACCATGACCAACACATGTGAATACATTCAATTATGTCAATTTTAAATTATTATCGACGTCGACGTATTAGTGTTGTGTCTGGTTTACGTGTCTGTGTCGGTGCTTTATAGGTTCTATAAGTGGATTTCTTGTGAACGAATAACTTAATTGTATTTCTTATATATCTTGTATGCTATACTCTGATCAAAGATGTGTCTGGTGTCCAACAGAGTCAGACATGGCACCGACACATGTGAATACATTCAAATATGTCATTTTAAAATTATTATCGATGTCGGTGTGTCAGTGTTGTGTCTGGTTTTCGTGTTTGTGTCAGTGCTTCATAGATTCTATATGTATACACTCCTCGGTACACGAAGTTTCATTCTATTTCGGTTCAAAATGCTTAATTATGTGAATGGAAATCAAATGGATTCGACCTCCTAATATTCTTATGTTAGGTGTGCTAAACAAATGGCAAATTAGTTTTACCAAAGTCACCAAATCTCCGAATTAGAGAATCTATTTCAAATTGGGATATAATCATGTCAATTACAAACACCGTCTATGAAACATTAACACAAAAATGGACATCGGATACGAGACTGTTTCAGAGACTAGACGCACCTTCAATGGTTCAATTTGAAGTCTCGATGCCATGTAGATGGGCATATTGGCTCTGAGTGTTTCATGTTTCAATCTATATATGATTAGTAACTTGGTTTTGATTAATTGTAAATTTTGGCAACATTTCACATGTTCTCATCTAAACCTCCATCCCCTAGTCCCTGTCCTGTTTATCTTGTAATTGTGGTTTTGGCAGTGAGTTTTAATGGCTGTTTTGCATTAACTGCAGACATCAAGACCTGAATACAATCAAGTATTTGTGAAGAAGCCTGGTGGTGGACCAGAACTTTTTCCGTTTTAATGGAATTGATGCTTGGACAGGTTGGATGTCATTCGTGTGAAGGTATTCTTAGTGTGCCTTGTAATGGTCTTGCATATTTCCTTTTGTATGTTTATGTAAGTTTGTAGGCAAAACAGGTTTGTATGATGTTACATTCCGGTTAGGTATAGCACAATACAATCAAGTAAAAATGGTTGACAATAGTTTTTATGTTCTGTGTTTATTTCAAATTTGATTGGCTTTGTCTCGTTCTATATCTCTTCTCTTCTTACCTTAGGAATAGAATGGCTTGGACCCTGTTCACAGTCACATTTCAAATGCGGTTTACAGTTTACTAATGTTCCATGATCGTCATCTTTGACATGAACGATAGTAAGTGTTTATGTATAAAGTATTTTTATAAATAAATAGTGTGGTTAATATGTTTTCGTATAAGTTGTCGGTTGTTTTTACAAGTTCACTCAAATGCTTACGCAAGTTTATGTCATTTCGATATTATTTCTTCGAAATGCACCTCATGTGGCATGTGTTTTGAGATGCTGCCAATCTTAATTAGATATATTTAGTTTAAGAAAAGATGAGGCAAAATCTAAACACATTAATACTCTACATTCTTTGTTATCACACAAACACACATTTTCTGTATCAACTTGAAGAAGCAACTCTATTTGGTTGCCAAAAGCTATTGATGATTGTATTTTAATAGCAACAGGTTTCATAAGTGTCCATATGTTCATTGTCATTTCTGAGAACCTGTTTCTCCAAATGAAAGATAATTTTCCATTTGTCAAACTCTGATTCTAAGCCTCTCAATCATGAAACACATGAACCTAAGTTGCATTCATGCATATGAGAAAGACACCTACACTTCAATCTCTTTGTAAGATATGGAGGACTATTGTTATCCTTAACGACAGAGTATCAGAAAATGCAAACAAATCCATATTTTGTACACAACCTCAATATTCAGCAAAGGCATTTTAAACTCAGGATTAAAGATACAATAATCTGGCAATAGCATGACTGATATTTGAACACAAAAAGAAAAATTGCTTGTCCATAAAAAAAGTCCACCAAAACAAGCTTTACTTGCATTGTACTAAAATGGCTTTTGAAAAACCTCTTAAAATTGCTTACAAACAAGCTAATTGGTTTGTTAAGCACACAAACTGTTACTGGAAACTTTAGCTGCAAATGACACTTTCAAACATAGACATTCAACAGAAGAGTTTTTGTGCAACCACACTAGTTTTCTGCCTTGGCCATCTCTGGTATTTTTTCCAGAGGAACTTTAGTTACCCCATTGCGAAATCCAATATCAGAAACCAATCTTTTATAGCAGTACGTTCCACAGCTAACCAATGTCATACCATAAAAACTTGAGGTAAATTTTGATGTTACAAATCGACGTGAAAAAGCAGCTATGGAATTGACAGCCGCCGAGTAAGTTGCTGCTTGGCCACTTCCGCCGGCTACACTGATGTTTGGGGTTACAAGGAGACCTGTTTTGCAATAAATTGCAAAATCCTCACAGTTATTCTTGAAGAAATGGTAGTCACCAAATCCATTTTCAAGAAGATAAAAAGTGCGGGAAAGGACTTCATCCGTCGGATCTGAAGAAGCAAGGGTGCAGGTGCCTCCTCTAGCTTGGGCTAGAAATTGAATTATATTGACACCATACTCAAAGAGGTATAGTTCACCTCCAGAAAGAAAACAATCTAAGCAAGATGAGATGACACCATTGGTCCTTATTTCACGGCAATCACCGCATCTGAGGCATGGAATGTCGGTATCAAAAGAGGGAGCTGAACTTGTAAAAAGACCGTCGAAAATAGCTGGTGTTCCATTTTGTTGTCCTCTTCCAGTTGTGAAGTGGATTACCATTCCCTCACCAACATATATTCCTGTTATCTTAGCAGAACACAAACATGACATTAACATCAATAATATCATACTTATAAACTGAAAGCATAGGATAAGTTAAGACATGACATAAGGGTATGAATATATAAATTAGCAGAAATGTGTGACATTAAAGATGAATAGAAGAAAGAAGAGATGACCATGATGTGCATAGAGGTAAGCCTGCCTCCAAGAGTAGATCTGATCTCCTGGTTTCAATTGTTTCCTATCAATCTTATTGGAAAGTACTCCCATCTTCTTAAGTGTGTATGATCTGAGATCCACAATGGCAAATTTTGGTGTTAGAGGAAGAAATGTGTGTGACTTTGAGTGGAGTAGGTCACTACTAGTAGTATTCTAGATCTAGAGAAGAAAAAGCAAAGAAGGATGAGACTTCTTGTGGGGAGTGGGTTGTCTCCCGTGAAAAGTGTCAGAAATTGCTTTGAAAACATAAGAAAATAAGAAATGCATTACTATAACAGTCAACAGGCAAATTTTCTTGCTGTCAATCTATTCCTTCTATGACCATGTGCACTATACCAATACCAATAAAAATAGGGATGTAGATTCCCGGTGAATAAAGTTGAAGTGTTCCACAAATATTAGAATTTTTTTTGAAATACCCCTGTACCCACAAAACATCACCAAAATACCCTACCTGAGAATTTTTTTTCCAAAATACCTTACTTTTCCCTTCTGAGTTGAACGCGCCATCCAGCATGTGGCGTTCAATTGATGTTTTTTTTTTTTTTCATTAATGAGGGAGAATGAGAGAAAGAATACTAGAACTTTGACATATACGGTAATATGTAACAATAAAAAATAAAATACAAAAATTCTAAGAGCATTTTCAATAAGAGTTGTGGCCACAAAAGTTATGGGCCCATGTCAGACACGTAGCCCAACCCAAATTACCTAGTGACCAATGACATTATTTGGGGCATCATAATTCATATCATATCTTTTATTTTCGGTACTGAGGATTGATGAAAATTGTTTGATTTGAAAGGACTATGCATAATGCATTCTGGAAATAAAGGCTGATGATGATGTTTATAAAAAAAAATATAGTAATTACTTATGTCATCAAATGAAATTGCTCATTGTCAAGGCGGCTACATCACTAGCTCGTTTTCATAATTTTATTAATATTCTTACATGTATTTATGATATTATTACGAATAAGATAAACTATTTTCAGTAAAACAAAAATATTTGCAACACAATTTCTTTTTTTATTCCTTTCCAACACATCAAATTCTGAAAAGGCTATTTTATGTTTGACAAGTGGAATGACATCATAAATCATGCAAAGAATTTCCTCGTTGCCACAAAACCGTGTGTAACTATAGCAGACCATCTCCAATGGTGTAGTACTTATTAGGTACTCATGATACTTATTAGGTATTACCATTGGAGCAATATCCATTTGAGTACCTAATAGGTACTGGTTCTACAATAAGTATTAGTACCTATTTTATTTTTGTGGGGTCTCGTTTATAATGATGTATAGTTATTAATGAGATGTGTTATTGGTAGAGTCTATTTAGAACTTTTTAAGACCATCTCCAATGGTGTAGTACCTATTAGGTACTCATGGTACTTATTAGGTACTACCATTGGAGCAAAACACCTTTGAGTACCTATTAGGTACCACTTCTCATATAAGAACCCTCTCTCTCCTCTTGGACCCACCTTACTTTAGATTAAAATATTCTTTTTATGGGACTCACACATTTTTAAATTAATGTGAAATTATTGATGGACCCATTTAGAATTTTTTTTAAGAAGTGCTAGGTTGGAGGAGTTGAGTACCTATTAGGTACTATTATTAAAAAATAATAAATAAGTGATGTGTCCACGTGGGACCCAATTAAGTACTCAAAATTAGAGTTCTCCATTGTGGATGCTCTAAGAGATGTTGGGTTGGAGGGATTGAGTACTTATTAGCTACTATTATTAAAAAATTATAAATGAGTGATGTGTACACGTTGAGTCCAGTTAAGTACTAAAAAATGAGGATCTTCATTATGAATGCTCTAATATGTCAACAGAAAACACCAATGTTAACAAAAATATTAATAGATGATTAAAAGTAAAAAGTTGCCTCAAAAAACAAAAATATTGTCCAATACGGTATATATACACGAGTAATCGGATTGTCACCATCGGAGATTTCACTGAATTATCTCTAGTTGTAACATCCACCACTCAAGCATATCATTTTTCAATATTTTTATTTTAAAATTTGTCTCTTATTTTTTTAAAGGTCGAGATTTGACTGTATGTGAAAGCAAAAATTTCTCACGGAAGACGATATACTCCCATATACACGGTTTAGTTTTTTCAATTACTATCTCTTTCAATCACATTCTCATCAAATATTTATAAGTGGTGTACATTTTTTATATGGTTTTTTTTTGTTGGTTACATTTTTATATGGTGTTTTAATATACAGTATTGAGTGTTTAATGGTCATATAAATCACTCTAGAAAACATGTACTAGGTATCATAGATAAATTTTCTTACTCTCCTTCTTCAAAAAAAAATTTTCTTACTCTCAAAAAAAAAATCATAGATAAATTCTAGAGTATCTATAGAATGATTAAATTTAAGCAAATAAGTTGGAGCCGTTTAATCTTTGTGATATAATTGCTTAATCTTTTCGCTTAAAAGTTTTAGCAACCAAACAAAATTCATATTGTTATCTACTCTAAAATTAATCAACTCAGTCAAATCAAAGCATTGAAATCAAAACAAGATCACAACCAAAATCTAAAAGCAAAGAAAACAAGAGTGCAACAACATAAAAGCAACAAGCACTTCTTCCATATCTATGGACAAATTGTGTTACCATCATATGATTCAAAATTCTACTTAATTCAATCAAAACAAGAAAACATAAAATTGATCTACAACAATAGAGAGAGGAATTAGTAAAACTAACCAGGAATATACAAAGGTGATGATGCTTCTTTGGCCTAGAAACTTACTTGTGTGTTAGTGAGGCAAAGGAAAGCATCAACAAAAAGATAACAAAGAATGAAAGAAAGTAGCACTTGGAGACATTCTATATATCGTCACGAACAGATTCTTTTCTCTTGTGCCCAATTACTTGAAGGGAATTTGTTCCATCTTTTTTTCCTTTTCAAAAGTTATAAACTTTTATTTTATTTTTTTGTCAAAAAAACTTTTACATTATTTTTGACTCAATATACACACGGTATGCACCAACAAAAAGTAATACAGTCACCAACGGTTATGCTTTAAAAAGGACATTCTCACTCACTCTTTTATTCTCTTTACTACCATGTTTAGGGTAGCGCTGTCAAATAGGTCGGTCCGATTCGGTGTGTTAGAATATATTAATAGGTCAAATTGGCCCGGTTTAATTATTATTGGGCTATGCATTAATGAACCCAGCCCGACCCCATATGGGCCATGTGGACTAATCGGCCGGTCCGATCCTTTTCAAACAAAAAAAATCTTCTGTTTATCAAATTTTTTTGTCACTTTGATGTATTAGTATCTCATAATTATCAATTTTATTCAGATATGATTATATGCAAGTGTAAATAATTTTTCCATCAGTACTAAATATCAATTAAACCCTCATTTGATTCCAAAAAAAAAAGAATCAAATTAATAAATTATAAAGTTAATTTTTTTAAAGTTTCAGGTCAATATAATACATTTTAATAAGCTTACACATTTAAGTTTTAACTATATTTTTTATAATAATTCAAGTATATGATAATTTTTTTATGTTTTTATTGATATTATTTTTATAATGACAATTTTTTTTTATAATGAGTCGGCCCGAAATCCAATGGGGTATCCCGGTCCAGCAGAATTTTCATACGGGCAACATGGACTTGGGTAAAAAGGCCAAATTGCATTTGGGCAACTTTTTTTGAATTTTTTTTCCCTACCCCTACATTTAACATTTCACCCCTACAAGTAACTCAACATTTCCATTTTACCCCCTTTATTATTATCATTTAGCCTCAAGTGTTCAGGTAAAAAAAAAAGTGTGTAAAAAAATGTGTTCAGGTAAACATCACTCCCAGACCAAAATGAAGTTACAAATTTTTCAGTTGTGGGGGTAGGAGTATAATTGTAAGGGTATGGAAGAAATTTTTCAGTTTTTTTACGCCTGATCTGTCGAAGCCCCAAGGCTAATGAACCGATCCATCAGCTCATAAAGACCATGCATTTTATCTAGTTTTAATCCTTCTAGAACGCCCCATAATTCTTCTACATAAGCACTACAAGTACCTAGCCCTCAACCATATCCACTCTTCATTGCTCCCTCTAAGAAGGGAACTTGATTCTCTCCAGTGCAGTTTCCACTGCAGGTAGGGGTGTGCAAAAAATCCAAGTATCTTTAACCACATCATTAACCAAACTATATCCAAAATTAATAACCAAATCCATTTTAGAAAAAAATCACACCAATCCAATACAAAAAAAACCAATTATAAAGCATATCCATTTCTTTAGATGTTTTCTCTCCCGACCCCCCAATGATTCTTTTATACCCCCAATATTCCAATTTTGCCTTTGCAAAAAACTTCGGTTCGCATAAACCGAATTTTTTTTAGTACAAATTCAGATTAAATTTCGGTTTCTATAAACCGAAGTTTTTTGCAAGGTCAAAATTGGAAATTCAGGGGTATAAAAGAAACACGGGGTCGGGAGAAAAAACACCATTTCTTTATAATTGGTGGTTTCTAAATTGAGGCCCAATAAGAAAAAAGCCCAATAGTTTTTTGTTAAAAAAAAAACAATTTTCAAAATTCAATTAATTATATAATTTAATAAATAATTAATTAATAAGGTGTGGAGGGAGTTGGTCAACGAGGCGGTCAACGCCGGACCACCGGCGGCCGGCGCGGCGGAGCTCCTATGTGTACGACGGTTGGCGGTGATTTTCCGGCAACCGATGACAGACTTCCGACGATCGGCACGGTGATTAGCGGCAGCGCTCCGGCGGCCGACCACCGTCAACCACCCATTAATATTTAATTATTCTTTTATTTAACAAAATTTATTTATTTTCAAAATAATTATAAAAAACAGATTTTTGACGATTATATTCTTAAAAAAAATCTGTATTTTAATTTTTTCGGGCTTAAAAAAATCTGATTTTTTGAGCTTAGTTTGAAATATTTTGGGCTTAGAAAAAAAAAATTATGGGTTGATTATAAACCAATAATTCATAAAATTAAAGAAATTTTTTATTTTTTTTAATATATATGAATTAAAAGTTTAAAATTAAAAGTTATAAATATATATGGCTTAATTATATAAAAAAAAACACGCGAATGACGTGGCCCATCTCAGTTTTTTTTTTCTCTAATTTTTGTTTTCTTCTTACAAAAAATCCAAAAAAGAAATTGGGGAAAAGGATGCACTCTGAGGAGCATCACCGTCTCCCTCAATCTCTTTGTCACATCTGATGCCGAATAAAATATTGTCTGATTTCCAGTTGCGGACAGGTTTTGATTCTTCCTGCGGAGGTTTTTGATCAGTGGAATTGATACCTGAAGAAGTTTTGATGGCTAAGATACTAACTGGATCTATGGAACCACGATGGTGAAAGAATCGAAGTATTCGATTTGTAGATGCAGAGAAAACTTCCATTTGTGTTTTTTTGTAGATGCAGAGAAAACTTCCATTTTTGGATTGTTTATGTCTATATTGTTGATGAAATTGATTCATAGAGATGCAATTGCCCACAATCAAATATCTTATAGAACTTATAAATACATGAATAACAAAGATGCAATTTGTTGTACTGATATTGTGAAAGTTACTTTAGAAGAAAGTTCAGTAATTTGAGCAAGGGGATGGAGTGTTGGATTGATCAGAGGCTTGGTTACAAGGCTCAGAGCACTACACGTGAAGATGAGTGAGTTGGTACTTAATACAACACGTGACTGACCATGCGTTCTTGCCTTTCTTGTTGTGTTCCTTCGTACCAAATAGCACTGCTCTTCTCGTAATTTGAACTTAATTGTTAAGGATGTTTTCCGTTGCTGCCGAAAGTTAACATTTAGGGTCTGTTTGGTTCAGAAAAAAGAAGGGGAGGGGAGGGATTTTAATAGAGGGGAGGGGAAGGGAGGGAAGGGAGGGGAAATGTTTTAATTAAATATATGTTTGGTTCAAAAGAGGGGAGGGAAGGGGAGGTGAACGATTTTAATTAAATATATGTTTGGTTCACAATGGGAGAGGAGGGATTTTGAAACTAATTTACCTTTTTACCCTCAATAAAATATATGATTGACAAAGCAACAATCAATTGAGCGAGAGAGCAAGAAAGGGATTTGACAAAGCAGCAATCGATTGTTAGATGTTTTTCATTTCATGAAATATATCATGCTATAGTCATATCATATGTATAAAAATTGATTACTATATGTTTTTTCATGAAATATGTTTTTGTTGATGTTGATTATCGACGAAGAAGGGGAGAATACTAATAAGACTTCTAATGTACTATCCTATAAAGAAGTATTTCGTAATATACCATAATTTTAGTTGTATGAACATTTTTCTAAATTTATTGTTGAACTAATTTTTAATGTTATAATTATTATATTTTTTTGTTAATACTAGGCTAATTAGCACGGGTCGAAGTTCTAGATATAGGATAATTACACATGAATAAAAGTCAAATAGAAAACAAATTACTGTACTAATACACCGCTAACCTTTAGTAGACCCATTTTAAATTTTCATCTGCATTAATTATATTTTTACTAACCTACTAATTAATTTACATTTTTTATTTTTTTTTGATAGTATTTACATTTTCTTTTTCAGTAATATATAATAAATATTTTAGTGTAAAACATCAACCAATTCTTTTTTTAAAAGATAAATTATAAAATCAACATTAATTGTCAATTTAATATCATAACCGACTTTCTTAATATCCTATGTTTCAGGACGAATGTACAAATGTAGTATCAAATCAAATTAGTCCTAAAAGTTTTATACAAGGAACAAATTAGAGATTGTGTTTGGACTCATGAAAATGTGAGACTAATTTAGCATTAATTTGCCATAAAAATATCTCTGCTGAGCTACATACAGGACTAAAAAAGAGCATGAGAGAAGGTAGGTACATACCTAAGAGAGCACTAACTAGGCCACCTGCACTGATCTCCAAAGACCAAGAATCTTCACCTTTCCTTATTGCCGACACGGGCAACCTGTTTGCCACAACCAAAAGTCTCTGTCTATATTTTCCATGATCATCATTTTCTTGCCTCCCAACTCTATTTCCATCTTTTACGGGTATCTGTTCGTTTTATGCAACGACCTGGTTATTAATAATAATATATTTATCGTTAAAAAAATAATAATTGATGATGATGATGATGATGATACCTTCTCAACATTGTGATCCTCCTGCTCCAAATATTCATCACCCAACAACTGTTCATTGTTGGATTGAATTCCTCTATTTCCACTTTTCCTTAACTCTCTCTTAATAACCTCTCTACACGACCTGGTATATGATTTGAATCACCGTTGTATTTATTCCCTGGCATATATACCACTCCTTATAGTTCTAGTTATAACTCCCTCTCCTCCTGCATAATTTCCCAGACATATATACTCAATATTAATTCATTTCAATTATCATATACAAACTGAAAATGTTCAAATTATTATAGAAATAACATTATTAACATATTTTATGATCTATACATGATTGAAGCTGTAAGTAACAATTAAAATGAAAGAAAATAAATAGAGTGGAGAAAATTTTATATCCGGTTTTTAGAAAGAAAGTTTATGATGGAGAGGAGAACAGAGTTGAGAGGCAAGGCATGAAATGAATGAATGAATATTGGAATTTTTTTTCAAAGTGCACCTGTCATTAGTCAAATACACCAAAACATCCTACCTGGGGAAAAATTAACCGAAATACCCTGGTCCTTTTCTGTGAGTGGGACGCGCCATCCAGAGACTAGTGTCCCAATGAAGGACGCGCCATCCCCACATTAGTGTCCTAATGAAGGACGCGCCATCCACATATTAGCGTCCTGAGTTTGTTTTTTTTTTTTTTTTTCATTTTCGTTTTTGAAGGTTTTTGGAAGGGTTATAAGGGTTTTGAGGGTTAAGGGTTAGGAGGGTTTTGAGGGTTAAGGGTTAGATGGGGTTTTGAGGGTTAGGGTTTAGGGTTTTTTTTTTTTTTTAAAGAAATTATTGAAAAAAATTATACAAAAATTATATTAATTAATATAAACACACTACAACAAATTTTTTTTTTTTGACATTTTGTATTTTTAGGGTTTTTAAGGGTTTTAGTTTTTTTTATTATTATATATATTAAGTTTCTATTTTACTTGTTTATCAACAAAACAAAAATTAGAAGTAAATAGAAAACAAAAGATTTTGAGGAAAAATCGTGCAATATATTTAATATTATTTTTTTACAATACAATACAAAAAATTGCAAATTAATTGGAATTTGGACTAATTATCACGACCACGAGCACGACCACGACCACGACCACCACCACCACCAACGTCATCGTCACCTAAATGACCTCCAGTACCGCATGTAGGAGCATGACGAACACGATCACCTCTTCGAAGTTCTCCTTGATGTTGTTCCACATCGTCTTGTTGATACTGAAAAGATGCAGTAGGATTACTCGAAATTGAGGCATTGAAAAAGTTTGATGTAGATGTGTCGTTGAACAAGGAGGTAAATGGCACACCAGAAAGGTTGTCAAAAATATTAGGATTATTAGGATCATCAGGAGTAATCAACTCATTAATCCATGACGAACCCACAGAGTTTTGAGTGTCGTAGGTATTGTGTTGGGGTGAAGTGTATAGGTTGTTGTGGAAAATTTGTTGGGCCGGTGTGTAGAAATTTTGTTGGGCTGGTGTGTGGAAATTTGGGTCATTAGATGGGTAGAAGTTTTGTTGGTCGTAGAAATTTGTTGTTGGTGGTGAGATGTAGGTTTGATGGTCATAGATTGGGAATTGGGGAGGGGTATAATCTAGGTATGGAGCTGATTGATTTTGTGTTGTGGTTTGCATGGGTGTTTGGTCAGGGTCAGGGGTAAATTCACGGGTTGAGGTAGATGGATTGTTTAGTGTGGGTGGGGGTTTGAAGAAGAACGGGTTGAAGGTATTATAATACCACTCAAAATAAGAATTTGGAAGTTTATTTGCATGTGTGCCAGTTATCACCTTAGTGTGACGATTATTCCAATCGTCGATAAAACTTTCATATTCAACATCCCATCTATCTTTTGCTCCTCCACGCCTAGTTTGCTTGTGATATTTTGACATGTTTTCTGCTGGGCGCAATCTAGTTTGTTTGATTCCAAACTGGAGTTTAACTCGGTCGGTTTGGTGGTACTCCAAAATTTCAAAACATATTAGGTACGTGGTTGCAGACCAACAATGAGTGTCCTCCTCTATAGCATTAAGTGCTACGTCTTGATAAGGCCTCCAAATAAACTGCAAGTATAAAAAATGATTAAGATATTTGAAAGTGCATTATGAAAGTATAAATAAACTGCAGGTATGATGGATAAAAAAATGAATTGTTACGTCGTCTCTAGTCATTTCATCGAGCCTACGCCTCATTGAAACTACATCGTGTGCTGGATTTCCACCATATTTTGTGTCACGAGATAGTACTCTGAAAAGAATTTATTAACATGATTAGTAATATATAATTTAAGCAGTCATGTTTAAATATTCGAAAATAATATAGTTTATACTTACTCGAGTGCATAAGGACCATCACCTACTTCAAGTATTCTTATACGTGAGAAACACTTAATTCGAAATCGTGCCCATGCTTGAAGTAGGAAGCCACACCCAGATATTGAGTTCGTCTTCTTCGCCTTGGTACTTGTGTCCGCCGCGACACATAATCCTCTGTATAATGCTGCCAAGCATGCCGATCCCCAACTATACTTGCTAACAGTATTCGGATCACTTAACAGTGGTAAGTACTTAACACTGACACGACTACCAGTTGAATCAGGCATTAAAAAACATCCAATGAACATCAGGAGATACATCGATTTAGTACACAATAACAAAAATTACATTTCGATCAAAATATTACAACTTATAAATTACATCGATTTAGTACCCCATAATAAACATTTAAATAAAATTAAAATTATCGTCGAGGGATGGGAGGGGAAAAATCTGACACGGTCCCTGAAGTCAGTATTTTGCTTCGTTCATCCACCATTTCACTCAGACGATTTTTGACTACTCATAGTGTTCTCAATTTGGTCAAAAAAAGTTTTTCGTTGACTATCATATCGCTCTGAACTATGTTTACATGAAACACATATAAGAACGCTATGAGTAGTCAACGGAGAACTATTTAACCGGTTGCAGACTGAAACATTTAAGAGGAAGAGCCAATTTTTTCTCATTTTCGTATGCTGAAGACGGAGTGTGGAGATCAATTATGATGAAGAAGACTATTTATTGACTGAATTCGTTTTGGACCGGTTCGAACGCGCCATGTGCAGGTCAGCTTCCTTTGAATGAACGCGCCATCCGAAGGCTGGTGTTCAGCTTTTGCAGTAAGTACTGAACGCGCCATCCGCAGGTCGGTGTTCCATCACTGAACGCGCCATCTGCAGGTTCGCGTTCAGATTTTTTTCGTCGTTATTTAGACCTTTGCGGACCAAACATTATTCATCATCCAATCTACACACAACATCGTATTTTTTCTTCTAAGAGATACGAATTTACCATCCTAACAACAAAAAAAATTACTCTTAAAAATTTCACCATTTACAATGGCTCCAGCACAACAAAAAAATGTTCTTGTCTATTACAATGGACAATGTTTTAGACAAAACAATAGTGTTTTTTTCCAAAGCAATACAACAAGAGGTTTTAGGATCAATACAAGAAGCAACTTTGCTCATTTAAAGGAGAGAATATCAGAAAAGTTGAATTTAGGAAACAATAAGGTTATATCTGAAATTTATTGGAGGCAACCGGTGGTTTTTGGAAACTCAAATGAACGATTTGAATCATACAAAGTTGTAGACAACGATGATGTTGAATATATGTTTGCGACTCATTGCCAATTTGAAGCTCTAGTCAGCATCGAGTTATATGTTACATTGGAAGATGTACCTCCAACTGACCAACATCAGATCGAAGCACCACCATTTGATTATACACAATATTATTCGATGCTTTCACAAGATTGTGAGTCACAACCATCATCCTCATACCTCCCAGATCTGAACACACAACCATCATCCTCATACCACCAGTCTCATCAACTTGAAGCCTCACAATTTCACCCACAACCATCAACCCCATACCACCAGTCTCATCAACACGAAGCCTCACAATTTTACTCACAACCATCATCCTCATATCACCAAGAAGGAGAAGAGGAAGACGAAGATGACATCGTAAATGGAGTAATTGTCGGTGAGGAAAGCGAGAATGAAGAAGAATATGTTGCACAAGCATTCGGTGACGTTGAAGATGAAGACGTTGACGACCACCCCATGTATAATCCACCACCCCACATGCTTACCTTGGATGCAAGCATTGATGAACGTACCGAAGTTCTGCGATCAATGAATCCGAGACTTCCAGTAGATCAAGGGATTGAGGTGGGAATGCAATTTCATACCAAAGCAGATTGTGTGAGTGCAATAAGAACGTACCATATTAAACAATCTCGGGATTATAAGGTAAAACAGTCCGACAAAGAAAGGTATGTCATTCAATGTAAACAACCTACATGTAAATTCAGTTTGAGAGCATCTGAGAGAACAAATGGTCGTTGGGTAATTGGTGTTATAAAAAATGAGCACACATGCATATCTTTGGGTTTGACACAAGATCACCACAAACTTAATTCTACTATGATAAGTGAAAGCATTGCCTCACTCTTGCACAAAGACCTATCAATTAAAGTGAAAACTATAATTGCACACATAAGGGATAAGTTCAATTACACTGTCACGTACCGAAAGGCATGGATAGCAAAAAATAAGGCCATCGAAAACATGTTTGGGAGCTGGGTGGACTCATATCATGCTCTTCCGCAGTGGTTGATGACAATGCAACATTATCTTCCAAATGTCGTCACAATACTAGAGACCCTACCGGCAGACACTCCTGATGATGTGACCTTCCATCGTCTGTTTTGGTCTTTTGAACCACTTATTAAAGGTTTTGCATATTGTAAACCAATTGTGCAGGTTGATGGAACATGGTTATATGGGAAGTATAAAGGGACATTGTTGCTAGCTGTTGCACAAGACGGAAATGACCATATATTTCCAGTCGCTTTTGCAATTGTGGAAGGTGAAACAAAGGAAGCTTGGAACTTCTTTTTAAAAAATTTGAGAACATATGTCACTCCACAACAACATCTTTGTGTGATTTCAGATAGGCATCCATCCATTAAAAGTGCTTATGATAATCCTGCAAATGGTTGGAATGATCCTACCTGCAGACATGTGTACTGCATCAGACACATTGCCCAAAACTTCATGCGAAAGTTCAACAATAAAAAGCTTCGCAAGTTGGTTGTTAACATGGGTAACTATCTGCAAGTCACTACAACTTTTCTATAATTTCAACGATACATTTTTTTTATGCTGTTTTATTAATTGCTCTTCTTATATAGGATTTGCAGTAAATCAACCTTTGCACAGATACTACCGCAGCAAAATTGCTGCGCAGAACACTAATGTAATAGGGTGGCTTGATAATATCCCTATAGCGAAGTGGACGCAAGCATTCGATGAAGGTCGTCGGTGGGGTCATATGACAACCAACCTTGCTGAGTCGATGAACAACGTGTTTAAGGGTATTCGCAATGAACCCATCACAGCTTTGGTCCAATCAACGTTCTATAAGTGTGTCGTACTGTTTCAAAGAAGAGCCACTGAATCAGCAGCTGTGTTGCAATCTGGACAACAATATTCAGAAGCTTGTCAGAAACGGATTGAAGAAGCAATGCATAAAGCAAACTCACATCAAGTCATTGCTTTTGATCGACTCAATCAAACTTTCAGGGTAATGGAAACTGTCAATCACAACGAGGGTCGACCAATGGGTCGATTTCTGCTCAAGTTGGGTGAAAGCTGGTGTGATTGTGGAGAATTTCAAGCTTTACATTTGCCTTGTTCGCATGTTATTGCTGCATGCTCCCATGCTGCACAAGCTTACCAAGTTCATATACATGACGTGTACAAAGCTGCAAGTGTATTTTGTGTATACAATAACACCTTCCCGGGAATTCAAGACCAATCATATTGGCCCCAATATTATGGCCGTCGACTTTGCCCCGACCCAGCAATGAAAAGATGTAAGAGAGGTCGTCCGAAAAGTACGCGCATTAGGACGGAAATGGACGACGAGATCGAAACTTTGAATAAGTGTGCGTTATGTAGGGTGCCTGGCCATGATCGTAGGAATTGTCCAAATTCCAATTAATTTGCAATTTTTTTGTATTGTATTGTAAAAAATAATATTAAATATTATTATTGCACGATTTTGTTTTGTTGATAAACAAGTAAAATAGAAACTTAATATATATAATAATAAAAAAAACTAAAACCCTTAAAAACCCTAAAAATACAAAATGTCAAAAAAAAAAAAAATTTGTTGTAGTGTGTTTATATTAATTAATATAATTTTTGTATAATTTTTTTCAATAATTTCTTTAAAAAAAAAAAAACCCTAAACCCTAACCCTCAAAACCCCATCTAACCCTTAACCCTCAAAACCCTCCTAACCCTTAACCCTTAACCCTTCTAACCCTTCTAACACTCCTTACCTTCAAAAACGAAAATGAAAAAAAAAAATACCAACTCAGGACGCCGCCTTGGGGATGGCGCGTCCTTCACATGGTCGCCGGCCTCCCAATGGCGCGTCCTTCATTGGGACACTAGTCTCGGGATGGCGCGTCCCACTCACAGAAAAATACCAGGGCATTTCGGTTAATTTTTCCTCAGGTAGGATGTTTTGGTGTATTTGACTAATGACAGGTGCAGTTTGAGAAAAAATTCATGAATATTGCAACAAAGTAGTTTTATTACTGAGAACATTTTATTATTGAATAAAATTGGTGAGAGAGAGAGAGAGAGAGAGAGAGAGAGAGAGAGAGAGAGAGAGAGAGAGAGAGAGAGAGAGAGAGAGAGAGAGAGAGAGAGAGAAAAAGTTGGTTCACATGAAAAATTGAGTGACCTCGGAAATTAGCGGAGAGTTGAAGGAAGACAGGTGTGTGTGTCCTTAAAAAGAGAGAACTGGAATGGTTTTGGTTTTTTAGTAAGACTATAAGAGCATTCACAGCTGGGTTCCTGTGAGAGAGACACTTTGAGATGAATTGCAGATATCTTAACTCGTGATTTCATTGCAAATTCTTAGTATCTTACACAATTATAATAGTCCATCATAATCTAGAAAGTCTCCATGCTTTAAAAATTAACTAAGTATCGTGTTATAGATCATGGGAAAATAGATTCTTTAAATTTTTTTATTTTTTTTATAAAAGTTCAAATGAAAATTTGGTTTAAATAGTTATTTTTAAAATGTTATTTTAGGTATTTGATCATTTTATTGAAATTTTTTTTAATATCAAAATTTTGAAAAATCATTTATTTTGAAGCTATTTCAAACAGATTTTCATAAAAATCATTTTTGAAATACAATTTTTTCAAAAAGTTGTGATTTTGACTATATTTTAATATTTAATAATGTGTGTATATGTTGTATGATGTTAAAATTAGTGTTTGAATTTAGAAAAAACGAATATAAAAAACTTATAATATTTTGAAAAACTGTTTTAAAAAATCTATTTTAAAAAATACAAAGAAAAATCTATTTTTTTAAAAACTGGAACAAACAGGCCCCATATCCAACACCAATATTAAGTTAGTCCAAATTTATTTATTGATTTGTATAATTTTTGTTTTCCACGTATTTGTTTTTATGATACAGCTATGTGTAGTAGGATACATATCAGAGATGTGACCTATATTTTCTACGTCCTCTCACCGGCATGTTTACGTATTTCTACATTGAGATGTGTAATAAAAAAAATACTAAAGTAAAATTCAAATTCATGCGGCGAAGAAGTATAACGGGGATATCCGAACTTCATCATGTATAAATTTGAGGTTATATTTTTTATCCCTGCTTAAAATTGGAAATGGTTTGGAAATACCCGAACTTTATGAATTTGGGAAGGCAAAATCTACCCCCAGCCAAATTTAATCTCCAAAAAAAATTGATCTTATTTAGTCACTTATTAAATTAAACTTGGTCACAATAATCCTTCCGTAAATATTTTTTAAATCATGATTAGGATTATTGAACCGTAACTAAGCTTATGTGTCTTCTTCATTTATTATATTATATACAAAAATAAGGGACATTTAGGTCACTACAATAACAAACAATTTGGACAAATTTATCTCCAATAATAAATTTTTGAAAATAGATTTGTCTGGATTGTTTGTTATTGTGATAATGAGTGTTTTACCTTCTCAACTGGTGTGATAACTTATAATCACGTTATGTTCGATATAGATAGAAACGAGAGTGAGCGAGAATGTGGGAAAATGAAGAGGAGACTTTAAGATAGAGAGAATGCATGTGGAAAGAGTAAGTTACTAATTTACTAAAAAATTCACTTTCATTTTATCTTTATTATTTTAACCAAGGGACTAAATTGTCTTACTTGTTCTACTAACATTATTATGCCACTTCAGAAAGCTAATAGTACATGTCATCGTTGGAGATATGGTTAACAGAGAGAAATTTATTTATGGGCCATCACAGTCATTTATCGACCTGATGTGGCTCATTACATGTACTATTAGCTTCTCATATGGTTAACAAATTTATCTCCATTTCTCTCTGTTAACCATATCTCCAACAATGACATGTACTATTAGCTTTCTGATGTGACATAATGAATTTTGTTTTTGAATTGATGATTGTTCTGAGATTTTGCATTCACTTTTGATCTGGATCTAAATCTTGCTTTATGTCCTTTGTTTTCTTTGAGATCGATGTAGACAATTGTCAGCTTTTGCTCTGTTTTGTGGATATAGTTATATGAATCGTTGTTGGTTTCAGACTTGATCATTATCATATTTTTTCAGTCTGGATATGGTTTCTATGAATCGTATTTGTGTTATGCTTGTATAATATGTGGATCTTGCTGATTCTTTTTGGACGCAGGTTGATATATATATATATATATACACTTTGTATTTTAGGATATTTTTGTGAGTCAAGATAGTGCTCTCAAGGTGTTTTTTTAAAAATTTTCATAAAAGAAAAATTAGGATTCCTTTGATGTTTAATTTGAATCAAGATTCATTGATTGCTTTGGAGAATAGACTGAATAGTTGATTCACACGGTGAAGTGTTTTGTCATAAATTATGCTTCATTTATTTATTTAACCCAAAAACTAATAATCCTAATTACTAACACTAACATTTACTGTTTCTCGAATATACAAAAAGTCAATGTGAGTGTATCATTACCATTATACAAGTGAGTTTTTGTCTAACTCAACTGAAATAAAAATATCGAAATTATTAGACTGGACGTCATGAATGGGGTTCGAATTCCGGCTCTCACACTTATGTGTGAATTTATGATGGCTTTATCATTACGTCTGCTTATTCTATTTTTCCTTTTTTTACTTTTGTAGAACTATTTTGCCTATTTATTCTTTGCATAAGTGAATTTTTTTACCGTACAGAAGTTATTTTTTAAGTCAATTAATTAATGTAAAAAAAAGAAAGAAAGAAATGCTATCTAAAATTAGATGAAGAAAAATAAAATAGGTATACATGCAAAAGATGTTCATGATATTCTACATGTGACAAAATGGATTAAAAGGTCACTATAGAAAGGTGGCATTTAGGGTGCACAAATTGTTAAATTTGTGCACCATGCACAAGTTTCAAAAAACAAGATGAGGGGTTGGATTTTGCAGTCCTACTAAACATTAATGTGGTCTTTCAGTACTAGATTATTTTTTATGTTGTCTTCTTTATTGACACAACAACACAGCAACTGAAGCAGCAACAGAAATGAAATCCAAAAATTCAAGAAACAATTCTTATTCATCACCAACTTTTAACCCTAAATAATAACAACACAACAATTTCAACTCTCACCAATTTCAACCCATCACAACAACAACAACAGCAACAACAACAACAAACCCTTCAAATCTCTAACCTTTCAATTTCTCAAAATCTGAGATTTGTGTGATTTTTAACTCACGAACCTTTTTATGATAGACTCACAAATCGTTCTTATTTAGATTTCGACTATACAGCAGTCTTGGTGTTCTTCTTTCTCTCAAATTCACTATTTTGAATATGCTATTTTTTCCCAATTTTTTTGGATCTGGATTTTTTTTATTTCCCATATCTTTTATTAGCAATAATCTTCAATGAAATACTGACCAAGAACAGAGTTATAAACACAAAATCAGAGTTGCAATTAAGTTGGATTTTTTTTTTTGCAAAATTAGAAACATAAATTGCAGTTTTGAAAAGAAACGCAGTTACGCAGCAACAACGTTGACGGGTTAGATTTGATATTTGGGTGTGAGAAAGAATCTAGTGTTGATAGACTACTGTAAAACTGTGTTCCTTATTTAATCTGATGGTCAAAAATTAACTTATAAACTTGTGCATCTATGCACAAATTGTTAAATTTGTGCATTGTAAATGCCACCCTATAGAAAGCAACAAAAGTAGTCATCAACATCATCTACAAAAAAGATTTGCAATTGAATTGTGCAGTCTTCTTTTATTTGATGTTTTTCTCTCCTAAGTAAATAAAGGCAAGTGGAGATCGCATTATTAACGTTGCCACGGACATAGGATCTACTTTAAAAGGCAAGGACTCGTAAAGGCTTACACAATGGCCACATCATATTGAGTTGGGATCTTGTTCAACAAAAAAAAAAATATCGAGCTTGGGATCCTCTCCATAATATCAGCAAAACAAAAACTATGTTTATATTTTTTTTTATTGATAGTTATTTTTCGTCTTCTAAAACTGATCATAATTTTTTTAAATCTCCACTATTTATTGGAATATATTTTTTGTAAACAAATTTTACTAGAAAATATTTTTCGGTAATATAAATCTTATTATAAATTTTCTATTACTAAAAATTATTTTTCTATAATATTTTTTATATTATGAGCAATGCAGAATGAAGAACAACAATCTTTTATATTTGTAAGGGTTAAATATGTTTTTTATCCCTATAGTTTTTCATAATTTTCATTTTAGTCCCTGAAATTTTTTCCGTCAATGTTTTTAGTCCTTACTTTTCATTCAACTCGTGTATACTTTCACATTTTTGAATGATTTTTTTGTATTCATGTTTGTAATATTATAAGAACATCTTCGATAAAAATTTAGAATTTTTTAATATAAGATGAATTATTTATGAATTTTTATGTGCAAAAAACTAAAAAATTCATATTTAATTCATCTTTTGTTAAAAAAATTTAAACTTTTGTAATAGAGATTCATATAATGTACTAAACATGAATGTAGACAAAAATTTAAAATTTAAAATGACATGCACGAGTTGAATGAAAAGTAGGGACTAAAAATATTGACGAAAAAAACTTCAGGACTAAAAAATGTAAAAAATATCTTCAGGAACCAAAATAAATTTTTTGATAAACTATAGGAATTAAAAACATATTTAACCCTATTTGTAATTGTATAGGGAATTTTAATAGTGATTAAAATTATGTGCAATAATTGATAAGCACCATCAATTTTAAAAGTATATCAAATCAAAATTATTGTTGACTATATTATTCATCACGAAATATTTTTATGTCTTTCCTGACCAATGATTTTTTTCTACCGGATCATAAATTTAGAGAATAATTATCATGTGAGATTTGGAAAGTTATTATCACGTGTAATTTGGAAAGTTATTATCAAACTCAATTCTGCTAAATCAATGTTTGTTGCAATACAACCAAACACAACCATAGTCATGTCACTAATCACATTCATTATTTTGTTTTTAATATTGCAGATTTAATATTAACCGGTGATCAATTGATATAATATGCACTAGCAGACCAATTGTGATTTAAATTATGTCCACAAAGTGTTAAGCTCCATCAACTTTCATAGGAAAGATTTCATACGACAATTAAGCACCATCAATTTTCATTGCACAATTTAAACAATTAAAAACCGATAATCTCTTATATTATAAGCTTGCTAACATAAGCTAACCCTAAACCAAATTTTTTTCCCCTCTCATTTTCTCTTTCTTTTTATTGCAGCTTTATATTAAAAATATACAGATTTGTCATCGAACCTGCATCCCTTACTTACAATAAAACTTTTCAACCGCTAAAACATATGCTTCAATTATGAAAGAATTTAGGAATCCTAATATGTTAACCCTGTTTTCAATAAATTTGAACGGCTGAATTAATCACAAATTTTTATTTATTTATGGATGTCTACTTAAGTTTATGTCTTTAATTTTTTTTTAACCTTTAATTATCATCAATTTTTTAACCTTTAGTTATCAGCAATTTTTTTTTAATAAGTAAACAAAACGATGAGGTTCCAAAATTATTTAAAAAATATATAAAATATAAAATAAGCACATAAACAAATATAGAATAATTAGTCCATGAAATTCCTTATACTACTCTTATTGAAAATGCTCTTAGAATTTTTGTATTTTATTTTTTATTGTTACATATTACACCTAATTAGACCCATGCACCGCATGTGTCAAAGTTCTAGTATTCTTTCTCTCATTCTCCCTCATTAACGGAAAAAAAAAAACATCAATTGAACGCCACATGCTGGATGGCGCGTTCCACTAAGAAGGGAAAAGTAAGGTATTTTGGAAAAAAAATTCTCAGGTAGGGTATTTTGGTGATGTTTTGTGGGTACAGGGGTATTTCAAAAAAAAATTCCAAATATTATGTGGGGTTGATTGGTCAGAAAAAATTGAATGAGAGGGTGAAAAATTAAATAATAAAAAATGTAAAATTGTGTGTTTGGTTCTGCGGCGGAGAGAATTGATTTTGGCAGAACTGATTCTGTAAAATTGATTCTGGCCAAAATTGATTTTAAGCTGAAGTGGTTTATGTTTGGATATATTCATGAAAAAGTGAGTTGAACAAAAAATTTGAGTGTAAAAATCAATTCTAGAATCAGAAGCTACGATTTCTAGCTTCAAGTAGAATCAATTCTGGAGGCAGAATCAATTCTACTTTTGAGAAACCAAACAAGTCAGAATCAATTCTACACGTCCAGAATCAATTCTGGATGCTCCAGAATTGAAACCAAACATACACTAAGTATTTTGGAGGGGTGAAAGTATAATACTAGTAACAGTGTGTTTACACTGATTTTTGGTACACAACCGCTAGTTTAAATTAATTACTTGAGAGATCAACTAGTAAATCTCAGGACAATTGTTCATGCATTAAATTAAAAGAAGTTTGGATGTTCATCATTAGAGACATCATTAATTTGCGAAACGATGCGTTTAATTTATGAAAAAAAAGAGTTTATGAAACACAAGTGTGAAACATAAATTGAATGAAAGTAAAAGGAAAGTTCACTCGAATGAGAGAACCATTTAAATACAAAAATGTAAATGCTTTAAAAGTAAAGACTTATGAAAAAGTAAATTTGCATTTAGAACGTAAAAGTTACAAAGAAAATAGAATGGTTCACTGATTCATACATCTTTCTCGAGTAACTCGTTTCTCGCTTTAACATGGGTACTTTGAGTGTTTGAGAATTTGTGTAAATGAATTGTGACCCCTATTTCGACTATACAAACTCCTATTTATAGAAAAACTAAACAACTGCTACTCTAACGTTAAACTATTTAACTTTGGCCACGCGTCCTTTGCTTTTGAATTGAACCAAAGCTTTAAACCGTTGTACCCGTCGAAGTCGAATCACATTTGAAAGATGGAAAATACTTAAGTCCACAACTCTTGAGTACTTCGACTCATTAACCTTTATCGAAACAAAACATCAGCTCGAAATATAAACTTTTTCCATGCCTTGTGGATTTACATTGAGTCAACATGATGAATACTTTCCATTAGAACTCTCTTGTTCTTAAAGACATTACCCTTAACCTTCATTGAATGATAGAATAAGAGAGATAATCTATCTTGTTCTTGAAGACATTTAAAACCTGGCACTACTTAAAGCCATTTAACAAAACGTTTCAATAATGAATGTCTTTGGAATTATAGATGAAAACATATTTTAGCTCAAGCTAAAATATGGGATAACAAATTGCCCCAAAAAATGCCTATTTTGATTTGAATGATTCGAATGAAATAAGAGATTGGCATTTTTAAAGTACTTTGTCATTTTCACAATTATTGACTTCGACAGCCATATTCTCTTGCAGCGTAGTGGCTTCCAAAGCCATGTTTATTTTGTTTTCGGCCATATAAGCCGAAATCTTGGCCCAAGCATTGGGCTTAGTCATTGTGGTCTTCTTCAAAGTCCCACCCAGTTGGGCGGAATTTGCCTTCATCCACATATGGACCATCATCTATCTCCTCTCTCTCCCAAATAAACCCATGAGTTGGGTCTAATTTGACAGAATGGTAGACATTATCAGCAGGGGCATAGGCATATCCCTGTTCAGTACATGGCGAAATGTTCGCCAATTTCTTATCAAATGAGTGCTTGGTTATGTGGTGTGTCTCAGCCCTGAAATAGCTTTGATCGGCTTCGATATTTTCTACCACACCATCATCTCTCCAAATACTTACCCTCTGATGGAGAGTCGAAGGCACTGCTCCTACGCCATGTATCCACTCCCTTCCTAGAAGCAGATTGTAATTGGCCTTCGATGCCACAACCAAAAACAAAGTTGGCCTAACAGTGCTGCCAACTGCTACATCGACTTGAATTGCCCCAAGTGAGAAACCAGTCTCACCTTCGTAATTCGAAAGTACGATGTTGTGAGGGTGCAAGTCAGTAGAAAACTTACCAATCTTAGTGATCATGAATTCTGGCATCAGATTCACTGCTGCTCCTCCATCAATCAACACTTTGTTGACCCCCACATTGTTCACTTTGGCTTGAATAAAGAGGGGTTTTAAATGATTTTTCATTCCCTCAGTTGGCCTCTCAAAATTGGCCATCTGTTCCTCTAAACAGCCATTATTCATAACATAATAACACATTGGCTTGTGTAAAGCCAATTCACTTTCATCGAACTCATCCTCCCCTTCAGTTACTTCTGACCATACGTCATACTCAGCAGGCAGAATAGAAACTACATTCACCAGCACATCAAATTCAGGATCTGAATCAAGAAGATCTTCATCCTCCAAGTTTTCCTCTTCGAGCTTGTCATCAACATTTCGATCAGTCAATGGTTGAGACAATCTTTCCTTTAGAGGCCTTCTGGTCGCTTCGACCACCTGTTTTCCTTTGTTGTTTTCTGTCTTCTGAGCCTTCTGAAGTGAGAGCTTCTGTTGGCGTTGATGTCTGCGTCATTGTGTTCTTGTCATGGGATTCTTTCCCATGTAGTTGTTTCTGTAAGCATACTTCTTCGAATCTACAGGTTGACTCGAATGGCTCTTACTCGAACTTCCCTTGTCAACAGAATTTCTGACAGGGTTTGATGCGTGTCCATGAACCCATTTGTTCATTGGTGAGTTGTTGGATGGCATAAAAGTACTTGAGTTGCCCAACCTTTGATATATTGGTTTAGCATGCGCCACATTTTGTCTTTTCATTGGCCTTGACTTTGGCCAATTTTCTTTGTTCCTCCTGAATGGTATAAACTTGCTAAGGCCCTCAGTAGCCTTCTTATCGAATACTGCACTGCACCTTGGGCAAAGCATAACTTCAGACTTGTTAAGCTTACACCTTTGCAAAAAATCAATCAGTTCCTCTTCAGCCCCAGGATATACTACTTTCATCTTCTCGTAGTATTCATTTTCTGGAATAGAAACTAATTGCGCGCCTCCTGACAGGTCCATGGCATCGATCAGTAAGCATTCGACCGGTTCCGCATAGGAAGCATCTGATACTTGTAATGGATCCTCATCAATTTTCATCTGTTGTTTGGACTTCTCTCCAAACTTCAGCCTTACATCTTTCAAAGCTTTCTGAACCAGATCCCTAAAAAGAACACATTGTGAGGTTTTATGACCCAGAAAATTATGAAATTTACAAAAACCTCTTTTCTTTTGTTGCTCAAGGGGAGGTACTTTTAGTCCCTTTGGAACAACAATTTGGCCATCAGTAACCAATAAATCAAATATTTCATCACATTTAGTTATGTCGAATGAATATGTCTTAGCAACAAATTTATCATTTTTAGGTTCGACAGGATTTTTTCCATTCGAAGGTTTTAGTAATTTACAGACATAAGGAGGGTCAGGTTTTAGTTCGGCCACATTGATTTCATTATCCTCTATGTCTTCATAATTTATCACATATTCCTCATCATCATCTATTGTTTCAACATAGGCAATTTTTTCCCTCTTTTGAAACTTTGATGATCTAGCCTTTTCAGCCTTAAGGCGTTCGACCTGTCTCACTCTATCTGCTAACTGTGCCATGTCTCTTAGATGTTGTGTATCTAATTTCTTTCGAATCGAATAATCTAGGCCTCCAGCAACCATTTCGACTAACTCATGTTCAGGCACTTGGGTAAAGCATCTAGCCTTGAGTAACCTGAATCTATTCAAGTAATCATCTATGGATTCTGGCGTTTTTCTCCTAACACTGGCCAATTCCTTCAAACTAATCTTAGATTGGCACATGTAAAACTGTTCATGGAAAACCCTTTCCAATTGAGCCCAATGATGAATCGAACGAGGGGGAAGTGTTGTGAACCAAGTGAAAGCATTTTTTGTAAGGGAATTTGGGAAATATTTCAATCGTAAATTTTCATTATCTGCCAAATTTCCTGCTTCAGCAAAAAATCTTGCCACATGCTCCACTGTCAATTCAGTTGTATCCCCAGAGAACTTTGTGAATTTGGGAATTTTCCATCCCCTTGGCAATTCAGTCTATAGCACATACTCAGACAAAGGGGAAACGAAGTTAGGCCTGTGCAAGCCAACATTGAAACCATTTTGGGTTAATATCGTTTCGACTAGATTTGCCAAATTATCTTGTTGTGCAAAATTGTTTCTTTGCACGTTTCTAACTACTTCGTCAGCGTTTTGATTTCTATTAACCAAGACTATCCCAGGATCTTGAACTTGGTTCACCACTTGGACCGGTGGTTCCTCTTGCACCACTTGTGGCGCTCGATTATTAGGAACTTCATCATCAACGGGGAAACCCTGATTTTGAACATGCGCTTGATTTCGAATGGGTTGAAGGTTTTGGTTAGGCATTGCAGGTGTGCCAAAGAAATCCGCGATTCGCCCCATCTGATGGGCTAACAACTGATAGTTGTTATTTGTGTTATTCATTAAAGGATTCAAAATAGTCCCTAATTGTGAAGTTAAAGTGTTAACCATTTCATGGTTACTTTCATCCATTTGTTGTCGAAAGGACATCATGGTTACATTTGTCAAGTTTTGTTGGGAAATGTCTCTGCCCCCATTTCTCGCAACAGATGCTGAGGGAGAAAACATGTTAGTCCCTTCAGGATTAGGATTAGAATTATGTAAGCCCACCATCAAAGATGCTGGCATGCCTAACCTTGACGGGTTCAGCGCAAAGGATCGAATTGGACTCCTTACATCCTCTAGACCAAATTGACTATTTCCCACATTGTGTGATATTGACGAAGTTATGGACCCAGATAAGGTCGAACTTGTTGAAGGGATTGTTACCCCTATATTCCCAAAACTCATTGAGGGTGCGCTAGAACCAGATGTTCCAGAGCTCTGGGCCATGATTGTAGCGTTACTATTGGACGCTTGCGTTGGCTGCCCCTCAGGATTTTGGACATTGTTATTATTGTTTTGATTGTTAATTGGTGGTCGAACCATTTTCGATCGAGATTTAACACTAGTTAAATTTGGCAGGGATTTACCACTCCTCAAATGCATACAAAATCAAAACATATAACTTTGAATACCAAATTGCTTTAGTATTCGAAAAGGATTCTTAGAAAACAAACTTCTTTTAAGAATATAAAATGCACAAAACAACCCGTCCCACTAGGCGTGCCAATTTGTTTACACTGATTTTTGGTAAACAACCGCTAGTTTAAATTAATTACTTGAGAGATCAACTAGTAAATCTCAGGACAATTGTTCATGCATTAAATTAAAAGAAGTTTGGATGTTCATCATTAGAGACATCATTAATTTGCGAAACGATGCGTTTAATTTATGAAAAAGAGTTTATGAAACACAAGTGTGAAACATAAATTGGATGAAAGTAAAAGGAAAGTTCACTCGAATGAGAGAACCATTTAAATACAAAAATGTAAATGCTTTAAAAGTAAAGACTTATGAAAAAGTAAATTTGCATTTAGAACGTAAAAGTTACAAAGAAAATAGAATGGTTCACTGATTCATACATCTTTCCCGAGTAACTCGTTTCTCGCTTTAACATGGGTACTTTGAGTGTTTGAGAATTTGTGTAAATGAATTGTGACCCCTATTTCGACTATACAGACTCCTATTTATAGAAAAATTAAACAACTGCTACTCTAACGTTAAACTATTTAACTTTGGCCACGCGTCCTTTGCATTTGAATTGAACCAAAGCTTTAAACCGTTGTACCCGTCGAAGTCGAATCACATTTGAAAGATGGAAAATACTTAAGTCCACAACTCTTGAGTACTTCGACTCATTAACCTTTATCGAAACAAAACATCAGCTCGAAATATAAACTTTTTCCATGCCTTGTGGATTTACATTGAGTCAACATGATGAATACTTTCCATTAGAACTCTCTTGTTCTTAAAGACATTACCCTTAACTTTCATTGAATGATAGGATAAGAGAGATAATCTCTCTTGTTCTTGAAGACATTTAAAACCTGGCACTACTTAAAGCCATTTAACAAAACGTTTCAATAATGAATGTCTTTGGAATTATAGATGAAAACATATTTTAGCTCAAGCTAAAATATGGGATAACAGGTGGAAAAAACCCGAACCCAATGGGTGTGGGCGTGAGTGTTGTTTTGCCACCCGAACAGCATTTGGGTTTGGGTGATGATTTCGGGTGTGAGTTTGGTAAGTGTCAAACCCGCACCCATGGGCGCCCGTTGCCATCCCTAAGGTGGAGGACTAAAACTAACAAAAAACTAAAATAGGGGATCAAAAGTGCCGAGTTTTAAAATAGAGGATCAAAAGTTCATGTTTTTCAAAATAGGGGGATCAAAACTGCATTAAAGCCTATTTTTTTTCTAAAACGACAAATAAAAAGAAATAGATGGGTGTAATTAATTGTTAAGTAAAAAAAAATGTTGGAAATGAAAAAGAAGATCCTCAATCACCGCCACATTCACATCTCAACGAAATTTGTGACCTAATTCCATCCCAAATCTATTATTTATATATTTACAAGTTTCTCTCTCTTGATTATTTTCTTATGTGTCATTCTATCATTCTTCCTTTAATTAGGTGGCATTCTATCATTCACTTGAGGCCTATGTGGCAACCTATTAGGGTCATTTCTTTTCTTTTCTTTTTTTGTCAAGTATTAGGGTCATTTCTATATAACAATCTTAATAGCAAATCAATCTTAATTAATATTAGAAGATTTCATGCAATAAAATTGAATAGAAATTAATATTGGTCAACTTTTATTCTAAAGTCATAAAAGAAAAAAAAAAGAATGAAATAATATTATTGATATTGTCACACGAAATAATTTAGAAACTATTAGAAAGGTCAATGAAAATTTGAATCCATTCAAATAATTAGCAAATATAGTCACCAAAATGACCTTTGCTAGCTAGCTAGAAGCAAATATAGTCACCAATGACCTTTTCTATAAATAGTTTAGGAAATATTTGGAAATCTTAAATTCAATAAACTAAAATAACTAAAAAAAAATTAATAATATGAATGCCTTATGATATAACAAAGGAAATAGTTGCACGCCATAAAAGGAAAAATATAGCATATTCCTTTGGAGAATAAGAAAGAAAGGGAAAGAATTAGTATCTAATTGAATGATATTGATTAATTTGGTCTATATATATGACTCTCATTTTTCATTTGATCAACACAATATTGTTTTCCACCATGCATATTTGAATATATTTTTTTGTTTTCCAAACTATTTTGATGGCTTTGGTTTACGATATGAAAAAATACACAACATTTAAAGAAGCTTTGTATATATTGATTTGACTGATATATGTTCAATATAATTCTTTAACTTTTTATATATCAATTTCATGTTTAGTATTATTTTATTTACCTTTATTTTTGGAGTATAATATTGTTATTTGTGTCTTTGTTTCTTCAACTATCACATACTTCTAGATTTTCATTTTGCTTGCAGATGTTAGGATGGTTCGCTTGGAGGAAGTCAAGTTTAATTCTTGGTGGAAATAATTTTTGTACAACCTTTAATTACCTTGCGGTCGAGCTCTCATAAGACTTTTTAGTTCTTTTCTTTTCATGTAATAGTTTTCCTAAGAACAAGTTTGGTTTTCAAGTTATATGTTATCTTCGTTTTGAGAGGATTAGGTTTTATCCTCCTCTTTTATTGTAATTATTTATCCTGTTAATATAGTTTTAGTGAGTACAGTCTCATTTGAAAAAATAAAATATATTTAAAGGCAAGGAATCCTAAAGAACACACCTGAAATTGGTTTGTCCAAAGTATATTAAAAACATTGGTTTGAAAGAAATTCCAATTTTTTTTTAAAAATATAATTATTTTAAATAAATGTTTCAGTTTATTTGTTTTATTATTATAATTATTGCAATTTACTACCTTACTATTTATTTTTTGTTAATATTAATATTAGTGAAAAATTTCGTTAATCTATATTATGTAAATAAAAATATTACTCAAAGCAAATATTAATTCATATGATAAAAAAATAAAGAAGGAAATAATATTAATATTAAAATTGTCACACAAAATAATTAAGAGACCATTAAGAAGGTCAACATAAATTTGAATGCATACTAAAAATAGCAAATATAGTCACCAATGAAAATATTTTAAATGAGTCAAAAAATGAAAATAATTTAATAACACAGTAAACGGTAATGCAAAATAGGAAACACAATAAAAGTAATTTATCATCATATTACATTCATAAAAAACAATAAATGCAAAATGGTAACAAAATAAAGTTATTTAATTTAATGTTTTTTTTTTGTTTTCATCATCGATATCTGGTCAACTGGACCGTATAATCTGGTTCGGGAATGAGTTTTGGTATCAAGTAGTTTCAGTCCTCTTCCGATCACGGGGATTGAACTGTGGTCCTTCCTACCATGTCTAGCGTCAATCATTACTGAACCAATTAACTATTGATGTATTTTATTGAATTTTATATGCAAAAACATCACATGATTTCATTTTTGAATAACATTATATTTTAAATAGAACATTGTAGCAATAATGTTATCGATAAAACAATACATTACTCTATGAGTCATGACTTAAGTAACTTTTATCTCGGTCTTTGTTTATAATAATGATGAAATTTCTAGCCGCTAGGTTACTTCACAAAAAAAAAATAGTCATTAGTGTCACGTTGGTCAATTTCAAATTTCATGATCAGGGAATGCCAACAGAGAAACTTACACTGCTAGCTGGTGTTCAATCACGCATTTGTAGAAAATGAATCAAGTTCTTATCAATTGAGATAAATTTTATTAATTACACAAAAATATATTTAACCCAAATAATAATCTAAAATTAATATGATAACACACGGGGTAGAAACATTTTACATGAGATTATATTTATATACACTACATATAAGATATAAAATATGTTATCACACGGAGTACAAATATTTTACATCGGAATAAATTCAAATATCATTATATTTTTATAACAAAATATAATTACTATGAAAATATATAATCACATGTAAGATATCACACGGGGTAAAAATATTTTATATATAAAAAATTCAAATATCATTATATTCTTATAACAAAATATAATTATTATTAAAATAATTTTTAAAAATTCATTCATAATAAAAAATAATATATATTTTTACAAGTAAAAACTAACCCGTGCACCTTGAAATAATATATATTTATGTGAGAACCATTTTTTGTCAGACTTTATTTACCTCGTGGCCGAACTTTAGATTATCGGGGCCCAAAAAAAACATATGAAAAATCTAAATGCACCTTGAAATTCAAAGTTGAATTGCTTACGTTATAAATTACTAGAGTCTACCAAAAGTCTCAAATACTTTTAGACGTATTTAGTATTTTAACTATTGTGAATTAATATTTCAGTAGAAGTATCCAATTAATATGAAATCTTATACTTTTTTTTTAAAAAAAAACTATACACGGGGTTGAATATTTTACAAGTAAATAAATGAATGTTTAATATAAATAATACACGGGGATGAATATTTAATACACAAGGAAGAATATTTCGCAATATTTGTTAATATACGGGGATGAATATTTTACAAATAAATAAATGAATGTTTATTATAAATCTTATACACAGGGATAAACATTTAATACTAAAAACTAATATAGTCTTTCATATTATATATCCATGTAACATATATAACTATACATCACATTTCTAAAAAAAAAAAAAAAAACTACACATCAGATTGAGTGTTTGAATGTCTATATTTTTTATCTTTACTTTTTACTATTTTTTAATTTTTTCGAGCCTTTAATGTAATTGTAAAGAAAGTTAAGACAGATGGTTAATAATTGTTTTAAAAATCTTCAAAACACTTTGAGACATGTCTATTACAGTGTCACAAAGTCGACAATGAAAGTTATATAGTGATGATTTTAGTTTGCAACATGAGTTGCACATTCTTTAGGTAGATATTAATTGGAAAAATTGTTACAAGAAGATGAGCTCTCTAACTCTTTATATTAGACTATTTAAGTCAAAAAAAAAAAAAAAACTCTTTATATTAGACCAGACAAAGTGCAATCTAAATTATACAACATTTATACACAATACGCAATTATATGATGAGGGGCCGAAGTTTGAACCTCGCATACCTACTTTTTCACTTTAAGTTTGTAATTTTGAATCATTAGGCAACTTAACAAAAATAAAAGATCAAACTAAAAAAACAAAATAATTATTCGATAACATTGAATATAATAATTATGAAATTCGATATTTAAAAATAGAAATAATTTGAAAACAATAACTGACTTTTAGCCTCATAATCATATGCATTGAATAAATTAAAAGATGACATGGAGATCTATCATTATCAGAAATAATATCAACTGCGATTTGTAAGGGGCTAAAACCACTTGATGTCAGAACTGACCCACGAACTATATTAAACTGGTGGTAAAAAAAGAAAAGAAATAATTCAGTGTTTTTCTCCGCAATTTATAGAATTCTTTCTTTTGATGTTCAAAAAAATGTGTAGATCCATATTATTTTTAGTGTTTACTATTATAGAGTACAAAGTTTCCGCCTATGTTACTTGACAAAAAAAAAACCATGAACATGTTTTAGAATCAAGAAAGCCGGAAACAATATTTTTTTAATACTTTCAATTACTCGCTCTCTAAGTGAGTGACGCTCATGTGAGTCTCACCACTCTAGAATATATTAAGAAAATGTTATTAACACTCTTCTCAATTTTATTTTCTAACCAAGAGAATCATTTAAAAATATGGTCACGGGGGAGGTTGATCTTCATCTAAAAAATAATATAAAATTTATTTATTCAATTTTGCTATGTTCATGAGATCATTGCATTGTAGTCCAGACCGGGTTAGATGGCTACGGGGGAGAAAATAACACGTCGGTCGGAAATGGGGAGTGGATGAGTTTCACTCTTCGTGAGGCCAATTCGCCCTTCCCCTTTAAAATCTATAATATATGTATCCTTTTTCATATTTAGATAAATTACATTAACTATATAAAGTAAATTTTGTTAGTTAATAAATCACAAAATATTAAAATTTTAATAATCCATATTTTTCAATGAAAATTAATCCGTGCGCATGCACGGGTCAGTTATACTAGTCATAAACTTAGGAGACAAGATACCTATTTTCCAAACTCCACAATCACAATTTTCATTCCCTTATGTTCATTCATTCATGGCAATCATGAAAACACAAATGATTTTGTTAACAAAACATACCAGTGTTATCATTTTGTTACTGATTGTGTTGTTATCATTCACATCGAACCTTAACAAAGTTTCAGCCGCTTCAGGAGGTGCTGCAGGAGGTAGTTTCTTTGATTCAGATTCAGATTCAGATTCAGATTCATCTTCTTCTTCTGATTCATTCACAAGTGACTCATATTCTGAATATGCAAATGACCGGCATCATCATGTGTATGATTCCCCTTCTCATGATCGTGTTGAACTTCCAAGTGGGCCTATTTTGTTCTTCATGGTTTTCACAGTTGGTTTGTTTGTTATTGGATTTTGTAATCAAAACTTTAATGGAAATAAAGTTACTGTACTCAAATTTCAGGTTTGTTATCATAAACATCAATTGTTGTTTTCATTGTTTAATTAGGGATGTCAATTGTATCTGCAAGTGGGGATCCCTCTATTTGGGATCCCGAAGGCGGAGAAATTTCCCCGCCGGAATGGGACGAGGAGATTTGGGGATGGAGACTCTGTCCTCGAACATTTTATTAAAATAACATTTATATTGTATATTTAAGTCCTTTAATTGAAAATAAAATAGAAATTTAGTAATTTAGTTAATGTTGATGGATCCGGCGGGAACTGTGGGGATCAACGAAGATGTGAAATGGGCAGCATTTTAGGGTGTGAGAAAGTACCTCCACTCGATTTCCGTCTCTTTAGCAACATATCTATACACCGATACATGTGATTACATTCAATTAATTCATTTTTTTATTTATTCAAATTATTGCCAGTATCAACGCGTGTCTCTTATATGTGTAAATGTTTTAGTGTTTCTTGTTTTAGGTTGCAGTGTCGAGTGATCCCGGATGCACAATACAAAGAGATCTAACTAGGATTGCAGACGCTGCTGTTACTTCCTCTAAGGAAGGTGTGAGCAATTTATTGATAGGTGAGTTGCTAGTAACACTTGTATATATACCTCTGTTCTTAAATATTTGTCTGCGCTATAACTATTTTTTGTCTCTTTTATAATAAGACCATTCACAAATTTTCAAATGTAACATAACATAGTTCAAATTATTTTACACCTCTTTCTGTAATTAAAAATAAATACTATTGATGTAGATAGATAAATTGATTATTCTCTTGAAGGATAAACTTATATAACAATATCAATTGTAAGTAAAGTTAAAACCCACATGGGGTTGCTCCAGTGGTGTTGGTTTGGGTCCTTGGAGTATGCTCCTCTCAAGGTCTCGGGTTCGATTCCCCCTGATGCCAATTTCGCTGGGCTAAGTCCATACGGAGCAAAAAAAACTCTGGCTTTAAATGGGGCCCCCGCAAGTGGGTGGTGGGATTGGTCCCCTTGGATTAGTCGTCATGATTTAGTCAATGAGAATCTTTATTTACAAACATAGGTAGTAATATTCTTGTGTTATAATCTTGTCTAGTTTGTTGAACTTGTGAAAATGGTTGTTGTCATAGAGAAAAACTCAAGTCTTGAATATAGATAATACCTGAAATGAGTTAAATAGTGACACCTCTCACCTTGTAAGGATGAGTTCGACATAGTATACAAATATGTCATTATTATTATTATTATTATTATATGATGTCAACTAGCCTCAAGTAATGTTGAGGAAACAAGGTTGGAATTTCTTAACCAACATGGCAACATGGATACTATAGATTCTCAGTTTTCAAAGCCAAATATTTCCTGGATGGGGCCTTTTTAGGATCAATCATTGGTCACAATCCTAGTTATGTCTGTCGTAGCATTTGGCCATCCCGGATGTTGTTGAAGGAAGGTTACCGATGGATGATTGGTGATGGGTTTTTAATCCCAATTTGGAATACTCCTTGGCTTCGTTGCGAAGGTAATCCATATTTACTCACACAATTCACTCGCGTACTGTTTGTGTAGTGAAGCAGCCTGTTGATGAACAAACAGGAATTTGGAATTAATCCCTTGTTAGCAACTGTTTTTCCCGAGGGATGGTAAGGGAATATTAAAAATTAGGGTTGAGATCAATTGGAGGTATGCAAGAAGGGACTGTGTTGGACATTTGGTATTTACCAATTCCCCAAAGATTAAGCATTTTATGTGGTGGGAGAGATGTTTTACCAAATAGACTGAGGTTGCGTAGTAAAAGAGCTGGGGTGCTCAGTCTGTGTGGTATGTCAATTATACCGAATCAAATTGGCATGTATTCCTTCTATGTTTGGACAGTGTAGACTGTTGGATAAAATTATTGTTTTGGCCAAGGTTGGAACACTTGGAAGAATTGATGGATGAAGCTGAATGTTTTGATGATGTGTTTATCAAATTGTGGCAGAAATTAAATCAGAAATAGCTGGTCACTTTTGCTATGCTAGCATGGAGTCTCTAGAACTAGAAGAGACGAAACTTACAGCTTTGGGAAAACAGAACAAAATCAGTAGACCATGTTATGCACAGATCAAATACTGTCTTTGGCACTTGGCAGTATACGAGAAGATGGAAAACTGCAGCTGTACCATTTGCTTGTTGCCTTTTCAAAAAAAAAAAAAAAAAAAACCATTTCCTTGTCGCCTAGAAAACACAACTTCGTAGCTATTATAACTTTTTGGCCAAGCTCTACGATCATGCAATATCTAGCCATACTTGGATCTATTTGATTTTTCAATGTGCACATCATCCGCAACAATCTTGCAACCCATTTCAAAAATCCCTTTGCGTGATCCCATAGATACCGCACGTCTCCTTTCAACAGAGTCATCTCTACGGGGAACCAGTCTGATCTTGCAGCTATGAAATTGCCCTTATAATCCCTTACTGCATACCCTGCGCTCCTACACACTGCTGCTCCTTATAAAAGTCTGCAACGAAGTTCCACTTCACAAAACCTAGTGGAGGCAGACACCACTGAACAAAGACTTTCAAGAGCGGCGTTATCCCATGCTCCTCGCTGTGTTTTATTTATCACATTCCGAATTGTATTTCTCATATTAGTTATAATAATGAAATAATATGATTTTGCTTGCGTAAAAAAATTAATTTCAAGCAATAATGTTTTGTTCTATAATTTTACTAACAATGAACATTTTTTATTCTACAAGGCTTTGTATTTGATATACTTCTTGTTGCTTGGCCTTTTGTTACAGAGACAATACAAGCTTTGGATAAAAATCTTAGTTACTGTATTGCTGGATATTCATCTGTAAGTTCAATCATTCATTCTCCAAAGTGTAATATGAGTTATAGGCGTTAACCTAAATGAACAAACTTTGGCAGGTGGATATTAAAAAGAGCAAGGAGGATGGACAAAAATGCTATATCCAGCAATCAATTGAAGAAAGGGAAAAATTTGATGAAGAGACATTAGTCAACTTGAACAACAACAATAAGACACGTATAAGAAGTCAGAGTAATGATAGTTTTAGCAATGAAGAAACCATGGTATGATATAATTTTTAATTAGATTTTATAAAATGCACTTCGATTTCTTAGAATATGCGGGAACAGATCTTCTCTCGTGGAATTTTTGCCGTAGAGTTCCAGTGGAAATCCTCAACCTTCAATTTATTCTTAATGACTTTGACAACATCTAGAGAATAAATGATTGATTATGATTCCACTGTAGAAAATTTTCACGAGAGAAGTTTTGTTTCTAGAATATGCACATCAACAAAAAAAAGATATCATTTATCAACTTCAATTTCAACTATTGGACAGTTATTTCATAAATTTGTTCCAAATAATAGAGATTTAGCCATCAACCAACTAATAGTTTTCTGCTGCAGTTTGAAAAATCAGTGAATCCTGAAAAAGAGAACCTTCTCACTGGGCCTGAGAAGTACATAGTGGTATGATATATATAAATTTGATTTAACTTTTTCCAATGATCCATTTTTAATAGCATCATCTGAGTCTTTCTATCATACTACTTGAGATCTATAAAATTATAAATTGATCTTATGATAACCTTTACTTGTACAATTATTTAGGCTTAACTACATATTTGGTCCCTTACGTTTATTTTAGGTTTCAATTTGGTCCCTTACGTTTAAAAAGTATCAATTTGGTCTCTTACGTTTATTTTAGGTTTCAAGTTAGTCTTTTCCGTTAGTTTTGTCACTTTCAACGTTTGAACAGTACACGTGTCACTGTGTCCAAGTGCCACGTGTCAGTCCACATATGCAAATTGACTGCCACATGTGACAAAATTGACGGAAAGGACTAACTTGAAACCTAAAATAAACGTAAGGGACCAAATTGATACTTTTTAAACGTAAGGGACCAAATTGAAACCTAAAATAAACGTAAGGGACCAAATGTGTAGTTAAGCCAATTATTTATATCTTCCACATATTTCATATCTTCAATATAATCCTTAATTACACATGATGGTTACGTAATAATTTATTTACAAATTTATGTTAACTAGAGAGTAGAGAAGCATATGGTTCAATATTGCTTCATTAGGACACATATTGATGTTAACTTGTATCTCATATTTTGGTTGGATTGGGAACTTGATGTTAAATCTTTCTTCGAGGTGGAAGAATTCTTGAGATATTCATAAAGGCTACATATATATCTTTTTTTTATTCTTATCATCATTTAAGATATATTTCACTTTCTTCTTATATTTGAAAAATGTCTTTTGTGGTAGATAATACTATTAGTAGCTGCTAAAGGAGTACATAAGCTACCTACCATTGATGAACCTGAAGATTTCAACGAAGCCTTCCAAAAGCTTAAAAACCTTCTCTATGACAAATTATTAGTAAGTTAAAAAGAGACATTCATTTCATATGTTATTATATATAGTCATTAATTTCTTCAAGAGTTACTGAAACCTTGAAATTGAAATTCTTACAGGCTGGTGAGGTGTTATGGACCCCACAAAAAGAGGATGACACCCTTTTAGATCGTAAACTACGTAAAGACTACCCTCAGTTAGTTAAGTGTATGTTTGGTTCTGGTAGAAAGAATTGATTTTGATAAAATTGGTTTTAACTAGACTAATTTTGGTTAAAAGTGAGTTAAATGTAAATTGATTTGTGTTTGGATATATTAACATAATAGTGAATTCGTATTAATTCATGTTTGGATATTTTGTTGAAAATTGCTTTTGGTGTGTGATTACAAAATAGAGTTTAAGGACAATTGAAGGTATATTGCTCCTCTAGATTCTTGTATGTTTCCTTCACTTTTCACTTCCTTGTAGAATTTTTCAAAGGTTTTTATATTTTCCTTCATTTTCATCTTTGATTCAAGACTTTTACACATAGATCAATATCTTGTAATTGGTGAATCCAAATTGGATCCACATAAGTAATGTTGACAAATATGTGTGAGACTAATCAATTTCAGAATCAATTCATTTTGCGGTGTAAGCTTCGATTTCTGGCTTTTCTGGCTTCATTCAAAATCAATTTTAGATACCAAAATTGCATAGAATTTGTGACCCAAACAACTTTATAACAACATGAAACGTTTGCACTGAAATGCATGTTTGACTCATTTGGACGCAAATCTAAACTTACAAAATGAATAACTTTCTAGTTAAGTAACATGAATAAAACAAGTGGATTATGATCGGTTATTTTGTACTCCCTATGTCCTATTTTATAAGATTTCATTTGACTAAGGTACTGTTTGACCTAGCTTTTTTTCTTCTCAAAACTAAGAAACTAGGTCAAATAACAACTTTCAAAAGCTGTAGTAAAAAAAAAATTAGTTTCTATATTTTAGAAAAAAATTATAATATATTATCAAACATATCTTTTAACCCTATTATAATAAAAAAAACAACTTTAACCTTTTTTTTATATAAAAAAAAGTAAGATTTACTGACAAATTTTTATTTTAGTTACAAAGCTATTATTTCTAGCTTTATAGTTATAAGAGCTTCTACAACTAAAAAAAGTTGGGTCAAACGGTACCTAAATGCATTATTTATATGTCTTGTTTTGGCCGTATTTTTCTAAAAATGTATAAATGTAAATATTAGTATCATGTTTGATTTGTTTCGATGAATATTTATAAAATATCAAATTTCTATAATTTTTACTAATAGAGAATTGAATATATTCGTAATCAAAGTTATGTATTGGCATACGTGCAGTGATCAATAAGGTCTTATATTTTGGGACGGAGGGAGTATATTTTTCTTCAGGGGAGTGTTTGTTTCGAAGGAAAATTTCTCTTTTATTAAGGCACGCAACTAGTAGGTGTGAAAAGGATTTTAATAGATTAAATTAGAAAATTGTTCACTTTTTTTGTAACTCACTCTCAATTATAGATCTCTCACTCTTTTAATATCTTAAATTAGTCGGCATTTGTTAAACTTTTTTTCAATTTGGTTTCTATGTTGACATCCGTTTTCTAACACCGTTAAATGTGTTGATAGGAAGTGTTAAGTGTTATTCAACCAATGACATCACACAAGTGTCACGTAGTCACGGTCAGGGCCGGCCCTGCCACACATGCAACATATGCGACGGCATCGGGCCTCCAAATTTCGATAAAAATTTAGGCCACAAAATTTCGAGACCTTACATTATTAATAGTTATATATTGTCAATTTTTATTAAGTATTGCATTTGCATTAATAGACTAGTGGTAAGTTGTGATGTTTGTGTGTGCATGGTATCTGGTTCAAATCCCAGCCATTTCATTTTTTTGCATAATTTTAGCTCTATTTATTTCAAATTAAATTAAAATTGGCCTTGATTATGATAAATATATTTTTATGTTATTTACAATGATAATTATTGTGTCTTTAATGTTATTTATAATTTAAATAGAGCATGAATTTCAATTTTTTTTTGTGTAAAACATGATTTTTTTTTAAAAAATTGTATTTGTTTATTAATGGCTCATTTTAATATTTAAGTTGGGCCTCCAAATACTCGGGACCGGCCCTGGTCACGGTCAATTTAAAATAGTGACTAATTTGCCGATAAGTTGAAAATATCAGAGACTATTTTAAATTTTGATAGAAAGTGGGTGAAGACAAAGACCTATTTGACAATAATTGAAATAAATATTTGCAGAGAGGTCAAATTAAGAAACATTTGACAAAGACTAAAACTAGTTTGACATATTGAAAGTAGTTAAATTTGTTTTAGACTTCACTTACTTTTAAAAATTATTGGACCAGTCTTGAGTGTTATTTACGAAGTGTGGTATGAAATTACAAAATGGATGGGTGTCTGTGTTGTGTTTCACAAAGAGGGAGAATTGGAGGATTAATCACTTAGGTTGTTTCTCATGCATGATTCAGGGGTGGTTTACTTGTATTTAATTTGATCAATATGGAGAAAAAGAAATTAAGGTATTTTCCTTGCAATATCTTTATCGTTGATTGGGTAAAAAAATTAGAATTTTTAAAATTGTTGGCTTCGAAATGGTTGAGTTCGAAAGCACCGAGTTTCAAATACTCCATCGCTTGTTTGGGACTTAGCGGAACGTGTTTGTTACGGATGACGATACTCAACACCGACCACTTACTTGCATCAGCATAGTTGAGACGACCGTTAAGTTGATGTTTCAGATCGCATAGTATAATATCGATGTTGATCCTAAACAAAGTGAGTTTTCTCCTATTGTAGTAGACTGAGGCTAGATGAGTTCATTTCGACTAAATAAATGTCAATTTTTCTGTGTTGTGAATGAAAATGAAACAAACACATCTATTTATATGATTTATGGTGCGTTTTAGATCATACAAACTGTTAGTACATTTTAGACCACACATTAAAAATATTTGCGCACCGGCGTGGTTCACATGATAGAATGCGAACTAGGGGATATGGTTAGCACTCTATCATGCGAATTGTGTAGTTCTAAGATGCAATAGGTTCTGTTTTGTGTTATTAAACCTATTTTTTATAATCCTCAAAACACAACCGTGCAGACAAATTAAAATCCTTAATTAAAACATCAAGTAAACGCAACAAATTCTAAATTAATTATCCGTAGAGCGCGACAAAATTATCGATACAAATTATATACACCAACAAATTATCCATGGAAAAAAATTGTCTCTAGCTTCTCAGTAATCAGGCCAACAATGTAACTGCAAGATGTTGGGTCTGAATGATTGTCGGGACTAGGTGAGGTGCTCTCTCACCCTTGTTTTTTTCCTCCTCCTCATTAGTGTATCAATCTCTAATGGCATCAAGATCACTAATATCTTTAATCATCTATTATAAAAAAATTCTGAAAAGTTTATATTTTGAAATGATTCGTCGAGACAAAAAATTATGGTCAAAGTAGATTATGTGAATAGCGTACATGGTCAAACAACGACACTTAAAAGGGAACGGATGAAGTAATACACAAATTCTAGTTCAACTAGCATCAACGTCGAAATTGTTAGGTTGAACGTCATGATCGGAGTTCGAATCTTGGTCCCTCTATTTTGTGCTAGTTTCCAATATCTTGTCATTTACTCATTTTTTCTATCTACCTGATAGATTATACCAAATGTGTGTGAGTTTTCCAATGACTTATCATTCATCTATCTACAAAAAAAAAAAATGACTTTCATTTTATTTTGGTCAAGAAATAACTTTTATTAATCTTACGTATTTTGCCCTCTGCAATTTGGGCAAATGGCGAGTTTTGACTTTACCCTGAATAATGTTAATATCTAGTGAGAATGATAAAAATCATTAATAGCCTTTAGATCAAAATGTAAAGGTTGAAAGTAAAAGTCAATTTTTTTTTTAAACAAAAGGTGGTGTAATTAGGGTGCTACAACAAGTAAAAGTCAATTTTAAACAACACATGTAGTCAATTAATTCTCTACGTAATTCATGACTAGTTTCCACTGAAATCAAATTTCCCACAATTACACACTCTGATTAATTGATCTGACCTGTCTGATCTCTGATATAAGATCTTTTGGCTTTATAAAAGTGTACTCTCTCTGACCTTAATTATAAGCAAATTCTACTTTTTAGATTCGTTTGAATGTCAACGTATCTAAACTCACTTTAGGCCAAATACAATGATTTTTCAATAAATCTAAAAAGTGAAATTTACTTATAATTAAGGCCAGTAAAATATTTTAAACATAAATTGTTGAATCTCAAATCAACAATCATAATCAATGCATCATTTATCGACAACAATGAATTCAAGTCCGATACCACACAAATCTTTCGTCTCTAAAAAAAGAATATCTTTCATTAATCCGGATGATTATAAAAATGGACATACTAGTATGAGTGTTGCATTACAGAATCTGTTGAGATTTGGTTGAGGAGATTACTACAGAGCCATGATGACATGACAGTACCATCCACCAAATCACATTAATGCAAAACTGCTAATACCAGAAGGACACAAACGTAAACGTAACACACACGTTTCAAATCAAGTAAAATCCCTCTAATTAAGCTAGTCCAAATTCTTTCATTAATCCCTTAATTAACCACCATCATTATTACTAAAAATAAAGAACAGGTCAACCTACGATAAAACAAAAAAGGAAAACGACAGCTATAATCACTCAAACACACAGCTCAACATCACAAACAGTATAACTAACAAACAAACAAACAAAAACAACACACAAAGAACCGCATCGCCTCCATTTCTTTCTCATAATTTTCAACAACAAAACATTCAATGGCCGCTGAACCCCACCGACGTGTTGTCGCCGGTGACGTTGATGGGACAAACAATGATGAAACTTTGGCGATGTCAAATGATGAACAACAAGAAGAACCTTCTATTGAAAAAGGGTTTGAAGGAAAATCAGTACCTACATGGCAGAAACAGATTACTGTTAGGGCTATATTAGTGAGTTTGTTGTTATCAGTGCTTTTCTCGTTCATCGTGATGAAGCTTAATCTTACAACTGGTATTATTCCTTCTTTGAATGTTTCGGCTGGGTTGTTAGGGTTCTTCTTTGTCAAGACTTGGACTAAATTGCTTTCTAAATCGGGTTTTCTTATTCAACCTTTTACAAGACAGGAGAATACTGTTATTCAGACTTGTGTTGTTGCTGCAAGTGGAATTGCATTTAGCGGTAATTATATCATCTAATCTTAATCTATTCTAAATTCTAATCAACCCCATTTTGTTAATGTCTTATAAAGTTTTTATTTTTATGAAAAAGATTTGATTTTTATGCTTGATATGTGAATTCAATTCAATTGGGGTTACTGGGTTTCTTCTGGTTCTTTGGATTTGCATGTGTTTTCTTGTTTTGTGTATCATGGTGGTGGGTCTCACTGTGAGGTCACCACCGCCAAATCGTGTGTTTGTGTTGGTGGTCCCGTCACCCTTCCTCTGCTGGTTGAAAATGAAAAGTATATATTTTTAATTTAATTTAATCATAAGTCAATAGGAGTATATTTTATTGTATACTATTTGTGTTCCTTTGATTCCCTCAAGATTTTTATATTACAATACAAGAGATAAGTTAAATCTAAAACCATGATTTGATAAAAAGTTTATTGAAGTTTTAGTTTGTACTATAAGCAATTATCATATAAGTTTTTCTTATAGGCCATTTCTTTAAGAAAATGTAAAATAAAGTCAAATTGTTCAAATAAGCTATAAGTTGTTTTCATGAGTGTTACTACTAAATTCACTTGGGTTATTGGTGTTTGCTTGAGATGTTAGAGTGTGTTCCTCTCAATGTCTTAGATTCGATTCAACTTGGTGTCAATTTCGGTGGGCTAATCCATATAGAGAAAAAAAAACTCCGGCTATAAATGGAACCCTCACAAGTGGATGGTGGGATTGATCATCTCTAATTAGTCTAGACAAGTTCAAGTAATGTTGATTCAAAGAGATCATGATCGGAGGAAAGGAATGCTGCTAACTGCAAAATGTCCTTTTCTTAATCTATCATAATCATACAATGTGCATGTTTAAGAATTAAGTTTAACACGATAAGTAATAATATAAATATAAATGTTTTATAAGAACAATCTATCTAGTAGTAGTGCTTACATTTTGACTGTTTTGGCCTTATTCATGATGGTGTAATAAGATAGAGTTTGATTATTTTAAAGTTTGTCATGTAAATATACTATTTTGCCCCTCTTGAGAAGTTTGTGCAACTAAACCTTAAGTGCTAGCTACTACTAATTAACTCAGTTGGTCTTTCATGATTTTTAAGTGGCAATTACTTCAATTCAATGTTGATTATTGATTGGAATGAGTATATATTAGACCTTAATTTCAACTTGAACTCTGAGTTGGATAAAAATTTGATGCTCTAATAGTTAGTAATAGAGAAACTTTGATGCTTCCATTAAAAAAAAAAGAAGAGAAACTCTGATGCAAATTAAGACATTATTTGTTGTTGACACATATTCGTTGACTTGATTTGCTTATGTAGGTGGCTTTGGTAGTTACTTGTTTGCAATGAGTCCAACTGTTGCAAAACAAATTCCAGATGAAGCCGGTGCCATGGATGTTAAGAGTCCTGGTGTAGGATGGATGATTGCATTTCTATTTGTTGTTAGCTTTCTTGGTCTCTTTTCCGTGGTTCCACTCCGAAAGGTACAATAACTAAATAATGAATAAAATGTAACCAACAACACCCTTACAATATTGACCTTTTTAATTATTTGAATGTCCTGTTAGATGGTTCAACTGATTGAATCGTGAATCTGTACTATCTGTAGTTTGGTTATTTGAGTGGTTCAATTGCGGTTTTGTTCCAACAAGATCAATTTAAAATAGTTGAACCGTTACCGTAAAGCCTTGCCAATGAATCTAAGCTATTTGGTTATTTCATGTTGAATTGACATTTTGTTTTAATGTTCCTTGTTGCAGATTATGGTTATAGACTTCAGATTGACATATCCAAGTGGTACTGCAACAGCTCATCTTATCAACAGTTTCCATACAACAGAAGGCGCCAAACTAGCAAAGAAGCAAGTACGAGCACTGGGAAAGTTCTTCTCCTTTAGTTTCTTATGGGGTATCTTCCAATGGTTTTTCACTGCTGGTGATGCTTGTGGATTTGCAAGCTTCCCCACATTTGGTCTAGAAGCCTATCAAAGGATGTTCTACTTTGATTTTTCGGCTACCTACGTGGGGGTTGGGATGATATGTCCATATATAATCAATATATCCCTGCTGGTTGGTGGAATTCTTTCATGGGGTGTCATGTGGCCTCTCATTGATGCGAAAAAAGGAGATTGGTACTCTGCTGATCTCAAACAAAGCAGCTTACATGGTCTTCAAGGCTACAAAGTAAGTTGCCTTTCCACTTTTCAATTTTCTTTAGATTTTAGGTTTACATAGTAGGATTTATTTAAAGTATATGCACGTCAATGTAAACCAATTTTACACTGATATACATTAAAATCTACTATTTTGCCACATCATTCGATTTTGTGTTTTGAAATTGATAGCATGATATGGGAAAATGGCAATAGTTTCTAATCGGATGTTGGCGCAAAACCGATTCACACCAATAATGTATATCTATTAAACTCTTACATATATTGAATTATGCAATAGATCTTTTTTAGTGTGACTAATTTTCTGATTAATACTGTATTCCTTTGGTTTTTTCTTCTTCTAATTAATTGTGTATTCTTTAAATCACAGGTTTTCATAGCCATAGCAATGATTCTTGGAGATGGTCTATACAACTTTGTGAAAATTCTTGGCCGCACTCTTTGGGGTTTGTATAATCAATTTGCCACAAACGAAAGTGTGGCACCATCCAATGGTCCAAATGGTGCTCTTACACTTTCATACGATGACAAGCGCAGAACCGAGTTTTTCCTCAAAGATCAAATCCCCTCTTGGTTTGCTATTGCAGGCTATGTCATAATTGCAATAATCTCAACCATCGCTCTCCCCCATATTTTCCACCAACTAAAGTGGTATCACATAATTTGCATTTACTTGATTGCACCGGTACTAGCCTTTTGCAATGCCTATGGCTGTGGACTAACAGATTGGTCCCTTGCATCGACCTACGGAAAATTAGCAATCTTCACTATCGGTGCTTGGGCAGGCGCATCTAACGGTGGTGTCCTAGCTGGTTTAGCAGCATGTGGTGTCATGATGAACATTGTTTCAACCGCTTCAGATCTTATGCAGGACTTCAAAACAGGTTACATGACTTTGGCTTCACCGAAATCCATGTTTGTGAGCCAAGTTATTGGAACTATTATGGGATGTGTTATATCACCGTGTGTTTTCTGGCTATTCTACCATGCTTTCGGTACTCTTGGTGAACCCGGTTCAGCATACCCTGCACCTTATGCGCTTGTTTATCGAAACATGGCTATACTAGGTGTGGACGGTGTCTCCGCTCTTCCTAAAAACTGTCTCGTACTTTGCTATGTGTTTTTCGCTGCAGCTATAATTATTAATTTTATTCGTGATGTGGTCGGAGACAAATATTCCCAGTTCATTCCTGTTCCTATGGCTATGGCTATACCTTTCTACATTGGAAGCTATTTTGCTATTGATATGTGTGTTGGAAGCTTGATATTGTTTGTGTGGCAGAAGCTTGATAGGGCTAAAGCTGATGCATTCGGACCGGCTGTTGCTTCTGGTTTGATTTGTGGAGATGGAATTTGGTCACTTCCAAGCTCATTTCTTGCTCTTGGTGGAGTGCAGCCACCTATTTGCATGAAATTCTTGTCTAGATCATCAAATGCAAAGGTTGATGCATTCTTAGGATCTTGAATTTCAATTATTGATTGATGTTGTTGATTTTTATATTGTTGATGAAAATTATGTGAAAGGTATGGAGGCGATGTGGTGTTGCTGATTTTTATTCTCAAAATGAACACTTCATTTTGTTGAAATATTTTGTACAGCAGCAGTTATTTGATAATCACATTTGAACTTAATGGATATAATCACTTTTCTTGATGTTCTTATGTTGTCTCTTTATACACTATTGGTTCTTTATCTTTTTTTATTACAAATTATTATTCTACCTCTCAAGGCACAAAGTATTATCTACCTCTTTAGGCATCACTGAGTTTTACCATTGCCTCTTCAGGTATCAACACAATCTAGTTACTTGTCATGTTGAGGTTCTAATTGTTTAATGTCTCTTCAGACCATTTTTAACTAAAAGATTGTTGTAACTATTGAGTTGGTTATACAATTTTTGAGTTTGTATGTTAGTGATACAATATTGTATTACATGATAACTCTTTGAGAGAGGATATCACAATAATTTTTATATTGAATTTAGTGTGATCAACCCATAATTATTGAATTTAGAGAGTGCACCCCTTTATGCATTTCCATGCCATAAAACCATAAATCATACTATATCCCCCTTTCAATTTTCTTATTTAGTGAACTTTGTTTTGATCTTCAATTTACAATTTTTTATTTCAGTATTAACTCTGATTCTTAGGAGAAGAGATCTCAATAATTTATAGTTCGTCCATAGAATTTTTTTTACTATGCATGAAGTCTTAGATTGAATTCTCATTGGTAACCTTGTAAAAAAAAATCCTATAAAAAAAAATCAAAACCAATTTCCCTCTCCCTTGTTTAAAGACGAATTGATCTCTCTACCCTGTTGGCTCATTCAACATGTTTTATCCAACTAAACATGTAACTAAAATGTTTTTTACTAGGTCCCCTTGAGCATAACTTAATTGGTATGGATGTTGCATATAAGATGTAGAGATCGGAGTTCAAACTCCACTTAATTACTTTAAAAAAGTGAAATTCTAGCCGATATGTTATTTGAAAGAAAAAAAGTTTCTTATTAAAAAAAATTATCCAATAAATAGTCTTTCAAAATAATTTCTAGCTCTCATAGGGTTTAGAAATTTGGGTTCTTACGCGCATTTCCATGAATCCAACTATACATAATTATCGATCATAAACTTTTCATGCTCTCTTGATGAATTATTGGTGAATTAAAAATAGACTTAAATGCATTTTTTACTCCTCAAGTTTTAAAACTTTTTTTTAATTTTTTTTTTTTTTGTTTACAATGTTGGTAATGAGAATCGAACATAATATCTCATGCATACTACCCAAATTCCTTACCACTAGACCAAACTTAGTGACTTCCAAGTTTCAAATGTTTGATTTTAACTTCCTAAATTTCACAATTGCTCGATTCTGACGCTAAGTTTCAATTATTCGATTTTGGCCTCCAAGTTTACCCTTTTTTGACTATAAATAGAACTCTTGTGTTGAAGCAAAAAGTGAACATTAATCCTAACTTCTTAATCATAAATTGCGCCCTATCTCTCTAAGCCTTCATTCAAATCAGATGTAATGGGATTGAAGTAGCTCTGTTCGTGTGGTCTGAGTAGAGGCATCATTAGTTTGTTTTGATCGTGATCAGAAGCTGAACAAGCTGTTCAGCTGCAAATGTTTTGCGCTACAAGAGGTATAAACATCGATTTGTTGATTCAGTCGATCATTCGTAATAATCCATGAAAGAAAAAAAATTTAAATTTTTGCTATATTTATAATCATTATTTTCCTTCATAAAACTTCGAGGACAATACTATTACAAGTGATAGATGATTAGATCCTATGAAAATTTAAGGTTACAATCAACTTATATAGCCACAGTATTCAGTAGTTTTGTACCTTGATTGTACACTAAGTCATCATCACTGATTACTGCATGAAAATCACTTATTTGCACAAAGCATAACCGAATGAAACTAACACTATGTTTGGTTCTAGGGAAAGATTAGAAGAAGGAAAGAAAGTGAGTGGAAATAAACACTTTCCATCGTTTGGTAACACCACAAAAAGGAAAGGAAAGAAAGTTTATGATGGGACCCACCGAAAATTCCTTTCCCTTCAAGAATGGACGGAAAGTGGAAGATGTGGCAACTTTTTGGATAAAAAGACATAAATAACCCTTTTAAATATTATTATTTTAATAGTAATATGTAATGTTATGAGTTATGACAAAGTTATTAGCCTCACATGTTTTGGTATTGGCTCCTATTTTTTCGTTAAAATTCTTCTTGACTTCTTGTAATTAATTGAAGAAATTTGTATAAAAGGTTGACTTAAAATTTAATTAAAGTTGATAAAAAATTAAATAAAAACCCCCAAAAAAAAAATTTAGGCTATTTTTATCATTGTACAAATATACATCTTTCTTTTCTCTTACTTTTTAGTTTTCTTTCCTTTCACTTTCTCTTATACTAAACAATAAAATATCATTTCACTTTTCACTTACTTTCTCTCCTTTTACTTTTTTTTTCCACTCACTTTCTTTTGTGATCCAATATGATATGGTCGTATGTAGCACATGACTATTGGTGGTCGTAGTGGATTCAAGGCATTCTTACATAGGCACAAGGGATTTAGACACAAATTTAGGCGTGCACACGTAAATTTAAAAAATTAAAAGTAATAAAATAAAATAGTCACATCAATTAATATAATTTTAATATTTTTTCTTTAATTCTTTTCTTTGTTGTATGTGTGCCTAAAATAGATTTATTTGGATTTGTGTTCATATAAATATTTCTCAATGGATTCACTAAGTGCGACAATATTATGAAATTAATATAAAATTATAGGCTTAGAAGTAACATGAAAAATATTTTTGAACTTAACTATTAAAGTTATTCCGATGGGTAGGGTCGAAAAGAAAAATAAGATACCCTCTTCGGACTTATTTATAAGTAAATTTGATTTTTTTGGTATATTGAAAAATGGATGTATGTGGTCAAATTTTTCAATGTACAAAAAAAGTTAAATTTACTTATAAATGTATCCAGAGGGAGTATCTCTGATCATGAATTAAAAGTAGGGCAATATCTCCGGAATTAAGAGAGAAGAAAACAATTTAAATAATATTTTGCTGCCTTATTTCATTTCGTTATACTACCATCTTAGAGTACAAATTCATAACTTCAAGGTCCATGAAAATATAAAACGAAAAATTCAAATTATTGGATACATAATAACTATAACTAAATGACAACTTATGAACTTTTGTAGCAGAATCTTTTGGGTACACCAATCAAACACACGTACATATGCCGTTTTTTGAGGAAAGGGGTGTATTCTTCATTACACACTTCCGTTTCAAAGGTGATTGGCACATACTTTTTGGACAGTCAGAATCTTGATTACATTTTTTATTGACCACCGCTATAATGAAAAAAGATAATGAAAAAATGTTACTAAAATGAGATTAAAATTATCTAGGAAATAACTAAGAAGTTTTGAAAAAGGATAAAAATGACTTACCATCAACGTTCATTGCAATAAGAAATACGAAAAAACAGATAATAATCATAACATTAACAAATTTGACAGTTTTAGCCATATTTCTCCCTTTTGCGAAATATAATGTTTTATCCCTTTAAAATTTATAAATCTCATCGTTTTCTTCGATACATTATATATAGTTTGTAGCGCCTATGGAATTGTAAAAAATGTTTCTTAAGTGCATTAAAGTGTTGTGTTTGTCCCTTTAAACACTTATAAAGTTTACCCTTTCTTTATCACCAAAAAAAAAGTTTACCCTTTCTTTGTTAAAATTTGAATCATTATTAAATATCCCCAAAGTGCATCAAAGTGTTATCTTTGTCCCTTTAGCACACTTAATAAAAGTCACATAAAAAAAACTTATCAATTACTCCATCCGTAACAAAATATAAATAAAAGTTATATTTTAGGTTCATTATAATATTAGTATATGATTAATGTATTTTGACTATATTATAGATTAAATAAGTACATTAATCATACAATAAACCTAAAAATTAATTTTTGATTATATTTTGTTAAGGTGTATCATAATACAGTATATAGATATAATAGACCTTGTAATTATTAATTATTAATTTTTTTATTTTTAGAAAAAGATCGCAAAATAAATACTAGTAAAATTTGAACAAAATTGTTCCGATGAGAAATTTTTGTCCGACAAAAATAGGATTGTATTGGGAGTTGGGACATTCTCGGAAAATTCTTGTAAGTCAAACACGGTTCTCCAAGATTTGGAAACAAAAAGAGACACGTTTTCAAGTGCCTAGGCCCCTAGAGAGAGAGGGAAGTAAATGTACTAGTTCTGCAGTAGACAAGACAAGAGCCAAGATATAATCCAAGACTAGATATAATCCCTGGAATTAATGTCTGGTAATGCTTTTGATTTGAAACAACCAAAAAATTGAAAAGTAAATGCACTCATTTATCTTATTTTTTTGTAACACTTTGATTTTTTATTTTTTTTTGTAATATTTTGTTTTTTTATCTTTTATTTGTAACACTTTGATCTTTTATTTTTTTTATTTGTAACATTTTAGTCCTTTTTTTTGTAACAGTTTGGTCCTTTATCTTATTTTATTTGTAACACTTTAGTCCTTTATTTTTTATAAATAAATAAGATACGAATCAAAGTGTTACGAAAAAAAAAAGATAAAGGACCAAATTATTACAAAAAAAAAATAAAGGACCAAAGTGTTACAAAAAAATAAGATAAAGGACCTGTAGTGTAATTTTGCGAAAAATAAATTTTATAAAAAAATAATATTTTCGGGATGAAACAATTTCTTTTTTTTTTATTTAAAAAATCTTAATATCCAATTCAAGGATAAACTAATACTCGAAAACCAATCTCACTACTTGCTTGTGGGTGTCCTATTTAAAGTCAGAGTTTTTGTTTTGTATGAACTAGCCCAACAAAATTGACACATAAGAAAATTGAATATGAGACCTTGATAGAAACACACTTTAATTTACAAACCAACATCACTAGGTCGATTTAAGTGGGTTGGATGAAATAATTTTTTTTTTTTTTTGCGGTCGAACTCTAAATTACTACTACGATTTAATATAGTCAGTTTCTTTGACTCTCGGTATTTCCATTAGTATTTCCTTTAAAAAAAGTAAGAAAATACTATTAGTTAATTTTCCATAATAAAATTGTTTAAAATTTGTGTAGTAAATAATTTTAAAATGCAAAATATAGTACTTTCTTTTTTTTAGATACGGGGAGGGGAGGACACCACTCAGAACCTAAGGTGGGGTTCAATGCCGGGCAAAAGAAAAAATATAGAGATATATGGCAACTAATTCCCATTGAGCACCTGAAAATGCAAGATAGGGGCCCTCAGAATGAAAAGAAGATGATCTCTTAGAAAAGAGATCGACATGACTACCCACAATGGTTTTAACACAAAAAAATATTCAACACCCACTTTTTCACTCCACATTATTTTCTCTTTCTTCCACCTAATCATTCAACACACATTCAACTTTTACCCTCTCCAATGGTTTTTATATTCAACACCATACCTAGGGGTGATCGCGGTGCGGTTTGGTTCGGTTTTGAGCATAAAAGTCATCCTAACCGCGAGATAAAAATGCATGCAGTTCGGTTTGGTTCGGTTGATTTTTAAAAAGTCATCCAAACCAAACCAAACCAATGCGGTTTGGATCGGTTCGGTTGGTGCGGTTTAAAACATAACGATTGTACCGAACAATTTTAAGCATAAAAAAAAAATAAAAAATTGAAGTTCCAAAATAACATTGTAGTACCAACAAAAATTATTTATCCAAAATAACATTATAGTAACTTACAATTTTAAATATATAAAAAAATTGAATTTTCAAAATAACATCACGGTACCGATAAAATTTGTTTATTTAAAATAACATTACAACACCAAAATAAAATTTCAGTACAAAAAATAAAAACAACTTGAAGTTCGATTAATTTGGTCGACTGACTTGGTAATTGGGCATGTATATTGGAATATAAATATATTTTCTTTTACGATATTGGAATATAAATATATAATAGTAACTTAATGCGGTTTTTGCGGTTATCCGCGGTTTTTGCGGTTTGCGGTTTTGCGGTTTGCGGTTCAGTAAGAAAGCCATCCAAATACATCCAAACCAAATGCGGTTTTTGCGGTTTTCGGTTTGGTTTGGTTCGATTTGCGATTTTACTTTTGGATTGGTTCGGATACGATCACCACTTTCTCTACCCCACCACTTTCTATTTCATATTCTTATTTAAATTTTAATTTTTGTTTTTATGATTAAATAACATTATAATTATCGATTAAAATTAAACTAAAATAATACACTTAACAAAATTTATTTAAATTTTTTTTTTATTTTCTTAATTTAAAATGCAATACATCATACAAATAACGTAATTAATACGATACAAATTAACTTAAAATGCAATACAACACACAAGTTACATAATTAATACGATGCAAACTAACTTAAAATACGAAACAACACACAAATACGAAACTCATCTTTAATCCTGAAACATTCCAAATTTTGTCCATATGTGCTTCACTAGATCTGCTTGCAATTCGTGATGAGCTTTTTTATCACGGAACTCAGATCTAGCACGCACATGATTTGCAAAAGCGGGTAATACCTCGGTTGAATATGGTCGCGGTGCACTAGATCCACTTTCCTCAGACTGCTCAAAATCAGTCCAACGTTGAGCATATGAATCTCGCTCATCCTCAACAATCATATTATGTAATATGATGCAAGACCTCATGATGATACTCAGATCGGCTATGTCCCATAAGCGAGCTGGTTCACGGATGATTTTAAATCGAGCTTGAAGCACTCCAAATGCACGTTCGATGTCCTTCCGACATCCCTCCTGATATTTTGCAAATAACTTATCGGGTTCACTTTGAGGAAGTCTAATAGATTTGACGAATGTTGGATAAGAAGGGTAGATACCATCGGCTAGATAGTATGTCATATCATAGGGACGTTGATTCACATAGAAATTCACACTTGGAGTCTTTCCCTGTTCCACGTCATCAAAAATAGGTGAACGGTCTAGAACGTTTATGTCGTTCAACGTTCCCGGACATCCAAAAAAGGCATGCCAGATCCATAGATCATGAGATGCAACTGCTTCAAGGATAATTATTGTATAGAGTTAATTATCAGATAAGGATTGAGTGGTGGACACAATAATTAAAGCAAGCTGGGTGGTGGACACAATAATTAAAGCAAGTTGGGTGGTGGACACAATAATTAAAGCAAACACGTAGTACAAATACTTAAAACAAACCTTACACTGACATATCACAATAATTAAAGCAAACACTACACTGACTTATTCAATCACAATAATTGAAGCAAACACTACAGACAAATATTTAAAGCAAACACTACATTGATTGAAATTAATTATGGAAACAGTTCTTGGGCCAATGTGTCCAACATGGCTTTCTTCCGGTCATCGAGATTCTCAACAGAACTTAACTTTAGATACATTTTCATTTTCTTAAGTCTGTTTTTCTCTTGTTGATTGGAAACTACCAGTGCCAAATGTTCCACCTCTTTCTCCCTCATTTTCATGTAAGTATCCCATTCTTTGTCCACCACCTCTGTGGGTGTGGAAGCTTTCTTTTTTCCCTTCTTTTTGGCTGCATCCCTACCTATAGGACGAGCACTAGATTCGACAGAGTTTGAGCCACATGCATCACTCTCGTGAGATCTCTTAGATCCACTACTTCCAGATCCTAATTGACTACTATAACGTGGTTGATCACGGAGAGCATTCCATTCTTCAATTAAAGTGAACCGAACATTCTTCCCACATGCATATATTTCCTGCGCTTTTGCCAAAACATCATTCTCGGACCAACCACTTCCTTGGAGACGCTTAGCGCCATCATAAGCGCCAATCCATTTACTCAGTATTTTGTTCATATAATTAAAACGGTTTCGGCATGCAACTCCATCACGCGGAGGATCGAATGAGCAATGCTCATTACAATAGTCAGCAATTTGACCCCAATATGTTTCACCTTTCTGGTTTTTCCCGACAACACTGCTTGTTCCAAATTTGATCCACCCACTAATTAGCACCAAATTTTGTTCAGTGTTCCATGATGGTTGATGGTTTTTCTTGCTCATAGGAGTTGAATCTTCATTAGCAATAGTTATTTGTGTTGAAAATTTGGGAAAGTTAGTTGTACCACCACTCGAAAAAATTTCATTAACCATCGGCATGTAACCATTAAACGGGGGTGTTTGAGATGAATTTCTCAGCATAGTTCCATAATATGGATGAAAGTTTGGAACAAAGGATGATTGGTTGAAATTTGGTGTTAAACCAAAATTAGGTGTGTTTTGAGGATGTTGATTGAAAAATTGATTTGAATTTTGATAATTGTTGGGATTTTGATAATTGTTGGGGTTTTGATAATTGTTGGAGTTTTGATAATTGTTGGGATTTTGAGAATTGTTGGGATTTTGAGAATTGTTGGGATAATTAGAAGAATTGTTGGGATCCATTTCACTAAAAAAAGATTAAAACTTCAAAAGAAAGACTAATTAGAAAGTTAATAATAGATTAAGATAGTGAAAAATTTGGTTTTTTTTCTGTGTCCAAATGAAATGAACCAAGTCTCTATTTGTAGAGAAAAAAAAATCATGAATTTTGGTATAAAAATTAAAATTTAAAAAATTAATTTTCAATGAAATAATTGAGTTCAAAGGATAAAAATCATAAAAATTGCCCGCCCCAATGAGAAGCAGCCACGTGGCCTGCTTTATCCACAAGATGTTCTCTCTCCGCGTGAAACATTTAACCAGATGCATCTTCCGCGCGTGTTGTGCACGCGCCAGACAGGCCAAATAAAAACGCGCCACGTGGCTGCTGAAGCAGGTTTCAACTGTGTTGAAAATTTTCATCATCTCTCTCTGCCATATCAGATTCAACACTTGCTTGCAATGGTTTCAACAGACTTTTGCATATTCAACACAATGGATTCAACACCATTGTGGGTAAGAGATTGACAATTCGAAAGTTATTAAATATGGTGTGAGTTTATCTCTCTCAACCGGTTCAGGTGAAAGGAAAGGGTGATCAATTTGAGGGGACCTAGGGCATAAAACAAATCGAATTTCAATGGAGTGGTAACCTGACCTAGGACGTCGATCTAGAGTTAACGTAAATTTCACTCACTACATTTAAATTTTATAATTAGTACTCCTTCCGTTCTAATATGTAAGATCTACTTTGACTAAATATATTATTCATTTATCTTATTTTGACTGCATTTTTTTTAATAACATATGCATGTAATTGTAAACATTATCATATGAGATCCTGTTTGATTTATTTTGATGAGTATTTTAAAAATATTAAGTTTTTATAATTTTTCCAAATAGACAATTTAAGATATTACTCCCTCCGTCCCATTTTATAAGAGCTGGTTTGACTAAATGATACTGTTCACTTATATTGATTTGACCATATTTTTTAATAATATATAAATATAAATATTACCATAAGATCTTGTTTGATTTATTTTGATGAGTATTTTCAAAATATCAAGTTTTTATAATTTTTACTAATAGACAATTGAAGATATTAATGATCAAAATTGTGTGTTGAAATATATACAATATTCAAAATAGTTCTTATATTGAAGGAGTGAGTAGTTATCAAAATTGTACATTGACGTATGTACACGGATCAATTAGGTTTATATTTTGGAATAGTAGTATTGGAGAGACAAATACTATAATAACATTGGAAACCCAAACAAAAGTCGACATAACACTTTGCAACGTCTAAAAACCCAATTCAATGATGTTTTGTAACTTTTGTTTTCCCTCCCTCCCTCTTTTTCTGCCTTGTGTTTCCACTTCCATCACCTCACTCTTTATTTAATTATTATTATTATTATTAATTTTTAGTATATTTAATTCTATGAGCGTTTTTGAAACAAAAGAAGTGGAACAATCAAACACAAACTGCTTAAATGGAATTAGAGCAAGCAAAGGAAGAGTTAGAGATTCTTGAAACCCTTTATCCAAATCAACATCACTATCTTAAACATGAACTTAGATCTTTAATCACTCAACTTCAAAATACTACTACTCATTCCTATTCCCACCCCCTTCCACAATACAACACCTCCCATCTTTTCTTAGACACTGAAGGTTCATTTTTCTTCCCCTTTTTCATATTCTTCTTGTTGTACTATTATATATAGTTTTTGATGTTTTTTTCTATGTATTGCAGAATCAACCAACTTGGAACAAACAAAGAAGATTCAACTTGTTTTACCAGAAAGAGAAGTAGTGGAGAAAGAGAAGAAGGGTGCTAAAAGTTCTGATCTTGAATCTCCAAAGAGTTTTGTCATGAAACATTATCCAAGTTCAAAGAAGAACAAGAGAAAAGATAGGGTTGATTTGGTTCTTGAAAGGGCAGAAAATTGTCTCAAAAAAATTCGACTTTTCAAAAAAACCTTATTTTCTTCTTCTTGATTTTACTAACATTTTAGTGTTGTTAATTGTTAGTATTATGTTTAATTTAATGGATATTAGCACTAAATAGGTTAATATATTTTTTTAGTTTTTTTTTCTTCTTGCAAAAGACAAATGAAGATGTCAATTTTGTTCATGTGAATGCTGAAAAGGAGCAACATTAACAATGGTTTATGGTTCATATCTATGTTGCAGAAAATACTTACTTTATGAAAAAGACAAAATTGGAGCGTTTTTTTTTAAAAAAAATAAAAAGTTCCTTTTTTTGTTAGGTGAACTATAATGGAAGAATCAGAGGGGTTAGTTTTAGCCTTTATTAAACTAAATGCTGATCTGTTCTGTTCCTTTATGATACATTGGTTTGGTTGTTCAATTAATCTAAAAAATAATTTTTGCTTATAAATAAAACATGAGGGAGTAGATAGTTGGATTAAGTATACATGATTTGGATTTTGCATTACTTTCTACGTTATTTATATGTTATGACAAAAAAAAATACTATATGCACTGAGATTGACTCTATGGTCTATGCATCTTAGTTGTTGACTTAAAATTCAACTGTTGAAAACATCTGCAAGGTGTACAATACAAAATCAGATTCCCCAAAATCCAATTGTTTTACTAATTTATTCTTTTACCAACAATCAATTAGTCCAAGTGATAAGAGTTTTAGTTCCCTTAAACATGTGGTTAGATTTTCTATTTTTAGTTCATGCGTATGGAGAAAATTCGGTTGGAAGGGGAAAATCCACGTTGTGTGCCCCACAGCTTTCCCGACAATAATTCGTCATTGCTAATGATAATGGAAACTTCATACCAATATTATGGTTTAAAAAAAAAGTGTTTAACTTTATAGTCTCACATTGTCTCAAATAAGATTATAGACTTAACTCCGGTAAGAGTGATTTCCACAATCTTTTTGTTTAGCTTCAAATTTGTGATAATAGAATTTGTTTTATTTTACCCTACAAAAAAAGAGGAATTTGTTTTTATTTTTAATCATTGTAAGTTTGTAACATTTGTTTAGGTTAGAATTGATCCATGTCATTTGATTTTGGTCTCTCAAATATAAATTATTTAAGGAATAAGGATTACAATAAATGGCACAAAGTAAAAAAAGTTGAATACTCTTAAGGATTAAATAAAAGACGTATGAATGTCTGATAGCTAAAATAAAATAGAATGAAATAAAAAAAAAATAGTATATTTCACGTTTAAATAGAATGAAATAAAAGATAGCATGTTTGTTTCAATAGAAAAATGTTATGTTCCATTTTCCTTAATTTATGAACAATGAACAAATGGTTCTCTATAGAAGCTATAAGAATTTTATAGATAACAGAGAAACGAAAAGGTAGCAGAAAACAAAGGAAATAACAGATATCTTCATCCTATTTATCATTATTTTGTTTTCTTGTATTATTTCAGGCATAAAAATATAACAATTTTGATCTTATTTCAAATTGGATAATTTTAATTCCCTATTTTAGAAATTTTGATTAACTCATTATATTTATTGAAAATGTGTAAACATAAGATATGTGAAAGATAAAAAATTTAAAATTAAAATCTCATAACAATATACATATCATGAATTAAAACACAAAGACATGCTAACTCTGTAAACCTGATAAAAGCATAACCACCTCATTTATCTTCGAATAATTCAAAGAGTCTATCATCAAAATTAAGATGTCTTAAATGAATAGGCTTTTCATCAAAATAAACTCCAATAGCGCTTCCTTCTCGACAGCAGAAAGAAATATTCATTCGGACTTTTGGGTCTCGCCTCATGTCACTACGATCCATCAAAGAAAATACAAAAGTACATCTTCTTTTAATCCAAAATCAAAATAAGAATTTTGAAATACTACCAAGATGACACCCAAGTAAGTAACATTTGTCCTTTGTGCACATTGGTATCCTCGAGTATGGTTGAGATAAATGACCGTCTAGAGCAACGATGTTTTTTTTAGTAATATGTATATAAATAAAATATAAAATATACGAAGAATAAAATATTTAAAAAAAGAAGAAAAAGTAATTAATGTTTTTGATGTTTCTTGTTTAAGCATTGAGAATAATATGTTTAAATAATTTAAAAATTTTAGATTTATAATTATAAAATAATACGGATCCCCTAATATAGACCCCAAAAGAAAGGTCCTGCGATGAATCTCATTATATGACCTACTATAACCGGTCACGATATATATAATAATCTTTTTATTTATCAATATTCAACTTATGTACAATTATCTCATGCTTAAAAAGTTGTTCCCCGCTTAAAAAAAATGATAAACTTCAAGTCGAAGATATATCGTTTCCTTTATTATTAATTCAATTCAATTAGCTAAATGGTTTATTGTGTTATTTTCTGGTGTTTGAGAGTAGAGAGACTTGGCTACTGTGCTTCGTTGGTGTTGTGTTGTTTTGATTTGGAGGATTTGTGTCTAAGCTTGTTTTCCCTTTTTGTAGGTAGCCAATTTAGTGGCTTTATGTATTGTCCTGCTAGTGCAGAGTGTTATGACATTGTTGTTATTCAAGTACATTTTGGGATCATAAGTGAGAATAAGACAAGGGTCAACAAGATGATTTGTGTCTTCATGAACAACAACAATTCCTTTATGGTCATGAGGATGCATCAACATAGAAAACATCTTCTTACTTCTATGGTGAAAACACAACTTCACAAACCCAACAAGAAGAAGAAAGATGAAACTTTTTACGATTATATATAGGAGAAATGAAAAGAGATAGAGACGACCCATTTGGTGAAAGAGGAAGAATAAAGGGAAATTGGGAAATGGGTAAGTGAAAACAACAAAGACCGGTAACAAATTAAAGCAAATAAGAGACACTTATATGGATAGAGATTCAATGAGAATGTAGATTTGAACTCGGGATCTCAACCAATGACTTCTTATTGGAACCATAGATGTATGGAAAAACTTCTTTAACCATTTTTTTTAATAAAACTTTTTAACGATGTTTAAGGGCAAAACTATAATTAATTCTTTTAACAATTATGCTTATTTAAATTTATAAGTGACCTTTTGCAATTTAATAGGGATGGTACTCATAAAAAAGTGTCCATAATATTAGGGGTTCCCATTAGGATATATGATTTATATTTTTGTTTAAATCTTTTACTATTTATTTGTTATTTAAAGATTTAAAGATATGATTTAAAAATTTGTAGCTCTATAGAGTCGTATATCTATGAATAATAATGAGAAATAGAATATAAAAGAATATTACAGTATTTTTCATATAACAATATATCTCAGGAGTCTTCTCCATATAAACATAAAAATATATCCAAAAAAATTACGCAATGATACATAATTGATATTAGATAAATAATACATAAATTTAACAAGGGTTAGAATTTTACAATTATTTTCAATATCCAACATATATACAGGGGTTTCGAAGGGTGTTCGGAAGGAGCGACCGCGCATGGCACGAAATTTTTAGTGACACAAATTATATATATTCAAAATAATTACACATAAATAAAAATCAAGCTGGCAAAAATAATTGTGCCGTTAATCCTTTTTGTTAAAATAAAAAATCATATAACTAATATAATACTTTTTAGGATAAACTCATACTATAATTATATGACTTATAAATCCATAAAAATAAAAAAAATAAAAAATATGACTTATCAAATAAAAGGGACTCCAATTTCATAATTTGAATAGATAATTTAAAATCTTAGGGATGGCCCTGCATATATATAATAGATTATCACACGACATTATGAATCTAAACGTCATTTAATAGATGAGAAATTAAGGAGAATGAATTATGTTAAAAATATATTTGTGCATGTAGTTGGTTGTGTTTTTTATTATTGATATGCATGAATCTAAAATTCATATTTAATACATGAGAATGAGAGAAAATTAAATTTATATGATTTACTAATATTTAAACTTTTTTGTACAAAAAAAAAACTAATATTTAAAATTTAATTATTATTACTTTAATTTAAACTTCATAATATATTGGTGGTTTGTAATGCATGTAGTTTGGTAATTGAGATGCATGACTTCAAGAGTCATATATAACATTTCCTATGTTCTTTTTTAAGTGTCGTTTGACTACATATTTAGCGTTCATATTTAACTATCGTTTTAATATTTTAATGATAGCATGATAAGATTCATCAAATATACTTTTTGTCAATTATTCTTATTTTTTCAATAAAACTAATTAATGCTATACCATATTTTTGGGTACATAACATATTAAATTTATTGGAAAGAGAAAATGTATGCAAAAAAAAAAAGAGTTTATTGGTGGACTAAAACAATGGTATCAAGCGAAGAAAACACATTTCGCTAATTTGGTTTTACTATTCTAAAACGACACTAAAAAAGGAACGGAGAGTACATGAAAAAGAGGAAAAATCAAGTGCATATTATTTATCTAATATTCATTTTTAAAATTTAAAATCATTGTATTTTTTTTTTTACCATTTTCTTTAATTAAGATTTGTAATACTAAAATGGCTTAAATATGAAAACGGTCCCTGCAATTACGGCTTGTTTTGATTTTAGCCCCCGCAAAAAAAAGTTTGATTTTAGTCCTTGCAAAATATCAAAACATTTAAAAATGTCCTTGAAGTGAATTTTTGACTGACATGTCAAGTAGTTGATGATTTGGCAAATACTAACTAAGATTTTCGATTACGTGGAATTAACATGTCATTTTCAGGTATAAAAAAATAAAAAAAATAACATGTCAGATTTTAAAAAACAAAACAAAATAAATTGAAAAATAGAAATAGAAAGTTAATAAACTTACAAACAAAAAAAGTTAATATATTAGATTTAAAAAAAAAAACAAATCATCAAAATAGAATAAAGAAATCATGCAAAGAAGAAAAATACAGTTTCTATTCATCTTCAAACCGCAGAGGGGTTAATAGGGGTTAATTGAAATTGAAAGTTAGGGTAAGAAAGAGTTTTTGTTCATCTTCAAATCGCAAAGTTCTTATGTTGTTTGTTTTTGTTCATCTTCCTCAATTTCATGTTCGTAATTTCGTTTTCTACTGTTGGCTTTGTACATCACCATGGGTATTTGACACCCACACATAGGAAGCTTTTATGCAACAAAAACTGAAGAAGACGAACCATCTTTGCTACTCGACATCTTCTTTCTTCTTTGCGTGATTTGTCCTTCAATCGTAACTTTGATTCAGGAATCCTAATTTTAGCCTTTTCTTCTTTGCGTTTTTTCTTCTATGCGTTTTTCTTCTTTATGTGATTTCTTTTTTTCTATTTTGATACATTTTTTTTTAAATATATTTTTAAATCTAATATATTAACTTTTTTTAAAGTATATTGGCTTTCTATTTCTATTTTTAAATTATTTTTTTTATAAATCTAAAATGTTATTTTCCATCTTTAATATTTAAATGAAAATGACATGTTAATTCGACGTCATAAAAAATCCTAGTCAACATCTGCCAAATCATCAATTACTTGACATGTCAACCAAAAATTCGCCTCAAAGACCTTTTTAAAAGTTTTGATATTTTGCAAAGACTAAAATCAATTTTGTCTTGCAGGAACTAAAATTAAAACAAACCGTAAATACAGAAACCGTTTTCATATTTATGCCTACTAAAATTTAAAGTAAAATTCTTAATCAGGAGATCCCAAAACTTAAACAATTACTTAATATTCAACAACGGCCAGAAATGCACACTTATCCACATGATTTGTCAAACAACGATAGTCGAGGCTAGATTTTTTAGGTCACAATATTTGACCTCGATCACTTTTATTTACACGTTAATCAAAATCCAATAATTTGTGTTTAACACTCTTTAGACGGGTTAACAAACATACATCCGAGACACACAATTTCTTCTTTGCTGTAATCGCTTGCTTGAAGAAAAGAAAGGAAGCACAGTCACTATTGAGGTATTAAGTGAATCATAGACTAACTTACAAGTTTAACAAGAGAGGTCACCATTCATTTAATATTGGCCAAAACACCAAAAATCTTAGGGCCGACTCTCTTCATGCACATATACAACTCGACAGCTAGCACTCCTAGCCAAAATAGTACAATACTTATCTCAATACCTCCCTCCCAATGCATAACAGTCCCAAAATTGAAGCTTGACTTCTTGATATAATGCTGCCTGTGTGCTTCCAAGTACACAAATGATATAAAAGGCTAAGCACCAACACCACTAGATTGCTAAGCACCCAAGACATTCTGCAAAAATATAACCAAGGCAAGGAGCGACGAGACATTACACCTACAACCTACCTCCATCAATGCACTATACCAGCTAACCAACGCTATTGATATTGAACAAATTACCAGAATTACACCAAGGCATACCCTTGGGTTTAAACACCATTGAGAAACCAATTAAAAATGGAGCCATCCGAATAAGCTATGAGCAACTTTAATGGCTTATCTTCTAAAAAATTTAGGATCAGAGTTCACTAGATCAGATCAATAGATAACAAATGTCATTACTTCAGGTGGAATAAGTGTCGTTTATAAGTTATATTTTCTTCCAACAAGTAACAACTCAATTAAACCTCTAAGTTGATCTGTACTAAGACACAATAAATTATCTCACTGCAATTTTGGTTTGAAAATTAAGCAGAAAAAAAAAATCATAAATTGAAGACAGTAATTATTCAATTTTACAGATTTGGTTAGAAGTAATTATAACCTATACAAACAATAAATGTTGTGTTCTTACAGATGTTGAGCAATTATTTTGATAGTAAACTACTAATATAAAACCAGTTAGGTTCTAGAAATGAGCAAGATTGAATATGATAAATGTAAAAGACAAGCCAAACTTGCTATCCACACAGAAAGTAGTGCAAGCATTAAACATCTGTTTATTGATATCTGGAGAATACATTCTCTAAGTAGTAGGATATACTCATTGCTAAAATTAAGAATTCTAGTGTCATATACCCTTTACTTGTTCTCCAAGAATAATTATATGACCAATTGAACCATAAAAAATTATCAGAAATTTACAACAACCAAGTATAAAACACATAAAAGTTAGCCAATTCTATGTGCACAAGTAAGACATTTCCAGCATCATTTGCATGCTAATTTATACCAGTAGATACATAAATCACCATAATAAATCAAACGAGGAACAACTGACTTAATGATCAAACAAAGTCAACATGTGCATGGTGCTAGAGAAATGTTTGCTTGTACACGTTAATGACGTAACAACTAATTTAGATTGTAAAGATGGATCAGATTATTTGGCTTGATTTCTCTAATGAGAAACAAAATTCGCACAGATATTTCAGCTTCGATCATCTGGGGAAATTATCTTCACATCCATCTTAAAATACAATCATATAATAAGCAATCAAATAAATACACATAAGGCAGTAAATACTCACTCACAAAACAGAACATTCAAACATTTAAATATTTTATCATAAATATACAATTTAAGAATGCAAATTGGATCAGATTATTTGGCTTGATTTCTCAAAAAAGAGAAACAAATTTCGCACAGTTATTTCAGCTTCGATCATCTGGGGAAATAATCATCACATCCAAGTCACAATGAAAATTATGATATGATTATAGCATTAACAACACCTATAACAGATTAATATGTTCACAAATTATACATATATTATTAAAACATGGAAAATAAAGAAAAGAAACACTTCATAATTCAAATCAAAAATATCAATATTTGTATAGGTTTTAATTAGTTCTAGAACAGAAATTTTCATCAAAGAATAGCTATTCAGACGGTAATTCCAATTCAATCTAATCCTCATCAGCTTCACTGAAAAGACACCAGCAATATTATGAAGACAAAAACTTATGTATAACCTCAAACAAATTCTAAATATTGAAAGTACACCAACTAATACAAGAATTTATACATGATAATCCTTCCTATGTATTTTTTAAAAAATGTGGCTGGAAAAAAAAATTGAAGCCTCAGTACCACAGCCAAGAAATTTACATCAAAGTTATTCAGACGGTAATTCCAATTCAATTTTGTCATCATAGGCTTCACTAAAACACCAAACACCAAAAAAAAAACTAATTATATAGAAATGTAATCGCAAAAATCGGCTCTGCATAATCATAGTATATAAGATTCACAGATTCCTATCAAAATGCGAAACAAATGACAAGCACTCTTGATTTAGGTCCAATATATAGCTACCAGAGACGTGGCATCAGACCAAACTATAAAAACAAAACATTCACAACAATAAGATCCAAAAACTAATATTCTTGAACTGTTTAACTAACATGGATCAACGAAATTGAGATGTGTGTGCTTCCAAGTACTTAAATGGTAGAAAAGGAAAAATACCAATACCACTAGATTGCAAAGAGCCGAAGACAATTCCGCAAAAATAGAACCAAGGGAAGGAACGACAAGACACATTACACTTACAACAACACTACTGATACTGCACAAAAAACCAGAATTACCACATCTGAAATATCAGCAAGGAAGGCCCTGAAGTTTAAACACAACCGAGAAACTAGATAAATATTGAGCCATCCGAGCAAGTTATGAGAAACAATATGTAGATAACAAAGGTCATTAATAATAGAACCAAGATTAGAGATGTTTTTTACTATAAGCAAAATATTAGTATAACAAAACTTCTTAGTTTTGTCCTAAATTAACCCTTAAAAATTTCACTATGTTTTTGCTAAATCAAACCAACTTTGATCATTCCTTATACAAATACCAATTCACACCTTGTTACACAAATTTGAAAACAAAACATCAATGTTGCATTTATTGAACTTACATGTGCAAGGCTTAGTCCACACAAAGAATGGGGAGTCCAAATGTACTAACATGTAAGCTAAGCTCCAAACATGTTGATCATTTTAGCTCTTGAGCAAATTGCATGCTCTCTTCCACCCCATTTGATTTGTCTAGATAACATCATCCCAAATTTAATTGTTTCTTCGATTCTAAAGACTCGACGTCATGAAACTAAGCAAGCCTTGTTTGTAAGTTAGTTTGTCAATTATATTTTCTTCCAACAACTCTATTGAATAAGTTATGTACACTTTTTTTTTCTTTGCAAGAAATATATAATCTTTTTACATTCAATTGCTAAGAATAAAAAAAATAAAAAAAGTAGATAACCTTTTTTCTCTGATTATTATTCATCCATTCATCAACTTCTATAGAATATGTAAACACAATCTGAGGTACTATCTGAAATTTTGAATGACTTTTTATTAATTGTATTAGGAAAGTGACATTCAATAGGTCAAGTTAGTTTTCTAAGAGGGAAATCACAACACATGATTCTGAAATCACCAAATAGATCAATGTACTAAGAAAAAACAAAAAACAAATTATCTCACTGCAATTTTGGTTTGGAAATTAGGCAAAAAAAACAAAACAATCATAAATTGAAGCCTCAGTTACAGCCAGAAATTTTCATCAAAGAATAGCTATTCAGACGGTAATTCCAATTCAATCTAATCCTCATCGGCTTCACTAAAAAAACACCACCAATATTATAGAAAACAAAAAAACTTATCAAAGTATCACAATTTGTTATTGTATATTCTTTCAAAACATTGTCACAAAACTTATGTATAATCTCAAATAAGTCAATCCAAACAAATTCTAAATATTGAAACTACAACAACTAATACATAAAAAAATAAAAAATTTGAAGCCTCAGTACCACAGCCAAGAAATTTACATCAAAGATATGATATTCAGACGGTAATTCCAAATCAATTTTGTCATCATTAGCTTCACTAAAACAACACCAAACACCAAAAAATAAAAACTAATTATATAGAAATGTAATCACACAAATCGGCTCTGCATAATCATAGTATATAAGATTCACAGATTCCTATCAAAATGCGAAACAAATGAAAAAAGCACTCTTGATTTAGGTCCAATCATAGCATCTCTGGTCAGAGCTAATATATAGCTACCAGAGACGTGGCATCAGACCAAACTATAAAAAAACATTCACAACAATAAGATTCAGAAACTAACATTCTTGAGGTATCTAACTAACATGGATCAAAGAAAAAAATTGTTTTAAAATAATGTAATTTTTTACTCTCCAATGCAATATATCTTCAACTGTGAGAAGATGGAAGAGAGAATTAGGGTTTCTGCTACTCTTGAGCATTGCCTTCGTATTTATTTATAGTAGTTGTATTAGGGTTTAGGCTTGGGCTTCTATTTTGGAGTTAAAATGTTGAGAATGTCTTTTCGCACCCTCTTACTTTCTCGTGCAGCCCCTAAATTATTAATCTAAGGGTCCGTTTGGTAAAAATAAGCTATAAGCTAGCTGATAGCTGATAAGCTAGCTGATAGCTGAAAAGCTAGCTTATAGCTGATAGCTGAAAAGCTAGCTTATTGAAATTAAAGTGTTTGGTAAAATTAGCTTTTAAAGTGGTTATTGAATATAAAATTACATAATTGATAGTGGGTAGTTTATTTTTTAGAGTGGGTAGTTATTAAATTAAAGGGTAAAAATGGAATAAAGTGTAAAAAGCTATAAGCTCAAATGCTACTTGAAATAGCATCTGAAAAAAAGCTATAAGCTAGTACAAAAAGCTTGTTACCAAACACCTCTAATTTTTTGAAACAAGCTTATAAGCTCATATAATAAGCTATAAGCTAGCTTATTTGTGTTACCAAACAGAGCCTAAAGTTAAAGCATTGCAAAAATGCAAAATTTGGTAAAATACGGTTTGCATACTAGAGTTAGAACATTGTTCGAACTAAAATGAAAAATATTATCATTGGTCAGAATTTTGGTTATTTTATTTTATATAAATTGAAATATTTTCTTCATTTTCTATTTTTCATCTTCCTCTCGTCTCTCAATTATTTTCTTCTATTTTTAGTATTTTTTTAGAAAAGTTTATCAGTTGGTGAGGGAAGGGAAGTGAGACATTGTGTCGACATTCTCATTCTAGAATGTGAAACGCGTTCTAACCCTAAAATGTAAGGGGTATTTTTAGAAAGTTTGTGGGCTCGAGAAAAAGTAAAGAGGCACGGAAAAAAAAATCACTTAAACAACTTTTTTTTATGTGTGTATAATTTTTAAAAACCGGACTAGAGATCGAATCCATATATCTATCGACATTTAACCGTTACTGAGAATAAGGTATAAGACTTATAAGTCATGACAAAAACATTTTGACCACAATTTGATATATCTATGGACACAAAAAGAAATTATTTGAGATTTTTAACCCTTATTTTGTTTAGTTCGTCAAAAGAAGAAAAAAAAAACCTTATTTTGCTTAGGATTTTTTTAGTAGCATAGTGGCCAAAAAATTTATCTAAAGATGAATAAGTGGAGTGTCGGCGGCTCCGGCACCTTAATTTCTTTTTATAGTCATTTTGTTTAGGATTTTAACTTCTAAGAGCATAGCATAACAAGTCCATAAATAAATAACACGTCCATCCGTATAACAAGTTCATTCATCATTGCATAGCACAAGAATTTAGAAATGATTAATCAGGTAACAATTGAACACTCCAGTTGCTTTATGTCCTTGAATTTTACTTGTTTGTGTTGGAAATTCAAGTCTTTCTTAGTAGTAAGTAAGATATCACAACACTTGAAAATTTAAGTGTGGGGGGTAACATAAAAGAACACAAGTTGCAGATGTTTGAGTCCCTGAATCAATTGAATTATTTAGTCCGAGGTTTGATTCTTGGCCAAAAATATATGTTAAGAGAGATCATTCCCTTAAATGAATCTTAGTTAACTCTACGGATTAATATCCACACAGGACTAACTTGGTATACCAAAACAAGGTTATATAGTCTAAGTATTGCTTTGTTGTGTGTTTATAGAGTGTGTAGATAAAACTAACAATACTTGAGATTGAACAAATAGTATATATCATAGCTAATCATAATTTGAGCGAGAAGTAGCTCAAAGAATAGAATCAAAGTACAAGACAAACTGTATATATCTCAAAGGGCTGATGGAACACCTAATCCTCCATCCCTTTGTTATTAAAATTCCAAATCATTATAATATTATTACAACTATGACACATATTCTACTAATTAACTAGGTAAAAATAAATGGATTTGTAATCACAACCCTGTGACTGCACGCAGTCGGCCACATGAACCGGCTAACCGGATGTGGCTACACAATCCATATCCCAAATGAATTTATAGCTTAAGCCTGAACTTACAACTACTATTTGAAATGCTAATATCATTATCAGCACCAAGGCTATTCACCACAAGTTTGCACCTAACATGAAATTTGACTCTAAAGATCTTCAACTTACCAAGCTTAACTCTCACATTCTGATTAACCTTAATATCAAGGGGGATATTACCTGCCTCTGCAATCTGCTGCTGCAGTGTATTTACTAAACCAGTTGCATCCTGTGTTTGACCTGTTAAAGGCAGATTAAGTACGGTTGTATTTCGATGACCCTGATAGAATATCGGCAAAGACCCTTCACACAGTTCTGTTTCTTTATACCAAGCACTTATATGGCTTCCATTTACATAGTATATTCCAATCTTCTTATTCGGGTTTCTAGCAGTTACTGTCACATCGAACGTAACAAACAGATTGTTGTTATCAGTAAGATTGAACTGTGTTATTCTGAGTCTGTCAACTGAATATTTAGGAAGCTTTGGTCTAAAAGCAAGGTAGAGTGTTCCAACGGAGATGGAAATTGCAATTATAAGAATCAGCAATATGCTGATGGTACAACAGATGAACCTGCAGCAGCAACTTCTTCTTTTCTTCTTTGGTGGATCATAGGTATGCCTCACTGGAAAGGGGCGTTTAGGAAGAGGTGGATTGAAATACTTGTGTTGCAAAGGATCGCGTCTATCGGATTTTGAAGTGTTTCGAGGATACAAAGGAATTGTTGGTTTGGTTTGTGCCTCCAATTCATTATCAGGGTGAATTCTCTGATGATCTGTCATCATTTTTTGTTATCAGAAAATGTTGCTCAAGAAGTTAATGTGATCATTTCAAATGTTTGACACAGTTTGTTTTTATATAGGTGGATCAATGGTGTGTACAAAGAAAGCAGGTGGGAACATGCATACGTATAGGAGGAGCAGGTCATTGCATATATGAAGGCTTTTGTTTTTAGTCTTAGCCCTCGAATTATCAGGGGCAGGGGACTTGGTAATCTTGAATTTGACGAAGAGTTAAGTAAAGTCTAGTTAAAGATTATTTTATCAATAGAAGGGGCCCGGATGATCCGGAGTTAAGCCTAGAGGTAAGTAAGTCTATCCAATATTCCAATAGAGCTATGCTATTTGGTACGGGAACAAAGCATAACGAAACAGGCGATGGATAGAAAATAGCTATTATACTTATTTTTAATATAACAAATACAACCCGAAATTGGCTTTTGGAGGAAAACATGGGATGTGGTTAGTGTTTTTCTTACCTTTTGTAGATTTAGCATTCGTACCAAACGATATTTTCCATTCCAATATTTGATAATTCAAACTCGATACTCATTCTCGTGTACAATTTGACCTTAACTGAAACTAATTTACCACTTGCATATATGATAGCTTGAACTTCCCATGTTTGACTTGGAATGGTTAAAACTTAAAAGGCAATCATCACTATCAGCTTCAGTTTTGTATGGATCATCAATCACGTGGCAAATATTTAAAAGTTGATTCACTATATTACTAATGAAATATGGAAATGTCTTCGAACAAACTAATACATTTAATTATTTAAATATTATTAGTTGGGAACAAAAAAATACCAATATTATATAAACTAATGAATTTAAGAGAATTGTGGTGTTTCTTTCGTGCCAATGAGTTTGCTGATTTCAGTGTTTCTTTCTCGCGCTCGTGGTGCTTAGCCCCGTTAAATGACCATCCCTCGATCTGGCTTTTGATTAGGGCTAGGTCGCTTTCCACACTAGGATTTGTCCATTCAAATATTCGTATCATTCCTTGATTTCAGACTACTTAGCTTGAAAAAGTCATATCGCTTGCTAGAAAAGATAAGGAACCAACTAGAAACTTTTAAAAGATAAGGGGTCAACTTGAAACCTAAAATAAAGATAAGGGACCAAAAATGCAATTAAGTCTTTAATAAACTAATTAGGTGATTGTAAAAGCAATGCTTCTCAAATCATTTTAATTGACATTTTCTTTTTGGTTTCATCAATTGACTTGTTATACGAAAGACAAGAAAAGAAAAAAAGAAACAATAAAATGAATAACAAACACCAAATTGCTTGTCAAAAGAAAGAAAAAAAACACACACACACACCAAATTGTTCAATTTCTATGCATTGGATAGAGTCATTCTCATTAATAAAAGAGAGCAACGGATACAAGTTATATTCTCTGAAAGGAACGAATCAAATCAAATCAAATCATATATAATTAGGAAATGAGTTTAAAACTACAAGTGTCACTATTTCAAACATAAATTAAATTTGAGTAAAAAAAAAACTTAAATCGAAGTGAAAATACATAGTCAATGAAATTGAAAGATACATTTTTTTTATGAAAAAATTTAGAATAAGGTGATGATGCTGAGTCCAAGACAAAAAGAGAAATTAAAATAATTTTTGTTTTTCGATTCTCCCCTCGTATAATAAACTTCTACTATAGTATTGCTCTATAGTAAAAGAGTTATTGCACATTAGTTAAATATAATTTTTTTACACATATCTAATTATATTTTACTATTGTGTTATTTATTTATTTTTACTAGTAATAAAATATTTAATGAAATACGTAGTTGAACATATGGTAGGCTTGTATTTGTTTTTAAATACTCCTACTTCTTTAGAGTCTTATCTTACCTAATCCCTAATTATCTGATCACGAATTTCATCATCTCTCAAGTGTCAAATACAAGCTAGATTACTAAAATATTATCTTCATTGTTAATTTGTCTTTGGAAATCGTCTCCTCTTACTTTTTCCTTTGTTATGCTGAACACTTGCTTTGTTTGAAAAAGCCTAGGGGGTGGTTGAACACCAAAAATAAAATAAATACATCTATATTTTAGTTTTTATCATAAGACACTTAATTATCATGAGTTCGATAAAAATATGGTATTTAATAAAATATTACGACGGTGTTTGATTTATGTAGTTGATTACATGAGAGAAAAACTTTTTTTTTTTACTAAAAATGGTATTCATTCATTCAAATTGAAAATACATAGATTCATTATAAATTCAAAATTGCTAAAAATTGAAAAAGGTGAATCTACAAACAATCTTGAAGCACAATCGCAAGAATCGAAAGAAGCACATGACTATGGAGGAAGACCGACAAATTTGTCACTTCTCTCCCTATACGATAAACATATTACACTCCAATTATTCATTAGTGTGTTATCCCTGTTGGTGACAATAACCTTCGGCGTGTTCTCTTTACACTTAAAAAAATTAAGACACACTTGTAGAGCCCAAGTGAAATTGTCCTCTTTTTCATTAGTTAGAAAAGTTAGCCCAACAAAATACATCTTTCTAGTAAAGGTGACACTGACTATCTTAAGCAACGACATTGTGTACCAGTTGGTTTTATATGTGAAATATCCATCAACAAAATAGTATGAAAAATGTTTAACAATTTCACACAATCAGGATGTGTCCATAAGATATCTTGAATAGTTGTAGACTCACTAATCGTTCTAAAATTTTAATATTATTTGTGATCTTCAAAAAATTTCAACAGTTGTTGCATTTCAAACCTTGTACCCCTAATGAACTTTTTTTTTTTTTGTGCGCATTGAAAACTTGCTTAATTTTATTCGCACTTTCTTTACTTCGATATTTTGAAATCCATATATTCTAGTTGTGACCAAATTCCTTGTCATCTTAACAACAAGCTCCTCCTCTTTCAGTTTTAAACGTCTGACAAGAATATGACTTTCTAACTTCTTTCTCTATCTTATGAATGCACAAAAGAATGAGTTTATAAAACACACTACCTTATATTTGACACCAAATGAGCGTAGAAAATCATCGTGAATGAGAGTATATTGATTTTAGCTAGTGTATAAAATGAGATTGAGTGTAGATAAAAAAAGTGATAATACAAATAGATAATAACTATTGTATAAAATGACTTGTTTCTATAAATAAAAAATTACCTGGTTTGAATTCTACGTTTCGAAATCCACCGATCGAAAAATAATTTCCAAATTGAATTTTGGTTTGAAAAGTAGATTCTCAACCATGTTAAAGGGATAAAATAGAAACTTTCCAATCAATGCAATGAAGAAAAGAGCAAGTACCTGAAGTTCCCTCCATAAAATAGCAGACTTGAATCCGTTGTGGTAATAAATACACACATTTTCACACTATATTCAATCATAACCATTGGTGTGAGATCAAACGGTTTATATTACATATCAATTTTAACACAGTTAAACGATTTCAATCATTCATCTAAAACGGACAGACTGCTGAAAACAATAATTGCCGACGCACTTCTGTTGAACGGTTGAAAAGAGTCATTGCGTCAAAACAAGCTTCATAAAATAACCTAATGCTAAGTGTATGTATGCTATCACAATGAATATGTCATAATCACGGTAATTCACCGTAACTTTTAAAAACTACAAGCTAAAATTACTATAGATTAGTAGTGATTCCGATGGATACGTAAGTAAAAAACTGCCACCTCTGGTTTCCCAAGAAAATAACAAAGACACGTTTAACGGTACGATGCTTGGTTGAGATTAGCTGAATCAGCAGCAGCATTTGCAATTAAGCAACTTGGCAGTTATAACAACCACAAATTTTCCGGTATCACTCACTTCCGTCGTGAATGGCGTCTTCGTGGTGGTGCTCTTCTCCCTTCACCACCCTCACCCTAACAACCACCACCCGCCACTACTCTTTCACGACTCACACTCCTCAATTACACATCAACCAACTCCCTTCTTCTTCTCGCTTCTCCACCACTCCATCTTCCCTTCGATTTAGGGTTCCATGCTCCAACAACAAAACCACCGGCAAATCAACGGAATTATCCACCGATACCGAGTTTCTAGGGCAAGACGTGGAGTGTCTCCTAACCACAGAAGAAGAAGAAGATGGAATATCAAAGAAAAAAGATGAATCATCGAAGAGACTGTGCTTAGCGGAAGGGTTATGGGAAGGTGCTGTGTTGATATCACCATTCTTCTTCTGGGGAACTGCCATGGTTGCAATGAAAGAAGTGCTGCCGAAATACGGTCCTTTTTTTGTTTCTTCTTTTCGTCTCATTCCTGCTGGGTTTCTTCTTGTTGCTTTTGCTGCTTCTAGAGGAAGGCCTTTACCTTCTGGCTTCAATGCTTGGCTTTCTATTTCTCTTTTCGCCATCATCGATGCTGCGTGTTTTCAGGTTTGGATTTTTTTTTTTTTTTTTAGCTCAATGTACCTTTCTTTACTTTATGGAAAATGTGTAAGTTGCTGATTTATTGATTGATTTGCATTTGTTGTAATGAAATAGGGATTTCTGGCAGAAGGGTTGCAGAAGACATCAGCTGGTTTGGGCAGTGTATGTTTGTAGTTCATTTCTATGGCAATTATAGTATATATTAAGAAAAGTTTGTACTTGTAGTATGATTAATGTGTATATTTTGTGTATGACTAAAACAAAATTGTCATTAACCAAGACATTGACCTCAAGTGATTAATGAGCTCCCCCTAGGACGAATTGTTCGAGAGAACCCGAGTTCGATTCCTGGTGGGAGCAATTCTTGGGCAGACTTTTCTTTCCAATGTGACTTGTATTAGTGGACAAAAGTTGTACTGTTTTTGCTGTTTTCTTTGGTGTTTATTATGTCTAGTTCACGTGTCTTTACCAGAGACTACCATATATTTCTTATTTAGTGCACATTGGATGGCTGTTTAATGTTGAATCTGATGAAATTACTCCGTAAAATGCTGTGTGTGTGTGTGTCATATTGATAGAATTGGACTAGTGGAAAAGTTGTTTTGTGTTGATTAGGGTTCTAGATTGCAGTGAGAGCATGAATTGTTGCTTGTTTTGACTATCTAGCGTGGATATGTGGCAGGTTATTATTGATTCACAACCTTTGACAGTGGCTGTACTTGCAGCTTTGTTATTTGGTGAATCCATTGGTGCTGTTGGAGCTGCCGGGCTTGTACTTGGTGTCGTAGGACTTGTGTTACTCGAGGTATTTTAATTTTGGTTTTAACCAAAAGGATGTGTCTTAATTCTCATACCCTTTAAGCACAGCCCAAAGTTAGTAAGAAAAATCTTTTGCATATAATGTGGATTGTGGAAGGATATTTAACGCTGTCCGCAAAATACAATCACCTAGTTGATTTTGTAATTTTGAATATACAATTTCTCTTGTACGCTACTGGTTTCATTTAGTAAAGTAAACACTACTGGTTTTATTGCAGTTACCTGCCCTATCATTTGATGAGAGCAACTTCTCACTGTGGGGAAGTGGGGAGTGGTGGATGCTTCTTGCAGCTCAGAGCATGGCAGTTGGCACTGTCATGGTTCGCTGGGTCTCCAAGTACTCTGATCCTATCATGGCAACTGGATGGGTGCGCTTCAAATCTCATCCTCACTCGAGTTTTTGATAATTATATGCTATGAAACATAACTGAATGATTAGTATTCCTGTTTCCAATTCAAATATCGACATGCATTTCTTCAAATGTACAAAATCATAGCTATTTTCCATCATATTTATTTTTGCTTTGTTTTGAGTGTCATGAAGCCTCTTTGCATTAGTACAGTTTAGAACCAAACAACATGTCAAATTTACGAAAGTGTGAATTTGGATATGTTGGAGTCTAATATAAGATCTTGATTATAGTCGCAGAAATATTTATTTCAGCAGATGTGTCAACAATAAGTTTGTATGCTGAAAGTAGTGGAATGATGATTATATAGGTGCGACATTCATATGTTACTATTTTTACAAATAATTCTAACTGTTTAAAAAAAGAGGAAAGGGAATGTGAGAGGTATAATCGCTGTTTAAGAACTCTCTAGAAGCTTGGTTCAAAATTTGACTATCCTCTTTCTTTTGCAGCATATGGTTATTGGTGGTCTACCCCTTGTGGCATTCGCAATTCTTAACAATGACCCTGCTGTAAGTGGGAGTCTTAAAGAGTACAGCTCAACTGATGTATTGGCACTCCTCTACACGTCTATTTTTGGAAGCGCTGTTAGCTATGGTGTGTTCTTTTACAGTGCAACTAAAGGTCTGTATATCTTTCTGATCACGGTCTCTCTTTTCTTTGATGCGAATTTTCTTTTACAACCATTAAAATATTTGAATTTAAGCCTCAATGTTAAATCCAAAATGGTTCATTTCTTCTTCCGCATTGCAATCACCGTGTTATTGATGCGTCTTTATCTATTTTGTAGATTTGCAGATTTGAAGTTTATTTTTGTTTTCAAGTTCCATATCAACCCATAAAGAATGAACCATATTATTATTGATGTTGCATTTGTGACATGCACTGCAGGTAGCTTGACCAAGCTCAGCTCACTTACATTTCTAACCCCAATGTTTGCCTCAATTTTCGGGTAAGACTGCCTAATAATGGAAAATAGTCATTTGATTTTAATGCTTTTTCTGATAGTGATATAGCACTTCTTTACCTGTAAGGTCGTTAATCAGGAGAAAAAAGCGACCATCTTTAACAGCTAAGAATGTTTTAACAGAATAACAACCCAGTGTCATCCTTCATAATTTATTGAAGTATTGTGCCTGCAAGACCTTAACTTTTTTGCACCTTTTGCCACCGACATTTTTTCTAGCCAAGTCAGATGTTCTCTGTCAAATTTCAGGTTTATGTATCTTTGTGAGCACCTTTTTATACACATTGTTTCTTTGGTATTTCAGGTTTCTGTATCTTGGTGAAACCTTCTCACCTGTACAGCTTGTTGGGGCCAGTGTTACTGTAGCTGCAATATACATGGTTAACTTCAGAAACACTTCAGAATGAAATATATAGTCAGTTTTCGACTGATTCTTTCAAACCTAACCCAATGAAAAAATGGCCGCGAATCAAATTGGGAAGGGTAATGCTTTTAAGGAGAGAAGTGAGTGATGTGATCTTAAGCTTGCTATCATGCTTTATAGTGTAAATACAATTTTGATTAGTTGTTATTTCAGGCGTTGAGCCTCTTTCTCGACAATGTATAGCAGAAAATTGCAAGTTCCCAGAGTTGAACACAAACCTTGTACAAGGTAAAATTTGTTTCCATAGAAATTTCTTGTATTGCACTAGGAGTCTAGGACTGAATAAGAATGTATAGATTATGACTTGCTTATGGCAAGTTTTGTAAATGTGAATTGTTGATCACACAAATGTAATACACATTTCTGGTTAATTTGTGATATATAATGGATTTGATTCTGAATCCAAAAGACAATTTCTTTTATAGCATTATTATTGGATTTGGAGGAATAAATATGCAGAAATAATATATGCGGCCATTGTTGTATATTATCTAACTAGCAACACCATTCTTATACTGTTAGCTTATAGTATGCATTATCAGTGTTGTATAGTTGGTTGATAACTTTAGTCTTATAAGTTATAAGCATGTGCTCATGGGTTCCATCACTATTTGGTGGTATGTATAGAATATCACCTGTCAGGAGAGAGCAGTTCATTAAATGAATCTTCACACCTAGAAAAATTAGTCTCTAACTTCTAGTTGAAAATACTCTAGACAACCAAAAAAAAGTTTATGTATATCGGTTGTAATTTTTTTCCTGCATATTCATGTCAACAAGAGAAAGCTTGTGATGATGGTCTGGCATAAAGTTTGTTCTCCCCTTTTGGAGTGTGATCTTGGTAAGGTTTTTGAGGTAAGTTAATGATGATGCCAATTTGAAGGTTTGCTGGGGCATTCTTAATTCTATTTTAAGAAGCAGTGGTCTATTCTTCTCCGTATTTGGGTTCTGCGAGTTGCTAGTCCTCTTAATTATCACATTTCTTCTTCCATTTGCACAACACCAACAGAGTTGCTAAAGGCTCTCCTGATTTAGCATCTTGTGGAGGCATCTTCGAAGACTATTGGGGGTGTGGGGGGGGTTCTGTCCTAGGTTGTTTCTTTTAAACATTGGCTTCTCCTCTATCTTTCATGTTGAGCTTGTGGGTACAATATTGCTATTGAGTTGGCATGTGAAAATGGTTGGAAGAATCTTTGGTTGGAGTGTGGTTCTCAACTCACATTTTAGCTTTAGTTTCCTCGATTTTCAGCTAAGAACGGTGTGGATAAAATTGCTTCTATGTGTTTCTCTTTTCCTTGATTTCCATTGGTGAGATACCGTTCCTAGAATAATTAGTGACGATATTTACTTCTGCGTAGTAGGCTTCCATAATTATAGTTTAAATAAACAAGATCAGATTATGAACATTTGTGTAATCCATACAGCAGCTCATTTAAGGAAACTTTGAAAGAACAAAAATTACAAAATCAATCTGTTTCCTGATAACAAAAAAAGATTTATATTAATTGCAACCCATAATGCCAATGAGTAGTGACATTGCATTTCCTTGACAAACTAAGTGTAAATAGATGTATCACACTATACAGGATTTTCCTTCCAGCAATAAAGCAAACGTATAAATTTTTCAATTTCAACTGACTCTATACTTAACGTGCAGATTGAGAACCTGGTGAATTGCCAAAACCTTCGTTAGAGGGAGCTCCATTTTGAGAAGCCCTAAATAAATGTCTGCACAGATCACTAAACATATTTAGCAAAAACTATAATCTTAAAAAATCACTTCTGAGATAGCCCAGGCTTCCTTGAATGAACATGATTCATCAACATCATTAAAGCTTTGTAAAGGACTCTTCTGCATGGTTTCTTCTGGAGAAACATCTACAAAACCTGTAATAAATACTATATATCAGGATTTTTTAAAAATTTCACGCAAATTAGTATGGGCGCACTTCCTATTTTGTATAATTCATAACAGTATGTTGCAATTGCAAATCACTAAAAAAGTGAACCTGCTGACTACGATTATAGCATGTCAGTAAGAATAAACTAGAAGACAAATCTGCATGTCGACTAGTGACGCATTCAACAGCTGACCAAACCAGTTGATTCCACTTTAGGGAGCACTCTCTAGTTTGTCACAGGATACTTACATGGAAGCAAAGCTTAAAAATAATGCAGTAGCATACACTCACTCAAGCTATTATAAAGTTCATAACAAAGAGAAAGCTACAGGTATTCATGGCAAGACTAATAAAGCATCATATAGTAGGCTGAGCCAATTGACAACAGTCGTTGAAAGACACACCATGGATAATATTTATAAAAAAATAAAGACTTTGAATTGAAGTTCACCATATATCAATTCAAATTTTGATCCAGCTTTAAAAGACATATAAAACAATACTAAACCACATAAACAGGCCATATAATAAAACTGTAGTGCGAAGCGACAAAACTTTTACCAAAATTCTTACAAGATATACCTCTCATAGTGGACACAAAATTACCAGTATAAATTGCACATGTAGTACATGTGATCCAACAAGAAAGAAATGGGTGTGCTGAGCTTAGATTATTAGATTGTGCGTGACCAATTTTTGTGGGTTCATCCTATACTTCCACTTCATCTTTAACATTGGTGAATGGGCCTAACACTGCTTCTACTTTTGTTGCAGGTATGTCTGCTGTGACAGTGAATTGAGATGCACTTTATGCGGAAATTGCTTGAGAATGTGAACCTGCAGACCTAGAAGGTGCAGCAGGCCTTGCACTGTCAAATTGATTATTTTGTGTATCCATCTGGCCCATCATCAAGGTCTTCAAAGCTTGTTGCATTGCATATTTCTGAAAGCAGATTAAAACACAAATGTTGATATTGTACAAAAAGGGTACAGAAAATTCCAAGGCTGTCTTTTGAAGTTCTACTTCTACAAAGAATCCACAAAAGATAATGTTTGACTGAGCAATTATTGTAACTTCATGAAAAGACTTGCCATCATTCTGACAATAAACCATTCCTCAACTTGATATGCTCCCAATATCTTACAGTAGAACTCAAATGACAAACCGGTTTACACCCATGCTTTGCAATAAAGTGGGACTCACCTTCCATGTAGCTACCTGCAAAAGAATATCCCTTAATATATCTTCAACATACGGAGAGAAAAAAACTCAACATTGGTAAATGAAAGACCGAGTTTTGACTATGGTTCTCACCAATGAAAGTAGAGTAGAAAGCCCAACACCAACACCAATCCAGAAGAGCAGTGACCCTCTAGATTAGAAATAGGGTGAACATATAAATAGAATGGGCATATATATGCTCAAAATTAATAAACAAAATCAAATAAATAAAATATATGTTTAAAAATCACCGCCATATCACCGCCATTTCAAGTAGTTGACAATCATACATGGTATAAAACATCTACAAGAAAATCAAAATGTGAAAGAAAGAACTGTGTGATTACAAGTCAAAGGTGGAGGTGGTAATAACTGGGGTGTAACTCCAACTGATGTTGTTTCTCGACTACTAGTAGAATGAATGCTGATAAAATTGCACTATCAGCATCCCCGGCACTGTATTCCCAGCAGCAGGTATTACTTATGCCTCTTCAGAGATGAGTGTAAAACATTGACATACATTCAATTTGTACGGGAAAATGTTCATTGATCACAAAGAGAAGGGAAAATGATATACAATTACAAATAGCATTGGAAAAAATACACACACATAATGCATTTTAATTTAAACTTAAAATGCAATTAACTTCAATCAAACTTGGAATTGTAGTACAACTAAACTAAAAATGTTTTCGTGATACAATAAAACTAGACAAAACTAAAAATGTTTTCATGATACAATAAAACTAGACAAAGTTGTAATGAAATGATGCTTTAGTCAAAAGATGATAACGAATCAATTTTTTGCATGTTTTCCCCTTGTTCAACCTCGTTGCTACTGTTTCTATCCTGCAACTTGGAATTAACAGCAGGTAAACCCCGGCGTTCTAAAGAAACAAGATGAAGTAGCCTTCTTCTTGCATCATAGACAGGATTTGGGTGTATCAAACACCCTCGTTCATAAGCTTCCCTCAGGAAAACAGTGTGCCTTTTTCCCTTAGTTGACAAATAGAAGATCCCCGGGTGATCCAGGAACAGATCCCTTATATTAAAATCAATCCCAAACCAGTTTTTAAAATGGCTTATCTTCTCAACTTCCACCATCTTCTCCACTGTCAAACTCAGAAACTCATGAACAATGGACACTGCGCGTTTCTCCATTGCCACCATTGCATGCTTAGACGATTTCTTTTGCTCGCTGACCACCTCATAAGGCCCCATATAAGGTAAACTCTGCCATTCCTTCACCTTGGCTCTGAAGTTCTTGCTCAACCGCATCCCTGGAGGATACCGGTGTTGGAAACTATACGGCATTTCCATGCTATTAACACTGCAATCCTCTTTACAACACTCAATAACCCTCCAATCCTCAACAGCAGCTCTAAAACCATTGTTGGGAACATCACCAACCAGCTTCAACAAATGAGTATTCAGTTCATCCGCATCACAAAGCTGAAAAATACTAGAATTAGCAGCTATAATCGAGTCCTCAAAATTATCAGGAAGGCCAAGCTCCCTCCAAACCTTGAAAATAGCTCTAAGAGGAACAGTTTTGGAAGCAGACATGGACAATATCCGAACAAGTCTTTCAACAACAAGAGGCAAAGAAGCATTAATGGCCTCAGCTTCCTGACGCGAGACATCAAGAGCTGCATCAGTTAACCTGCAAAAGGGCTGCAACTTGGAAGGCTCGTAGTAAATGTTGAAGATGTGAGGATACTTGCGGAGGAAGGCAGTTGCACCACGGTTGAGATGGAGCCTTTGTGAGAGATTGGATAGGAAATCAACAGAAACTGATTGGTTTTTGGGGTTAGCAAGGATAAGGTCTTGAATGGCAATGACTTTGAGAAGGTTCTTATACTTATCCATTAGTTTCTCAAATGTGGGGTCTCTAGCTCGCGATTCTACATATTGGATAGCCGTTGTTTTTGATCGAATGGAAATGGAAACACCGAATGATTGTTGTTGTTTGTGTTTGGTTAGAAAGTTCACAATATGAGTGCCCATTACACTCATCAACCCGTTTTTCATGAAAACTCGGCTTGACATTTCGTCGAACACCTGAGGCTCAATTGTTATCGACGGATGGAAACAGATGGAATTGTTTCAGAGGACAAGTTTATAACATTATGGGGACTAAAACGAAGATTTTTTTCATTTGCTACCGTGATCTTGCAAAGGAGATTGATGCCGTGGCCATCCTATGCAAGCACTGTGACACTGCTTGCTCCTCTCAAACAGCAAATTTAGTGGCAGAATTGAGCAAAAACATTTAATAGAATGGTTATGTCTTTACGAACCGAGTAAAGAAAAGTGGTAAATAAAGAGGATTGTCTCTTTACCTTTTGTATCATAAGGAAAAAAAAAACTTTGTTATCTTTTTAAACTACAGTATCATTTTTTTCAAGTAAATAAAAAAGAAAAAACTATCATTTTTTTTGTGGTGTTACAAAGTAAGAGAAAAACAAAGAAAAATAAAAATAAAATAAGTAGTATAAGCTAAATTGTAAGTTTATCTCTGAAAATGAGGGACTCCAAGTTAGGTAAGAGGCAAATTTAGTGGGCAGAACACTTTAAATGTGATATCTTATTTGTCATAAAATTCGTGCATATATTTTATTCGCTAAGAGCATGGTGTAGCGTTATCAGTCTTGTACAAAACATTTATAATGTGAAGGATGTCTGTAGTATAGACGTGCAAGGTATTATCTCATTCAATAGTGAATAGTTCAACAACTTTCAAACAACCTCTCTCACAAATAATGTTATTATAACTTTTGTTGTGACAAAGTTCAAGTCCAATTTGGATAGCATGCAGCTCATCCAATAATGTATCGCCTCCAACTTCATAATGAGAAAAGTCAGCCACTCAACCCCCTTCGTGGTTGCGAATAACTCCTCCAGCACCCAAGAACAAAGAGTACTCTATTAGAAAACTACCATCTATATTTAGTTTGAGAGTACCTTCCGGAGGAGGATTCCAATAAGTGAAGACTTGGATAGTAAGTCACGCATTCATCTTGGAATGCAAAAGTCTTATGCACCACCTCATGAATATGTGTCAATGTTGGTCCTAAAAAATAATATTATTCCTCCAACATCAAGGATGCCATAGACCTGTAACAAATAAAATTGACGAGACATGTCATAGAGGCAAAGCTTATTAACATTAGTTTGTGAGAAAAAATTATGATAGCGCACCATATCCAAACGAAATCAAAGCTCTCTGGAATACGGATAATCACTTAACAGGAAGAGCATTGTGAAAACAAAGCCAAAGAAAATGCTAAAGTTTTGTTGATACTTTAAGACGCCAGAGCTAATTCATGTTACAATTAACATCCCAATATCTATTATAGTATCCACTCAAATAAGTATAGACACCCTGTTAGGATTTTTGGGTCACAATAGTAATATTACATGTGTTAGGGCCATTATGTAATTAGCCAAAGCATCAGTGGTCTAATTAATAATATATAAGTCTATGGCTAAAAGCATAAATATCATGAAAGACAATTTATTGTGTAGATACCATAAGTCAATATCTAATTTGATGAGGGGCCAAATTAGAAAATTGAAAAATAGGAAATAACTCTAAGGTTATTTATAGGGGTTATGGTCCCCAATTGCAGAATAACGTGAAAACGGCGCTCAGTCAAAAAGTTCTCTCTTCATCCCCATCAGAAGAGGTTTCAGGAGCCAATAAGGAATTCTGCGGTTGGAAGATCACACATACCCGTGACCTTTGATCATCACATATGGCGAACTCAAACTCAAGTATGCTTCTGCTTATGATTATGATTATGTTTTATTTCTTAATGATTAACATGATCGACTCTAGGGTTTATGAATCAATTTAATTCTAACAAGTGGTATCAGAGCCACTCATGTTTGATCATTAAGAAAATAAAGTTTTCATGCCTATTTGGTTTTATCGGCATGTTTTTTTTTTTTTTTGGTTCGGTATCTATATGCAGGGTTTGGTCTAAATTTTTCAATCAACGTTCATGACATAATTATGATTTTGTTGATTTGAGTTTCAGTTTCAATTTTTATTATTTGGCAATTACGATGCATGTTGATGTTGTTTTTCGGGTTCAGTTTCGATTTGTATATGAGTATAATGAATTCAATGGTTTTAATTTTCATTATACACTGTGTGTGCATCGTATGAAGGGTTTGTTTGTTTATATTTATTCTGTAGCAATTGAGTTGCCATCCTTATTATTTTCGGTTAGTTTCTCCCCTTATGAACTCAAGTTAAAGTTATTGAGAATTAGACAAATCTCTGTCAATTGATATGGTAATATCTTATGCATATTCTTATAACTTTTGCTCAAGTACTTAACTATTTTTATGCGATTATGGTTTCCGGTGGTTCTTTTGAAGCATATATATATATATATATATATATATATATATATATATATATATATATATATATATATATATATATAATTTTATGTGGTGAAAATTTGTGACCATATCTTGGGGATCCTATCTCAGGTTTATATTGATATTGGTTGTGTTATACACCCATGTTTCGGTTTAAAATTGCTAATAGATTTATGCTGTCGTTTGGCAATTTGTTTTTCGGTTTCTTTTCCTTTTCTGTGTATGCCAGCCATTCGGTCTCAAATTGGGTTTGGTTTAACTTTTGATTTCAATTGTTATGATTTTCGGTTCCTTATTTATGACGAGGATTCAAGTCTAGTCGTGGGCTGCCATTTTGGTTTCAAGCATGAGTGAACTCAAGTTTTTTTTGTTTTTTGTTTTAATAATGATTCGGTTATGTACGGTATGCACTCAGCGTTTTCTTAGTTTTGCAGAATGAAACAAATAGAGTTTAAGTTAAGGTAATCTTTTATTTTGTTTCATTTATGCTGCAATTTTCTTTTGGTTCAAATTGATCCCATTTATTATGTCATTTGGTTTTATTCATTAAGAATTGATTTCGGTTTTCTATAACTTTTATGGGTTTAAATTTTTCTTCTAGTGCCATACAGAAATCTTGTTCTATTCTTTTTCAAATATGTAAAGAAATTGGAACAAGACTTAATTACAGTTATGGAAATTGCAAGTTGTGTTCTTATACTTGCAAATTTGGTTATCATTTTGGTAAGTATTTTAAATTCAAATATTAGACAGTTTAAGGATATGTATTTTAAAATAAGTTGATTGAAACATAACGTTGCCAAAGTAACCTCTTTTGTGGAGATTAATTTATTTTGAAATACAAAAGGTTGTGTGCTTGTAACTTATGTGAATATTTAACCGGCCCAAAGGAAGGTAACTATTTTACAGAATTATAAGTGCAACTGTGGTGATAAACGTGTGATAATTATTCGGTTTTACGTGTGAATAATAAATTGGCCCAAAGGAAAATTTGTTATTTGACATGTTTTTATTATCAGTGTTTGATTACTACACCAAGGTATCACTGAAAAGTTAATATTTTGTCCAAAGATAGAATGTTAATGGATTCCCGATATCTTGTAATGGGATTTACCTTTATTTGAATTTAAAATTACTTTTATTTTAAGGCTTATTTGAGCATATTTTGCTTGATTTTTGTTCTCTCATCAGTTATGAATGACATGTTGAAGTTTACTTTCAACGTCAATTTAGTTAAATGGCTCAAACTTCAAGTTCTAGAAAGTAAATCTTTTGATAGTTTTTGAAGTATGGATCTCGACGTTGCGTTAAGGACTGATTCTCCCTCACCTCGTACGGATGAGAGTACCTCTAAACAAAAGAGGGAAATTGGAAGGTGGGAGAGGTCAAATTGCATATGTTCGATGATCATAAGAAATGCCACTATGGGAACATTCTAGGGCAGACTTTCTGAAAAGATAAATACGGTAATATTTTTCATTAAGGAAATTTGAAAAGAGGTTTCTCAAGAACGAAAAGTCTTATATACCTACGCTTTTGGGAAACCTTAATTCAATAAAGCATAAGGATAAGCTGCGGATACAGTGTCTCAAAAGGAACAACAACATAAATAACTTAAATCAGGTAATGATAGTTGTTTCTTTTGTGGAACTAAAGGGAAAATAAATATTACTTTAACTGTCAAACATGACATGTTAAGGGAAGGTATATTTCTTAATCTGGTTTGTTTTAAGGTTGATTTAACTTTGGTATGTAGACACACATATGTTGGATAGATTCTGGTGTCACAACTAACAACAGTGTGCCTATGTAAGGTTTTATGACTTGTCGGCAACTAAGTGATGGTGAAAGATACATCTATATGTGGTTGACGATAAAACAGTTCAAGTTGAGGCAATTGGAAAATTTAGATTATTGATATAGACTAAATTTTATTTGGATTTTGATGAAACTATTTTTGCACTGTCTTTCAAACAAAAATTAAGTTCTATTTTTATTTTGAACCTATTTGGTTTTTCTTGTTTATTTTGGAATGAAAACTTAAATTATTTCAAAATTTAAAATTAGTTGGTTTTGGTTCTTTGTCAGGTTACAATAATCTCTATTCAATTTAACACAATTGCTTCATTTAATTAACCAATGAGAATTCAGGTACATTTGACACAAAATATTGGGTGACATCTCCAAATGGAGAATAAAGAGACTTATGTCAAATGAAATCTCAGACTCAGGTTTTACAGAAAAGGGAAAATAAACCAATAAAGGAGATATGAGGCCAATGAGACTTTGGATGTCTTTGAACTTATAAATATTGATATTTGTGTGTCATTCTTTCCGGCTGTTTGGAATGGTGAACAATATTCATAATGTTCAAAGACGATTTTCTATATGGCTTCATTTATCTCATTCATGAAACAAGAAAGTCATTGGACGTGTTCAATTTTTATCCAGACTGATGTTGAGAATCAACTCGACTAAAGAATCTAAAGAGTTAAGTTTAACCGTGGTAGTGAATACTATGGTAAATTTAACAATTCAGGTGAACAACGTCCAATAATTTTTATTTTTTATTTTTCAATTAAAACTGCAGCATATGCCCTTAATGTCCGGTTAAAGCAAGACCTTATAATACAAATGAGAAGAAGGTACATGTTTTATGATTCCACAATTAAATTTCATTTTTCTATCAGGAGTTCTTTGAGGATGTCGAGTTTGCAGGGGGAGATATGGTTATGGAGGAATATATTGATATTTCCACAGGTGTTTAACTCTCCATACAAGAAATTGTTCCATATGAACAAACTCTTACACCTCAAGAACATATGTCATTCAGGAGATCCACGAGAGAAAATAGAAATACAATAGATGATTATATTGTATTTATCCAGGGACATAAGGTTAACATTGGAATGATGGATGATGATCTAATCAGATTTCATCAAGCAATGAAAAGTTCTAACTCTCAAAGGTAGATCGGTGCCCTAAATAAAGTGATAAATTCCATAAATGACAATGACATTTGGGATTTTCTCATTGCCATAAGGTGCGAAACTCATTGGTCTTAAATAAAAATTTAAGACCAAGAGGGATTCGATAGGCGATGTGGAGAGGTAAAAAGCTCGTCTTGTCACAAAAGGATTTACATATAAAGAAGGCATTGATTATAAAGAGTCTTTCTTTTCGGTTTTTTCGAAAGACTCTTTTAGGACCATAATGACATTGGTGACACATTTAGAACTTGAGTTACATCTGGTGGATATAAAGACAATGTTTCTAAATGGTAACATTAATGAAACAATGTATATGGTGCAGCCGGAAAATTTTGTTTCAAAAGATTCAAAATATATGGTTTGCAAATTTAAGAAATCCATATATGAACTCAAGCAAGCATCTCAATTATGGTATTTCAAAATTCATCAAGTGATCATCTCATTCGGTTTTGAGGTGAATTTGGTTGATGATTGTATATATCATGAGTTGTGTGGGAGCAAATATATTTTCTTGGTTTTGTTTGTCAATGACAAGACGGTGAACCATGTGGCTAAGGGAGACAAGTTTAGTCTCAAACAGTGCCCTATGAATAACTTTAAAGAAAAGTAAATGCAGAAGATTCCTTATGATAAGTAGTAGGGAGTCTAATGTATATTCAGTTTTGTATGCGTTCAGGTATTGCGTACATTTTTTGGGATGTTGGGCAGATATTTAAGAAATTTAAGATTAGACCATTTGAAGCAGCCAAATGGGTCATACAGTATTTAAAGAGAACAAAAGACTACATGCTCATGTATTGGAGGTCAGATTTTTTTTTTTTGAGATCATTTGGTGTACTGACTCCGATTTTGTTGGATGCAAAGATAACATATCATGAGGCATCTGATTATAGAACTTTGTCACGGGGCTGCACATAGTGGATAAGGAATTGAAACACCACTAAAGTTATTTGTGACAATAAAATATTAGTTCTATTTTCAATAACAAGGAACTCGACAAATTCAAGAATATAGAGATCAAGTTCTTGTTATTAAAGATTAAGTTCAGAGTGAACGGTTGTCTATAAAGCATATCGGTACAAACTCCATATTTGCGGATCCGCTTACTAAAGTTTTTCACCCAAAAAGGCTCTATGAGCATATTTCTCGTATGAGTGTCAAGTCATTAAGTGATATTAAGTTTTAGTGGGAGTTTGTTATTTTTAATGCTTTTATAATATAGACACACTTCAGTTCAAATAAGGCTTAAGAATATTTTCTGCAGAAATAAAGTTTTTGTATTTTTACACTCTAACTTTGGTTAAGGTTTGATCTCACTAAAGATTAAAGAGGACCAGTTGAAAATCGACATATACAGACCAATTTCATGTGATTTTCATGCTACACATTTCATGATGGATCTATGTCATTTAGTTGTGTCACTATTGGTGATCATTGATGGGTTTAGTTATGATTAATGTAACGAAAATCACCTTGGTTCTATATATTGGCATGACTAATGGACGAGATAATTTGGATATGCTTAAGGAATATAATGGCGAATTTTGAGCTCATAAAGTCTAACACATGTGTATAATTACATATGTGACCAGTGGGAGATTGTTAGGATTTTTGGGTCACAATAGTAATATTACATGTGTTAGGGCCATTATGTAATTAGCCAAAGCATCAGTGGTCTAATTAATAATATATAAGTCTATGGCTAAAAGCATAAATATCATGAAAGACAATTTATTGTGTAGATACCATAAGTCAATATCTAATTTGATGAGGGGCCAAATTAGAAAATTGAAAAATAGGAAATAACCCTAAGGTTATTTATAGGGGTTATGGTCCCCAACTGCAGAATAACGTGAAAACGGCGCTCAGTCAAAAAGTTCTCTCTTCATCCCCATCAGAAGAGGTTTCAGGAGCCAATAAGGAATTCTGCGGTTGGAAGATCACACATACCCGTGACCTTTGATCATCACATATGGCGAACTCAAACTCAAGTACGCTTCTGCTTATGATTATGATTATGTTTTATTTCTTAATGATTAACATGATCGACTCTAGGGTTTATGAATCAATTTAATTCTAACACACCCTTCTTAGTATGCTTCCAAGTCCATGCATCTTGTAGTATTAAATCTAATATATTAGGCACTAAAAGTTGGTGTATGTAATCCATAACCAGATGGTTTCATAGTGGCACACATACATAATTGAAGAAGTTTAAATATAAAATAAATTAATCACATCATTTAAAATCACTTCAATATCATTTCTATTTATTTTTTAAAAATTATGTGTGCGCCTAAATATAAAACATTTAGGCTTGTGTTCAAGTAAGAATACCTCCATAATTGTATCACTGATATTAACAAACATAACTGGTTAATAAAGAGGACCAAATTTTGTCATATGAAAATAATAAACCATAACGACAAATCCTTAAATCCAATACGAAAATTGTATCCTTCAACAAAACTAATAATAAATCACAACCATAATCCCTAAATTCAATAGGAAAATTGTAGAGGAATGCTAAGGTCACACTCTTATACACACTCTTTTGAACACACCCACACATATGAAGCCACGTCACTCCCAAAAAAAAATTCTTTTACTTGTCACCGGTTACTAAACTAGATATGTGTATTTTCTTTTTTATTTTCATATTTATTATTTGAACTTTAACCACCCATCTTCTCCCGTCTCCCTCCACTCATCCTCCCACTAAAAATTATCTCTGCAGATTCACCCTGTTTATTATGTTCATTGCTCACCTTCCAAACTGCAAAATCAATTTCATTTTTATTCTTAAAACAACTTGCGTACCATCTCAATAGAATAAAACAAACCCAAATAAAAAATATACATTCAACAAATTTGCAACTAATGAATTGAACCTAAAAATTGATAACCATTCCAACAATACAATTGCAAAAGAAATTGAACAAGTATTTAGAAATGGATTTTTCATAAATCTATTTTGTGAGAGGAACTGAGACCCATATATAAATTAATACCCAGATCTATTTTATGAGAAGAATGAAACTGGTGTGTAGAAATTTATTCAACTCATTCACTTACGGTTTGAGACAAATAGCACGCGATTGAAGTTCATGATAGATGGTGACCATGAGAGATTTTAGAGAAGACGAACCAACAACTCAATTAAAAATAAAAAGATTAAATAAAAAATAGAAAAGGTTTCTTTCCACCGGTAGAACTGGTTACCAGGTGAAGGTATTAAAAAGAGAGATGACATGGCTTCATATGTATGAGTGTGTTTAAAAGAGTGTGTATAACAGTGTGACCTTAGCATTACTCAAAATTGTATCCTTCAACAAAATTAATAATAACATGTATATATCGCAAAGTGATAGGGGTTTATCGTGGTTTTTCAATAAGTGCAGTTGGCAGTTATAACAACCACAATTTATCAGTGTAAAAAAAAAAAACCACAATTTATCTTCTGGTATCAGACGCCACTCACTTCCGTCGTGGCCATGGCGTCGTCATGCTGGTGCTCTACTACCATCACCGCCGTCACCACCACTACCCACCGCTACTCTTTCACCTCTACCAACGGTCCTTCTGTAAATGGGACTCTCAAAGAGTCCAGTTCAACAGATATATTACCACTCCTCTACAGTTCCATTTCAGCGAAGAAGAACACTGACAACAAGAAACTTAAGAAACAAAGAAAATGGGAAACCCAAAAATCAAAAAACATTTTTTCTTACCCACAACCAAAACCAACTCCACTTCTCATTCACCAACAGCCATATCCTCAAACCAAAATTCAAGCACTTGAACAAGTTCTCAATGACCTTGAAGCTTCACTAGAGAAAGGAATCAAAATTGATACTGAAATCTATGCTTCTTTGTTAGAAACTTGCTACCGTTTTGGAGCAATTCAGCATGGTATCCGGCTTCACCGTCTTATCCCGCCAACTCTTGTGCATAGAAATGTTGGTATATCATCTAAACTTGTTAGGTTGTATGCTTCATTTGGGTATATGGATGATGCACATGACTTGTTTGATCAAATGACTAAGAGGGATGTGTATGCATTTCCTTGGAATTCACTTATATCTGGATATGCCCAATTGGGTCTTTATGATGATGCTATTGCACTTTATTTTCAAATGGTGGAAGAGGGTGTTGAACCTGACTTGTTTACGTTCCCTCGGGTTCTTAAAGTTTGTGGTGGAATTGGGTTGGTGCAAGTTGGGGAAGAGGTGCATCGTCATGTGGTGCGTTCTGGGTTTGGCAAAGATGGGTTTGTTCTTAATGCACTTGTTGACATGTATTCTAAGTGTGGTGACATTGTGAAGGCAAGAAAGATCTTTAATAAGATGCCTTTTAGAGACTCGGTTTCATGGAACTCAATGCTCACAGCTTATGTTCGTCATGGTGTTGAGGTTGAGGCAATGAACATTTTTCGCCAAATGCTTTTGGAAGGGGAAAAACCTGACTTTTTTTCTATATCCGCAATTCTTACTGGCATGTCATCACTGGATGCTGGGGTCCAAATTCATGGATGGGTGATCCGACAAGGTGTTGAATGGAGCTTGTCTATTGCTAATTCTTTGATCGTCATGTACTCCAAACACGGAAAGTTGGATAAGGCGCGTTCAATATTCAATCTAATGCCAGAAAGGGATGTTATTTCATGGAATTCCATAATATCTGCTCATCGTAAACACCCGGAAGCCATCACTTATTTTGAGAAAATGGAGGAAGCCGGTGAAGTTCCTGATAAAATAACATTTGTTTCATTGATATCAGCTTGTGCCCATTTAGGTTTGGTGAATGATGGAGAGAGATTGTTTGCTTTGATGTGTGAAAAGTATAAAATAAAACCAATTATGGAACATTATGGTTGTATGGTTAACCTATATGGTAGAGCAGGACTGATTGAAAAGGCTTACGGCATCATAGTTGGTGGAATGGGCTCTGAGGCTGCTGGTCCAACTTTGTGGGGAGCTTTATTATATGCATGCTTTTTGCATGGAAATGTAACTATAGGGGAGATTTCTGCAAACAAGCTTTTTGAATTAGAGCCAGACAATGAACATAATTTTGTACTTCTTATGAAGATCTATGAAAATGCAGGCAAATTAGAGGATATGGAGAAAATTAGAATGATGTTGGTTGATAGAGGTTTGGATCACTAGACAGCTATACATCCAAAAGCCCCAACACCAGTACACCACAGGTACAATCCATTCGCGTGTTTCTTGATTCACCACTGTGTGCATCAAATCTCATTGTCTCCAGTATTTGATAGTTTTTTTTTTTTTTTTTGTTATGAAACCTCACCGAATGATTAGTTGTCTTTTATTTCAATCCTAAAATTAATGTGCATTTATTCAAATTTAACAAATTATATTTTTGTGCTGTTTTTGATGTGTCATCATGCCACTTTGCATTACAGTTTTAAACCAGACACTGTCAAATTTACAAAAGTGTGAATTTGGATATGTTGGACTCTGTTTAATGGATCCTTTGATTATAGTTGCAAAAATATTTATTTCAGGCAATGCTTCAAGGTTTACATATTATTATTATTTTCAAAAAACAAAGCTAAGTGTTTAAGAAAAGAGGAAAGGGCATGTGAAAGGTATAATGTGGTTTAAGAACTTTCTATATGTTTAGTTCAAAACTTTACTATCCTGTTCCTGTTGCAGCATATGGTTATTGGTGGTCTCCCCATTGTGGCATTTGCAATTCTTAACAATGGCCCTGCTGTAGTGGGAATCTTAAAGATTACAGTTCAAGTGTTATATTGGCACGCCTCTACAAGTACATTTTTTGGAAGTGTTACCTGTTACTGTATGTTCTTTTGCGGTGCAAATAGAGGTCTGTATATCTTTTTGTTATGATCTCTCTTCTTTTATCATCATTAAAATATTTGAATTGAAGCATTCATGTTTAGTCCAAAACGGCTCATTTCTTCCTCCACAATGTAATCAGTATTATTGATGCATCTTTGGCTAATTTGTAAACTTGCAGATTTGTAGTTCATTTTTATTTTATAAAATATTGTCCTTTAAAGAATGCACCATATTATTACTGATGTCGCGTTTGTGGTGCACTGCAGGTAGCTTGACCAAGCTCAGTTCACTTACATTTCTAACCTCAATGTTTACCTCAACTTTCGGGTAAGACTGCCCAACAATGGAAATGAGTCGCAGGATTTTGATGCCTTTTCAGTTTTTTGGAATTATGTAGCGAGAGAATAAAAATTAGAAATCACAACTTGACACTGGTGATATAGCACTTCTTTACTTGTAAGGTCATTAAGGAGGAAAAAGTGACCATTCTTTACAGCAATGAATTTTATTTGCAAAATAACAACTCTGCCATGCTTCATAATTTCTTGAAGGATTGTGCCTGCAAGCAAGACCATAACTTTTTTGTACCTTTTTCTACTGGCATTTCCTCTAGCAAATTCACATGTTTTCGGTCAAATTTAAGGTTTATGTTTCTTTTTGAGGACCTTTGTTTACACATTTTTGGTTTGGTATTTCAGGTTTATGTATCTTGGTGAGACCTTCTCACCTGTACAGCTTGTTGGAGCCATTATTACTGTAGCTACACTATACATAGTAAACTTCAGAAAGAATTATATACTAAGTTTTCCACTGGTTCTTTCAACCTAATCCAACGAGCCACGGACTCAAATTGGGAATGCTAGTGCTTTTGGACATGAAGAGAAGTCTCAGTGATATGTGATCATGAGCACTTGCTATCATGCTTTACATTGTAAAGACAATTTTGTTTAGCTATTAATTCAGACTTTGAGTCTCTTCCTACACATTCTATAGCAGATGATTGTAAGTTATCAGAGTTGAACACAAACCTTATACAGGGGCAACATTGTTTCCACAGAAATTTTCTTCTCTGTATGATGGTCCTAGTACCCCAAAAAAAAAGAAGACGAATTTACTGTTACACTAGGGCTGAATAAGAATGTATAGACTATGACTTGTTTATGGCAAGTTTTGTATGTGGTGTATTGTTGATCACACAAATGAAATATACATCTCGGGTTAGTGTTGAGTTTGTGACATGTAATGGATTTGTTTCTTAATCCCAAAGATGATTTCTTTTACATTATTTGGAGGAATAAATATGCGGAAATATTATCTAATGGGAAAGGCCAGTTTCTTAAATTGATCTCTCTCCCTTAAATGGGTCTCTATATTTTTCAAGGATTAGTCTCTGACTTATGATTGTGGATACTTTGGGCAGCCTAAAGAATCAAATAAAAATGTTTATGCACATTATTTGCAAAGTACATGATCAATTAGGAGTTGGTATCTTTATCAAAAAAATAAATTTTTTTTGGTTACAATATCAAAAAAAATAAAAAAATTAGGAGCTGAATATTTTTTCACCTATTCTTCCGATATGAAATTAGCTGAATTTACCCCTTGCCCAAGAGAATTTCTTCCTAATTCTTATCTTAAAAGACTAAATGAGTAATCACCGGTATAGGAACATAATGGAACTGATCCTTTTTATGCATTTCTGATTTGAAGAAATAAAGAAACATACTGTTGTTACAAGTGAAACAGGAACAACATAGAGTATTCACATGGACCTTAATTAAATGAAAACTGGTTGCAGAGTTTGCAACGCCAAACAAAAAGGAACATCAAACTCATGGGACTATTAATGACAAAAAGATGAATGTGATTTCATTTATGATTTATGTGGATGCAGCTGCTGTGACAACTGGTTTCATGTGAAGAACATTATTGGCACCAAGCCTGCCACGCCCCGTCTCATTGTCATGTTGTCGATCACACACTCTCTTTTTGCTGTTCAATTTCCTCTTTGCTCCATCCACGTTCGCTCGCCTTGCTACAGGAGACACCCTTGCTTCCAAGCCTAATGGAATTTTCTGACCATCCTCTCTTCCGTTGTTCGTTCTAACAGTCCAGCAATCTTTTGAATCAGTAGAACTGGGTTCACAAGAAGAAGAAATGCCACGCCGCAGTTTTGCACTACTGACAGTTAAGCTGTTGCTTCCCGAAGACTCTTGTTCCTCCATGTTTGAACCACCCTTATCCATTGTCTCAAACTTATGTAAGCTTGATTCGACCATATCATCATAAACAATTAACTCAGACTCTACAATTGGAGCCTTGGTATCTGCCACACTCTTCCCATAGCTATTACTAGTACCCAATGGAACATTGTACTCATTCCTACTGGACTGGAAACCTAGTGGATTTCTCCTTTCCCCTACACCAGACAAGTTTGAGCTTGTATTGGAGTTGAGATTAGCAACAGCTTCAAGGATAGAGCAAGCTCTGGCGACACAAGCTGGGAGAGAAACGGGTGGTGATGGTGGTGATGGTGTGTTCTTTTGATGGAAGTTCTGGATATCTTCAAGAAGTAGTGAGGTGTAGGACTGTGGAGGAATCGATAGAGCTTCAGGGCTGAGGTCTAACTCTAAGTCTCGCGATCTCCTCGAAGATCTTGTTCTTGTTAATGTATGGGGCTTTAGGTTTTCAACCACTTGTGGCCCCATTGTCTTGACAACAACATTATCAATCATTGAAGACTTCACTTTGACATCTTCATCTTGTTGTAATTTTGTTTTACAATTGACATCCACACACTTGTCCAATGCACTTCTGCTGGCATTTGGTTTCTGCAGCATGGATGGGAATATATTAAAACACCACTACATCAATCACATACCATAAATAGGACAAAATCAAATTACTAAATAAGTGTCAATTCTTTCAAGCTAATAAATTATGAACCAAATGTTACCTAGTACGTGTTTGGTTTTGCGGTGGTAAAAATTAATTTTGAATTAATTGATTTATAAAACTGATTTATGTTTATATGCATTCATGTAAAAACTGGATTATATACTAAATTTGAAGCTATAAATTATGTTGAGGCAAAAACTTGAAACCACAGCTTCAAGTTAAAAGCTAGTTGAAAGGCAAAAGAAATTCTACTTGATAACACTGGACATGTCAAAATCAGTTTTATGTGTTCAGAATCACTTTTGTCTCTCAAATAATAAGTGAATAAAAACATACAAAAAGCAGATACCTGATTATCTTCTGTTTCAACTTCCTTTTTGGATCTGTTTTGCACCCAGCTGCTGTTGCTATTGGCTGTTGAATGTGGAATAGCAAGGTAGTTAGATTCAAGCTCACTCAGTGGATTTCTTCTGTATGGCGATTCTTCTTTTTTCCTCGAGGAATTTCGGCTAAACGATAGTTCCTGCTGCTGATTTACTGCATTCCCATTTGCTCTTGCAGGAGACTGAGAACGCGGCGAACCAACATTTCTCCTAACTGTAATCCTCCTGATACGAGCTGTAGCTGCTGCAGATTCTCCACCTCCACAACCATTATTATAACTCTTATCCATTACAAGGGATGTAACAGTAGCAGGAACAGATACCATTTTAGCAGGCATAGAACTAGTATTGGTATTGTTTCTTGCATTCAGTGTTGTGGTTGTATCTGTACATCTTCTTACAGGTGAGATACTAATTCTCCTCTCTCTGCTGCTTGAACATTGTTGCTGCTCTCTTTCCCTACTTGGTGTTCTTCTTCTATTTCTATCCATTGAAAGTGACCTTGGAGATTGTAGATGCTGGTAAAACTTCTCTGCAGGTTCTTTCCAATCACCATCCTCATAAAAACCACTAATTTTTTGGTCCTTTTCATAGCAAATTGCATCATTATCACAGTTATCAAAATCATTACTTCTCTTTGAACTTGAGAATCTCCTCCTTTGTTCCCTAAAGGAAGAAGCTTTACCTGAAGAATTTCTGCTGAGTCTACCACAATGTATAAGAATTGCATCTACATCTTCTTTAGTACAGCTTGAAGTTCTCATACCCATTAACTCAGATCCTTCAATACTAGAATTTCTGTCTTTATCATCATGACTCTTCCTATGTTTAATGATAAAAATCTCTTTTTTAACTTGCCCTCTATGTTCTTGTACTGAATCAACATGTTTCTTATTATTCTCATTCTTCAGCTTCACTTCTTGTTGAGTTTTCACTTCTGGTTTGGACACTGTGATACCATTCTTACAAGAAGAGTTGTTCTTCCACTCAAACTCAACAGATGTTGTTGTGGTTGACTTGGTTGAAGTAGAAGACTCTTTCTTCTTACTCAAACATGTACCCATGAAATTGAACTATTGAATTGAACTAGAGAAAGAAAATAGTTGCAGAAAAAGGAAGGGTCATAGTAGTGGAAGCTCAAAAGAGAAAGAAAGAGTAGATTTGAATTTCAACAAGGGTGTGTTATCCCAAACATTGCTGCCCAATAATTTGTTTTAGAAAAAGGTTGTAACTTTGTGATGGAGAGAGAGAAAGAGAAAGAATTCAAATTTTGTGGCACGGGTAGGGCGGGCAGTAAAGCTTTGTTTGGTTCCATTGAAGGGTCATGTTGTTTTGTCAGATCCACCTGACCCCACTACGTTACTATTAAATTTGTTTTTTACTAAATACATTTTTGTTTTTTTTTTACTAAATATACATTACATTTTCTGCTTTATACTAGTACTAGTATACTGTATTTGTTTGGATAAATAAGAATTTACCAAAAAAATAGCAACTTGTTGTATTGTGCACTGCTGGTAAAAGAAATCAGGGACTTTCTGTCATAAGCCAAAATGTCTACACAGATTCATATATGATTAATAGAGTTTAGTAACATGTAACATTTGTTCTTGATCACGTAGGAGTTGCTTTTATCGACTAACAAGTTAGAGTCGACAAAAATACTGAGCATCGTTGTCCAACCAATAACCCATGATTATTTTTCATTACATGCTGCATAGTAGCTCAAATTCATGAAGCATATTCTATGAAAGAATTATGTGAAGCGTTTACACTTGTCTTTTCAGGTAGTGTAAAATTGAAGTTCAAATTAGCTAAGTCTTGGAACACCCACAAGTAGAGAAGAAAATCATACTACAGATACAATGCCTCAAAAATAAGAATTTAAAGTAACAATATACAATCTCAACTATTTTGGCAAAACAAAAATTCAACTATGGCAACAATTTAGACCAAGCCACAGTTATTATTATCTGTATATCACAATGGAATTGGAACTGTGAGCCTGCAGTATCTAGCTAATCTCTCTGCTCATCAGGAAAGGCGTAGATAACTCTGACCAACAAAATAATGAATCAAGGGGGGCCTGAAACCCCTGGGAAGAGTTCCGATATTTTATTGAAGACGTCCATGACCTGAAATGTAATAGGAAGATGCAAAATGTCAGATTCAATGTAAAACAAGGAGCCAAATATTTTAAAGAAATTATTTATGTTCAATATACAAGGGGAAAACATGCTTCAATGAAAGACATTGTAGTCAAATAAGTATCATCATACCTCCTTATCATTTTGATATTTAGCAATATTCAGTGGATTCTGTGAACACTGCAATCAAAACAAGAAGCGTTCAGAGATTTATATGAAATATTAATGAAGTGAAGTACTTAAAGTAAGACATACATCCATTATAGCTGCTTGAACTCTAGGATTTTGAAAAGCCAACGCAACATCCGGATTGGCCATAATCTTTGAAATGACTTCTTCTGGAGAAAGCCCAATTTGATCTGATGAAGTGAAAATGTAAAATGTTAGAAAATACGAAAGAGGAGGTGGAAAGATTCATACTTAAAGCATTAACAAATTGATCCACCTCTCAAAACAGACATGTCTTTTAAAATGAGGCATAATAAATAATAATAAAACTTACCAAATTGTTGTTTAACATCAGGACTATTAAGGTCAAAATTCTTTAAGGTGTCCATCATTCGACTGTCCCATTCAGTGCCTCCACCCATGTTGTTTCTGAAACCAAACATGTAGGAGAAAGAGAAAGGATGCATGAATCTCTATAAGTGGGAGAAATTTGTATACCATTATATTACTGAAAAATGCATTGATTTATCTAACTGCAGTACATAGTATGACGCTTGAGAGAGAAATAACAAATTAAGATTTAAATTTTCTGCAACTTTAGGTCTAAAGTAAATGCAATGACAAAGAATCCAGTCCTAAGTAAACTCGCGAATGGGATTAGAGACCCCAATAGTCCTAGCCATAAACGATGGATACTGAGCGGCTTGTGCATATTGACCCGTGCAATGATGTAGCTAACGCGTTAAGTATCCCGCCCGGGGAGCCTGGGGAGTACGTTCGCAAGAATGAAACTCAAAGGAATTGACGGGGGGCGCACAAGCGGTGGAGCATGAACACTTGAGCACTTATCATAATTCATAACACATAGGGCAAAAGGAATAAGAGAAGAAACTTAAAACAGCAAATTCCAAAGGTAAGTACGGGCATTCCCCCTATCTTAGGTTAGATGGAAGGTGTTAGACAATTATTATTAAATCAGGACCACCATTTATCCTAATTCCAAATGTGAGGTTCTGTTGGGTAAAGGATAAAGAGAGATTTAACTAATATTTCGTAATTTCACCAAAATCCATATGAGAGGCTAATGACTGGAATAGGTGGATTGTGAGTGTCCAAAAACATGAGCAAGCTGAGTCACAAATAGAAGAGTATGACAGCCAGTTGAGCTTTAGTGACAAATGAAAGCAAGTGATGACATTAAAAAGAGTAAAACAGCATCCTACCTTAAAAAGAGTAAACTAGTTTTTGTAGAATATTCAGACAATCCAATGTAAGTAAGCACTTCGCCAAAAGCTTAGGGCCATTTCATTTCTTATTTTCACTTTATTTACCAACGTACTACCTTTTCACTTTATTGTGTTTTCAAAGGTTTGCATATGAAACAGTGAAACTTTTATTGTTTTCATTGTTTCCTATACAAATCTTGAAAATAGAAAACAAAGGGCCAAACCTTTATTTTTGGATGCATATTTGTAATTAAAAGTGAAAAATAGAAAATGTTTTTTAAAAGTAAACAAACCCTTATTTTTACAAATCATAACACCTGGATCTATGGAGCATGAGAATATTGGCGGAGAAAAAAAAAAAGGCTCTGAAAATACAATATGAAGAAGAACTTACAGCATTTGTTCAAGTTGTTGACGGTACTCAGGATTCTGCAGCATCCCTATCAAAAGAAGGAACAGTACAGCAACTATTATACACCAGCAAATATTATTATCATGTCATGCAGAAATTAACATCTATTAGTTAAATGAGACAACATGACTTTTGAGTTTTGACTAACAAACTTCATTTAAACAACATAAAATTACAGACACCCTTTTAAATGTGTCATATGTAAACGGTATTGTACATGTAAGTAACAATAAGCATGCACAAATGTGGTCATGCATTACGAAGGTGCTAAACAAAGACAATTACAGTCTGCACATTATAATGAATATTAAAACTTTGATTAACATTGCATAGAACTAGAAGCCAGAAAATTGTTACTGTTAAAAGCATTACATTTGAAGGTAGAAGGGTTCCTCATCTCCTCAGGTAAATAGCTGCAACAGTACCAAAAAATTATGAGCCTTCGTTTGGATAACAAGCGGGAGGAAATTGAATAATATAAACATTAAACAAGCATGAAAAACTCTAAATTTCCATCAAGCGACCAGGACACGAAACACATTGCAGGGGGAATACAAACTAGCTCCACTAGATGGTCAACAATTAAAAGAGCTGTAGCATACTTATTGGTGGGGTGGGGTGGGGGGGGCAGAAAAGGAAATAGTGGTAGCAACCCTAATACATTATCTTTTGGAGATAAATGAAGTTAATTGGAAAGGTAAGAATTTAAACAGAAGCATTGCTTTTTTGCTGAAAACTCCTGAGGAAAAAATATCCAAGAGAATGTGGGAAAGAAACAATTACGGGCACCGGTAGATCTTAAGATAAATCACAACTTCGAAAGTAGTTCAATATGAAAATACAGAACGGAACTACTCCTAAGTCCAATGTAGAGTATCACAGGTACTGTTGGTGATTGGTACTACTGTCATCAGAATTTCTAAGATCAGACAAAACAACACACTTTTACAATTTATGGAACCTTTTCTAATACATTCAAAACTAGGATTTACTTGAAGTTTTAAACTTGTCTGTATTCACTAGAAACGGAAAATGATAATCATTATTAAAAGATAAAAGGAGCTAATATTACGGATAAACCATCTTCTGCACTGTTGGATCTTCCATCATTTTCTCCAAAGCATCCACCGATAAGACTGATTTTTCTATCCAAAAGAAAAGTAAACAAGGTCACATTAAGATCATTTGGTTAATCCATACAGCAGCTCATTTAAGACAATTTGGAAAGAACACAATGTGTTTCATGATAACAAAAAAAGTTTAAATTAATTGCAGCATATTATGTCAATCAGAGGAGAAAACAATGCTTGTAGGAAACACCCATTTGATTTATGACAGTGTTTCAACCCGTGCACTAAAAATCTGTAATCAGAGTCAAAAAGTAAATGATATTGACAAGAAAAGAAAGATTTTCATATAAAACATCAAAAGTACAGAGACAATGGTAAGTATACATAATTCTCATTTATTTATCAGGGCTAGTCTAAATCATGACATTGCATTTCCTTGGAATTAAGCTTGAATAGATCTATCACACTACACAGGGTTTTCCGGCAATAAAGCAGATATATCAATATATTAAACAAATTTCAACTGACTCTTTACTTACCTGCAGACTGAGAACCTGGCGCATTGCCGAAACCTTGGTTAGAGGGAGCTCCATTTTGAAAAGCCTTCAATAATGTCCATTGTTATTACATATTAAGGACAAGACAAATCAGTAAGTATCTTTAGCAAAAACAAGAATCTTAGAAACTCACTTCTGCTGGAGCCCGGGCTTCCTTGAATGAACTTGAGTCATCAACATCTTTAAATCTTTCAAATTCATTCTTCTGCACAGTTTCTTCTGGGGACACATCTACAAAAGCTGCAATAAATAAATATTTATCAGAAGCTTTTTAAATTTCACACACACTAGTATGGCACACTTACATAGTTTGTTATAAATCATAACACTGTATTGCCATTACAAGTCCGTAAAAAAAGTGCACCAGCTAACTAACATAATAGCATGCGAGCAGGTTGAGAAAATAATAGGTTTGCACACACTCATGAATCATCCCAAATGATATAAGCATAAAATAAAATGGAAGACAAATTCACATGGTGACTAGTGATGTGACGCCCAACGGCAAACTAAAACAGTTTATGCATGTTTAGGGAGCACTCTCTAGGTTGTCACGGGATACTTGCATCCAAGCAAAACTTAAAATAATGCAGTGGCATACACTCACTCAAACTATTACAAGTTCACTAACAAAAAGAAAGCTGCAAGATAGTATTCATGGCAACACTAAACAAGCATCCTATGGTAAGCTGAACCAATTGACAACAGTTGTTAAGATCCCAAGGAAAATATTTATTTTAAGAAAAACTGACACGTCAGGGAGCATGGCTTTTGCCTAAATTCTTAAACCCGCAAATACATCTCATAATGGACACAAAATCACCACTTATAAATTGCACATGTAGTACATGTAATCCAACATGAGAAAAATGGAAGTCCTGAGCAGAGATTGTATGTTACCAGGTTTTTTGGGTTCCTTCTTTCCTTCCACTTTATCTTTAACATTGATGTGTGGGCCTGGGGCTGCTTCTACTTTTGTTTTTGTGTCTACTGTGACCGTATATTGAGATGCAGGTCGGGCGGAAGTTGCTTGAGATTGATTACCTGCAGAGCTGGCAGGTGCAGCAGGCCCTGGTGGTGAAGGCATTGGAAAGGGGAAAGGAGATCCAGGGGAAAAGGCACTACTGTCAAATGGATTATTTTGTGTATTCATCTGGCCCATCATGGTTTTGAAAGCTTGTTGCATTGCATATTTCTGAAAGAAGATTAAAACATAAATGTTGAAATTGTACAAAAAAGGTAGAGAAAAGTTACAAGGTTAGTTCTTGCAGTTCTACAAAGAATCTACAAAAGATAAGGTAAGGTTTGACAGAACGTTTGTTGCACTTCGTGTAAAATTTGAAGGTGAAAAGACTTGCTCCTTTCACTCTGACGACAAAGGATTCCACTCACTTGATATGCTCCAATATCTTACAGTAGAACTCAAATGACAAATCAGTTTACACCCAAGCCTTGCAATAAAGTGAAACTCACCTTTATTCTTGAAGATACCTGCCCAAAAACCAAATGTCCCTTAATATATTGAACATAAATAAATAATAAAGAATAAGAAGAAAAAATTAACATCGGTATATGTAAAACTGAGTTTCAATTGTGGTTCTCACCACTGAAAATAGTGCAGAAAACCCAACACCAACGCCAATCCAAAAGAGCGGTGACCCTCTAGAAGTATTTTGAACAAAACAAATAAATCTAAATGTGAATACATAAGCAAAAGTAATAAACAAAACCAAATAAATAAATAAATGTATCTATTTAAAATTGTCTCTCATCCAAGTAGTTGGAAATCAAATAACATGCTATAAACCGTCTACAACAAAATCAAAATGTGAAAGGAAGAATAGTGTGATTACACAGTCGAAGGTGGAGGTGGTGATAACTGGGGGTTAACTCCAACTGATGTTGTTTCTTGAGTAGTTGAAGAAGAAATGCTAGCAAAATTATGCACAATCAGCTTCCCCTGCACTGTATTCACATTATGTATTACTTGTGCTGCTTCGGATATGAGTTTAAAACATTGAAATACATTCAATGTGTATGGAAATGTTCATTTACAAAACAAGAGAACGGGAAGCAATATACATGACAAATAGAATTTAAAAAGAACACACGCGTTTAATACAAATTAAACTCAAAATGCAATCAACATCAATCAAACTTGTTTCAAAATTCATAATACACCTCTCTAGTCTTTACAGAGACACTACATACCAATTGTTTGGAAATGCCATATTTTGAGCTTATTTGTGGCTTATAGCTTATAAGCTCATATGAAAGAAAACAACTTGTTTAGTAACACTTTTCTCACAAGCTTATAGCTTATAGCTTTTAACTTATCATTTTTTCCTCTCAATTTTACCCTTATCATCTTACTTCAAAAAAATTAAATATCAATTGAACTGGCATATATATTTTTATGTTATTTCATATTTATAAGTTAGTTCAACAGCTAATTTTACCAAAAACACTACAAATTCAATCAGTTAGTTTATCCTCCATAAGTCATAAGGTAGCTTATAAGTTATTCACTATAAGTTCATCAGTTATTTTTTTGCCAAACAATCCTTTAAAAGCAAAAATGTTTTCATGATTCATGAAATCATAAATCCTCTGAAAATCTCAAAACAGCATATGCAAGGCTCTATTTTCATTATCATTCAATCATTAGAAGAATATTTCTGAGTTTCCAATGAAAAACACAAACACCAAAATAAACAATTAAGTTCAAATCAAAACACATAAATAGTCAACACCATCACTATAAATACATAACTACAGATTCAACTTCAATATAATAATATACATTTGACTGAACTTCATAATAATTAATAACTTTTTAGAGACTATAAAAAAAAATACCAGATTTAGGAGCAGCCCTGATAACATGAGAGGAGGAAGATTTAGCAGAAACGGAGAACCTCCCAAAAGTGAAAGGCTTTCTTCTTGTGAAGAGGTCTCTTGAGGAAGAATGTCCTAGAAGCAAAGGTTTAGGGGAAGAAACAAGGGCTAAATTAAGATTCTCCATTTGTGAAGCTATGAAACCTGAAAATCAAGGAAAAAGAGGAATGAATGGTGGTGATGGTGAATTGGGGAAGTGAAAGGAGTTTGAAATTTGGGGGAAATTGAAGTGGGTTGTGGCGGAGGGAGTGAGTGAGGGTTGTGGGGAGAATCTGGGTTTAGTTTAGTGTTGTTTGCGGTAGGGATAAGTGAAAAACCGCAACTTTATGATTTGGAATTTTTGGATCACTAAGATAAAAATCACTTTATTTTTGTTGGAGAAAAATATTTATTTTGTTATTTTTTTTTTTTTTATCTTACCGTGATATTTGTATAAAGTTTCTACCATAGTTGATAATGATTAATGTTCCTTCTCAATTGAATTTTTTCTATACGCATGAGGAGAGGTGAGAATAAAGCCGGTCTACAGGGGCTAGCGTACATAGGCTCAGGTTAGATCAGCATATTTCTTTAAATAGGGCAGATCAAAACTTTTTTATAAGCATATTTAGTTAAATAGGTCAGGTTGCGGGCCATTAAAAATTTACTAAGCCAACCTATTTAAGTTAATATGAATAATACTTTTTACTGTTATTATTATTTATATATTAAAATCTTTACTTTTATTAAATTATAAATTTATTAACTTTTTAAGTATTTAAATTTATTAATCTGCATTAGTTTTTCACATATATAAATATAATATTATAAACTATAATTGAAATATGATGATATATATAGTCAAATTCTCTAAAATATCATGTTAAATATCAAAAAGGACATTGGTTTATTAGTTCATAAGTATATTTAAAAATAAATATAACTATTTATTGAAATGTGTTCATGTGAAATAGTCTTTTAAACAGGCTAACAGACTACATTAGGCTTGCAAAAAATTTGGTTCGAGCCTAAAAGATAAGTCTATGATAGGTCATAGGTCAGGCTCAGACTTTCGATATTTTGACAGGTCAGACTCGGGCTTAGCAAAGCCTAGCTCGGCCTAGCATATTCTCTCATTTACGCATGAGTGATAACTCACTTTATGTGATATTTGTTATCCATATTACTTTGATTATTACCTGGCCATACAGTGATTTACAGTTGCTTTAGAGTCATTTTATTATGTTTTTTAGTTTAGTGATGTACTTAGGCTTTTATGTAATCCTCTATGAAAAGAGAGTAGTTCTATTGAAAAAAGGAGTCAAGACAGACCACTGAGTGAAGTTGAAGAACACCTCAGAGCTAATTAATGATAATCAGAGTCAAGACATCCTGAGTCTATACAATTTAATGACTGGAGTCAAAGCGTGAGTCAAACTAGGGCACGTCAGAGTTGAATGGTTGAACGCGTTGTTGCATAGTGGAGGAAAGACAACCTAACTATTTTCTAGTGTAGTACAATACTTTCTATTGTATTGACTACTTTGGGGAATATTTTTTGGTTAGTGAGCTGAACTTTCTCCACTCATTAAAGGTCCAATTCCCAATATTGATGGCTATATAAATGGGCCTATAGACCTAATTTTATCTATCTTTGAAAGCTCATCATTGATCTATCACCTGTACTGTCAAGCGCAACCGTTCCAGTGAAGAGCATACGCGACTCTGAGATCTGATAACCGGTGCTTCATCGTCGTCGATCGGAGGTTTATTTTTCATTATGATTTGTAAATCTCTATCTATGGTTGTATTGGTTATTCAGCTCAATATGAGTTAAACTCTCTATAGTTGGAATTATGTGAAGCTTAATTGAAATAGATGTTGTTTATGTGATGTGATGTGTGTTGTTTACGCTACTTTATTTTCTCTTGAGTTAATTCTATATGTTTTTATCTTAGCTTGATCACCTTAGATTTAAACACAAGTTCATTGTTATGAGACATCTAGCATTGAATGGATCTAGAGAAATAATATGGTAGGGTATGAACACATCACTCTTTCTTAAAGTACTTAGACATAAGCCTTAAGGCCATAGTGAGAATGAAGCGATCTCTTTCGAACTAAAACGAACTAAGTGTGAACCTATAGGTAGGAATCGCCTTAACCGCCATTTTATCATCTAACGTTAAGACATGCACCACTAGGTAAGCTTGTTCACAGTAGTCTTGACACCACATATCACTCACACAACATTAATTGATATTAAGTGGATCATAAATTCAACTACTCTTTACTTGTGATTTCAAACCCTTTTTAATCGTTCCTTTTACTTTACTTGTTGATACCAAAATGATGTTTAATTGTCTTTTCCCTAATAAGCATAAGTACAATTGTGAAATTGATGAGATAAGGCTCCACTAAGCAATCCTCGCGGGATCGATACTTTTCTTATTACTTGCTACAAAATTGACTGTGTATACTTGGACACGTTGATAAGCCTAACAAGTTTTTGGCACTATTGTCGGGGATTGCACGTCTAAGAGGCAATTCTCACCTTACAAGTCGGTTTTGTAGAGACGAGTTATGCCCAACACTAAATTCTAAGATGGTACCAAAGCCTCTCCAAGATCTGTTGGGTCATCCACTATCGGGCCACCCACCGTTTATATCCATGCACCAAGCGCAAAAATGTTGGACGTGAAGGGATCTGTTGAGAAGTCCCACATCGATTGTGAGTTGGCATAGACAATGGTTTATAAGTAAGAGGTTATCTTCACCTCATTAGTCGGTTTTGTAAGGATGAGTTAGGTTCAACACCATTTTCTAAGAGATTCACTCTCATCTCCCCCACCAATTCAAAGAACAACTCATATACCACTTCTTGGATAGGTTGGAGAATCTTAGAAGAAACAACGAGTCAAATGCTTCTGAATCATACGAGAGGGAGATGTCGCATTTCAACTCAAAACTTAATCCAAGTATAATCATGAGCTTTTCAATTTAGTCTTATTAAATTTTAATTTTAATCATTATATATGCAGGGACCGGATTCGAACCATGATCATCTCACTTATTCACCTTAAGGGTGAAACTTTTACCCACTAGGCTACTTGACAAAAAAATAAATAATTTTAATTGTTCTAATAAGATAGTTCAATTACAAGATATAATAATTGGTGGTTTCTAGGCGAGAGTTCAATTAAATTTATTACTATGAACTATATTTAACAACTATTGGATTAAATGTTCATATATATATTTTTTATCTTGCATGAGATGAGACCACACATATCTTAATATTCTCTTCATATGCAAGAGTCATGAGTCAAGATCATAATTACCATTTAAATCAATTCACTGTTGATTGTAAATATCTTATATTACTTAATTTTGAATGATTTAAATATAATTAAATAAATCCAAAATTAATAGTGTCCTTTTATTGTTATCATGCTATATTCTATCAAGTAACTTGCGGGGCACACAGGGTCCATGACCCAAAGATTGAACCTCTGATCATCACCTACCAAAGAGACTCAAATCCTTCGATCCTTACCATTCAAATAATAATTTTTTAATCATAGAAGCAATTAAATACATATTTAGTCTTTAACTTATTTTAAAAATGTAGTTTCTTCCCTTAACTTTAAAACTTCTCAATTTAGTTCCTTCGCAACTTTGTTAACTTTAAAACTTATGAGATTGGTCCCTTCATTTATTTAACACAATTTGGACATTTAAATATGGATATTGTTATAGACTGTACCAATGGTCCATTCGCATACTGAACCGGGTTATTAGATCTATTCTTAGCAAAGTAAGCAATACGATAGATACACTCTAATTAACGACGATTACCGCTAACAGATACATACACACCTTTGGTACAACCGCTTTATCAGACAACACGTGTCACAATCACAGGAACAAAAGAATATTGTATGTCTTTATAACTTTTTTTCCCCTTGTATGAACCATGTCAAAAGGCTACTTCGTGTACACAATATCTAACCGCAAATGTATATATCATCTTCAAAACCTTCATGAATGACTTGATCGTCAAAGTATGTACAATTACCGCTTTCTCCTTCAAAATGCGATACAACCTTCGTCAACCACCAATAATTCGTACACAACGACTTATCAACAATCTTATTATCATCTAAATCTCAGGTTCAGAGAGGATCGAATATGATAATATTTTTTTATTTTTATATGATGATACTAGTAGTGTATTTTTGGATCCTTTTGGATAACTGTCAACATTTTGATCTCTATCTCTAAAATAATGGATCCTAGAAACATTTGACAGTTGTTATTTTGGTCTTCTAGTCTTTCATCTTTGCTCTTGCTCTGTTTCTCTTCCTCCTCTGTTATTGACTTCTTACCAATCCAATGGAAATTACCGGCGAACCAATTCGGGTCCAATCCCTGATTCAATCGGGTCTATCCCACGTCCCACATCAATACATCCAACCCCTTCAAAACCGACCCATTCAAACCGATCCCAATTCCAACATCCCCACCATCGACCTCTTCAACTTCAACACCAACCACCGCAGTTCAATCCGTCAATCAATCGGACACGCCTGCCGTCAATGGGGCGCCTTCCACGTCACCAACCACGGAATCCCCACAACTCTCCTCCACTCCGTTCGTAACTCCGGCCTCGCCTTCTTCAACGACTGCCCAATGTCAGAGAAACTCAAATACCCCTGCACACCCGGCGCCGCCGCATCGGAGGGATACGGAAGCCGGATGCTGGCCACCTCTGATAAGGAACAAAACGACGCCGTCTCAGAGATCCTTGATTGGAGAGACTACTTCGATCACCACACTTTTCCACTTTCTCGCCGGAACCCTAATAATTGGCCGAATTTTACTTCTGATTATAGGGAATCAGTGGCAAAGTACAGTGATGAGATGAAAATTCTAGCGCAAAAGTTACTAGCTTTGATATCAGAGAGTCTTGGGTTGCAATCCTCTTGCATTGAAGATGCTGTTGGGGAATTTTATCAGAATATTACTATCAGCTATTATCCGCCGTGTCCGCAACCGGACTTAACGCTTGGTTTGCAATCACATTCTGATATGGGTGCTATTACCCTTTTGATTCAAGATAATGTGGGTGGTCTTCAGGTTCTCAAGGATGGTGATGGTGGTGAGAGGTGGGTTACTGTGCAGCCAGTGTCAGATGCTATTCTTGTTCTTTTGGCTGATCAAACCGAGGTAAATAAACATAATTCATCGCTTGTAAGTTATAATTCAAGTTCTGGATATGGGAAATTAGTTGAATATGTGATATATTTGGTTTTTAAATGCTGAGTTTTGAGAATTACTGTTGTATTGCCATTCATTCAGATGTTGAGATGAGAGTAGAAAACCGATAGTTTTTCTATTCGGTAGAGCATGTTTAGGAGCTTTTTGGGAAAGGCATGTTCCTTAACAAAAAAATTAAGCATAGTCAAAGGGCTTTGTAGGTGCAAATCAGCAAATATTCATGGCACCTAGCTATAGTATAATTGATTTGAGTTCAGAATTCAGTAAATACTATTAATGATCCTTGGAATATTTTGAATCTATAGGTTAGCATTTGTGTTCTTCTCAAGTTTTTAAGAGATACTTGCTCTGAGTACATGTCCAGTGCAAATATAACCTATTTGTGAACAGTTTTAATTGAGTGGATAACAGTTAAACTTCTAAATTGTTTTTAAGTCTTAAGAAGGTCGTTCAAGGGTTGTAAGTGAAGTATATGTTTTGACGAGGGGAAAATATTACTTTTGTGGTGCATTGAACTTGATTCTGACAACGGTACCGACAGTCAATTGTAAATGTATTATGCATATTATTACCAAGGCCAAGGTAGAATGGTAAGGAGCAAAAAGTATGTTTAGAAAGTAGATACGTATTATTGTTATTTTCAGTTTTTGTGTGTGTGCAAAGGATAGTTTTTCGGTTAATGATTATTTGTAACTAGTAAATACACTAGTCTCTTGTATTGATTTTGTTGCAACTTGCAACATGCAGCTAAATTGACTCCATCTACACCATATGTTATTATCTGTTATGAATTATGGTGTTTAATCCTGAATTAGAAGCATTGGTTACTGTCATTTTTCTTGTCAATATGAGATTTAGTAATCAAGGATGTGGCAGCCTAGCATTGTCATTGTGTTCTGATGGTTTGTAATTTCTTTATGTTTTCGTGATAAATGATTCATTTATGAAATTGAAGTTGTTAACAAGGTTGGTTTACTTTGGCACCAGATTATAACAAATGGAAAGTACAGAAGCTGTGTGCATAGAGCAGTTACTAATCCTGATAGACCAAGGCTCTCCGTGGCAACATTTCATGACCCAGCTAAGACAGCCAAGATCTCTCCTGTTTCTGAACTAATCAATGATTCATCACCAGCTAAATATCGGGGTGTTGTTTATGGAGACTACGTATCATCATGGTATACCAAAGGCCCTGAAGGAAAACGAAATATCGATGCACTTGTTATTGAATCTTAAGTTGGTGTTTTCTTTTTTGGACCTTGTAGCTCAACTTTGTTTATAGCTCGATCTTGTTTTAGACTAGAAAAGTATATGGGATGGAAGGTAGTAAATTATGATTGCAGAATAAGCCAAATTTGTAAATTTGAACAATAAATCAGTTGCTCAAAATACCATATACTACTATTGATTGATTAGTGCAAGCTATTTTTAACAATGTGAGGGTTAAGCATTCCAGAAATCCATATATTCATTTGATAGCATGTTCAAGAACAAGAAATTAACTATATTTTTAAGGAAGGTCATAACGACTAGCCAGAACATATATAACAATAGTATTACCAATTTATCAATACCAAATTCGGCCATTGAAATTATAAAACCATATCAAATTGGTCACCTACAGCATATTTTAAAATGACCCCTAAAATTGTGCAATGTTAATCAGGTTTAATCATACTATACTAGATCAGTTATGAAATAAATCTGACATTTTTTTTACATGATTTCAAATCCATCATCAATATCATCAACTTAATGTGAGAAAGTAGAGAAACTAGAGAAAGTTCCTTAATCAGATTAAGATAATGCTCCTCTTACTATTACGAAATACTAATATTCTTACAAGATATGTTAAACTAGAGAATGTTCCTTAATTAATACTGAAACATAAAGGTTAACAATATTTCAATACACATGTATGAAACTGTTAAAACTCATCATTCTTCTTCTTCAAACTCAAACACCAGTAGATCCAAAACCACCTTCACCTCTAACAGTAGAATCCAAATCCATAACCTCAGAAACTTCAGGAGTAATAATCTCCTGAATAATCAACTGAGCAACTCTATCACCAACTTTCACTTCAAAATCAACATCAGAATGATTAAACAGTATAACCCCAACAGGTCCTCTGTAATCAGCATCAATCACTCCAGCACCAACATCAATCGAATGCTTCCATGTCAATCCCGATCGCGGCGCTGCAAAACCAAAACAGTTCAATTTAATCAAAAACCCTAAAATTCAAAATAAAAATAATAATAATAGAAGATAAAAAAAAGGGAAAATTAATCAATTAATTAATTACCAACACGAGCATAGGTTCCTTCAGGGATGGCGATTGAGAGATCGGTGGGAATCAGAGCTTTGCCACGTGCCGGAACTTTTGTATCGGCGGCGCTGGAAAGATCATAGCCGGCGGAGAGAGGGGAACCTCTGGAAGGTATAACGGCTTTGTCGGAGAGTTTCTTGACTCTGATAAAAGTGGATGAGACGACGTCGTTTTCGTTAGGCATAGTTTTTTGTTTTTTGACAATAATGTTATCCATAGTTGAAAACTGAAAGAACTGGGATTGGAACTGTGCGAGTGAACGATGTGAAAAGAGAAGGTTGAGATAATATATAGGAGGAGCGGGAGAGTGTGAAAATGGCGCCAAAATTTCCCGCTACATATTCATTTCCAATTATACCACTCAGACTCTATTTGGATTAATTTATTTTTGAGCTTATGCAAACAGCTTATGCAATTTTTATATTTTATTATAACTTTGTCAAGGTAATTTATGATAAAATAGCTTATAAAAATACAATTTTCACTAATGTGATCTTATAAAATAACATAAAACCTAATTTATATTGCATAAGTTGTTTGCATAAGCTCAAAAATAAGTTAATCCAAACGGGGTCTTACAAACTGTTTGGCCTGACTTTTTTTCCTCTTATTTAGAGCTTACGCAAACAAGTTATGCAATTTTTATATATTATTATAAGTTTGTTAAGGTAGTTTATGATAAAATAGTTTATAAAATTACAATTTTCACTAGTGTGAACTTATAAAATAACATAAAACTTAATTTATATTGCATAAGCTATTTACATAAGCTCAAATAAAGCTAGGCCAAACGGTCCCTTACTGCCAATCATAATTTCATAATTAACACTATCTCAACTGAAAATCGAAAAAAAAATATTACATTACATGGATAAATCAAAATTGGCTATAAGAGAGAGTAAACTCTAATTATTATTACTTTTATTTTTTGGTTTTCACCCTCTAGTTCCTAGAAGAAGAGGTCCTATTAGTCCAAAGTTTGGGGCCCTAGTAGTCCAGAGTTCGGGACGAGTTCTAACCTCAAGTGGTTCTAGTTCCCTCCCAAATGCAATTGCTAAATTAGTATGGCAGTTATGGCTTTCTTTTGAACTATGAATTATATTTGTTTTCTAAGTCATTGCATACAATAAATGATATTTGCTAATGGTCAATTATAATAAACTGTTATCATTTGTCAGAGTTTCATAGATCTATAAAACCTAGCTAGTTTTTAGTATGAATTTTGTGTTTTCCCTTGAATGTTCGTTCATGTGTATCAAAGTCCCATTGTGCTAAATACTTGAGTTCTTATTAGCGGTTATAGCTTAAGATGCATAGAGAAATTACTGTACTCCAAAGTTGCATTTCAATACTACAATGTAGCAATCTAGATTTCACAAGAGAAAATTTGTTATGGTATACTGTCCAGTACAAACACGAGTTAAATCTCTGAATAAGAAATCTCTTGATCATATTTGACATTCTAATGATCGTTAATCACGTCTTGAAGCATGCTGCACTGCTAAATATATTTGGCCTGTAAACATTTCTTGATATAACTGCAGTCACTTTTGTCATTCAAAATACTAAACTCTCAACCATTTTTAAACAGCACCTAGTGACAAGATATGGAGACTATTTTATTCAAGCTATTCAGAAACTATCCAAAGAACTAAACCTATCATTGGATGGAGAGGTAATTTTGCAAACTAATGAAGTACGAAAAGTATCTCCGGTAGTAACCAACAAATCGACGAAGTTGCAAGGAGCGAAGTTTGAAGCATGGAAAATGTGGCATGAAGAAGGTCTTTCTATTCAGAAGATTGCTGTATGTCTTACTAATCTCTTGTTACTATTAAAGATCTATGCTTCACATGTTTTGATGTATAACTTCTTCTTTTCCCCTCCTCTTTTTGTAATCTCAGAACTTTCCAGGCAGATCAGTTCCTATTCAAGAACAAACTGTTGCTCAGTATCTGCTGGATGCTGCCCAAGAAGGATTGCCGTTTGACTGGACTAGATTCTGTGAGGCGATAGGGCTGAAACAAGATTTCATATCAGCAATTCAGGGAGCTATTGTAAAAGTTGGATCTGTCGAGAAATTGAAGCCTATAAAAAATGAATTGCCAGAAGAAGTGAGTTTAAATCTATATGGCCTTTATGATTTTAGTGCATCTCTTGATCACTGATGCGCAAATATGGCCAATGCATTTCAATCTCACATAACTCTTCCCTGCTTCGCCACAACTTTCTGATTTTGGATTTATTATTCGATGAGGTTGATATTGAATAATTTTTCATGGTGCAGATAACTTACCCACACATCAAGACTTACTTGACGATGCAAACCTGTGGAATATCCTTAGAAGACATTCAACCTAAAGGTCACCAGTCTGTCAAAGATGGTGAAGCTGTAAATAATGCTTCAGATTTGTCAGAGCCTCCTCTAGAAACACGGCAAACAGAAAGTCATCTTGAATCTGACATTTCTACCAAAAGTTTGATGGAAATTGACGCAGTACCTTCTGGACCTGTCAATGGTTGCCAGGTACAGAAGCTTCCAGTAGCCTGTGAGGGGGAATTCACAAGTAAACAACTGAAAGTCAGCGAAACAGACGAAGTGAGTTTAATTAAATTGAAAGCTACAGAGAGTTCTGTTGTAGAGTGGCTGAAGAACTATGATGAAGGGGTTAGTGAGAACATGTTTATAATTCATATTGAAAGCTTTATGATATCTGTTTATTTCCTTTGTTTTGTGCTTATAAAATCTGTGATTTATTGGTTTCAGGCTAATTTGAATGATATTTTGGAGCACTTCAATGGATCCAATGAAGATTCCATTGTTGAACTGCTAAGTTGCCTTGAGTGTGACTTTTTGATATATAAGAAAGGTAACATGTACCGGGCTATGTAAAGAATTTGATCCATAGGGTTTGTAGTAACCATGCTTGTAGAAAAGTGGTGTTTTTCGAATGGTCTTTTGCATTGTTATTATAATGTTTGGTGGATGAGTTTAAATGATTGCATAACCAAAGTTTAGAAGGAAGTGATCTACTTTTTCTTATGTTGCTAATTAGTACCTCAAGCAAACTTATAAAAACCAAGCTAAAGATTTCAACCGGTTGAACCATGAACCGACACTTTACGATTTGGTTGGTTGAGAGGTTTGATCAAGGTTGAACCGTTAACCGCCACTGTCTATGCTTTGGTTATTTGAGAGGTTTGATCAAGGTTGAACCGTTAACCGTTAAACTGGATTGCTTAACCGTCAAAAATAGGTGCAGACTGAGGCATTATGTCATGCACCAGATGAAACAGCTATTGACTTCAAAGTTTTCATAAACACTACTTTCTATTGTCTCATTAGTGCATGCTTCAGCTTCAAACGAGACAAATTGCAATGTAGACAGACTGAGTAAATCATCTTCGAAATTGAAAAGTTCATCAAAAGGGCAAGAGAAGCGCAGACTATATAATAGCCATGATTCAACACTTTTTTCATCATTAGTACATGAAATTGAAACTCATCTGCTAGTATATAATAGCTAATAAACTAAGTTAACCAACACCCTCGAAGAAAGAACAATTAAAGTAACATAAAATTTCACAACCAAAAACCAGATTCAAGAGTATGATAATATCTGGAAAATAGATGAAAAAGCCAAGGTTGAACAGCCGAAGAGAGCAAGGAAGAATGACACAGAAATTTTGTAAATGTAATATAGTTTCATTCTCCTTAACAAAATGAAATACATTCAAGCTTGTCACAAGAAACTACCACTGAATTAGCCACAATAAAATTAGTAAGTGTTTTGAAACTTGATCTACTCTACTACCTATAATTAGTCACTGCCATGAAAGATATAGGAGTAGCTGCACTTGAAAATCCATATGAAAAATCAAACCTAAATCATGTATTTATCATAAATGAAAACATAAAAGGTGAAAATAGAATGAGTCTTGTATGTTTATCATGGAGTTAAGCCAAAGGGTGATTCATGAAATTATAAAACCCTTTTTACACAATGCCCTACATGATCCAACCATGTAAAGAATGTAATATTAAGGTTGAAAAATACTAAACATGTTTGGTCCCAAAGGTACTGAGAATGTCCAATGATAATCCAATTGTTGCAATAATATGTCAAATTGGAAACAAACTATATGTAATCAGAATTTCAGAACAAAGACAATAATATATTGACAAAATGAATTCCTTGTAAATACCAAGTTGTATAAACTGAGACAAACAAACTAGAAAAAGAAGAAAGACAATGACAATTGCCACCATAACAATATACAAATAGACTTGTTCAAAACAAGTGAAGAGGAAACAAATCTAGTAAGTGTTTGTCCAAATTAAAGTTGTTGCTTATCTTCTCCTCTTATGAATGTATTTTCCTCTGTCCTCAAATGCCCATTCCTTCTTCAAAGACTCCCATTTATGCTCAAAACTATCACTAAACCTCTCTACAATATTGTAAATTTCACGCCCTCGAGGGTTTGTTAGCAAAGCATTAGAGAATACATGTCTCAAGTCATAAGCAAATTCCTCAGTAGTTGAATACACTCTCAACTAAGCTTCAACATCTTTCAAACAAATTGGTTTTTTTGACTTTTTCTCTAAAGCTGTTGACCGAAGAAGAGGGACTTTGAGTGCCCATCCATCTCTTCCTTCCATCATCCTCTTCGAAATCACCCAGCACTGCATCCTTTTAAGACGTTCCATCGGTTCCTTTTTCGCCTTTTCACCGTCATTCTTCTTCTTCAAGGCATGTTGTTCATCTCTTGGATGATGATCTTTGACAACATTCTTGAAATCATAATCAGCAAGACTGGATTTTTCTTTGGCAAATGATATTTTCGCATCCCTTTGATAACGATCTATGACAACATTCTTGAAATCATAATCAGCAAGACTGGATTTTTCTTTGGAAAATGATATTTTCTGATCATCGGAAGCGGCCGCCGCCGTTATTTTTCTTTTGGAAGGTCGGCTGTTGTTTTTGAGGGTATGAAGAATACCCTTTTGTTGAGGCAGAGTGGTTGTTGAAACCTTTGAATATTTTGCACAAAGTATTGATTTTTGTTTTGTATTGGAAACTTGTGGATCGTTTTTGATGATGTTCTTGTTTTGAGACAGAGAGATTGTTGAGTCAAGCCAATAACAAGTGACTATTGGTTTATGACAATGTTGAATCTTTCTCTTCTTGTTGTCATTAGAGGGTGACCCATAAGCAGAAGCATCATCACCATGTTTTTGTGGATATGAAAGTCTAATGATGAGTCGTTTACAACAAAGTTTACCACCCATTTCCTCTTTCAACATGTACGTTGAAGAACACATTGTTGAATACACACAGAAAACAGAGAATGGAAAATAAAGCAATTAAATAGATGTACTAAGTTTAGGGTTTAGATCACAGTTGAAAGCAGAGATGAAGAAAGAGAATTGAAGATGATGAGATGAGATGAAGAGATTTCTAGCCGTTTAGAGTTTAGAACAGTTGAATACAAGAAACGAATGTACCAAGTTTGTTTGTTATTTATACACTTGTAGTGTGTGTGTGAGTGTCTATCTCTCTAATGTTGCGTGAATTGCAAGTTCAATTAATAACGTTACACTTCCAATAAATAACAGCTAAGCTAAACTTGTAAAATAAATATGACAAAATAAATAAAATCTTTTTTTTTTATGGAAACAAACTATATATAATCATAATTTCAGAACAAAGACAATAATATATTGACAAAATGAATTCCTTGTAAATACAAAGTTGTATAAACTGAGACAAACAAACTAGAAAAAGAAGAAAGACAATGACAATTGCCACCAAAACAATATACAAATAGACTTGTTCAAAACAAACTATCACTAAACCTCTCTACAATATTGTAAATTTCACGCCCTCGAGGGTTTGTTAGCAAAGCATTAGAGAATACATGTCTCAAGTCATCAGCGAATTCCTCAGTAGTTGAATACACTCTCAACTTAGCTTCAACATCTTTTAAACAAATTGTTTTTTTTTTTGACTTTTTCTCTAAAGCTGTTGACCGAATAAGAAGAGGGTCTTTGAGTGCCACTCCATATCTTCCTTCCATCGTCCTCTTCAAAATCACCCAGCACCGCATTCTTTTAAGACGTTCCATCGGTTCCTTTTTTCGCCTTTTCACCGTCATTGTTCTTTTTCAAGGCATGTTGTTCATCTCTTGGATGATGATCTTTGACAACATTCTTGAAATCATAATCAACAAGACTGGATTTTTCTTTGGCAAATGATATTTTCGCATCCCTTCGATAACGATCTACGACAACATTCTTGAAATCATAATCTGCAAGACTAGATTTTTCTTTGGAAAATGATATTTTCTGATAATCGGAAGCGGCCGCCGCCGTTATTTTTCTTTTGGAAGTTCTACTGTTGTTTTTGAGGGTATGAAGAATAACCTTTGAATATTTTGCACAAAGTATTGATTTTTGTGTTGTATTGGAAACTTGTTGATCGTTTTTGATGATGTTCTTGTTTTGAGACAGAGAGATTGTTGAGTCAAGCCAAAAACAAGTGACTATTGGTTTCTGACAATGTTGAATCTTTCTCTTCTTGTTTGCATTAGAGGGTGACCCAGAAGCAGAAGCATCATCACCATGTTTTTGTGGATATGAAAGTCTAATGGTAAGTTGTTTACGACAAGGTTTATCACGCATTTCCTCTTTCAACATGCACGTTGAAGAACACATTGTTGAATACACACAGAAAATAGAGAATAGAAAATAAAGCAATTAAATGGATGTACTAAGTTTAGGTTTAGATCACAGTTGAAAGCAGAGATGAAGAAAGAGAATTGAAGATGATGAGATGAGATGAAGAGATTTCTAGCCGTTTAGGGTTTAGAACAGTTGAATACAAGAAATGAATGTACCAAGTTTGTTTGTTATTTATATACACTTGTAGTGTGTGTGTGACTGTCTATCTCTTTAATGTTGCATGAATTACAAGTTCAATTAATAACGTTACACTTCCAATAAATAACAGCTAAGCTAAACTTGTAAAATAAATATGACAAAATAAATAAAATCTTTTTTTTTTTGTTGGAAACAAACTATATATAATTAGAATTTCAGAACAAAGACAATAATATATTAACAAAATGAATTCCTTGTAAATACAAAGTTGTATAAACTGAGACAAACAAACTAGAAAAAGAAGAAAGACAATGACAATTGCCACCATAACAATATACAAATAGACTTGTTCAAAACAAGTGAAGAGGAAACAAATCTAGTAAGTGTTTGTCCAAACTAAAGTTGTTGCTTTTCTTCTCCTCTTATGAATGTTTTTTCCTCTGTCCTAAAATGCCCATATTCCTTCTTTAAATGCCCATATTCCTTCTTCAAATACTCCCATTTATGCTCAAAACTATCACTAAACCTCTCTACAATATTGTAAATTTCACTCCCTCGAGGGTTTGTTAGCAAAGCATTAGAGAATACATGTCTTAAGTCATAAGCGAATTCCTCAGTAGTTGAATACACTCTCAACTTAGCTTCAACATCATTCAAACAAATTGTTTTTTTTTTTTTACTTTTTCTCTAAAACTGTTGACCGAAGAAGAAGAGGGTCTTTGAGTGCCCATCCATCTCTTCCTTCCATCATCTTCTTCAAAATCACCCAGCACCGCATCCTTTTAAGACGTTCCATCAGTTCCTTTTTCGCCTTTTCACCCTCATTCTTCTTCTTCAAGGCATGTTGTTCATCTCTTGGATAATGATCTTTGACAACATTCTTGAAATCATAATCAGCAAGACTGGATTTTTTTTGGAAAATGATATTTTCTGATCATAGGAAGCGGCCGCCGCCGTTATTTTTCTTTTGGAAGTTCGGCTGTTGTTTTTGAGGGTATGAAGAATACCCTCTAATTGAAGGGGAATTTAGTTTTAATGAATTAATAAAAAATTTAAGTTGATAAGGGGGTTAATGTTTAATACAAAATTAAAAGGTGTTTATTTCCAAAAATAAAAAAATAAAAAAATAAATTATAAGGTGTTTAACAAATTAACGGTGTTAAGTTGGTAAGGGAGTTTTTTTTCTTTCTATTTTAACCACTTTAGGGGAGATTAATGTCTACTTTAAAACTAGAAGGGGTGTATGTGTTGTATAAGGAGACCTCAGGGGAGGTGAGTGTAATTTTCCCTAATAATAATAATAATAATAATAATAATAATAATAAGCCGGTAATAAAATAAATAATGAGATTTTTTTGTTAACAATTACTACCTCCGTTTTTTTATGTGTTCATTTAGAATAGCAACACCTACTTAAGAAAGTTTATTTTTGCATCTTATCTTTCTATTATATCCTAATGTTAATCAATCAATAAATTCCTATTTTTTAGCACGTACTTTCTCTTTTCAATAAATTTAATATATTATGTGAAAAAAAAACAAAATTTAATATGTTATGTACAAAAAAAAAACAAATAATTTCCAAATATATAACATTAATTTGTTTTATTGAAAAAAATAAAAGTAATTGACAAATGGTACAATTGACAAATCGTATCCTTAAAATACCAAATGAGCAGTTATTTAGAAAAGTTAAAAAAAAAAAAAAACAAAGGGAGTAAATCTTTTGTAAGAAAAAAAAATTAAACAATTATTGCATTTATTAATTAGAATATTAGATATTTATTTATTTATTTTGACGGAAGATTAGATATTTTTTATTCTTGAGGATTTCACATTTAATGAATTGACAACTAATATTATGTGAGATAGTTGCTTGAGGTTCACGCATCATATAATGGCCATAAAATCCCCTTCTATAAATAATGAATCAATCAATCAATAATTCTCTCATCACTCTTATATCTCTCTCTCAATATTCATCACTCTTCATGCTTCCACACTTCTCTGTATCTATCTCAATTTCTATGTCTACATCGTGAGTTCAATTTTTGCAAGGATGAATCAAGTAATTAGGGGTTTGAATGTCAGAGGCAGTACTATGATGCAGCGTTCAACAATGGTTGATGATGTTTTGATCCTTGATTCTTTTGTCGGCAACAACATCATGTCTTCTCATACATTGATGGTGAACAATCATGTTCCCGGTCCTGTTTCCAATGTTATGCCGCCATGGTCGATGCTAGATCACACCATTGTCTTTGATTCTAACTCTATCCCTAATATGGGTCACCACCACCACCAACAACAAAACCCTAATGTTACTTGAGTGAATCATGTCAATCATCGTCAAAATTTTCAACAACTTTTAATCGCCTTTGATGATGATGAACCAAGAACAACAACAGGAGGGTCTTCTGCAGATTCCGATTCAACATGTTCCATATGTCTTACAGAGTTATCAACCGGTTCCTCCATTGTTGTTCGGATGCCTAAACACTGTTGTTCCCATTTATTTCATCTTGATTGCATTCAAGAGTGGCTGAATGTTAAATTGACATGTCCTTTGTGTCGCCGTGATGTTTAACAGTTATAAACAATATTTTCTATGTAGGTTGATTTAGTTTAGGCGAAAAACATGTGTAAGAAAAACTCAAAGAGTAAATGTATAAACCTTAAGAATGAAGATTCCAAGAAAACCAAAGAGAACCATATTTTAGATAAATTTGTGCTAAACTTTGGTTAAATGTTAGAAATGAAATAAGAAACAAAAGTGTTGTGCATGCATGACTTGCAATGATTTCATGAGATTTCACATCATTGCTCATTAATCACACATCATTTTAGAATCTATTTTCTTGTCACAATTACAGATTCTCTAGACTTTACTTTGATTTTTGAATTGACAAGAATAAGTAAAATAATTATGTCATCAGTGAAATTTCGAATGCTGGCTTTTGTTTACATTGAAGATGGCAAAAGTCGGGTAAAATTTCGAATGTTGGGGTGAGGAGGCAGAGGAGGCATTGATCACGACTAGAGTGGTTGTTGATTGATCAGCCATTGACAGAGGTTGAAAACAGAAGGTGGTGTGAAGGAAGGATCTAAAACCAAGCTGATACCATATAAGAAAATAACTTAATGAATATTATTGAATAATTTGTGTTCCTAATATACAACAATGGATATCTTCACAAACATCACCAATGAATATCAAGTCAATAGAAATTATTATTTTCTAAATATATAATTCCTCGAAGTCTTGAAACAAAACTAATTGAAGACCTTTTGTGAAGATGTCGACAATTTCATAGCGCGATGGGACATGTATAACGGGGTTGTGTCCACGAGCCTCTTTTTCGCAAACAAAATGAATGTTCATTTCAATAATATGCTTCGTGCGATGGTGTATAACTATTAACTGGTTCCGGAGAGAGGTGTATGGCACTAACATTATCCAATAGACTTATATACTAATGTAGCCTTGTGGAGAGGACAATGAAACTCTAAAGGACAGGGTTATAAGCCAAGACATTGGTCCAAAAAAAATTGTATTTTGATCAAATTTATTTATTTTGCATAAGTCAACCAAATTTTAACAAAACTTTCAAAATTTAAATGTAACGTTTTTATTATTTTAGGAAAAAAAACTGTATATTTCAATTAGGGGTATTCAAATTCAAACCGATCCAAATAACCGAAACCGTAACAAATCACTTTTTTTATGTGTTGGAATGTCCTTTTGTGAAAACCGTTGGATCGGGCTTTTGATTGATTTTTCAAAACCGACTCAAACCAATTGATTTTTCTAAAAATTGTGATTTTTGACGTCATAAAATGTGATTTTATTGTCGCTAATATTGAATCTAAAGATAAAATATTACATTTGAGACCAAAATTTAACTTTTTTGGCATTAAAAGTTGTCATTTTTAAGGAGAAAAAATTGATTTAAGATCAAAATTCAATAAATGTTAAAATAGAGGGACCAAAATGTTCAATTTTAAAATAAGGGGATTATTTTCGTGAGTTTATTTATTTATCATTTTACGGTTGAATTGAATAGGATTTTCACGTACTTCCTTCTCAAAGCTCAATGCAATAAAAAGCTTTTATTTATTTTTTTTTGAATTGAAACTTAGAAATGTTTATAAAAGTGGAGCTTGATGATTACATGAGCATTGAGGTCATATTTATAGTCTAAAGTTATTGTTTTTCCTCCAATTTAATGGTTAGTGGAATTTTTATTACGAGTAAGATAAATAAGTTAGCTTACATGTTATGTCTTATAACTTATAAGTTAAAAGACTTGTTTGATAAATTTTTTTTCGTAACGAGCTTATAACTTATTTTATTGACTTATGATTTATTTTTCAGACGTTATTTCAAGTAGCTTATGAGCTTATAGCTTATAACTTATATTTTTTCTTTCATTTTTACCCTTATTATTTTCACTAAAACCCTTTTTTAGCTTTATAATTTATTTTATTTTAAAAACACATAACTCTAATTTGATCAACTTATATGAACTTACATTGTTTGGAAGCTGTTGAATTGTTCATTGTTGGACAAGATAACACCTTACACCTTAATTTTGACTTTTCTCTACTTCAGAAGTTGGGCCAAATATGTTTTCACAAAAGTCCTTAAAATCAAAAGTGATTTATTTTTTATGAATAAAAACTAAAAATAAGTTGCTTATACTAAAGTTAATTTCACCACATCTCGCGCAGCTTTTTGACATGATCATCCTTCGAGACCCATCCATGCCAAACTATTGAATTTCGTTTATTTTTTTAATTTATAGTCATTTTTACTTTTTGCAGTAAGATTAGTAGTAAAATTCTCATCCCATAAGTGGCAAACACATGTCTTTCAAATCATCATATTCATGAACTCATTAAATTTATCATATTCATGAACTCATTAAAATTTAGATGTTGGCGTCATGTGTCAAATATTTTTTTTTAAAAATAATCATGTGTCATTTTTTTTTCTAATTATATCAGAATTTTTTTTGTTAACCTTCTGGTAAGAGAAGACACTTTAATAATTCGGAGTTTGGTTGTAAGATAAGTTAAATCTGGCCAAAAAATTAGTCCACCCAATAATCAAATTTAAATTCTTCTTAATGATCTATTCTTTGATAAAGCTTATTAATCATTCGATCTTATGTTCGATCCTTATTGGTAACATTGTAAACAAAAAGAAATTATTTAAAAAAAATTAATTTAGAAAGAAAAATAAAACAATGGTTTTTCTATAAATGTTTTATCAAAGTCAAACAATTATATATGTTGAAAGTAGTTTTCATGTTAAAAAAATTTTAAAAACCCAAACAGCTTTAACTTTATCTTAAAAGTTATATTTTTTAACTTTAAGCTAAAAAGGTTGAAAAAAAGTCAGACCAAACGCAACCTAAAAACATCCTTCATATTATAAATGTTTTGTATGAGACTCATAACACTACACTATGTTTTGCCCACTATATGTTTTTGCTCAATTCTGCTGGAATCATCTATTGAAAGAATTCGTTTTCTAATCTCTACTGTTGCATAGGATGGCCACGGCGTGAATCTCCTTTGCACGATCACGGTAGCAAATGAAAATCCCCATAATGCTATAAACTTATGCTCTGAAACAAATTCATCTGTTTCCATCCGTCAATAGCAATTGACCCTCAGGTGTTCGACGGAATGTCAAGCCGAGTTTTCATGAAAAACGGGTTGATGAGTGTAATGGGCACTCATATTGTGAACTTTCTAACCAAACACAAACAACAACATCATTCGGTGTTTCCATTTCTATTCGATCAAAAACAACATCCATCCAATATGTAGAATCGCGAGCTAGAGACCCCACATTTGAGAAACTAATGGATAAGTATAAGAACCTTCTCAAAGTCATTGCCATTCAAGACCTTATCCTTGCTAACCCCAAAAATCAATCAGTTTCTGTTGATTTCCTATCCAATCTCTCCCAAAGGCTCCATCTCAACCGCGGTGTCACTGCCTTCCTCCGCAAGTTTCCTCACATCTTCAACATTTACTAGGAGCCTTCCAAGTTGCAGCCCTTTTGCAGGTTAACTGATGCAGCTCTTGATGTCTCGTGTCAGGATGCTGAGGCCATTAATGCTTCTTTGCCTCTTGTTGTTGAAAGACTTGTTCGGATATTGTCCATGTCTGCTTCCAAAACGGTTCCTCTTAGAGCTATTTTCAAGGTTTGGAGGGAGCTTGGCCTTCCTGATGATTTTGAAGACTCGGTTATATCTGCTAATTCTAGTGTTTTTCAGCTTTGTGATGCGGATGAACTGAATACTCGTATGTTGAAGCTAGTTTGTGATGTTCCCAGCAATGGTTTTAGAGCTGCTATTGAGGATTGGAGGGTTGTTGAGTGTTGTAAAGAGGATTGCAGTGTTAATAGCATGGAAATGCTCTGTATAGTTTCCAACACCGGTATCCACCAGGGATGCGGTTGAGCAAGAACTTCAGAGCCAAGGTGAAGGAATGACAGAGTTTACCTTATATGGGGCCTTATGAGGTGGTCAGCGAGCAAAAGAAATCGTCTAAGCATGCAATGGTGGCAATGGAGAAACGCGCAGTGTCCATTGTTTATGAGTTTCTGAGTTTGACAGTGGAGAAGATGGTGGAAGTTGAGAAGATAAGCCATTTTAAAAACTGGTTTGGGATTGATTTTAATATAAGGGATCTGTTCCTGGATCACCCGGGGATCTTCTATTTGTCAACTAAGGGAAAAAGGCACACTGTTTTCCTGAGGGAAGCTTATGAACGAGGGTGTTTGATACACCCAAATCCTGTCTATGATGCAAGAAGAAGGCTACTTCATCTTGTTTCTTTAGAACGCCGGGGTTTACCTGCTGTTAATTCCAAGTTGCAGGATAGAAGCAGTAGCAATGAGGTTGAACAAGGGGAAAACATGCATAAAACTGATTCGTTATCAACTTTTGACTAAAGCATCATTTCATTACAACTTTGTCTAGTTTTATTGTATCATGAAAACATTTTTAGTTTAGTTGTACTACAATTCCATGTTTGATTGAAGTTAATTGCATTTTGAGTTTAAATTAAAATGTATTATCTGTGTGTATTTTTTCCAATGCTATTTCTAATTGTATATCATTTTCCCTTCTCTTATTTTGTGATCAATGAACATTTTCCCATACATAATGAATGTATTTCAATGTTTTACACTCATCTCTGAGGAGGCATAAGTAATACCTGCTGGGAATACAGTGCAGGGGATGCTGATAGTGCAATTTTATCAGCATTCATTCTACTAGTAGTCAAGAAACAACATCAGTTGGAGTTAGTCCCAATTAAGATCTTGATGGGCTATATGAATACACAAAATAATCAATTCGACGGTGCAGGGCCTGCTGCACCTACTAGGTCTGCAGGTTCACAATCTTAAGCAATTTCCGCACGTAGTGCATCTCAATTCACTGTCACAGCAGACAAACCTGCAACCAAAGTCGAAGCAGCGTTAGACCCATTCACCAATGTTAAAGATGAAGTGGAAGTATAGGATGAACCCACAAAAATTGGTCACGTACAATCTAATCATCTAAGCTCAGCACACCAATTTCTTTCTTGTTGGATCACATGTACTACATGTGCAATTTATACTGATAATTTTGTGTCCACTATGAGAGGTATATCTTGTTGTAAGAATTTTGGTAAAAGTTGCGCCGCTTCGCACTACAGTTTTATCTTACGGTCTGGTTATGTGATTTAGAATTGTTTTATATGTGTCTTCTAAGCTGGATCAAAATTTGAATTGATATATGCTGAACTTCAATTCAAATTACAAAGTTTTTATTTTTTTATAAATATTATCCATAGGGTCTTTCAACGACTGTTGTCAATTGGCTTAGCCTACTATAGGATGCTTTATTAGTCTTGCCATGAATACATGTAGCTTTCTTTTTGCTATGAACTTATAATAAACTTATAATAGCTTGAGTGGGTGTATGCTACTGCATTATTTTTAAGCTTTGCTTCCATATGTAAGTATCCTCTGACAAACTAGAGAGTGCTTCCTAAAGTGGAATCAACTGGTTTAGTCGGCCGTTGAATGCGTCACTTGAATTTGTCTTCTAGTCGGCAGCTCCACTATTTTAGTTATTTGTAATTGCAACATACTGTTATGAATTATACATAATAGGAAGGGCGCCCATACTAATTTGCGCGAAATTTTAAGAAAATCCTGATATATATTTATTACAGCTTTTGTAGATGTTTCTCCAGAAGAAACCATGCAGAAGAGTCCTCTAATAATGTTGATGAATCATGTTCATTCAAGGAAGCCTAGGCTATCTCAAAAGTGATTTTTTAAGATTATAGTTTTTGCTAAATATGTTTAGTGATCTGTCTTGTCCTTAATATATTCCATAGCAGACATTTATTCAGGGCTTCTCAAAATGGAGCTCCCTCTAACGAAGGTTTTGACATTTATTCAGTTGAAATTGAAGAATTTATGTTTGCTTTATTGTTGGAAAACCCTGTATAGTGTGATACATTTATTCAAGGCTAATTGCAAGGAAATACAACGTCACGATTTAGACCAGCCCTGTTAAATAAATTATGGTTCATGTTATAATGGTCATATATATAGATTTAATCTTGACATAATTGTCTAGTTTGTGAAGGATCGTGTATACTTTCTAGTGTTTGTAGTTTTGATCCTCACTTTCAAGCCTTTCTTGTCAATATCATTTACTTTTTGACGGTGATAATATGTGGAAAATAGATGAAAAAGGCAAGGTTGAACAGCCGAAGAGAGCAAGGAAGAATGACAAATTTTGTAAATGTAATATAGTTTCATTCTCCTTAACAAAATGAAATACATTCAAGCTTGTCACAAGAAATTACCACTGAATTAGCCACAAAAAAATTAGTAAGTGTTTTGAAACTTGATCTACTCTACTACCTATAATTAGTAATTGCCATGAAAGATATAGGAGTAGCTGCACTTGAAAATCCATATGAAAAATCAAACCTAAATCATGTATTTATCATAAATGAAAACATAAAAGGTGAAAACAGAATGAGTCTTGTATGTTTATCATGGAGTTAAGCCAAAGGGTGATTCATGAAATTATAAAACCCTACATGATCCAACCATGTAAAGAATGTAATATTAAGGTTGAAAAATACTAAACATGTTTGGTCCCAAAGGTACTGAGATTGTCCAATGATAATCCAATTGTTGCAATAATATGTCAAATTGGAAACAAACTATATGTAATCAGAATTTCAGAACAAAGACAATAATATATTGACAAAATGAATTCCTTACAAATACAAAGTTGTATAAACTGAGACAAACAAACTAGAAAAGAAGAAAGACAATGACAATTGCCATAACAAAATACAATAGACTTGTTCAAAACAAGTGAAGAGGAAACAAATCTAGTAAGTGTTTGTCCAAATTAAAGTTGTTGCTTATCTTCTCCTCTTATGAATGTTTTTTCTTCTGTCCTCAAATGCCCATTCCTTCTTCAAAGACTCCCATTTATGCTCAAAACTATCACTAAACCTCTCTACAATTTTGTAAATTTCACATCCTGGAGGGTTTGTTAGCAAAGCATTAGAGATTACATGTCTCAAGTCATAAGCAAATTCCTCAGTAGTTGAATACACTCTCAACTTAGCTTCAACATCTTTCAAACAAATTGGTTTTTTTGACTTTTTCTCTAAAGCTGTTGACCGAAGAAGAACAGGGTCTTTGAGTGCCCATCCATCTCTTCCTTCCATCAACCTCTTCAAAATCACCCAGCACCTCATCCTTTTAAGACGTTCCATCGGTTCCTTTTTCGCCTTTTCACAATCATTCTTCTTCTTCAAGGCATGTTGTTCATCTCTTCGTTGACGATCTTTGAACACATTCTTTTAACCTAATAAGTAAGCTAACAAATATCTAGTATTAGATTTTTTTAATAAAATTAATTTAAAATTAAATTTTAAATTTTAAACTCTATTATCCTGATATGGGTATGATTGTGTGAAATAAAGTAATTAAAAACATCATAGTGAATTAAAACTTAGCTGATTTAGCCATAAGCCCATAAGATAATAAGTATTTTTATGAATGTTCATCCGTATATTATAGTTTTTTTTTTAAAATAGAGACTCAAGGAAAAATAAATCCAAAATTGTTTTAAAATCTCTAAATTATTTAATATAATTAGTAATAGACAAGTCCATAAGCATACCGAAATCTAATTGTTTTCACCTTTTCATTTACTCTAGATTTATCATCTTTGTCCTCACGCCACTCAACTTCTTCCGCTGGTATCCTCTGTCCTTGAATTTCAGGAGACTCCGGTGGTTTAGTTGAAATCAAAATTTTCTCCTTCAACGATTCTGATGAAGGGAAATTCTTCATTTGACGTGAATAACTCGGCCGAAACAACATACCCCAAAATATATCATCCACCATCTGCATTCAAAATTGTTAAATTTCACAAGGTGTTAAGCACCATCAACTTTCATATGAAACATTTTATACGACAATTAAGCACAATCAATATCTCTTATATATTCTAAGCTTATTCTGATACGCTAACCCTAAACCTAATCTTTTTCCCGGTCATTTTTCCTATCATTTTAACCCTAATTTAATTCAAATAAAATGTTAAAAAATACCTCAACAAGAATCGAACCCATGACCTTTAAGATTTACTTGATGAATTTACCACTAGGCTACATGAATCAATCTAATATAATTTGGTAATCCACATGTAATAAATATGAAATCAACGCTTAATTTTGTTTAAATATAAATCAACCCCTTTTTTTATACAACTCCAATTTTTTTATGTAATACACATTTCATTTCTTTTTATACAATTTTTTTTTTTGTTTAAATAGAATTTAATTAATTTATTTCCTCTCGTTTTTTCTCCCAGTTTTTACATTAATTAATTTTCCATTGATTTTTTGCAATATTCAGTTTTCAAATTAATTTAAATAAGATACGTTATAGATTTGGATTTGAGTTATATCTCTTATATATATATAATTCATAGATAGTTCTCCTACTATTTATGTAAACCCTAATCCATCCATTTACATCATGCATGCTCCATAGTTAATGCATTAAAAATCCTTTATATTTTATTAAATTGATCAGTTTCATTTTTAAATTATTCCTATGCACTCTATACCTATATGGCTATATAAACAGTGCATAGATATTCATCATTTTCTCTGGGAAATGTTGGGATGATTTTTATCTCCACAAATTCATTTCTCAACACATTCAGGCAAGTGTATATATACTATATCAATTTAGAAATATTTACATTACATTTTTTATTATTATAGAAAATATTTTTAGTTTTCTCATGCTCATTTAAAAACCAAAATGAAATTTAACCTATGCATAAACTTATCATCCATCGCTATTCGACATCAACTACTATTGTCATCAGCTATAAATTAATTTTAGCTTTGATCCCAAACTTTTACATATGATAATAAAATTTCAATTTCTTCTTTTTTTTTTTTGGTCAAGAAAATTTCAATTTCAATTGGAAGGAAAGAAGATGTATACATATCCTCCGACAAAAATTAGTCGCCCAAAATTAAATGTAGTTGAAAAAATAGCAAAAGTTTAGGACAGATAAAAGGATCATTCAATGTAGATGATTAATACTCAGAGACTTTACTGCTACTACTACATTGAAATATTTAATTCAATGTAGAGGGTGATAGTTGAATCTAGTGCAGAGAGTCTATAATAAAACCTATGGTCTTTCAGGATCTAATGGTAAAAATATAACTGGACCATGGTGGGAAAAAAGTATACTTCCCCATACTAAATCCCACCAATTCAAATACAAATACCCTTTGACACGCTCTCCTTCCCTTTGTCTCTTTCGCCTCATTTTCTGCTTCACTCTCTTTTTCTCTCTCCTTCAATCTTCAACTTCCACCATAAAAACTATAAACAACAAAGTTTCCAACTTGTACTCAATGACTCCATTTACTACTTCTCTCTCGGTACCTCAATTTCTCTCCATTTTCCTCTTCCCCTTTTATGCTTATTATCACTTACTCTGCTTGCTTACAGTATGTTGTTACTTTCTTTGTTTTTCAACAAACAATTTTCGTTTATCTTATGTTAATGTCTTGTTATCATGTCATGTTTGTCATATGATTTCATTCATAAGCTGTTTGTAAAAAGTCTTATTAAGTAAGTAATAAGTGGACCAAATTAAATTATTAGTGGCCACTTTTTGTTAGACACGTTTTTTTTAGTCAAAGGGTCATTAATTATTATTATTATTTTTCTAAACAAAATTCTATATATTCTAGTTATTTATGGAGATTCCATTTTCCAGCTTCAATTATTCTATGCTTCAATAGACTTTTTATTTTTGGTATTTTTTATGGCTCTAAGTTTATGTCTTTGATGCAGTTTGTTTTGATTTTGTGATTTTCAACAAAAGTGATCAGATGGGAATTCCTTTTTCTTTTGGTTTCTTGACTACTGCTGCTGCTTATGACTTTGTTGCTCCAACTAAAGAAATTCAATGGTTGGTGTCTGTTTTCGCCGGTATCATCTTCTCTCTTATTGTAAGTAATATGAATATGATTATGTTTTTGTTCATCAATTTGTTACTGACTTGTATGTTTTGAATGCTTCTTGAGAAATTATAAAGTAATGAACCAAATTAGGATTTTGATCTCTTTTATGGTGGAGGAGCAAAAATGCCTTCTTTTGAATTAATGTAAAATCAGCTATGAATCGGATAAAATACACGAAATTAATATTTGTCAATCCGTCCGTGAGTTTAGGTCGGTTGATGCAGGGGGCTGAGGTTCGAACCCTGGTCATCCCACTTATCTAGCTTAAGGGTGAAACTTGACCAATTTTTTTTTGTCAATCATCTATTTAAGCGTGATCGGTTATGGAGTATAAAATTCATTATTTACTGTAGTAATTACTGCTAGTTTATTGACACTAGTTCTATTCCATGTTTTGAATGTAATGCGGAGATTAGGAGTTCATTAATTCATAATGATGCTATCTATAATGCAATGATGTCAATCGCAGATTGCGAAAATAGTGGTTTGTTTGAATTCTACTATGCTATAGTGCTATAGTGCCGCTACATCTGCTATGGAACATGACTTTGTAGTAAATAGCGTATTGTGGAACAATATTCTTTTTAAATTCCGCTATGTTATAGTCGGTATTTGACAATACTGCTAAAATGTAACTCGGTATTTAATGAATTTACTGGTAAAGATTTTGTATATGATGGAGGATCAATTGGGTAGTTTTGGGATATCCATGGACTGAAACTGCAATTATGCTTACTCGGGTTTAGGAAGAAGCATTTGTTTAAAGTTCTTGCTGGTTTCTCCAATACAGAGAAATACGGTTCAGTCCTGTTGTATAGTTCATATTACTCCCAAAGTAGTTTGTTAACAAATATTGACACAATAGTAATTCCAAAGAAAACTTTTTTACTTGGCTGCTTTAGTGCGTATTTTGTTTTGCGGCGACAAAAATAGATTTTGAATGAATTGATTCTGTAAAATTGATTATAGCTATAAGTGAATAAATGTCTAGTGATTTATTTGGATACATTCATATAAAGGGTGTTTAACAAATATTTGAGACTAAAATCAATTCTATAGGCCAAAGCTTCAAATTCTAGCTTCAAGTTAGAATGAACTTTGGAGACAGAATCAATTCTACACAAGAACATCCAAACACGTTAAAATCAGTTTTGCACCTCCAAATTTTGCCGACTGAACACTTGAAGGTGGTATTTGGCATTAGTGTTTAGTGCCTTTTACTACATCCACATATTTGTCTATGTACTTTATATTTTGAACTTCAAACAAGTTAGTGAATATTCCTTCATGGTTTTATGTCCAATTGGATTGTGCTTAATAGAAGCTTTGTAAAGTCTCTCTGAGTGTAGTTTTTTATTGGTTGTGTCTTGGTCTAGGTAGAAATGAGCTCTGACTATTTGTTTTTGTAGCTTAAGTTCCCGAAATCGTGGTTAGTTGAGAGAGTATATTAAGAATGAAGTCAGAATTTAAATTTTTAGGATTAGATGCACATGGTGTTCTTTCATTTCCGTATCTTGTTTATTGTTCTTGTTAAATATATGTCCAGTTTATCTGAATTACTAGATAATGCTATAAAATTCTAGTCATATTAATTAAGATCACTTTATTTAATTATTTTAAAATTTGATCCTTTTTTAATGATCTTCTTTGAAGGTTTATAGATTTACTGCCATTTTTAGTTCTCGGTTCGCGGGATACAGAAAATTGACCGGTGCTGTGAAAGTTGAATGGAATAACCGGTAATGTCTTCATATAACGATTTCTGTTTGAATTGATTTTTTCCATTATTGACATTTACATTAACTTTAGTATATTTTTCAATGCAGGGGATTCTCAACATTCCATGCTCTTTTTGCAGCCTTTACGTCACTTTATCTCTTGATCTTATCAGATCTCTTCAAGGATGGTTCACAAGAAAAGCTTGTTGTTAATCGATCATCTGCTTTCTCAAATTCAGTATTATCGGTAGGTCGATAAAAATAAAGCAAAATTTGATTTGGCACAAAATTTGTCTGCAGCCTACATTTGTTTAGGTCGTTATGCTTTTAAGAATGAACCTCCCTCTTCTGGAGCATCCATTTTTAAATTATGTCGCTCATATGACAGTGCAAGAGGCACAGAAGCATTATATGTTGTTTACAATTGGCTTATTTGTTAATTTTTTCGTCATTCTTTGTACAGTTCTCTACAGGTTATTTCCTAACAGATCTGGCTTTTGTTATTTGGAATTTTCCAGCGTTGGGAGGTCTTGAATATGTAAGTCGAAAAGATTTTTGAGCCCATTTACTTTGTGAAAATGAAAACAATATGGTATTTTGTTTAATTAAGAGTGAAACATGGACGAAAGTAGTAAAACACTTTCTCAAATCAAAAGCACATTAAGTTGTTTTCTTATATGTGTATCTATATATTTTTTTGTAGATATGTTTACTTTCATGATAGATTGAACTCGATATCTTAGTTAAGGAAACTAATAACTTCATTCATTTAAGGTTCTACACCACGGACTGTCGTTGTTTTCAATCATCCAATCTTTGCTAATCGGTCAAGCACAGATCTACATATTAATGGTTCTTTTCACCGAGAGCACAACTCCTTTTGTAAATCTAAGATGGTAAATCTGTTGTCAAGACATCCATTTTCTGCTTTCGTGTACTTTTGTAAACATTGATTCATTGCTTTAATTACATATACAGGTACTTGGATACCGCCGGTCTTAAGAGCTCAAAACTTTACATCTGGAATGGCATTGCGTTGTTCTTCGGGTGGTTGGTACTGTCTATTTTACTCTTGGTCTCAATTCTAATTCCATTATTTATAGTGTCTGAAGGAGGTGCTTATGACCATTCTTTTACTGTGGTACTTTTTCCATTTAGTTTACTATTTTGGTTCTGAATGAACTATGTGCTGGCAAAAGCCGCAAGTAACAATAGTAGCAAAGATAATTAAAAAGGATTATTGAAAGGTTATTACAAAATTTATACTGCACATTGCATGCACGGATAGGAAGTGTTATGGAGATTTTCTCTTCTTTACATTTTTGTTGTATGTCACAAATGATATTGGTAGGGTTTTAGTCCAAAGGGCCATTGTTTAAGGGAACATGGCATGTTAAAGATATAAAACTATTTATGTGCCTCAACATAACAGCTTCAATTTCTGAGGTTGGTTGGTTGGTTCTTGACACATAGCATGATTTGGTTCTAAACTCTGTCATGACCATTGAGTTTCATAGTTCCAATAGTTGTTAATTACAATAAAAAGTATGGAATGCTTTACTCCTTTATGTTTTCATTGAGAAATGATTTTTTTTACATTAAAATTTTGATGTCAAATTTGATTTTTGTGCGTATTTTTGAAATACGTGCAAGTTGTAGAAGATGAAAAGTAAGAGAAACACATGTAACTTCTCCGAAAAGAGAGAGAAATAGAGATAACACGCAGTGTTACATGTAGATCAGGATTGAGTGCAGTCACAGAGTGCATGCAGTCGTGCAGTCAGCAATGTTTGGATCGTACGGTTGTGAGATGCCGACCGCATCCCGACTGCACCCATTCTGACTGCATTTAATCCAATTACATGCGATGTTTGGATGTTGATATTCAAATAACAACTGTTTTCATTCATACTGCAGGTAGCAAGGATTTTCTTGTTCATTTTCTTGTTTACTCACATGTGGACCCATTTTGATGAGGTATGCATATTCTCTGTAATTCCTCATCTCATCTCATAAAAATAAAACTTACACAGTTTACCTATGATTATATTGTAGTGAGTAAGTCCAAACTTTTTCTCTCCTGTTTCAGGTGAAGCAGGTCGTTCCATTGGGTTTCTACAGCTTGCTGGTGGTGCCATCTGTGTTGGCAGTGATGAATTTATTTTGGTTTTGGAAGATTGCTAAGGGTATGGTCAAAACTATTTCAAAAGCAAAGCATAGCAAGTGATGATCACGATACATTTCCTACTGCTCTACTTGATGATGCATCAAATGGTCATTACATTGCTTCAGTACAGTTGAAATCAACAATTTTTCTTTTCACTTACAAATTATTACTATAGTTGTAAGATTCAGTAGAATTGTATATTTGGCCTTACTGAATTGAATAATTTTTATTTTCATGATTAAATTTATTCTTATATTATTCTAAAAATTGTTAGCATCAAATTGTCCAATCCTATATAAACCCTCACACCGGGTTCATGACTTCCAATGCGGAACTCAAAGTTGGATTCATGAAGGCCAACTAGCACATGAAAATCGTTAACAACTAGTTTATATGCTAGTATTTGTTAGTTGGTATGGCTTCTCGAATCTAGAAAGATGTTGAATAGATTCACAGTCTTTTATGTAGCATAAATGCCATTTTTAAAAATCTTTTCGGTTTTGAGCACTATTGGAACAAATGTATTTTGGAGATCACAAAATTGATTGTAAATCACGAATAACGATAGCAATAAGCAAATCCAACTTATCCAAGTACTTAGATTCTTAATTGATGAGAAAATCGATTAAATTTCTATTTACTTGTTAAAATCAACACTATCAAATTTAGACTATTCGAGTAATTGTATCACAAGTGATCACAAGTGATCACAAGTGAATTTAACACAATGAAATATACAAAATTGATACCTAGTCAAAATTCAGAAATTAAACACATTCTGATTTTTTTTATGTTCCCAAAAGATTTGTTTTTTCAATCTTAAGACAATTAATTTTCTGCACCAAATAGAAAATTGAAAACTTCACAAACTTTGATTATGAAACACTTGTGCCAAAAATTTCTTTTGCAAGAAAACAACTAAGTAATCAAATTTACATAAATTTAAAGAGAGTTATGGAAGAGAAAAAATCGACAATGATATTTTTATACAGATTCAACCATCTCGTCTTTGCTTGTGTCCTAATCATGTCCCCTCATCAAGATGAGATAGTTTCTTCCAATAATTTCTATGAAAATTTGAATGTTACACCGAGGATTTTTGCAGCAACCCCTATGATTCAATCCACCCTTGAATCAATTGCCTTCAATTTTTGACTTGAACAAGAAAGCTCCAAAACTTGACACCCTCAAGATTTGTTCCTTTGATCTTCACTTTGACAAAATTTGATCACCAATTGTTGAATCTCCTTCTTGAGCCTTCAATCTCCAATTGAATCATTACCTTGACCTTCAACTCAAATAGTGCAAGTTTCCTCCAACATTTTTAACTGACCGCATTGATGCCTGTAGACTGCGCTGCATGCCACCATTCCAGGCTTTGATGTTCAATTGGTTTCTGGAAGTTTGGGATAAATCTGAGCAGATTGGCATCAATGCCAATTGTCCAGGATATGCAATGCCCAACTATGTTCACGAAAACTGGATTTGAATTCTGGGAGCTCTACATCGATGCCCAATAGTGTTCTAGAAATTGGAGTCTAGTTTTCAAAGGCCTTGGCATGAGAGAAGAAATTGTAGAGGATCCAAATCCGGTTTCCCGACTTTGATGCCCAGACTCAAGTGAGGGGTCAGAACCACATGAATTGGACTGGCATGTGGGAGGTGAGGGCTCCGCCTAAGTCCCATTACATATTGTGGAGAGTGTGTCGTGGGTGCATTCCAACTTGTTCTCGGTTGATTCAACGACATGCTGATTGTTTTCCTCTCCGTTCTCTTTGTAATGAAGAGGTGAAAGAGGATTTTATCATGCTCTCTATACTTGTTCTCAGGTACAAGGTTGTTGGGATACTGCTGGGTTGAGATCAATTATTCAGAGTAGACCGGACGCAATGGATGATATTGGTTCAATTTTCTTTGACGTGTGCAACAAGGAGGATCAGAATACCGCATGACGTGTTTTGATGGTTGTGTGGTGCATTTGGAAAATTAATAGGAATAATAAGGTGTGGAACGACCACATCATTAGTGTCATTTAGTTGAGGTAACAAGCTTTTAACGTGTGGCAGGATTGGTTCGACGCAAACATGGTTTATCATCAATATGAACAGCCGCAATAGGGTTTAGAGTGAGCCTTGTTGGGCCATACCAATTGATGAGTGGCTAAAGTGTAACGTTGATGGCAGTTTCTTCACGAATAAGTATATAATCTCTATTGCTTGCGTGTTTCGGACCAACAATGGTGTTCTTATGTGAGCACAATCACAATGATATGATCAGATGCAAACATCTACTTTGGAAGGTAAATGATTCTATGCTTATATAGTTGGCTTAATTAATAAAATGGTCCCTTAAAGATATTTTTGGTTTCAGATTGATCCCTTAAAGAAAAAAAGGTCCAAATAGGTCCTTTAAAGAAAAAAAAGTCCGAGGTATAAATAGGATCAAACTGATTAACGGATATGTCTTTAAGGGACCTATTCGGACCTTTTTTTCTTTAAGGGACCTATTTAGACCTTTTTTTCTTTAAGGGACCAATATGAAACCCAAAATGTCTTTAAGGGACCATTTTATTAATTAAGCCTATATAGTTTCTCACTCATCAACGATGACGACTATTTTTGAACTAGTCACCGGGTATTTTAAAATGCTCTTCTCATATATTAAACATTATGGCCGTGATGTCTCATCCCAGTGAGTGTGGTCAAGCGCCACTCGATACGTAGATATAGTCTTCCCCTTTGTAGGAATATATTTCATGGCAGCAGGCTTTGACTCATCGTATCTAGCAACCTGAACGCGTCCACAGATACTAGGGAAGTGTGCATGGATCCAGGCATGCAAGTTTACAACAATTTAATTAACAAGCTTAAAGTGTCATACACAAATGAATTAATAAATAAATAATAAATAATAAATAATTAACAACAAATAATTTGGTTACTTGAAGCAGGGTCATGTAACCTGTGACCGTTGTCCACTTCGGCGTGTTAGAGAGGATGTTGCAAAAAGAAGAAAAAAAATACAAATAACATTAAATAAATACCAATTGCATAATTAAATAACTTAAATAACATTGTTTTTTTTTTTTTAAAAAAAAGTTGATGGTTTATAAGTACCACCAACTTATTTACAAAGAAAATACTATAATTGCTGCTGCCAAGGATCGAACCCCTGACCAACAGCCTACACCCGCTCAGTCAGCAAGTGCCAACTGAGCTACCCCACCCACCCCAGACTTAAATAACATTGTCAAAAATAACAACAAACACTTAAAAAAATAATAAAATCGTAACAATTAAATAATAAATTTAGATAGCCTTGCTATACATATCTCACAAAATGTGTTTTGTACGATGTGAGAATGCTGGTGTTCTTCGGCCCTCCAGGAAATTCAACCAATAAGAATGAAACATTCTTCCACATCATACTAAGAAAGTGAAGTTTAATGGAGTGATGTGACGAAAAACATGATTAGTATTGGTTGACACTGTAAAATGTATATTTTTTTATTTATTTTATTTTTTAGAAAGGACCAAAATAATTTTTTTTGACGGAAGGACCAAAATTATTTAAGCCTATAAATAATTAACTTTACTCACAAATGTTTTTTTTCTTTCAAAAACTAAAGCCATAACCAAGAAAATAAAAAATAAAAGGCTTAAATGCAGTTTTACCCCCCCTATTTTGAAAAATACGGAATTTTACCCCCCTATTTTAAAATGCGGAATTTTACCCCCCCTATTTTATAATTTGTTGGATTTTGCCCCCCACCAAAATTTTGCACAAAATCTGCTTCTGAGCCTCAAGTTCAAAGCTACGCACAGAACTCAATTTGGATCAATAATTCACCAAACTGGTACCGAAACGACCGCAATCGAGTTAGTTTTCCACAGAATCAAACTCCACTAAATTTGGAGTTACAGAGAGAGATTAATTACTGTTTTAGTGAAGGTCTGTTCAAATTAATTATCGTATGAAACTACTACTGGTATTCTCGTCATTCCTCTCACCCTGTAGCTCATTTTTTAATACTATTTACATGTATGGAAATATAAAGAAATTACCCTTGTTGGCATTTCAATTTCGTCGAATTTGGAGTTACGATGTGTTCGGTAGACGATGTTGAATTTGAAGATCACAAGTAGATTTCTGCAGAATTAGTAATTGGACAGACCTTCACTAAAACGGTAATTAATCTCTCTCTGTAACTCCAAATTTAGTGGGGTTTGATTCTGTGGAAAGCTAACTCGATTACGGTAATTTCGGTAGCCATTTGGTGAATTATGGATCCAAATTGAGTTGTATGCGAAGCTTTGAAGTTGTGACTCGAAAGCAGATTTTTTGCAGAATTTTGGGGACATACCTTCACTAAAACGGTAATTAATCTCTCTTTGTAACTCCAAATTCAGTGGGGTTTGATTATGTGGAAAGATAACTCGATTACGGTCATTTCGGTATCCGTTTGGTGAATTATGGATCCAAATTGAGTTGTATGCGAAGCTTTGAAGTTGTGACTCGAAAGCAAATTTTTTGCAGAATTTTGGGGGACATACCTTCACTAAAACGGTAATTAATCTCTCTTTGTAACTCCAAATTCAGTGGGGTTTGATTATGTGGAAAGATAACTCGATTACGGTCATTTCGGTATCCTTTTGGTAAATTATTGATCAAAATTGAGTTGTGTGCGAAGCTTTAAAGTTGTGACTCGAAAGCAGAATTTTAGGGGGGGCAAAATCCAACAAATTATAAAACAGGGGGGTAAAAGTCCGCGTTTTAAAACAGGGGGGTAAAATTTCGATTTAATCAAAACAGGGGGGGCAAAACTGCATTTAAGCCAAAATAAAAAATGAGCGAGATATGAATCTCGTACGCCTACCGTTTACACCGATTCATATTCATCCTCTAACGGCTTTATTATCCACAATGTGTTCCCTTCTTCTTAAGTTCTTAGCGCTTCTTCAAACGCGTTATGAAGAGAAACCCTAAAAATCAAGATTAGGGTTACGAAGCTTGTATCTCTCGATCATCTCCAAACCCTAAATCTTGTGTCTCTTGATCATTTCTAAAACTTGTGCGGCGTCACAAATTTGCGTTCCTCTTCGAAGATTGCAGCGCTAAGTGGTCAATTTGTTTCATCGACGGAATCTTGTTTTCTTCAAGATAGGGTTCAAATGTGCGTCGAATATGGAAAAACAATTTATTCCTTTTCTCAGGTAATAGAATTTCGATCTTATGCTGTTAGATTACCAATTTTTTCATTCTTGATTCAAGATGCTTCAATCTTCTGCTTTTGTTTTAATAAAGAACTTACCATTTTGTGAGTGAAAATTTAATTGGGGGTGTACAAATCTATGAGATTTTTTGTTTTTGCTGGAAAATCTGTTATATTGTGAAACACGATAAAATTAAATATTTTTTGAAACAGTTGACAGGAAATATCATGGGGACTATATTCATAATGTACAAGTTGGATGTATTTTTGTTGTACCAAATGGAATTCTTTGCTGTGAATTGTCCATGTGATTTGAAAGAAAAGTGCTTTAAATTTACAGTGCTTTAAATGCATTATGAGTGTGAATTTGTATTCACAATATAAGGATGGTATCTATTGAGCTTTTATGACTTGATTGCAATTATATACTGCGAGATAAAATATGACCCTAAATTTTGAGACTATTGGCTGCCTCAATGACCTGATAGGAATAGATGAATATTATTTGTTAGATAAACTGTTGCTAGTATTTGGAAGTCTCATTAACCAGAAATAAACATTATTAACACTTTACTCATAATGTGAAAGTTGCCTGATGCCTTCGATGTGATATTGATATGAATTGAATTTGAATTCATTCATAATATAAGGGATGGATGCCTAGATGATCCGAAAGGAATCAATGAATATTATTTGTTGTATAAATTGATGGCTCATTGACTGGAAAAAAACATTATGAACTATATACTCATAATGTAAAAGTTGCCTGATGCCTTCGATAAACATTATGAAGTATGAACTCTTTGCTCATAATTTAAAAGTTGCCTGATGCCTTCGATGTGATATTGATATGAATTGAATTTGATTCATTCATAATATAAGGGATGGATTACTGGATGCCTAGATGATCCGAAAGGAATGAATGGATATTATTTGCTGTATAAATTGATGCTTGTATTTTGAAGGCTCATTGACCGTAAAAAAACATTATGAACTCTATACTCATAATGTAAAAGTTGCCTGATGCCTTCGATAAACATTATGAACTCTTCACTCATAATGTAAAAGTTGCCTGATGCCTTCGATAGACATTATGAACTCTTTACTCATAATGTAAAAGTTGCCTGATGCCTTCAATGTGATATTGATATGAATTGAATTTGATTCATTCATAATATAAGGGATGGATGCCTAGATGATCCGAAAGGAATCAATGAATATTATTTGTTGTATAAATTGATGCTAGTATTTTGATGGCTCATTTACCGGAAAAAAAATTATGAACTCTATACTCATAATGTAAAAGTTGCCTGATGCCTTCGATAAACATTATGAACTCTTTGCTCATAATTTAAAAGTTTCCTGATGCCTTCGATGTGATATTGATATGAATTGAATTTGATTCATTCATAATATAAGGGATGGATTACTGGATGCCTAGATATCCGAAAGGAATGAATGGATATTATTTGCTGTATAAATTGATGCTTGTATTTTGATGGCTCATTGACCGTAAAAAAACATTATGAACTCTATACTCATAATGTAAAAGTTGCCTGATGCCTTCGATTATGAGTAAAGAGTTGCCCGTTGTCTTCGATAGACATTATGAACTCTTTACTCATAATTTAAAAGTTGCCTGATGCCTTCGATGTGATATTGATATGAATTGAATTTGATTCATTCATAATATAAGGGATGGATGCCTAGATGATCCGAAAGGAATCAATGAATATTATTTGTTGTATAAATTGATGCTAGTATTTTGATGGCTCATTGACCGTAAAAAACCATTATGAACTCTATACTCATAATGTAAAAGTTGCCTGATGCCTTCGATTAACATTATGAACTCATTACTCATAATGTTTGTAAAAGTTTCCTGATGCCTTCGATGTGATAGTATTTGGAAGTCTCATTAACCGGAAATAAACATTATGAACACTTTACTCATAATGTATAAGTTGCCTGGTGCCTTCGATGCGATATCAATATGAATTGAATTTTATTCATTCATGATATAAGGGATGGATTATTGGATGCCTTGATGACCCGAAAGGAATCAATGAATATTATTTGTTGTATAAATTGTTTGTAGTATTGTGATGCCCCATTGACCCTAAAAAACATTACGAACTCTTTACTCATAATGTAAAAGTTACATGATGCCTTTGATATGAATTTAATTTGATTCATTCATAATATAAGTGATGGATTATGAACTCTTTACTCATAATGTAAAAGTTGCCTGATGTCTTCGATGAGATATTGATATGAATAGAATTTGATCCCTTCATAATACAAGGGATGGATTATTGGATACATCGATGAGCTGAAAGGAATCAGTGAATATTATCTGTTATATAAAAATAAAATGTTGCTAGTATATTTTTGGATGTCTCATTGTTGACTGTAAAAAAAAACATTATGAACTCTTTAATCATAATGTAAAAGTTGCATGATGCCTTCGATGCGATATTGATATGAATTGAATTTGATTCATTCAAAATATAAGGGTGGATTATTGGAATTGGATGTCCCGATGACCTGAAAAGAATCATTGAATACTATTTGTTATATAAACTGCTGCTAATATTTGGATGTATGACCGTAAGAAAACATGGCGGCGATGGCGTTTGCAGCGATTGACACGATTCACAATTTCATATGTATATATGACATTGTGAATTTCTTCAATGGTGATAACTAAGGTATATACATGTTTGATTTATTGGAGCAGAAACTTTGCCGGTTTGATAATTGCAAGTTAAGAATTTCTTCAATGTTTGTCTATGTTATTATTTATTCACAGTATGAACGGTTGATACTTTTGTTTCAGTTGAATATACAGAAAGAGTTGGAGAGGTTGCTAAGAAGCACGGATTGAAGCTTCATATAGATGGAGCTCGTATATTTAATGCATCCGTTGTGATTTTTTTTTATCTTATGATATGGTTAATATCCTTATAATTAAAATACATTAGAGATATACACTTAGCATAAACATGCAATGATCTGAGATATACATTAGAGATATACAATTAATATCCTTATAATTCTGTTTAATGAGTGAGATTCTTTGTGGTGAAGCAACGATCTGGAACAAAGGTAACATTCTACTGTACCGAGAACCTGAGCTTATTGAAGAGAACGCCCTTGGTATAAATTGTGTACATTTTGTTATATATATATATATATATATATATATATATATATATATAAATTGACATGAAGACAATTCACAAGTTGACATAAAATCAGATATCTGCAGCATGCTATTAAGGATTGATATTTTCTGAACAAATGAAATAAAATTGGACCTAGTTGAGGTGAGCTTTTGAAGGGGTGTCCAGCTAGTATGATATCATTGATCCTTTCTGTTGCTTAATAATATAGGCAGAACATTAGCGCCTGGGTGTATCTTATAATTAGCAGAAAGTTTTGATGTTCAGTTTAGGATTTTGAGCTGTGTGCAAATGTTCAATAATAAACTATTTAAATTTGGTCTCTTAAAGTTAATGGTGATCTTATAATTAGCAGAAAGTTTTGATGTTCAGTTTAGGATTTTGAGCTGTGTGCAAATGTTCAATAATAAACTATTTAAATTTGGTCTCTTAAAGTTAATGGTGATCTTCTTGTCCATTTCTCTCTGCTAAGTTTTTCCTTTGACATTTTAATTTGTTTTTAATAAAACTCGATCACTTATGAAGCATGCACACGGCAAGGACACTGACACGTCGACACTGATAATAATTTTAAAAAATGACATAATTCAATGTAATCAAGTGTCGGTGTCATGTTGGTGTCGGACACCGCCACGTGTCCGACATCGGGATACGCCTAATCCGAGGAGTGTCCGTGTTTCATTTATAAAATATATAGACAAGTTCACAACTTTTTCTATCCTCGTACTAACCTTAGTATTCTGTTTCATTGTAATAATTTGTTCAGTTCATTCAGGTTCCTTGAAATCAGTCCTGAAGGTAAAGTTCCTGTAATAAACTTCGATGGGAAATGGGTTGCCGATTCAGATGTAATCACAAAATATTGGAAGAGAAGTATCCTAGCCCTCCATTGGTGACTCCACCTGAAAAGGCTACAGCGTATGCTTCTTGCTTACAGACTTCCTCATCATTTGGAGATACGTTAAATCTATAAAATCTAATTTTCTTGCACATGGCTTTGAATTTTTTGGAAAATGCACGGTGATATAATTATATAAACTTAAACAACATTTTCCTTGCTCTTCTTTTAGCCCTGTCTGGATAAACAGTTCAATAAAACGCTTATAACATATGCGCTTATCGTATAAATGCTGATTCTATAAGAAAAGATAAAAAAAAGTCAGTTGGTTTTCATATAAACTATAAGATGTTTTCATAAGCTCTCAACTTATCTAATGTGTGCCTTTTATTCTCTGATGTTTACATGGTTGTATTACATTTACTTCGATTATCTAATGTGAGCATGTGTTTTTTTTCTATAGTGGATCAAAGATATTTTCTACATTTATTGGATTTCTCAAGAGCAAAGATCCCAAAGACGGAACAGAACAAACATTACTGAATGAACTAAGCCCCTTCAATGATTACCTCAAGGAAAATGTATGACATTCTTTTTCGTTCTATTTTTGTCTTGCTATTTGTTTGAAATCTTGTATAGGTTGTTGATTAGTCATAGAGGATATAGAGTGGAATTCTTTTCCCCACAAATTATTATCCTTGCTTAAGTGGTTCCCTCTAGTCCATGATTCTTTTTCTTAACATAAACTTTCGGTATTTTAGGTCGATCAACCCTGACTCGAGCATTACCTTTTTTTCCTGCCTTATGGTCATGGACCCTATAACTTTTCTTGTAGCGTACATCGCTGAGTTGGGGCCTCTTGTGCTCCATCTACATAAGATGTTACGACATGTTAAATGGAGATCAGGGAATAAATTCATGCTTTATATAGTTAATTGCTTTATATACTTGACTTTCATTTCATCACTTTAAGGGAACACAATCCATGAAATTTTTATTTTGTAACTTTACCTATTGGTGATTATGAAGAACATGATCCAAGACATTATTATTTTTGTAACTTTTAGGGCACTGTTTTCTTGTTTCGTTCCTCCTGGATTTGTTGTCATTTTTTCCCCTTATTTCGTATAAGAAATCTGTGCAAATTTTTTCTTGTTGTAGGGGGGTCCTTTTATCAATGGGAAAGATATATCTGCAGCTGACTTATCACTTGGACCAAAGCTATACCATTTGGAGATTGCTTTAGGGCATTTTAAGAAATGGAAAATACCTGATTCACTGCCCTTTTTGAAGTCTTACTTCAAGGTATGTTCAAGATTATACTTGCCAGTCAAAATCTATCATTTTCTTGTACTTTTAGACTTTTCAAATCTAGAGTTGAATGCCGACTATACTCCCTTAAACCTATAGTTGCGGAAATCATGTCCAAAGATGTTCTGCTCTGTCCATGCTTAAAGATCATAGGCTAATGAGTGAAACTGATTTATCAATAGGGAGACCTGTGAATTTGGAGTTTCTTATGAGCTCTAAATTCAAATGTTTTTGGTAATGTCCTTTGACCTTTGCAAACCTTATCTTTGTATATGGGAATAGTCTTTGGCTCAATCCTGTTTTTACAATTTGGAACTTTTTCCTCAATACTCAAATGTTTTCAGTAATGGGATTCCTCACATTTTTCCTTACCAAATAGTAGTATGAGAGGATCCCCTTTGGGCAATTACCGATCTCTGAAGTGGTGCTGCGAAACAACCCCAGCTGGTAAAATACTAAATAATTATCTACCTTACCAATGCCGAGCGTTAACGAATAATAAGATCAATCCTGATTGTCTTGCACTTTCATACAACCCAAGCTGAAGTTAGCTTGTTGTCCCCTGATATGATTCATTGTTTGTTGCTACCTTTGTTTAACTTTAAGTTTGCTATATATCTAACGATGTTGAACGTACAGGATATTTTCTCAAGGGAATCATTCATCAACACACGTGCACAGCCGGAGGATGTCATTGAAGGTCGGGGTCCTAAAGTGGAGGGTTGATAGTGATCATTCATGATACCAATGGAATAAAAAATCAAATTTTTATTCCTTTTTGGTTTGGCAGGCTATTAGATTGTGATAGGTATGTATATGAATTTATGAATAAAGATGAATGGAATATTATATTACTGATATTATAACTGCACTTTGTTGGAATTGAATACAAAAGAAAACTGTAAATGAGGAATGAAAAGGATAACTGAATGATAGTGACACTATCAAACCCAAAAGAGTACAATGACTCTCCCAAATCACCAATGATTGATGACCCTACTTTCTCAACAGAAAACTTGGTTACTTTATTCCTTCCCATACTACTCCTTATATAGCGCTACTGTCACGCACTTCTCACACACCTCACTCGCCTGATAAGCACATGCTACACCTTGCACATGCTATTATTCATTTCCCTTCTTTTTCTCATTCTTCCATCGTTTTCTCGAATATACCCTCCATTCTTTAGGTCCCACATTATTATTAAGACTCACATCCTTATCAATACCACCTGTCTCAAAAAGAGCCTTGTCCTCAAGGCTAAAATCTTGAAACTGTACTGCTATAAACGCACCATCTTCCCATGTAACCTCCTCCAAAGATTTATTTTTCCATTGGATCAAACTTTGATGAACAGCATTGCCACTTTGCAAGGTAATTCTTGAGCCCAAAATCTTCTCAGGATATATATCCTCTTCTAAAGAAATTTCTAGCTCTTTAGGAAGCTCTCCTTGAACTGGATAATCACCCACGGCTTTTTTTAATAAGGAGACATGAAAAATCGGATGGATTTTTGAACTAGCAGGTAGTTCAAGTTTATAAGCCACTGCACCCACTCTTTCAACTATCTGAAATGGTCCATAGAATCTTGCAGCCAGTTTTTGATTAATTCTTTTGATCAGAGTGTTGCCTATGAGGTCGAAGCTTCAAAAACACCCATTCACCAACACTGAAATGTAAATCTCTTCTTTTTTTATCAGCATATATCTTCATTTGTTGTTGAGCTTTTAATAAGTGTGTCTTTAATTGATTCAAAGCTTCATCCCTCTCTGTTAATTCCAAAGCTTCATCCCTCTCTTTTAATAAGTGTGTCTTTAATTGATTCAAAGCTTCATCCCTCTCTGTTAATTCCAAAGCCACAGCAGCAACTTTAGTTTGATTGCTTAAGAACCTCAACAAAGTAGGAGGAGATCTACCATATACCACTTCAAAAGGAGATTTATTAATTGATATATGATACGTAGTGTTATACCAATATTCCGCCCACGAAATCCAATAAGCCCAAGACTTAGGCTGATCAGAAGCAAATCATCGCAGATAACTTTCCAAACATCTATTAATTACTTCAGTTTGTCCATCCGTTTCCGGATGATAAGCAGAACTCATCTCAAGTTTTGTACCCTGCAGCTTGAATAACTCACTCCAAAAGTGACTTATGAATAAAGGATCTCTGTCACTAATGATTGTTGAAGGAATGCCATGCAAACGAACTACCTCTTTTACAAATAATTCAGCCACTGATTTTGCCGTATAAGGGTGCTTTAATAGTATAAAATGACTATACTTTGACAATCGATCAACAACAATCAGAACAGCTTCAAACCCCTTTGATTTGGGCAACCCTGTGATAAAATCAATAGATAAGTCTTCCCATATAGCATTGGGAATTTGTAGGGGCTGCAGCAAAACCTCCTGGTGTAGTAGCTGTATATTTCTGCCTTTGGCAGATATCACAAGCTCGAACAAAGTCTCTAACTGCTTTCTGCATGCCTACCCAGTAGATATTAGCAGCAATCCTCCTATAAGTTCTAAGGAACCCAGAATGGCCCCCCATAGGAGTACTATGAATCTCTGCAAGTAAGATAGGAATAGAAGGAGAGGTTGCAGGGATAACCAATCTCCCATGGTAAAACAAAATTCCCTGCTGGACTACATATCCCGGTTTGCCATCAGGATTGTCAGTCAACTCAGAGATCAACTTCTGAATTTGAGCATCTTGTGCCGCTTCCTTCAATAGCTTCTGCCCTTCCAGCCATTGAGGAGAAGACACCATGACATTCAAATCCAAGTCAGCATCTTGTGTCAAATTCTGCAGTGGCATCTGCCCTCCCAACCTTTGAGAAGATGACATCAAGACTTTCATTTCTTCTTCACCATAGCACCTTGACAAAGCATCAGCAGCTTTGTTATCTGTGAAGTGGAAGAAATAGTCACAAGAAAGGGGGGTTTGAATTGTGACCCTTTTAAAAAATAATCCTGCACTCTTTTAAAAACTAACTCAACAGAAAACGTTAGAATGATCTCAGAAGGATCTGGTTAGCAGTAAAACAAATTCAAAGTGAATTGTGTGCTTAGTGTTTGCTCGAAATAAAAAATGAGGGAAGAGAGAATCAACACACAACAATTATACTGGTTCACCCCCTAATAGTATGGGTTACGTCCAGTCCCTCACGCTCCGTGAGTATCCACTATAATCTTGAGATGCTAGTAATCTCAAATTACAAACCTCCTTGATCTAAACCAAGATCAATAACCTTAAGCTCTACAAGCTTAATATCTACCTCACTCCTACAAACTAAGGTGTCACTCAATCAATAGTTACGTATTGACTTGAGCCAATCTTTCTTTTACAATAAGTTGTTCGGATCACAAGCTTTCAAATGAAGAGAAAATCAAGTTGAGAAGCTAATAGAAGAATACACTCAGTTCACTCAATGATATACTGATCCAAGTATGTGATGTTAGAGAGCTGGAGTGAGAGTGGAAGAGTTTGATGACTTGGTCGAAAAAGACAAGTGTAGATCTTGAAATTTGTAGTTGAAACTTTTGAGATATTTGCTTGTTGAAAAACTCAAAGGATAATTTGAGAAGCAAATCAAAACACTCAAAATACTCAGAAGTACTGATGAGAATGGAGAGCTTGAGTATGAGTGATGAAAGAAGAGCTTGGTACCTTGTACGAAAAAGACAAGTATAGAATGAATGTTGTAGTGTGAGCTCTCAAGTCTTCAAAGCACCCAAGTGTGCTATTTATAGATGTTGTTTGTCCTTTGTTTCGTGGTCTCCAAGTAAGTTTGAGTGGAGCACAAGACTAGCCGTTAGTCCTTTAAAAGCCACATCAAAATATTTGATGAGAGAGAAGATGCTTCATGGGAATGTTCTTAGAATGATGATGTCATGAGGAGCGTGAGTTTGAGCATCTTTGAGCTGTATAAACTTGTTCTCCACGAACAAGCACTGTTGAAGCCTTGGGAGATCAATTATAACAGCTGGATACAGCTGGAGAGAATCTTTCGATCAAGAGCAGGAAATCTGCTTGATTCTGGAACGTTCTTAGATCGTTCTCACAGAGTATTTTCTGTTTCTTGGCCTAGATCATATAGAGAAGAATGCTTTGTTTGTTTTGATTTCGTAGGCCTCAAGATATTCATGATGATCATATGATGATAGCTGATCTTCTTATCCTTTTACTATTCATGTGTACTTGTAAAAGTACAAGTAACTTTCTATTGTAGATAAAGAGCATAGTGAAATATATTTTATGAAGTCCTTTGAGAAGTACCATTTCAAACTTGGTGTCTCCTTTTCATTGGTCCATAAATGTCTTCAAATAATCTCTGAATAGAGCATGTGAGCTTGAGAAATAAATTGTCAAAGACATGTTCATGTTTATTCCTTAAACATGACCAAATAGGAAGCTTTCTTTTGCTATCATTTAATCCTTGCTTTAGATGACTTATATCCTGTAGAGATTCTCTTCAATGAAGTCCTTTGCAAAAGTGCTTATTTGTCTCTTGTTCAGATGATATCAATTAAATGCTTATTGTTGATGTATAGCTTTGCACGTGAGAAAAAGTGCAGACTGGAGAATGTTCTCTGATCATTCTCATAAACTTGCAGTTTTCAACAATTTCAAGTAGAGTGATATATAATGAATGAGCTTTAGTTCCTGTCTATATTAATCACTCAAGAGCACTTGTTAGATCACAATAAGTGCTTGTGTTGAAGTACTAACTTGGAAGAGTTGATTCCTTTAACTGGAGAATGTTCTCGGATCATGCTTGAAACAGTATTCAACACTTTTCTTAAGGAGTGGGACATATAATCTTGTTGCTGCAAAACTTCCCATAATTCCTTTTGATGTTTTCACACATTGTTGTATGTTCATTGAGTATCTTTGAGATTCTTCAGTAAAGGCGTGAGTGTACTCATAATGAGAATGATTAAAACTTTTATGCCTTGTGCATAAGCTCCTTTGTAAAACTCATGGAAAATCATTCTCAAACATTGTCATCTTGAGAAGCTTTGGTAGGATGATACTTTGACGTTAATTGCAGTAGTAAATCCTCAAAGCATGTAGTACAAAACTCAATGTGAGTTTTGTCACACAACATCGATCCTTTTGTAGCTTGTAATCCTTTTGTAACATCTATCCATAGTATATTCTTTTGTAGCTTGTGATGCAGGTTTTTCCATTATGATTCTTCAACTACGATCATCATAATCTTTCTTGAATATTTAATTCTCATTGTAAACCTTGTGATGAAGATGAAGACTATGAAGTTTACTTTCTTTGTTTGAACCTTAAACCAATCCTCGTAAACGACAGTCTTTAAAAAATCTTCTTGATGCTTGTGATACTACTGTTGTAATTATCAGATGATACTCCAAATTTTTCACTGTTTGAGTATATAAATGCACTTGTTGATGTGAGTGACTTCTAGCTCGTCCATTTTTGCTAGTATCTATTTTTCAACAAAAACTCAAGTGCAAACATCAGTAGATCACCATTCATAAAACTTAACATTTATTCCATAAGGTTTGTTGTCATTAAAACACTAAAATGGATTTTGCCTCAACAATCTGGTCCAGGTTTATACAACACTTCAAATTGATATCCCAACAGTTTGGCAAGCCAACATTGTTGGTTAGGGGATGAAACTCTTTGTTGCAAAAAATGTTTCAAACTCTTGTGGTCAGTGTACACCAAGAATTTCTTGCCTAATAAATAATGTCGCCAATGTTGAATTGATAAAACAAGAGCCATGAGCTCTTTTTCATAAACTGATTTGGCTAAATTTCCTTCAGATAAGGCCTTACTGAAATAAGCTATAGGTTGTTTTTGCTGCGTCAATACAGCTCCTATGCCTCTCCCTGCAGCGTCACATTCCACCTCAAATGGTAGCTCAAAATTTGGCAAAGCCAATACAGGTGCCGTAGTCATGATAAGCTTCAATTTGATGAAAGCATTAGCTGCTTCTGGTCCCCAATTAAAGTTGTCTTTTTTTTGTTAGTTCCGTCAAGGGTTTGGCTATCTTGCCATAATCCTTAATGAACTTTCTGTAATAACCAGTCAGCCCCAAAAATCCTCTCACTCCTTTGACATTTTTTGGTACAGGCCACTCACTGACACACTTAACCTTGTCTGGATCAACTGCCACCCCTTTACCAGAAATGATATGGCCTAGATAATCCACATGTTGACCCCCAAATTTACATTTCTTCTGATTGGCTACAAAACATTTTTCTAACAACACAGCCAATACTTGTTCCAAATGTAAAAGATGTTCAGACATAGTTTTGCTATAAACTAGAATTTCCTTAAATAAGGCCTAAACAGATCATTTATAGTGGCTTGAAACATAGCAGGTGCAATCATTAAGCCAAACGGCATCACTAAATATTCATAATGCCCATCATGTGTTCTATAAGCAGTCTTATGAATGTCTTCTTCAAGCACCCTAATCTGGTGATATTTAGACTTAAGATCAATTTTAGAGAATATTGTAGGATACTTATCGGGCACTGTAGCTTTGTTCAGAGCTCTATAATCCACACACATTCTCCAACTATTGTCCTTCTTCTTTACCAATATCACAGGGCTAGAAAAAGCACTCATGCTCTGCCTAATGACTCCAGCCTCTAACAACTCTCTAATTTGTCTTTCAATCTCCTCTTTTTGGTGATGTGGATACCTATAAGGCCGCACATTAACAGCACCATGTTCAGGAAAAAGTTTAATTTGATGTGCTTGAGACCTCATTGTTGGTAATTTGATAGTATCTTGGAATACTTCAGCAAATTTCTTCAACAATTTCTGAAGATCGTGATTTGTTCCTTCCCCATCTTTCTTTTCTTGATGCAGTGATTTCATTCACCAATCTCCATCATTATGTTTGTTTGTAAGAAACGAATTGCGGTAACACTGCTTCTCATGATTTTCTCCTTGGCCTTGCAAGGTTATTGACTTTCCTTGATGCCAAAATTGCATTGTTAGAGTCTTCCAGTCCATCAACACCTTCCCCAAAGTACACAGCCAAGACACCCCTAACACAACATCCAATCCTCCTAAATCCAAAATCAACGCATCCACCACCACCTTCATATTTCCCGGTATCAGTGATAACCCTTCACATACTCCTTTACTCACTACTTTATGACCATCTCCAAGTTTAATTTTCCTTTCATCAACAGGTTTTACAGCCAAACCCAGAGCAGTAGCTAAGTTTGGTGAAATGAAATTGTGGCTGACACCACTATCGATTAATACAACCACATCAATGTTTTCAAGTTTTCCTCTAATTTTCATAGTTTTGTACTCACCCATACTACCCAAAACTTCCTCTTCAATCTCATTGTCCTCCTCAGCTTCTAGAGACACAATCTCTCCCTCTTCATTCAAGCTTTCCCCCTCTCACAAAACCAACAAACGTAAAGATCCTTCAGGGCATTTGTGAAGTGTTGGGTGCCATTTTCCCCCACACTTGAAGCATAACCCTTTAGCCCGATGTTCCTCTACCTCATTATTGTGGATACTCCTCACTCCTTTCCACCGATCAACAAAACCTCCACGACGCTTTGTTTCGTTTTTGCGAGCAGTAGATGATAAAGATGTAGTCGTATTTTGATTTTGGTTTGAGTGACCCGTTTTGAAACTCGGGTTAGCCCAACCCGATTTCATATTTCGGTTAGAGTCTTTAGGGTTTAAACCTTCCCGTTTTTTGCCCTAGAAATAGATCCATCCCAATCACTTCGGCCCATATGATCCGTTTTACCCTTTCTTCCAAAATTACCCTCCTCTGTGTCGTCGTCTTCTCTGAGTTCTTCTTCAACATCTTTCGCGATGCGCATCATCTGCATACACGATATAGGATTCAAGGTGCGAACACGACGTCGGATCTGTGGTTTCAACCCACTCATAAAATAACCCAGATACTGTTCTTCAGGCAAACGTCCTACCTGAGAATACAGTAACTCAAAAGCTTCCACATATTCCTCCACGCTCCCGATCTGGCGTAACGTCGACAATTCCTCAAAAGGATTCTCCAATCGACGACCACCATAGCGAGCAATCAGCGATTTCTTCAACTTTTCCCATGAAAGGTGATCCTCTGTTTCCATCAACAAATTAAACCAGTGGATCGTTGGTCCTTCCATGCTAAGTCTTGAGAGCTTCACTCTCATCTCAACTGGAGTTTGTTGAACCTCAAAATAAATCTCAGCACGAGTAATCCAAGCTACAGGATCATTTCCTTCGAACAAAGGAAGTTTCACTTTCTTCCCTGCGAATCGAGATTCATTCATGGTTGAAGTTTCAACCGATTCTTCTCTCACTGATTCATCTCTTGCTGGTTGTAGAACAATCGTTGGATCTAATGTGTTGTTTGAATTCAATCTCTGAAGTAGTTGTTGAAATTCTGGTACACAGTAGACAAGTGTTGTCCACGATGTTCAGACACTTGTCTTAGCAGTAAGAACCATAAAGCAGGACATTAAAAACATATACTGAAAAGCATAGCAGCCTACTCTGGGGGCATACCACGCCAGGGGTAAAGTCCACTAAATAGTATCAATTCAGAGCTAAACTCCCACGTTTACAACTCCTCACTTAATCACTACCCGTGCTATACTTTCTACCTAAGACTCACCTAGGTATGAGGCCCTCCTCAACCCCTCTCTTCAATCACAGACAGCGATTGGATCAACAGAACAATTTTGAACAAACTAGAAGACAAACTTCCATGACAAATACCTAGCCAACGACTAAGTTCACAATTTGGAGTTGCTTAAAAGCTTCCTCCAAGTACACTACTCAACTCATTACCTACAGGATTCTAAGTGAGGACAGGTGACCATCTCACAACCCGAGTGGTTCACTTACACCAACTCTCCTAGAGAGTGGCTTAAAGACACGAAACCCTAAAAGACTACATCTTTGATATTCTATATTGATTATGGTTTCGGTGCATAAAACAGGGTTAGTAGCACCCTTTATATAGCAGAACCTTCGTGAGCTTTGTATCAATAAACTTCTGCTCCAAGAAAATCTTCAGAGGTTATATTATAAAATTAAATCTTTGATTCCTTAATTTTATATAAAACTTGAGGTCCAAGTAACCTAATACAGCCGCCTTCTGAAGACAAATAAACCACGTGCGCCTTGTTGTATAAGTAAGCACGAAACAATTCTTCAAGCAAATCTTCAAAAGATTGCATATAAAAATAAAAACGCAGGCTGGCGTGCAGTCAGATCACGCAGGTGTTGTTCCAATGTGTACGTACATCTGTCTCAACACATGATGTATGCACATATGTCTCAACACTTGGCCTAAAGATGTTTTTGCAAAAATGTAGCCAACATACAAAAACCCAATAGTTTTACCATTTGTTGCACCAACGTACCCAACGTTCCTTTGATCTCTTCAACGGATGCTTCCAAGACTGTCACTCGATCACCTATTTTAGGATTTCCTGATTTCCTTGGCATCAATCACACAGAACGATGGGGAATTGGATCCGGCAGGTCGGACCAATTTGATAGGTATGTATATGAATTTATGAATAAAGATGAATGGAATATTATATTACTGATATTATAACTGCACTTTGTTGGAATTGAATACAAAAGAAAACTGTAAATGAGGAATGAAAAGGATAACTGAATGATAGTGACACCAATGATTGATGACCCTACTTTCTCAAATCTCAACAGAAAACTTGGTTACTTTATTCCTTCCCATACTACTCCTTATATAGCGCTACTGTCACGCACTTCTCACACACCTCACTCGCCTGATAAGCACATGCTACACCTTGCACATGCTATTATTCATTTCCCTTCTTTTTCTCATTCTTCCATTGTTTTCTCGAATATACCCTCCATTCTTTAGGTCCCACATTATTATTAAGACTCACATCCTTATCAGATTGCTCGTAGAAACCTACACCAAAGAGAAAATTCAAGTATCTTAACTTCCTTTATCACGGAATGTGCTTCTTTAAGAAGGCACGTCTTCATCTTGAAGTATGATTTCATTTTCTCTACTTTGATTGTAGGGGAAAACCAAACTTTTGACTTTCTTTGAACTAATAGTTGAAGGAAAATGTTAAAACTAAGTAACATTTGGATTTTGAGTTTCTTTGAATTTCTGTTATTTTGATTCTATAAATTTATTTGCAGGTGTGAACCGATACTACATGTGTTTGATTGATTTACTACTTGGTGGTGGGGGTAATTTTGATTTATGCTTAGATGGATATTCGTAAGTATTGTTCTAATCTAATGCAGCTTGGCATCTTTTATTACATTTTACTAATAGTTGAAGTGCTACTTCAAGGATTTTTCTTGACTTAATCATTTAATGTTAATGATGTCTTGTTGTTTAGTCCTCGTTAGACTTGGGAATTGTCTATCCACGAGATTTTGTTTATTGAACCGTGTTTTAATTTCTATAGTTTTCAAATGTATCTGTATGATTACCTAAAGAAACGAGGATTGTCCTACACTGCTGAAATGTTCAGAAGAGAAGCTCAAGTTACTACACAACCTCCTTTGGGTATATTTCTTTATTCATTGCTATAATCTTTTCTGTCTTGTTCTGTTTCGATTCTGTGGCTGATTATTATAACTGTGTTTTCAGAATTCCATGAATATCCACATGGATTCTTCTGCTTTTGTTTTAATATAGAACTTACCATTTTGTGAGTGAAAATTTTAACTGGGGGTATACAAATCTATGAGATTTTTTGTATATGCTGGAAAATCCTGTAATATTGTGAAACACGATAAAATGAAATACTTTTTTCTGCACTATATGAGCCTAAATTTTAAAACAGTTGGAAGGAAATATCAACTTACAAGTTGGATGTATTTTTGGTGTACCAAATGAAATTCTTTACTGTGAATAGTACATGTGATTTGAAATCTCTTTTTGTAATTTGAAAAAGGATGATATAACCCCCAAGTTTGATGGTAGGAATCGATGAATGTTTTTTTGCTCCAAAATTTTGTAATTGTTGGGATACCTAAGCGATTTTAAAGAAAAGTGCATGATGCACACTTTATTTATAATGTAGAAATTTACTGTGCTTTAAATGCATTATGAGTGTGAATTTGTATTCTTAATATAAGGGTGGTATCTATTGAGCTTTTTATGACTTGAATGCAATTATATACTACAAGATAAAATATGAGCCTAAATTTTGAGACTATTGGCTGCCTTGATGACCTGAAAGGAATCGATGAATATTATTTCTTAATATAAACTGTTGCTAGTATTTGGCAGTCTCATTAATTGGAAATAAACATTATGAACACTTTACTTGTAATGTAAAAGTTGCCTGATGCCTTCGATGCGATATCAATATTAATTGAATTTGGATTCATTCATAATATAAGGGATGGATTATTGAATGGCTCGATGACCCGAAAGGAATCAATGAATATTATTTGTTATATAAATTGTTGATCGTATTTGCATGCATGCCTCATTGACCGTAAAAAAACATTATGAACTCTTTACTCACAATGTAAAAGTTGCCTGATGCCTTCGATTGATGCGATATTGATATGAATTGAATTTGACTCATTCATAATATAAGGGATGGATTATTGGATGGCTCGATGACCCGAAAGGAATCAATGAATATTATTTATTGTATAAATTGATGCTAGTATTTTGATGCCTCATTGACCGTAAAGAAACATTATGAACTCTTTACTAATAATGTAAAAGTTGCCTATTGCCTTTGAAGTGATATTGATATGAATTGAATTTGATTCATTCATAATATAAGGGATGGATTATTGGATGCCTCGATGACCCGAAAGGAATCAATGAATATTATTTGTTATATAAATTGTTGCTTTGCTAGTATCTGGATGCCTCATTGACCCTTAAAAAACACTATGAACTCTTCAGTGATAATGTAAAAGTTGTCTGATGCCTTCGATGCGATATTGATATGAATTGAATTTGATCCCTTCATAATATAAAGGATGGATTATTGGATATCTTGATGACCCCAAAGTAATCAATGAATATTATCTGTTATATAAAATTTTTGATTCATTCTTAATGTAAGAGATGGATTATCGGATGCCTTGATGACTTGAAAGGAATCAATGAATATTATTTGTTATATAAAATAAAATGTTGCTAGTATATTTTTGGATGTCTCATTGACTATAAAAAAAACATTATGAACTCTTCAGTCATAATGTAAAGTTGCATGATGCCTTCGACGTGATATTGATAAGAATTGAATTTGATTCATTTAAAATATAAGGGATGGATATTGGATGTCTCGATGACCTGAAAAGAATCATTGAATATTATTTGTTATATAAACTGCTGCTAATATTTGGATGCATGACCTTAAAAAAAAAATAAAGAATTCTTTAATCATAATGTAAAAGTTGCTTGATGGCTTCGATGCGATATTGATAGAAACATTATGAACAGTCTCTTCACATTATAAAAGTTGTATGATGCCCTTTAATGCGATATTGATATGAGTTGAATTTTATTCATTCATAATATAAGAGATGGATTCGTTGAGATATAATGACCCTAAATGCAATTATAGAATGTGAACTGCCGCTGTGAGATAAAATATAGGATGACTCGATGAATCAAGGATATTAGTTGTTTTATAAATGTTTCAAGTATTTGGATGCTTCGACGACACTAAAGGAAGCATTGTCAATTTACTTATAATTTAAAAGTTGCCTGATGCCTTCAATGTTATATTATATGAATTGAATTTTATTCATTCATACATAATAGAAGGGATGAAATTTGTTGTGATTTAATGACCCTGAATGCAAATATAGACAGAGATTTGCAGCTGCGAGATGGAATATGGGATGCCTGGATGATCCAAAGAAAACCTAAAGAAACCCTTGTGAACACTACACTTATTATGGAGATTATTTGTTGTATAAATGTTTCAATTATTTGGATGCTTTGATATGACCTAAAGAAAACCTTGTGAACACTACACTCATAATTTTAAAGTTGAATGCTATCTTAAATGGTACTGTATTTTGATATGTGAAATTTTATTCGTTTAAAATATAGTAATTCATGAATCTATTGTCATTATATGATTCTTACTGCAATCCTAGATTGAGAATTGTCGCTTGAGATAGAACATGAGATGTCTCGATGATTTGAATTGAATCATTTATATTATTTGTTCCATGAATTTTTGAAATGTTGGTATGCCTCATTGACCCTAAAAGTTGGATGCCGATGTAAATGAGATATTGATATGAAATTTGATTCATAATATAAGAGATGAATTTGTTGTGCTTTTTATGACCTGAATTGAATGCAATTCTAAAATGTAAATTGCCACTATTAAATGAAATATGGGACAAATAAATGAAATTACCAGACACCTCTTTGTCATGGCATAACAAAACCATGAACCTTGTGGAATGTCAGAAGTCATGTATTAAAAATTGTTCGTGCACAACTTATTCAAATTTGGATTTCCGAAATGGAGGATGTGGCTGTGTGCTTTGGTTTGGTGATCTGGTTGACAATACATGAGGACATTCTCACAACGGGGACAATAGTTTTATGTCATAGTCCCTGTACTAGATGAATTTGGTAAATTTTAAGTATTTATCTATTTTTTGTTTCTTTATTTTCTTTCCTTTCTGATATTGGGACAACTGTTTTTCATTATTCTAACAGGTGGTAGGAATGTGGTAGGGCAATGAGAACATTCAACAGAACATTTTATTAGTCATGCAAACTATGCTTTGTTAATGTTTACTCTTACACGACTTTTATTTTCTAACATGTTTTTCCCTTTTTAATCCCATATTTAGAGCTAAGTCGAACATGCTAACTAGTCATATACTTGTGCAAGTTTCAGTTGAATAAGTGTACAAGTATTTGATGATTAGTCATGCTATGCGTCTTTCTTTTGGATAGTAATTCTTGGATGTACCATATCAGCATTGAAAATAATTTCATATTCTAGTACATATTATAAATAATGAAAGAAAATGTGACATGTTTGTCGTAGTAATTAATTTCTTGACATTGTGATCTTTCACTTTTCAGTGGCAGCGAGATATATAATCTTGTACAATTTCAATGGCAGCAAGAATATTTTAGAGCAATGGAATCTTGTACACGGATCTGCCAATAGTTGATTTGTCACTGATAATTTTCCAGTGGAAACAAACTTGGGGAAGGTGGATTTGGACCAGTATACAAGGTAACTTAAACATATATAATGACGACGTTTATTTATCAAGATGACAATTTTATTAATAAGAGGTTCTTATAAAACCACATTTCGAATGATGGTTTTCAAGATACCCTCACAGATGGAAAAGACATTGCCATTAAACGAAACTCAAAGATGTCTGATCAAGGATTGGAAAAGAGGTTGCCATCAAATGAAACTCAAAACTTCAGCATCATAATCTTGTGAAGCTTTCTTGGTTGCTGTATTGAAGGAGAGCAAAAAACGTTAGATCTACGAATACATGCACAACAGGAGCTTGGACTACTTCATCTTTGGTTTGTCTCTTCGATGTTTAACTTAACATTCTTAACATCTTTATACAATTAATTGCTAAAGTCTTTTGATTAAGTAAGTGGCAATCCAAACAACTAGAAGCAAGCTCTTGGGATGGTCTCAACGTTCCTACATTATTGCTTGGAATTGCTAGATTTATTTACTTTTTATTCTGCTTGTTTTTATGCGTTTTCAATATTTGTTTGGCCAATAGTTCTGTTGCGTTAAAGAAATTTTGCAAAGATGAATTTGATGAGAATAGAAAGCGAGATTTTTATTTAGGGGGAAAAAGACTGAACTTAGTTAATATTGTGTGCAGTGCAGTTCAGTTCTTAATGGTTCGGTTTAGTTATTTGCAGTTCAGTTCCCGTTAATGAACTGTGTTTAAAATATAGGTTCGGTTAGTGAACTCTTAAATCGGTTCAGTTAATTTTGAACACTCCGAGTTGTGTGGATTTAAGATTAGAAATTAAGACATCCAAAGACCCATTTGTAATATTTAATCAGTGTATCAGATTATGCAGATGTACCTTATTACATATGATAAACAAGAGAATTGGAACCCATCCAACTTGAATCAGGGAAAATGAAAACTTGGTGAAGGGACATGTGCAGAGATGTACTGATTGGACAGAACCTGCAGGTTGCAGCTACAAAGTCAATAGTACTGGTATGTATTTTTTTTTTCCTTTCTTTCTGGTATATATTTCAATGTGCATAGTAACAGTATGGCTCTAGATTACATGAGTAAGTAATGGCTAGGAGGAGTCTAGGACGTGAAATGAAAATTAATGGGAAAACAAAATTAATGAAAATTATTGGTCTGCTTGGAATTGTCGTGGGAGGGTCCGAATGCGCATTTTTTTTAAGCTACAAATTGTAGCTTTGCAATTTTATGTTAAATTGGCAATGGAATGTGAATAAATGACCAAACGCGCTCCCAAACACTCACTTAGCCTTATAACCCCAAGTATTACTTTGTTCCATGATTTTTGTAAGGGATTGGATGTCTTGATGATCCTAAAGTAAATTGCACTAAGAGCTTTTGCAATTATAAATATGCACAGTAATAAATAAAATTTTAAATATGCATGGTGACTACTCAATATATTTGAAATGTGGTTTGCTTCATGCATAACGAGGTTTGTGTGACATGATTTTATCTAGGAGTATTGGCTCCAAAACTTGGATGGGATCTCTCCCACATCAGCTTCAAGCTGATCCACTTCCTGTACCTTTCTATGCTGCTATCTAATGAATTGTGTTTACCTTAAAAAAAAATAAAAAATATCATAGCCAACATTTCATGAGTTAAGGTCTGATGTGTGAATGACCAACATGTTATTGAGAATACATGCTTTGTTTGTGCCCTATGAATATGTGCATAATTGGTGTATGCCTGCATAAGTATGATTATCATGGTTGTTTTAGGAATGATAATGAAAGGTTCTGTTATAATATGCTTTGAATGCTTATATAAAATTAAAAATTGATCAACTACATAAAAATTGGAGGCAAGTGATAGTTGATGATGGCATGTAAGGTTTTTAGATTCTGGAAGTGGGTTATAAGGATTATCACTTCTGATTTTAATTGATTTATGTTTTGGTAAGTCTAAATAGGTCATTTGAAAAATGACAAGTGATTTAAGGTCGTCATAGAACATGTATAACTGGTTAAGAAAACCACATATGATTCAAAGATGGCTTAAAAATTTAAGATTTCAACCATCATATTTTTTTCTCTTCCTATATACTACAAATATTCTACATAACTGTGCAGAGATCATGCTTAAATATGAGGTTTATGTATCGATTATAAATGAAGTAGGGTGGTAGTGCTGGTTAGTTAGTTGCGTTGAAATCGTGCTGATTAGGAGCCGAAAGTTAAGATTTTGATCAAATTAGAATGATATATTGATTTCAAACTTTTTCCCCCATGTCCTAAGTCGTGTATATAGTTTATAGATCAAGTAAAAAGAACAAAGAAAAAATAAATACAAACATAATGGAATTATGAGAAACTAGTCTAATCATTTTCCCTATGTATATCTATCAACTTTAAATCTGAATTGAATTTGCCGATAAAGTTAATAGGAAAAAATTGTATCCCGGAGGTATTGTAAGGAATTGCAAAATATGCTGACATAGGATAAGTTATTAGTATCAGTTTTTCTGAGTCTGCTTGTTTTGGTGAATTTGTGGTTTAACTACCATGCTATGGCCTATGAGTAATACTTACAAATTTACAACGAAAAGTCATGTTTTGGGATCCATCACAAAAAAATGCAAGCTAGAGAGGGATCGAAAGATTTTTTTAATTTTGTCTTTCTATCCCTCTCTAGATTGAATTGGGTTTGTTTCGATTATTGGTATGTGTTCTAAGTTTTTTATTTGTCAAGTATCATAAGTTTTTTTTATCATGACAACACGTATAATGTATGGTTATGTGATCATTTTACTCCTCTCAGACATACATAGACAAAAGGTCTTGTTATATTTAGTTCAAGAAGTCTACAATTGTTATGAATAATTAATTTTAATTTAGTGTCTTAATTAGTGGATGTTCATCCTTGATCTTCCACTTTTTTGGATTTGGATTCTCTAAATTTGTTTTTCCTAAATTCACCTGCATTCAAGTAAAAATGAACTAAGAGAGAGAAAATATTGCATATCTAGATGCATTTATGTATGTTGTAAAGACCAAAATACCCTAGATTTTTGCCTAAATGTAGTAAATTTAGGAAACTATGACTTTAGAGAATCCAAATCCCACTTTTCTATAACTCCTATTAGTGAGTGGTCTTTAAATGTCTATAAATAGGACTCTTGTTTTAGTGTAAAGACACAATAGCATAATTCAAAGCTCTTATCTTCTCTATCTCTCGAAGTTTATTTCTAACACGTTATCAATACAAAACTCTACCATATTGTTATTGCACAGATGCACTCTGATCTCTCCAACTAAACTGTTGGATTCATAGTTCTATTTGCTATCTGGTGACTTTTTTTTCCTTATCCTTGTAATGGTTTGATGCATAACTGCATAAGTATACAACATGATTTGTTTATAGTGACTAAGAAAATGAGGCTGGTACAATGATGGGCTATTGAGTAAATTGTTTATCTCTATTTTTATAGTGTTTGCATTGAATAATTAGTCTATTGTCTCGTGATGTAATTTTTCTTTTCTCTATGTTTGCTACTTAGTATAGGCATGTTTTCATTTCGTGACTGGTGTCAGTTATACAAACAAAATAGTGATATATTTTCTTTTTTTGCTTAATTGCATATTTAGTCTCTTATGTTTATTTTAGGTTTTAATTTGGTCCCTTAATTTAAAACGTTTCAAGTCGGTCCCTTTTGTTATTGTATTCAACATAAGTTCGACCTTTTCGTCAAATTTTGAGTTACGCAAATCTATTAGTCACGTAAATGATTTAAACAAAAATTTGACTAAAATGATCAACTTGAAACTTTTTAAACGTAAGAGACCAAATTGAAACCTAAAATAAACATAAGGGACCAAGTATGCAATTAATCATATTTTTTTAACTTCAATTACAACCAATACAATGTTTGCATTTTAGAAAGCCTACCACCTCATTATTGTGTTGGTTCAATACTCAACTAATTTGTTTGTTTCCCTTTCTGCATAGACTTTTATGATATTAATAGATAGATTATATGTTCTGCATAGACTTTTATGATATTAATAGATAGATTATATGTTCTGAACTAATTTTTGTGGTAAGAGAAGTTTTGCTTAAATGAATTTTGTAATATAATGATGTACTTGTTTAGTAGATCTGGCTATAGGTTAGTCTTCTGTTGGTAGGTAGGTTATAGACCAAAATTCATAGTTTAGACTTTCTAAATGCACAAGAGTATTTGACACATGTTTCTTCTATGGGTTATTATCCGGGCTGTTATAACCTATATTGTATCATGCACTCCTGAATCTCTGAGTTGTTTTTAAAGTGAACAATACTTCTAAAATAGGCAAATGAATGGCGTTTACTGTTATGCTATGAAGCACGGACACTCCTCAAATTAGTCGTGTCCTGTGTTGACACTGACACTTATGTTTACACTTAATTATTCATTTTCTTAAATTATTATCTGTGTTGACGTGTCTGTGTCCATGCTTCATAGCTATTATGCTTGCATCTGTGATTTAAAGTGATCAAACATACATATCATCCCCATCTTCTTCTAAGAGGATTCCTCATCTGCTATTTCTTTATTCTTTATGAACCCCGTAGACCATCCACACGGGGGTGGTGGAGGAAAGACCCCAATCGGTAGAAAGAACCCTCAACTTCTTGTGGTTATCCCGCACTTTGAAGAAGAACTAGATAAAGGAATAAATATAGTGATAATTTGATTCTTCGTCGCCGTAGTAAATAGTGTAGAGTAGAGAAAATACAATTTGTTACGAATTTACTAAAATCATTATATGATTTTCTTTTTTGAAAGATCATATCATTTTATTTTTAAAAATATCGAAATTGGATGACAAATAATTAACTATGACACGTTCACAAAAAAAAAAACCTTTTGTAGCGACTCATTTATTAAGAAAAATAAATAAGCTTAACACAAAAGGAGAAAAAGAAGTCGTAATAACTTGGTCCAGAACATCAACTATTATACCTACAATGGTAAAGAGCATTTACCGATTTATATAACGGATCCTATGGTAGGCCATAAATTGGGAGAATATATACTATAAATTTATTTGAGTTAAAGAATAATATTATCAACAATAAAATTTCCGATGATTTTTAAAACTAGTAATAGACCCGTGCTATCGCACGGGTCGTAACGTTATGCCGATATTTTTTTAAATTACACTTTGTTAATTAAAATTAAAAAATAAATTATTGCACTAAGACAGTCATTTGAAAAAAAGCAGAAAACTTTTATTAATATTTAATGATTTATTTAGTATATATAATAGCAATTTTGAGATTTTTATAAGTATAATTTATTCCGTATGCGATAGCATATTTTTTACCAATGTATATATTTTGTAATTATAAATAAAAAATTTTGTATTTGAATCTGTATCATATTTTGTCCCGTGTATGATTTAATTAATATATATGATAATTATTTTGAATTTTTTATCAGCTATAATTTGTCCCGTATCTGATAGTGATAGCATATTTTATTCAGTTTTTGATTTTTTTGTTGTACAACAGTGTTTGATTTATTTAGTACATTATAATTATTTAAGTATAGATTAATGTAAATTTTGATATTAAAGTTATCCCATATATGGTAGTTAAAATTTATGTCAGTTATAACTTATCCCATGTAAAATAGTTTTTTTGAAAAAAAAAAAGTTAAAATTTGTCTTACATATGATAATTTTTTTTGAAATATTTATCAGTGACAACGATAGTTTAAACCTTATATGATAGTTAAAATTTATGTATGTTATGACTTATATACATATAATTCATGAAATTTGTTATTCAAATTTTAAATTGTTCTTTGGTGGGAAAATAAAGAGTTGAATATGAGTATGACATATTGGGTAAATATATGACATAGTTGAAAAGATGACAATGACATGTGACAGTTGCATTTAATATTTGGCATAAAAAATGATTTGGTTTCAAAAGCAACAAAATTAGTTTCCATGTAACCTGGCTTGCCTAAAAGCAACTTTTTCTCTCTCAAGTTTACAAAATGGCTTGGTTGGCTCACAATATGGCTCGATTTGCGGCAATATTATTTTAGTTACACAAATTTTGGACATCAAATACTCTTACTTTAGACACATGACAGCATTTAAAGCAAGATTATTTGTGAGTTTTATAGAACAATCAACTTTTTTATATAGATTAGATTGATCTCCTTTAGAACTTTTGATTGCCTTGATTTTCCCCTAAAAAAATAGAGAATGTTTTGTGAAAAATAAAAGAAAAAAGAATGTTATTTTACCTCTACACGTGTGACGGAATACCAAGCGAGACAACAAAAAAGAGCATGCATTGCACGCAGACGCAGAATGAAAGCGGTGTATTTTCGCGTCGTCGACGTGGTTCGTCAATTAAATTCAATATCTGGGACCCACCCACGTTCTTAACACGTATCGCCGTTAATTCACAGCCGTTAGTAATTACTACCATTACTTCAAAAAGTAGTTATAGTAGTGCCCCACTAACTCAACAACAAAGTAACGGCGTATAAACTCCGTCACCGTTAACCTGCTTCTTATTGTTCCTCCTCTTCTCTCTTTTCCTCCACCCATTTTCTGGGTTTTCAATATATACAATTTTCAACTTCATAACATTACTGGGCTACTCTTGATTTTCTCTGTTATTAACAATTTCACATAAAGTTTCAATTTTTTTTCAAAATGTGGGGTAGGTGGTGTTGTTCTAGTGGAGCTTTTAGGTCATTGAGTAAAAGGGTATCTTCTATTGTTAATCTAACACATACTTATGAGGAAAAGTTTCATCCTTTTGGTCCTCCATTGTTAGGTTTAAGGGGTGTATGTAGTAATAATGGTGGAAGAGGAAAAGGGGTTGGATATTTGTCAGTTATGTTGAATCAGGTGAAAAGGGGTTTATCATTATCATCATATTCTACTGTGGTTGGTGGTAATGGTAATGGAAAAGATGAAACTATTTCATTTTCTGAGGCTAAGAAGCTTATGAGATTGGTGAATGTGGAATCACTTAAGATTAAACTTGGTATGGAAGGGAAAGAAGTTATTTCATATAATGAACTTCTTCAAGCTTGTGAGAATTGTGGTATTGCTAGGAATAAAGACGAGGCTGGGACGTTCGCAAAGGTTCTTGATGAGGCTGGGGTTGTTTTACTCTTTAGGGACAAGGTTTATCTGCATCCTGATAAGGTGAGAGCTTTAAATGTTTCAATGGCTATTTTTTTATCTTTTTTTTCTAGTTAGAATGTGTTTGTTTATGCTTGATATAAGAATAGAATTTGTGTATGTGGGGCTCATGAGAAGATATGTAACTGTTACTAATCATAGCTTAGAGTATATGCCATTTTATTATTCCCTTTTATGCTTTTAAGTTAGAGGGTCTTTATTTTACTTTTTTTGTATTAATCCTAGTTTCTAGGGAGGGCCCAATAATCCAGAGTTTGGCCTCGAGGCAAGTAAAGTCTGGCCAATAACTGTTCCTCTAGGAGTTGAACTCGGGTTCTCCCGATTGATTCGTCCTAGAGGGAGCTCATTAATCACTTGAGCCCAATATCTTGGTTTTACATACCTTATGTTTAAAGCCTTTTAAAGGGTCCCTTATGTTTCAATCCCTTTTTGAATTGGGACATATTATTGCAACAATTGAATTAACATTGGACAATCTCAATACCTTTGGACCAAACATGTTTAGTGTTTTTCAACCTTAATATAACATTCATTACATGGTTGGATCATGTAGGGCATTGTGTAAAAAGGGTTTTATAATTTCATGAATCACCCTTTGGCTTAACTCCATGATAAACATACAAGACTCATTCTGTTTTCACCTTTTATGTTTTCATTTATGATAAATACATGATTTAGGTTTGAATTTTCATATGGATTTTCAAGTGCAGCTACTCCTATATCTTTCACGGCAATTACTAATTATAGGTAGTAGAGTAGATCAAGTTTCAAAACACGTACTAATTTTTTTGTGGCTAATTCAGTGGTAATTTCTTGTGACAAGCTTGAATGTATTTCATTTTGTTAAGGAGAATGAAACTATATTACATTTACAAAATTTCTGTGTCATTGTTCCTTGCGCTCTTCGGTCGTTCAACCTTGGCCTTTTCATCTACTTTCCACATATTATCATACTCTTGAATCTGGTTTTTGGTTGTGAAATTTTACGTTACTTTAATTGTTCTTTCTTCGAGGGTGTTGGTTAACTTAGTTTATTAGCTATTATATACTAGCAGACGGGTTTCTTTCATTTAAGGAAAATATCAATAATATAGACATTTCTCGCTTCTACAATGAATTCTTGTTTACATCTAGGCAAAGTTAATCTTATGTACTAATGATGAAAAGAGTTTTGAATCATGGTTATTATATAGTCTGCGCTTCTCTTGCCCTTTTGATGAACTTTTCAATTTCGAAGATGATTTACTCAGTCTGTCTACGTTGCAATTTGTCTCGTTTGAAGCTGAAGCATGCACTAATGAGACAGTAGAAAGTAGTGTTTATGAAAACTTTGAAGTCAATAGCTGTTTCATCTGGTGCATGACATAATGCCTCAATCTGCACCTATGTGGATGCTTCGATTTTCAAAATTACATTTATTTCTTTTTGGTTTGTTCTGCAGGTAGTCTGATCAGCATATTGTTGTTGTTCTAAACCTCTTTGAACATATATATTTTAGAGTTAGAGAAAATAATATGGAATTCAATTGTCTGTTTTAATGTGTGCACGTTTCTAAATTCTCCGGTTTTGTTTGTTTAGGTGGTGGATCTGATTCGAAGAGCTGTTCCACTGGCACTAACTTCTGATGACGATCCTATGAGGGAGGAGTTAAAGGAACTACAAGACAAGAAAAAGGAAATTGATGTGTTGGCACATAAACAGGTGCGACGCCTCCTTTGGTCTGGACTTGGATTTGGTATATGTACTGTCGGGCTATTCTTCCGGCTAACATTTTGGGAATTTTCATGGGATGTAATGGAACCTATTGCTTTTTTTGTGACCACAACCGGGTTAGTTACAGGTTATGCCTACTTTTTATTCACTTCAAGAGATCCTACTTACCAAGACTTGTTGAAGAGGCTCTTTCTTTCAAGGCAGAGGAAGCTTTGTAAGAAACATAATTTTGATGTTGAGAGATTCATGGAGCTCCAGTGCAAGTGCAAAACACATTTACATTCCAGTACTGTTTTGAAAAATAGCATAGGGGTTGATCTTGATCTTGAAGATGCTTTACATAGAGATTAACATTTTGATGTTGAGAGATTCATGGAGCTCCAGTGCAAGTGCAAAATACATCTACATTCTAGTACTGTTTTGAAAAATAGCATAGGGGTTAATCTTGATCAAGAAGATGCTTTACCTAGAGATTAACATTTTTACTAAGATAATCTTGTTCCTCCCCTGCCTGTTTTAACATTTGTGGGAGAATGGTTAATCTAACTATAACTGTAGTTTTGGCTTATTAGTTAATATATACACACATTTCCATCATTTTCATGACCATGCATAATATTATATGCAAAGTGCAAACATTACTTTTCTTCAATTTTTGCTGTTATCAAGAGATATTGATTAAAGGGCTGAGCCTGAGCCTAAATAGTACAAAAGCATTATGTTTTGTTTATTCTTTGAGGGTCACTGCTGTAATTTTGACTTTTTTCCCATGTTGGTTTGTTCCTTCATTTTGGGGATTGCATGTGCAACTATTTAGAATGTTTGAAATCTAATTTTTGGAGGTTAATTTTTTCACACACTTAGTTTTTGCTGTCAGGGAACCAACTTGTAAAAATTGTGTTAACGAGACGATAATAACTTTGACAAAAAAAGAAGTAATTGGCTCTTTTAAAATGGAAATTCATTTTTAGAGGATAATACAGAATCATTGATGACAATATTTTAAAATGGAAATTCATACAATATTTTTTTTATGAACTGCTATAATATTTTGAAATTTGTTGTTGAGTTTTCATTGTCATCTACAATGTTGAACTATAATTTCAAAGGCATTAGAGAAAATAAATCCTTGCTATCACCTCCTAAAAAAAGTTTAGAGCAATCCAAACTATTAATTGAATTTTGTTTTTGTTTTTTGAATTTTTTGAATATTATAAATATTGATATATTAAATTCTGTAATTTTCAATAAAAGTTTTTTTTTTTTACTTGAAGGTCAATGTTTAAAAAATAGACTAATGTCTTGACTATTTTAAACCCACTCAAACTAGGTTGAAATCTTTGGTCGAACTGCATCTTTGGTCGAACTGCTCAAATAACCAAAGCATAGACAGTGGCGGTTCACGGTTCAACCCTGAACAAACCTCTCAAATAACCAAACCATAAATAAACAGTGTCGGTTCATGGTGTAGCCGGTTGAACTCTTTAGCTCGGTTTTTTAGCAATTGTTCAAAGGTACTAATTAGCAACATAAGAAAAAGTAGATCACTTCCTTCTAAACTTTGGTCATGCAATCATTTAAACACATCCACCAAACATTATAATAACAATGCAAAAGACCAGTCGAAAAACACCACTTTTCTACAAGCATGGTTACTACAAACCCTATGCATCAAATTCTTTACATAGCCCTGTACATGTTACCTTTCTTATATATCAAAAAGTCACACTCAAGGCAACTTAGCAGTTCAACAATGGAATCTTCATTGGATCCATTGAAGTGCTCCAAAATATCATTTAAAACAGCACAACACAGGCACCAAAACTACTAAACTACGCCACAAACAGATTCAGAAAAAATTAACACGCAGCACTGTTACTCTTTCTGCACCAAGGCAAACGGCAACACAGCAACGGGACATGCACCAACAGACAAAGCGAGCAAAACTGAAACAGAACAACCAGCAATTCGCCACACAAGATCAAACATACACATCCCAATTAAACACCTCCCTCCACACACACTGAGCAAAATCACAATGCAACAAAAAGAAACCACCTTTGAAGGAGCCAGACTATGGCAAATTTGCTTGAACAACATTGCTTTCAAACAAGAGCCAGACTTGCGCAAGGACATCGTACGGTGATTTTACCAAAAGTACACCTTCTTGATCCGGCAACCATAGCCCCATTTATCACTAACCGAAGATAAAGGAACATCCTGAATAAGCTTCTTCAATTTACCAACAAGATCAACCTCCAAAAAATCACAGAACTAAAAGCTGAAACTTCATGGTGGGCCACCTTCAATTGTATTAATAATCTCCAAGACCACAGTTCCGACATCAACCTTGTACAACTGAAGAGCCTGCCAGAAATGAAATACATATACAATATTTAACTGATCATAAGTCTGTCGCCAAAATATAATTTGATCTTCAAAAAATGACCGAGCTGAAGTATTGTCGCCAAAAATCAATCTAAAGCAGGACAATATTAATTTTATAACCCCCAATAACTGAAGTGTAGCAGTTCTAGTAAATTAAGAGTGACAGGTAATTTGTCTACCTTACACTTTTTGCAGGTAATTTCTCACGAAGATGGGCATATGAAATATGTCAGAGTCTGTAATTTTCATTGCAAGCAAAAAGTCAGTGATGCATATTGACAGTTATGTTGTCGTAACTTTCCTGTGCAAGTAAAACAAACATATTGCTTAAAACATATGATTATTAACCATTAACATAAACCGTAATCAACAAGTTACTTTATTCCCATTATATACTTGGACAAATGTTTCTGTGCCAGACTTGCTAACTCAATTGGCCTATTGTTTCCATAGATGCATTATCAAGCCACTGTTGAGAACTCAAGACATTCATAATTTGATTAATGGATAAATCAAGGGCAACCTCGGAGGAGACTGATTCATCTGAAACATAAAGCATGCAATGCCTGCAAAAGGCACAGCCAAGCATTAAGCAAATACAATGAGAATAACGAAAACGGTACAAAATACATATATATTCTTTTAAGCCATTAAGTGCCAATGCAGCAACAGTAAATTCTGAATATGATATCCAACATATTATTAAACACAGGCTTCTGAGTTCTAAGATAATATTAAATACGAAGATCAACTAATTACAAACCTTGAACAGTGTTCTCCTGTCGGGGGAACTTGCATATATGTGAGATGAACGGATGCTTTTGTCTTTTAGCGGATCACCTGTAAGCATCCATTCCACGGCAATTGACACAGAAGGGAGTTGTTCTTGCCCATCAGCTGGAAAAAGATGGAAGACAGTTCTCTTGCATTCCAGTCATTGTTTCCCAAGAGACTCTATCAAAGGGATACTGTCCAGAACTTTTACTTTTCCTTTTTCCTTTAAAGATCTTTTGGAGCAGTTTCTTCAATGATATTTTTTGGAGCCTATGACAAACCTCTTCGAGTCTCTTTCTGCAAGTTACTTTCCCCAGGGAGGCGAGCTGATACTCACAGCAATAGCATTGGTTGCACATGTAGTAATTATCACATGGTTGTATTGTAAAGAAGGAAATTCCTTTAATATCTGCAGAAATACAAATGCATTCCTTCCAGACTATTTTACATGCCTAGAAAACTACCCAACTCAAACAGTTCAATCTTTCTCTCCCCCAACTGCCTTTTACATCCTCATACACAAAATTGAGCATAGCTTGCAATTCATTTACCTCAGTCCAACAAAACAAAAGGACAAGTCAATTTAATCGCTCTGGAATTATATGTCACCCCAAGGAATTTGTCCTGCAAGTACAATTGTTATTCAAGAGCATAAATACATCTTTCTACTTACACTCTCTACCAATAACCTTATATGCAACTTCTTCAACACATCCTAACCACACTTCATTGCCTGTAAATTATAACATGATTTTGCATATAAAATCATAATAACTAAAGGATAAGTTATTGCACATAGACAAACAATCTCAACATTGAGAAATAAGTTTTAAATAAAAGTTATTGGAGTTATTACAAAGCTTGTTACAAACTTAAGGTTGCTATTATCATTCAAATACATAAAATTTTACATGCGCCTGAAATCCTTGGGTACAAAGATAATTCCCTTGACATTTGGAGCTTTGTATTTGTCTCTAGGAATTTGGCACACTGAATTGTCATGGTACTGAGTACTCTTGAGTTCTTCATTATATATTTTGCAAATTGAAACTCGCAGCTTAAGTGGCTGTAATTTCTAAGTGAGCATGTTGTAAGATGAGATAAAAGGCATTCTGGAATGATTGTTGGGTCTTCCCATTTTCCATCACAGTAATTGTGAACTGTATCAAACTGAAAATGATACACAATTGAATTTTTTTTGAAAAATATAGAAGTAAAAAAACTTGAAAAAAAAAAAATAGAAAAAAAAGGGGGCATTGCCTAACCTTATTAATCTCATCAATGATAAGAGTTTGTAGCTTGGGGAAATTTTTAAGAATTTTTGTCAGCCACCTACACTTGTGCTGCGAGCGGAATAGATATCGATAGTTGAAGTCGAATATAAGCTCCAGATGGATTAAATTGTGAAACATGGTATCAAAACCAAAGGGCCCCCGCTGCATGAGTTACAGAAACATAATATTATTATTTGTGAAGAGAAATGTCACTCAATTTGATTGACTATTCAATTGGTTTTATGATTAATGTTTACTAAAAAGATTATTTTTGCTCAAATAGATAGATACATACGAGTTGTGTGCGGAGATGGTGGATGTTATGAATCCAATCAAACTGAATATGAACATCAGAAATGTTAGCTCTGACCAAATTGGATAGGCTTGGAACATCTGTATCTGTTGGAAACTCCTTACAAAGTGTGTATACTATTAAATCCTTTGCTTCCAACTCCTCTAAAATGGGACAGCCAGATAGAAGTTTCATAATATCTTGATAATATGTGAAACCGACAGATTCCAAGTGAAGGACTTTAAGATGTTGGTAGTTAGAAGGAAAGTACTGACAAGGTTCCAATGTTACTTTAACTCTCTTCAATTTGAGTACTGACAAGGTGTTGGTAGTTAGAAGGAAAGTAGGCAATGTGGTCATTATGCTGCAGTGAGGGAGATCGATGCTGAGGTTTTGAACTCCTCGTGTGATTGCTGCATAAAGTAAATTGTAGAAATCTTTGTCGGAGTAGAAGCGGTAGCAACAATTAAGGTGGAATGAAAGGATGGGTAGAGTGTTGTCTCGCATTGCCATGACGGAGTATAAGAATTGTCGAAAGGCTAAAGCATCTGGGAAAGTTTTATCGTCTAAACCGAGGATGAGCTGTGATCGCCACAGTGGTTTCCACCTTTTTGAGAGGATGCTTGTCGCAAATGCATCTTTTGTAGGAAGATATGAGAGAATTTTTTCAAGTAATGGGTCCGGCAGACAACTTACTCTGTCTCTGTCTCTCCACGAGCAGATCCGCAGCCGCAGCCGCCGCCGGGACATTGGTTGACGGCAAAAGGTAAATGTTATTATATAAGAATGTTTATTTATTTATTTTTGACAATAAAATGTCTTAATATTTTTATTCTTTATTACCGCTTACTATTATATAAGCAAAATATACCTCCCATGGATCAGAATTGACCGATGTGGGACTTGTTATGAATAACTTCTGTCGTAACGTATGCTTTCCGACCGGTAACGTATGCCAACGGAAGCTTCTGCAGTCGGTCTCTCCTAAAGCTCACTGTTTACCTGATGCTTTTGAATATTTTAAATATTGATATATTAAATTCTGTAATTTTCAATAAAAGTTTTTTTTTTTTTTACTTGAATGTCAATGTTTAAAAAATCGACTAATGTTTTGACTATTTTAAACCCGCTCAAACTAGGTTGAAATCTTTGGTCGAACTGCATCTTTGGTCGAACTGCTCAAATAACCAAAGCATAGACAGTGGCGGTTCACGGTTCAACCCTGAACAAACCTCTCAAATAACCAAACCATAAATAAACAGTGTCAGTTCATGGTGTAGCCGGTTGAACTCTTTAGCTCGGTTTTTTAGCAATTGTTCAAAGGTACTAATTAGCAACATAAGAAAAAGTAGATCACTTCCTTCTAAACTTTGGTCATGCAATCATTTAAACTCATCCACCAAACATTATAATAACAATGCAAAAGACCAGTCGAAAAACACCACTTTTCTACAAGCATGGTTACTACAAACCCTATGCATCAAATTCTTTACATAGCCCTGTACATGTTACCTTTCTTATATATCAAAAAGTCACACTCAAGGCAACTTAGCAGTTCAACAATGGAATCTTCATTGGATCCATTGAAGTGCTCCAAAATATCATTCAAATTAGCCTGAAACCAATAAATCACATATTTTATAAGCACAAAACAAAGGATATAAACAGATATTATAAAGCTTTCGATGTGAAATATAAACATGTTCTCACTAACCCCTTCATCATGGTTTTTCAGCCACTCTACAACAGAACTCTCTGTAGCTTTCAATTTAATTAAACTCACTTCCTCAGTTTCGCTGATTTTCAGTCGTTTGCTTGTGAATTCCTCCTCACAGGCTAATGGAAGCTTCTGTACCTGGCAACCATTGACAGGTTCAGAAGGTACTGCGTCAATTTCCATCAAACTTTTGACAGAAATGTCAGATTCAAGATGACTTTCTGTTTGCCGTGTTTCTAAAGGAGGCTCTGACAAATCTGAAGCATTATTTACAGCTTCACCGTCTTTGACAGACTGGTGACCTTTAGGTTGAATGTCTTCTAAGGATATTCCACAGGTTTGCATCGTCAAGTAAGTCTTGATGTGAGGGTAAGTTATCTGCACCATGAAAAATTATTTAATATCAACCTCATTGAATAATAAATCCAAAATCAGAAAGTTGTCGCGAAGCAGAGAAGCGTTGTTATGTTAGATTGAAATGCATTGGCCATATTTGCGCATCAGTGATTAAGAGATGTACTAAAATCATGAAGGCCAGAGATTTAAACTCACTTCTTCTGGCAATTCATTTTTTATAGGCTTCAACTTCTCGGCAGATCCAACTTTTACAATAGCGCCCTGAATTGCTGATATGAAATCTTGTTTCAGCCCTATCGCCTCACAGAATCTAGTCCAATCAAATGGTAATCCTTCTTGGGCAGCATCCAGCAGATACTGAGCAACAGTTTGTTCTTGAATAGGAGCTGCTCTACCTGGAAAGTTCTGAGATTACAAACAGGGGAAGGAAGAAGTTATACATCAAAACACGTGAAGCATAGATCTTTATTAGTAACAAGAGATTAGTAAGACATACAGCAATCTTCTGAATAGAAAGACCTTCCTCATGCCACATTTTCCATGCTTCAAACTTCGCTCCTTGCAACTTCGTCGATTTGTTGGTTACTACCGGAGATACTTTTCGTACTTCATTAGTTTGCAAAATTACCTCTCCATCCAATGATAGGTTTAGTTCTTTGGATAGTTTCTGAATAGCTTGAATAAAATAGTCTCCATATCTTGTTACAAGGTGCTGTTTCAAAATGGTTCAGAGTTTAGTATTTTGAATGACAAAAGTGACGAGATACAATACTTTTTTTTTTCTTTCGTTGCTGCGGTTATATCAAGAAATGTTTACAGGCCAAATATACTTAGCAGTGCAGCATGCTCCGAGATGTGATTAACGATCATTAGAATGTCAAATATGATCATGGGATTTCTTATTCAGAGATTTAACTCGTGTTTGTACTGGACAGTACCATAACAAATTTTCTTATTCAGAGATTGCTACATTGTAGTATTGAAATGAAACTTTGGAGTACACTAATTTTTCTATGCATCTTAAGCTATAATTGCTAATAAGAACTCAAGTATTTAGCACAATAGGACTTTGATACACATGAACATTCAAGGGAAAACACATAAAATTCATACTAAAAACTAGCCAAGGTTTTATAGATCCATGAAACTCTGACAAATGATAACAGTGTATTATAATTGACCATGAAATGACTTAGATAACAAATATAATTGATAGTTTATAAGAAAGCCATAACTGCCATACTAATTTAGAAACAAAACCCAGAAACAAATAACATTCAAAATAACGTCTTTTGTTGAATATATCGGAATTTACTTTGTTTAAAAATAGTCGAATACATCAAGGAAGGGAAGTTTATCAGATTATAAATCAGTCGATTGAATAAGTAGGGCTGGTACAATTTGCAAAGATCTTCAGAATACTCTATAATATATAAAATACTATCAGTACATAGAATAATACAAATAAAACATTATCAAATTTCTTTTTGAAAAAATGAAAAATATATTATATTAGAATCAGATTAGAAATTATCTATAGTTGTTAGAAGATAAGGAAATATCTTAATATTATGTTAAGAGTATCCTAAATTATGTCATAAGATTAGATTTCTTATCTTAAAATTAGTTTCCATATTTCTCAGTTACTATCATGATTTGTTTCCTTATTCGATTTTTTAGTATTGTATTAGTATAAATAAGGTTATTGAGTAATCTTTTTGTATCGTCAACAATATTCATAATTCCAGTCTTTTATTCTATCTCTTCCCTCTTTATTGAAAACCCTATAACTTCGACGTACCTGATTAACACCATCAATGTTTGCTAGCCTTGCTTTTGTAGATGGTCTTGTCAAAGCAATTCTTCTAATTGTTTGATCACCACATATAGCATATCTACAAAGGTATAACAGCTTCATGAAGAAACTATAAGTAGGACTGGCTGTGTTGAAAGTGTTAAAATAGAATAAAACTTACGGAGCTGTTCCGACACTTCTTGCAAGCTTTAATCTTTCTTCTAAAAGCATTTGGTAGAGCTTTCCATCAGTCTGTGTAGAGAAGTACAACACAAAGATTTAGAGTAGACATATGGTTGATGTTTCTTAGAAACAAAATAAATTGAAAACGGTAAAGCTGGTGTCTAATTATTTAAGAAGCTTCATGGATATGCATAGCACAGACTGCACGAGTTTTGGTCCATGAAACCATTTCTAATAACCATAGATATATTATAAATTAATAAAAAAAAGTGATTATATCGTAATATATCAATGGTTATTAGAAATTGATCCATGGTAGACCAAAACTACTCATGTAGTCCATACTACTATACTCTCCCAGCTTCATTGAGGATAAACATGAAGAAATAGAGAAAGAGTTGAAAAAGCATAACACAACTTCATTACAACCTCCGAGAAACCCTGTGATTCTGAAGCGGTCAAATTTTTGAATTCTTCCGTGCTTCTATTTTCCTCCTCTTCAAGCTCACCAACCAATGGCAAAACCAAAGGAGGTTGATAGTCTGGTCTAGAAGAGGCCAAAAATTGCTCTCCTTTTGAGCTGACACTGGTTAATGAAAGAACAGAGTTTATGTCGGATTGTATTTTCAGTTATGAAATATTACATATACAAAGAAACTAAAGGTGCATAGTAGATGGGTACAGACAATGGAAAACTAATAATAAAAATGAAGTACAAAGGCTTCAAATAATTGCTTAATCTACCCAATAACCGACCTACCTTACAGTTCTGAACATGTCATTGACAATCTCCTTCAAATAACCTGTAGAACATTGGGAGACAATCATAATTTGATCTCACAATTTTCTTGAAATTAAATTCTTGTATAAAATAAAAGATTGATATGTTTTTGTGTAAATTGTGAAGTATGGTATATGTAAAATCTACAGCAGAAGAAATAAACTTAATTTACCAAATAGAGCAAGAGATGCATGAAAATTTAATTGCATTTATAAAAAATGCTAATTTTTTTTCTTTTGAAGTCTTTTTTCTTGGTATGGATCATATGCTGATACTGCTACAAGGTAAAAATTTTGCTTGACAGTAGCAAGAAGGCAACCTATTCTATCATTAGGTTAAATGGAAATCAAAGGAGGAAAGATAAAAATTAAGGGATCTTTAGCCTTTCCTCTATATAAAAAATTCACGCAGGTGACAGTCAAACAGAAAAACAGAAACTCTTCCATTCACGGCTCTCGATATTGTAACCTAGTACTTGCAATCTAATCATGTAGTGTCTAAATCAGAAAGTATTTGGCGTATTTTACTACTTATACATCATGCTCAAGTCATGACTTCAACTGAGTATATTATTCCATTCAAAATACCTAGAGAAATCAATTGATGTCCGAGTGCTTTCCACCAATTTGCTTGGTATGCTTTCCCAAGTCCATGAAGTGGAAGCTTGTCATACTGAGCGTCGATTATTTTCTTTGCCTACAAGCCATGAGTAAATACAACAATCAACAGTTGGAAGGTAATGAGGAAATTTAAAGGCAACCATCAAGGTTGAATGAAACCTAAATTGAAAACCCTAATGAGACTTACACTTTAAGTTTACATTTACTAGAATGATAAATCATTGCAATAACTTAAAATGCTTATTTGTATTGATGCTTAAGGATTTGAATGTTGTCATTTACAAATGCCACATATTAATCAATAAGCACTCTGGCTTCAACTCTGGTAAATTTATTCCTGGGTTTGAACCACTGAGGTGGAGTATGTTTTAGAAAACAGAAACTTAATTTTTGTCCATGAGGTGTCAGCTTTGTGGCAAGAGTTTGACTTTCTAACCTCAAGGGACAAAGTTCAAATTGTCTCGAGGACAGTTGTAAAATTACCATTAGTACCACTTTAGTTAATTAATAAGAATGCCCCCTTCCCCAATGTATTTTTAAAAAAAACTGTCACTAAGAATAACTGGCAATAGGATCCAGTATATCATGTAATTTTGAGCTAAGTGAGCTTTTGTGCAATTGAACCATTATTTTCATTAAATAGGATTTACAGATTTTTGCACTCAATATCATACAATTTCAATCTTCATTTTATTTGAACGTTTTCAAGATCATTCCCTAAACCAAGTCAAGTATTAGTATTGTGCATCTTCACTTGGCAGACTATTATATGAATGCAACTCAGTTCTTCACTGTTGATAGTGTATGGTTATGGAAGTATCCTACAGCATAAGTGACATAAAACTTTCATCAATGGATGGAATACACATTTCCATGGTGCCTTCTCTTTCCTTCACTCTTATTAATGCGAAGTTCATGATTGTCAATATATGAAAGAACCATCACTGAATAAATTCTGTATTGTGCAGATCTAGGTAATCTCTCATCCTTATCATTATAATCAACGAAATTCCAGATTTTCTCCCAAATATCCGATCTTGATTAGGGCATTAAAATGAATTCTACAACTTCATTACTAAAATATCATACCCAGTACCTCTGTCTGGACGTTCGATCCTTTTTTCTTTTTCTAAAACACCTATTGACGCATAACTAGGTGAAAATGAATGGTGTATAAGCATGCTCAAAAAAATTAAATTAAATAAATTATAATTATCATACAAGGCTAAAGGAAAAGAACCAAATGGTAAAATCCAACCCAAAGGTAATATGAGATAAGAAATAAAGAATATACTTTATTTTTTACTTGATACAGAATATACTTAATAACGAGTGACGACCGAAGTTTTTATTTGTGAATGAAACAAAATGATAATATGCTAATACACAAAAGGAGTGCATGTTGAAAAGAGCAAGAAACTAATGCCACCGAAAAATAACTCCAAAATCAGACAAATTACTTTTAAATTATACTGAAATGTTTCCTAGTTTGAATTTTGAACAACTTACTCGAGAACCGCGAAGGATGTCAACCGGCATATTAAGGCCCCATCTGCCCTTGCATGAATGAATGCAAGCCATTAGAAGAAATGCTTCTTTTGACAGGTCACGCTCCTGCTTCGAGACTGTGCAGTTATCACAGTTTCCTACAGACAAGAATGAAAGAAATTGAACCATAGAGTAAAGCGAAAAAGATAAGTTTTTTTTCCTGAGGTGAGATTACTACCCGATTTTGACAGCTCCAAAAACTAGCTGATATATTTATCAGAGAGCTACAAGTAGACTTTAATTTTACAAAGTTTGGCACACGTGTCATGACATATATGCTCCAAATTGAGGGAGAATGTTAGAATTAAATACATTGTTCCTTAATTCTATTAAGTAAATGAAATAACAGCAGGTTATTGTATAAGCTTTAAGTTCTTATTTTAAAACTGTAAAATTGTATTGAAGGATCTAAGTGAAAGGCAAACCACATCTATCAGCTGCAGTTTTTTCCCCGAAGTGTTCAAGCAAGAACTTTCTTCTGCAAGTTGCGGACAAACAATAGCGTTGAGCAGCCAGCAATGATTCCATAACAGCTTTTTTTTGGTTTTCCTGGTACATTGGAGTCCCAAAAACATTATTAAGGGAATAGGGTCAACTCGTACACGGGAAATACGCATGCAGTCAGCAAGTTCCATGCTCACTAAAACACACAATTAATCAACCAAACCTCTGTTTTCTTAATATAAATATATGTACCGATTTTAAGTCTGCAGCATAAAAATCGCCCTTTGCAAAGTCACTTCTTGTGTAGTAAAGCCAACAAACAGAAGCTATACCATCTCTACCACATCGCCCACTTTCCTGGTAATAGGACTCTAGATTCTTAGGGCAGCCATAGTGAATCACTTTTCTTATATTAGGTTTATCTATTCCCATGCCAAAGGCAATTGTAGCCACCATAATTTGCATTTCATCCCTAACAAATAATCTGAAAAAATTATCATACAGACAGTTAGGCTTACAATGAATCAACCATCTTCAACAAGAGACAGAGAAACGGAGAGAAGGGGAAGGAGCATGCTTCACACCTACAATGATCAAAGGCCAAAATTGATTTCACATTCATAAATATATAAGACAGAATGTTCACCTATGAGACTCCTCTCGTGATTTTCCATTCATTTGGCCATGGTACATTCCAGCATTAATACCTACTTCTGTAAGTGACTTATATATCTATATCAAAAAAGAAATAAATTAATACAAATGTAAAGGCTGCAGTTCATACACTCCAATAGAATTCAGGACAATAGAAAATCCAAACAGTGATGGCCAGAAGCCCATAAAATATAGTCAGAAGAGCAATTGAACAAAACAAGGTATGTACCGATGTATTGTGTAAGGTCAGGAACAAATGTTACTCACTCGAAGACTCAATTCAACAACATTTTTTTCCTTTTGCATATCTACCAAGGCCTTCTTAATGTTAAAAGGAATTTTACAAATTTGTTTTTGTATACAACGGATTTAAATGATGAACAAATATCCTATATAAAATACCATGCAGCACCGCTTTAAACTATTGTGCCTGTAAACTAAAAAAATCTTGAGCTACACCATAGTTCATTAATGTGCATGGACTCGCAATACAATCATACATGTTCGACAATCATACACGACCTTTTTATTGAAAGTAGAATAATGTTATTTTCAATGCAAGAACAAGATCAACAATAAACTTATTTTAAGGTTCAAGTGGCTCAGTGATATGATGGCATGGAAACACAATTTTGGGTTTCACCTGTAACATTTCTAGCACATTACCAGCTCTACATCTTTGATTGTTGTGCAGTAGATTATAGTTGAACAACCATTAGCAACTTCTTTTGAAATTTCTTCCACAATCTCATCAATAAAAGATTGTCCACGGTTAAATTGCTTGACACCATAGAAAAGATTTGGGCGATCAAATGAACCAACTACAGTATAAGGATTATTCATCTTCAGGGAATTGGTGATGTCAAACCGAACCCTGGCAATATTGGCACATAAATGAGTACAAGCGTAAAGTTTATCCAATTACACTAGTTCACTAAATACAGTTAAATAAAAGGCATCACATAAATACAGTGACTAAACTTTGAATGTAATAATGTCAATATATCTGATTATTTCTTATAGCACCGCTCAGAATAGAGTTTAGCACTTTAGCACACAAGTAACAAAAATCCCTTCCTCTTAAATGAGATGTTATGAAAGAGAAATAGAAAGCAACAACAAACAGTACACTGCAGGAGGTATATTACTGGAATTGTTTTATCAGTAAAGATTTAAGTAAAATATATCTTAGAACAAGACCCTGAGCTTCCTAAACCTATCCTCGAAAAAGAGTTTACCATAAATGACAAGGCATCATCATCTGAGAGAAGTATTTCCCTCAATAAATTAAACCAACGGATAGCAGAACCCTACATGCTTAAATTTGTTAATTTAATCTTCACATCATTTGTATTATGATTTTCAAGATAAGTTTCTGCTCTTGTAATCTACCCATAGAATCATATTAGTTGAAGGGTACAAGATAAAGCAGCCACAAAATGTGGATAAAATTATTATAGAAAACACCAATGATATGCTTTGCTAACACCCAAAACAAAAGATGCTTACTTTTCAGTAGCAGTTGCTGTTAGACCAACATAAGGAACGTCTAACAGAACACCACGTAACTTGTCTAACTGCTTGTATTCGACCCTAAAGTCATGCCCCCATTCTGATATACAATGTGCTTCATCAACAGCAAAAAGACTAATTCCTTCCTTTAGCAAGTTGGACCAGAAACTGCATAAATCACATAAAAATTAACAGCAGATCATAATTAGACGAGGCAAAGTGTGGGAAGATCAATGACCAAATCCTGAAAAGAATCACCCAACTAGCAATTATAGTTAATCACGGATATACTGGTGCATTATCATCTCAACCACAAGTAAACAACCAGACCAGAAGCATTGGATTCATGAATAAACTGAAATCTCATTGTAGAATACACGCACATTTGCATGACTGAAAATGGATGAACAAAAATAAAAACAAAAATTGGAAAACAATGGCAGGATACTCATACAGAATAACCTCTTGGTCAAACAACTTCAGTTCCAAAAACTAATTCTATGGTTCTTCATTCCTTTGCAAAAAGAGTATTTCTTGATAAAATATGGTAAACTACTTCACTTTTCCTGATTAGGATTTTGTAGCAACTTTACCATTTTCTATAGTAACTCTATCACATTTTGATCTATCAATAAGCTATATTATCAGCAATTATGCACTCAAAATAAGGTCATAAACTACACGGACGAAGGTTATGCATAATTTTATTCCATACCTAGTAGGAATTGTTAACGCCTTCTCAGGAGTCATGAACAGAATGTCAAATTGACCACGCTCAGCTTTACTCTGAACGGTGTAATCCTTCTGAGCACTTGAAAGATATTCAGCTTTGATACCTCGCTGTTTCAAAGCCATTACCTGTTTTCCCATTTCTCCCAAATTAGATAAGCCACACTAATCGAAGCTACTTAAAGTCATTCAAACCATAGAAAGCCAAAACAAAAATCTCCAACAATCCAGAAGAACAGATTAACTCACCTGATCTTGCATCAACGATATTAGAGGGCTCACAACTATCCCAGTCTTTTTCACAACCAATGGAGGTACTTGATAACTATTCAAAAGGAAAACAAAAAAAAAAAAAAAAAAAGATTAGCTTTTTCATGTTTCAACTTCAACTCTCCAATTTAAGCAATTAACTTCTGAGAACAATAACAACAAAGAGAGTGTGCAGTTTACCACAAGGATTTGCCACTACCAGTAGCCATAACTACCAAGCAATCCCTTTTCTCAATAATTTTCTCAATAACCTCTTTCTGATAAGGCCGAAAACTCAAAAACCCGAAGTAATCCTGAAAACAAGTTGTAAACATATCAGCATTGAAGAATATTGTAACACTGAAATACTCAAAACATATAAAATCACATCATTAATTGGCCAAAATAACAACTTTTCCATTGCACATTAAAAAAAAAAAAAAAGCCCTAAAACCCCAAAAAAAAACTAAACTTTTTTGAAAACCCACCTAGTAAAATGGAAACTAAAATGTGGGTATCAAAGTATACTAGCAACAAATAAAAAGAAATAATGGAAATGAAGTTGGAAGATTTGTGCAATGATTTATCATAATTTTTTATAAAGAAGAAGAAAAGGAAAAGGAAAAGGAAAAGGGAAAAATGAAGATGAGAAATGAAGGGGGGTTTGAATAATAGGGTTACCTTGAGAACGGAGAGCGTGGTGTCCATGGTGATGGTGAATGAAGGAGGAGGAAGACGACAGGTTCGAAATCGAAGCCGTTCAACTCACAAGTACTGTCACTGACGGTTTATCGGAGATACTCCCGCCAATTCACGACTTGGGCTTGGGCCTGGGAGAGGCTTATGGGCCAGATTTCACCTGGGCTACATTGAGAAAAATTATGATGTTTTTTCTCCCGGCCCCCGCCTTTCTTTTCTACCCCTGAATTTCCGTTTTTTCCCTTGGGGGTACTTCGGTTTGTACGAACCGAATTTTTTTGTCATGCTAAAAAATTTCGGTTAATAAAAACCAAAATTTTGTGTTCCAAATTTTGCGTTTCGTATGTGTTCCAGATTTCATGCATAAAGTCAGCATCACACCCTCAACTTCCACAATTTATTTGAAATACTAAACGATGTCCAATTTGAGTAAACGACCACTCGTTGGAAAGCTTAGGGTGTCATGATTACAAATATAATTTTTGTTTTGAGGGTTAACTATCCAATTGGTTCAGTTTAACCAAATAATGTACTGGTACAGAAACATAGCAAAAACTTTTCTCAAACTTGTAGGTAGAATTTCTCATACTATACTTAATGAAATTTAACAATTCTGGTGTCAATCCTGTAGTAAATTTTCTCTTCTTTCCACCAGATTAAAAATCATTAGCATACGACTTATATTCATAGAGATATGCTAAATTTACCACAGACAGTTCTACACGAATTTTCACATAAATCTTTCTTCTTTTCTTAACACTTATGGTATTTCGGTTTATATAAACCGATTTTTTTTCCATGTTTAACAATTTCGATTTATAGAAACCGAAATAAGTTGGCCAAATTTTTTCAAAATACGAGGGGCAAAATGAGATTTTAGGGGGTATAAAATAAACCCTGGGGTCGGGAGAGAAAACGTCAAAACTTATTTCGCATCAAAATACTCCTTCCGCTACTCAAGTAGTTAGACCGTAAAATCTTCAAATTATGTTAGGAGGTGTTTTTTCCTTCATAATTCTCATTTTAAGTAACAGAAATGTAAAATAGAAAACTAGAAAAAAGTGCGAGAAATACACGTGGCGTTAAAAGAAGCTCTCGTACATGATGTCATATATATGGGCTATTTAGAATGCAATTACTTTAGTTTTTGAATTTTTCTCTTTACCCCCATTTTCTCCCAAACTCGTCAAATTTCTTTTTTGCCCATTAAGTATACTTCGTTTCGAAGTGCAACTAATTTCGGATTCTATTTTTCGCTCGCTGTGTTTTGAGAAATGTTTTTCAAAATTTTCCTTTATTGAGCCTTGAAGCCTAACATTGGTCAACCCGAGGTTTCTGATCCTTTTTTGCGTAACATACCTCAAGCCTAGGTGCATGTTGTAGATATGAGTGCTCAACTTGCAACAAATAAAAAATATAAGGATCCAGATAAATTGATTAAATGGGTCCGTAGTGAAGCTGCAAAGTTATTTGGGATAGTGATAAATGAACTTGATTTTTTAAGTATACATTATCTTGTAACAATATTTAGTTTCGTAACACCAAATGTTAGGTGGTTCAGTGGTGATTGACGTTGAACTTGACAGAGAGGACCACGGTTCGATCCTCCGCAACTGCATTTGGGAGGGGACTGAAACCACTTAATGCCAGAACTCGCCCTGAACTCTGGACTACTAGGGCCCCCTCCCCCTATGAACCAGAGGGTGAAAACCAAAAAAGAAAATATTTAGTCTCATAACGAATCGTTCGGAAGAACCCAAGGTCGATTTCTAATAGGAACAATTATTGGTCAGATTTTACTTACCTTGTGGCGGTAACACCAATTATTTAGTCAATTTTTTTTTGAGGTTTAAAGGAAAGGTATTTTGAAATACCTTATTTCTCTTTTTCTCTCTGCAGAATGCAAGCGCAGCTATTGTCCAACATATTGCAGTGCAAATTCAGCATATCATAGGTTATCTGCAAGTTCAGCAGATTGCAGCAGGCAATCGTGGGAGCAAGCCGCTAGAAGGAGTGCTAAAATGCAATGTTGGCGCCTCTCTTTTCACGGAACAATATTGTTTTTGGAGAGTGGGTATGCACGTTAGAGACGAGCATGGTAATTTTATTGTCACTAAGATAATTTGGTATAATGGCGTTCCCTCATCTGTAGAGGCCGAAGCATTGGATATAGGAGAATTTCGAGTTAAAACGAGTATCATTTGTTCCATCCATGCTCTTATTTTGAATAATACGAGTTAAGTTTGTTTGCGTAAAAAAAGTGTACTTGAAAGACATTCTGGTAAATGACCTTTGATTTCATCCATCAGAACAATACAAAAACTAGCATAAGAAAAACATAATTTCCAATTTCTTCCATACAATAGAAAACTTGTAAATACAAAAGTTTCCAAATGACTCAGTTCCCTTATTATCAATATTATTTTGTAGAGATTAAGTAACTTCATATCTTTTCTAGTGCCACTTAATAAAAAGTATCAAAAGACAAATTTTCTGTATTCATCAGCTTCTTGTGCCATTACTTCAAGGCTCCTATCTTTCCTCTCAATATCCACCTCTAGCTTCCTTTTCAATTCCTTCTCCTTTTCATTTATCTGCATCATCATCATTCACACACAAATAATAACATCATATATATGAAAGTCACAATATTAGAATTAGTCACACAAAAGTTTCCATCCTACCACATCATAAATGTCATCATTGTTTTCGAAATCGCCAATCTTCCGAGGAAGGATATGGATATGAACATGAGGAACTGATTGTCCAGCTTGAGCTCCATCCTATATGATTAAGAAAGATTGATTAATTTGTTTAAGTTGAAAAATTGTATAAGCATGGCATTAGTCTTAGCACATGTTTAGATTGACAATGAAATTGTCATGATCCAAACATACACTTAGGCAATCAAGTAACATTATATTTCAATTGTCTTACTTGGATACAAAATGTAAGTGATGATGCATTATGGTAGCTCTCAAGTTGTCTACCAAGTTTATGTGCTATGCGCCATAACTCAATATTCTCATCGTCCGTGAGATCCGCAACACGCTTCACTTCGCGCTTTGGACAGATCAGAACATGTAGCTAATGTTAAGTCAACCAAATTCAGCTTCAAAAATATGCAAGTGGGCCAAAAGTGCTATTATGAAAGTTAGGGACCAAAATCGAAAGTTTGAAAAAGTTAGGGTGTCAAAAGTGCAATTTAGCCGAGAGTTTATAAAGAGTGACATACATAGTATTATCATTAACATCATATACTAAACTAAAAAGGATATGACCTGCAAAAGAAAAAAGCAAAGTGATTAATAAAGATATTAAAGTATGAAAATTAGGGGGGTAAGATCAAAGAGGTGATGGAGCAAGATATATATATATACCAGTCACAGCAGGACGTAGGTTAACAAAGGCAAAAGAAAGATCTGTTGTATGAAACACTGAACTATGGTGGATTTTGTAAGGTCCAAAATCATAATATTCAACAGCCATCTGTATTATTTACACCCCCCATAAAAGTAACATCATTTCTCAACATGATTAAAGAAAATAACAAAATTAACATTTGATGATGATTATGGTTAGTTGTTGATTACCTTAATGGAATAAGCAATAGAGGAGATAATAATATATACTCCTTGATGAGTATACAAGAACAAGCAGTAGCTAGATAGCTTTACAATTTGCTTTGCTTTGAATCTTATACAAATTCTATGTCTTCTTATTTTTTTTTTGGTCAAATACTATGTCTTCTTGTTTGATCATTCTTTTTGTAAAAAATAATTTTTTCATACTTACTCCATTATCTTGTCTTATGTATAAATGTGATAATAACAAATTAAGAAGTCTTTGTAAAAATAATTAATAACAAATTATGAATGATATATTATATGAATAATTAATTTGGTCAACATAACAATTGTTTATACTTTATAGTCCTCTTATTATAATTAGAATTAGGACACCAACCCCTTTAAGGTTTGTAACAACACATACCGCATGCCCAAGGATCAAATAAAACACATGTCAAATGTTCATGGAATTACTGAATTAGATATATATATATATATATATATATATATATATATATATATATATATATATATATATATATATATATATATATATAGGGTTTTGCTAACGTACACCAGCTTATTTTTAAGAAGGTGTGTGTTAACAAGTTATAACTAAAAAGTAGTTAAATACACCCTGAGGTGCATGTTGCTAATGCACCTAAAAAATAAGTGGGTGTACGTTAGCAACTCCTATAGGCATTTGCTATAATACACCTACTTAATTTTTAGAAGGTGTGTGTTAGCAAATGATAACTAAAAAGTAGTTAAATACACCTTAAGGTGTACGTTGCTAATGCACACCTTGATAAAAAATGGTGGGTGTGCATTAGCAAATCCCATATATATATTAATAAAAAAAATTATCTTGAAACTTGTACATTAAATATTTTAAAATATTATATAAAAAATTATCTTTTCAATATTAGAGTAATTCAACCGGTGTCCCGAGGTACTGTTTATTTTCAATATTAGAGTAATTCAACCGGTGTCCCGAGGTACTGTTTAGTGCACAAGTTTTAAAATAAAATTTTCTTATTAGAACAATCATTTTTTAATATATTTAACAAGTGTTCTGAGGTACGTGGAAGATGAATGTGAGAAGAGGTACACTTGTGGGAATCAGACCTTAGTCCGGTCCTCGCCAGAATCGGATTATGAATCGGCAAATCGGAAAAAAAATTCGGAAAATCGAAAGTTTAATGGGTTTTGCAGGTTGAACTGTGATTGCTATATTGTATGAGAAAAGAAAGGAATGTGTTGTTGGGCAGAAAGTAATATTTCATCTTGCTCCTTTTTATGTTCCATATGATTTAATTTCAAATATGCATGAAATATAATCAAGGCTATGTTATGAAATATGTTGATGATGTTGTACTTGACTACTTTGAGACTTGACATTGATTCAAGTTTTTTTCTAGAACTTTTATGTATTAGAAACAAGTTGTTTTATAATTTTAATTTATTCAAGTACTAAATATCAATTCCTCAAAAGATTATTCTATATAGTTTTATTTGGAGTATTATATGTTATAGTCTCGTTCATAACTTTTAAAAGCAAATAAAACATTTGAGGTTGTTAAAAAAGTGAAAGGTAATATAAATCTAAATTGAAATGTGATAAAAATTACAAGTATAATAATATTATGAAAAAATTATAATATTATAGTCTAGAAGTAACAATTTTTTTTTAACTTAACTATTAAAGATGTTCTCAAAGGTTGCAGGGTTGGAAATAAAATGTAATACTCCCTCCGGTCCTTTTTATAAGGAACACTTAGGGCAAAAAAATTGGTCCTTTTTATAAGAAATTTTGACCAATTTTCAAATGTTTTAAATGATCAATTTCACTTATGCCCTTATTTATTATGAGAGAGAATTTAAAAATAAGTAAATTAGTTGAATAAAGAGTAATTAAATAAGGATATATATGGAATAAATTTAAATTTATAAGAGTATTAAATGAAAATAATTATGTTAAATGTGATTCCTTGGTCTGTGTGATTTTTTCAAATTGTTCCTTATAAAAAGGACCAGAGAGAGTATAACAAAAATAAAGGCTACAAAGATATATCCGAAATTAAGAGAGAACAAGCAATCTAGATTATATTTTTTATTTTCTTTATTTCATTTTGTTACAATCATCATGAGTACAAATGCATAATTACAAGGTCCATATGGAACTAGTATAAGAAAAACAAATTATTGAGTGCCACCAGAATAAGACAACACAATATTCTAGCAGGGTGTTTATTATGTTCTTTATTGGGTTTATACTCATAAAATTTATGGAGATCCTTTAATACACTTACAAACATTATCGAGACACTTTGGAAAAGTATAATTCCAACACATATGTAATGGACAATCAGATGTTTTAGAACATTTTTTAACCGCTGTAGTGCAAAAAGAGAAAAAAAAAATGTTATTATAATGGGATAAAATATCATGTACAAAGTAATTATAAGGAAATTTGTAAAAGATAAAGAAAACTCACCATCAACATTCATCAAATATACAAAAAGAAATATAATCATAACATAAACAAAGTTGACAATGTTAGCCATATTTTCCCTCTTTACATGTATCAACTATAATTTGATTTTTTTTATAATCAATTTATAACTCACATGTTCTCCTTATATCAATTAAATATAATTTAGCACTTATATACTTGTATAAAACTCTTCACGAAATCAGTATCCTTATTAAATGTCTCTTAAGTACATCAAAATGTTGTTTTTGTCCCTTCAACACACTTAGTTATAAGGAGGTTACATGAAAAACTTACCAATCATAAGAATTCATTAATACCAAATTATTATTATTTTATACCCTTTCATGAAACCAATGCTTATATATATAATTTTTTTTTACCAACAATAACGGTATTCATTCATATTGGTAGATAGTATATCTATGGATGGCAGGAAAACTCAAACCCAATAGACTCACCCGAACCCAAATCCAAGTCAATGGGTGAAACCCGAGTTGACTGGATTTGGATTTGGGTTTGGGTGGCACCGAATATATGGGTGTGGGTTTGGGTAGTATCAAACCCACACCCGAAACTCATTCACCCCCCGTTTATATATTAATTTACCTATTTACCCCTATGTATTTTGCTCCATTTTAAGTTTTTGAATGTTGTACTGGTGCATGCTGTAGTGATGATAACATTTGATGAATTGTTTAATTAAAAAAAAAACTATTTTGAAATTTAAAAACTATATTACCAAATTATGCTACATTTTGCATTTTATCAAATATAGTTCGGGTCGGATTTGGGCAGATAATCAATTATGCATGTTCTTGTTACGGGTTTCGGGTTTGGGTGAAAAAACCCGAACCCATCGGGTGTGAGTTTCATTTTCACACCCGAACAACATTTGGGTTTGGGTGACACCCGAATATATGGGTGTGGGTTTGGGTAGTATCAAACCCGCACCCATGAGCACTCATTGTCATCCCTAAGTACGTCAATAAAAATCATTAATTACATATTCAAAATCACTAGAAACTAAAAAGGATATAAATCTGCGAACAAGCTCACAACATCCGAGTTAATAGCATAAAACGACTTTATCTTTAAGCCTACAATTGATATGACGGAATACAAGTGTCTGGAATAGTCATGCTCCCGGATCTGCAAACGTTGAAGACGCTAGAGTCATTGAATCTGTATTGGATATGGATCGATGCAAATATGAACAAAACAAACACCGTACTAAGACGGGACTCAAAACAAACACCGTACCAAGACGGGAAAAGTTTATGATTGATAATTATGTATGTTTGGATGGAAAGACATATGCAGTTGCAAAACAACCCGAATTTCCAAACCACATAAGAGAAGCTACAAAGCAAGTCAAATCATTAGGTTGTTTTCCTAAATTATACTCTTTCCGGTCCTTAATATAAGAGGAAGTTTACTCTTTGAAAATATAATATATCTAGTCTATATTACATGCTAGATACATTAGATTTTCAATGAATCTAAAAAACAAACTTCCTCTTATATTAAGGACCGGAGGGAGTAAAATAAACATTTTATTTTTGTTAATTGATGTCCAAAAAATACCCTTGCTTAAGGTGTTGCCAAGTCTCCCAAGTAAGGGTAATTGATGTCCAAAAATTTGATGATTGAACTAAAAGTACACTCATTTTCGAATGAAACCAAGCCATATGAGCCATTTGGGACATTTGAGAGTGGAAAAGTATTTTATCAAACCAGATTTTACATTGTAACCAAGCCACCGAGCCATTTATGTCTTTTTCAGTTTGAATGAAACTAAGCCATCTAAGCCACAAACACATGTGACATCTTTTTGCTACTCCCAATGTCTCACCAAATTTCAAATTCAAATTTTTTCCCCCTCATCACCTATTCAAAATTCTATATACACTGGATAAATTTTAACTGATATATAAATTTTAACTATCGTATATGAATTCTGTCAAAAAAAAAAAACTATCGTATACGGGATAAATTATCACTGATCAAAATTTTTTCAAAATAATTATCACATGTGACACAAGTTATAACTAATAAAAATTTCAAAAAAACTATTTTATACGGGATAAGTTCGAACTTATATAAATTTCAAATATATGTGAGAAAGTTCTAACCAATTACAATTTTTTTTTTAAAAAAACTATCTTATACGGAATAAATTCTAACTTATATAAATTTCAAATAACTATCATATACGAGACAATTTCTAACTGATAAAAATTTCGAATTAATTATCGAACGCGAGACAAGTTCTAAATTATAAAAAAAAAATTAAAAAACTTTTATACGGGATAAGTTCTAACTTATATAAATTTCAAATTAATTATCATATACGGGACGAATTCTAACTTATAAAGATTTCAAAATAATTATCATATGTGAGACAAGTTCTAAATTATAAAAATTTCAAAAAACTTATTTTATACGGGATAAGTTCTAACTTATATAAATTCCAAAGTAACTATCTGTACAAGATAAATTCTAACTGATAAAAATTGAGAAATATTTATTAAATGTGAGATAAGTTATAAATTATAAAAAAAAATTAAAAAGACTACTTTATACGGGATAATTTCGAACTTATATAAATTTAAAATTAATTATCATATACAAGACAAATTCTAACTTATAAAATTTTTGAAAATATGATATGTGGGATAAGTTCTAGCTTTGTTTTCCAATGTTCTTTTGGTTAACAAGAATGATGTAACTATTTAAAATCTTATGTCTTTTAGGCAAGGTTGTCAGAACCGGACCGGTCATCGAACAGGCGAGCTCACCGGTTCTAAAGGTTCAATTGGTCGGACCGGGTTCAATCGAGGTCGAACTGTTTTTAATTAAATATATATTTTAATTAATATATATATATAAATATATATGAATAATTGCTCAATATTTCATAATTTCACACATTAAAAAGATAAAATATCACATGTCAAAATAAAATAAAATTTATAATTCAAACCAAATGAAAAATAGATGAAAAACAAAAACATTTCCTATTCCTACGACGTCGTTGTTTTGTTTCAGATTTATTTTTTTTAAAAAAATCAAAACGACGTCGTTTTGCCCTATTTTTTTTTTTTTTTTAAAAAAAATCTGCAAAACCGCTTGAACCGCCCGTCCGGTTCGCCGGTTCAACCCCGGTTCACGCGTTTTTTTGCCGGTCGGTTTCCTATCCGTTTTTTGCTCAAAACCGAACCGTTTTCATGACCGGTTCACGGTCCGACCGGTCCGACCGGTCGGTCCGGTCCGGTTTTGATAACCTTGCTTTTAGGTGCATGTTCAAAGTGAATACTATGTCTTTTCACAATTTTACACCATATAACTATTTTTACGTTTAAAACTAATCAAAATTCATAATTAACACTTTGCAAAAAATATATTTGTCTGCATATTTCCAATAAAATTCTAAATACTTACTAACTACATCTAAATTTTAAAAACATTTGCTTCCAATTTTAATTATCAAACTATAACTTAAAAAGCAATCGTCGTAACGTTACGACTCATGCCATAGTATGACTCTATTACTAGTTTATTTTAAAATGATGCATATTATATTATTTGAAAGATCACATTATGTAAATAGAAAAAATTTATCATAAAACAACGGAGCATTTGAAAGTAACCGAAATAAACACAATAAGGTGTTGAATTGTATACATAATATAAACAAGTTCTCTTTAAAAACTTCATCAAAATGTTTTTTTCTAAACAAATTATGTCATGTCATACTATGCTTTCGTGGTTTGTATTTTTCTTTTATTTTTATTATACGTTATTTTTATTATATTCTGACCTTTTCTATTACTATTGATTGGACTTATGTCCAATGTCGCCAAAATTACGACAAGGACAACGTTGAATACGTGGCAGAGCGATGACTTGCCTTGGTGATTAATCATCCTATGTGACCATGCATCCCGGGGAAAACTTACATAGTTTCTAAGATCTTGCTTAATGTTCATCAAGAGTCCCACATCGGTCGAGAGATGGCTTGACTAAGTGTTTATATACTAGAGACAATCCTCACCTTACAAGTCGATTTTGTAAGGATGTGTTAGACCCAATACTCAATTCTAAGACATCAATCGCCCGCCCCTGAACCAAAACTAATTCATAGGTTTGATTAGTGCAAATTAAAATCATATGCTTATTAGTTATGGATCATTCCCATGCATGTTAGGGAGGATCACTTATATCTTAGTTTTTCTCACTTTCACACAGTGTGAATCGATTCACATAAACAAAATGACACCAACACCATGAATCAATTGAAATTGAATTTTTTCACCCTGGCTGGAGGCTTGTACTAATCGATTCACATGGGCTGTGAATCGATTGGTTTACTACAAATGGTTTTTCAGCTTTTCAGGGGCATCATCAATCGATTCATAACATCATAGGATAGCCACCAATCAGTTCATGATGCGAAAAGTGTTAGTTTTTCAAGTAAAAAGCAAGTTACTAATCATAGTTTTGCATCGCCCATTGACTCCTAATTTATACCACACAACTAACAAACACATTTTAACACAAAATGAGCATATGGGGTATGGGGATTAGCTCACTGCATGTAGAATCAAAATTTTCTTAATTTATTCTGAATACTACTACTACTATGCATGTTCAGTAGATCCAAAAATTAATTCCTAATTCCATTCTAACTAAGGTTAGTCTTATAAATGAGTATTGAGCTTAACTCATCCTTACAAAACCAGCTTGTAAGGTAAGAATTGTCTATAATATATTAACACTTATTAGGCCATCTCGCAACCGATGTGAGACTTCTTAACAGTTAGAACCTAAAGGAACACACCTTGTTCTTAAAGGTGCTGGCTAAAAGGATTTGTTGGTAATGAACTTCAAGTCTTCAAGCACCCAATTCCTTAAAACTCCAAATTATGTCCTTGACTTATTGCTTCATCTCCTGCCACATTATAATCAGTTTCAAGGAGTTCTTTCATAGTAGGATTGAACACATGCAACACGCGGATAGGTTTTGAAAGTCATAAGTTGTTGATGAGGGTTGGTGCGTGAGAAAGGAAAGAGGTAAAGAATATAAATGAGTTGAAACTCTGACCTTAGCTTCTGATTTCTCTTAGGTTCTTGGGAGTTACGATGCATGCAAGAGATCGATCACCAAATATGTTGATTTGAATTGTTAAAAGGTTGACGGTGAGAGGAGGGCGTGAGTGATGGTAGGGAGAATCAAAGTTCTTATTCTGACTTTGGAGAGGAAGTGAAAGAATGAATGAATGGTGTAAGTTATGGGACCCACTAGCAAAGTCATCATAAACTCACACACACAAGTGAGACCGTCAGAGTTCGAATCCCAACCATGACGTCCGATCTAACAATATCGACATTTGTTTGTCGGTTGAGCTAGGATGTGTTTATTTACATAATACTCTACCACTTGTTATATTCCAAAGATACTTCTATATATAAGTATTATTACTCCTAATAGTTAAAGTGAGTTATTACAAATCCACTAGATTTTGTCTAGTGGTGAAAGGTTTGAATAGTACATTATAGGTCCTGGGTTCGATCCTCAGCTCATCGTATACAAAAAAAAAAAGTGAGTTATTACAATTCTTCTTATCAATATGATATGTCCATGTACCATGTGCTCGAGGTGGCATTAATATTCTATATTTATGTGGGATATTTTTTTTTTTTTTTGACAATAACAAAATAATATTCATTCATTCAAATTGATAGATTACATCAAAAACAACCACATAATCAACATCGCTAAAAACGTAAAGGATGAATCTGCGAACAAGACTCACAACATCCGAGTTAATAGCATACAACGGCAAAATGCATACAACAAATAATATGATAAAGTTAAAGTCACCGAAGTATCCATGCCTCCGGATCTGCAGCGTTGAAGCCCAAATCATTGGTTGAATCTGTAATTGACTGAAGCCGATCTTTTCAATAGAAATCAAATGAACACCGCACAATACGGGACAACAAAAACATCGCACAAGACGACGAACAACACAACGCCGCACTCAGACGGTGAAATCACAAAAAAGAAAACACAAAAGAAAAACTTGATCAATGTGAAGATCACTTATTTAAATAAAGAAGAAAAGGAAAAACAATTATGAGGGGTGATTTTGGGTCAAAAATTGACCCTAAAATCACCCCTCCTTAATAGATCAAGAAGGAAATAAACTAGGTTAAGGTGGGGGGCGGCGGCTACAAAGAAAAGGAGAAGAAAGGTTTCCACATGTTACAATATGTGGGATATCTTGTTAATTACTTCAATAGGGGACATTTTCCATGTTTTATATCTTACCTTAAGATTTATTAATTGATTTTCCATGACAAAAGGAAAATATTGGATTTAGTAATTATGGTGAAATCTTAAAATTCTAGGATATACTATTACTATCTTGTAAAAACAAATCAAATTATATTTTTTAATCTTTCTAACTAAACCCTATAAATATAGAGACCTTTCTCTTCAATTCATTAGTTTTTATGGATCAATACTCATTTTTATAACAATGACAGAATCGTGCACTAATTACAAGCTATCAATCCCAAATTTTGTCAAACTTAATACATTTGTAGCGTGTGAAAATTATCTTAAGCTTATTTGCACCCTTAATTATTTTTATTGCTTTTATTATCAAAAGATTTATTAATTACTTTGTAGAATTGAAAATTGACATTAACTAAACCGCAATCTCGTGGGATCGATACTATACTTACTGTTTACTAGTCCCACACCCGTGCGATGCACAGGTGTTATGTGGTATTTTATATTATAATGTTGAAAAATTATTTGTATAAATTGTAACAATAAGTATTATAAAATGAAAATTATAATAATTATAATAATAATAATAATAATAATAATAATATAAAAGTGATGTACTTATCACTTCCTCCAACCAATATATATACCTATATGTATAGAGAATGAGTACAGACCATCAAAATTGAATGAAATATATTTATTTTTTTGGTGGGGTGTGCCAGCCAATGCAATAGTGCAACGCATAGGCGACACACTAAAATTGAATGAAATATGATAATGACAATTGTTATTATATATTTCAATCTCATAACCTAACTTTTTGCATAACCTTCACTCTTCTCTAAAATTATAATGTAATTAAGTCAATAATGTATATCTTCGTATTTTTTTTGTGTGACTAAATTATAAACTCTTTGTTGTTTCTATGAAAACGGTTGACATTTAAATGGGATAAATATTGAAAGAGAATCCAACCATGTTCATCTTCATTGTCACTAAGAAATGTTATAATAATGTAGAAAAATGTAACATCACAACATCAATTTTTGGATAATTGGAGAGGTATAATTCAATAATAATGTAGAAAATTGTAACATCTTGTGACATCAATTTTTGGATAATTGGAGAAGCATAATTCTTTATTATTTATTATGAGACTGATATAATATAAAAAAAATAGAGATGAGAATGATATAATATTGATTATATTGAAAAAATATATAAGGAAGTGATGTGGAAACTGGACTGGGCAATGGGCTTAAGAAAATATCCAGTAAGCCCAATTAGAGTAAAAAGGATGATAAGCCCAAATCAAGTAAACCCTAAAATACCCAATAGGCGATTAGAAGCTAGGGCGTGACCTGCAACTCTAAGGCAACGCCAAAAAGGGTGGATTCTGTGTTACTGAAAATATCTTCTCCTTCCTTGTATCAACCGCTAACTTAAGAAGGAAGAAATAAACTTCTCGCAACTGCCATAGCTTGGAGACCAAGGTTCTCATCCCTATTTTCACGCCATACCACCGAAGAAGATGCTAAGGACCGGATTTTTAGGAACCCTTGCTTGGAGAAGAAGACTAGAAGCTCTATAAATAGCTCCATACTCTCATTTGTAAGGGGATCGAATTCTGACTTATTAAACTCCCAGGGTTGTTGGGATTGAACTGAGTGTAATCACATCATTTGATCAATAATACAAACCCCCTTGTTTTTTACCAGAACATTTTGGCGCCCACCATGGGGCTGCGGTAAAATCATTTGATCCCAGCCTATCACAGCAACTAGACAAGAAATCAAACATCTTCACATGGCTGGAGAGCATGGAAACAACGATAGCTCTAGCGTTAACACCCTGCAAGCCGCCGTCGTAGAGATACGGCGCTTACAAACTCAGATTGCGGCCATCGAAGCCGAAAGAACTAATGAGAAAGAGAAAGCGAAATTGATTTTGGAGGAGGAGGAGGGAGAGGGCGTCATGGACGTACAACCCTTAGCACAACACTTGTGGGATGCCCAAGTGGTGGAAACAATCAAGGTTCCTCACCTTCCTACCTTCGACGGAAAGACGGATCCAAGGGAGCACCTGATGGCAATTGGGACACAAACTGCCATAATCAATGCTCCGGAACATCTAAAGTGTAAATTACTAGCCGGCACCTTCAAGGATGTCGCCCTGCGTTGGTACATGAACCTTCCAAGAAACTCAATTGAGAGTTATGCTGACTTTCATAAAAAATTTATTCACCAGTTCGCTGGATCGAAACACGTGAAAGTCACATCAACCAGTCTTTTCTCCATCCGCCAAAACCATGGCGAGTCATTGCGTAACTTCCTCGCCAGATTTAGCGAAGCCACCATCAAAGTCTCAAATCCAAATCAGGAGATGTTCGTGGCAGCCTTCCACAATGGGCTAAGAGCGGGACATTTCAATGAGTCCTTAGCCCAAAAGCCAGCCTCGTCAATGCAAGAGGTGAACAAGAGGGCGGAGTGTTATATAAAGGGCGAAGAAAGTAACGCCGAGAAAAGGCAAAGAGACGTTAAGGAGAAGGAATACGTGGGCCGTGCCACTAGAGCGCCCGAACACCCACAACCAAAATCGGGAGGCCACCAAGGAGACCCATGGCAGAGACATCATGGGAAGCCCTACCGCCAACCGCCCAGAAGAGGATTCAGGAATCATCCCGCCAATGAAGACCTCACGCCATTAAACGCCTCAAAGGTTTACGTCTTAAATGAGATTCTGGCCACTGGTTTGGCAAACCTCCCCCCAAGGAGAACCAGTAACATCCCCATGGGGCTGGACGATAACGCCTGGTGCGCATACCACAGGTGTAGAGGTCACTCCACAGAAAAATGCTTCCGCTTAAGAGATTTAATCGAAGAACTGATAAAAAGCGGACACCTTCGCAAATTCATTGACGACGCCGCCCAAGGGCGGGTTGTCGTGCCAAAAGTCCCCCGGCAGGAGCCACGAGACCCTCCTGGGCCAAACAGAGAGCCTCCCAAGGGAAGAATCTCCGTGAATACAATAGCAGGAGGATTCTCAGGCGGGGGCGAATCAAGCTCAGCAAGGAAAAGGTATGTACGCCGAGCTATCTCGGAAATATACCTCGTAAGTCAGCCTCAGCCATTAGACGTACCAGATTTGGCATTCACGGCAAAGGATGGTTTGGAGGTAGCACCCCATGACGATGATCCATTAGTGATACAAGTCCAAATTTTGAACTGTGATGTAAAAAGAGTACTGATAGATTCGGGGAGTTCAGCGGACATTATGTACTGGGAAGCTTTCAAGGCCATGCAATTAGCAGAAGAGCAATTGCAACCATACTCCGGAACCCTGGTTGGGTTCTCTGGCGAACAAGTGGACGTAATGGGTTACGCCTCTCTTCTCACCACATTTGGAGAAGGCAGCAACGCCAAAACTATCAAGGTGCGATACCTGGTAGTTAAAACTCCCTTTACCTCCTATAATATTATTATAGGTAGGCCCGCCTTTAACACATTGGGGGCGGCCATGTCCACTCTATACCTAGCAATAAAATACCCCCTTGATAATGGGGGAGTAGGGACGGTAAGGGGCGATCAGATTCTCGCCAAGAAATGCTACGAGTCTAGCTTAAAGATACGACACCGAACTTCCAGCGCAAGCGGGAAATTCGAAAGAAGACAAGCCGCAACTCCAGGCGGCATAAACATCATAGAGAGCGCAGATATGGATCCGAGGGAGGAATTCCAAGATCGAAGGGTAAGCCCTATAGAAGACCTGGAGCAGGTTCAAATTGGCGATCACCCACACCAGACAACCAGCTTGGGAACAGCGTTGCCCAGCGAGGAGAGGAGACGAATCATCAAAATCTTGAAGGATAACGCTGACCTATTCGCATGGAAGCCTTCAGATATGCCAGGGATTGACGAAGGGGGTGATAACACATAAACTTTCAATATCACTCAGCACAAAACCAGTCTCCCAAAGAAAGAGAAAGGTAGGAGAAGAAAGACGAGTCGCTATAGCGGAAGAAGTGGAGAAGCTAAAGGAGGCTGGATTCATCGAAGAAATAAAATACCCTTCATGGTTGGCAAACGTCGTCATGGTGAAAAAGGCCAACGGAAAGTGGAGAATGTGCGTGGACTTCACAGATTTAAACAAGGCATGTCCCAAAGATCCATATCCTCTGCCCAACATTGACAGGTTAATTGATGGCGCCTCGGGGTGCAAGATGCTGAGTTTTATGGACGCCTACTCCGGATACAATCAAATAAAGATGAACCCCTCCGACGCCTGCCATACAGCCTTTATGTCGAATACCTGCAACTATTTTTACAACGTCATGCCTTTCGGATTGAAGAATGCGGGAGCAACATACCAAAGGTTGATGGACAGGGTTTTTGCTGAGCAAATAGGGAAGAATTTAGAGGTATATATCGACGACATGGTAGTAAAAACTTCCGAGGGAAGTCGCCATGATGATGATCTGTTGGACATCATGGGATCAGTAAGAAAGTACAACATGAGACTAAACCCAGCGAAGTGTTCCTTTGGAGTACAAGCCGGAAAATTCTTAGGATTTATGCTCACCAGCAGAGGAATAGAGGCTAACCCCGAGAAATGCCAAGCCATCATAGACATGAGGAGCCCTACATCCGTGAAAGAAGTACAAACCTTGACAGGCAGAATAGCGGCACTATCCAGATTTCTATCATGTGCGGGCGAAAAGGGTTTCCACTTCTTCGCATCCCTTAGGAAAAATGAGAGATTCTCCTGGACACCAGAATGTGAAGAAGCCTTCAAACAACTAAAAGAGTTCCTGGCATCACCGCCTATCTTGACACGCCCATTACCAGGTAACACCCTTTACCTATATCTCGCAGTTTCGGATAGAGCTTTGAGTTCAGCTCTAGTTCAAGAAATAGAGGGCGAAGAAAAACCTATATATTTTGTAAGTAGAACCTTAAGGGGAGCAGAAACAAGATATCAAAGAATAGAGAGGTTATCTCTCGCGGTAGTTGTCACAGCTAGAAAGTTAAGGCAGTACTTTCAAAGCCACCAGGTAGTTGTTAGAACAGATTACCCTATCAAGAACGTCCTCCGAAAGCCAGACTTGGCAGGAAGGATGGTAGCGTGGTCCGTGGAATTATCAGAATTTGACATCACCTTCTCACCTAGAGGGGCTATTAAGTCACAAAGACTAGCTGATTTTGTATTGGAAATGTCTACTCCGCCAACAACAGAGAAAACGGCGTTTTGGACACTCTCAGTTGACGGGGCCTCCAATGTGCGAGGAAGTGGAGCCGGAATAGTACTGGAAGGACCGGATGGCGTTATGATAGAACAATCACTACGTTTCGCCTTCAAAGCTAGCAACAACCAAGCGGAATACGAGGCTTTGATAGCAGGAATGAAGTTAGCAAGCGATATGGAGGTAAAAGAGCTAAGGGCCATGAGTGATTCCCAACTGGTAACCAACCAAGTATCAGGGAAGTTTCAAACGAAGGAGCCGCAGTTAATCAAATACGTGGAGAAGGTGCAAAACCTAGCTAAGCATTTCGATTCGTTCGAATTAGTTTACGTTCCCCGCGAACAAAACATGAGAGCAGATCTATTGTCAAAGCTGGCGAGCACCAAAAAACCAGGAAGCCATAGAACCGTTATCCAAGAGACCATAAAAACTCCCAGCATCAACGGGGAAGAGGTAATGATGGTAATAGAAGAGGAAGACTGGAGATCACCCATTATCCGATACCTCCAAAAGGATGAACTCCCAAAAGAAAGGGAAAAGGCTTTAAAATTGAAGAAAGTGGCGGCATGGTATTCAATGGTAGGGGATAAGCTATACAAAAGGGGATTTGCGTCCCCCCTCCTTTTATGCGTCAGTACCGAAGAAGCCAAGCGCATCATGTCTGAAGTACACGAAGGATCGTGTGGTAGTCATATCGGTTCAAGAGCATTGGCAGGAAAGATATTAAGAGCAGGATTTTATTGGCCAGATATACATGATGATACCGCCATGTATGTAAGAAACTGTGACAAGTGTCAAAGACACGCCAACCTGCATCACGTTCCAGGGGAGCCACTAAAGTCAGTATTATCCCCCTGGCCCTTTTTCATGTGGGGTGTAGATATCGTTGGTCCATTTCCGATTGGCTATAAACAAGCGCGATGGATCATCGTCGCCGTGGACTACTTTACAAAATGGATTGAAGCAGAACCGGTATCCAGCATCTCGGCGGAACAGGTAAAAATCTTTTATTGGAAGAAAATCATCTGCAGATTTGGATTGCCCAAATATATCGTATCCGACAACGGCACACAGTTCGCCAGCGAAAAGGTCGTAGAATTCTGTCGAAGCAAAGGAATCAAAAACACCTTTATATCAGTGGAGCATCCACAAGCTAACGGACAAGCGGAGTCAGCAAATAAGGTGATACTAAGAGCCTTAAAAAGGAGGCTAGATAGCAAAGGCGAAGCTTGGGTAGCCCATATCTCACCCATCCTCTGGTCGTATCACACCACTCCCCAATCCTCGACAGGAGAAGCGCCATTTACAATGGTCTATGGTTCAGACGCGATGATCCCGGTGGAAATAAATCCTCCTAGTTGGCGCAGAGAAACCACGACGCAGGAAGAGAACGACAGAGCTTTGGAAGAGAACCTAGACATGATCGAGGAAAGAAGAGAAAGAGCGCATTTCAGAGAATTCTCCATAAAGCAAAGGGCCGCTAGGCGTTATAATACGAGAGTCAAACAAAGGAGTTTCCAAGAGGGCGATCTAGTGCTGAAAAGACCTATGGGAAAGGATAAAGGAGGAAAGTTCGCAGCAAACTGGGAAGGCCCCTTTCGGGTACAAGAAGCTTTCGAAGGAGGGGCATATCGTCTAGAGACCATGGAAGGAAGAGCCCTCCCCAGGACGTGGAACATAGCAAACTTAAAGTTCTACTACAGCTAATCGCGGGGCAACACGTTTCTGGTGGAAGAATAAGTAAAACCATTCTCTTCTTTTAGCAATATTTTTGATGTATAAGAACCGTTTTCATAAATGAATAAAAAGACAATGAGACACTCTTTTCCCTGTTTTAACTGGGGTTTTTATCGAGGCTCATTGAATTTCAAAATTCTAGTAGTTTATATCTTCTTGCATATGTCAAAATATTTGCGTCAACCTGATTAAGTTACGGGCTCTGAATCAATGAAAATGGTTATCTCAAACTTGAGCTCCGAATCTTTATCAAAGATCAACTCAGATGTGAGCGCTGAACCATAAAACAAGGTTGAAAGGCCTTGGCGTCACCTGTAAGTCTTACGAGTTGGGTACGTCAGAAAAAGAAAAATTAAACAAGGTTGCAAGGCCTTGGCGTTACCTGTAAGTCTTACGAGTTGGGTACGTCAGAAAAAGAAAATTTAAACAAGGTTGAAAGGCCTTGGCGTCACCTGTAAGTCTTACGAGTTGGGTACGTCAGAAAAAGAAAAATTAAACAAGGTTGCAAGGCCTTGGCGTTACCTGTAAGTCTTACGAGTTGGGTACGTCAGAAAAAGAAAATTTAAACAAGGTTGAAAGGCCTTGGCGTTACCTGTAAGTCTTACGAGTTGGGTACGTCAGAAAAAGAAAAATTAAACAAGGTTGAAAGGCCTTGGCGTTACCTGTAAGTCTTACGAGTTGGGTACGTCAGAAAAAGAAAAATTAAACAAGGTTGAAAGGCCTTGGCGTTACCTGTAACTCTTACGAGTTGGGTACGTCAGAAAAAGAAAAATTAAACAAGGTTGAAAGGCCTTGGCGTTACCTGTAAGTCTTACGAGTTGGGTACGTCAGAAAAAGAAAAATTAAACAAGGTTGCAAGGCCTTGGCGTTACCTGTAAGTCTTACGAGTTGGGTACGTCAGAAAAAGAAAAATTAAACGAGGTTGCAAGGCCTTGGCGTTACCTGTAAGTCTTACGAGTTGGGTACGTCAGAAAAAGAAAAATTAAACGAGGTTGCAAGGCCTTGGCGTTACCTGTAAGTCTTACGAGTTGGGTACGTCAGAAAAAGAAAATTTAAACAAGGTTGAAAGGCCTTGGCGTTACCTGTAAGTCTTACGAGTTGGGTACGTCAGAAAAAGAAAAATTAAACAAGGTTGAAAGGCCTTGGCGTCACCTGTAAGTCTTACGAGTTGGGTACGTCAGAAAAAGAAAAATTATACAAGGTTGAAAGGCCTTGGCGTTACCTGTAAGTCTTACGAGTTGGGTACGTCAGAAAAAGCAAAATTAAACAAGGTTGAAAGGCCTTGGCGTTACCTGTAAGTCTTACGAGTTGGGTACGTCAGGAAAAGCAAAATTAAACAAGGTTGAAAGGCCTTGGCGTTACCTGTAAGTCTTACGAGTTGGGTACGTCAGAAAAAGCAAAATTAAACAAGGTTGAAAGGCCTTGGCGTTACCTGTAAGTCTTACGAGTTGGGTACGTCAGAAAAAGAAAAATTAAACAAGGTTGCGAGGCCTTGGCGTTACCCGTAAGTCTTACGAGTTGGGTACGTCAGAAAAAGAAGCAGCAGAAAAAGGCGAGATTATCAACACCGCCAGAAGAAGCGTATACACAACCAAAGCAGGCGATTCATTATAACGCCAAAAGACAACAGGTATAAAGTTATTTGTATCAATTTACAATTATTGTAGAAAGTCGAAGATGTCACAGGTGCAAGGACAAAGTTTCCTAGACGAGGACGACAGAAGGCGTTACCTCACAACGTAATGCAAAAATAATTCATAAAGTTATGAAGAGAAGAAATCAGGCGAATAAAGAAATTTATAAAGGACCCAGCCAAGGGGCAAATTGTTCAAAGCCACAAAAGGGCATACAAAATAATTACAAAAAGCCACAGAAGGGCAGAAACAAGATCATTACAAAAGAGATCATTCACTGAGGAGGAACATAGGGAACGAGCTTGCCGTCAACAATTTGATTCATTGCATCAGCTTCGCCAAGGCGCTTAGCATCGAGATCCGGAAAAAGAAGCTTAACCTGTTCTATAGCAAAAGAAAAGCCCTCGTCATATTGGTTGGCGGCATAGAGCTGAAGCTCTGTGACATCACTCTCCAATCTAGCTTTCTCATCAGCTAAGGTCCCAACAGACTGTACCGCTTCATCCTTCTCCTTGGATAGCTTAGAGAGTTTCTCATCCTGGGCAGCAGCATTCTCCTTGAGCTTGGCCTCCGAAGCGGCATAGCTTTCTTTAACTTTAGACAGCTTTTCCTCATACTCTTTCTTCAGTCTCTCTGTCTCGCCCTCCCGTTCTTCTTTCAGCTTCTTAATGTCGCCTTCCAGTTTTGCTTTAGTTTCGGAATACCTCTTTTCAATGTCAGCGAGATTATCATCAACCATCTTCACTTTTTGCCTCGCCTCCAGAACCTCTTGCTCTTGGCGGTTTGTCAGTAGATAATTAAGGAGAGTACCCTTGACTTCATACTCTAAGGCTTTCTTCCTCAGGTCTTCCGTCGAAGTGTTGGTGAAGCGAGTCATGTCACCCACCATGGTTACTCCTCTCTCAATAAACTCCAGAGGATCGAAGGAGCTCCAGGAAAGGGGCGCAGCGGCTTCAGCGTCTTGAGAAGGAGGCTGAGAAGAACTGGAAGCCGCACCTTTGCCCTTGTCAGCACCCCCAGCATTTTGAGTAGTTTTCTCTATTTTTTGTTTTTTGGGAGGAGGAGGAGCAACACCCTCGTTTCCCTCCGCTTCAGCAGCTGTTTTTCCAGGGATCTCAACACGGATCCGCCCTTCATGCTTCTTCTTGCTTCGCCCTTCCTTCACAGCAGCTTCCTCCACTTGCAGCTGCTTCAACGGATCAATTACAGTAGCAACAGGTCTCGCCTTCTGTTGGCGAGCCTTTGCCAAAAACGCCAACCTTTCCTCATTCGAGATAGTTCTCATTCTCTCTACAAAAACAAGGAAGGCAAAGAAATACAAGTTAGTAACGAGGCGAGATCAACATTAAACAAATAAAGAAAGATACAAATTTATCACTTACGCAAATATTCTTCCAAGGCGCCACTATTACCCTCACACCTAAGAACGTCAGCGGTATCCATAAGGGCATAGGAATCAAGGAAGTTGACGGTATCTTGCTCAAAATCACTCAAAGCCTCAAAGATGGCTCCCTTGATAAGCCTAGGGTTTTTGGTCCAATAGAAAGGAAATAAAGGATCCTCAACCTCATCATACATCAGATCAGGAAATTTCTCATCATTGCGAACCCGAAAGAAAGAGTCTTTGAAGTTTTTGAAATTGGAGGCATATAAGCTTAGGAGACGACGGTTGGGTTGACTACTAAGGGAAACTAGAGATTGAAGTTTTAGGTTCTTTATTTGGTAAAAAGAGAAGAAAACACCAACAGAGGGATCCAGGTTAAAACCTGAACACATTACCTCAAAAGCTTTTATAAAGGCCCAACTATTAGGATGAAGTTGGGTGGGGGCGACATTCAGAACCCTCAACATCTCCGCCTCGAAAGAGGTGAAAGGCAACCAAATATTGAGGGGCTGGATCACGCCAGTATAAAGATAGAAATAATCTGGCGGGGTAACATTCTGGAAAAACACGAACTCGCCCTCCCTGACGGGCTCGGTTATAATCAAATCTTCACGAGGAAGGGAATCAGAGAGTTTGACAGCTTTCCTAAAGCTCCTCACCATTTCCACACTAGTATACTTTGAAGAAACTTCCATGGTGACTGGAGTGTAGTCAGCAACGACCAGATCTCGGCAGGGGTTCTTCCGCTTTCCTGTGAAAGAGGAAGGGGAGATTATGACGCAATCACTGTCATTACTACTATCACTACTGTTATCACTATCACTACTACTACTCCCAACATCAAAACCCCACAATTCCGAATAAAACCCCCGGCTATTAAGAACGCCGTTAGCCCTAGTATAGTGGGCACGAACTTGTTGCGCCCACTCGAGATAACTAGGAGAAGAAATAGGAACTCTCCCCTCATCCTCATCTAACTCCCTCAAAATAACCATTTGTTCTAAACCTAATTAAAGAAATTAGGGTTCCTACTCAGAACAGTCCTAATTAACGAAAAGAAGAAAGGTATAAAATGAAATACCTTATGAAACGGATGAAGACCTCGAAGCAGGGTGATAAAGTCGTCTTAAAATGGAGACCGTTGAAAACCTTTATCAAGAGAGTGAAGAAGAGAGCGTAAACTGGATCGGAATGGGAGTAGAAGATTTTGCAGAAGAAGTAAAGGGAAAAGAAAGAGTAAAACCCCTATTTATAAGACTTTATTCCGAACAGTTAATTTGAAGTTGTAAGGTTCATCGTCGGATCACGTACGTGTCAAAGCGCGTATCTCGAGAATAAACCTTAGAAGATTTATCGTCAGATAACTAAATACGACGCCTACAGGCGGGTAGAGTGGCGCCCTTAATTAAACGGTCACGCCAGGACTAATTATCCCGCCGGATAAAAAGTTTGATTCGCCTTTGGGGCGCAACAGAGATATCCAGAACAACGCCAAACGAGAAAAAGCCAAAAATCAAGGAAAGACAAGACATAAAGTAATGCATTCTACTCAAAGCAAGAAAGAAAAATCTTTATTATTAGCAGAAAATGGAAAGTACAACGAGGAGAAACCAAGGCTACATGGAGAACTCCTAAAATCCTATCAATCAGACTCCGAATCCTTTTGCACAGGCCCAGGGAAAGTCATCTTGGATTCCACGGTGACCCGGGACCCCTCTTCTTCACTGGACGAGGAAGCACGAAGCTCAGGAGGAACATAGGTCTCCAGAAACGAAACGTAATCCTCATCACCACTACCAGAATCGGAGGTATCCGAGGAAAGAACGATAACCTCCACCTTTTTGACATCCTTAGACCTTCGGGAGCGAGTGGAGTTAGAGGTTGAAACCTCAACTCTTTTCTTCCTCCGCTGAGGCGGAGTACTTCTGGCAACAGGTTTTTTCGCATTATTATTTTCCATCTTAAAGATTCAAAACAAGATGATAAAAATTCGAGTTTTTAGCAGGTGATATTTATAGTCAATGTTTAACCTTAACATCGTTATTAACGGTAGTAATAAATGCTTGAACGGTTGCAACCACCGAGTTTTGACCATCTCGAAAAATGTCACTTTTGCGTTTCCAAGAAGTCAAAATTTGACCCATTTTAGTTATTGAAGACTGCAAAGGAAGGCGGTACTAAAAAGGACAGAAGAGCAACACATAAGGAAAGGAAATTGCTTAAATATTCAAATTCGTACAAAGGAAATACAACGGAAGCAAAGAAACAGAATGAAAATAACAAAGATCCCAAAATGCGGAAGCAAATTACAAATACTAGAAAGAAAAGCACAAAACGGAAAGATGAGCAAACAAAAGACTTCATGGCATGGTAGAGCTCCCCAATTCACCAGCATCGGCAACGGCGATACGGTGCATTTCCTCCAATGCCCGTTTCACCCTCTTCGCCTTCACCATATTCTCGTCAATAGGCTTCAGATCCTCTCTTAGTTCGCTTTGTTTGTCCAGAAGGTCCACCAAAGAATGGCGCCGGGTAATCAACTTAGCAATGTCATCCCTAATCTCGCCTTGAAGAGCCCTCTTCCTCTTCACCAGCGGCTTCATCTCCTTATTCAGCATCGCCAGACGATCATCCACTCTGCGCTCCTCATTGAAGCATATCCCCAAGATTTCCTCTTGCACACCCATAGTCTCTTTCGTAATCTCTATCTGGCTGTCAACAGCTTCAGTGACTTCGGCGTGGCACTCCTTCACATTTTCCACAGCGATCACAAAGGATGCACTTATCAAAGCATAAAACTCTAAATGTAATTTATAAACCTAATTTGTGAATTCAATATATATCAATAATGTAATCTAATTGCATATTACAACAATTGATGAACAACCCAATGATTAATTAATGAGTTTTTTTAAAGAATAATTATTTAAGAAAATTCGAATTTAGTTTTTAAAAAGAATAAATTTTGATCAAATTTTACTTATTAACTGAACTTTGCATTATTATACTTCCTCCAACCAATATATTTTCAACCTTATATGTTGATCCTTCGTCAACCAATTTTTTTATCTTTGAAACCAAACTATTTCCCAAAGTAGCAAGAATCTTATCACACTGAATGATCAAAGTAAAAAAAAAAAAGGGAAAAAGTCAATAAAAAAAACATCAATAGAGATTTTGTGAAAATGTGAGAAGTATATCAAGATAGTACATCACCTTTTCATCAACAAACAACATATTCATAGACGTAACCTCAGTTTGATTTGTATTTGTCTGTTACATTCTACACATTAACAATTCGAACTTTCAACTTTAGATTTGCTTTTCCAGCTACTATAACAGACACGTGAGGGTAGATAGGAGCTATAGTTTGAAAGAGTAATTTGTTTTAACTAAAAACTAAACTCAATAGAAATGTAATTAAGTCAATAATGTATACACTCTTCGTATTTTTTTGTGTGACTAAATTATAAACTCTTTGTTGTTTCTATGAAAACGGTTGACATTTAAATGGGATAAATGTTGAAAGAGAATCCAACTATGTTCATCTTCATTATCACTAAGAAATGTTATAATAATGTAGAAAAGTGTAACATCTTGTGACATCAATTTTTGGATAATTGGAGAGGTATAATTCAATAATAATGTAGAAAATTGTAACATCTTGTGACATCAATTTTTGGATAATTGGAGAAACATAATTCTTTATTATTTATTATGAGATTGATATAATATAAAAAAAAAATAGAGATGAGAATGATATAATATAAGGAAGTGATGTGGAAACAAAAAAAAATAGAGATGAAAATGATATAATATAAGGAAGTGATGTGGCATTATTGTGTGATTTAATTGGATGTAAATGAGTGATGTGGATTAGGGTTAAGATGGATAGTAGGAGAACTATCTAGGAATTATATATATATAATTCCTAGATAGTTCTCCTACTATCCATCTTAACCCTAATCCACATCACCCACTTACATCCAATTAAATCACACAATAATGCCACATCACTTCCTTATATTATATTATTTTCATCTCTATTTTTTTTGTTTCTGTTCTGGTAAAAAACAAGGGGGTTTGTATTATTGATCAAATGATGTGATTACACTCAGTTCAATCCCAACAACCCTGGGAGTTTAATAAGTCAGAATTCGATCCCCTTACAAATGAGAGTATGGAGCTATTTATAGAGCTTCTAGTCTTCTTCTCCAAGCAAGGGTTCCTAAAAATCCGGTCCTTAGCATCTTCTTCGGTGGTATGGCGTGAAAATAGGGATGAGAACCTTGGTCTCCAAGCTATGGCAGTTGCGAGAAGTTTATTTCTTCCTTCTTAAGTTAGCGGTTGATACAAGGAAGGAGAAGATATTTTCAGTAACACAGAATCCACCCTTTTTGGCGTTGCCTTAGAGTTGCAGGTCACGCCCTAGCTTCTAATCGCCTATTGGGTATTTTAGGGTTTACTTGATTTGGGCTTATCATCCTTTTTACTCTAATTGGGCTTACTGGATATTTTCTTAAGCCCATTGCCCAGTCCACAGCCCCCCAAGCACGAGGTCCAAAGGAATGAAGTGTTTGAGTAGGGTTTGAATTTTCCCTCTAAAACCTGTAGCGCGGGAAGAGTTTCATCACGTTCCTCCCCACTTTCTGGCGCACGTTCTTGTACTCCTGGACCATGTCTATCAACCGCTTCTCCATTCACTGATACCACGATGGGATATTTTCTCTATAAAATGGAGCATTTGATAGAATCAACTCGTCACATTCTCACCTGCTCTCTTGAAAGTTTTCCTTCTGCAGTATGTCTCCTAAAAGCCTTCCCTTTGAATGTGGTCAGTCTCCTGCTTCCCCCGTCATTAAACGACTCCGCCGTATGCTGAACCTGAGTACGGAGGACTTAATGGACGATTTTGGTGAATTCTCGGAGTTTGTCAAAGAACTTAATGATTATTGCTGGAGGTTGACCAAGGAAGAGAAACGTTTTCTTGACAGTGTGCTGCGTCTGGAGAAGGAACTGAAGGATAGTGCATCCTTTGTGATCGCTGTGGAAAATGTGAAGGAGTGCCACGCCGAAGTCACTGAAGCTGTTGACAGCCAGATAGAGATTACGAAAGAGACTATGGGTGTGCAAGAGGAAATCTTGGGGATATGCTTCAATGAGGAGCGCAGAGTGGATGATCGTCTGGCGATGCTGAATAAGGAGATGAAGCCGCTGGTGAAGAGGAAGAGGGCTCTTCAAGGCGAGATTAGGGATGACATTGCTAAGTTGATTACCCGGCGCCATTCTTTGGTGGACCTTCTGGACAAACAAAGCGAACTAAGAGAGGATCTGAAGCCTATTGACGAGAATATGGTGAAGGCGAAGAGGGTGAAACGGGCATTGGAGGAAATGCACCGTATCGCCGTTGCCGATGCTGGTGAATTGGGGAGCTCTACCATGCCATGAAGTCTTTTGTTTGCTCATCTTTCCGTTTTGTGCTTTTCTTTCTAGTATTTGTAATTTGCTTCCGCATTTTGGGATCTTTGTTATTTTCATTCTGTTTCTTTGCTTCCGTTGTATTTCCTTTGTACGAATTTGAATATTTAAGCAATTTCCTTTCCTTATGTGTTGCTCTTCTGTCCTTTTTAGTACCCGCCTTCCTTTGCAGTCTTCAATAACTAAAATGGGTCAAATTTTGACTTCTTGGAAACGCAAAAGTGACATTTTTCGAGATGGTCAAAACTCGGTGGTTGCAACCGTTCAAGCATTTATTACTACCGTTAATAACGATGTTAAGGTTAAACATTGACTATAAATATCACCTGCTAAAAACTCGAATTTTTATCATCTTGTTTTGAATCTTTAAGATGGAAAATAATAATGCGAAAAAACCTGTTGCCAGAAGTACTCCGCCTCAGCGGAGGAAGAAAAGAGTTGAGGTTTCAACCTCTAACTCCACTCGCTCCCGAAGGTCTAAGGATGTCAAAAAGGTGGAGGTTATCGTTCTTTCCTCGGATACCTCCGATTCTGGTAGTGGTGATGAGGATTACGTTTCGTTTCTGGAGACCTATGTTCCTCCTGAGCTTCGTGCTTCCTCGTCCAGTGAAGAAGAGGGGTCCCGGGTCACCGTGGAATCCAAGATGACTTTCCCTGGGCCTGTGCAAAAGGATTCGGAGTCTGATTGATAGGATTTTAGGAGTTCTCCATGTAGCCTTGGTTTCTCCTCGTTGTACTTTCCATTTTCTGCTAATAATAAAGATTTTTCTTTCTTGCTTTGAGTAGAATGCATTACTTTATGTCTTGTCTTTCCTTGATTTTTGGCTTTTTCTCGTTTGGCGTTGTTCTGGATATCTCTGTTGCGCCCCAAAGGCGAATCAAACTTTTTATCCGGCGGGATAATTAGTCCTGGCGTGACCGTTTAATTAAGGGCGCCACTCTACCCGCCTGTAGGCGTCGTATTTAGTTATCTGACGATAAATCTTCTAAGGTTTATTCTCGAGATACGCGCTTTGACACGTACGTGATCCGACGATGAACCTTACAACTTCAAATTAACTGTTCGGAATAAAGTCTTATAAATAGGGGTTTTACTCTTTCTTTTCCCTTTACTTCTTCTGCAAAATCTTCTACTCCCATTCCGATCCAGTTTACGCTCTCTTCTTCACTCTCTTGATAAAGGTTTTCAACGGTCTCCATTTTAAGACGACTTTATCTCCCTGCTTCGAGGTCTTCATCCGTTTCATAAGGTATTTCATTTTATACCTTTCTTCTTTTCGTTAATTAGGACTGTTCTGAGTAGGAACCCTAATTTCTTTAATTAGGTTTAGAACAAATGGTTATTTTGAGGGAGTTAGATGAGGATGAGGGGAGATTTCCTCTTGCACACCCATAGTCTCTTTCGTAATCTCTATCTGGCTGTCAACAGCTTCAGTGACTTCGGCGTGGCACTCCTTCACATTTTCCACAGCGATCACAAAGGATGCACTATCCTTCAGTTCCTTCTCCAGACGCAGCACACTATCAAGAAAACGTTTCTCTTCCTTGGTCAACCTCCAGCAATAATCATTAAGTTCTTTGACAAACTCCGAGAATTCACCAAAATCGTCCATTAAGTCCTCCGTACTCAGGTTCAGCATACGGCGGAGTCGTTTAATGACGGGGGAAGCAGGAGACTGACCACATTCAAAGGGAAGGCTTTTAGGAGACATACTGCAGAAGGAAAACTTTCAAGAGAGCAGGTGAGAATGTGACGAGTTGATTCTATCAAATGCTCCATTTTATAGAGAAAATATCCCATCGTGGTATCAGTGAATGGAGAAGCGGTTGATAGACATGGTCCAGGAGTACAAGAACGTGCGCCAGAAAGTGGGGAGGAACGTGATGAAACTCTTCCCGCGCTACAGGTTTTAGAGGGAAAATTCAAACCCTACTCAAACACTTCATTCCTTTGGACCTCGTGCTTGGGGGGCTGTGGACTGGGCAATGGGCTTAAGAAAATATCCAGTAAGCCCAATTAGAGTAAAAAGGATGATAAGCCCAAATCAAGTAAACCCTAAAATACCCAATAGGCGATTAGAAGCTAGGGCGTGACCTGCAACTCTAAGGCAACGCCAAAAAGGGTGGATTCTGTGTTACTGAAAATATCTTCTCCTTCCTTGTATCAACCGCTAACTTAAGAAGGAAGAAATAAACTTCTCGCAACTGCCATAGCTTGGAGACCAAGGTTCTCATCCCTATTTTCACGCCATACCACCGAAGAAGATGCTAAGGACCGGATTTTTAGGAACCCTTGCTTGGAGAAGAAGACTAGAAGCTCTATAAATAGCTCCATACTCTCATTTGTAAGGGGATCGAATTCTGACTTATTAAACTCCCAGGGTTGTTGGGATTGAACTGAGTGTAATCACATCATTTGATCAATAATACAAACCCCCTTGTTTTTTACCAGAACAGAAACAAAAAAAATAGAGATGAAAATGATATAATATAAGGAAGTGATGTGGCATTATTGTGTGATTTAATTGGATGTAAATGAGTGATGTGGATTAGGGTTAAGATGGATAGTAGGAGAACTATCTAGGAATTATATATATAGATTACTTCTTTTTTTTTTGTCTTAACTGTTTATTACTTTGTTTACTATTGTGTAAACCTACACATTTGTGTAACCCAACACAATCCTTCAAATAATATGTATCATCTAAAATAAAATATTTTATTAAATATGAAAATAAAATATTTCTTTTATAACTTAGGAAAATCACCCAATGTGTTGATAACTTCTCTTATAAGGTTTCGAAATTTGGTTTTTACTACATTTCTTTCCGTTAATTCAAACATACATCATTATCAATCATGAAATTTTTATTCTTTCTTGAGAAATTATTGATAAACTTGAAATCCAATATATATATAGTAGATATAACCTTGTTATAATGAAAGGTTAATAATGGAAATTCGGTATAAGATAATTAATTCTTATGATTGATAATTTTTTAATGCAACCTCCATAATAAGTGCATTGAAAGGACAAACATAACACTTTGATGTGTTTATGAGACGTTTAATAATGATACTAATCTTGTAAAGAGTTTTTTTTACAATTTTATAAGTGCTGAAAACTATTTAATTGATGTATCACAAAAAAAAAACACTATTTAATTGATGTAATAAAGGAGAGCATGCACTTTAATTTATACATTATAAAGTGAATAAAATCATATTATACTTGGTACATGAAAAGAAGGGAAATATGGTTAAAATTGTCAACTTTGTTTATGTTATGATTATATCTCTTTATGCATTTCTTGTTGCAACGAATGTTGATGGTAGACCATTTTTTATCTTTTACAAATTTTTTTAATTACTTCATACACAACATTTTATTAACCATTTGTTTCTCTTTTTTTATTACAGCAACTATTCAATGTAATCAAGATTTTCAATGCCCAGCATATATGTGCCCGCCTCCTATTAGGCCAAGGTGTATTAATGGCATTTGTACATGTATTAATAAAAGAAAGCCATAGATTCTATGAGTATCAAACCAAAGAGCCTTCCCTGCTGAAATAAAATACTTATGTATATAGGCACCTAATAATTTGTTTTTCTTTTTGTAATTTCACGGACCACATAGATATGACTTTGTACTCTAAGATGATGGCAATAAAATAAGATTTAACATATTATCAATAAAGTTATTATACTACTTATGTATTTAACATAGTTATTATACATAGGCACCTAATAACATCTGATGATTTACGTTTATTTTAAGTTTTAATTTGATAATTTACGTTTAAAACGTATCAATTTGATCTCTTACTCTTATTTTAAGTTTCAGTTAACTCATGTATATCATTCAAAATTTTGATTTTTTTTTTCGTGATTATGTTTAATACATTATCGAAATCTCTCTTGTAAAAGTTTAGTTTTTTTAACAAGAGATGAATTAAATATGAATTTTTAAGTTTTTATGCTAAAAAGTTAATAAATAATTCAATATTTTTAGGGGAGAGATTCATATAATATTATATAAACATGAATACAAAAAACTATTAATTAAGAAATTTGAAATTACATAAGAGTTGATTAAAAATAGGGACAAAAAATGATCACCGAAAATATTTGAAAGATTAAAAATTGCTGAAATTTTTTATATGGACTAAAACCGAAATTCAAATATTTATGGGGAGCAAAAATTTTATTTAAACCTGTATAAAACATAGTAAACTTGTGTAAACAAAAAAAAAAACATGGTAAAGAACGGGAGTGGTTATGGTGCATAAGCTTTTTCCTTATGCACCATGCATAAATAATGAAAATTGCTTAACACCCCCCCCAAATTGCTTAACGCCCCCCCAATATACTTAGCGCACCCCCAGATTTTCTCACACGCCCCCAAATTTTTCTCACGCGCCCCCCAAATTTTCTTGCGCGCCCCCCAAAACCATTTTTGTTGTGAAATGATTTCACATTAGATGTACTTATAATGCCAAAATCATTTTACTGTCGAATGGTTTTAGAGTGTTGTAATCCAAAACCATTCTGCTTGTGGAATGATTTTGTGTGTTATTTATGTTGGGGGTGGGGCGCGCTTAGCAATTTGGGGGGCACTAAGTAAAGTGGGGGGCGATAAGCAATCTGGGGGGTGCGCTAAGTAATATGGGGGTGCATTAAGCAAACTGGGGGCGCGCTAAGCAATCTGGGATATTTATGCATGGTGTGCATAAGGAAGACTTATGCACCATAACTTATGCCGTAAAGAACATAGTAAAGACTTAAGAGACACGACCAAACATAAATTTAAAATAATTTTGTTACTAAATATTTTAATAAAACAAGTATAAATGAAAATATGGTATCACCAATAAAAATAGGGTGAGTCTAAATAATGAAGTAAAAATATCAGTTACATAGAATGAGGAGTTTAAATAGTAATTTCTTTTTGTCAAAAAAATAGTAATTTCTTAAAATTTTGATTTGACGATAAGAATCAAAGTGATGTACCCAAAAAAAAAAAAAAATCAAAGTGATTCATATGATCTACGCATTTAATTGAACTAAGCATAAGAACTTAGCAAAAAGTATGCTCTAAACTATCAAAGTAAGGAGATAAGGGTTATAAAAGATACACACAATAATTTATATTTGAGATTGATATTACTTGAGCTTGATATAGATCTGATTGTAAGTCTTATCTAAGATACATACACTTAAAGATTTATACAAAGATATAGTGTATGAGTGAGTGTATCGTTAGATTTGCTTAAGATGAGAATATAATTATGATCTTTTAAATTTGTACTTTTAAGATGTGTTTGCTATTCTGATCTAGTTATGACTTGAGAATGGGCAATCTCTTATATTCTCATATGCTTTCATATATATAATATAACTGTCAATTGACCGTTGCAAATGACTTAGAGAGCAAGCAATAATTAAAGTAGTCTTTGCTTTTGTCTTTTAAGTTGGATTTACGAATTTTGGATTTTTAGTGACAACTTTTATTTGTCACTACAAGTGAAATTTCTTGTACATAAATGAATGACCGGAAATTTTAGAAAAGGTTTTCTAGTACGAGTAATGTATGAATTTTGTTAAGAAGTCCTACATCGGTTGAGATATGATCTGACTAATTGTTCATAAACTAGAGGAAATCTTCACCTTACAAGCCGGTTTTGTAAGGATGAGTTAAGCCCAATACTCAATTCTAAAATGGTATCAGAGCATCTCCACGATCCGTTGGGCCACCTGTTATCAGGTTTCCGCTATCGGGCCGCTCACTGTTTATATCCGCGCCCCAAACCCAATATTTCTTAACAATTGTTGGGACGAAGAAGACCCAACACAATAATTCATTTTATCGTTATTGACCAACATTATATCAAGGGGGTTTTTAACGGAGCAAGGGAATGATTTAATAATTAATTATAATCATTAGATTAACATAAAATGGAGGGCATTGATTTAGTTACTCTTTGAGTCAATGTATTTCTCCTTTAAACAAAAATTATTAAACTTGTCAAAAAATAAAATAGAACGCATTAAATCAAATAAAACCATATTAAATTAAATTAATATAACAATAGCAACAACAATCAGAGAACCACAAAACATCGATTAGAAAATTATCATAATACAGTACACTTTAATTTTCTCATTAATAAACCAATGCCCCTTAGGCTTATTTGATGTCCTTCTACATGTACTTGAGTTGACACAATATATTACTCATATCAGAGGATGTAGCATCTGCATTCTGCAATTAAATGCACCAGACATTAAGCCTTTGTTGGGATGAAAAGAGAAAGGGAAAAGAAAGAAAGTAAGATGAAAGAATGTCAAAGGAATGAAAATGAGTAGAAAGTGAGATGATTATTTGGTTGTTTGGTATGAGAGAAAGTGAATAGAAAGTGAGAGGAAAGAAAAAGATGTATTTAGTAATTGACATAAATACCCTGGTATGAAAATGAGATATTACTTATGCATTTATTTGTATAATATTTAAAATTATAAATAAGATATATTATTATATTATTAACTAAAAAAAAATGAGTTTTTTGACAAATAAAAATAAAAACAAAATTCTGTTGGTATATATAATCAACAGTACCTGCACATGTGGTACAACTAGTAGCAATGGTAGGAAAAAAAAAGTTTTAAACATGAGGGCACTTTTGTCCTCTTAACAAAAAATATGGTTCACTCTACCTTTCCTCCCATTTATGAGCGGAAACCATTTTACTGTGGGACCCATCAATATCTTTCTTTTCCTTTTTCATTTTCATTTGTTCCAAACGATGGAAGATTCCCCTTTCCATCCTCTTTCCCTTCCCTCACTTTCTTTCCTCTATCTTTCTTTGGAACCAAACACAGTTTCAAATGACCCAATAAACAGGGACTATTAAAGTTACAAACCTAACATCCTCTAGGGTTAACTGTTTACATTAATTGTCAAATAACCGATTATTTCAAAAGTTAGCTGTTAGGATAATGCATATGACCACCTACCATATGCTTAAATTCCATTTTTTAATTAGAAAGTGAGGGGAGCGGGGATCAAACTCCAAACCACTTAGTCATAGAGGCTTTGAAACCATGTCAAATAACTGATTATTCCAAAAACTTAAGTTGTTAGGATAGAACCACATCAATAGTTTTATATTATTTCTAACATTAATATCCCACGTTTTATGATTGTATAGCTATTCCAAGTAATAAGTGACTCAATGAGTAAGAAGGACTGATCCTCTGGCCGCCCCTGAGGATTCATTATCATGAGAAAAGGAATAAACTACATTCATAATGTAAACGATAAAAATTAAATTAGTTATACCAGCTAATAATGAAAAGTTGAAATTAGATTAGATGCTAGGATGATATGCATTGAATTACTGTATGAAAATTGTTTGTTAACCTGCCTTTATTTTTCATAAACGAGGTACCTTCGCGTGCACAAGGCATAGACCTAGTTTTGGAGTTCCATTGTGTAGGAGATCGAGGAGTGTTGTTGGTGTGTGCAAAAGCGCATTTATTAGGTAAATGAAGCTTCCAATCTAGTCACATGCACGAAGGAGTTGCATGCGCAATTGAGCCTGTTTAAAATTTTACACCCTTCAATTTCTATCGTTTCCAAATTCGTGCGTGAAGCATGTGGCTCACTTGCACGACATTAGCCAATTTTGCAAACCTTTTGAGTTTTTGTGGCATCGTGTGCCCAATACTTTCATGTCGATTGTGGAAGCCACGCCTATTAAGGATGGACACATTCAGTACAACTAAACTTGAAAATGACGATGATTTGAGAACAATGTTTTGTATATTCGCTCAATATCATTCTAAGGGACTGATTGACTTAAACGCTATATGTTGTTAGATTTTTTTCGTGATATTAAGGATAGTTTGGTTCATCCAGTCGAAGAAATAATGACGTGCATTATACCTGGTAAAGAAACAACGTCATCTAGCGGAGTCATCTAGCGGAGTGTTCATCCATGATATTTTATGTCTTTAATTTTAGCCTTTGAATTTCTATCTTTTATTACTACTGGTATGGATTATGTTGTTGTAGTATTTCAAATTATGAATTCAAATTCAGATTGTACAATTCGAATGTGTATTATAACTATTTCGATGATGATAACGATGTTTCAAACCCACTTGGGTTGGTGCATTGGTATTGGCTTGGAACTTGGGAGTGTGCTCCTCTTGAGGTCTGAGATTCGATTCTCTCTGATGCCAATTTGAGTGGGCTAATTTAGCTTCTTAAAAAAAAACGATGTTTCACAAATTCACAATTATGACATGAGCAATAAATATTAACTATATGCGTTCGAAATGTACAATCCAGACAAATTATGTTCGGATTGTGTGATCTAAAAAGAGTAAATTTGTTAAAATAAAAAGAGTAAATTTTTCAAAGAAAGATATGTCATATGTTGTATTTTAAGCTGTGAAGCCAAAATCATACTCCCTCAGTCTCAAATCTTTGGTCTTTTTACCTTTTTAATTTTGTCCAAATTTTTAGTCCTTTTAAGAAACCAATGCATAATTAGTGATGTTTTACCATTTGTACCCTTACTAAATCTAAAACGTTAATTAAATTATATTTTTCTCTTTCTTAATAAAGTAAGGTTAAAAATGACTTAACTTATTAATCTTTATTATTTTTTAATCTCTGTGCAAAACTCGAAAAGGACTAAAGTTTTGGGACGGAGAGAGTAATAATCATTAATCAAAAGACATATGTATTCGGTATAATAATAATAATAATAATAATAATAATAATAATAATAATAATAATAATAATAATAATGGTTAAATATGTTTTTGATCTTTATAGTTTCCTAGAATTTTGTTTAGTCCCTAAAGATTTTTTTCGCACTTTTTATTCCTGAAGTTTTTTTCGTTAGTGTTTTTAGTCCATACTTTTAATCAAACTCTTGTATACTTTCATATTTTTGAATGATATTTTGTATACATGCTTATAATATTATAAGAACATTTCTAATAAAAATTTAGAATTTTTTAACCTAAGATGAATATTATTTATGAATTTTTATGTGCAACAAACTAAAAAATTCATATTTAATTCATCTGTTGTTAAAAAAATTTAAACTTTTGTAAGAAAGATTCATATAATTTACTAAACATAAAAAAAAATTAAAATTTCAAATAATATGCACGAGTTGAATGAAAAGTAGCGACTAAAAACACTGACGGAAAAAAACTTCGGGGACTAAAAAATGCAAAAAAATAAAAATTCAAAGACTAAAAACGAAATTCTGAAAAGTTATAGAGACAAAAAACATAATTAACCCTAAAAAAAATCTATATTTACATCCCCTCCTCAAATTTCAATATGAATATAAATAAAATTTGATGATTACAATTAGTTTCTTTATTTACCTGAATGGAGTGAGCATATAACACTCCTTGACGAGTATACACTTCTTTGAAACTTATAGAAATTCTATCTTATTTTTGTTTGGCCATTCTTTTTTTAAAATATTGTCTTATTACGCTTGCTTCACTTGTTCTATCTTTATGAATGGGATAATTAGAAATGAAGATGTCTTCTTCGTAAAAATATTTAAAGGGCAAAAAACCATTTTGCAACATATCAATCTTTATATAGTGCCTTTTTTGGTAGGACACCGGTGCGTTATATATGTATAGGGGTCGGGATTTGAACCCCGGTCATCCCAGTTATCCATTTAAGGGTAGAATTTCTAGCCACTAGACTACTTGACAAAAAAAAATAATCAGACTTTTATGTAACTAAAGAGATTATGAATGTATTTTATTTTATATAATTTACCAACATATATATGGTTATTTAATCAAGGGATTTCTTCTGATACATAGACAAACATTGGTAGCACACCTCGGTATAATAGGAGGTGGGCAAAGAGTTGGAGGACAATCAGAATCTTGAGAACATTTAAAAATTGCTGTAATGAAAAAAGAAAGAAAAATGTTACTAGGATAAAATATTGTATATGAAGTAATTAAAGAAAATTTGCAAAGGATAAAAAGATAGTTTACCATCAACATTCCTTGTAACAAAAACTACAGAAATAAATATAATCATAACATAAACAAAGTTCACAATTTGAGCCATATTTCTCTCTATGTATGTATCAAATATATATAATATGCACTTCATCATTTATAAGAGTTGTCTGATAGGATAAAAAAAAAAAACTGCATGCTCTCTTTTATTGCATCAATCGAATAGTTTTTACTTTTATAAAATTGTAAAAACCCTTCACAAAATTAATATCATCATTAAATACCTCTTAAGTATATCAAAGTGTTGTATTTGTCCCTTCAACACCTAATATAAAATCACATGAAAAACTTATCAATCATAAGAATGAATTCATTATTTTTTTATACTAAATTTCCAGGCTATTTCTATTGTATAAGTTTTTTTTAATAAGCAAAAATTGAATTATAAGGAGTACAAGGGGTACTCAACCCTTATAATTCTAATAGCAACTATTACATGCTAATAATGCATTTTAATGGATCCTTACATCAATCTAAAAAAATACAAGAAGACTTACTAGCTATTTTACCTATAAACCAAAACCTTCAAGTTGAATTTTTAAGTTTGATCAATAATTCCTCGCATGAAGGTTTTATGATGGATAATTATGATTGAATTAATGGAAAGATATGTAGTAACAATAACAACTCAAATTTCTAAATATTATGTAAGAGAAGTTATTTATAAAACAAATGCGATCACATTTTATTGGAATTTTGCATTCAATTCTTTAAATAGTATTAAATATTTCATATCATTAAATATTTACCTTTAGGTAGGACACGAGTTCAGGTTCTCTCCATTTATTATCCCTTCATTTATTCTTCATTTGGAGAGAGATAGACACATTAAGAATTAGTGGGACCCATTAAAAGTGGGTCCCACTAATTTGTGGACCCCACTAATTTTTTCATGTGTCTATCTCTCTCTAAATGGAGAATAAATAGAGATATAATAAATGGAGGGAACCTGAAACTCGTAAGACACATGTTAACATAACTCTTTTCCTAAACGAAAATGTTAAGGGCACATCTTAAGAAGACAAATGTGGTATCATTTTATTGGAACTTGTGCATTCAACTCTTTAAACATTAAATATTTTATATCACTAAATGCAAATTTTATACTTTTACGTAGTTTAACATGTGTCCATGTTAACTAGCATGACCCTTTCCTAAATTATAAAAGATATATTTTATTTTCATATTTAGTTGGATAAAATATTTATTTTTAGATGATGGATATTATTTGGTAAAGTCTAAAAAAGAAAAGTATTAGATAGAATGTGTTTTCAAAAAAAAATTAATAAATAAAGAAATTTTAAAATAAAATAAGTACTCCCTCCGTCCCAAAAAGAATGACCCATTTTGAATATATGCACTATTCATATATATTGTTTTGACCATATTTTTCTACTAATAAATAAAAATAAATATTAACATATAAGATGTTGTTAGATTCGTCTCGATGAGTATTTTCAAAATATCAATTTTTTATAATTTTTACTATTATACAATTAAAGATATTAGTCGCCAAAGTTATGCATTGGCATGCGTGTTTCGGTCAACTGGGTCATTCTTTTTGGGACGGAGGGAGTATAAAAGAGGGTAGTATAACTAACAATTTGTGTTGTGGTGCAGTGGTTGAAATCAGTAAGACTGAATTCAAAGGTATGTGTCTCTGGAATCTTGAAATCTTTGTTTCCCAATGAAGAAAATGTGACAAAGGTTAATTTGAAAGTGAGAGGTATAAACATAATAAGGGGCTGTATTAGTATAAAGAAGATTTCTTTAAAAGCTTCATCAAACATACTTTATTTTAAGTATCAAGTATAAACACTTACGAGTATGTAAAGGAATATTTTGAAATACTTTGACAAAATTGATTTTCTGAAAGTTATAGAAATAGAGGACAGACAATGTACAATGTTAAAAAATTTCAACATCACTTTATCACTTTCCACCACTCCACATCATTTTCTCTTTTTTCCACCTAATCATTTAACTTTTACCCTCTCCAATGATTTTTTCATTCAACACTCTACTCCACCACTTTCTCTACCCCGCCATTTTTATTTCATATTCTTGTTTAAATTTAGGAGAATGTTAACCTGTGCCCTTAAGGGCACATGTTAAGAAGATAAATGTGGAAAAAAAAATTATTGAACTTGTGGTGTATTCAATTATCTAAAAATTAAATTCTTTGTATCATTAAATACTATATTTCTATTTTTAGGTAGCTTAACATGTGCCTTTAGGGCACAAGTTAACATGACCCTTAAATTTATATTTATATTTTTATGATTACATAAAATTATAATTATCGATTAAAATTAAATTAAAATAATAAACACTTAACAATTTATTTTTTTAATAAAAACAAAATTTATTTAAATAATTTATACGATACAAATCATTTTAACTTAATTAATTTAAAATACAACACACAAGTAACATAATTAGTACGATGCAAATAATTTGAAATGCAATACAACACACAAGCAAGATAATTAGTACGATACAAATAATTTAAAATGCGATACACACACAAGCAACGTAATCAGTACGATACAAATCATGTTCAATCACGTCCCATTACAAACTTTGTCCATATGTGATTCACTAAATCTGCTTGCAATTCTTGATGACCTTTTGGATCACGGAACTCGGATCTAGCACACACATGATTTACAAAAGCGGGTAACACCTCGGTCGAGTATGGTTGCGGTGCACTAGATCCACTTTCCTCAGATTCTGTGTCCAAATCAAATGAACCAAGTCTCTATTTATAGACAAAAAAATCATGAATTTTGGTAAAAAAATAAAAAATTATTTTGCGATGAAATAATTGAGTTCAAAGTATTAATGAGATAAGAATCCGCCCAACCAATCAGATTATAACACGTGTCCCTATCTTCTTCTCTCTCCGCGTGAATTTGTCCCTCACTCTCCCTTTCGCGTGTGCTTCCCACACGCCTGTTTTGGCCAAATGAAATGAAATCGCGTGTCCCCTCCGTCAGATTTCAACATAGTTGAAAATTTTCAACTCTTCTCTCCTCCACATCATCTTCAACACACTTCCTCCAATCATTCAACACTCTAAACGCTCATTCAACTCCTCATTAAACTCTCCATTGCACATGGTCTAATAAACAAGCTAGAGGCATGCTAAGGGAGAGCTTTCGAATATCAAGCTAGCTTTTTTCTCATTAAGTGTTTCACTAGAGGCAATGACATTTCTTTTTTCCCTTTTTGCACATCTTAAAGTCATTTCATTAATTCTACTTAACTAATTAATTATTCTAGAGGAAATAATCTTGAGTCTCAAACCTTTGAGGCATAACAAACACGTTAGATACGACACTAATACAAACACGTCGACACTAAAAATAATTTGAAAAAAATGAAATAGTTCCAGCAACCACATGTGTGAGTGTCAACCATTAATACATGTTGGATATCAGACACGCTTTCAGAGTGACGTGTCAGTGCTATATATATATATATTGTCATTATCCCTTGAAATGTAAATGCAAAACATGGTAATCTTAAGAAGTCAATAAAAGATTCCTATCTTTCCTGTCCTTCTCCAAATCAAGCTTTTCCTTCGGTTCCTTTTCCTTCTCATCAATCAGAATCAATTTCAAACAGCGACTAAAGGATAAATAATAAAATAAACACAAGATTTATAACCAACAACATGGCCTTGAGAAAAGTTTGTATCTTACTGCATCGTATATCTTGAGATTCTTCTTATGCAGAAGGCACAACTTATTTTTTTTTTTTTTGTCAAATAGTCTAGTATTATTTACCTCAATGGAGTCAGTAATATTGTAACGCTCCTTGGCGAGTATATACAAGAACAACAACAAGCTGATGCAACCTACTTGGGGTTGGTCGAGTGGTGTTGGCTTGGGCCCTTGAAGTATGTTTTTCTCAAGGTCTCAGGTTCGATTTTCACTAGTGCCGATTTCGGTGGGCTAAGTCCATACAGAGCAAAAAAAACTCTGACTTTAAATGGGATCCCCACAAGTGGGCGGTAGGATTGGTCCCCTTAAATAAATAAAAAAAACAGCAAGCTGATGCTTGCATCTTGTTTTGGAACTTAAATTCCATGTCTTTTTTGTTTGGCCATTTTTTTAATAAATATTGTCTTATTATTACTTGCTCCACATGTCCTATCTTATGAATGCGATAATTAGAAATTAAGATAAGATGTCTTCGTAAAAATATTTAAAGGATAAAAATGTATTTTTGCAACACATCTCTACTACTTTTTTATTAGTAATTTTATAGATTAAATTGAACAACAAAAATAAATACAAAAACAAAATTGACTATTTAAAACAAATTCTCAGAAATCAAAATAACTAATAAAAGAGACATTCAATTATAGATATGTTTGCAATTTCTATACATTTAAAAATCAATGTGACAACGGATACTTTTCAAGGACCAAAATAATAGATGATTTCTCCATGTTTAAATATTTGTGAATGATATATATTATTGAATAAAAAAATTTACTTTTTGAGTTCATTGAATAACCAATATATTTATTATATATTATTTATTTGATATATTTAATGAACCTAAAATATGAAGGGGAAAAATTATAATAGAGACTAGAAAGAGTATTTCATGAATAATTAATTAGGTCAGCATTCAACAATTGCTTATAATCCTCTTAAAGCAATTAGAATTGGGATACCAACCCCTTTTAAGTTTTGACAACACATAAACTTATCTAAGATCAAACCCATGTCAATTGCTTATCTCAAAATGTCCATTTTTTATTTTCTTCATTTTAAATGTCATTTTGAACTTCAAACAACACTGACACAACATCTGTACACGTGACTACATTTAATCAGTTTTGCATTTTCAGATTATTATCAGTTTCAAAGACCAATGTTTGTGTTGCTATTACATTTTATGATGCATGCAAGAAATTAAAATAATTTTTTTTTGGGTAGTTTATTTTCCACCAAAAACAGTTCTGGAAAACTGACAACTAATCCCACACAAAATTATAAAACGGAGAGATTTTACTTTCTTGTAAAGGAAGACACTTGACTTTTCATAGTCAATTATTACACAGAGAAACTAAAGAGATTATGAATGTATTTTATATAGTTCAACAACAATTCCATGCAAAGCACTGGGAAATAATAAAAGAGTAAGTGCATTTTTTTATCACCAGTATTTGACTTACTAGATACTTAATCTAATTCGGGGTCTGCCATCAAGTTGTTCCAACCCTCTTTCAATCGTAATTACGAAGATTAAACTGTGATTCTTCTTATTAAACCCATTGCCAATCCTCAAAGTATGGTTTAATACATGCACAAATGCGTCTGTTAACACAACTTGCTATAATAGGCGGCGGGCACATATATTTTGGACAATCATATTCTTGAAAACATTTAAAAAATACTGTAATAAAAAGAGAGGGAAAAAATGTTGTTATTATAATGGAATGAAATATTGTGTCTAAAGTAATTAAGGAAATTTGTAAAGGATAAAAAAAAGGATTTACCATATCCATCAACGTTCATTGTAATAAGAAATACAAAAATTAATATAATCACCACATAAATAAAGTTGATAATTTGAGTCATATTTCTCCCTCTCTCTGTATCTAACAAATATAATATGATTTTCATCACTTTATATAATTTAAAAAGTGCATGCTCTCCTTTATTACATCAATTGAATAACTTTTAGCACTTAAAAAAATGTAAGAACCCTTCACAAAATTAATATCATTATTAAATGCCTCTTCAGTACATCAAAGTTTCGTTTTGTCCCCTCAACATACTTAGTAGGGAGGTCAAGTAATCATCGTAATAAAAATGTTTAATTACACTTTTTGGTCGCTATTTTTATTTTAGGTTTCAAGTTGCTCCCTTATCTTTTAAACGTTTCAAGATGGTCAATTATCTTTTCTTCCGTTCAATAAGTTAGTCTCTTCCGTCAAATTTTTTACTAACACCGTTAAATGTGGACACGTAGCGAACAAAAAACACACGGGGACAGACACATGGTATTACTTACCCAGTCATGTGCCACATCAATTTCTTTTAATTTGAAAATAAAAATAAAACAAAATAGCTTTTCACATCCAAAATTTCATCATTTTCATCAAAATTTCAAAAATTCACAAACCTTCATAAAGCTTAAATTCCTTTCATCCACAAGCTTCAAAACACTTTTATAAGCTGAAATCCAATAAAAAAAAAGGCAAGGAAATCATTCAAGAAATGTCTAGTTCGAAGTTCATAGTAGTTAAGAAAAAGCTTGAATCGTTTAGAACGTTTCATAGCTCAAATCAGGTAGGTTTCACTTGATTCATGATCTAAATGATGTTTTAATGCTTTTCCACTAATTAATTTTGCTTGGTTGTGGCTGAATCGTGTTTTGCCATTTTTTATGTTCTTGAAACTTTTTCTTCGAAATTTAAAATCTAAGCTTCCACTAAGAAATATAAGTTTGGATTCATGATCAATGAAAAATTTCGAGTGAAATGACATATTCATTTGTAAATTTTGAGGTCCATAAGTGACTCCGATGGTGTCGCCACCATGCCGGAATCACCTCCGGCCGAACCATTTTTTTTTTTGCACGTAGGAGGAAGAAGAGCTGAGGTGGCTTGCTCAGCGCACCCCAGGCCTTCTCCACGTGCCCCCTCTTTATTTTTAGCTTTTGTTTTATATTTATTTTAAAATTAAAAGAAATTGATGTCGCACATGACTAGTAAGTAATCCCATGTGTCTGTGCACATGTGTTTTCTGTTCGCCGCGTGTCTACATCTAATGATGTTAGTAAAAAATTTGACGGGAGGGACTAACTTATTGAATGGAAGAAAAGATAAATTACCAACTTGAAACATTTAAAAGATAAGAGATCAACTTGAAATCTAAAATAAAGATAAGAGGCCAAAAATGTAATTAAGATATTGAACGGAATTAATTCTTTCTTTTTTCTTTATACCAAATTTCCATTATTTTATTACATTTATAACATTTCATGATAGCAAGGCTATTTCTACTGTATACGTTGGATTTCAAGTTCATCAATAATTCCTCAAGATGATGAATAATGATGTATGTTTGGATTAATGAAAAGACGTTCTAAACTATGCCTAGAGCTGCCCCTAAATCCCCTTCTGCTAGGACGTCAAGGACGGCTCAACAAGACGTGGCCTTGCCCGTCCACGTTAGCAAAGCACGTTTACCACGTGCCCTTCCATGTGAGGACGCGTGTTCATTCAAGCATATCCCTTATCCCTAATAAGCGGAACTACTTGGACCAAGATGAAGACCTAAAACGGTTTCTCCCTCCATCCAAGGAGAGGTCCTGGCAGTCATCCTTAATGGGATGTTCAACATAGTTTCCCCCATATTTATCCTTCCAAGATGCTAAAGATCAAAACTAAAAAACTCAAATAACCATCACTCATGGCCAGTACATCACACACTTGTATCGACGGCCTTCACGACAACGTTGTACCCTCTCCCACTCGGAACAACAACAACACCGTCCTTTCCCCGTTCAGAACAACGACATCCCCATTCACTAGAGGAAATGCATTTCTTTTTTCCCTTTTTGCACATCTTAAAGTCATTTCATTGTTTCAAAAAAAAAAAAGTCATTTCATTAATCCTACTTAACTAACCAATTATTCTAGAGTAAATACTCTCGAGTCAAACCTGATTGTAATATTGACTGAGGCATACACAGACACGTTAGACACGGCACTGACACAAACATGTCAACACTAGAAATAATTTGAAAAAATGAAATAGTTCAAGCAACCACATGTGTCGATGTCAACCATTAACATGTTGGATACCATACACACGCTTCCAAGTGACGTGTTGGTGCAATATAGATTGTCATTATCCCTTGAGATGTGAATGCAAAGTTTAACTATAAATCTTAAGAAGTTCCACAGAAGATTTACTATTAGGTTGGTCCAGTACAAGTCAAAGTTCTAAAGTAATGGAATAAATTTGTGTGTGACCACAAAAAAGTGCGCTAAATTGTCTCTACTATGAAAATCAGAAGTTCACAGGAAGCAGACAGAATTCTATTTGTATTGCTACCTAAAATGTTAGAAGAAAAGTTTTCTGTATTCATCCGCCTCCTGTGACATCTCTTCAGGGCTCCTATCTTTCCTCTCCTTGTCCAAATCAAGCTTTTCCTTCAGTTCCTTTTCCTTCTCATCCATCTGAATCAATTTCAAACAGCGAATAAAGGATAAATAATAAAATAAACACGAGATTATAATCAACAACATGGCCTTGAGAAAAGTTTCTATCTTACGGCGTCGTATATCTCGTCATTCTTCTCAAAATCACCACCTTTTCGCGGGACAACATGAATGTGAACATGAGGTACTGTCTGTCCTGCTTGGGGCCCATCCTAAAGTACATAAAGATAATTCCATTATTTCTGAGACACGAATAGCATCTCATGCAGACAGTCCAGAATCACGAAGTTAAACAATGAAAATTGTAACTTACACATAATTGATAATTGTCCAAAGAAAAAAAGGAAAATTGATCAAAGCCAAATGGAAAGTAAGCATTCAGAAAGTTAAGCTTTTGATTCACAGGCTTACTAAGTTGGTGAAAAGAAGGAAGAAATAAATTGCTAAAACAATTATATATCATGAACCTTAGTAGCAAATAATTTAAGCAATAATTCAACAGTCAGAGTCAGACCATGGTTATGAGTATCTTACGCTAAATGCAACTCGTATTTCAATTCAATTCGATGCAAAACTAAATCCAATGGATACAAATTCCTAGTGTATCTCTATTTTAGAAATGAGGCACATCTTGAATCCCGATTCATTATGATGAATATTAATCTATTCTATTGAATCACTCCTAAACTAAGCCATGCAGTTTTATAGTCAACTTTGTCTAGAGAGTCATTTTTCTTTTGTCATTTGATTTAGGACAAATCTTGAAGTATTTTGATGTTCGTATAGGATATATCAGCTTATAACTTTTCTAAGTCACGTGTTTTAACTTAAAAATATCATAATTTGATTTGTAATGCATGTTACGATTCATAATAAGATTTAAGTACAATTCGGAAACTAGATCTTCCAATTCACGACCATGAATCCAATTTGATAACCATTAGTCAGACATCTTGTACATATAAAACATGTCATTTTTTTTAACTACTTCATCTTGGACCATAAGTTTTAAAACATGTCATTTTTTTAACTACTTCATGATTCATTACTAATATATATTAAAGCGTCATCTAGGTCACATTAGCATATAAATGAAAGTCACTAAAAGAAAAGGTAAGCAACTAGGAAAGAGGAGCAGAAAAAATGTCAGCATCCATGTGTTTTCAATATGGTCAAATATGAAAGGTGAATGTGTAGTTAAAGACATGATTGCTACTGTAAATATGCAGCACAAAGTGCACAACTATTACTGAACAATTAATTTATCCTCTACCAATAAAATATAGATGCTAAAGAAAAAGTAAATGCAAATGTTAAAGAATAATGAATTGAACACAACGCATATTTCACTTCAATCTTACTTGGATAGCCAAAGTGAGTGATGAAGCCTTATGGTAGCTCTCAAGTTGTCTACCAACTTTTTGTGCAGTGAGCCATAAATCAGAAGTCTCATCAGCAGTGAGATCAACAAAACGCTTAACTTCGCGCTTTGGACAGATAAGCACATGTGAAAACTGTTAAGTCAAACGTTTCCATACTCCTCTATATTCAAGCTTACAACATTACATTGTGCAAAATACAATAATCTAAAGCCTAATCCTTAAAGCCCTTTAGCACAAAATTGTGACATAAAACAAATACGGAGTATAAACAAATGTAGCTGTAATTCCAAAATCTGCAAACTAACATACACAAGACACAAATTGATTCCTTATACGGCATATCAAACAATCAACGACATGTACATCCTATCAAGTATCAACAGGTGAATGCATTCTAGTGACCATTATGAAACCATAAATCGAAATAAACATCAATAATACGAATCAGCTTCATAATAGCATGTTTGGGAACCCATTTGCAACCTTTAAATCAAATTTGATTGAAGCATCTAGTTTTGTATAAAAGAATGATATTCGGTTGTTTCATATTAAAATTGATTTTGTATCCAAACCGTGATACCATTATAAGTGATAAAAAGTACCATTTATCGTGTATTGAAAATTCTACACTAAACTTACACCGGAAGGGCTGGAACACACTGCTAAATTTCCTAGTCTTTGTATATGTTTGTACTAGTTACTATATTTCAAACCAAAACAGTGACGCAGTATGAAATTCACTCAATAAAATGTTTCATTCATAAGCATTTATTATGACAAGTGCTATTTTTGTAGCATTGGATAAAAATAAGTTGAAAAAAGCTTATGAAAAATGTCATAAGGTCTTTTTATAAGTTCTACCAAACAGTCTCACAAAACTTATGGAAGTAGATAAGCTCAAATAAGTCAATCCAAACAAACCTTTAAACTATAAAAACTACATCAATCACACTACCCCAGAAGTGTATTATTGAAACCCATGAAAAAGGATATGACCTGCAAAGAGACAAAAACAAACGACATGTCAAAATGGGTCTTTTTTAATCTCATAAAAAACAACAATTTCATAAAGAGCAAACAACCACTTTGGTCCCTGAAATTCTATCTTGCTGTCACATTTGTCCCTGAATTTATCCAAATTGCAATTAGGTCCACAAGTGTCTCTTTTATTAGTCATTAATATGTTTTTAGGTAGTCAATTTAGTCCTCAAATGTGTTTTGTTAGTCAATTTAGTCCATAAAATTACTAACTAAAGAGGTACTAGGGATGTATTTGCAATACATTCAGGACCAATATGACATCGGGTTACACTTCCAGAAACTAAAATGGTGGTTTACCGATTTCATAAACAATGTACTAAAAAGACACATTTTTTTTTTAATTGTTCTAAAGAGGTAGCCAAACCTAATTAACTTTCTTTGAGTAAACAGTAAAAAAAAAGTTTGATTTAAAGAAGAAGAAGAAATGGCGGAGATTGTTACCAGGAAGAAGAGGACGAAGGTTAACCATAGCATAAGAGAGATTGGTTGAGTAGAAAACTTCAGTGTGGTGTATCTTGTAAGGGCCAAAAGTGTAGTCTTGTGCAGCCATCTGAGGAGAGAAAAAGGGAAATTGGTGAAGGAAAGTGGAGAAGTAAAGGTAGAAGAAGAGAGAAAGTGGTGAAACGATTGTTACCTTGATGGAGGAAGAGTAGATTGATCGGATTCGGAGAGGTGTTGAAGAATGTCGAAGAAATAAATGGGGGATTTGGCCAATGGTGTTCAACAACATTTGTACTTTTACAAACTAGTAGGAGAAACTGACTTTGTTAAAAACAAATTGCCTAAATTTCACTTATGACCCCCAATTTTTATAAATTTGTGGTTTTTGCCTTTTAACTTTTAAAATAGTATTTTTGGCTTCTAATTTTCACAAACTTGTGATTTTGGGCTTCTAACTTTAGCTTCTTTTGCAAAAGGATAACCCTTACTGATTTTGAGCAAGTTAACGCACATGTGATAATGACTCACCTGCCACGTCAGCATGGTTAGCCTCATATGCTAACGTGGCATGTGAGTCACTTGCCACATTTGCGTTGACTTAGTTAGGAGGCCAAAATCACAAGTTTATGAAAATTAGAGGTTCAAATGTACTATTTAGTCAAACAAATTAAAAAAATGAAAAAAATAAATAAAAAAATCATAAGTTTGCTTACATGTTTAATTGGAAGGATCTTTGGATTGAGATAGACTCTACCCTTATGGTGAACGCCTTCAAAGCCGACTCTCTAAATCCTTGGAAGCCTAAGATCAGATGGGCTAATTGTAAAATTTTAGCCATGAAAGTGAATATTATAGTCTCTCATATGTTTAGAGAAGGTAATAGTTGTCCAGATACCCTGGTTCTTAGATTTTGGAACTTATGTTTTGGTTTGATGTGTCACCTTGTCTTAAAGATAGTTTATTTAGAAACAAACTTGATTTACCTAGAGCGTCTTGGATCACACAATAATGTTTTTTAGAACGAATTTTCTGATAGAAGCATTGGCAGAGGTGTGGAGAGTAAACGATGGAGGTGTGAATAGTAAGCCAATTTCTTTGGGTAGTTTCACTTTTACAAATAAAAAAAAGGCCCAGCCTAAAATCGCCTTTATTCTACTCTGCTATCTCTCTCTCCTATCTCTATCCACTTTTCTTTTATCTTGTAGTCATTCATTTCTGGTTGTGGAGTTCAAGTTCCTCCTTCAAGCAAAAATGGCGAATGTAGCAGCTATGGCTACCACCAACAACACCACCACCACCACCACCAACAGGTGGAATATGTCTTCGCTTCGCTCTGCTTTGCCTTCCATTCCTCCTACTTCCGCTTCCTCATTGCGCTTCACCGCTTTTCCACGCCGTTATTCAACAACAAAAACACTCCGAATTTCCAGAACCAAACCTAATTCCCTACTCGACTCTTTCACCGGAATTCTCCCTCCAACTTCCTTCTTCGCTCCTTCATCTTCAGGTATACTTCATTTATGTCTTTCATTCATTGCTATGCGTTTTTGTTTTACTGCTTTAGAATTCATTGATGGCAACTATTGGTAAATTGAATCTATAATCTGATTAGAAGTTAGAACAGTTACTTCCTTACATATATATAACTGATTTGTATGTTTCTGTAGTGATGTGTTTCTCTTTTAGTTCTCACAAGAGAATTCTTCTAGAATATTTTCAACTGCTTTCTCATTTATGTACCACACCTGTATAACACTTGATCAATGCCAGGTTAAAGACATTACTAAGTTTGTTTGCAAATTTTTTAGCTTTTTTCGATAGTAGATTAATAAATAAAGGTCAAATTCTATTGAATTTTTTTAAAAAACTGTTTAAATAAAATGCAGATGTATATATTTTGATTCTCAATTTAAAATTTTTATATATAATTTAATACTATATATGTAGCGGTGTTGGTGTCCTATGTTATTTACATTAGCAGTGTCGACGTATCAGTATCCATGTCGTGTCAGGTATCTTTGCTTGTGTCAACGTGTCTGTGTTTCATAGATAATGATTACATTTATAGGCACATTTTTGTTTTTCTATTTCTATTTAGAATCTGATGTTTAGATCATTGCTATTCCACTATGATGTTCAGTCTTGAGCATGAGAATGTGTTAGAATACCACATGTACTAGAAATATGGCTTAGTTAGTGTTTGTAAACCTTGAGAAGTCCTCCCCTTAAAATCCGGTTTTGCCAGTCCTACCCGAATTCTAAGACTCATCTGTGCACTCTTTTGGCCTCTCATATTTTTCCTACACTTTCCCTTGGTTTCTCGGTTTATAACATGGTATCACAAAGCTTGTTGATTCAAACACCGTGACTTACTTTCTTGACAAATCCCTTTTCTTTCCTTGAAATTCAACCTAGTTATACTGCTTCAATAAATTGTTCATACCAAAAATCACTATAAAAATTGATGAAAAGAACTGTCTTTAGTGGAAATGACAGATCAAAGGTGTTCTCACAGGCTACTAAAATTGCAATATTTTGTTTTTTAATCGATCAATACCTTGTGACTTTCTCTCCTCACTCAGATAAAGTGGAGAAATCGTACTGTAATATTTCTGCCGAGGTTGTTTCTTTTTTGTTGAGTGTGATTAAAAAGCTGCTTTTCCATAGACAAAGTATCCATTATCTTTTGAAATTTAGCATTGAATTCACTGCTTTACTTTATCTTCTTGAGCAGACTTTAATGGCTTTGATCATGGTTTCACTGTTATTGACAACGGCGGTCGAGTCTATGCTATGAGACATGGAAGGAAAGTGCCTAAACTCAACAGGCCCCCTGATCAGCGTAAGGCACTCATTCGAGGCCTAACAACACAGCTCCTTAAATATGGCCGTATCAAGACCACCAGGGCAAGAGCCAGTGCAATTAGGAAATATGTTGATAAAATGATCACTCTTGCAAAAGATGGTTCTCTTCATAAAAGGAGACAAGCCCTTGGCTTCATCTATGAGAAGCAGATTGTTCATGCTTTATTTGCAGAGGTTCAGGAGCGTTACGGTGAAAGAAATGGTGGTTATACAAGAATTTCAAGAACCCTACCAAGGCGGGGTGATAATGCACCTATGGCGTTCATTGAACTTGTGTAATTATTAGCTGCTGGCTTTTACGGGATGCAATTATTAGCATTCAAGCTGCAATGTTGAGATTTGTGATGCTTCCAAATGTAACAATTGATTCTACAGTTTTCCCCATGTTTAGTTGTATTTGTATTTGTCAGTTTGCATATTTTCTGAGTTGTATGTATGGACAAACATCCATCTTTGATCTGCAAAAGTTCATAGATTCTGTTATCTGTTTTTGACATCCATGATATTCTTGGCTTCCTCAGGTTGCTGCTTAATTTGTATGCATAATGTGAAAATTATACATACTCCGTATGACAGACAACCAAAAGGCTAGATGCAGTGCTGCTCAATTCTCGTTTTGTTATCGAAAAAGAGTAAACCGTAGGGTTTTTAAAAACATTTTTTGAAATGTAGAAACTATCGTTAAAAATCGAGCAAAATGTAGGTACCAAAAACATACATAATCGGGTCTACGTCAACTTTCCGTCTAAGAAAACAAACAGGGAGCCTAAATTTAGTAACAAAAGTAAATGAGTGCATTTGTTTGAGTTTTTAATTTTATATTTTTTTAAAAGAATACCTTTCTCATTTTAAATGTTTAACTTTGTTTGTTAAAGATTTTTTAGAAAATCATTTTTAATCTTAAATGAAAAGCCAATGCACCCAATATTTAGTCTAACAAATGGGTAGGACATTGCATTATATATGTAGTGGGACGGGTTCGAACCCCGTTCATCCCACTAGCCTATTTAAGAAAAAATAAAAATAAAATGAATGGTGGTATTTTTGAAAATATGTGTGGGCATCAATCTTCATATATTACGCTCATTAAAAATTTATATTATATAAATAATTTATATAAAATTTTTAAAAAATCTAAAATAATTTAATATGTTATTTATATTTACAAAAATCAACATATTAAATAATCTTAAATATTTTTTAAAAATTTATACTCGTTAAAAAGTATTATTGAGAGGAGAAATCGGTGGTTTAATTATTAAATAAAGTAAGTTTAGTAAAAAAAAAAAATTGTTAAATAAAGTAAGAATACAAGTTAGATTTAGATATCTAGATAAGGTCTCTGATATCTCACAAAATGTCCCATTCCCTTTTCGCCAGTTGCCATCCTTCTCTACTCTTTTGCTGCTGTCATCACTTCTTCTCATCACTCTCTCTCTCTATAATCCTTTTCAAAGTAAAAGAAAAACCTTTCTGCGTTATCTTATCACAATAACAAGAAGAAGAACACGATGCTGAGCATGGGAACTCTAACTTTGAATTCATCAACTACAATGGTAGCTCATACCACTTCCAATACACTCCTTGGAACCAAAAGACACATCCTTTCCAACAAAACTCATTCCTTACCAATGAATTTGGTTTCTGCCACTAACCAAAATTTCACCTTAATCTCTCCCTTCAAGAAACAAACACCTTTTATCACTGCTGTTGCTTCTGTTCAATCAGACAACGTTAGTTCTTCTGATGCTCCTCCCACCAAGGTTTCTTTCACTCTAATGTTTATTTATTTTTTATACTAAGTTGTTAATTTGGTGTATGTTCCTGCAAAATGACATTTAAGTTGCTCTAAATATTTGATATATTGTTATGAATGGGGTTAGAACTTAGAATGTCATGTCCAGTTAAAGTAGCTCAGTTGGTAGCTATTAGATATATAGTGTGTGAGTCTAGCCACTAGAATGTAATTTCTTTGTTTAAAAGGGATGCTGAATTGCCACAATTGTCCTCAAAATTGCATGTGTAAAATTAGTCCCTAAACTTGAAAGTCGTTGATCATTTTTTTTATTCAAATATAATTTAGATTAGGGCAGTCACACCGCATGCAAATTCAGGGAGAACCGCCAATCCATTGATGATTTGTAATGGAACTTACTTATAAGTTATAACCTACCGATTATGTCAACAAGTGTGAGCAGAATGTCTAACCATCTATGCCAACTGCAAATGTTTGATCATATTATTAATCCCCTAAATTGGCATCACATGGACTAATGTGATCAAGTATTTTTCAATGTTAGGAATGAGTATAGAATTTTGTTTATTTAAGCATCAATTGGTGATTAACTAGTTTGTGAGCTAAGCAATTAACCTTTGTTCTTGGTGATTTATATGCATTTGATGAATCTTGTAGCAATTTTTTATTTGTTTTTTTATATGGTAATTAGTTTTTTTTTTTGGTTTGCTCAGAATGAATTCAACAAGTACTATTTCATTGTTGCAAACGCAAAATTTATGTTGGATGAGGAGGAGCATTTCCAAGAACAGTTATTTGAACGCCGTCGCTACTATGGAGAGCGTAATAAAGAACAGGATTACTGGCTTGTCATTGAGCCTAAATTCTTGGATAGTTTCCCCGACATTACCAAGAGATTGCGGAGACCTGCTGTTGCTCTCGTGTCAACTAATGGTCCATGGATCACGTAAGAACATTAATCATTTCTTCATTTTCGGTGCTTAGAGTGGCTGTTATAAACTTTGAAACATGTATATAATTCATTTGGGTTTAGATTATACACTATGGTCAGCACATCTCAATCGTTGGATTAAAACCGGACAGTTCATGTTCTAAGTTTAAATAGAAAAAATAGATGTATGTTTTTATATATGCTTGCATGAAGAATTGGATTCCCTACAATGGAAGAATCTGAAGTCAAGCAATCTGAACTGTGTTTTTGATCAGACAGCTCACAACATAAATATTTTGAATTTTCTTTTTAGATATGAATTCCCGAGCTTAAAATTTAAGTTATAGTATCTTGATTGAATGATCTAGCTTCTTCATATGCCTCATTTTGTTTTTGTTTTTACCTCTTAGAAGTGTAGGTTGCTAACGACTATAACATTTTTCTCTTTACCTTTTTCATGACAACTTTTAGTGTCTAGATCCACCGGAGTGAGATTTGACCTTTCAAATGGTATAATATGAAATAAGTGCATGATCAATTGAATTTTTGCAATGAAAGTTGTCAACATAGCATGAAATGCCAGCATTTGATGTTTTAGACAAGTTGTAACTATTCCCTCATGCGTGTTTTGGCAGATTCATGAAGTTAAGACTAGATCGAGTTTTATCAGGAAGTTTTGAAGCTGACAGCGTAGAAGAAGCATTAGCTTCCAATCCTGCTAATCTGGAGTTTGACAAACCTGATAAATGGGTGGCACCCTATCCTAAATATGAATCTGGATGGTGGGAATCTTTCTTGCTCTCTGGACAGAAAGAGGTGAACTCCTCATAAGACATTTATTTTCCATTCTGTTTCAGTGATTGGTATTTGTAGATCTTTTTCTCCAAGCGCTTTTGTTAATGTAAAACCAATGTAGTCGATGTCAGCTAAATTTGCTTTCAGTTTTGTAATTTTTGGTAGGTGGTATAATTATTTAAAGTCGAAGTGTCGTCCTCAGAATCTAAGTTCTAGGTATTGTTTTTATGACTTTTGTGTAAAACATGTTATGGGAAACCTGCAATCTGCATGGATCCCCAAGTGAATCCAACAATGTAGAATCAGTTATGACTTTTGAGTATTGCATATCTAGAATTACCCTTTCCTATATGTGGATACACTTTTGAAATTGAGTTTGTGTCATAATCTAACCATGATCTGCAGTCGGTTATGGTCTGCTACTAGCCATTGCTAGTCACCCTCCCCAAACCATAGAACAGATTCTGCTGATGGCTACTTGGCTAGGCCCTTTTCTGCTAACAATTAGCCGTGTTACTAGTTGTGACTCATTATTTATTGAACAAACTAAAATGGTTTGTTTAGCTTTGATTATGACAGAGACAAGTTGTATACAACTTTTAGAAAACCTTTTATGATGACTATACCACATTATGTACACTTATAACAAGAAATTTGTACAATGTTAACTGGTGTATAAAAATTGGTGTGCATGTCCCAAGACAATCATAGTATGTACTTTTTTGGTACATCATATATATATATATATATATATATAGAAACATTGTTTGGTTCATGTCTTGGTCCATCTAGGATTTGCATTACCTCTACTCTAGATTATTATCTTGCAAGTGTACGGACTTCCCAAAGATCTTCTTCATCAACTCTGCATATCGACTTCTTAATTCAATCATCGCCTTCTCAGAAAGAATATCTATAATATCTTGATGCCTTTCATATACTGCTGGCAATGTCAGCAATGCTACCGTCGCTACATCAACAGAGCAAAAGAGAACATTTTAGTACCAACTTGCATTCAAGATTTCAAGTAATATTTTTACAGTTGATGAATCACAAAGTTGCTGCAGTTAGGAGAGCGGTTCTATTGAATCAAAATCAGTCTGTTCAAGTTTTGAATATATAGTAAATTTGATTCAAAATACAATTTCAGAATATGATCCATCTGATCTTTGATCCAACGGTGTTGATCTCTTTACTGCGGCAACTGGAGATTCCTTAACCGTATGAAATCGAAATCTGGCTCGTAATTTGACGGTACTGTAAGTAGCTGACCTAGGTAGAAAATAGTTGCAGCAGTGAACCAATTACCAAGAACTGAAACAACTCCTAATGTCCATGTAACCTGAAGATTATTTATTTGTCAGGTAAAACCAAATGATACTGTGATAAGATGACTAAGCCTATATTTGGTATCATGGTGGATATGTCAGAATCACACCAACTTGGATATTCCAAAAGCCACACTATGTAGCTTCTGCAAAATTACGGTGGATCACCTTGATTCTAACATACTTACAGTGATACCAAACATACACTAAACAAGCTTAAAAGGATAGTGAAAGGCACCAAGAGAAACTTCTTGAAATCTCGTCCGCAAGCTAGGTCTCCAAATATTTTGAGCTGTTTGTTAAGTCTTTTTGTCATTGAAATAGCAGTATTAACAATGAACCCTTCTGGTAAGATGAGTGCTGATAATTTAGGTGGAGGTCTATTAAAAATAAAACAACATCATTCCTTGGTGTAAAGCAATAATCAAAGTATGTAGTATATATTGATTGATAGAGGGAAATAAACTCACATGTCAATGAAGGTGGTTAGATGAGTCCAGAGGAACAGTATGGACAATAGAATTATGAGAGATTCACAAATGAAACTAAGAAAGGTGTATTCCATCATCTTATAAATAAACAATATGGCAGTTACACCAGCTAGAATGCTTCCTGTGATCCTCTTATCTCTCCACAGTATAATATCAGCAACTATAAGCAACAACAGAAACACTTTAATTTCCAATGGTTGGAGTATCAATCCGGTTCTAAAGAAAACAAACAAATTTAAATACACAGAAACACAATGATTGGTCATAGTGTTTGGCTAATTGTGCTTATGTCTTTGATAGCAGAGTGACAATTGTAGTTTTCTTTTGTGCCTAGTTGGGATTGTAGAGTACGAAGTTTTGTTTATAAATACTACAGCTCAGTTTATAAGTTAATCTCTAAACAATACCCTATGGAGCTTTGACCCCCCCCCGCACCCTAACCCTCCTAATCGAAACCCAACCCTCCTAGTCGAAATCCAAAAGGCAGGCGCAAACACTTGTGCATTCAGCTCCACTGGCTCTGCTCGAATGTCTATCCACTTATTAGTGAATATGAACCCTACTTAAGTAATTAAAAACAACATGAATGAAACTTGCATTGTATGAAAGAATGAATGGAATGCATATGAGTGGTAGCAAACGCTTCACAAAAATTTCATTTCACGAGTAGTTGAAATTAATGAGTGTCATAATGAGTGTCGCACAGCTGCTTCTCAAGGTTATCAGAAGCATGTGAGCATACCTATTCCAGAACCTAGTACAACATGAACAGGCCTCTTCCGGCCAAAGAAGCGATTCCTGGCAGCAGAAAATGCAAAGTAATTCTCAAACACAGTTTCAAATTCCGAGTCATCGTCATCAAATTCTCTATTATTGCTGAGAAAATCAGAGTCTGCAACATCCATGAATTCCGCATCATGAACCATTATTAATATTCCTCCTTTTTTTCTTTTTTCTTTCTTCTTTTCTTCTTTCTATTATATGTTAGATCTTTCCCCAATGCTATAAATAAATATAGTAAAACCTGTATATACAATAACATTAAAAAACAGTGACATGCATTAACAAAAACAATGTCACAATAATATATAGATTGCATAAATAAATGAAGAATGTAAAATTTTAATAATGACAAACACATACATTGGATTAATCAATGGGGAGTATAACCTTTTAGAGATTTCTCCTTTTGAAGACTTGTTGAATTTGTTTTGGCTAATTGGTGTTCTACCTCTTTGTAATAAGGTACAAATTTTAGAACCCTACAAAATAAATCTGACCCCATAAAATTCGCACGAAGGCAAACATAACTTAATCTTTTCTATAACTTAATCTTTTCTAAATATTGACTATTTTTTTAGACTTTTTAATATTTTGTCAATCTGATAATTTTTTAAGGAAAATAAGGGAATAAGCTCTTTTGTTGTAATGCAATACTAGACCCTTACCCGTGCGATGCACGGGTGTGATGAAATTATTTTTATTTTACAATTGCATAAAACTGAAACATTACATATTATCAAAATAATAATAATAATAAAATAGAGAATCCGAAATTCAAAAGATTTATTTTCTAAGGAGAAGTGGTGTGGCATTGTAAGTGAGTGGTTAAATGAAGAAATATTATTGGTTTAAGGATTATGATTTACTTTACATGAGTAACAAAATGACTATCTAAAATTTATATATACAGGAGTAATAAAATTAAAGGGTACATACCTTTTAAAAATATTCCAAAGGGACATATGTGAAGAGCATCAACCTCACAGTTCAGTTCGTTTGAGTAAGAGATGATGACCCAAAGCCTAAAATCAAAATTTATAAAAATAAGTATATCAATAAAAAAAATGAATAAATAAAAAAGTAAAGAAAAGGAAAGTAAAACAACTATTACATAATTCAATTAAAAATAAAGTATATATTATTTAATTTGTATCATAATAGAATATAAATACACATATACAGTAACAATTAACTAAACCTATAAATGATGTGCAACACAAAAGTTGAATGTATGATCTGCAAGAAACAAAAAATGTCAAATTCTCTTAATTTTATTTGTTATGCAAAAAGTTAATTTTTGCAAAAAATAAAATAACTACAACAAATCATGGTTTTAGAAAATAACATAAGTATTTATACCTGATGCACAAAAGATGAAGAGGCAAGATAATGGAAAGAGAAATTGCACATTATAAGATATGAAAAAATCTATTCTCACATTCAACCGGAAAAACAAATGGTAATCTTATTAAGCACATGATTGAGCACCAGGGGATGAAAATATTTGTTTCTAACATTCGTAATGGTTAGTTAGGAAAATATGAATAGGATACAAATTAAAACAGTTGTAAGCTATATATTAAAATATTGGTAGAAGAGTCCAAGAGATGAAAATTGAATTGTGACTTAAGAGATGAAAAATATATTACCGTGAGTTACAAAGTTAATTAGTGTGTATTTTTGTATTCTCCTTATTATAATATAGTAAGCAAAAATTATTATATTCACCAAAAAAAGTAAAGGCTAAGTAAAAGCTTGAGTGAGTGTATATTAAAAAGGCATAAGTATATAAATGTAGAATATGAAAAGTATAGAGATGACAATAATAATTATAATAATAACTAATAATAATAATAATAATAATAATAATAATAATAATAATAATAATAATAATAATATAGATGATGTGGCTAAATGAAACAATTTGATTGGTCTAAGTGGATTAGGGTTAGGAGAACTATTTAGGAATTATATATATAGATATCCAAAAACAAATTCTCTTTAAATACTAACGGTTATTGGGAAAGAACTAAAATAAAAATAATTGTATTCTCCAAATTTTCGTTCATTAAAACTTGTGTTATAGAAATGAAATTTTTTACCATGAATTGGTCCAAGGTCAAGGGTTTATTGGCTCATGTGAGGAAACTTCCTGGCTCATGTGGTCAAGTGGTAAGGTTTCTTGTGTTCTCCTACAGGTTCCCCGACGAAGATTAGTCATCGCTAACAGCGGTGAAAACTTCGTAACAATATTTTTGAAATGGTATTACTAGCTACTCCATTTAAAATTATAAAAAAATATGTGCTTTATGTTATGGTGAGTTTGTTAATAAAAGATTTTTGTTGCTACTAAAAAAAAGCAAGGGTAATGTTGGTATTATGAAAAGTCTACACCAAAACTCATGTATTCTCTTTATATATAGTATAGAATAGATATAGATGAAAAAACCATTAAAAAAAAAAGAGAGGAAGTTAAGGGTAATTATGAAATAATTAAAAAGCCATAAAGGAAGTTAAGGGCAAAATGGACAAAAAATAAAAGTCAGCCCAAACTCCCCTATCCCTTTATATATATATTGTTATAGATTTTACAAAATTATTTTTATTAATGATATGAAAAATGATAAATAAAAAAATTAATTATTAATTACAAAAAGGAGATAAAAAAATGAAACAAAAACAAAAAAGAGAGATTGAATACACATGGCTTAGTGCATACGATACATTTGGTTTATTGCATCATTCACATTTGTATCGTTGCATGTAGTGCATTTTACACTTTTAATGTTGCATATATATATATAGAGAGGATGTATACTATGAGAATGGTAAAGATATATGAGAATATGAGAATGAATGACAACCATTAGATTTAAATGAAGGAGTAGGATTAGAATCATGTGATTGTAATGTAGCATTATCATTCCATTCAATTTTCTCTCTCCTCCAGTACATGTTCAATCCATTCCCACTACCAATTGGGCTACGTAGCTCAATTGGTAGTGGGAATGAATTGAACATGTACTTGAACCCCAGGGTACATGGTTCGATTCCCACGGAAGGCAAAAACTCCACTAGAGAGGGGGGTGGAGAAGATCGTGAGGTAAAGCACCGGGATCGCCAAGATGGGGCCCGGGGGCTGTTACAACGTTGTACCAAAAAAAAAATCAAAAACTGTATAAAATATGTTATCTGATACAGGACAAATTATAACTGATAAACAATTCAAAATAATTATCATATATACTAATTAAATCATACGCGGGACAAAATACGATACGGATTCAAATACGAAATTTTTTATTTATAATTACAAAATATATACATTGGTAAAAAATATGCTTTCGCATATGGGATAAATTATAACTTATAAAAAACTCAAAATTGCTATTATATATACTAAATAAGTCATTAAATATTAATGAAAGTCTTCTGCTTTTTTTTAAATGACTGTCTTAGTGCAATATTTTATTTTTTAATTTTAATTAGCAAGGCGTAACGTTACAACCCGTGCGATAGCAAATATCTATTACCGGTTAATATTATAGATCTAAGTTCAAACTTATTATTTTCACTTTTTCATATTTTAAATGCGTAAATATAATCATTACTATACTTGAAAAAAAATGTACACACAAAGAAAACAATATACCACACCAACATGGGATGATATCTATCCACCAAGGTAATTATTTTTTAGTTACGGTGATTATAAAAGAAGAAAAAACAAAAAGAATATACACACCACATGATGTTATAGGAGTAAACAGTCACTTTGGTCCCCGAAAATGGCACTCGCTGTCATATTAGTCCATGAATTATCAAAAAACATTTAAAACTCCCTGAATGTAACTTCCGTTAGTCAAAATAGTCCCCGGCGTCAAGTTTTAGCAAAGAACTGTTTGATAGTGCTAACGTGGACAATTTGTTGACTTTGTTGACCAATACGTGTCACTTTTCTTTAAAATTTAATGCCACGTAGGCAGGGACCATATTGAAGGAAAAATTAAACAAAAAGGAAGATGAACATTGAGGGACTAAATTGACAAAGAAAAAATCACCCCCAAATATAAAGTGGGAATCCAAAATCTTCTTCCTCTTCTGTTTCACCAAAAAAAAATCTTCTTCCTCTTCTCATGGCCATGTTCTTCTTATTCTCATTGAAGTTTTATCAATCATAATCTTTATAACCATTTTTGAAAACCTTGAAAGATGAAAGGGGGAGGTAAAGTGGGAATCCAAAATCATCTACATACATTATTTGACTATTTGATTTGGTTTTGAAATTCTTAGTAATTAAGAATATCGAAAAATCCACTCAAATTTGTTTGAACATATCTGGAGAAGACAAGTGCAATTTCAATTTATGTTAGAAGCTTCTTTATAGTTGTTTATGAAGAAGTTAGATAGTTTTTGAAAAAGTTGAGATGAATAAGTTAATTTCAATTTATGTTAGAGGCTGCTTTATGATTATGGAGAGATTATGATTGATAAAATTTCAATGAGAATAGGAAGAAGATGGAGATGGGAAGAGGAAGAAGATGAAGATTGATTTAGGGTTTTATATTTGGGGGTGATTTTCTCTTTTAGTCACTTTAGTCCCTTAATGTTCATCTTTCTTTTTGTCCTATTTTGCGTTCAATATGGTCCCCGCTTATGTGGCATCAAATTTTAAAGAAAGTGACATGTATTGGTCAATGAAGTCAACAAATCGTCCACGTCAGCACATCAAACGGTTCTTTGCTAAAAATTTACGTCAGGGACTATTCTGACTAACGAAAATTACATTCAGGGATCTTAAAATGTTTTTTGATGATTCAGGGACTACTACAACAGCGAGTGCCACTTTCAGGGACGAAACTGACTGTTTGCTCGATGTTATAGAGAATGCAAACTATTCGCATCAAATCATAGATCAAATCAACGTCCAATTTTTTATTTTTCTTATGCCCACTAGAATCCATACTATTATTGTTTTTATAATAATTGAATATAATATACTGTATTATGTTGGTGCGCCCGGGTCAACCTACAATATTAACGTAACCAATTATCATTGCTTACAATTTGGCATATGCCCTCTCTATCCTTTATTATAAACAATATTTTAACATCTAACCTCCCAACACCCTCTAGAGAAGGAGAAAACAATTGACCACGAAGAAGGATAGACACAAGATGTTCCAAACTTCCAATCAACTAGACTTCAAGAGACCCAGCTTCACACTCCACCAAACTTTACTGATTCCAGCAAAAAATAGGTTCACCTGTACAAAGAACATGGGGGGTGCCAAAATTTTTACCTCTGAAACTATTTTCAAGATAAAAGTTTCACTCTATCGATGCGATACTTAGCAGAAAATGTTCCTTCCGAAAAACAAACATCATTAAGCGAGTTTTAGATAATCCACACAATAATTTACCAAATTAATATCCACTCTAATTTATTTTTCCTATTCAAACCCAAATCTAAAAAAATCTCAAACGACCCAATGATATCATGAGGGGACATCCACTCAACCCTAAGTATAAAGAAATGTTAGTTTTTATTATTAGCAATGATATAGACACTATGCGGGGGTCAACGTCCATTTTCTATTTTTGTGCCTAATAGAACATACTACTCCGTCCCAAAATATAAGCAAAAGTTGGTCAACAAAAGTGGATGTATTTGGTCCAAATCTTTAACCAAATACATCAAGTTTATTTGACTCACTTTTGCTTATATTTTGCGACGGAGGGAGTACTATTTAGGGAAGGTTCCCGGGTCAACGTCCATTAGTAGTATAAATTATCTAATCAGTAATCATCCTTGCTTATAATTTGGCAGATACAGGCAGTATTCTTTATTATAAAATAAAAATCGTTTTATAATAAAAAATTGACTTTTTAAATTCATTAAATAATTAATATATTTAGTCTATATTACATATCATACATATTATTTATTAATGAATCTATAAAGTAAAAAATTTCTTATAAAAAAATCTGAAAGAATAAAATAAAATTATTTCTTAAATTTATTGAATAATTGATCAGACATATTAATTATTGAATAAATAAAAAATAATTTTTTAGCTTAAAATAAAATCAAAGAGTGTTAAGTATGAAGAAATTAAACACTATATAAACTAATATTATTTTTTTTAATATTATTATTATTATTATTATTATTATTATTATTATTATTATTATTATTATTAATTATTATTATTATGTTAGCTGGCTCTATCCATATTCTATAATTAGGCCAAAACATTCACATTTTTACTTGAAATTCAGATACCAACACTTGAGCAAATTAGTTTCCCTTTGGCTTTAGTTTGCATAGAAAGTCATTTATTTATTTTTTTTGCAATGAAGATCCAATTTGATTTGCAGCTTTTCACATCCATTGTGTTCATTGGTTTTGTAGCACTCTTATTTCGCTTGTACACTAGCTTGGTGCATAATCCAAACGTGCTTCGTGCTAAGCTAAGGAAACAAGGTATAAATGGTCCACCTCCAACTATACTTTTTGGAAATTTAATGGAAATAATGAAATCTCAACCCTCCATTCCAAATTCTCCTTGTTCTGAACCCCCTCTTACTCACAACATTGCTTCTCTTCTCTTTCCCAAATTTGAAGAATGGAGGGAACAATACGGTATGTTAACTTTTGTTATATATATATCCTTTAATTTTTCTGAAGCACCTACTTTTGATATGTTGTATATATAAATAGGCAAACTGTACATGTTTTCTTTTGGAAGCATTCAAACATTATGTGTGAGCCAAACAGACATAGTGAAAGAAATCACCACATGCACTTCTTTTGATTTGGGGAAGAATTCATTTACAAAGAGACTACTTGAGTCTTACTTTGGTGATGGTATTATAACATCAAATGGGACTACATGGGCTCATCATAGAAAGATCTTAGCTCCAGAGTTATACATCAATAAGGTTAAGGTATAAAATAATACTATCTCGAACTTTTTTGTTTTGAACTAAAAACGATATTCATTCATTTAAATTGATATAATACATCAAAAAATACAAATTCATATTGCTAAAGACTTAAAAGGATGAATCTGCGAACAAACTCATAGCATCCATGTTAATAGCATACAACGGCAAAAATGCTAACAAATGTGAAAAAACCTACAAATATGACGCAATTGAAGTGCTCGGAATACCCATATGCCTCTAAGTCTTCAACGTTGAAGACACCAAAGTCATTGGTTGAATATGCACTAAGTCAAATCTAATCTGTACCGAACAAACACTGCACTTAAGACGGGAAAACAAAATAATGTCGCACCAAGACGACGACCAACACAATGTCACACTAAGACGACAAAATCATAAAAAGAAAAACTAAATTATTTGAAAGTCAATTATTTGAATATAAAGTCACTTATCTTCGAACTTAAATATAATACTTTCTTTAATTTTTTTTTTCTCTCTCATTTTATAAGACATCGAAATGGTTAATGTATGAAATAATATACTCTATCCGATCTTAATTATGAGACTCTTCAGTTTTCTCTTTGTCCCATTTTTATTAATCTTAGTTGAATTTTCAAATATATTAATTAAACATATATGTAGTTAATTTACTATTTTTTTAGATTTTAATTGTTGTGTACCGTCGGTGTAAATTTTTTTTACACATACATCTAATGACGCGTTGCCACATCATTTAATGAATGTAGAACATCATGTGTTTTTAATTACCATACATGATGTGTCGGTATATTATTGGATGAATGTGCAAACTAACTTTACACCGACAGTGCATATAAATTAAATTCTTTTTTTATATATAATATTTGTATTAAATACACTAATTTGAACATTTGTTAATTCTCTCTTAAAGGATAAACATTTATTAAAATTTATACAAATTGTCAACAAATTTAATATCACAATTAACTTTCTTAATTTCTATAATTTATTTAATGAGTCATATATTTAGGAATGGATTAATTAATTACCGTAATTTGCTTTTTAGTTATTTATGTTTGCATTGGCTTCTTATAATTGACTAATTACTTTTAATGTCTTTCAAAGGGAATGGTGAATATTGTTGGTGAGTCTTGTGAATCTCTACTAAACTTATGGAGTAGTAAAATAGAGGCACAAGATGAAGTTGCGGATATAAATATTGATGAAGACATAAAAAGATTCTCTGGGAATGTTATTTCAAGAGCATGCTTTGGAAGTGATTATTCCAAAGGAGAAAAACTTTTCTTAAATTTTGAAGCTCTCCAAGAAGTTGCTGGTTCATGGAAAAATCTATTATTAGCTTTTCCTGGCATGAGGTAGCCATAGTTTCTTTTGAGAAAATATTTGATGGTTGCATTTTCTTATTTTACTTAAAAAATTTGCATGTCACCTTTTTTAACTATGTTTACTTTACAAACATGAAACAAATAAAAATAAGGTGGAAACTATATAATTAAAACTAAAAATAGGAAGAAAAACAAAAATATTGTTGTACAAACAGGGCTGTTTTTGAGATTTTTGTGACTTAGAGGCGAACTTAATTTGAGCTCTAGACTATTCAAACATTTCTTGTGATATTAGCGATCTAAAGTAGTTTTTCAATAATTTCGAAATTAAAATTATTGAAAAACTACTTGAGAATAAGAAGCAACAGGAAAAATAAAGAATTTTGAAATATTTTTTTTAGTTCGGCCTAATATCCGTAAAAAGAATTTTTTTTAGGCCCAAATTTTGAATTTATTGTTTAGAGCTTAAAACAGTCGCCCTCTTCGTAGTACCTCACCGTACACAAAGTAATCAACATTACATTATTATCTTCCATTTTCATTTTTGAATCAATCCAATTAAATTCGCTTTTATATGTATATATATAACAGATATCTTCCAACAAAGTCCAATAGAAAAACATGGATGTTAAAAAAGGAGGTGAAAAGTTTGATACTTGAAATGGTGAAGGAAAGAAAAGAAAAAACTAGTTTCCAAAATGACTTGCTGCAAATGGTTATTGAAGATGCCAAGAAAAGTAATCTCACACAAAAGGCCAGTGACCGTTTTATTATTGATAGCTTCAAGAATATATACTTTGCAGGCTTTGAAACAACTGCAGTTACTGCTACATGGTGTCTTATGTTGTTGGCCTCAAATCAAAATTGGCAAGATCGTGCTCGTGCCGAAGTACTAGAAATTTGCAGAGGTAGCACCCCTGATTTTGATATGCTTTCAAAGATGAAGCTGGTAAGGACAATTTTCATTTTATGAGTAAACCTTTTACAATAGTTCCTGAATTTATAAGTTGGTGACTACTCCCACCAGCCTTAATTATATAAGAAAAAGTTTATTTTTCAGATTCATTGAATAACCAATGTATTTAGTCTATGATATATCAGTTATTCAAAGAATCTGAAAAATTAACTTTTGTTGATAATTAAGGATGGAGTACCACTTTAGTCTCTCTGGTTCAAAAGTGTTAAATGAATATCCCAAAATTGTTAGGTTGTTAGAAATGTTAGTTACAACTTGCTAGTGTTTGTTAGTTAGCAAGTTTGTTAGATTACTTGCATAACAAGCTACTATGAGAACTCTATAAATAGAGCCTTTGAAATGTGTTTTTCAACCACTCAATGAATTACATATTACCAATATAACTCTCTTCTCTCTAGTTTTAATTCAAGTCTCATTAATTCTTTGATTTTGCTAAGCATGTTCATCTTGCTACATTGATAATCATTGTTCTTGTTTTGAGCGCGCGCAGCACCCAAACCCGACACATTGCAGGGTCGGTTTTGTGCTCTAACAAAAAAACTAACGTGCTCTAAGTTAGTTAGCGACCATTTTGTTGGTTTAATCTTTTTGATTCACTACTACAAAAAAGAGTTTTAATAGCGCCCATTTAATAGCGCTTTTTTGAAAATGCTATTAAAAGATTAAACGGAGCCCTTATTATAGCGCCTTTCTAAAAAGCGCTGTTAAAGCCTTGACCCAAAGTACATATAATAGCGTTTTGTTAGAAACCGATATTAAAGACATAAACGCGCAGCTTTATATTAGCGCTTTTGAAAAAGTGCTGTTAAAGCTAATACCCTATAATAGCGCGTTTTACATAACCGCTATTGTAAAATGAAATTAATAAATAAAAATTGTGGTGGGTGGGTGTCGAACCCTGGTCCTTGGTTCCTAAATCATCATATAATAAAAAACACATAAAAAAAAATAAATAAGCAGGGAAAAATTTATCACTAATTTATCACCACGATCTTCAATCCACTTCAAGGAAAAATTGAATTCAAACCCTAGAAAAAAAAATCAATGTTCTTCTAACTTCTTCAAACCATTCCTAGCAAACATTGAACTCAAACCCTAAGATTCAAAATCGATCGTCTTGTGGCTTCAAACCCAAAGGAATCTCGGTCCTCTGTAATCAAACTCAGAGCAAACGGAACTCAAAGAGGTTGATTCCCAGATAAATTGAAGTTAGAGCAATCGGAACTCAGATAAGTTGTTTCCCAGATTAATCGTTCAACTCGTCTTCTCCAATCACACTCGGCAATTCTAATATCCAAGAACCCATAAACCACTTTGAACCCTAACCCATAACCCAAAAATCATCTTCTCTCCAAGAACCTTAATCCAATAACCCACGAATTTAACCGTCACCATGCTTTCACAACTCAAACTGCCGTCATTAAGGTATGCTTACAATTGAATTTGCAAAATTGATTTAATTTAGAAGACAAAGTTGTTTTTGGGTGTTGGTAATCACCTGTTATTTTTTCAACTGTAGTGGTGTGTTTACAATTGTGATTTTTAGTGGAAGATATTAAATTTGTGATTTTCAATTGCACTTATTTTTAGTTCATTGTTCCATATCTACTCTAATTTTCAATTGCTATAGAAGCTTATTCCACTTCTTACACCAAAGTAGTATGACAGAGCACTTAAAGTGACTCATTAAATTTGACTTATTTTTAAAGGGGTCATTGAGAAACTGTAAGCCACTAGACAACATGACATATATTGATCCAACTGTGTATGCGAGCTATTACTGAGTATGCATAGCAGTGGAGTCACTCTCTGATTCACTCAAACGGGTATGTTATTGACTGTGAAATGTTTTGTTGATATATTTATTCCTTTTTTGCTGTCTCAAATCATGAGAGTTACATGAGAGTTCATAGTAGTCTATGGTTTATTTTCTATTTATCTGCATATATGATATATGATATGATATTAGTGAATGCACATTTTTTTTATAATCTGTTAGGATTTGGCATTTGATCACTTTAACTATTATTATATTCAGTTTCAATTTCTTACTTTTGGGTTTAATTTGTTTACCTTATTATTATTTTTATAAAAAAAATTTGTGTTACTGATTTTTAAGGTTTGGGTCCAAAGGAAGAAGAACACAGTAGCTTTTTCCACAAAACCAAAGCAAGTTGCAGAGTCTAGGTGACTCTCTCATCTTTAATTATGTGATTGCGTGTTACAAATTTTCATTCAATTCAATTTATACCAACTAATAATAATAATTCTTATTTATGAATCTCTTCTTCAGTGGATTTAATAATGTGGAAAGATGTTTCAAGATCAGCATTTGTGTTTAGTATTGGAACATTCATTATAATCTCATTTTCTTATGCAAGGGATATATCAATTTGAGGTTAGAAATCTACACTAAAGAGTTTATCTTTTACTGCTCCAGAACTGAAGTTTTTCTGCAGTTGGCAGTTTTGGCTAGATGTGGCAGTTTCATAACAATTTGGAAGATGGCTAAATTCGGTAACTTTTCAAATTGTACTGTATAAGTCTGTTCAAATTTTTTGCATTTCAATTCAGTTCTTTTTTTTTGTGATCTGTTAGGATTTTGCATTTCTGCACTGCTGGGAGATAACATCTACAACTACCTTGTTCAAAAAAACATCTACAACTACAACTTTCGAGAGCTACTTGCCCATCCTATTGTGAGTATCTGTTGATTTTGTTGTTTGGAATGCCTACTCTTTCAAGTTTCTCTACTCCACTCATCTATTTAGGTTACTATATACTTATGTAGGTACTAGGTATGAGTTGAAGTTATTAATCTAGCCTTATTCTAGTTACACTGTACATGTCCTAAATTGATTAAGTTAATGCACTCCATTCACCATTTTATCTATGTCATAAGTTTCTCATTAAATTTATTTGTGTTGTTATAAATTTCAAGTGTTAGATTTGGGCTTGTTTATTGTAGAATAAAAGTTCGATACATATTTCCATGTCCACTTTTAGTTGATCCTTTCCTCTAATCAGAAGAACGACCAAATGTATGCAGGGGTTTTAGATATCCCTTTGTACTTTGAGCCTTGTTTTAATGTACTTCAGTGATTCCAATTTGTCTTAGAAATGCTGATTTCTCTTTTACTATCCACATGGTCTTTTACTTCAAGGTTATTATTATATTCGGAGAACTCTTTAGTCAAGGTATGTTCTCTAATGTTGGACTTCTTTAGTCATGGAAACAAAGTATCACTCACTAATGTAATCTAGCTGTTTTTCTTTTAGTAAATTAAGATAAGTCTCAGAGAACATAACCATGTTGAATTGTGAGAAAAACAATAAACAAAAAGAGATACAAAAGCAATCAAAGTTTTCACGTATTGTCTTCTAGCAGAGACGGAGGGGTATATTTTTTGTCTTGCATATATTTGGCACATCCCAAGCGCCGACAAGTTTTTATATAACTTTAAAATGCCTCAATAGAACCTGTTATATTCATATCACATGAGTAATTTCATGATAATAATAACTTCACATTCTCATTCATGTTCATTATAGTGTTTGTTTCAAGACATTTGAAAGTCCTGTTATGATTAAGCCATGCATTCGAGCGTTGTAGATTGAAAATGGAATAAATCTCTATTCAGCAACAATTCTTATATGCCCAGTCTCTGTCGAAGGTGCTTCATTTGAATCAATAAGTTATATAAATGATGCAGCACAAACCTTAAGGTATCCAAGTGGAGTGTAGGTGAGAATTAATATGAATGTCAAAATGGAAGAGCTCAACTACAGGTTATATGTCTCTTAATTGATATTAAAGCTTTTGGTTATTAGTTAGTTTATGTTTTTCCCCCTTTCTTTTTAATTTCATTATAGTTAATTAATTTTGTTATAGGTTAGTTTGTGCGAGACCGCGACCGTCGTTGTTCCATCTCGTCGAACCTCCATCTCCATCCTTATCAATTAAGGTCTTCCTGAGCTATTTGCATTATGTGCTTTGTCACGCTTGGAATTGGAGAGTGATGCTTTCGTAGTGTTTCTTTTTCTGCTCTTTTGTTATTATAGGTTTCAGTTGCACTATTAGACACGAGTTATTGGATCAATATGTCATGAGCACAAGATATTGACTATATTGAGTATATTTTTAATTTTTCAGGGACTACATGAAAACATCAGAGGTGTTGGCTTGGTTTGGGAAATGGTAGAGGAATGCTTAGGTTAATTTTAATTTGGTTGCTTTGGTGTTCTGAACTCATCAGCTAGTTGCAAGAAATGGTCTGTTGGGAGGTTATTATTCACGTTGTAGTAAACCAATTTTGTTGTCTTGTGCTGGTTGTTATCTTATTAAGGTTGAGAATCATATATAGGAAGGACCTTTGTATTAGCATATTAGCATAATTGAGTTTCTTTTGATGGTGATAGTTATGTACTCAGCTTGAATATTATATCAGTCCAAATGTATATTACTCATGTTATATATTGGAAAAGTACTTTTTATTCTCTATAAAGTACTTGATATTATTTGCTATATTTTAAATTTTAAAATTAAGCTCCAGGTTACATATATTAAAAAAAAAAAAGCACCAGGTTGAATTAAAAAAAAATAAATCATAAGACATACAATAGCGCTTTCATATAAATCGCTATAAAACGTTTAGAAAAAACAGCCTTACTATAGCGCTTTAAGCACGGGCGCTATTAAAACTGGAACCTTTAATAGCGCTTTTCTCATAAACCGCTATTAAAACCTATTGACAAAGGCATTAAAATACGCGTAATCAGTTATACTATAGCGTTTTAATACTTATAATAGCGCTTTTTGAAAACGTTATAATAGGCGTGATACCTATAATAGCGGATCCATCAATAGCGCTTTTAAATGCTATAAAAGCCAAAAAAAAACGCTATAAAAGCCCTTTTTTGTAGTAGTGATTGGAATGAAATCGAGAACAAATTAATTTCCAAATTACTCTCTTTGGCCATTATTATAAACAAATATTTTTTATAAGTCAATGAATAACTGATGCATCTGATTTATAGTACCACAAACAAACCATAACTAATTAATTGTACTTGTTTGTTTTGGCATGAAATGCAGCTGACAATGGTTATTCAAGAATCCTTGCGCCTTTATCCTCCTACGCCTTTATTGTCAAGGAAAACTTTCAAGGACATGAAATTTGGGAATATTGATGTGCCCAAAGACACTGACCTTTGGATATTTATTATAACTATGCATACAAATCCTAATATATGGGGAGATGATGCCTACAAATTTAACCCAGAAAGATTTGCCAATGGAACTGTAGGTGCTTGTAAGCAACCACAAGTGTATATGCCATTTGGAGTTGGCCCAAGAGTTTGTCTTGGACAGAACTTAGCCATGCTTGAACTTAAGATGCTCATAGCTCTCATTTTGTCCAACTTCTCTTTCTCCCTCTCTCCTAGATACATACATTCACCTGCATATGGAATTACAATGAAGCCTAACAATGGAGTCCAGCTTCTAGTAAGAAAACTATAAACTATGGACAAAACTAGGTGCAACATATCCTAAACTGTCTCTTTAATAAACCTATTTTCAAATCTCAAGTTTCATAAAACTATTTGTCTCTTTAATAAAAGGGTTCTTTTTAAGCCACTAGCTATATTTGGTCTAGTGGCGAGGGATTTAGGTAGTATGCTAGAGGTCATTGTTTCGATCCTCAGCTCCATTGTAAACAAAAAAAAGTTTCCTTTTTCTTCGGCGCTCCCTTGAAATTACTTTTTACAATTAATTGTACAATAGTTTTGTAATATTGTAGCAGTAGTTTCTTATTTTCCTGTTAGTTCTATGAATAGTACATTAAGTGTTTGGATGTATAGTCCCTTTATGTGCATGACTTATACTTCTACATGTTCTTCTTTGTCTATTCAAATTAAAAAAAAAGGCACACAAAATTCTGACCATCGACGATGTTCTCATTTTAGAATTCAAACTGTGTTCGAACTCTAGAATTTGTGTTTTTTCAATGCTCGAATTCTACAATGCGAGCGAGACATTTTTGGCTAGCAAGAAGGCACACAAAATGGTTAGAAGGCGCGAAAAGAAACACTCTTTTATAGAACAAACATGGGCCACCACTTCAAGACTAAAAGAAAGTATGACAGTACTAGTTAACTAAGTTCACCATTTCCACCTCTATTAATTAAATTTTATAGGTTTATTAAGTCAGAGGTTCAAGTACTTGAGAATAGTTTACATACACAACTTACATAAAGTGCTTTATACATTGTTCTTACTATTCTTTTCTTCATTTGAAAAGTAATCTTCTCTCTGCTATTTTGTGAATGAAACAATAAGAACAAAATATGTGACAAAGCACCTAAAAATTCAACCATAGTTCATAGCTTTCTTACTAGGAGCTGGACTCCATGGTCAGGCTTCATTGTAATCCCAAGTGCAGGTGAATGTATGTATCTAGGAGAGAGTGAGAAAGAGAAGTTGGACAAAATGAGAGCTATGAGCATCTTAAGTTCAAGTATGGCCAAGTTTTGTCCAAGACAAATTCTTGGGCCAACTCCAAATGGCATATATGCATGTGGATGCTTACAAGCACCTGCGACTCCATTAGCAAATCTTTCTGGATTGAATTTGTATGCATCATCTCCCCATATATCTGGATTTGTATGCAAACTTATTATCAATATCCAAAGGCCAGTGCCCTTGGGGACATCAATATTCCCAAATTTCATGTCCTTGAAAGCATGCCTTAGCAATAATGGTGCTGGAGGATATAGGCGCAAAGTTTCATGAATAATCATTGTAAGCTGCATTGCACACCACAACAAATAAATGTAATTAACTATTGTATGTTCCATGGTACTCTATGACAAAATATAAGCAAAATTCAGTTTTTAGTTTCTTTACATAATTAATGTATCTGATCAATACTCTGGAAAATATAAGCAATATTGTAGGCGCCATTTCGAGGGTTTATTCAGAATGAAATTTTTAGTTACCTGTTTCATCTTTGAAAGCATATCTAAATCTGGGATTCTACCTCTGCAAATCTCTAGTACCTCGGCACGAGCGCGATCTTGCCAATTTTGGTTTGAGGCCAATAACATAAGACACCATGAAGAAACAACTGCAGTTGATTCAAAGCCTGCCAAGTATATATTTTTGCAGTTATCAATAATAAAATTATCACCGGCCTCTTGTGTGAGATTACTTTTCTTGGCACCTTCAATAACCATTTGCAGCAAGTCCTTTTCAAAACTAGTTTTTTCCTTTCTTTCCTTCACCACTTGAAGTATCAAACTTTTCACCTCCTTTGCTAATATCCATGATTTTCTGTTAGTCTTTGTTGGAAGGTATCTGTTTTAGTACATATAAAAGTGAATTGAATTTGATTAATTCAAAAATGAAAACAGGACAATAATAATGTAATGTTGGTTACTTTCTGTGCAAATGCAGAGACTAATCCCTCGAGCCTTGCAAAACCCAAATGGGTGGCACACTCATGACCTTGGTTAAACTAGAAGAGACCCGTGTAATCTCATCTAAACGCTCTTGGTTTTAACGCTGCTTCATGCCCAAGCCAAGGATTGAAATCAAGACCTTGGTTAAGCTAGAAGAGACCCGTGTAATCTCATCTAAATGCTCTTGGGTGTGACGAAAGTAGATATTGAAAACAATGTGAAAATTTTGTATGTAATAGTAAAATGAAACCTACAAATGTTTTCTGAAACTAAAAGAAAGTGTTAGCTACCTCATGCCAGGAACTGCTGAAGAGAGATTTTTCCAGGAAAAACCAACTTCTTGGAGAGCTCCAAGTTTCAAGAATATTTCTTGCCCCTTGGAATAATCACTTCCAAAGCATGCTCTTGAAATAACATTACCAGAGAATATTTTCAAGTCCTCATCAATATTTATATCAGCAACTCCACTTTGAGCCTCTATTTTACTATTCCATAAGTTTAGCAGAGATTCACCAGCCTCACTAATAATATTCACCATTCCCTTTGAAATACATCGGAAGTAAAACTTATAAGTAAATTAAGGGAACGATGTAACATAAATAATTAAGAATCATTATTATTAGGCTTAACCAAGGTTATCAAAACCGGATCGGACCGGCCGGTCGGACCGTGAACCGGTCATGAAAACGGTTCGGTTTTGAGCAAAAAACGGATAGGAAACCGACCGGCAAAAAACCGCATGAACCGGGGTCGAACCGGCCGGGCGGTTCAAGTGGTTTTGCAGATTTTTTAATTTTTTTTTAAAAAAATAGGGCAAAACCACGTCGTTTTAACTTTTTTTTTTTTAAAAAAAATGAAACAAAACAATGAAGTCGTAGGAATAGGAAAGATTTTTGTTTTTCATCTATTTTTCATTTGGTTTGAATTATAAATTTTATTTTATTTTGACTTGTGATATTTTATCTTTTTAATGTGTGAAATTATGAAATATTGAGCAATTATTCATATATTTTTATTTATATATTAATTAAAATATATATTTAATTAAAAACGGTTCGACCCGATTGAACCCGGTCCGACCAATTGAACCTTGAACCGGTGAGCTCGCCGGTTCGATAACCGGTCCGGTTCTGACAACCTTGGGCTTAACTACCAAATTACAAATGATAGATAAGGAGCCAAAATCATATAATAGCTATATTTAAGTAAAAATATGAAATTAAGACCTTATTATTATTTACCTACCTTAACTTTATCGATGTATAGTTCTGGAGCTAAGATCTTTCTATGATGGGCCCATGTAGTCCCATTTGATGTTAAAATACCATCACCTAACAAAGGCCTAAAAAGTTTCTTGTGAAATGGAGGTAACCCCAAGTCAAAAGAAGTGTATGTGGTGATTTCTTTTATCATGTCTGTTTGGCTCACACACAATGATTGAATGTTTCCAAAAGAAAACACGAAAACTTCACCTGTTTACCGGTTGAAGAAAAGAGTAAAAAAATAATAATATAATCCTGACAGTATATCATAATATCATATAATATATTTGATCTAACGGACAAAACATGTGACACACGGTAAGAGACCTATTAAGATTTAAGATCCCCCATCCTAAACTCCGCCTAATTCCGGTGATAAAAAACTGTAAAGATATTTGACATGTTAGGATGCGAGTTTAAACTCAAATTTATCACTTTTCAACATTGAGTGCATGTGAGTTTCACCTTTACACTCTTTAGGAAAAAAATATTAACACCATGAAAAATACATATATATAATTAACATACCATATTGTTTCCTCCATTCTTCAAATTTGGGAAAGACAAGAGAAGCAGTGTTGTGAGTGAGAAAAGAATGAGAAATTGGAATGGTAAGCTGAGATTTCATTATCTCCATTAGATTTCCAAGAAGTATAGTTGGAGGTGGACCACTTATACCTTGTTTCCTTAGCTTAGAACGAAGAACATTTGGCTTGTGCACAAAACTAGTGTACAAACGAAACAATAGTGCTACAAAACTGATAAAAACAATGGATGTGAAAAACTGCGAATCAAATTGGACCTTCATTGCTAAAAATTCACTCTCTAAGCAAACTCAAGTCAAATGAAATTTCGCTATAAGTATAATATTCATGGATCTGGCCAATTAACATAATTAATAAAAAAAAACAGATGTTAGTTTGATGTTTAATTTCATCATATTTAATATATGCCATGTTGTAAGCAAGGATGATTATATTAATGGACGTTGAACTGCGCATTGGGCAGGTGAATAAGAAAATAGTGGTTGACTGAGTACAAATCAAAAGTACCAGAATTACTCAACAACAAATAAGAAAAAAGATGCAAAACAAAAGCACCAAAGAGGACTCCCAAAGACTAAAAAGAACCTCAACCACCTAGAGCATCCAATAAGGAGAGGAAGAGAAAAGTCATCTCTAAGGGAGGACCCCAATAGATATCACTCGACCAGAACCTGAAAAAAAATCAGGCAAGACATCCTCACATCGCCTTACTGGACCAACACAAGAGACGTTGTACCTCCCATAGTATAGGGAGCATGTGCTATCAGGATTTTTACCTAAAAACCATTTATAGAGTTTCACCCAATCCACAAGATTATCAATCGTTGAAGGCCCACCGGCGAAGATAACATCATTCTGGGAGGTCCATATAGTCTACACAACAGCATGCCACACTAGAATCATACCTAACCGAGCCCGACGCGGCCCACACCAAAGAAACTCTCAAAAACCTGCATAATTAATTCTAGTGGGAGACACGGTACCAAACAGAAGAGATCCGATCACAAGAAATGAAAAGATGGTCTATCGACTCCTCAACCTCCCAACAAAACACACAAGAAGAGTCAGTAGCTCCTACGATCACCCCTCGCCTACGAAGGTTTTGTCGAGTGGGGACCCTTTCTTGAAGGAGTGTAACATTAAATATGAAGTAATTAACATGGTGTTAAAAAATTTGGTAAAGAACTCGAGTTTAATTTCTAAAGTCGTGTATTAATTTGAGAGGCAATCCAATTCAGTATTGAAATGCAAAAATATAGGACCTAAACCGTAGGGATACCTTAAAATGTAGAGCGCTTATGTTTGGTTAAATACAAAAATATATATAAAAATATGCGGATAGTTTATATGATAAAAAATATAATCCTTACCAAAAAAAATATAAAAAATATAATTAACATACCATACTGCTTCCTCCATTCTTCAAATTTAGGAAAAACAAGAGAAGCAGTGTTGTGAGTGACAATGGAAGTTGGAGTGGTAGGGTTAGATTTCATTATTTCCATTAGATTTCCAATTAGTATAGTTGGAGGTGGACCACTTATACCTTGTTTCTTTAGCTTAGTACGAAGCACGTTTGGATTATGCACCAAGCTAGTGTACAAACGAAACAATAGTGCTACAAAACCAATAAATACAATGGATGTGAAAAACTGTGAATCAAATTGGAGCTTCATTGCTAAATAAATACTATTCACTTTCTATGCAAACTCAAGTCACATGAAATTTTGTTCTAATGAGAATGGTATTGAAGGGATAATGTGAATGTAGTATCCTAATTATATGGATCTGGATATGTCTTGAATCTCAGTTACAAGAAGTCAGAAAAATCTTTGTTGAATCTTTTTGCATCTTTGATGTTTTGAAGATTTTTTGGGAAAAAATATATTTTTTTGGAAGACACTCTGACTTGGATTTGTTTTATTTTAAAACAGATTTGTTACTAGTTTTTTGGCATATATTTTTCCATAAATAGGGATTACTTTATTCATAGACAAATTGAGAGAAAGAGAGTAGAGATGTAGAGGCAAGGATTAGGGTTTGTCACCACACAAGGGCTAGGGTCTTAGAGAGGAAAAATGGTTTTTTCTCTTGGTACAACTCTAGGGTGGGCGAACTATCTTTGTGGTACACCTTGGGAAACACTTATCAAATTGAGTCTCTTGGCCACGGGAAGAGATTCGTGATTTGGGTAGAATTAGGATTAATTCTTATAACCCAATTGGGAATTTCTTTGTAAAGTTACTCGTTTGATATAGTGGAACGGAGGGGCTGCTCTCTCCCCCAGACTAGGTCATTATTGGACCGAACTGGGTAAACAAATATTGTGTTCTTTATTCTCCTTTATCTCGTTTATCGGTTATTATTATTATTGCTTATTCCGCTTAATTATTTGGTTGCCGTTCTATTGCTCCACAAATCAAGTTATTCATTGGTGTGATTTTAAGACGAATTCACAACAATTGGCGCCCACCGTGGGGCAATTGGAACAATTTGAAGTGAGCACCATGGGTTCTAAGTTGGATATTGAGGGACTTTCCGAAAGCAATTTGGAATTGTGGAAAGTGAAGATGGAAGCAATTTTAATGTTCGGGATGACGGGTAAAACATGGAGTGTTGTTATCCGGTGCCTCGAAGATAAAAGGTTAATGGAGATGGCGAAGAAGGTCGGCCTGGAGAGGCGATGGTAATAATACTCGGGTTACTTCTGAAACAACAACTTTATTATGTGGAGGTTCTAGTGGAAGTTGAGATTCAGTGGAGTGTTGAGTCATGGACCGTTGGATGCTCCTTTCACATGTGTTCAAAGAATGAATACTTTGAGACTCTAGAGTTAGTTCAAGGTGGAGTTGTTCATCTTGAAAACGGAAAGCTTGAAGGTTCAAGGTATGGGTTCAGTTTGTCTTACGAAGTTTGACAATCGTGAGTTTCTTTACATGATGTGAGGTATGTTTCTGAACTTAGATGCAAAGATAGTTGGTCATGCATCTTTAACTAGTGGTGACTCTCATAATGTGGTTGAGTTGTGGGACTTCGGGTGGACCTGTTAGTGACATGAGTTTAGTTGGACTAGTGAACAAGGTTTACTAGGTGTTGAACTGAACTGGAATTGTTGGAGACTAACAATAACTTGAAGTATGTTTCAGAGGAGTTTAAGAGGTCTTGCGTGTTACAAGGTGGAGATCATGGTGGGTATACTTTGGTGGAAACTCAGTTTGAGGTAGAGTCTTTCAATAGTGGTAGACAATCAACATTAGCTCTTGGCTATCTAATCGGAGATAGGGAGGAAAGTGGTATTGTTGAACCAAAAGGGATGACCATGGAGACCTTGTGGGTTATGTTTCAATTGTGGCTGAAGAAGTGCAAGACCTTGAGATGATCTTCAGGGAGGCAATTGAAAGCAACAGGTGATCAGACTTGGTAACTTGTGAGACTGTTGGAGGTAGTTGGATACAAGGAGAGTTTGATGTTGCAGCTTGTGGAACCACCTAAAATTCCAAGGTTGGTTTGGAGCCAAGCAAAACTTCGAGAGTACGGAAGGCATTCCGGGGTCGAAGTGTGGTGAAGGCTTGTAGGGCTATCGCAAAATCCCATGGATAGTCAGAGGCAAGCGATTCTTCAGGAGGACGGAAAAGGCACAATCCGGGGGCTGAAGAGGGATGGTGGAGCTTGTTGAGCTATCTAAAATTCCGATGATAGTTGGGAGCAAGCGTTTCTTCAGGGAGGTACGAAGTTGACCACTTCGGAGTCTGAAGAGGGTGCGGTGAATCTTGTGGGGCTACCTAAAATCCTATGGTAGTGGGATGCAAGATCTTCATGAGAGCGGAAGGCATTCCGAGGGTGAAGAGGGAGGTACGATCCGGTGATCTTGAATAGAGGTTCAAGATGGAGAGAGCAGCACGGTGGTTGATCGGATCACCATCGATTTAAAGGCAAGGTGGAGAATTGTTGGATATGCCTTGAAATCTCAGTTACAAGAAGTCAGAAAAATCTTTGTTGAATCTTTTTGCATCTTTGATGTTTTTAAGATTTTTTGGGAAAAAATATATTTTTTTGGAAGACACTCTGACTTGGATTTGTTTTATTTTAAAACAGATTTGTTACTAGTTTTTTGACATATATTTTTCCATAAATAGGGATTACTTTATTCATAGAAAAATTGAGAGAAAGAGAGTACAGATGTAGAGGCAAGGATTAGGGTTTGTCACCACACAAGGGCTAGGGTCTTAGAGAGGAAAAATGGTTTTTTCTCTTGGTACAACTCTAGGGTGGGCGAACTATCTTTGTGGTACACCTTGGGAAACACTTATCAAATTGAGTCTCTTGGCCACGGGAAGAGATTCGTGATTTGGGTAGAATTAGGATTAATTCTTGTAACCCAATTGGGAATTTCTTTGTAAAGTTACTCGTTTGATATAGTGGAACGGAGGGGCTGCTCTCTCCCCGAGACTAGGTCATTATTGGACCGAACTGGGTAAACAAATATTGTGTTCTTTATTCTCCTTTATCTCGTTTATCGGTTATTATTATTATTGCTTATTCCGCTTAATTATTTGGTTGCCGTTCTATTGCTCCACACATCAAGTTATTCATTGGTGTAATTTTAAGACGAATTCACAACAGCTACAATACGTATCAGACAAGTCATGTATATATTAGAATATGTTGGGATACACCAATTTTGTTCTATTTTTTTTTAGGTTTAACTATACATTTGGTCCGTTACGTTTATTTTAGGTTTCTATTTTGTCTCTTATATTTAAAATGTATCAATTTGGTCCCTTACGTTTATTTTAGGTTTCAAGTTAGTCCTTTCCGTAAATTTTGTCACATGTGGCAGCCAATTTGCATATGTGGACTGACACGTGACACTTGAACACACTGACACGTGTACTGTTCAAACGGTGTTAGTGACAAAACTAACGGAAAGGACTAACTTGAAACCTAAAATAAACGTAAGGGACCAAATTGATACTTTTTAAACGTAAGAGACCAAATTGAAACCTAAAATAAACGTAAGGGACCAAATGTGTAGTTAAGCCTTTTGTATAATAATATTTTAAGTGCAAGTCTCTAACTTTACTTGTATTGTTTTCATTCTCAATCCATTTTATTTTGATTTTGACACTTATTTAGGTGATTGGATTTATTTTGAGACTTGTTTAATATTGTTGAGTTTTTATTGGTACTTTATTTTATCGAGACTTATTTATTTTAAAGAATGACATCGATATTACGAGATGTAGCGAATTAAAACTAAATTAACTATTAATAGTTTACATGAAGCAATTTGGTGATCTATTTGAATTATTAATTATTACTATTTACTACATGATTTGAGTTTTTAATCTTTTGAGTTATTTTCTATCATGCGTTGTTGAATCTTTTTTTCTTTTCATAAAACAATATAAAAAAATAGTAAATACTATACCAACCCGTCAACTCGTTAGTAAATGGGGCGGACTTGACCTTTGAGCTCCGATCCCAAAGTTAGTCCATCGCGCCCCACCCCAATTTTAGATGAGCTTTAGGCAAACTTATAAGTTTTTTTTCACATAAACTATATTGAAAAACTTATAATAATACATAAAAGCTTATTTATTTGCATAAGGTATTTCGTATAAACTATAATAAAAAAAAAAAAATCCAAACTGGCCTTAAATATGTTTTTAGTCCTTTTAAATATATCAAATTTCATTTTAAGCCTCTCTAAAAATTTCGTTTGAACTTTGGTCCAACTAAATTTTCAATTTTAGTCCCTCATTTTTTACGAAAGTTAGCATGTTCCAGATGACTTATTTTTATGACATATTATTATTATTATTTATTATTATTATTATTATTATTATTATTATTATTATTTATAACTATTATTCAAGACCTTAAAATATCATTACGTTAATTATATAACTATATTTAATCTTTAGTTTAACAATTTAATCTTTAATTTGAAGTTATAGATAAATCGGTTAAATGTGTTTTTGGTCCGTATATTTTGCTCACCTTTTAACAATAGTCCCTACATTTAAAAAAAAAAGTTTTTAAAAAACCTTATAGTTTTTTTTTTAACAAGCTAAAATGAGATATATTAACACCAACAGCCTCCCCAACACAAGACGTCCCGAGGTAGACTAAACCTTATAGTTCTTAAAAACTTTTATTTTTGTTTCTTAAGCTCTATATGGCAATACCTCGTTTTAAGCTTATGACATATAGCTTATAAAAATTTATATGACAAAAAATATCCTTTTGATAAGGTTAATTTCTCAATAGTTTTTAGCTTATTTTTGCTAAATTGTAGCTTATATTTTTGTATTTCTTTCTTTTTGTATGGCAATTTCTTTATTTATGCCGCTTGAGTTATGATTTGTAGACAATCCTTAAATTATCAAGGAGTGAATTAAAAAAAAAACTTTTAAAAGTAATGCAAACATGAAATTTAGTGGAGCTAAGTCATCGATTTGCATTATTAAAAAATTAAAATTTATTAGGTAATCAAGAAATCAATAAGGATTGAAATCTCTTTTTCAGCATAATCTTAGAAAGGGTAATTAATGAAGGTATCAATTGACTTGCGAATATTAGAGCCTCCTGTAATGATAGATTGAAGATTTGGAATAGTTGTCCTCCTAAACTCAATCTCATGTTGATGGCTGATGTTGTGGGCGTTGCTCGTCCACGAGCTTAGTTTCTTTTCTTTTCTTTTCTTTTCTTGTTTGTCTGTTTTTTTTCCATCTGTCATAAAAAAAAAATCAATAAAATAAATAGGTAATCACATTTTGAGTTGGCTTATCTCCATTTTTGGGAAGTTGGATCTGCTCAAGTTCCTTAACTCTCCAATTATCCATTTTAACTATGACTAATTTTGTTCTATAATTTAAAAATTTATTTATGTCATTACTTTTTTTTTTATATAGATTATTTATGTCATTACTGTTTATAATAATTATATTATATTACAAAATTATAGTTAAAGTTTTTTTAACGATAATTAAAATATTTATTCTAAAACTCATGTTTCCTTTCTTACTTGAACATGTTTCACTTTGCTTCTTATTCTTGCGTGAAAGTAGAAAATGATGTTTGAAGAAGAAATGTAGACTACAAGTTACAACGATGCATTGTTGTTATGAAATTAAAATTTAGTTTTTTAGTCAATATGGGGTTAATTTCTTTTAATTTGGTCTACTAAAATTTATTGGGCTTCTTTCTCATTTTGCTATTATTGGGTGTCGTGAAGAAACCAATTTTTTTATGTGAGCATATTCATTTTTATAATTTTGTTACAAATTGTTTTAATATTTATTAGTTCAGTTCTGATTTTCATTATTAATTAAATATCAATTCAAAATTGTAGTTCAATTAGTTGAACCATGACTCAGAATTTTCATGGATTTAATTTCCGATTCAATTTTTAAAACATTGGTATTAGCTTAGTAAAAAAAAAATGTTACAACGCATTGTGAATTACATATATTATTCATTCTCTTCTCGTTGAAGCAAATTACATATATTATTTGATTGACTGTTTGTTTACCAATCTATCTTGGATAATATCCATCGTACTTTCAACCTCGATGATTAGACTGTGAAAATATTTCATATTTTTAGAGAAATCAAAAAATTGTGTTGAAATAATTCTTATTTTTCTTATCTAGATATTTCACATTGCAAATCTATAACAAATTTTTTGTTGAAATAGAATTTCCTAAATATAATCTTTTGATGAATTTTTTTATAGCTTAACAAAATTAAACCTTGAGAATGTACATATATATCATTCATGGTTGTGGCAGCAGATCTAATTATTTACAATGAACTTCCTTAATCATATATGGATCTTCAAGCTTGAAGAAAGATGAAAATGTTCCTACTTGGTTGTTGAGGGTTGGAAAATCAGAAATGATAAGTAGCATCATCATCAAGCTTCTTGACTAAGTGGTTAGTCCAGCAATTTCTTTTAGTGGAGTCCATGTAAACTTTCTCCTGATCATTCACACAAACATGAAAATAAAAATGTTCAAAAAAAATAAAACATGAAAATAATACATCTTATCTTAACATCACTATAATTCATTTTGAATAAACTTTTCAACAAGTATTTATAGAAACAGTTTAAATAATCCTGCAAATAATACAAATATTTTAGTTAAAAAATTTCTGCATAAGTTGGAATGAGCTTCTCTATTTCCATATTTTCATACCTATATACTTATATAGTATTAGTTTTTCTATGTTAGTTAAGAATAAATTACTTATTATAAAAAAAATAAAAATAAATTACTTATCTTGGTGGAGAAGTTCTTAAATAAGCTACTCCCTGCATCCATTATATTAGGGTGTCCCAAACAATTTGAGGACTTTTTTCTAATATTAAAAATTAGACTTCTAATTAATACAACGTAAACATAAAAAATAACACATAAAATTTGGGTGCAAAGCGTAAAAGTCGGGAGATTCATTATCCGAAAAAATAATATTATTTGTATAAATTATTAAGACCCGGGGGTGCAGCTGCACCCTCTCACGTGTATGTGGCACCGCCACTGGTATGCGCCGTTGCATCATCATGGAATGTGGTTCGATCTCTAAGAAAATTTACAATGGAGAAATTCAATTTTTGGTACTTAAGTGAATCATACGTGTACACATAATTTATTTATAAATTTTTAATAATAATACTTAATAAGCGACCTATCTTTTCAAACGGGCATCTAAAAAAACTTACTAGATGAGACCTACAAATAATCTTTGGGGCCTACTAATAATCTTATATGAACCCACAAGCACACACATCACTTCACACAAATGCTCCAACCACTATGATACTACTCTCTCCGTCCCAAATCTTTAGTCTTTTTTACTTTTTAATTTTGTTTTAAAACTTTAGTCCTTTTAAGAAAGCAATGCACATTTAGTGATATTTTACCATTTGCACCCTTACAAAAGTTAAAGCATTAATTAAATATATTTTATCTTTCTTAATAAAGTAAGGATAAAAATGACTTTACTTATCATTTCTTAATCTCCGTGCAAAACTCCAAAAAAACTAAAGTTTTGAGACGGGTGGATTAATACATTGTGTCATTTTCCACAGTTTACTAATACTTAAATATGATGTTTTCTCTTCCGACCCCGCCTTTCTTTTATACCCCAAAAATTTCATTTTGCCCGTTGTGGTTTGAAGAAAATTTGGCAACATATTTCGGTTTTTAAGAACCGAAACAATTGAAACACAAAATATGCAAATGAATTCTTCACCATGATTTCTTTACTTGAATTTATGGAAGCAACATGATTTTTTCACCATGAATTGAATTCATGGAAGCAATCACCAACTTTGATTTTGATGAACTCATTCGAAAACACCATGAATTACGATGTTTATGGAAGCAAATGAATTCTTCACCATGAATTGAATTTATGGAAGTGATTTCTTCACCATGAATTGAATTCATGGAAGCAATCACCAAAACACCAAGGAAGAAGAAAAAAGCACAACAGGCCAAAACAGCAGAACAGGAATTCAGTTTGTATAAACCGAATTGCTTAAACCGTAAAATTAATTCGGTTCGTACAAATCGAAGTACTCACAAGGATAAAAATGGAAATTCAGGGGTAGAAAAGAAAGACGGAGTCGGGAGAGAAAACATCCTTAAATATTTTCAACAATTACTTTTAAAATTTTCAACTGACCCAAAATTTGAGGCCTTGTGCAGAGGGTCATGTACCCTTACATAGGACGGCCCTGATCTATAAGTTTTTTTTTTTATCAAAAAAAAATTAATTCCTTTAAGAAACAAAGATACAACTAATGAAAATTTTCCCTTTGTATCCTTACAAACATGAAGAAAATGCATTGAACTTTACTTTTACTAATGAATTAAGGGCAAAATGGTCTAAACTTATCTAACTTAAAAGACAAGATTAGTCACAGAGTAGATGTTAATCTAAGCTGGGCATAGCATATATATGTGGAAAGTTGAAGTTAGGCAAATTCAAGTCCTCTAGGCTCTAGCACATGTTTTATGCACCAGAAATTAAGGACAACAATCACTAGAAACAGACAATAAAAGAATAAAAACCACATAATCTACAACAAAATGATAGTAATAATGCAAATAGCAACATGAAGTTTAGAAAATTTGACATCCTACCAATTTCCACATTCAGCAATGACCCTCACATTAGGCCTTAGTGTAGGCAGTAGAGCAAGGAATTGCAGTTCTGCCTTTGAGAGAACCTAAGAAAATGCCAAAAGAACATTTACACCAGTACAATTTGAGGTATGAGGTTTATGATAATTTTCAACAAAACATATAAGTAATCATTATAGTGTTTATGTATGTATGGTGTATTTTAATTTTATTAATGTAATAAATGTAATAGCATAATCCACACCTTGGCTTCAATGATCCAAACCACTAGTCCTTTGGCATTTGGCGGCAATGCTTCCAATCTGTAATCAACTTCTGGTGGGAAATACCACCTTGCTATTGGTTGCTTTCCTAAATGAGCCTGTCATTCATGACAAAATTCTATATACTTTAAACTTGAGTAATAATCTATGAAGCACTAATAACACCAAACACAGGTAATAATATGAGAAAACAAAAGTTATAGAATCTAACTACATGTGAAGGTGTCATGTTTGTATTTGTAATTATTTTGCATAATTTGAATACCAGAGACGTCTTTAATCTGAAGTGTTGATGCTTTACGCCACCAAACACCACTAATTCTAATATATGTAGACAGACACAGATAATAAATTAAGAAAATGAAAGTTGTAGAATATAACTACACGCGTCAGTCTCATGTTGGTATCAGACACCGATAGATGTGAGATATGAGACACACCTTCAATTCAAAGTGTTGTGCTACATTTTCTATCCATCAGATAACAAGAATGAGTTATCAAATCTACAAAAGAGAGAAAAACTTACAGGACAAACAGGGTGAACTTTGGTAAGAGTGGTTTCGGGATCACCGAGACCACGAGCAGTAAGGTCGAGAAAATAGTACCCCTGACGTTGAAGACGAGATAAGTAACGACCTTCATACCCTCCTTCATGAGGAGTATATATAGCAAGTGCTTTATGTTCTTCAACATCTGAAAGCCAACGTCCAATATCAAGTTTAACCAAATCTCCTCCAATGAAGTCACCTAACCCAATTCCACTACTGCACCTCACTACCCTTTTAGTTTTGTTACTGTTACATTGTTTTCCTCTCCAATCCACAAACAATCTTATTGTGTTGTTCTGTTTTTCAGCTATGAAATTGTTCCTTGTTGGTTGTTGAACATTTGAGCATGTTAGTCCTCCACAACGTAAGCTAGCAGATGCTAACATTTTTGTTCTGTTAATAAAGAAATTTAATAATGTTTGTGAGTGGTTATTGGTGAATAAGGTACATGTTTTATTTTCTTCATAAGTTGAAAGATAAAGAAATATTGGTTAGAAATATGTTTTGGTTGGAAATTAGGAAGGGGGTGAGTTGTATGGTGGAGAAATGAGATAAAGTTATCAACGATAGGACATAGGTTTTGTCTTCACTTGTAACCTTCAATTAGAGATGGTGTCATGTGGTCAAGCTTTCCCCTTATTTTAAACAGCTCTGTATTTAAACACATAAATTCTGAACCTGTATCTTTACCCCGTATACAAATCAGTGTAGACGTCAAATTTGAGAGAAGTGTTTCGCGCTGGGCCAAGAGTCCATCTGCGTGCTGAATCGGGTCATTCGACCCCCAAATAACAACACTACAACAAATATGGTATCTGGCAACACTTTTTTAGGCAACACATAAAAATTGTCCCCTAAAAGTTGCCTTAGGCAACGCTTTATGGCTGTTGCCAGAAGTGTTTTTGCAACCGCTTATAATCGTTCCCTAAAATATTATTGGGGACGTTTTCGGAGTGTTACTCTATTATTTAATGGCGATGATTGTTAATTGTCCCCTTAGATACTTCTGGGCACGCTTTTAAATTGTGGCATTATTTCTAACAAAAGGCTACATTTTTATGTTGTTGCATAAGAATTTCAGCCACAACAAATTTTTGGAGGCAATCTTCCCTCCAAACTTTTTCACCAAAAAAATCAAATCTATTATTTTTTATTTTATTTTTAATAAACATAAACATTACACTTCCAGACACACTCAATCTCAAATCGCTACTATTCACATCTACGCCCAATCTCATCTACTCACCTTCGACCATGTTCCTCAAACCCAAATCATAAACGGGTCACGACTCAAAACCAAACCCTTCTTGAACCAATAACCCAAATCCCAAATCGATTTCATTTTCCCTTCTTGTCTTAGATCGCTACTCTCCAAACCCAAATCGCTTCACGCATCAAACCGCTCATCTTCACGCCCTCAGATCTTGGATTTCTCTCTTCAGACCTCAAATCCCAAACCGCTACTCTTCACACACAACTCAGATCGATTTCTATTTCCCAATCTCACGGTATACTTGACTTCTCTCTGCTTTGGATTTCGACTTAGCTTATTATTTATTTTACGTTGTTTATGATCCAAATATGAGAATTTGTAGTGTAGTTTTTCCGGTTTTGATGATTATTTTTTGTTCTCATTTTGAATGGTGTGATGTTTCCCTTTTGAATGATATGTACGAATTTTTAGCTACTGTGAATAGATGAGATTGAGCAAGGAAATAATTTATGGTTCATTTCATGATTTTCCTACTTCTTTGTGTTAATTTCATGATTTTGAAATTTGGGTCGCTGTTATTTTTGCTCAATATGTTTATTTAGAATCAACTTTTATGCTAAGACTTGTTGTACTTAAGTTTTTTTTACTGATTAAACTAATTAGTATGAAGATGAAGAACTAATTAAACTAAACTTGTTTACATGAAGTTGTGGGTCTATTAACAGTTCAGTTTTTTATTGGCTGATATACAATATGTGCAAGACTTTTGTAGTCACAATTTTATTTATTAATTTTTTCCATTGATGGATAATGTGGTTGTTTATGTTTTTTGTTTGTTTTGGATCATTTTGACAAATTCTTTAATTTGAAGTTCATGAATGCTCTATTATGTATGAGTTATAGAAATTGGTGGAATAGGTTGGTGTTCTTGTTATGAATTTAGCATTGGAAGACTTAGACTAAGATGCTTATGGGTTAGTCTATTCCTTGATTAGCTTGTCTATATATTTATGTTATTGAACTTGAGGAAATTTAGTCACATGGTTTTTTCAATCAAAGCAATACAAAGATTGCTACATATAAACCGAGTGGAGCAATCTATATGGCAATATTTAGATATTGACGATCGAGTTTTGCTCACAAAACTGAGTGTTGTGTTTTTTCGTAATTAAAATCTCATTTGATGTTTGTTTGGGAATGGTACCACAATTTACAGCGAGCTTTTTGGTGCTGAGTTACAGGACCAAGCCAACATTTCAGATTACTTCACTTGGCCAGGGGTAAGCTGCAGCAATCATTCAATGTTGGACAACCCTGATCTTGCTCACTAGAAACAAAGGGAATGTGACTAATATATCTTAGCTAAAAGCTTTGAAGTTACATGACCTTTCAAATAATAACTTTGGTGGATTGATTCCTCTTACTTTTGGAACTTTGATGAACATGAGAGTCATTTAACATTACTCAATCTAGCACATAAGGACTAAGTTGTGGAATCTAGTGATAATGACTCGTCAATATAATGTTAGGAGGAAGCACTCTAATGTCTTAACTCACTATTATGCAAGTATTTTGCACAGTGTTGAACAACATCAACTTGTTATATCGTGAGTCTCTTTATCAACTTCAACTTAGATTGGGGTTTCCCTAAATTTTGCCAAAACCCTGACATCCTCTTTCATCCCAAATTAAATTTCTCTGTTCTTGGCTCAGTTAGAAGTTTGATGTTAATTTTTCTGATTATTATTTGCATGTTTTTCATATTCTGTTCAATTTCAAGCCTAACAAGATTTGGTCATATTTGAATGGAACTTTGTTGGTTTTTGGTGTGTATAGGTTTTCGATAATTGTTTATACTTTCTAGATTTTGATTTTGGGTTTGCGGGTTTTTGTGAAATATAGTGATTACTAAATACTAGATACTAATTACTATTTAATACTTAGTATGTAGAGGATAATGGTTTTATGAATGAGCTAGCCAATTCACGTTGAGTGAAAACTCATGCTTGGAGTATGAATGAACCAATTTATCTTGACTAAACCTCATGAAATTGATATTGAAATGCCAAATTACTTGTTATGCCCCTTTACTTGTTATTGAAATTGATATTGAATGTGAAATTGAAATTGATAATCAATTGTATGAAATGTTAACATTTGGTGTAGGTGAATAATGTAGTACAACTAAGCGAGAAGAAGGAATTAACTGAAACAAGCCTTAAAACAAACTACTTTGGTGTAGGTGAACATTGGAGAACTTGGCATTTACTTTTAGCAAGAAAGGGGCATAGTTGCCAAAATCAAGTTAACATTCATTAATTCTCAACTCCAAGTAGGTAAAGGTACACATGTTTAAGTGGCAAATAATTATAATTATGTGCTTGTATTTAAATGCATTTTCTTGGAATATGTAGACAAATTCGATCCTTACCAAGCAATTGAAAATTGTGGTGCAGGAAGCAATTTACTCTTAACACAAAGTGATTTTGATTAGAAACTTAACTTGTCTGATTGTAAGTTATTTGCAATTCAATTTTCCACTACTAATTTCATATTGTCTACATTTTTTAAGTTATTTCTAACCTGTGTATCTGGCCTTAAATTATGTAAGCCTATCTAATTGTTTGATTTTAGCTCTTCTTTTATTTAATTTAATTATTCAATTAGCTATGTAGACACCATTGTGTTTGGTTTTACAGCCCTCTACCATCTAGAGGAAGTCTAGGTATTGTTGTTTGTATTTAAGAGTTGTTGTAGTCTTGTTGTTGAGTTGCATGGTTATTTATACTGAGACAAAACTTCTGAAGTGTATTGGATATCTTGTTGAGTTGTGAGAAATAAAGAAGCAAACGAATTTGTAAAAGGAACCATCACTTATTCTCATATTCCTAAGAGATAGTTCAGATATGAAATTGAATTTTCAATGAAATGACTAGATGTAATTTGGTACATTTACATTATAGAGGACAGTGATACTCTAATTTTGTAATGGCAATATGCATTCTAGTGTATATAGGGTGTGTTGTTAGCATAACTAGTGAGATTGTAGTTCAGTTTTTGTTCAACTATTTGATTATTTGGTGTAGCAGGTTCTGCATTGGAGCAATACGATGAAAAGGGATCATCATCAAAGATATGTTGGAATTGATCAAGAACATTGAAAAGTATGCAAAGGGCATGTTATAGGTGGTTCTTCATATGATTATGCAACCAAGATAGTGGGGGCAATGAAAAGAAATTTACAATTTACACAAAAAGTGCCCAATTTTAGTTGTATTGGTTTTGAGATATTGTCTTAATTTGTATATAAGTAGTCATGGGAGAAGTAACCATGACTTTAGGTGTTTTATAGTAAGAGTCCACATGTTGCTAATTTTTAGTACCCATAGAAAGGAGGTACTCTTTATGCAATTTTGTAATACTACATACATTTGAATGAAGGAGTTCATATATTTGCCTCATTTTTATTTGAAATATATAATTTGGATATTAAATTTGGTTAAAATCTTTTCAAAATTATTGTCTATATTACAAATGTAAATTTAAAAACTGTTGCCTATAAGTTGTGGCCAAAAAATGTTGCCAATACATAATGGGGACGTTTGAAAATTGTTCCCTTTGCTTAATCTTTAGGCAACAATTGTAGACTGTAAATAAAGTTGGCAACGCAGAATAACTGTTCCCTAAAGTTTTTTGAATAATTGTTCCCTTTTCTCGATAACATAGGCGACAGTTTTAAAAAGTGTGCCCAAAACGCGAAAAAACTGTAACCTTAGATAATAGGTAACGCTCGCTTATAAAACAGGTGAAAACTGTCCCCTATACTTTTAGGCAACAATTTTCATGGTTTGGGCAACAGTTTTCAACGGTTGTCTAAAAGCAAAAATGTTGTAGTGCAATGTACATCATATGATGGATACACCTTGATTACAAGAAATTACTGCTCTACAGGGACACGTGGACTAACTGGCACTGCCGCCCTGCCATGAAATGTCACTTGTCACAATTACAACGGAGAGAAGAATATTCTAGGTATTTACAGCCATAATTGTTTCCTTATATAAGGTTTACAAAACGCTACATCAAGTGTGCAATATCTAACCCTAAATACATCCCACTTACGGCGTTTACCGACTTGATCATCAAAGTGTGTGTAGCTAGGTATCACTCCCTACTTTCCAACAGAGTTCAACCATCACCAACAACCAGTTAAACCACCAGCTAAAGTCCATACACAACGGGTTGTCAAAAAAAAAGTCCATACACAACGATTGTCACCGCCGTATGATCTAGATCTTAGGTCTGGAACATATCAAGAAGTAAAAAGATTTGACATAACAATGTATATTTATACGGTTTTTTACTTTTATACTATTAGAAAAAATCGCGACAAATAAAAACGGATGTATTTAATTCAAAATTTGGATCAAATACATTAACTTTTGTTGACCCAAAGAATTTAATCTAATAACTATTAGTTTTTAATTCCATAAACTAGACACTCTTAAATTGTATGGCTCATATAGTTTAAAAGAGATCCGTCAACAATATCTAGTCTAGAATTTTTTAGCTACTCGTAACTATAATAACAACTATAATAGGAATTTGAAAATTATACATGAAAAGACAAAAAAGAATGAATAAATTGTTCTCTAGTATTCTTCATTTGGAGAAAAATGTTGGATTTCAAGTATGAGTGGTTAAGTTTCACATCGGCTATGTATGAGAGAAATGTTGAATTTATAAGAGAGTTGACCCATTAACCTAATGCCTTAAGGTTTTGGGTTGAGATATGGTGTTTCCTAGGGATGGCAAAAAAACTCAAACCCAAGAGACCACACGAACCCAAACCCAAGTCAACAAGTGAAACCCGAGTTGACTGGGTTTGGGTTCGGGTGACACCTGATAATATGAGTTTGGTATTAGTCAAACTCACCCACACCCGAAACTCATACACCCACCCGAAATATGTTAAATTACCTTAATTTTAGTTGTGATTTAATTTCTTGAAAGTCTATGTTGTAATTTCTTGAAAATCTATGTTTGAATTACATTGGAAGACCTTAATTTTAGTTGTAATTTAATTCCAAGTCTATGTTGTAATTTAATTTCTTAAATTTGCAAATTATTTTCATATGCGATGCGGGTTTGGGTTTTGGAAAAAAAAAACTCGAACCCAATGGGTGTGGGCGTAGGTTTTGTTTTGCCACCCGAACAGTCTTTGGGTTTGGGTGTTGATTTCGGGTGTGGGTTTGGTAAGTGTCAAACCCGCCGCACCCATGAGCGCCCGTTGTCATCCCTAGTGTTTCCCTCTCTTGTGGTCCAACTATAGGATGTGTGAACTCACACTTGGGGGGAGAATGTTAGGTTTCAAGTGTGAGTGGTTAAGTCTCACATCGGCTATATATGGAAAAAATGCCTTAAAGTTTTGGGTTGTGATGTGGTGTTTCCCTCTCTTGTGGTCCTAGAGCAATGAATGATGGCTGTGAAATAAAGAAAAATAGCAGGTACTTAATTTAAATTTTAAACCAACTATATTATTTAGTTAATATTATTGTTGTATACCCCTATTCATATTGAAGAAAAGTAGAAGTTTTGGGAGATTTATTATATCAAAAAATTGTTTTTAAAGAGTGACTTAACCACTCATTCTTCTTATTCATATAGTCGCGAAATTTAACCACACACACTTTTGAAACTCAACATTATATATGTAGCATATAGGAGGCACAAAATTTACTCTTGATTTATTTATTCATAGTACTAGTTATTGTTACAACATAATGCCTTTTATTTTTTGCTCACTATGAGCTATATTCATAATTTTGATCACTCATTATAAAGCTCCCAAAATTGAAGATATGGGACTCCTTTTTCTCTGGATTTCTTCCTCCCATTGTTGAGGCTGAGCATTTGCAAAGTAAGATTGTTTCTGATTCTTTAATAGCCTTTCAACCTGTTGAGCTGATCCGGGGAATGCAAGTTCCTTCACTGATCTATGTATTTGACTTATCACATTGTCTTCCTCACCTTCAAATTTTCAATCACAACCAAAAACATATATAAAACTAATTAGCTTTTTCTCATTCAAAAAAGTAGAATAAAATATATTAATCAATGTTAACATGTATGAAAAATATAAATAATTAATACATGCTAGTGAATATAGTATACCTGCAAGGAAGTTCCTCTGATTGTTCTCAGCATTGATACCAAATCCAACTAAATAGAGATTTGAGGAAGCACTCACAGCAACTGGATGACCTGCTGGAATTACAAAAACATCACCTGGAGATAACCTAGCTCTGTACCTTTGCACTTGTCTGCTTCTCTCTTGTCCTTCTTCTTTCTCTGCCTCATCTTCTTCTCTTTGCTCATGTTGATTCTCATTTTCATGACTTACAAGTTCAAACTCGCCGTTTCCTTCAACAGTTGTTACTATCAATGTGGCCCTTGAATTGTAGTGTGGCAAAAAGAGAGATCCCTAAAATTATATTTGAAAAAAAAAAATCATTAAATTTTTTAGCTATATGTTCTCTAATTTGAACATATATATGTAATAAATTAATTTTGTTATACCTCCTTAATCTCTACGGCGTTGACAAGTATATCCAAGTCTTGTAGTTGTGGATTTTTTTCGGGGGTGATCTCAAAGAAGTTGCCAAACTTGTTGGAATAGATAGGGTCACGGTTTCCCAAGTTGAATGGTTCATATTCAGAAGATGCACTTTTTTTAGAGCTAGACTTTGCATTTTTGCTCAGTTCCTCAATTTGTTCCCTTGTTAGTTTGACTATTATATTTGCTTCCTGGCTCTGTTGCCTCCTCCTATCCTTAAGGCCTCTTCTATGTTGTGGTTCTTTGTTCTGCTCTTCTATAAGGACCCTCTCAATCTCCTCATAATCAGCCTATATATATTTATAAGTACATATATAGTGAATATCTACACAAATTTAACAAAACAAATGCATGCAAAATGAATAAATAGGGTTTAGTATGCTTACATTGAAGGCGGCCTCTAGAATATTCTTGCTGAACCCAGATAAAAAGGATTGTTGGTTTTCGCTTCCAGACAATAAGAAAGACTGTCAAAAGGATCAAGAACAATGGTATGAGTAAAAATAGTTATGCTGCAAAGTTTTACAATTAACACCGCGAAATGTGGGCAAATATAGTTGCAATTGTTGTTGTGATGCAATTGTAGTTAGTGACCTCTAAAACTTTGATATTACCTCAAAATGACCGGGTCTGTTTACGGGGATGGCAAGATCTAATACTTTAAGATCTTCGTTGTCGTCGCGGTTTGCCAAATAGGCAATGGTGCCAGCAGGGAGTTTGATGGTATCACCACGCTCAAGGTTGAAGGAGTTTCTATCATTAGGGTTCAACACGGTGAGAATAGCTTTCCCTGCAAATTCCAATTAAAGGAACTTTCAAAATAAAAAATTACTCATTCTTTATTAATTTAATGAACTTTTAAGGTAAGAAATGTCGTTTTTTGTAAACTCTTTTTTTCCTATAAAACACTACATCTTTTTCAATATGTAAGATTTTTTTTTATGCAATTCAATATATAAGATTAGACCATACATAATGATTTTATTATGTAAAATAAAATAAACTACTTGTAATAAATATTTAATTACCACTTAGAACTGCAAGGATGAAGTCAGCATCATTTTGTTGTGGGAGAAAGATGGTGTGAGGCTTGGACTTATATTCTAAAAGGCGGTAGTTTTGGAGATTCTCAAATATTTTAGAACGTTTGTCGAACCTTTGAAGGAGACGGATGTGACCGTTTTCATTTTCAAAAAGGGTTTGGACACGGTTAGACTTAAACAAAAAAGGGTTCTCTTGATCCTGATCTTGATCGGATCTAGAAGAGACACAAACTGAGGAGACTAGGAAAACAATTCCTAGCAGCATTAATGGAGCTTTGATTGCCATTTTAATTTTGAATTAATGTCACTTATAACTTGGATGATGAGATGATGGAGTACACTGAGATTAAACGGTATTTATAGCTATAGAAATGGAAGATAGATGATTGTGATGCATGAACATTTGGCTATGGTGTGACATGCATATTGACGAGTGTTGAAATGAACAAATTGAGGTGGCAAAATGAAGACAATAGTGGTACTGGACTTGGGTGGTGGAGTTTTGTTTGAATTTGATGAACTTGGACATTCTTTTAGTATAAGGGGATGCTTTATATTTATTTTCATCACTGACCAATGGTTGGATTTTGCGTATGAATTATTGAAGCAACTAGAAAACGTTAGTACTCCATATGATATGAGATAAACCAAGAAAAGAACTAACTTTTTTTACTTTTTATTTAAAATTTTCTCGGTAGCCATTTTTTTTTTTGGTACAAAATTTTTGGTATGCATTTATTTAAATATGTACGGGTATGGTATAGTTACTGAGATGATTTAAACGGTGTTTATTAATTTTTCTATATTAAACACTATTTGTAGACCTATTAGAATTGTCAGTGTATCGATAATTCGATACATGTCCAAATAAGATGTATACTGGAATGTTCAATTTTTTTTATTATTAAATATAAACGATATTAATTCATTGAAATTGATAGATTACATTGATGCCAGACTCGGATTCACCTTGACATAAACAAATAAATGGGCAATTGATAATGACAATTTTCATGGTTATAAGTTATAACGTCGGAAATGACCTACAGTTTCATACCCTTCAATTTGTGGATGATACGATTCTGTTTGGTGAAGGTAATTGGGACAATGTCCATTAAAACCTTCGAGGTTTTGAATTGGTGTCTGGCTTGAAGGTCAATTTTTAAAAAAGTAAATTATACAGGATTAATCTTGATGAAACTTTTTTGTCTGTTGCGTCCTCTTTCCTACAATGCGGGGTAGATTCAATTCCATTTCACTTTTTAGGCATTCCAGTCGGTGCCTTGACATTTTCAATCAAGCATTACTTTGCAAATGGAAATGGAGAGCACTTAACGAAGGAAATTCTATGTAGTGCAAATTATTAGTACATAGATCATATGGTTCAATGGACAAAAAATTTATGTGCATCGTGAACAGGTCTGAAAAAGGACAGTCAGTATGGTGAGAGATATCACGAAGATAGGAGGAGAAGATAATGGTGACTGGTTCAAATCTAATGTGTGCACTGTGTTGGGCAAATGAGATAGCATTCGGCTTTGGCAAATAAGATGGGCAGAGAATGTTAGCTTGCAGCATCTTTATCCACAATTGGAGAGCAAAGCTTTGAATTATGAGGCTGTGATAACAGATGTTGGCTTTTGGAATGAAGGCAATTGGCAGTGGCACTTGCAATGGGTAGAGGAATTGCTATCAACCGAGATGGAAGCTTCATCAGAACTAACATGCATGTTGACAGATATCAGTCCAACGCTAGACAGTCTAGATCGCAGGAAATGGATCCCGAACCATGCCGGCATTTTTTCGGTGAGCTCAACTTATGCATGCTTTCCTTCAAAATTGTGACGCACAAACGACCATTGACAATAACGTTGTGGATGCGCTACAAAATTTATGGGCGAATGATGTTCCTTCCAAAGTGAGCATTTTTGGTTGGCGGTTATTATTAGCAAAATTTCCGACCCGTATGGCTTTGGCGAGAAAAATATTATTGTCAATCCTCGTGAATTTGGTTGTGCGTTTTGTTTTCGAGAAGAAGAAGACATCGACCATTTATTTTTTAATTGTTCTTTCTCATTACAAGTATGGAAAAAAAAAAATTAAATGGTTGAATGTGGAATTCATACCCTTTGAAGAATGATGAAAGCATTTTAATACTTTTGACAGTTTGGTGAAGCATAAGAAATACGCTAAAGCAAGGCACATAATTTGGTTAGCAACCACTTTGAGTCTATGGCGTGCACGCAATAACACCATGTTTAGAGGAGAAGTGGTTAATTTGTCTTCCTTAGTAGATCAGATTATTTTTATTTCCTGGTTTTGGTTTATAGGATGAATAGGGAATATTTGTTCTTTTGTATTTTCTAATTGGTGTAATCACCTGTTAGTATTCATTCAAAGCATCTAACGGTATATTTTATTTTTGAATTGTAAGATTTGAGTACATCTAGTACTTCTTATAATTCAAATTTTTCTTATAAAAAAAACTATTTTTTATTCATTGACCCCACTTAAAATATTATAAACTCACCGCATGGATTGTTATTTTTGTAAATGATACTACAGTGTACAACTAAAAACAACACAATGATTAGTATTATGGAGTACTGAGGGATGACAATGGGGCGGGGTGGGGATGGATTTTGCTATCTCCAAACCTAAACTCATAAAATTTGGGTTTCCGTAAGCCCATCCCAATTTCAAGTGGAGATAAAAAAAATATAACCTCAAACTCATATCCAACGGGGACCAGCTATCTCAGAAGGGTTAAGGTATCCTTACGCCTCTTTCCACATAAATTTTGATTGTATTTTAGTATTCTTTTATTAAAAAAAATTAAAAGTCTAAAATTATTTTGTTTCAACATTATTTTTTTATATAAAGAAAAGAAATAGAGAAAACAATTTATTTATTTCTCAAATTAAAAATAAACATATGAATGTAGTAGTTTAAGAGATTGTTTAACGGTTTCTAATTTAAAAGAGGTCAAATATAATTTTAATATAAGCGGGATGGGTTCGAGGACGAGTTCGGGGTGGATATTAATGTCCCCATTATCCGCCCCAACCCCGTCTTTTGAAATCGGGAAAATCCCAAACCCGAACCCAAATTCAGTCAACTCGGATATTTTTCGTCAAAGCGGGTAAGATTTAGACGGGTACCGCAGATATGAGTTTTATTACCATGCCTAAATACTTGATTATATAGTATTACATTATTAGTACAATATACTAAGAAAATGGTATTAAGTGTTCCTGTGAGCATCTTAGTTGGTAGGAATATTGTACCTAATTTATATTGATCAAATTTGGAACTATGGTGTTTTCACTTATTCATCTAAAAAAGAGGAATTCTAACCACTAAACTACTTAAAAAAATGACCTTAAGCCTAAAAAACAAAAACAAAAAAATCACTTCTTTATTTTATAAAATAAATTGAATTTTAAGGACAAATGACTTCGCCACTTATGAGAATTTATGGATCGATCCATGATTGATGCAATACAAATTTAAAATCATTAATGACTTAATTACAGTTTTGTCTCATGTATTCACTTATACATAGAACCTAGAATATATCGACCCGTGCGGTGCACGGGTCTAAGTAGCCGTAGGATGTAACGATAAAATAAAATATGATAATTGCGATAATGAAAGGTATATGAAAAAAATTGATTAACAATAAACAATAGTTCAACAATGAATTTGAATAAATATTCATACAAAGGAAATTATGGTATCTTACGAATTGGAAGTCGTATTTGTATATTCACCATCATCGCCGAAAATATATGGACGGGATTTATTTTGTTAAACGGTTGAGATTAGAAGACGATTAAGGGGATTACATAAAAAAAATGGAATTAAACGGTTAAGATTAGAATAAGATTAAGGGGATCACATAAAAAAAATGAAATTATGGTAAAAATTGCTTTTTGGAGGAATATAAGAGATTACTTCCCTCATTTGTACTTGTACATGCAATCAGAAATCGTTGATTTAAGGTTGTACTTTTGCTGATTGTATAGTGAAACATAAAACTTTGGAATGGCGAGAGTGGCTTTAATCGAGAAGGTTTGTGTACACGACATATCAAGAAGTAAAAAGATCTAACATAATAATGTATTTTTGTATGGTTTTTACCTTTTATACTATATTCAGTTATATAAAAAAATTGCGACAATAAAAACAGATGTATTTGATTCAAAATTTGGATCAACTATAATATATTAATTTTTGTTGAACCAACGAGTATTAACCTAACTCCTTAAAAAAAACGAGTATTAAACTAATAACTATTAGTTTTTAATTCCATAAACTAGATACTCGTAAATTTTATAGCTCAGATAGTTTAAAAGAGATTCATCAACAATTTTTAGTGTACAATTGTTTCGTGACTATAATTACAACTACAGAGTTTTGAAAATTATATATGAAAAAAGAAAAAGAATGAATAAGTTGTTCTATAATATTCTTCATTTGGAGAAAAAGATATGTGCATAATTTCAAATTTTAAACCTACTAATATATAAATATATTGGAGAAAAGTACTAGTTTTGGGAGGTTTACTGTCAAAAAATTGTTTTTAAAGAGAGGGACTTAACCACTCATTCTTTTTATTCATATAGTCGCAAAATTTAACCACACACACTTTTGAAACTCAACATTATATATGTAGCATATAGGAGGCACAAAATTTACTCTTGATTTATTTATTCATAGTACTGGTTATTGTTACAACATAATGCCGTTTTATTTTTTGCTCACTATGAGCTATATTCATAATTTTGATCACTCATTATAAAGCTCCCAAAATTGAATATATGATACTCCTTTTTCTCTAGATTTCTTCCTCCCATTGTTGAGGCTGAGCATTTGTAAAGTAAGATTGTTTCTGATTCTTTAGTAGCCTTTCAACCTGTTGAGCTGATCCGGGGAATGCAAGCTCTTTCACTGATCTATGTATTTGACTTATCACATTGTCTTCCTCACCTTCAAATTTTCAATCACAACCAAAAACATATATAAAACTAATTAGCTTTTTCTCATTCAAAAAAGTAGAATAAAATATATTAATCAATGTTAACATGTATGAAAAATATAAATAATTAATACATGCTAGTGAATATAGTATACCTGCAAGGAAGTTCCTCTGATTGTTCTCAGCATTGATACCAAATCCAACTAAATAGAGATTTGAGGAAGCACTCACAGCAACTGGATGACCTGCTGGAATTACAAAAACATCACCTGGAGATAACCTAGCTCTGTACCTTTGCACTTGTCTGCTTCTCTCTTGTCCTTCTTCTTTCTCTGCCTCATCTTCTTCTCTTTGCTCATGTTGATTCTCATTTTCATGACTTACAAGTTCAAACTCGCCGTTTCCTTCAACAGTTGTTACTATCAATGTGGCCCTTGAATTGTAGTGTGGCAAAAAGAGAGATCCCTAAAATTATATTTGAAAAAAAAAAATCATTAAATTTTTTAGCTATATGTTCTCTAATTTGAACATATATATGTAATAAATTAATTTTGTTATACCTCCTTAATCTCTACGGCGTTGACAAGTATATCCAAGTCTTGTAGTTGTGGATTTTTTTCGGGGGTGATCTCAAAGAAGTTGCCAAACTTGTTGGAATAGATAGGGTCACGGTTTCCCAAGTTGAATGGTTCATATTCAGAAGATGCACTTTTTTTAGAGCTAGACTTTGCATTTTTGCTCAGTTCCTCAATTTGTTCCCTTGTTAGTTTGACTATTATATTTGCTTCCTGGCTCTGTTGCCTCCTCCTATCCTTAAGGCCTCTTCTATGTTGTGGTTCTTTGTTCTGCTCTTCTATAAGGACCCTCTCAATCTCCTCATAATCAGCCTATATATATTTATAAGTACATATATAGTGAATATCTACACAAATTTAACAAAACAAATGCATGCAAAATGAATAAATAGGGTTTAGTATGCTTACATTGAAGGCGGCCTCTAGAATATTCTTGCTGAACCCAGATAAAAAGGATTGTTGGTTTTCGCTTCCAGACAATAAGAAAGACTGTCAAAAGGATCAAGAACAATGGTATGAGTAAAAATAGTTATGCTGCAAAGTTTTACAATTAACACCGCGAAATGTGGGCAAATATAGTTGCAATTGTTGTTGTGATGCAATTGTAGTTAGTGACCTCTAAAACTTTGATATTACCTCAAAATGACCGGGTCTGTTTACGGGGATGGCAAGATCTAATACTTTAAGATCTTCGTTGTCGTCGCGGTTTGCCAAATAGGCAATGGTGCCAGCAGGGAGTTTGATGGTATCACCACGCTCAAGGTTGAAGGAGTTTCTATCATTAGGGTTCAACACGGTGAGAATAGCTTTCCCTGCAAATTCCAATTAAAGGAACTTTCAAAATAAAAAATTACTCATTCTTTATTAATTTAATGAACTTTTAAGGTAAGAAATGTCGTTTTTTGTAAACTCTTTTTTTCCTATAAAACACTACATCTTTTTCAATATGTAAGATTTTTTTTTATGCAATTCAATATATAAGATTAGACCATACATAATGATTTTATTATGTAAAATAAAATAAACTACTTGTAATAAATATTTAATTACCACTTAGAACTGCAAGGATGAAGTCAGCATCATTTTGTTGTGGGAGAAAGATGGTGTGAGGCTTGGACTTATATTCTAAAAGGCGGTAGTTTTGGAGATTCTCAAATATTTTAGAACGTTTGTCGAACCTTTGAAGGAGACGGATGTGACCGTTTTCATTTTCAAAAAGGGTTTGGACACGGTTAGACTTAAACAAAAAAGGGTTCTCTTGATCCTGATCTTGATCGGATCTAGAAGAGACACAAACTGAGGAGACTAGGAAAACAATTCCTAGCAGCATTAATGGAGCTTTGATTGCCATTTTAATTTTGAATTAATGTCACTTATAACTTGGATGATGAGATGATGGAGTACACTGAGATTAAACGGTATTTATAGCTATAGAAATGGAAGATAGATGATTGTGATGCATGAACATTTGGCTATGGTGTGACATGCATATTGACGAGTGTTGAAATGAACAAATTGAGGTGGCAAAATGAAGACAATAGTGGTACTGGACTTGGGTGGTGGAGTTTTGTTTGAATTTGATGAACTTGGACATTCTTTTAGTATAAGGGGATGCTTTATATTTATTTTCATCACTGACCAATGGTTGGATTTTGCGTATGAATTATTGAAGCAACTAGAAAACGTTAGTACTCCATATGATATGAGATAAACCAAGAAAAGAACTAACTTTTTTTACTTTTTATTTAAAATTTTCTCGGTAGCCATTTTTTTTTTTGGTACAAAATTTTTGGTATGCATTTATTTAAATATGTACGGGTATGGTATAGTTACTGAGATGATTTAAACGGTGTTTATTAATTTTTCTATATTAAACACTATTTGTAGACCTATTAGAATTGTCAGTGTATCGATAATTCGATACATGTCCAAATAAGATGTATACTGGAATGTTCAATTTTTTTTATTATTAAATATAAACGATATTAATTCATTGAAATTGATAGATTACATTGATGCCAGACTCGGATTCACCTTGACATAAACAAATAAATGGGCAATTGATAATGACAATTTTCATGGTTATAAGTTATAACGTCGGAAATGACCTACAGTTTCATACCCTTCAATTTGTGGATGATACGATTCTGTTTGGTGAAGGTAATTGGGACAATGTCCATTAAAACCTTCGAGGTTTTGAATTGGTGTCTGGCTTGAAGGTCAATTTTTAAAAAAGTAAATTATACAGGATTAATCTTGATGAAACTTTTTTGTCTGTTGCGTCCTCTTTCCTACAATGCGGGGTAGATTCAATTCCATTTCACTTTTTAGGCATTCCAGTCGGTGCCTTGACATTTTCAATCAAGCATTACTTTGCAAATGGAAATGGAGAGCACTTAACGAAGGAAATTCTATGTAGTGCAAATTATTAGTACATAGATCATATGGTTCAATGGACAAAAAATTTATGTGCATCGTGAACAGGTCTGAAAAAGGACAGTCAGTATGGTGAGAGATATCACGAAGATAGGAGGAGAAGATAATGGTGACTGGTTCAAATCTAATGTGTGCACTGTGTTGGGCAAATGAGATAGCATTCGGCTTTGGCAAATAAGATGGGCAGAGAATGTTAGCTTGCAGCATCTTTATCCACAATTGGAGAGCAAAGCTTTGAATTATGAGGCTGTGATAACAGATGTTGGCTTTTGGAATGAAGGCAATTGGCAGTGGCACTTGCAATGGGTAGAGGAATTGCTATCAACCGAGATGGAAGCTTCATCAGAACTAACATGCATGTTGACAGATATCAGTCCAACGCTAGACAGTCTAGATCGCAGGAAATGGATCCCGAACCATGCCGGCATTTTTTCGGTGAGCTCAACTTATGCATGCTTTCCTTCAAAATTGTGACGCACAAACGACCATTGACAATAACGTTGTGGATGCGCTACAAAATTTATGGGCGAATGATGTTCCTTCCAAAGTGAGCATTTTTGGTTGGCGGTTATTATTAGCAAAATTTCCGACCCGTATGGCTTTGGCGAGAAAAATATTATTGTCAATCCTCGTGAATTTGGTTGTGCGTTTTGTTTTCGAGAAGAAGAAGACATCGACCATTTATTTTTTAATTGTTCTTTCTCATTACAAGTATGGAAAAAAAAAATTAAATGGTTGAATGTGGAATTCATACCCTTTGAAGAATGATGAAAGCATTTTAATACTTTTGGCAGTTTGGTGAAGCATAAGAAATACGCTAAAGCAAGGCACATAATTTGGTTAGCAACCACTTTGAGTCTATGGCGTGCACGCAATAACACCATGTTTAGAGGAGAAGTGGTTAATTTGTCTTCCTTAGTAGATCAGATTATTTTTATTTCCTGGTTTTGGTTTATAGGATGAATAGGGAATATTTGTTCTTTTGTATTTTCTAATTGGTGTAATCACCTGTTAGTATTCATTCAAAGCATCTAACGGTATATTTTATTTTTGAATTGTAAGATTTGAGTACATCTAGTACTTCTTATAATTCAAATTTTTCTTATAAAAAAAACTAATTTTTATTCATTGACCCCACTTAAAATATTATAAACTCACCGCATGGATTGTTATTTTTGTAAATGATACTACAGTGTACAACTAAAAACAACACAATGATTAGTATTATGGAGTACTGAGGGATGACAATGGGGCGGGGTGGGGATGGATTTTGCTATCTCCAAACCTAAACTCATAAAATTTGGGTTTCCGTAAGCTCATCCCAATTTCAAGTGGAGATAAAAAAAATATAACCTCAAACTCATATCCAACGGGGACCAGCTATCTCAGAAGGGTTAAGGTATCCTTACGCCTCTTTCCACATAAATTTTGATTGTATTTTAGTATTCTTTTATTAAAAAAAATTAAAAGTCTAAAATTATTTTGTTTCAACATTATTTTTTTATATAAAGAAAAGAAATAGAGAAAACAATTTATTTATTTCTCAAATTAAAAATAAACATATGAATGTAGTAGTTTAAGAGATTGTTTAACGGTTTCTAATTTAAAAGAGGTCAAATATAATTTTAATATAAGCGGGATGGGTTCGAGGACGAGTTCGGGGTGGATATTAATGTCCCCATTATCCGCCCCAACCCCGTCTTTTGAAATCGGGAAAATCCCAAACCCGAACCCAAATTCAGTCAACTCGGATATTTTTCGTCAAAGCGGGTAAGATTTAGACGGGTACCGCAGATATGAGTTTTATTACCATGCCTAAATACTTGATTATATAGTATTACATTATTAGTACAATATACTAAGAAAATGGTATTAAGTGTTCCTGTGAGCATCTTAGTTGGTAGGAATATTGTACCTAATTTATATTGATCAAATTTGGAACTATGGTGTTTTCACTTATTCATCTAAAAAAGAGGAATTCTAACCACTAAACTACTTAAAAAAATGACCTTAAGCCTAAAAAACAAAAACAAAAAAATCACTTCTTTATTTTATAAAATAAATTGAATTTTAAGGACAAATGACTTCGCCACTTATGAGAATTTATGGATCGATCCATGATTGATGCAATACAAATTTAAAATCATTAATGACTTAATTACAGTTTTGTCTCATGTATTCACTTATACATAGAACCTAGAATATATCGACCCGTGCGGTGCACGGGTCTAAGTAGCCGTAGGATGTAACGATAAAATAAAATATGATAATTGCGATAATGAAAGGTATATGAAAAAAATTGATTAACAATAAACAATAGTTCAACAATGAATTTGAATAAATATTCATACAAAGGAAATTATGGTATCTTACGAATTGGAAGTCGTATTTGTATATTCACCATCATCGCCGAAAATATATGGACGGGATTTATTTTGTTAAACGGTTGAGATTAGAAGACGATTAAGGGGATTACATAAAAAAAATGGAATTAAACGGTTAAGATTAGAATAAGATTAAGGGGATCACATAAAAAAAATGAAATTATGGTAAAAATTGCTTTTTGGAGGAATATAAGAGATTACTTCCCTCATGTGTACTTGTACATGCAATCAGAAATCGTTGATTTAAGGTTGTACTTTTGCTGATTGTATAGTGAAACATAAAACTTTGGAATGGCGAGAGTGGCTTTAATCGAGAAGGTTTGTGTACACGACATATCAAGAAGTAAAAAGATCTAACATAATAATGTATTTTTGTATGGTTTTTACCTTTTATACTATATTCAGTTATATAAAAAAATTGCGACAATAAAAACAGATGTATTTGATTCAAAATTTGGATCAACTATAATATATTAATTTTTGTTGAACCAACGAGTATTAACCTAACTCCTTAAAAAAAACGAGTATTAAACTAATAACTATTAGTTTTTAATTCCATAAACTAGATACTCGTAAATTTTATAGCTCAGATAGTTTAAAAGAGATTCATCAACAATTTTTAGTGTACAATTGTTTCGTGACTATAATTACAACTACAGAGTTTTGAAAATTATATATGAAAAAAGAAAAAGAATGAATAAGTTGTTCTATAATATTCTTCATTTGGAGAAAAAGATATGTGCATAATTTCAAATTTTAAACCTACTAATATATAAATATATTGGAGAAAAGTACTAGTTTTGGGAGGTTTACTACGTCAAAAAATTGTTTTTAAAGAGAGGGACTTAACCACTCATTCTTTTTATTCATATAGTCGCAAAATTTAACCACACACACTTTAGAAACTCAACATTATATATGTAGCATATAGGAGGCACAAAATTTACTCTTGATTTATTTATTCATAGTACTGGTTATTGTTACAACATAATGCCGTTTTATTTTTTGCTCACTATGAGCTATATTCATAATTTTGATCACTCATTATAAAGCTCCCAAAATTGAATATATGATACTCCTTTTTCTCTAGATTTCTTCCTCCCATTGTTGAGGCTGAGCATTTGCAAAGTAAGATTGTTTCTGATTCTTTAGTAGCCTTTCAACCTGTTGAGCTGATCCGGGGAATGCAAGCTCTTTCACTGATCTATGTATTTGACTTATCACATTGTCTTCCTCACCTTCAAATTTTCAATCACAACCAAAAACATATATAAAACTAATTAGCTTTTTCTCATTCAAAAAAGTAGAATAAAATATATTAATCAATGTTAACATGTATGAAAAATATAAATAATTAATACATGCTAGTGAATATAGTATACCTGCAAGGAAGTTCCTCTGATTGTTCTCAGCATTGATACCAAATCCAACTAAATAGAGATTTGAGGAAGCACTCACAGCAACTGGATGACCTGCTGGAATTACAAAAACATCACCTGGAGATAACCTAGCTCTGTACCTTTGCACTTGTCTGCTTCTCTCTTGTCCTTCTTCTTTCTCTGCCTCATCTTCTTCTCTTTGCTCATGTTGATTCTCATTTTCATGACTTACAAGTTCAAACTCGCCGTTTCCTTCAACAGTTGTTACTATCAATGTGGCCCTTGAATTGTAGTGTGGCAAAAAGAGAGATCCCTAAAATTATATTTGAAAAAAAAAATCATTAAATTTTTTAGCTATATGTTCTCTAATTTGAACATATATATGTAATAAATTAATTTTGTTATACCTCCTTAATCTCTACGGCGTTGACAAGTATATCCAAGTCTTGTAGTTGTGGATTTTTTTCGGGGGTGATCTCAAAGAAGTTGCCAAACTTGTTGGAATAGATAGGGTCACGGTTTCCCAAGTTGAATGGTTCATATTCAGAAGATGCACTTTTTTTAGAGCTAGACTTTGCATTTTTGCTCAGTTCCTCAATTTGTTCCCTTGTTAGTTTGACTATTATATTTGCTTCCTGGCTCTGTTGCCTCCTCCTATCCTTAAGGCCTCTTCTATGTTGTGGTTCTTTGTTCTGCTCTTCTATAAGGACCCTCTCAATCTCCTCATAATCAGCCTATATATATTTATAAGTACATATATAGTGAATATCTACACAAATTTAACAAAACAAATGCATGCAAAATGAATAAATAGGGTTTAGTATGCTTACATTGAAGGCGGCCTCTAGAATATTCTTGCTGAACCCAGATAAAAAGGATTGTTGGTTTTCGCTTCCAGACAATAAGAAAGACTGTCAAAAGGATCAAGAACAATGGTATGAGTAAAAATAGTTATTCAAAGTTTTACAATTAACACCTCGAAATGTGGGCAAATATAGTTGCAATTGTTGTTGTGATGCAATTGTAGTTAGTGACCTCTAAAACTTTGATATTACCTCAAAATGACCGGGTCTGTTTACGGGGATGGCAAGATCTAATACTCTAAGATCTTCATTGTCGTCGCGATTTGCCAAATAAGCAATGGTGCCAGCAGGTAGTTTGATGGTATCACCACGCTCAAGGTTGAAGGAGTTTCTATCATTGGGGTTCAACACGGTGAGAATAGCCTTCCCTGCAAATTACATTTTTTTTTTCATGTAAAGCTTTATATCTTTTTAATGATTTTACTATATAAAATAAAATAAACTACTTGTAATAAATATTTAATTACCACTTAGAACTGCAAGGATGAAGTCAGCATCATTTTGTTGTGGGAGAAAGATGGTGTGAGGCTTGGACTTATATTCTAAAAGGCGGTAGTTTTGGAGATTCTCAAATATTTTAGAACGTTTATCGAACCTTTGAAGGAGACGGATGTGACCGTTTTCATTTTCAAAAAGGGTTTGGGCACGGTTAGACTTAAACAAAAAAGGGTTCTCTTGATCCTGATCTTGATCGGATCTAGAAGAGACACAAACTGAGGAGACTAGGAAAACAATTCCTAGCAGCATTAATGGAGCTTTGATTGCCATATTGATTTTGAATTAATGTCACTTATAACTTGGATAATGAGATGATAGAGTACACTGAGATTAAACAGTATTTATAGCTATAGAAATGGAAGATATATGATTGTGATGCATGAACATTTGGCTATGGTGTGGCATGCATATTGACGAGTGTTGAAATGAACAAATTGAGGTGGCAAAATGAAGAGAATAGTGGTACTGAACTTGGGTGGTGGAGTTTTGTTTGAATATGATTTGATGAACTTGGACATTCTTTTAGTATAAGGGGATGGTTTATTATTTTCATCTCTGACCAATGGTTGGATTTTCCATCCTGCGTATGAATTATTGAAGCGACTAGAAAACGTTAACTCCGTATGATATGTGATAAACCAAGAAAAAAAATTAACAAACAACTTTTTTTTTTTTTTTTACTAAATATAAACCATAATTTTTACTCACCAAAAAAAAAAAAAAAAAAACCATAATTTTTTTACGAAACATAACATTTGTATAAAGTTTAAATATGTCAAAAGTATTAATATTGTCAAAATATTACTGGAAGTCATAGTCAAAGCCATAGAAAAAGAAAAATAGTTGTAAATCCTGAGTAAATTTGGGAAATTATGTCCCAAGGTTTTGAGCAAAATGAGAGGCGCATGTGTAAAAATATATTTCTTTTTTTAAAAAATTTCATGTTGCCCAATAATAATTTCATGTCAAACCCTTATTGGGTAAGTATAAAATTTCATGTTGCCCTTATTGAGAAATAATATGCGACACATTGATGCACCACAGACAGTTACAAGGGCCGGCCCAGACCAAGTGCAGGATGTGCTATGGAGCTGGGCCTCAAATTTTTGGAGGCCTATTTGTCCAATTTTTTGAGCCAAATTTACTAACTTAGATATTATATATTTGCTAATGTCATTTTAAAACATAAATTGGGATTGGCCAAGTGGTGTAGTCAACTGTGTGTTTTTATGAACCTCAAGGTCACTCTATCAAATCCGTATATTCACTTGCATATTTATAATTTTAAAAAATATTGATTTTTTTATTTTTAAAATGAACTTTTATTAAGAGTATACTTTTAAAATTACAACCGGGCCTCCAAATTGCTTGGACCGGCCCTGACAATAACCCTACCCCAGATGTGTGTTTCCTTATCGATTTTGTAGGTGGTAGGCAAGCAATACCTTAAACAGTAATTTCTTAAATACCGCGTAAATTTTTTTTTTTATATATGTGTTCGGAGGAAGTATTGGAGTTCCTTGAATCACTCCCATCCAACTAAAGAACGTGGGGCAAAGCAAAGCAATTAAGCTGATGTTATTGTGTTTTTAATTGACCAAATTTTGCTTTTATTTGTGTTTTATTTTAGAATAAAGTAGTCGACACTGCAATCAACGTAGCACACTCCGAAAGCTATTAGGTTTGAGCTAATAATGAGATATTTGAATAGTATATATGAGATTCTAAGTTTGATTCTCAATTCTTATTGAAAATGTTCTAAGTTCATATGACAAAAATATATTTGTTTGGTAATATTTTTCTAATAAGTTTGTAACTTATTTATTTATTATGATAAACTAATTCAATTTGCTTATAATTTTTTATCTTGAAAAAAATCAAAAATTAATTAAGCATATTATTTTTTGTTATTTTATATTTAAGTTAGTTTAACTGCTAATTTATTCTATGAATTGGAAACACTAACACAGATATCAGATACGACACAAACATTGACATGTCAAACAACATAATTTAGGGTGGTGTTGATGTTGAACACTTACACGTATGTGATACCGAAACATGTCTAATCTAAGGAGTGTGTACTTCATAACTTATAACTTATTTGGTATCAATTCATCATCTATAAACTAACTTACTAATTATCCATTACTTTTTGACAAACCAAGTTATACCAAATTGAGTAAATCACATAATTGGTCCTCGGACTTTAACTTTTAAAAAGGTCTCGAATTCTATTAAATTGTCAAGTGTGTCTCTCTGTATATTACAACTTACTATCAATTAAGTTTCAATATTTTATAACTGGCTTGTATTTGGTGTTTAAGTTTATCCATTTATACTTTCAATTTAACCCAGGACATATTCTTTGACAGAATAATATGAATAAAATTTAATAGATTCGTAAACATTTTTCAAATATTTATAAAGTTAAGGACTTGTTTTTTTTATTTACAACGGAGTAGAAAATCGAACACAGAATCTCATGTATTGCAATATTTCTTCGTCTTCTTTTTTCTTGAAGATTGAATTTGCTATTGTCTATTTCAATCTTTTTCTAAACATCAAAATTCTCAATTCTCATTATAGTCTAAATGTACCAAACATAAAAAGAATTGAGGTTTAATTAATTGTGGAGTATATTACAAAAAAATAAGATAAACAATTAACTTGTGCACGTTTATAAAAATATATAAATGACCCGTGCGAGAAAAAAATAAGATAAAAGATAAAAAAAATTTAACAAATAAATAAGATAAAAGATTAATTCATGTCGTTTATGAAAATAAAAGACTAGTGTAAAAAAAACGAATCTATTACAAATAAATAAAATAAAAACCTCACATATAATTTTGCCATAATTATTTATACTGAAGCTGCAAAAAGCAAATACTTGATTTAGACGACCAAAATCCTTATTTGTAAAACCAAACAATAATATGATCACCAACCACAGCTGAGAGAAAATAAATTTACCACACTACAAAATTTATGACAAGCCCAACTAAAATCACAAACACAAGCCAAGAGGTATTTTAGACCTTTTGGAGTAATAATAATAGTAATGACAATTCTTCCATTAGCATGATGTTGGCAAGGCAAAGTAAATAAATATAGTACTGTAGTAGCTATAAATAATCACTCAAACACCACTCAATTTGCAGGGCAAGACCATAGTGACTATATTAGTGCATGAAAACCAAATGGCACTACCGCATGGCTATGGCTATGTAGCATCGTACTTCAAATAAAAAATAGGGATCTAGCTCCAGTATCGTAGTAAAAGCACACAATTAGACACAGTAATTAATTAATCACAAGTAGTAGTATTGATTTATGTTCAGACGATTTAAATTACAAAACAGTTTTAACATTGTTCAACGATCTGAGCACAATGTGTAACATTGTTACTACTAAAAATCAAATTCCGTAAAATAAATACTACACTGATACATTTCAGTTATATTTAGCTATTTCTATTTTATCAAAATATTACAATTATGTAACCAAATGATCACTCTTATGTGGTCAATGAACTCCAAGCTAGAATAATCTTTAACAAAATTTTAGTTACATCTGATTTTCATCTCCATGGCTCAATTTCCTAAGAACTAAAAGATTAAAACAAAATAAAATTATTACCTTATTTTCATGTGATTGGTGTGTTTGTGCTTCGTAGATCATGAGTAATCATAAGACTAGTTACAATGGTTTCAACACCAAAACACATTCAACACTCACTTTTTCACTCCACATCATTTTCTCTTTCTTCCACCTAATCATTCAACACACATTCAACTTTTACCCTCTCTAATGGTTTTTCTATTCAACACCATACTCCACCATTTTCTCTACCCCAGTCACACCACTTTCTATTTCATATTCTTATTTAAATTTTAATTTTTGTTTTTATGATTAAATAACATTATAATTATTGATTAAAATTAAATTAAAATAATAAACTTAACAAAATTTATTTAAATATTTTTTTCTTCTTAATTTAAAATGCAATACATCACACAAATAACGTAATTAGTACGATACAAATTAACTTAAAATGCAATACAACACACAAGTTACGTAATTAATACGATGCAAATTAACTTAAAATACGAAACAACACACAAATACGAAACAAATCATCTTTAATCCTGAAACATTCCAAATTTTGTCCATATGTGCTTCACTAGATTTGCTTGCAATTCCTGATGAGCTTTTTTATCACGGAACTCAGATCTAGCACGCACATGATTTGCAAAAGCGGGTAATACCTCGGTTGAATATGGTCGCGGTGCACTAGATCCACTTTCACTAAAAAAAGATTTATAGCATAATTAGAAGAATTGTTGGGATCCATTTCACTAAAAAAAGATTAAAACTTCAAAAGAAAGACTAATTAGAAAGATAATAATAGATTAAGATAGTGAAAAATTTGGTTTTTTTTTCTATGTCCAAATGAAATGAACCAAGCTCTATTTGTAGAGAAAAAAAATCACGAATTTTGGTAAAAAAATAAAAAAATAAAAAATTAATTTGCAATGAGATAATTGAGTTCAAAGGATAAAAATCATAAAAATCCACCGGACCAATCAGCAGCAGCCACGTGGCTGCCTTTTATCCAAAGCACCTTCTCTCTCTGCGTGACCAGTTCCCACACGCGCTATGTCCGCGCGTGTTGCGCACGCGCCAGGCAGAGCAAATTAAAACGCGCCAAGTGGCGTTCCAAGCAGGTTTCAACTGTGTTTAATTGTTTCATCATCTCTCTCCGCCAGTTCACATTCAACATACCCTTGCAATGGTTTCAACATGAAATTGGAGATTCAACACAATGGATTCAACACCATTGTAACTAGTCTAACAAGAATAATAAAATTATGATATTTTAACGGCGAAAGGGAGCTCCCTTCAGTCCAAGCAAAGACAAGAGAAAGATGAAATTTAGCTCCCGCATCATTCACGCATTCACAATATAGCATAATATTATGCTTTTGCTATTGTGTTTGAATGAATGAGTCGGCAGCTAATTCAAAACCTTTTCACATCTTTGAGTGGACTGAAGAGAGCTCTCTTAAACTATTTCTTAAATAAATAAATTCATGCTAACCAAATATTTGAACACCATGATTGCATACGGAAAGGGATATTAAAGAGCAAAACTAAGCCAAAAATGAGACAACAATTAGAACTTAAATAATAATTCAAAAAGTTTTAAGGCTCTCTAAATTCACATTACTAATGAAGAACACTATTTGTGAACATCCAACATGCAGATCTGTTTAATTTATGTAACTGGAATGTGAAAATATAATATCATTTGTAAGATATAAATTCACCTGATCTTTCTCTTGAGATGGATTTATGTAAGCCTTCATACTCTTCCCAATCATTAGTTAGTTCAGTGATGATTAACGATGAACTTAGTAGAAAGGACAACGGTTCAATTCTCCACAACTGTGATTGGGATGGGCTGAAACCACATAATGCCATAACTAACCCCTCAAATTAGGTAGTTCAGTGGCTGGTGGTGAAAAAAAAAATTCCCAATGTTTGATGAATTAAGGATTACGTACTATACTGTAATAAAAGCCTTAATATGCTAAGCACTGCCAAGCTAAGCAATCTATATATGTTTTTGTCAAAATTAATAAATGGCATGATCTAACAATAATTTCATGTAATTGGCTTCTATGTATTTGGAAAAGAAATTCTTTCAAGAACCCTAACCCTAGGCCTTACAAGGTTCCTTTCAAAAAATTCTAACACTAAAATATAGTGCCCATTTTTTTATTCCTTGAATATATATTTGGCGCAATTCATCAAATCATGGGTGTAATTTCACGAGCATAAAATAAAATCATAAAAACATATGCAATTAACAAAAATCTAAATAAATAAATAAAATAAAAACTACATCTTGAACTTACTCTTCTCATGAATCAAACTCAAAGCCCAACCTAGAATCCAAAAGCTTCAACCAACTAAAAAGGAGTATAAAAATAGAAATATGAATCAGAACACTAAGTTGAGGAGTTATAAATATATAAGAAAAAAACAATTTATTAAATTTATTAAATGAGTTCAAACCAAAAAATAGAAAAAAGATAATGAATGGTCAAAAGCAGAAATCACGTAAGAGAAACTGTTTGAAAAGAACAGGTGGAAGTGTAGTTAATGTCTTCATGAGAATCAGAGAAGTGAAAGAAAACGATTAAAAATCTCATATCCATACAAATCAGGCAAATGCACCATTTCCAAAAAATAAATAAATAAATAAATAAATAAAATAAAAATCCAAATTATTGCAAACATAAAAACTAAAATAAAATCCAAATATAGAAAGAAAGGAAAAAAAAGCGTTTCTTTTTTCTTTGGAGTTGGATCATCTTCTTCTTTAATTAATGTGTCCTGCCAAATCTCCTGCTTTAACCTAATGACAGAAATAATAAAGAAAAATAAAATAGTACATCTGAAAAGAGAAACAACAAAGATCCTACCGTTATAATTAGTGCATGACAGACAACATGGAACGATTAACCGGAGATGATCCGAATCCTTTTTTTCTCCTTATTTATTCATTTATTTCCTTTGAATGATAAATAAACACTCGCCTTTACTTTCTTTCGGAAACTGAGAAAGACCCTTTTATTTATCATAAATAGTAACACAAATAAAAATCTCAACTACTTTGTACTGTACAAGTACTGTTGATAAAGAGAGAAAGAAATATGAGAGTGAAAGCTGAAAGGTGGGGTTCTCGTTACTCCTTTAAGCCTCTCTTTATCTTCCATTTGTACAAAATTTTACTGTTTGTGCACTAATATCAATGAGTCTATATGTCCTTTTATAGCATTTACTGCAGTTAATGAAAATGGTGTTTCTTATAATGGCGGATTCTAGAGAAGAGACGTTAAACGGATTGAATATGATACATGCATGATATTATGTATTATATAATTTTCTTTTTTTTTTTATTTTTCACTCTCTTTTGTATCAATAATATTGGTGGATAACCACAACAAAATTTTATGTTCAAATCTCTCAGAGTTCAAATTCAAATTAAATTTTTCCTGAAAAAATCGGAAACTTTTTTTCCATAAAAAAAATTCCTGAAAAAATAACTTTTTCGGAAAAAACTTCCGATCTTTTTTTGGAAAAAAAGTTCCCGATTTTTAGGAGAAAAATTTTCGATTTCAAATAAAAACAATTTTGAAGTTTTTTCTGGAAAAAAAATTTTCCTATCTTTTTTCGGGAAAAAAGTTCCGATATTTTATTGGGAAAAACTTTTTCGAATATTTTCCAGAAAAAAAATTTCCGATTTTTCTGGGAAAAGTTCCGATATTTTAGGAATTTGAATTTGGACTCTGAGGAATTTGGACATAAAATTTGGTTGTGATCATCTACCAATATTGCTGATACAAATGAGAGTGAAAAAAGAAAATTATATGATACCTACATCATAATATCATGTATCACATTCAATCCATCCATCCTTTTTGGTGAAGTACAAGAGAAACTTTTTTAGGAATATTCTATCACTATTTTCTTTTTTTCTTCTTTTTGAATTTTGATTTTTTTTTAAGAGACTATTTTTTTAAGGAACTTTTGATGTATTCCGTTTTTTTTTTTTCTTTGTGATAGTTCTCTTGTATACCACCCCACACTTAGATGTTGCTATTTCCAAAAACAACCCCACACTTAAAATGTTGTCAAGACAAGAGAACTAGATCTCTACCTAACTCCAAAGATGGTAAATACTTTATTTTTCAGGTCTTAGGCTTATAATCTGGTTTGTCACCGAAAGAAAAGGGATATTTTATTTTTACGGATCAAAGAGGTTAGCAAAGGATAACAATATATGGGTGGCTTGAAAAAGGCTCTAGGTTAAATGAATAAAATGCCTCAATGCGTATAAGTAAAACCAATCGGTAAGCAGAGAATAATTGCAAGTTCTAGAAAATGAACAAGTACACGGATACTCTCATAAGTGTATAGAAAGAAATTTGTAATACCGTGAAAATATTTGGCTCAAATTCTCACTTGGCTTCGATTTCTAGAAAGTCGAATATTTATCTCATGGACACTATCTTCCTTACTAGTCTCGTTGACGATCTGCAAAACATGGATAAAGAAGATACTATGAGTCTATTTATACCAGTAGCCGAGCCAATGTTGGGTAGAGGACATAGAATCAAACAACCTTCAATTCGCCTACAAAACCATGTGACGAATACCGCTAGAAGATTGAGCCCATCCAACTGTCCACCTCCTCCAAAAGCAAACTCAGGTGCACCTTATCCCATAACTAACTATGTGAATTATGATCATTTTTCTATTGCACATTGTTCTTTTCTTTCAGCTGTTTCACAGGAAAAAGAGCATATCACGTATGCTGATGCAATGAAAGATAGTCGATGGAGAGAGGCTATGCAAAGCGAAATACATGCACTTGAGATCAATGGAACATGGACAGTAACAGAACTGCCACCCGGGAAGAAGGCACTCGATTGTAAGTGGGTTTACAAAATAAAGCATAAATCAGATGGAAGTGTAGAACGGTTCAAAGCACGATTAGTGATTCTTGGAAACCATCAAAAGGAAGGGATTGATTACACAGAGACTTTTGCACCAGTCGTGAAAATGGTTACGGTTCGTGCGGTGTTAGCCGTAGCAGCCACACGAGATTGGGAATTGCACCAAATGGATGTGCACAACGCATTTTTACACGGAGACCTTGAAGAGATTGTATACATGAAGCCTCCCCTTGGATTTCTTCCACAACGATCTGGTACAATATGTAAACTTAATAAGTCCCTATATAGACTTAAACAAGCGCCTCGTTGTTGGTTTGCAAAACTGTCAATTTCTTTAAAGCACTATGAATTTCTGCAATCTCGCTCTGATTATTCTCTCTTTGTCTTACAAAAACCGGGAGTACACATTGTAGTGTTGGTGTATGTTGATGATCTCGTAATTACAGGTGATAACCATGATGCTATCAATGATTTTAAAGCATATTTACATGATTGTTTTCGCATGAAAGACTTGGGGATCCTTAAATATTTTTTAGGCATCGAAGTGGCTAGATCCTCAGCTGGTATCTTTCTTTGTCAACGCAAATATGCTTTAGACATTATAGCTGAAACTGGGCTTATGGGAGCTAAGCCATCAAATGTGCCAATTGAACAGAATCATCGGTTGGCACTCGCTGCAGATGTGCCGTTTCCTCATCCAGAGCAGTATAGGCGGTTGGTAGGTCGCCTTATTTACCTGTGTTTTACCAGGCCTGAGCTTTCATACTGTGTGCACATTCTCTCTCAATTCATGCAGGAACCTAAAGTAGACCATTGGGAGGCTGCTCTCAGAGTTGTTCGATACTTGAAAGGGAACCCGGGACAAGGTGTTTTATTACAAAGGGACTGTGACCTGCAACTGCAACTATCTGGTTGGTGTGATTCTGATTGGGCCGAATGTCCTTTAACTCGGCGATCTCTTACTGGATGGTTTGTTTTCCTCGGCTCCTCTCCAATTTCATGGAAGACTAAGAAACAACAAACAGTATCTCGTTCTTCCGCCGAGGCTGAATACCGTTCAATGGCAGCTATAACAGGAGAACTAAAATGGTTAAAAGGCCTTCTTTTCACTCTTGGTATTTCACATCCCAAGCCTATGAAAAATCATTGTGACAGTCAAGCAGCGCTTCATATTGTCAAGAATCCGGTTTTTCACGAGAGAACCAAGCACATTGAAGTGGATTGCCACTACATTCGTGATGAATACCTTACTGGTAATATTGCACCAGCCTATGTTCCTACACAAGCACAATTAGCAGACGTGTTTACTAAGGCTATTAGTCCCACTCAATTCACTTCCTTGCTAAGCAAGTTGGGCATATGTAATTTACATGCTCCAACTTGAGGGGGGGGGGGGGGGGGGGGGGGGGGGTAATGACAGGCATTATTTTAGGATGGAAAAGATTGTAATTAATATGCTAGTTGACTGATATTGTGATATCAGTACCACATAATTGCTCTCAATTATGTATAGGCGTGAACATAGGAGATTTTCATAGTAGTATCAATTTGTTTAGCTCAATATTAGGAGATGTTATTATTATTCTCTTGTATATATTTGCACACTGCAATACATGAAAGGCATCAGAGTAATTTTCTATCACAGGTTCCTTTAACACATATCCTCATTAGGTATGAAAAGAAAAAGTTGATCGGAACTTTGTGGAACTTTGACGATGCTTCTGGTATGTATGATATGTTGAATAATAAAGGACTTAATCATGTTAGGTTACTTTGTGGATTGAAATCCATAGTATAACAAGAGAGGCAAAAAATAACTTAGTTATTGTAATTTCACACTTTTAGATTTTCATATTAATCGTGTGATCACTTAAGGGCTATTTTCGTAGTAGTGAATCTTGAACGAATTGTGAAAAAGTTGGTTTTCTCATTCATCTTTTTACACTCATGAGTTCGAATTCACTCTATCACCGTATCTTAAACTATAACTCCAAAATTGTAAAACAAAAGGTAACTCGGTCGATTGCTTTAAACCTCCGCGATTTCAACGACGGAATTCTAGGAATCAAGGATTAGACATTAAAATTTGTGTAAAGATAAAAACCCTAACACATGAGAATCAATGGATTGAAGGGTGAAAGACTTACCAATGATGAGAGTTGCATAAGTAAGAGATTCTACGACCAAATTCAACCGTTGAAGCGAAAGATCGTTCAAATATATGTGTCTGATCAAATTTAAAATGACACTTGTTGGAATTAGAATCACGACAAAACATTTGGAATGAAAGGAAAGTAGAAATTATGAATAAAAAAAATAGAAGGATAGACTGATACGAAATCGTATGAATTTATGTTCCGAGACATTCCATTAATTTCTTACTACTCTAATCAGAGAATTTCATCTCATACTATTCCACTCGATTACATTCCATCAACAAAAAAATAAGCGAGACTGATAAGAAATCGTATGAATTTATGCTCCTTGACACTCCAATAATTTCTTACTATTACCAAATCGGAGAATTTCATTTTATACCACTCTACTCGTTCACGTTCTATCAATTCAAATGTAGTCTTAATTTCGGCAGAGACAAAATGAATTATTCTCATCATGTTAGAAAAGAAATTTATAAAATAATTTAAATTGATGTAATAAACCATTAAACCCTGTCGCGCATCAGAGTTACACACTTCCTTATCAAAATATTGACTGTCCAGCGGTTCATGATCGGATCCAGAATCAAAGAACCACGGCCGACGAAGATTCTGGAAGAATCAAAACTGCGGAGGATTGCGGCGGCAGTGATATTAGTCAATTACAGTGCTAGTTTCGTTCATTTCTAGTACGAACCGTTTCGTGTAGAGATTCAATTGGATCCAGAAAATCGATGGCGTATAGAAGGAAACAATACGGAACTTCAAAGTCTTCTCCTTCGATTTTCCACGACGAAGCATTTCGAAACCCTAATCCAATTGCACCTTCTTCTTCGAACAGTGGTGAAGTCGTTGATGCTTCTTCTTCGTCTTCGCTTGCTGCTAAAGCTATTAGAGCTTCTTCTGCGGGTCGTGATTCTTCGCTTTCGTCTCTCTATGGTCACTCCAATCTCTCGTCTCCTCGTTCTCAACAACAACCTACTCCAACTGCTCCTCCATCCATAAAGGTTTATCTCTGATTTTTTTTTTTTTTTTTTTTGCTGTTTTTGTTCAGCTTTGATATTCAGTAAGTTTAACTCTAATAATGCAAATTAGAGTGTATTGTTGATGATTTTTCCGTAGCATATGATTTTTGAGGTATTTTTATTGTTGATTGATATATAATATTTATTTTTTGAATCGCCTAAAAATGATACAAAGGAAAATTAGATATAGAGATAGAAGATTGTAATTTTCTATGGAAAATGCTTATCTTTACGAAGCTTAGTGGAGACAAAACGCGAGAATGAGTTTGGGCCGTTGATTTAAACAATAACCTCCCATACGGACCTAACATATTTAATTATCTTTTTTTTTTTAATTATGCACATACAATTCTTAGTGCGAAGTTCGGAAAAATTGAAAACTATTTATGAAAAACTTATTGGCAGAAACTGTTTTAACAAATGCGCCCCAGCTAGTTATGGATTAGAACTATTTGTGTACATTACCTTGAAGATTGATGTTCATGTCACATTGAGGAAAATGATGGTATATATGGGCAATTCAAAATGATGTTAACTTTGAGGAAATTAGTGAAGATGTAGTGTATATGCGTCCAGTTTGGATTAGCTTCTAGTTTATGGGAGCATCTCAACTGAAATGAATGAGAAATTCTTGTAAGTTAATAGATGCTCGTGAAGAAGTTGGGCGAGGGAGTTTTCGTTGAGAAGTTGATTTCAACTTATGAGATATTTGTTACCACTTTTCTTTGGCTATAAATGCTTATATAGAAAAGTTTATCCAAATTAACTCATAAACTCTATCACCTTTAATTCCTCTGAAAATCTTTAAGATTAGATACAGAGATAGAAGATTATAATTCTTCTAAGCAAAATGCTTATCTTTACGAAGCTTAGTGGAGATGAAACGAAAGAATGAGCTTGGGCAGTTGATTTAAACAATCAGGACCTCCTGTCATTTCCCTTAAATACGGACCTAACACTTTTAATTATCTTTTTTAAATTATGCACAAACAATTCTTAGCGCGAAGTTCGGAAAAATTGAAAACTATTTATGGAAAACTTATTGGCAGAAACTGTTTTAAGAAATGTACCCAAGCTAGTTATGGATTATAACTACTAGTGTACATTACCTTGAAGATTGATGTTCATGTCACATTGTTGCCTGCGCATTGTAAAGTTTGTGTTTCCGTGTGGTGCATATGAAATGGTATATATGGGCAATTCAAAATGACATCAACTTTGAGGAAATTAGTGAAAATGTAGTGTATATATAGGACTAGTTTGGATTAGCTTCTGGTTTAAGGGAGCATCTCAACTGAAATGAAGTTTTACTAACTTATGAGAAATTCTTGTAAGTTAATAGATGCTCGTGAAGAAGTTGGGTGAGGGAATTTTCGTTGAGAAGTTGATTTCAACTTATGAGATATTTGTTACTCTTTTCTTTTGCTATAAATGCTTATATAGAAAAGTTTATCCAAATTAGCTCATAAACTCTATCACCTTTAATTCCTCTGAAAATCTTTATATCATCAATGCCTGGCATTTAGGATCGGCGTGTGTCTATTTCTCTGAGGACATTTTTTTTGTATATTTTTCTTGTTGGACGAATTCTTTGGTTGATATTACCCACAACCCAGATGTTGGAGCTGTTTCATTAAATTCTTGATGTCATACAATTCTAGTTTCAAATTTGTAGTGATACAAAATTAGATATCTGCAAGATCTATTTGTTACAATTACTGCACATGAAACCTAAAGCTAGTGCTGAATTGCTGATTTCATATGAATGAATTGAAGATTGGAAATCAACGTCTAACACATGCTTTTCTCTGTTTTATTCAATTTGTATTCTTTATAACCCGCCAAATGTATCATTCTGTTGTTTCAAAATTTTAGGCTAGTTTTGCTAAACATAATAAGGTGTTTGTAAATGTAGGATTCAAGAGAATATGAATATACATCTATGAAGAGATTGAATGAGTCCAAGAATGGATTTTGGGGTGCTCTAGCGAGAAAAGCAAAATCAATTATTGAGGATGATAGTTTAACCCGGCAATCTGAAACACCTGGGACAACAAGGTCACAAATTCCTGGGGTAACATCTAGGGGGAAGGTGAGTTTATAATTATATCTCTTAATACCTTGGATAGGATGCTGCTTTGTAAATTGCATGTTATCCCTGGGAAAGAAATTGAACTGTTCCATATGATTTCATTGATCTCTAGCTCCAGCATTTTCTGCAACAACGTTGTAGTAAATTTCTTAATGTTGCTTACAAAAGATAGCATTGCATTTTAAAAGAGATAGATATTGTACTGAAAAAGTTGGAACTATATAGTCTAGAATGTCAAAGTTTAGTCTGCTAGAGTATTTTCACTGTATATATTTGTTAACAGAAATAGAAGATTTAATATCAAATAAAAAAGAAACAAGGAGAAGTACAAATAAAATGAAGATAAGGAATCCTATGTACTACATCAGAGTACAAGTTAAAATGCATCAAAACTGCCCGATCAGTATTAGTGTTAGAAATGGAAACTACATTGAGATGATATTAACAGAACACCAAATGGGGGACATATACACCATATGTACTTAATTTTCACAATCTTTCATCTCACTAGTAATTAACTGCTTATTCTGTATTTTTGAACCGTAAAATTGGATGCTAGTGTCGTTCTCTGCGCAGGACCAAAATTTGAGTCACTTAGAGGAGGGAAATCTAAAAAGGGACAGTCCGGCAATTTATAAGGGATTGGATGCTATCACATCTTCTCTTAGTCATATCGGTGGCACCATTGGTAAATCTTTGGAGGTGAGCTTTGATATAATTTTTTTCGCTGATGATTAGATCTATATTTTCATTCTCTTAGTTGCGGTCGGTCGGATGGGATTATAGGAATCTTTTACCTGTAAAAGGAAGGTTGAGTTGCTCATAAGCAAGCATTGTGATGATGTGGCACCTCTAAGAAAACTCCACTTAAATTAGTAGGTTGTTTGATGTGTTATAGTAGGTTGTTTATCCCATTCTTTTGAAGTTCAAGACTTCATGTGTACCTACATATTCTTCTCTCCCTCTTCCATGAGGACATGCTTTGTGGACTTATTATACTCATGCAATTTGTATTTGCAGGAAGGTTTTACAATTGTTGAGAATCGGACTTCAGATATCATTCAGGAAACCCGTAAGCATATCAGGAAAAAGCCTGGAAACTTTGTAGGACAAAATCAGGAAACAAACCATTCCACTACATTGCAAGACCCTCAGTTGCGGAACCAGATGTCACCAGTGCAAGCAGACCAAGAACTTCAGCTGAAGGCATCTCGCGACGTAAGGTGGCAACTGTGTATTACTTTTTAATGTGGTAAAAGTGCATGTGTGGTTAAGTGCTGTAGCAACATATGTTCTATACTCTTGCTCTATGTTGTTTGTTTTTAAAATTTTCTCTCCCTCTCATTTCATGTGTTTTTACTAAAATATACTGCATTTTTGTGTGTAACTAATGATACTCAATATAGGAATGATTCATGCAAATCGATTTATGCTATTAAGCAAGCGCATGGATATGGTGTACTAGATACAAATTTACATGATACAATGACTAACATATCAAATTCCAAAACATAAGTACCTATTAAAATACTCATTTATAAAAGATTGTGTGTTTGTGTTTATACACCGATTTGGAAAGAGAGAATTTTTGCTATAGGTTTAAAACATGTTTTGAAAGTATTTAAGTGTTAAACCATCTTTTTCATCTTTTTAATTCCTAAAATTACAAATAATGTTGGAGTGTTGTTTGAGTGACCATGCCTAACATATGACAAACATAGGCAGCATTGCTTTATAGTTGTCCGGTACAGATTCCCTCACCTAAAACAAAAATGTACACTAATTGTTGACACAGGTAATCAGATTCCTAAATGATGCTTGTTTCCTCTTGTTCCATTGAATCTATTTATTAAATCCAGCCATCTTTCCAGTTTCTAATCACTAATTACATTATCAACATTCAACATTAAGCTGTAAATATTTTTGGGGTGCTAAAGCTGACACAGGGCCATAATTTTCCTAGCTCCATCTTATGGACAGATATCTGAAGCTAGAGTAATGCTAAGCTAATATTTTGTTAGTTTTAAGTTTTCTATCAGCTCATTCTTACTCTTGCCTTTACTGCCCTTATATAGTATGTTTTGGATTCTTTCAATAGTAGATAATGTTTCTTCATTTTCTATTCCATGGTTTTTTTAAGGTAAAGGATTTTCATTAGTATTCTTGAATTTATAGATATGAATGTCTTTGAAGCAGCCTTTGCCATGTGGTTTTTGTGCAGGTTGCAATGGCAATGGCTGCCAAAGCAAAACTGCTTCTTCGGGAGTTGAAGACTGTCAAGGCTGATCTGGCATTTGCAAAGGATCGATGTGCTCAACTAGAGGAAGAAAATAAAATCCTCCGTGTAAATCGTGAAAGGGGAGATAGTCATGATGATGATGATTTGGTATGCATTTTTTTTGGTCGACTTTCTTTTTTTTTAGTTTCATTACCTTGTCTTTCAGTAGGACAAAATTGAAGGTTATTATGTCATGTGTTTGTTCGTTTAATTTACTTCATATCAACCTATGATGTAGACACCCCTCACTTTTGCAAACTCATCTCACGAGTACAATCATCCACCTTTGCTTGGTTACTAATTATAATACGCCTTTTACGGATATATAGTGCTTCTTACCAAACCCCCAATATTCTATGCTCGTGAGGGCATATCTGCTTATATTTAACCCACTTCAAGCCCCATACGATGGGAGTTTCATGCATGGGATGACTATTTAATGATACAACTGCAGGGTTTTAGACTTCAAACTTAGAATGCTTCTTTAATAACAGTGCAACCTGCTTCTTTTCAGTTGTCATTTTTTTTTTTGTGAAAAGTATTCTGGGATGATTGTTGTCTACTAAATTGGTATTCTTATAGGGAGAATGTATATAATAAAAATCAGTATTTGTCTAGTAAATAAAGCTTGGGTATCTAATTCCAGATTGGATTTCTAGATTGTCTACTAAATAAAGCTTGGGGGCTTCTTTAAATTTAAATAATCAAAGTCATCAAAACAAAATGTCAGAAAGAGTTGGATGGGGCTGTAATCTAAAGGTCTCTTTGGTTTGGCAAAACATTTTTTGTTTGCATTTGATGTTTACACTAATAAAGTGATAATCACAAAAATACCATGTTATTTCTACCAAAAGAAAAATACCATGTTATTTTCACTTTATTTCTTTTTTTTCAAAGTTTAGTATAGAAAACATCGGAATCAACTATATTTTACTCTTCGTTGTACACATTTTCGTAAACAATAAAAAATAATACATGGTATTTTTGTCCTACCAAATAGGCCACCTTTTTCAAAAGGAATGAACACACCTTTTTCTCCTACCAAATAGGCTCCAAGTATTCAGAGTTCAATTATTTTTAAACCTGGAGTTTGACTATACCCTAAATTGGCTTCTATGTTTCAACTGTAAAGTTGTTGGATGCTTTGAAATGTCGACATTGTTTCTAGAACCCAATAACATGAATCACATTCCAAGAGAACTGATGGCCATAAGTTTCTCAATCTATTTGTATACATGAATTTTGGAGTACTTATTTTGTATAAAAACAAAATATGTACTATGCAAATGTGGGGCCAAGGGGAAAATGATTTGCTATGATTCCCTAAAGTTCAGTATTAATATATTCTAAGTTCTGTACATGTATAAGCTCTATATAAGATATTCTATTAAGCTTAAGAAAATTAGATGAAAGCAACTTATGAATATATCATTTTTTTACTAAACTATTTGTATAGGTTCTTTCAAACATTTTCTTAAGTGTTTGGCATAAAATAAACTCTTTCAAACCACCCCGTAATCTCCATTTGCATTGTATGTTAATTAGAAAATTAACTATAAAAGAAAGTACTTTTACTACTCTCCCTGCTTTCCCTTCTAAGACACTCAAAAATAAGAGACAGGAAGTTGTTCCCAAATTTAGAATGATTAAATTTGAGTTTTTCCCAGCTCTGGTTCATAATTCAGTCTTAAATAAATTGATTTGGTTATCCAGGTTTTAAGCACATTGTGTCCTTGTGGAAAATGTTCTCCAACTATGCTCATTCCACCAAAATTTTCTGTATTTAATGATAGCATTTCCCTTACAGATACGACTTCAACTTGAAACTCTCCTAGCTGAGAAAGCTCGCTTGGCCCATGAGAACTCAGTTTATGCCCGTGAGAATCGCTTTTTGAGGGAGGTTGTTGAATATCATCAGCTTACAATGCAGGATGTTATCTACTTAGACGAGAACAATGAGGAAGTCTCTGAAGTTAATCCTCTTAACCTACCCCCAGTGCCTGTTATGTCCCTTGATTCTATTACTTCATCTGCAAAATCCCTATCACTGTCTTCAGAAGCCAACCTTGGCACGGATTCAGAATTAACAAGAAACATTTCATATCCCATATCAGCAAAGGATGTAAAGAGTTCTGAGGTGATTGTAAAGGATTCTACTAGTTCTGGAGTTACAAGGATCTCTTCTATAGCTGGAAAGGATGCAAAATGACATGAAATTCTTCTATTAGATTGGTGATGCACCGTTTTTTATGCCTCTGATTTTTTATTTAGATGTTGCTCGTTTTATATGTCGTGGGTGACATTAGCTTGATGTAATTTTGTACCTTATATCATGTAACTTTACGTGTTTTTGTTTTTAAATTATAATACCTGCATATACAACCTAGATTGGCTATTTTCTGTATAGCAATATTTGCCAAAAACAAAAACAGTTTCTGTATATCAAAATACTGTTACTTCTCAAGTTCAGTTTATTATTTTGGTGTGTGCATCATGGTGGATGTTTAACTTTTAATCCCAGATACAGTAAAACGTAAGTAGATTGTAGACTACTATCTCACCAAGTGCATTTAGTGCTTTTTTTTAATAGAATAAGTGCATTTAGTGCTTGTTAAAGGGCAAATTGCTAAAAGATACACAATTTAGTGACAGTGATAGGGTACCAATATTTCTTTATTTCAGTTCATACTGTTTTTGTGATCTTGTGTGTGGATATTGAAAACTTCTTTTCCAGAACTAACCACTAATCTTGTGGTTGGTGTTCCTTTGTACATGGAACAGCTTCCCATTATTTCAGGAGTTATTTTGGGATCACATCACATTATATCATTGTTTAGCTAAACTTAATTTTTCATAAGCATAAGCATGTGTGCATTAGTGATTTACCAACTGGTTTTAAATATTTTGTGGGGAACCTCACCTACACTATTGAGTATAGAGAAGTTTGGTCAATGGTCATGTATTGCAATTCCAACGTAACATGTAGTTTTTTTTTTTCTAACAGTTCCTTATCAATTTTTAAGCTTTTTACATAATCCACATCCAAGCACAAATAAGCTCAAGTGAAAACGAGACTAATTAGAAAAATGAAATACAATTTTCCAAGTGAGTGACACTTGTTGCATAATATTCATAGATTAGTGAAAACCAAGCTATGAAAACCATATGTACTTTAATTTTTATTTTTTTTGACAATTACGAATTTCTCTTACTTTAAAATTTAATTAGAAATTGACTATCCATGATTCAGATTTTTATTAAGTAATCTGCAATATATTAAGGCTTCGGTTGGTCACTCCTTTTCTTTCCTATTTTGGTTGTGAATGAACCCTACTTGGGCAGATAGTTGGTTGTAGCATTGACTAGATTCCGCGTACCATTAAATCATATTTGCAATAACTGGCAACTTATGTCTTTTTTTGATTTGCGATTATTGGCTGATCTAAATGTACTTGCTTTGATCCAATGTTTGCAATATTTTTCATCTTTTCCCCAAACTTTTCGGTGAGTCCTTTTCCTTGATTTAAAAGATACCAAAGGTTCACATTTTTGTTTTTTGACAAGACAAAGGTTTAAAATAATACCCAATGAACTTTTTTTTTTCTTTTCAAAAAAGACATACAACAATCATAAAATATATATATACACACAATAAAAATAGGTGAAGCTTGTACTATCTCTTTTTTTTTTTTTTTTTTAATTTTATAAGCAAGCTTGTACTATCTCTTGATAATTATAGAGTATTTACCAACAATCAATGAAAATAAGTCTCATAATTAAGTTTTCAAGTGGTACTCAACTCATAACTAATTTTTACTCCACATTTATATGATTTATTCTCATTGATTGTTGAATAAATAACTTCAAATTATCAGCGTAGTGTAGAAAAAACCATAAAAATATATTGTTTTGATATATGATATATTTTAAATATTTACATATCACCCTAATATTGAAACTGCATTTTATTCTCTTTGTCTTAATTATTAACAAAAAGAATTCATCAATTTCTTTTTATGGTCATAAATATAAATAAATATTAAATATTTTTGTTCATGTAAACATAGTTCAATTGGTAGGGACGTTGTATGTAAAATGCAATTACCAAGGTTCGAACTCTGGTACTCCCATTATTTTACTTTAAAGAGTGAAATTCTAGCCATTAAGCTACTCGACAAAAAAATATATCTTATTTAATGTTTTTATTCTTAAATTATCCCTCAATAAAGTAATTTTTTTTTCAAGAAAGCTTTTATTTCATTCAACACATTTCCAAAAGAAATTTTTTCAAAAAAAAAATTCCATAAGAAATAATTTAAAGAATACAATTAAATAATTTTTTATTTAGAAAAAGTTAAATGACATTGACCATTTTTATAAAGAGTTTAATTGTTGTGCACCGTCGGTGTAATTTTTTTTTACACATACATCCAATGACGCGTTGCCACATCATTTAATGAATGTGACACATCATGTGTTTTTAATGACCATACTTGATGTGTCTGTATATTATTGGACGCATGTGCAAAATATCTTTACACCGACGGTGCATATAAATTAAATTCTTTTATAAATACTAACATGTTATTAATTACAAAATTTTGTGCGCCTTATGCCACTAGGTTTGTTATAGTGGTGAGGGGTTTGGGTAGTATGTTATAGGTCATGAGTTCGATTCCCACTCATTGTAAACAAAAAAAAATTGTGCGCCTCATTGTAACATGGTGCGCTGCTTATAAAAAAAAATTGTAATATGGTGCACCTATGAACCACAGATTTCGACACGAACACCGCGACACGATACAGACACTGCAACATCACTAATGTAAAAAATATAAGACACCGACACCGCTACATATTTATAAAACATATAAATTGAGAATCAAAATATATACATGTAAATCAAATTTGAGCAGGTTATTTTTCTAAAAAAGTTTTAAAACAAGATATGATAGTATTTTACCTTTTTTTTTATCTATTTACTATCGGAAAAACTAAAAATATTGTAATAAAAAATGTAATGTCTTCAATCCCTCATTAATCAATATTGTAGAAATGTCTGATATGTGCCTAAGAAGAGAATAAGCAAAGAAAAAATAATATTTTTGGGACACTTGTCTGACACGTGTCGTATGAGTATCTTACATGTGTCGGACAACGATCAAAGGAGTGTCAAAGTAAAGGAAAAATTGAGTTTTTTTCTGACACCGGTATGAACTATCCGACACATGTCGTATGAGTGTCATACAAGTTTGAACACTGCAACACGTCCAATCATAGAGGTGTCGTGCGCCCTATGATTGAAGTATCTTATGTTCGAATCGAGCAGGCCGCAAAGTAACAAAAAAAAGATATGGTATTAATTCTTCTTTTTCAACTATACTTTCTAATCGAATCACTGACCATATAATTAAGGAGACCAAACCTATTACCACTTGGACCAATGTTATTAAAGACTAAAAGAGTAATTAAAAAATACTCGTACTAATTAGTGGTTTAGTTAAGACAGATAAAAAACAGCAGAAGAGTCAAGAGACTCAAGAGTGTCTGCACTGCATGCACTAATACCACAGTGTATCTTCCACTCCCAATCTCATACACCAACGCCGCTCCCTAAATCTTCTCCTCATTCTCTGCTCTGTTTCCATTTGTCCCAATTTTCTAATCTCTCTTTCTTTCCACACCCAATTTTCCATTTCCATTATTTTCCTTTAATCCAAAATTCAGGTTAAAAAAAAACACCATTTTTCCATTATCTTCTTCCATGAATCTCAAACACCAAACTCATTCTCTGTTAAAAATCTCAACATTTTGTCTCCAACCCATTTCAGCAAAGCAACTAGTTTCTTCAAAGATCTGATTTTTATCATTCTTGAAGTGAAGTTTCTGCAAAAAAATTCTCTCACATTGTCTTCATCTGCAGAGTCACCACAACACAATGTTGAACAATTCATGGCCGTTTTGTGCTGTGTAAGCTATAAAGTTTCTCTCTTTTTCACTCATTGTTGCATTCTAGCTTCACTAGCTGTGTCCCTTTTTGATAGATTTTTATTGGGTTTTATTTAATTTTGATTTAACATATGAGATCTTGATGAGGGTTGCAAAAAATTTCCTTGCAATTCTCACATTGCCATTGTTACTTTCATTTCAATTTTCAATTGCTCAGGTTCCATTTGATGATGATATTTCATCAAGAGCCCTTGATTCGGTTCTTCAAGTTCACGCCTTTAAGGCGTTTTCTAGACCTAAAACTGGTGTACCTTATGATGCTCAATTGCCCAATAACCTAACTGGTGTTAAAGTTTCAGCATTGAGGCTTAGAAGTGGTAGTTTAAGAACAAGAGGTGTTCAATCCTACAAAGAATTTCAGATCCCAACTGGGGTTGTTGAACAGCCTTATGTAGAGAGGCTTGTTTTTGTTTATCATAATTTAGGAAATTGGTCTGAAAAATTTTACCCTTTACCTGGTTACACATATTTAGCACCTGTTTTAGGTTTATTGTCATATAGTGGTGTTGATTTGTCTGCTAATGAGTTACCTGAGTTGGATATAAGAGCTTCTGATAAACCGATTTTGATTAAGTTCAATGATGTGAAATCAGCACCATATGGTTCAGTTCCTAAGTGTGTGTATTTTGATCTACATGGTTCAGTGCAATTTGATATTTTACTACCTGATAATGTGTGTTCAACAGTGCAACAAGGGCACTTCTCGATTGTTGTCGAGTCTATTGCACCGACTCCGGCGCCTGCTGCTGTTGCTGCTACTATTGGTGAAAGTGGTAGGAAGAAAAAGTCTAAGGTTTGGATAATTGTTGGATCTTTGGTTGGTGGATGCATATTGTTGATTATATTGAGTTTATTGGTTGTTAGATTGATAAAGATCAAAAAAGGGATGAAGATACAGGAATTGGAATGGACTGCTGATAGTAATGAAACTTTGCAGATGACATCTATTGGAGGAACCAAAGCACCATTAGCAATTGGGACTAGAACAAGACCAATAATAGAAAATGATTACATTCCTTAGATTTTGAAATTGATTATTGTTGAATGAACTAATTTTTTCTTGCTTGTGTGACATGGCATTGTAATTTTTCTGTTCATAACGGATGAACTAAAATGCTTCCTGTGACTATTTCTAGAAATTTAGTTTACTTGGTTTCAATTGATATTATTATTTATTTGAATTGCATAGGATGTGCTTATATCATATAACCAACAAAGAGTTTTAATTATTATATGTAACCTAGTGGCCAATACATTTATCTCCTTTATCCCTGATCTGTTATGTCAACATGTTTCCTTGACTCTTTTCATTATTATATGTAACCTAGTGGCCAAAAATTTCACTCAAAGTGAAATAAGCGGGGTGTCCAGAGTTCGAACTCCGACCCCTGCATATGTAATGCAATGTCCCTATCAGTACCAACTAAGTTAAGCTCACGGGGACCCTCTTCCCATTATATTGATTTGGCTATTTGTGGACTTAAGAAATGGATCAAATTTCTCTGCACTCTGCTGCAGTCTCTGAAATAATCCATGTACTAAGTCTAATGTAATAGTATACTATAGTATACTAGTAATTTGTTTTTTCTAACTCACTGTTAGGTCTTTGGCTCCAGTATATGCTCAATGTATCTCCCCTGCTTAATTATTTTTAGGCTAACTATGAGATTCATTTTCGAGTCGGTAGTAGGACTTTCAATTTTCTTATACAGGATTGAGCTGTCTTTGAAATGAGCGACTCTAGAAATTGAACTCGAGAGAGTTATGTTGTCAACTCTTCGAACACATAAGTCATATTAACAGACATGTTACAACAATTGTTAGTTTGTCATTAAATACCTTTTTATATGCTCATGAGTGAGGTTATAATTCTGTACCTTTTAATTATTCTATTCTCTTCCTTTGACTTGAAAGTACAACATAAGCAACATAAAATCAAGGTTTAAATATAGGGCATGCTAACATGTGCCCTTAAGTATACTTTAAATAGTATTTATGTATTGAACAAATCAATTGTTGACTTCTAAAGATATGAATTGGATAACTTTTAATGGAAAATTACTAATCTATGCGCACATTTTGATTTTAGTCCCTGCAAGTTTTTTTGTTGAATTTTAGGCCTATCGTTTTTTTTAAAAATTGTTTTTGGTCTTTGACGTTAGTAAACGTTAAACAATTTTTTTTAAAGTAACTGAGTGCTACGTGGTTCATCATTTCACTCCATCAAATGCATGAAATGAATGAGTCACATGACATTCCGTTATTTTTAGCTCTTTTTTAAACGTTTTACTAATGTCACTATGTTAGAGACCAAAAACAAATTTTTTAAAACTACAGGGACTGAAGTCTAACAAAAAAACTTGTAAGGACCAAAACTAAAAGGCACTGTTTTAAAAACCGGATCGGTCATCGAACCGGCGAGGGCATTGGGTCACTGGTTCATTGGTCGAACCACTGGGTCATTGGTCGAACCGCACGACAAACCGGATTAAACCGATGGAATGAATCGGTCTCTATGATAAGACTATATAGTTATTAAATCGGTTGAATCGAATAACTCAGTCTTTAAAAAAGTATTAAAAATATGAAAATTTGAAAATTTCATAAAAAGAATGCCATAAATTCTATAAAACAATGTCACTAATAATAATAAATAAATTTTTATATAAAGAATGTCATATACAAATAAACTATGTTTATAAGTTTTAAAAGAATAAATAATACTAATTGTATATCTTACAAAAAAATTGTTTGTCAAATAGTTATGATGTTGGAAGGTTTTTAGTATTAATAAATTGCTTTTACCTTTTCAAAAACCAAAGAAAGAAAATATAATAGAGATATTTTTGTCAAAAAAAATTATTTATTTATCTCATTTGGAGAGTCAATAATATTTTGGAATACATGGTTCGGTGGTGTCAAAACTAGGAAAATACTAAAAAAATATATAAAATGTTACTTTTGAAAATGCAAGATTTTCTTAGGGAGGCATCTTTTTCATTCGGAAGGTGCCATGTATATATTGGATCTTTTGATAATATATTCATTCCCAAAGTCGGTTTTTATTATTACTTGTTGACTTAATTCTGTTACCTCTGTTAGATAATAAAATAATAGTTTATGTTATTGGGCCTGTTAGTTCAGAGTCCATTAGATTTTATTATATATTCTCTCCAGTAACCTTTTTGTAATGTTAAGTAAGCTATTGGTATTCTATTGAAACCCTAGCCGTCTTTCTCTTTTCCTATTTGTGTATCTCTAATTCTAACATGGTATCTAGAGCAAGGTTCGATCCACCATGAACCGTTCGTCGTTGCTTCCGCTGCTTGTGTTCTCAATAGTTTGAGAATATTGTGATTATTTTGGTTTAATTTCAAGTGTTGGTCTTTTGAATATGTTTGTTTTTATGTTGTCGTTGATTTGTTCTTTGAAGCTTGGTGTCTCTGAATCGGTGTGGTTGTGCTTTGATCTTGTGCCTATGTGCTTTGTTTCGTCGCCGTCGGTTTGCATCTCACACAATTGTTTCTCTCAAGATGAATTATTTGAATGTTACAACTCTGTGCACTTGTGGCCGCATATGATTTGGTGTTGGCATATGGAGATAGTGGAGAAAGTATTTCAAGTTCAATTTGTGTTGGGTTTTGACTTTGAGTTATATCGGTTGTTACTGTGTAACATGGATGAATATAAGATGGATTGCAATATGTACGGTACTGATTGAACACAAGGAAGCTTGTCTTTTTTGACAATTTTGGTTTCTAATTTGTCTGATTGATTGCATTGCATTTCTCCCTATTGCACTTCTTCTGATTGCATTGCACTTCTCCCCCTATTGCACTTCTTTTCTGATTGCATTGCACTTCTCCCTATTGCACTTCTTCTGATTGTATTGCACTTCTCCCCCTATTGCACTTCTCTTCTGATTGTATTGCACTTCTCTCCCTATTGCACTTCTTCTGATTGCATTGCACTTCTCCCCCTATTGCACTTCTCTTCTGATTGCATTGCACTTCTCCCTATTGCACTTCTTCTGTTTGATTGCATCTTTCTATATTGGCTGATTCTTCTGTTTGGTCAGATTTTGTTTGATTTAGTACGATTTGGATTGGTTGACTTTGGACCGGACTAGATTGGATGTTGGATATTTGATTTGTTTCTCCCTTCTTTGATGGTTTTTGTATTGACTGCGAATGGCTGCTCTCAGTTGATCATGATCTTAATTGGGTTGATTTATTGTCAGGGCCAATTTGTAACAAGCTTAAAGCTTAGTAAGCTTTAGCTTGAGGGTGATGTTAGAAGTTTATTTTATTTGGTAGTTTATTTTATTTTCGTATTTTGTTTGACAAACTCATAATGCTTGTAACAAGCTTAAAGCTTAGTAAGCTTTAGCTTGAGGGTGATGTTAGAAGTTTATTTTATTTGGTAGTTTATTTTATTTTCGTATTTTGTTTGACAAACTCATAATGCTTCTCGTTGATGCATCATGAGTTTGAGAGTAGGTGTTAGATAATAAAATAATAGTTTATGATATTGGGCCTGTTAGTTCAGAGTCCATTAGATTTTATTATATATTCTCTCCAGTAACCTTTTTGTAATGTTAAGTAAGCTATTGGTATTCTATTGAAACCCTAGCCGTCTTTCTCTTTTCCTATTTGTGTATCTCTAATTCTAACAACCTCTTTAAAATTTTCTGTGAAAGTTATGGATGTTCAAGTGAATGGTGCCTTGGTTTTTAAGCAACAAGTGTTACAATTGTATGTCTAAAAACAGAAGCATGCATATCATACTATCTCATGTGTACATGGATAGCAACCATTGTGCCGACTTGACCTTAATTTGCGTAGTCTCCATTGTTTGCATAGTCTTCATATTTGCATAGAGATTAGAGATAGTTTTGATAGGAACAAATTTTGGTAAACACTCAGGGTTGTACATAGCTAATGAAATTTTGGTCAAATTACCCTATTTTATTGTATTATTAAAAAAAATGGATGTTCAAGTGGAAGAAGAACTTTGAGTTTTTGTTTGTAAACATGTGATGACCTGAGCATGTTTTCTTTAAGAGTACCGTCGGTAATGATCCAAGTCAACTCGCGAAGTTCGATTTGATAGTTGACTTGTTGAACTTGATTTATGAACCAAATGAGCTGAACTTGAATTAAGAATTAAGTGAAGGTTCAAGAAACACAAGAAATGGGGGGGGGGGGGGGGGGGGGGGGGGGGGGGGGGGGGGGGGGGGGGGGGGGGGGGGGGGGGGGGGGGTTGAATAGATTTAGAAATCTTTTTGCAATACCCAAAACTTAACACGACTAATAAAACTCTGACTATAAACAACTTGACTCTTAACACAAACAGCAAAACTCTGAAAGAAGACATGCTATTAACAATAACACAAAGTGTAAAGAGTGAAAGAATAGAGGATGACACAGTTGATTTTTATACTGGTTCACCTATAATGAGGCTACTCCAGTCCACCCCACCTGAGTGAGTTTGTCTTGTACCTCACGGACTTAATCCAATAATCTAGAAAGATTACAACAACCAATAACACTGATTACTTGTCAATGACTCCTTTTGTGTTTATAGGGTACTTCTTATAAGCATATTACACAAATGATTTTTAAGCTCTTCTACTTAGTATTTTCTCCTAAGTATCTATACAGACGATTTAAAAAGAATGAAAGAATTTGTCTGTGCAAGTATGTACGTTAATGTGTATGTTCAATGTTGTGTGTTGTACTTGCTTCGATTTCTTTGATATTCTTTTATAGCTGTATTGAGGAAGTAGATCACCGTTGGAGTTTGAATTAGGAGCGTCGTCCTCTTCAATGATGATTGTCGTGATTTTAGCGTTGCCGTTGCAAAGCTTTCCATATTTGATTTCCTTGTCTGATGCTTCATAAAAGGAAATACTCCATTTGATATTGATGGCAAAGATCTTCTTCCAACGTCTCTTTTGATCATTGACTTTAAGTTGAAAATATCATAGAAGTGTAATTAAGTCATTGGTCGTTTCCTCTTGTCTGGGATTACTTGGATTTTTAACTGAACATCTCGCATAAAGTCTGAAATCCAACACTAGTGACATAACTCGAACTTCACTCAGTCACAGACTTCACCTAGTTCAGAGTCAGAGTCCCGCTTCGTTCAACGTCCTTTATGTGAGGCCTTTCAACATCTTCAGATACATCTTTCACTTATTTTCTGCATACTTAACAAACACGTTAGTGCATAAAACTGTTCTCTCCATATTTTGGTATCATCAAAACTCCCGAGTTAGATAGTTGCAGGACCAACCTTGTTCCAACATTAAGTTCGTTATATATATATATATATATATATAACTTTCCAAATCTTTTTCAAGCTCTATTTAAACTTATACGACTATAGTCAATACCTTGCACTTTAATTTTTTTAAACTTTCTCTTTAACAAAAAAATAACTTTGTACGCGTTTATTCATTGCACACTTGTGATGACTTTTATTTCTTTCGGTTTTTGTTTTTTTTATTTTATATTTTTATGCATATTTATGTCGGTTTGAACTTTGTATGCGTTTATCCATTTTACAGTTGGGATTACTTTTATTTTAGTTTGGTATTTGGTTTTTCTTTTTAAAAAAATAGTTTAAAAGGTTAAAGATCCAATTTTGAAATTTTGACCACAAAATTGACTTTAAAATCATGCGATTCACTTAACGAGTTGAACTTAACGAGCCGAACCGAGTTGTTCGTGAATTTAAAATGAGTCGAGTTTGAGCTAAAAAAATAGTTCGTAATAAACTCGAGTCGAGTTTTGAGCTGAACCAATTCTTAACGAGTTGAGTCGAGCTAATGAGAGTTCGACTCAACTAGACTCATTTCCAGCCCAACTCCGGAGTGTATTGAAAATCAATTTTGCACTTTGTTTATTCGTATTTTTTTTTTTGTACAATTTATTCATTCTTTTTTTTTTGTTTGCACCGCCAATATCCGGCCCACTAGACAACCTAATCTAGTTCGGAAGTCAATTCTGGTATCAAGTGGTTCCACCCCTTTTTGGTCGTACAGTGTTTTTCTTCTTATTTTATAAAATCCGTAATTTTAGTCCCTTTATTTTGTTTTGCGTAATTTTGGTCCCCATATTTTACAAAATGCCCAATTTTGGACCCCTTATTTTAAAAAAATTAGACATTTGGTCATCCTCTTCATTTAATTTAACCTTAAATTTTGATGATTTGACACATTCTTTAAATGACATGACACATGATACATGCTTATGTTTAAGACGAACACGATGAAGAAGAAGAAACACACTCTTAAATTTTTTTTTTTATTTTTTTTTTATTTTTTATTTTTGAAAACTTGGTATCCGGCCTTAGGACCGACTATTGCAGAAGAAACACGAAAGAAGAAGAAACACACTCTTAAATTTAATTTTAATTTCTTAGTTTATGTTTTTTTAATTATGTTTTAATTTAAGAAGTAATAAAACAAGATTTAAATTTTAAATAAAAAATTCACTACAAGAAAATAAACACTTTGCGACTGTCAATATTGTAATTTGCGACGGTTCTTAAATCGTTACAGATTTGTGTGTCGCAATAGAACTTTGCGACAGTTTTGAAAACCGTCGATACAACCGTTCAAAACCGTCACTATGTTTTTTCCCACGTGATACTAGATTTAATAGTAGAGGTTGCAATTTAAAACATTTTTTTATTCATTTTGATAGCTTATTAAATAATAGTTACAATATCCATACAAGAATAAGAAAATTAAAATGCACAAATATATAAATATAAATAACTTAATCTCATTTATATAATTCATTCAAATCAATACCGACAAAATTCATACATAAAAAATTTAATTAAATTACATGAAACACCAAAAGAAAAATCTAATGTAGTTCAATCATTCAAAAAACTAAAACCTAACCATAGTAGAGTGGCAAAACATACAAAACATTAAGTCAAAATAAGTTCACAAAATATCTCAATATTCCCAGTACGTGATGTTGCTTCATGATGCTTAATTAGTGCTAACTAAACTCTGAACACCTGCAGAACTAGATTGTAAGATTGTTGTGGATGATGTGAACAAGATGAGTATCAACCAATCGGAGTATGGTTCAATCATTCAAAATTGTCGAACCTTACTTCATCACTATAATGACTTCATAGTCGTTTTTACTAGGCGTCAAGCAAACGGTAGCGCTCATGCACTCGCACGAGCAGCTTTATCCCATGCTTATCGCAGTACTTTTAATGTAATCCCTCATTGTATTGCTACTATTATTATGAATGAAATGACATAAGTTTTCTTTGCGTCAAAAAAAAAAACTCTGAACACCTGCCATCTCTTGACTCTTCTAACTCAGTTACCTGAAGAAACATAAGTACATATTAGGATACTTAAAAAAATGGAATTAGATTAACTTAGTCCATGGCATAATTCCACAATTTATTACAGAACAAGTAAATGAACTTATAACAAAACATAACGAAATCTATTTTCTAAGTACATCAAATAAATGAACTTATAACAGAACAAGTTTTTATTTTTTGAAAAGTAAAGAAACAATTTATTAATGAAAGATGAAATAGAGACATAAGGTATACAAAAGAGTCACAATAGAAAACTCCAAAACTGACAAACACAAATTATTACAATGCCAAAGTGCCTCAATTATTAACAACCCTAAGCTTTACTGAATGAATCAAACAACATCCCACAACCTGTGTCACAACAGCAATCTCTAAGCTAGAATTTAATATCACATTCCTCAAAAAATCCCCTACAAAAAATCCCCTACAAAAAATCCCCTAAAAAAATACCTAAGTTAAGTTGGAAAGCTCTTGAGCCGCCGTCATTCACTTTGTTGCGATTCCGATAACGGGAGGCGCGACGCTGCTGACTTGGAGGTTGGGACATCATCTTTAAGTGGTCGTGCTTTGTAGGTTTACATTTCTATTCTCTTATGAAGTGTAGATCTATTATCCTTGTTATCTGTGTTGTAAAGCTCACCATGAGCTAAATCTCTCGATGTTGGAATTATGTGAAGTCTAATGAAAGTTTAATGTTATTCATGTGATGTGTTGTGTGTTGTTATGTTATTTTGGTTCATTTGCTATTTTGTTATATATTTGATTCTGAGATTGATCAACTTAGGATTAGATACAAGTTTATTATTATGAGACATCTAATAGTAAATAGACTTAATGAACCAATATGGTTAAGTAGAGGATGAACACATACTTCTTACTCTAGGACTTAGACATAAGCCTTGGGGTCATAGTGATTAAAACAAGCAAGGATTTCTGAACTAAAATGAACTAAGCGTGACCTAGACATATGATCCACCTTATCCCTCATTTTATTATCTAACGTTGTAGACATACACCGCAAGGCAAGCTTGGTCATAGTATCCATGACATCACTTATCACACACAAACATTGAACCGTAGTTAGACTGTTCATTGATTCCAACAACTTTCCAACTATGGTTACTCAAACCTATTTTCATTATTGTCATTTATATTTTCTTGTTATAAAAACCCCAAAAATGATGTTTTGTTACCTTTATACTCATAAGTTAAGAATTGGCTGAATAAGAATTGAAACGAAGTTCCATTCGCAATTTCTGTGGGAACAATACTCTATCTTATTACTTTTCTGCAATTGACTGTGTATACTTGCACACGTTAAAAGCAACGAACAGGAGGAAGAAGATTGTATCATGATATGGGAATTGGGCGGTCTGAAAATTACGATTTAAAGAATGCAAGTGATGCTAAGGAGATGGAGGGAGAAGAAATGAAGGATTATGAAGGAATGAAGGTGGAATATATAGAATACTTTTTTAATGCAGCAAGTTTTTTATTATAATTGTTGACCAAGCACAAGATGGCTAGGAAAACAAAGTAACAGTACATTCAAAAGATCTTTATAAGGTTTTATGACACGCTCGCAAGTGTACGTGTATGTCATCGTATTAGAAAGAGTATCAAATTCATAGGAACTTGTGAGATAAGAGGTATATGACACGATAATTGTAAAATCAATAAGAAAGTAAGTAGAAATATGATGATGAATGTTTGATTTGAATTTAGTTTGGTTTTGCAATGATAAGAAAATAACGATAAACAAACAATATATCTAAACATTTTAGAATCGCAATTTGTCACATTGATTTCGGTTATGTTATCCTCTACTTACTCTAAAGACATACAGTATGTTTACAGACGAGGTACTAATTTATATACACGTACTCTCTCGAGTCAATTAACGGAATATTCAGCGTAGACGTCCTAACCCAACTTTATCCCCTATTTTCATGTAGGGATGTCAATATGATATGTAAATGTGTATTTCCGTGAAGATTGCCCCGTATGGAACCCGAAGACGGGAAATTTTTTCCCGCGGGAATGGTGAAGGAGGAAAAAGTCCCCCCAAAGGAAGTTTGGGGATGAGGATGAGATTTTTCTCCCACTCCGCGTAGACTCGTTCCCAAAAACTTTATTAAAATAACATTTATATGTGTATATTTAAGTATTTTATATGTTATATTTATTTATATTTTTACACAATATGTGCATAAATTTATTTTTATGTGATGTTTATTATTGTTACAACTCACAAGACTCACAATAATGTCTTAATTTTTTATTGGGTAAATAGGGCTTTACCCCCCCTGCAAAATAGGAGAATTTTGCATTACCCCCCTATAAAATAAAAAGTTGTGATTCCCCCTCGTAATATTAAGATTCTTTGTTTTACCCCCCTGAATTGACAACATGAATTTGGAATCTTAATTTTGCTGACATGGCAACCATACGTGGCTTTTTTTTTACACATGGTTTTTTTTTTACTGTTTTTATTTATTTATTTTTTATTTTGCCACATATTAAGCTATGTCATTTAAAAAAAAATAAAAAACAAAAAAGGGGAAAAACAAATAGCAAGAAACATCAACAATCTCCACCACTCTCATGGGAAGAACAAACAACAACAACAAACTTCATCTTCAATCTTAAATTTCATCTCATCAATTCAATCTCAAACCCATAAATCCAAAACCATAAAAAACTCATAAGTTTCTCAAAACATAAAATCTCACGGTTCATTCTCCACCACCAGCCACCACCACCGTCGTCGTCCATCTCTCTTTCCCACCAATTGCATCTCTCTTCCTTGTAGCATCACTCTCAATTTTGTTGTTTGTTGATTTTCCAAAAAATTAAAATTAAATCAGGATTAATGATGTTTGGAGAACATGTGTTGTTGTTATTTTTCTTGAACTTGTAATTGCTAACCCAACCTATATCCTTCACCAAGATCAAAGAAATGAACACGTGAGAGGTAGAGACCAGGAAGGAGAGGGATGAAGGAGTTGATTATGTTAGGGTTGTTGTTGGTGGTGGTGGTTATGGAGGAGGTGGAGGAAGAGTTTGAATTGGAGGAATTGTGGAGATGATGATTTTTTTTTTTTCGATTTAGGGATTTGAGATGAAAATTGCTTCCTGAGATTTGATATGAAGGTTGTTTTTTGGAAAAAAAAAATTGTGGGATTTGAGATGAAGATTTTTTTATTTTTTATTTTATTTTAAATAACAATGATTTGGAATAATTATAATAATAAAAAAATTAAAAATTCAAAGAAAATCCACATATGCATGCCACATCATAAAAAAAAAGATTTCATGTCTAGTTGGCGAATTAGGGGGGTAATTGAATGAATCTTTATATTACAGGGGGTAATCACAAAATTTTTTTTTGCAGGGGGTAATGCAAAATTCACCCATTTTGCAGGGGGGTAAAACCCTATTTACCCTTTATTAAATTGATAATGGTGAGGAAAGTGCATGCAAAACACGTTAACACTCAAATATTCAAGTTAGTATATGATCAAGAGAAGTGAAAGAGAAAAATGATTGAATCGTGTACCCTTTTCTTTAATTAAAAGGGGGATGATTATAACCGTTTGTGACAATTATATACGATTATATGGTATGATGGGAGACGTTGAGATTTAACTAACAGTCCCACCCCACCCGTAACCCACCCCCGTTTCTTTTACTATAACTTCTCACATTTGTTCATCTCGTACAAATTTGTGGTATTACTTCCCACCAGGTACAAATGTGTTCATGTCACCTCCTTCTTTCTCATACAAGTAAATTTTATGTTAGTTAAGTGTAGTTTAGATTTATGTTTAAAAACTGCAGGTAAGGGAAACGTATTTTTTGATTTTCTTTTTCAAGCGAAATTTCGGAAAATATTTTCTGGTGTATCGGATTAGTGAAATGTTAATTCAACACAAAATACTGACAAAAATGTGACAAAAATACGGTTTCAGAATTTTTAAATATTTTTTTGGCCTCAATTTACGTGCAACATGTGTAAATAAGAACACATTCATCTTTTGTCTATACTTTTTTGTGTCTATATAACAGCTCTCATCGGATTATGCTTTATGTTCAAGAACCTACAACCTACTAATGCAAATAATCATGCCTCAAACAGTGAAGAAAGCCTTTGTCAATCCTCTAATGTTGATTTAAGTCCACCACTCCAAGGAAAAATGCAAGCTTCTTTGAGAAATATTATATATGATTCATTTTTTATGTAGTACCACTAGCTTGTAGTCGTTCTCATATTTTTAGGGATGTACATGGTTCGGTTTTCTAACTGAACTGAACTAAACTGTTTGTCTTTCGAACTGAACCAAACCGAACTGTTAAAGTTGTTCTGTTTTATGGTTTTAAACCAAACCATAACTAATTTTTCACTAAAAATAACTGAACCATTAAACCAAACCGAACCGAACCAAACCAAACTGATAATCATGAACCGAACCAAACTGTTTCAGTTCAGTTTTAAAACTGTTTGTTATGGTTCAGTTTTTTTTGTTTGGTTCGGTCTAGTTTGGTAGTTCGGTTTGGTTTTTTGGTTTTTTTGCCCACCCCTACATATTTTGGGTTCAGTATTACTATTTCTTATACTTGGTTCCATTTGTGATATAATTTTGTCAATATGAAAAATTAAAATTGTTTGATTATATAAGTAGTTTATTATAAACCACCTTTAAAATTTTATAATAATACACAAAAACTTATTTATTTACATAAGTTGTTTCTCATAAGTTAAAAAATAAGTCTAAAAATAGGAAATTAATTGAGTAATGCACTATTAAAGAACTAAATAAGGGGGTGAGATGGGGTAGCTCAACCAATTGAGCTAAGGGTTAAGGAGCAGGAGGTCCAAGATTCAAGTCCTAGCAAATGAGAAAAGAATTTTTTTTCTACCCTTACATTTAACTTTTTACCCCAACAAATTTTAAAATATTCTCATTATACCCTTATATTAAAGTGTGCTGGTATGTTAAAAGTGTGTTGATATGTTAATTAAAGTGTGCTGATATGTTAAAAGTGTGCTGATATGTTAAAACTGCATCAAAAGTGTGATGGTATGTTAAAAATGTGCTGGTATTATCCAAATACAGATTCATCACCGTTAGAGCATCATCAAGATTACATAAAAGAATTAATTACACGGCATGTTTAGGGTTTTAAAAAATAGGTCGGCGCCCACGATCTAGACTCCAACATCATGGTTTTGTATGTCTCGGTGGCCATGATTGAAATCGGACCAGGTTTGAGTGCAGTCAAGGATTTCTGACTGCACTGCATTTAGGCACATCGGAGCCGTTCAATAATAGATCGGACGGTCAGATTTAAAAATCAATTTTATATTTAAAAAACTAACTAATATCTGAACTTAAACTCTTAACCGTCTGATCAAAATCGAACGGTTTGTATGTACTGACTGCGTGCATTTTGACTGCACTGGATCTGTTTCCATTGAAATCACATCGATTTACATTGCATCAGCAACGTTTAATTGTGATTCTCTCGACAATATCTAGGATTATGACGTGACCACAGTCGTCACCACAACTGCAATAAAACCTTAGCCCTACATATTGTTGTCTATTCTACGAAATGTATGCATCATGAGCAATAATGCTTCGTCTAGGATCTAATAAAAAACAACTTTAGAGAATAAACAACAAAATTGATATACATGATAAACAAGCCATAACATTAATGTATCTTCTCAATCATTCGAACATAGAAGAACTCACCAATGAATTCACAAGGAACACAGGACAGGAGAATCTAAAAGTGTAGTAGGACTAAGACCAGGCGGTATAGTCAAATAAGGAGACTGAATCTCAGAATTGAGTGAAAGTTCAGTAGATCTAATGCTTTCTGTATTCAGTCTTGGAGCATTAAATCTGGTTCTAGCAATTCTTTCAACAAGACCACCCCGCGAGCTCGATTTTGTCATTCCTATTTGTAACTAAGAAAACACAGAAGTTTTTTAAGGATTGATTATGAACCAAAACACATGTGACCAAAACTGTAATATATAGTAACAGAAATCCAATGAAAATGGAAAACAAGTTATGTTGAAGACAGCATCAGCAAAAATAAGGTTGACTATAACGCTAACAAAACACATGATAAGAGTGGCTATGTTACTTTTCGATCGGTCTCTTCCCTGATAGAAGTTCTAACAGTATGACACCGTAACTATAAACATCGCCTTTTGCTGTGCATCGAAAACTTTGATAGTATTCAGGTGGTACATAACCTGGTGTACCTGCAAGTGTGCTAACTGTGAGATGAGTGTCATGAGCATTAACCAATCTCACCATACCGAAACCCGAAACTCTAGCCTCAAAATTTTCGTCGAGAAGAATATTGCTTGACTTCATATCTCTATGGATAATATGAGGTATGCAACTATGATGAAGAAATGCAAGACCTCTTGCTGATCCTAGTGCTATCTTCTTTCTTGTTTCCCAAGCAAGCTTTGAACTTTTGTTACTCTCATGTAGAACAGTTTCTAAACTTTTGACTCTTAAATAAACCGCGTCTCATCTTCTCACCCTTCCATCATCTTCCACCGTTTCCCTTCCATCACTGTCACTCACTCCAGCACTCAAAGCTTAGCGACAACCGGATGCCTATTCATAAAAAGAAATGTAGTCAACGTCGAATCCAAACTCCGTCAAATTACTGAAACCTCTGTTACCAAAGTCCTCATTATCGATATGTTTTGCACTTCTGCCATGGAAATAGCTTCCACCATGCTAATTCCTGTTTACTATTTCTTCACTACTGGAGCTCTGTATTCCTAATTTCCAAAAATTCACCGCGAAACAACGGTGTCATTAAAAGAAATGGTGGGAGTTGAGATTCTGATGCCAGGAAATTCAGCATTGAAAGCAGAGTTGATGCCGAAACCGGTTCAAACATGGAATGAAATTAAACACCACTAACTAATTTCATTAGGTCCTTGGTTGTTTCACTTTTGTCCTTGTCTACTTTTTGTTCAAAACTACTGGAATTATGTTGTGACAACGTGAAAAAAGCATGTTTTACTTTGGAAACCATTGTTTTGAAAATATTGATTTGTTGTCCATGAACTATATTGTGATTTTGCACTAGTTATTCATATAATAAGTCATTTCATTTGGTTTCAGGAACATATATTTAAATAGCGACAGTACAGAACAATATAGTAATATGAATAACTATGAAATAAAAATATCATATCATAAAAGACTCATTTCAAATAAGAAAAACAGAATAAAACTATGGCAATTTACATTTGATTGTTCAATATTCGATTTTACATTTTACTGAGATGTAACTTCTAATCCGAAAATCATTCCAGCATGATTTGTAGCTTCGTTGTTTCTGAAATATATGGGTATCATCTTTTGAAAAGTCTGCCACGTTAGCAGACTATCAGACGCGGCTTGGTGGGATTTTCCAGCGATTCGGCCAACCTTAAGAGTACTAGCAACACATTCGAGACCTCCATATAGTCCATTGCAATAACGGATCATATGTTTCATATCATATACACTCCTTCCAAATAGGAATCTCAACACACGCGAAAAACCTTCCAAGCTATCCGGAAGATTACTCCGTGTTAGTATCTTCACAAGATATGCAAAATCGTAGGTGCCGTGAAATGTCACCCACGTCACTCTTTCATTGCAGACAAGCCCAGACCTGAGCATCAACTCAGAAAAGTGGAACCAACTCACACCGTGAATGACGTTGTAGTTGAAATCAATACCTTGACGTCGGAGAAGATCAATGGAATCTTTGTTGTGGGGGTCGCGCTTGACGTCAAAATCACGAAAATTAAAGCTCATAAGGTTGAAGGTGACGGCGATCGACTTTAGATGGATAAATGACGCCGGGGAATTCTGTATCCATCGAAACAAACCGATACCTATCGACAACATGATGTATGAGATCAAACTCAGCTTCTATATTATATGCCCAAACACGACGGATTACGACCGGTTTCGAATCTTTCTTCAATGTCGTCATCTGAAATTTCTTGATGATCAAAGTGTGATCTTAATAAAACTCTGAATGAAAAAGAAATAAGCAAGAGAGAACGTTTGTTTAATGTTTGAATTCGAAAGAAACTGCATACATGACTAAGGTAAACCTCTCGCTATATATACTAAGATAAGATTTAGTTTAGCATTTATGATAAAAAAAAGATTTGATTGTATTCAGTAAGAAAAGATTTGGTTAATCTTCAGAAGAAAAAAAAGATTTAATATTTTACTACTACTACCGAATCTTAAATAAAAAGATTTAATATCTTTTTTTTACTTGTTGATAAAGTAATATCTCATTTTTTTTTATTACAAGTATTATCTCATTTATTAGTACCAAAAATTTTTTATCTCATTTATTTTTATTTTTTGATAAGATTATCTCATTAATTGTACGATTTTCTCAAATGAAATTGATTGAATTACTGCTATTAATTCATCTTTGTACCATAGATTTCTTAATTTTTTTTTTATGAAAGTGAATTTTTGAAAAAAGAATTGAATTTTTAAATGATTTAATAAAAAAAACAGAAAAACTGTATTTTAAAAAAAGTCAACGTCGGAGCTCTGAAATTGGACAAAAATCCTAAAATCGGCCGAAAACCCTAAAATCGACTCTAAACCCGACTGGAACCCAAACATCAGTAGAAAAATCTAAAATCGACTCTAAACCCAAAAATTTGGCCAAATATCTAAAATCGGCCAAAAACCCTAAAAACGACTATATACCCTAAAATCGGGCGGAAAAAGCTAAAATCGGCCGAAAACCCAAAAATCGGCGGGAAAAACTTAAAATCGGCCAAAAACCATTAAATCAACTATATACCATAAAATCGGCCGAAAACCCAAAAAATCTGTCGAAAAACCTAAACTCGACCCTAAACCCAAAAAATTGGCCGAAAAATCTGCCAAAAACCCTAAAAACGACTTAACACCCTAAAATCAGTTGTAAACCAAAAAAATCGGCCGGTAAAACCTAAAATCGGCTGAAAAACCTAAAATCGACCAAAAACCCTAAAAAAGACTATACACCATAAAATCGGACGAAAACCGAAATAATCGGCTGGGAAAACCTAAAATCGGCTGAAAACCCAAAAAATCGGCCGAAAAACCTAAAATCAGCCAAAAACCCTAAAATCAACTATAAACAATAAAATCATCCAAAAACCTAAAAAATCAGCCGAAAAACCTAAAAGCGGACAAAAACCATAAAATCGACTATAAACCAAAAAATCGACTGAAAACCCAAAAATTGATTATATGGTTTCCTGTCAATTTTAGGGTTTTTCGGCCGATTTTTTGTCAACGTCGGAGCTCTGAAATTGGTAAAAAATCCTAAAATCGGCCGAAAACCCTAAAATCGACTCTAAACCCGACTAGAACCCAAACATCAGTAGAAAAATCTAAAATCGACCCTAAACCCAAAAATTTGGCCAAATATCTAAAATCGGCCAAAATCCTTAAAAACGACTATACAACCTAAAATCGGCCGGAAAAACCTAAAATCGGCCGAAAACCCTAAAATCGACAAAAAACCCTAAAATCATTTATAAACAATAAAATTGGCCGAAAACCCAAAAAATTAGCCAAAAACCATAAAATTGACTATAACAAAAAAAATCGGCCGAAAACCCAAAAATTGGCCGGAAAAACCTAAAATCTGCCAAAAACCATAAAATCAACTATATACCATAAAATCGGTCGAAAACCCAAAAAATCTGTCGAAAAACCTAAACTCGACCCTAAACCCAAAAAATTGGCCGAAAAATCTGCTAAAAACCCTAAAAACGACCTAACACCCTAAAATCGGCTGAAAACCGAAAAACTCGTTCGGAAAATCCTAAAATCGGCCGAAAAACCTAATATCGACCAAAAACCCTAAAAAAGACTATACACCATAAAATCGGCCGAAAACCGAAATAATCAGCCGGAAAAACCTAAAATCGGCCGAAAACCCAAAAAATTGACCGAAAAACCAAAAATCGGCCAAAAACCCTAAAATCGACTATAAACCATAAAATCATCCAAAAACCTAAAAAATCGGCCGAAAAACCTAAAAGCGGATAAAAACCATAAAATCGACTATAAATCAAAAAATCGCTCGAAAATCCTAAAATTGATTAAAGGGTTTCCTGGCCAATTTTAGGGTTTTTGGCCGATTTTATGTTTTTCGGCCGATTTTTTGGGTTTAGGGTCGATTTTATTAAGATAAATAAAATTAAACGAATGAAATTCAATTACATTACTAAAAAAAAGAATTTTACGATTGAAGGAATTTAACCACTTTATCTAAATAATAAAATTTAAAAAAATCAAGGGAATTCAAAGAGATAGATAGAACTAAAAGAGAGTAAATTCGATTTTAATGAAGTGGCAATACAATGCTTAAATAAAGTTGGCACATACTCGTAATAAGATAACTATATCAACTATACAAATACAACTGGTAACTAACTTATGGAATACACATAAAATATCTCTTTTTTTTTTTTGTTTACAATGAGCTGGGGATCGAACCCAGAACCTATAACATACTACCCAAATAAGATATTTGAAAAGTTAACAAAACCAACTTAATTTAAAAAACACGGAGCTTTTGGCTATAGATGTTGTTCGAATCTCGTAGATAGACATATTACATATTTTTCCCTCAATATTTTTCTTAAAATAAAAAGTATAGTGTTTTTTTTTTTTTTTGACAAATAAAAAAAAGTATAGTGTTGAAAACACAATATATATATATATATAAAAGTAACTTTAAAAAAAAAAAACTTTATTGTAGTTCCCGCTTTTTATTTTTATTTTAGACAGCATTTCCTGCTACCGCTAAAGTTGATTACCCTATCTAAGAAAACCTCAATAGTAAAAAAAACAAAAAAGCACAATCACCAAAATAGGAACGGTTTCCATGTTATGTTAACTCGTACTTACACATAGTAACCACGCTAAACCCAACACGTTGCCCCAGCGCCACCGCTACCACCGCGCCGACCAACTCTTCAGCCACCGTTACCACCGCGCCGACCAACTCGATTACGTCAGAATTCAGGTACGTTAATGGCTTTTCACTCTTTAATTTGTACTGTTTTCTGTGATCTCTGCATTAAAGTCAGAATCCAATTCCAAACCCACTATTCCCGTTACCGCAAACATTGACTATTTTTGCTATCTAATTCTCGTTGTAACCCACTTTTGCATTAGCTGTTCAAGTAAAATCAGGACAACCTGTAAGAACTTAGAAATGATAGATATCATATTTGTTTGTTTCAATTATTTGTTTCACTAATTTCAATTGTTTAATAGGTGAAGTCATAAGGTGTTTGTGAAAATGCCTCAATGAGATAGATAGATATAACTGTATCTATTTTTGTTAGAGTTAGAATGATGGGACTTTTGTTAAATATAGTTGTTATAGCTTTCATGTTTAAACCTTCATCCTACAACTTTATGGTTCTTAATTTCTTGCACCGTCTAAAACTAGAAGAATCTGATTTTTCTACTCTATTGATATAGTGCATAATGGATTGATAATATTATTATTATTGATAATTTTGATATACTTGCAGTTTTTTTTTTTTTTTGACTAATTGCAGTTGTTATAAGCATATGAATATTTTATATGCTAGTTCTAAAGATGACTATTTTTATAAGTTATTGATGTTATTTACAATTTAAAAGAGTATTATTCGTTTTAAATTTTTTATATTTCTTTTATTAACGGGTCTAGTTTTAATATTCATAGTCGGGCCTCCGGATTTTCGGGGCTGGCCATGGTGATAACTTGCTGATCGGGTATGTTTTTGTCTTAGAAAGTATGTACATTTCTAGCTAGCCAAGCAGAAGAGCTCGGAGAATCAGACGATGCAAGTGACTTTGATACTGATGATGATTACGAAGATGAATCTTCTATATATGAGGATGATTATGTAGAGAATGTAGACTCTGACTCAGAATAAAAAGATTTTTTTAGTACTATTGCTTATGTAATATATTTTGCTTGATTTCTATTTTTTTATCTAATTACATAATTGAATTTTATCATAGAATCAAAGGGAGAAGGGTCGAAATCTTCCGGAGAGGAACTATGTCATTTGCATATCTTGCATCATTTTTACCTAATTTGGAAGAGAAGTAGAAGGATTTGAAAAACAAGGAAAGTAAAATCTTCCTTAACAAACTCCCACTTATTTATATAATTTGGAGGAAAAATCAACGCACAAGAATTAAACAGAAATCAAACCTCGAATCCAACGACCTAGATGATAACTTCGGAATTTTTTGTTTTAAACAGCATATATTAAATAGGTAAATATACAAAAATGTACCAAAAAAAAAACACACAAAAAAAATAGAGTTTGGCAAAGGAAAGGTTCGAATTGGGGACCTCTGTCAAGCATCATCAAACATAAATGAACACAAACCACTGGACTATGAACTTATTCATTTTGTTTCCTGCATTTAATTACTATTATTATATGGTAAATTTCTGTAACCAACTAATGCATTATATTTAAATTTTTAATCATTTAATTATGTGCATTAAAATTAATTGGTAATTGTTTAGTTTATGCAATTGAATATTCTTAACTAAATTTAATTTGATTAGAGAGTAGCTGCACCCTATCTTTAATTAAGTAAAATTATTATTTATTTATTTTTTACAAAAGTAAAATTATATATTGAAAGTTTAAATTTATGTTAGTGACATTGGTGGTAATTAATAACATTAAGACAAAAAGATCAAATGGTTAAAACTGGTTAATAAAATTCAAAATCTCAAATTAAAATCGGTAGTTTTAGGTAAAGTTGATGACCCTTTCATTAAAAGTTTAAAACTAGGTTTTCGATGAGATTTCAAACAATCTGTCTATCCATTCAGAGTCCGATCATCAAAATTCTTTTTCTTGTTCCTTTGTCTTTCCAATTAGGTGATATTGAACGGTCGGATTGATTAAATTCAAAATCTCCATTCAAAATCGATAGTTTTAGGTAAACTTCATGACCATTTCATTAAAACTAGGTTTCCGATAAGACTGTTATAACAATCTGTCTATCCATTCGAAGTCTGATCATCAAAATTCTTTTTCTCGTTCATTTTTCACACCAATTATGTGATATTGAATGGTCGGATTGATTAAATTCAAAATCTCCACTCAAAATCGATAGTTTTAGGTAAACTTCATGAACCTTCATTAAAACTAGGTTTTCGATGAGACTGCTATAACAATTTGTCTATCCATTCAGAGTACGATCATCAAATTCCTTTTCTCGTTCATTTTTCACACCATTTATGTGATATTGAACGGTCGGATTGATTAAATTCAAAATCTCCAATAAAAATCGATAGTTTTAGGTAAACTTCATGAACCTTCATTAAAACTAGGTTTTCGATGAGACTGATATAACAATCCGTGTATCCATTCAGAGTCCGATCATCAAAATTCTTTTTATCATTCGTTTGTCTTTCCAATTAGGTGATATTGAACGGTCGGATTGATTAAATTCAAAATCTCCACTCAAAATCGATAGTTTTAGGTAAACTTCATGCTCCTTTCATTAAAACTAGGTTTTCGATGAGACTGCTATAATTTGTCTATCCATTCGGAGTCCGATCATCAAAATTATTTTTTCTCATTCATTTTTCACATCATTTATATGATATTGAACGGTCAGATTGATTAAATTCAAAATTTTCAGTCAAAATCGATAGTTTTATTCAAACTTCACGACACTTTCATCAAAACTAGGTTTCTGATGTGACTACTATTACAATCTATCCAAAGAAAAGAGTCTAAGAACAAAATTCTCTTCAAATATGAGAATAGATTCATATATAATTTGTTTAAACCCTCGTGCATTCTCACGGGTCACTGACTTTTATTAGATATATTCGTCTTATTTTTTCTATCATTTTTTATTGACTATTTTGTTATTTTTTTTTGGGATAGAATTGACTATTTTATTCTCATTTCTATATTCCTACCTATGACGTATTTTATTCTTATTTTTAAGCATATAATAATTCATTTCTCTTATAAAAAAAAAAATTATTGTATTTATCTTTTTTTTTTAGTGTGATTGTTGAGTTGATCATAATCATCTCTTTTAATTTGTTGCTATTTTTATGCATATATATTGTTCTATTTTGTTGTTTTATTCCTATTTTGAAGCATATCATCTTTTTTTTATCTTATATTCTTTATATATATATAAATGTGACTGGAGGGAGTAATATTTAGGCTTAATTGCACATTTGGTCCCTTATCTTTTAAAAGTTTCAAATGTTCTCTTATCTTTTATTTCGTGTAATACGTTAGTCCCTCCCGTCAATTTTTTGACTAACGTTGTTAGATGTAGACACGTGGCAAACGTTGATACACTTGGACAGACACGTGGATTTTTTGTCATATCATTTGCCACATCATTTCCTTTTAATTTTTAAATTTAAAATAAAACAAAAACAAAACTGATTTTTTTATTTAAATTTTGTTGTTTTTTGTTTTTAATTTTGTTGGGATTAAATTGAATCTTTTAATCTATATCTATACTATATATAAAGAAGATACATGAGTTTTGATGTGGACTTTTTATAATAACAACAATACCCTTGATTTTTCTTAGTAGCAATAAAAATCTTTTATTAACAAACTCACCATAACATAAAACACATCTTATTTTTTTTAGCAGCAAAATTTTTTTATTCACAAACTCAACATAACATAAGACATTTTTTTAATTGTACATAAGTTAGACACAGGCAGGCGCGGAACGCGCTTGCCTGGCCCGTTAGTATAAAGAGAATATATGAGTTTTGGTGTGGACTTTTCATAATACCAACAATACCCTTGATTTTTTTAGTATCAACAAAAATCTTTTATTAACAAACTCACCATTACCTCCTCAAGAAATTAGTTCCACAGCTTTAAACCAGCTACAGGAGTACCAAACTCATGGCTTTGAGCAGCAAATCGAAGATCCTCGAGTGAGAACGAACGCTTGCAACAACGACATCAGCTGGAGTCCACCGCTTAGGGGCATCCTGAAGATCAATGTGGATGCTCACCTAAGCAGTGATGGCCATTGGTCGACGGGGCTGGTTCTAAGACGGTCGAATGGAAGCACCGTCGGGGTTGCAACTAGATTTCACAAAGGGACAGCGGACATTGTTACTGGTGAAGCTATGGGTTTAATGGATGCTATAGAGTGGATCGAAAAGATGGGGAGCAGAGTGTGATCTTTGAATTAGACTCGCAAGTTATTGTTAAAGCTGTTAAGGGACAAGATGATATTTGCAAGAGCTGGGGAAGAGTAGTGCGGCGCTGCATGCATTTCCTAAAGGAAAACCCTAGATTAGACATTAGATGGGTTCAAAGAAAGGCAAACCAAGCTGCTCATGAAATGGCTAAATGGGCCAAAATTGAGCCCTATAAGAAATGGACCACTAACATCCCCTATTGTGTTTGGCTTGTTATCCAAAAATATAAAGGCAGTGTAATTTCTATTCAAGTTGAATAAAATTGCTTTTTTTTCCCCCTCAAAAAAATAAAATAATAAGGCTCACATTTTTTTTTAGCAGCATAAAATAATAAGATTGGTAAGGTTTTTATGTGGCCTATTCTTTTAGTGTGCTAAAGGGACAAACACAATTAAATAATGATTCTTAATGCTTATAAAAAAAATAAATAATGATTCTTAATTTTAGAATGAATTGTTTACAACTTCTTAAGCGCTGAAATCTTTTTATCAGTGTGACGAGAGGACGAGCTTTCTAAATTATAAAGTGATCAAATCTCGTGTTACATTGCAAAGGGGAGAAACATGGCTGAATCAGTGAAGTTTATTTATGTTATGATTATTTTTCTTTCCATATTTCTTGTCGCAAATGCGAACAAATGGGCTGAATTTTTGCGTAAGTCTTTCTTTTATTCTTTTAAAATTTCTTTCTTTTCATCATACTTAATATTTTATCTCATTTTATTCTCTTTTTTCATGACAGATATTTATAGATGTTTTACTGCTGTCGATTGTCCACTAGATATATGTATCGCTGGTAAGATACCGGACTGTAAGTTCAACCTTTGTAAATGTGTTACAGCGCCGGTGGTGGAACCAGAAGTTTAGTGTTAAATCCCATGAGTACACAAATTAATAATACTCTTGTTATTTAGTTATATTTTGTTGGCACCCAATAATTTGATTTATTTTCTTCTTTTTATTTATTTCAAGAACCTTGCATTTCGCCATATTATTTAACCTTGCATTTATTAATATGATTTTAATCGAATTCATAACAATTGACGTCTACCGTGGGCCAATCGTAACAATTTTGAAGTGAGCACCATGAGATATAGAGGACTTTCCGGAGACAATTTTGAATTGTGGAAAGTTAAGATAAAAGCAATTTTAATGTTCGAGATGATAGATAAAACATGGAGTGTTGTTATCCGGTGCCTCAGAGATAAAGAAGGTCAGCATGGAGAGACGGTAGTAATAATACTCGACATCACCCTAGAGTGTTCTTTACAAAATCAATTATTCTCATCGCAGACCCAAACATATACATAGAGTATCTTAATTAAGTTTCGGCAAAAAAAATATTTGTATAAAAGCGAAAATTAATATTGTACACATGAATAAATATAATGTTAACGAATACAGATAGTACGGTACAGAAAAACACAGCACAATGTTTAATGTATTGACCAAACTTTATCTTGTATAACATTGAATGGATAAAAAGTTATTTTGATATTTTAAACAAATTGTGCATGAGACAAATGTAATTTAGTGGGAGACTAAAATTCCAGTTTTTGTCTAATTCATTGGCCCCAATTTATCGAGAAATAATTTTAAAATCAAACATAATACAACTAAAGTTGTTCCATACAATCTTTTATTCTATAACAGATCAAAAAGGCACTTTTAGAATTGTTTTAAAATTGATTTTTCATAGCAAAAATTGGAATTTGAAATATACCTTCATGATGATATCTATAATTCTAGGATTTTTATTTTATCAAATCTTTTCTACAAAATATAACCAAATCAAATCCCCTCAAAATGTCTCGTTTTTTGCATTTTTTCACAAATTAATTCAAACTGTTTTGCATCATCTTTTGCGTTTTCGTTGGGTTTATATGTTTGTAACATTAAAAAAGTACAAGTGAGTTTGTGTAGAACAAGATGATTTAATTGCTCTTTTGGTAGCATTAATATTGGTGTCAATTTTTTAGCACCAGAAATTACTTCATGTGCTTGTTGTCATCATGACAGCAACTTGGCTTAAGATGCATCTATTGGTTTAAAATACAGAGAAAAAGGAAAGTGGAAGGAATCAGGTTTTTCTTAGCAATTTTTGGGCTTTTGAGCACCACAGTGTTTTTTTTTTTTTTACTTATTTTGTATTTATGTTATATTCTTTCTATATTTTTATTTTATTTTTTTTAGTAAAATTATAATAAATGATATAAAACTTGCAACGTGGTTAAAAGTAATAAGAATATATTAGTAATTTAGGTGGTAATCAATTTTAATAATATATTAGTAATAGACAATAATACTTTGCACTTGCGGCCTATCAGTGTGACTCTATTCTTGAGTTAGAGATTAATTTGTTACACACTAGACCTTCTTAATTAAATATAATAGCTTGGGTGCAAAATTTAAGAATTAGATGGAAGTAAAACTTGAACATCGTAAAATTATTAGTTCCATAATACATAGGTTCCATAAGGTAGAGAATCATAACACGTTTATGAACGTGGTAAAAAAACACAAGAAAAAAGGATTTAAATTGTGTCTTAGTCATTTTATTGGGCAAAAACAATAATTAAATGATACTGATCCCTCCCTCCCAAAATATAAGGAAAAATTGGTCAAACAAAGTTGATGTATTTGGTTAAAAATTTAAACTAAATACATCAACTTTGTTTGACCAATTTTCCCTTATATTTTAGGACAGAATGAGTAGTTTATGAGATCAGGAATAAGGACATCTCTCCTGAACATACACAGACGGGATCAGGAAAAAGCAAAGTGTTAAACGCATGACACTTCACTTCCATAGCACCAGCACATGTAGATATTTCATTTGGACAATCAGAAACGTGAGTACACTTAATCAACGCTGCAATGAAAATGAGAATAAAAAAATAATGTTATTAAAATGGGCTAAAATATTTTGTAGGATGTAACTACGAAAATTTGAATATGATAAAAAAAATGGCATACCATCAACGTTCATTGCAATAAGAAATAGGGAAAAAAAGATAATTATAACATAAACAAACTTAATAGCTTCAGCCATATTTTCTTCCCTTTGCGTGTTAGAAATAGAATTTCGTTTTTTCACTTTATAATTTATTATGAAGTTTATCTTCTCCTTACATACATTATATAGTTTTTAGTGCTTAAGTACACGTGTTATTTACCGCTTTAGCGCACTTGGTAAAAATGTCACATAAAAACATAAAAAATTACAAAAGAGGAATAATCTTGTTGGATATCTCATGTAAGGAATTACATGTCTCTTAAGTACATCAAAGTGTTGTTTGACCCATTACCATTATAAAATTAATTTTAAAAAAAATCTATCTACTAGACTACTACTACTACTCTTACTGCTACCGATATTACTCCTACTGTTACCGCTATTTAGGAAGCACCGACACCTCTATGATTAGGCGTGTCGTAGTGTCCGACACTCGTATGACACTCGTCCAACACGTGTCGGAGAGCTCATATCGGTGTCGGAAAAAAAATCAATTTTTTCTTTAGTTTGACACTCCTTTGATCGGTGTCCGACACTTATAAGACACTCGTATGACACGTATCCCAAAAATAATTATTTTTTCTTTGCTTATACTCTCCTTATCAAACATATATACAATACAAGAGTTAAAAATGTGTAGAAATAACAATATTGATCGATGAGGGATTGAAGACATTACATTTTGATTACAATATTTTTAGTTTATTATATCGTAGATGAATAAATAAGGGTAAAATACTATTATATCTTGTTTTTAAACTTTTTTTAACAAATAATTTGCTCAAATTAGATTTACATGTATATATTTTGATTCTCAATTTATATGTTTTATAAATATGTAGCGGTGTCGGTGTCATATATTTTTTACATTAGCGGTGTCGTGGTGTCCGTGTCCGTGTCGTGTCGCGGTGTCCGTGTCGGAGTCCGTGCTTCATAGACTGCTACTGCTACCGCTACCAGATAATTTTTGTTCATGGTTTTTACAATTCTCCAAGAGAATCAAGAAGAACATGTCTTTTACATATCAAGAGGTTAAGAACTTAAGCAAGGCCATCTCCGATAATTTGGAGGCCCCAGGCTAATAATAAAAATGGACCCCAAATAAAAAAAAAAGAATTTTTTTTATAAAAAGAACATTATATATTTAAATTGTAAGTAACATTAAAATATAGTCATTATAAGATGGAATGAGGAGCTAAACTGATTGTAATTTTTTTTTTTGTTACAAGAGAGAACAACTGATTGTAATATACTAACAACTAACGATTTCCCATTAAAAAAAATAGTCATTCTATTTATTATGAATTGACCATAAATAAAATAAAAAAAATGTCACAAAATAAAAAACAATGTCACAGGTGGGATTTGAACCCACCACCTCATCGAACTCTCAAAGTACTTAAAGCAATAATTTAAATTATGGGCTTGAAAATAAAATTTTGAGGCCCCATATTTTTGGAGGCCCTGGGCTGGAGGCCTGGTTGCCTTGGCCCAAAATCGGGCCTGAACTTAAGATTAACATTAATACATTCATTCCAATACCTCTGATATTCATTCCCCACTTTCGCGGGGATCCATCAACATTAAAAAAATTATCAAATTTCTATTATTTTCAATCAAACTAGTTGTAAAAAAAGTTTAATCATAAAACAAATAAAAAGGGTAAATAGGGCTTTACCCCCTGCAAAATAGGAGAATTTTGCATTACCCCCTGTAAAATAAAAAGTTGTGATTCCCCCCTCGTAATATTAAGATTCTTTGTTTTACCCCCCTGAATTGACAACATGGATTTGGAATCTTAATTTTGCTGACATGACAACCATACGTGGCTTTTTTTTTACACATGGTTTTTTTTTTACTGTTTTTATTTATTTAATTTTTATTTTGCCACATATTAAGCTATGTCATTTAAAAAAAATAAAAAACAAAAAAGGGGAAAAACAAATAGCAAGAAACATCAACAATCTCCACCACTCTCATGGGAAGAACAAACAACAACAACAAACTTCATCTTCAATCTTAAATTTCATCTCATCAATTCAATCTCAAACCCATAAATCCAAAACCATAAAAAACTCATAAGTTTCTCAAAACATAAAATCTCACGGTTCATTCTCCACCACCAGCCACCACCACCGTCGTCGTCCATCTCTCTTTCCCACCAATTGCATCTCTCTTCCTTGTAGCATCACTCTCAATTTTGTTGTTTGTTGATTTTCCAAAAAATTAAAATTAAATCAGGATTAATGATGTTTGGAGAACATGTGTTGTTATTTTTCTTGAACTTGTAATTGCTAACCCAACCCATATCCTTCACCAAGATCAAAGGAATGAACACGTGAGAGGTAGAGACCAAGAAGGAGAGGGATGAAGGGGTTGATTATGTTAGGGTTGTTGTTGGTGGTGGTGGTTATGGAGGAGGTGGAGGAAGAGTTTGAATTGGAGGAATTGTGGAGATGATGATTTTTTTTTTTTCGATTTAGGGATTTGAGATGAAAGTTGCTTCCTGGGATTTGATATGAAGGTTGTTTTTTGGAAGAAAAAAAATTGTGGGATTTGAGATGAAGATTTTTTTTATTTTTTTATATTTTAAATAACAATGATTTGGAATAATTATAATAATAAAAAAAATAAAAATTCATAAAAAATCCACATATGCATGCCACATCATAAAAAAAAAAGATTCCATGTCTAGTTGGCGAATTAGGGGGGTAATTGAATGAATCTTTATATTACAGGGAGGTAATCACAAAAAAAAATTTTACAGGGGGTAATGCAAAATTCACCCATTTTGCAGGGGGTAAAACCCTATTTACCCTAAAAGGAATGGTTTAAATCTTGAGATTGATTTTGTATATCATAAAACGGTTATCCAAACCTATAAAATTTATCAGGTTATTATTAGGTTTGCATGTTTGTTTTGGTTCACACCAATTAAATTTAGATTGGAATCTAAAATTTTACTATGTTTTGTTTTTCACACCCTAACTAACATCCCTGTGAAACAAGTGAAACAAATAACAAAAAAGTTTATCTACCGTATAATTTGTCATAAAAAATAACAATCTGACATTTCCAAAAAAGCAATAATACACTGTACGATGTTATTGTAAAGAGAGAAAAATAGTACTAATAATAATAATATGGATAGTGACATTTATGTTCATCTTGAAGCATAAGCTGATCATTCTCATTCACCAACATGATCAACCATTCCTAAAACTAATTAAAAATGACTTAGCTAACAACAATTTTCAGCTAACAAACACTTACATATTCATATGCTCAAATATAAGTAAATTATCAATTTAATAAAGGGTAAATAGGGTTTTACCCCCCTGCAAAATGGGTGAATTTTGCATTACCCCCTGCAAAAAAAAATTTTGTGATTACCCCCTGTAATATAAAGATTCATTCAATTACCCCCCTAATTCGCCAACTAGACATGAAATCTTTTTTTTTTATGATGTGGCATGCATATGTGGATTTTCTTTGAATTTTTAATTTTTTTATTATTATAATTATTCCAAATCATTGTTATTTAAAATAAAATAAAAAATAAAAAAATCTTCATCTCAAATCCCACAATTTTTTTTTTCCAAAAAACAACCTTCATATCAAATCTCAGGAAGCAATTTTCATCTCAAATCCCTAAATCGAAAAAAAAAAAAAATCATCATCTCCACAATTCCTCCAATTCAAACTCTTCCTCCACCTCCTCCATAACCACCACCACCAACAACAACCCTAACATAATCAACTCCTTCATCCCTCTCCTTCCTGGTCTCTACCTCTCACGTGTTCATTTCTTTGATCTTGGTGAAGGATATAGGTTGGGTTAGCAATTACAAGTTCAAGAAAAATAACAACAACACATGTTCTCCAAACATCATTAATCCTGATTTAATTTTAATTTTTTGGAAAATCAACAAACAACAAAATTGAGAGTGATGCTACAAGGAAGAGAGATGCAATTGGTGGGAAAGAGAGATGGACGACGACGGTGGTGGTGGCTGGTGGTGGAGAATGAACCGTGAGATTTTATGTTTTGAGAAACTTATGAGTTTTTTATGGTTTTGGATTTATGGGTTTGAGATTGAATTGATGAGATGAAATTTAAGATTGAAGATGAAGTTTGTTGTTGTTGTTTGTTCTTCCCATGAGAGTGGTGGAGATTGTTGATGTTTCTTGCTATTTGTTTTTCCCCTTTTTTGTTTTTTATTTTTTTTAAATGACATAGCTTAATATGTGGCAAAATAAAAATTAAATAAATAAAAACAGTAAAAAAAAAACCATGTGTAAAAAAAAAGCCACGTATGGTTGTCATGTCAGCAAAATTAAGATTCCAAATCCATGTTGTCAATTCAGGGGGGTAAAACAAAGAATCTTAATATTACGAGGGGGGAATCACAACTTTTTATTTTACAGGGGGTAATGCAAAATTCTCCTATTTTGCAGGGGGTAAAGCCCTATTTATCCTTTTTATTTGTTTTATGATTAAACTTTTTTTACAACTAGTTTGATTGAAAATAATAGAAATTTGATAATTTTTTTAATGTTGATGGATCCCCGCGAAAGTGGGGAATGAATATCAGAGGTATTGGAATGAATGTATTAATGTTAATCTTAAGTTCAGGCCCGATTTTGGGCCAAGGCAACCAGGCCTCCAGCCCAGGGCCTCCAAAAATATGGGGCCTCAAAATTTTATTTTCAAGCCCATAATTTAAATTATTGCTTTAAGTACTTTGAGAGTTCGATGAGGTGGTGGGTTCAAATCCCACCTGTGACATTGTTTTTTATTTTGTGACATTTTTTTTATTTTATTTATGGTCAATTCATAATAAATAGAATGACTATTTTTTTTAATGGGAAATCGTTAGTTGTTAGTATATTATAATCAGTTGTTCTCTCTTGTAACAAAAAAAAAAATTACAATCAGTTTAGCTCCTCATCCCATCTTATAATGACTATATTTTAATGTTACTTACAATTTAAATATATAATGTTCTTTTTATAAAAAAAATTCTTTTTTTTTATTTGGGGTCCATTTTTATTATTAGCCTGGGGCCTCCAAATTATCGGAGATGGCCTTGCTTAAGTTCTTAACCTCTTGATATGTAAAAGACATGTTCTTCTTGATTCTCTTGGAGAATTGTAAAAACCATGAACAAAAATTGTCTGGTAGCGGTAGCAGTAGCAGTCTATGAAGCACGGACTCCGACACGGACACCGCGACACGACACGGACACGGACACCACGACACCGCTAATGTAAAAAATATATGACACCGACACCGCTACATATTTATAAAACATATAAATTGAGAATCAAAATATATACATGTAAATCTAATTTGAGCAAATTATTTGTTAAAAAAAGTTTAAAAACAAGATATAATAGTATTTTACCCTTATTTATTCATCTACGATATAATAAACTAAAAATATTGTAATCAAAATGTAATGTCTTCAATCCCTCATCGATCAATATTGTTATTTCTACACATTTTTAACTCTTGTATTGTATATATGTTTGATAAGGAGAGTATAAGCAAAGAAAAAATAATTATTTTTGGGATACGTGTCATACGAGTGTCTTATAAGTGTCGGACACCGATCAAAGGAGTGTCAAACTAAAGAAAAAATTGATTTTTTTTCCGACACCGATATGAGCTCTCCGACACGTGTTGGACGAGTGTCATACGAGTGTCGGACACTACGACACGCCTAATCATAGAGGTGTCGGTGCTTCCTAAATAGCGGTAACAGTAGGAGTAATATCGGTAGCAGTAAGAGTAGTAGTAGTAGTCTAGTAGATAGATTTTTTTTAAAATTAATTTTATAATGGTAATGGGTCAAACAACACTTTGATGTACTTAAGAGACATGTAATTCCTTACATGAGATATCCAACAAGATTATTCCTCTTTTGTAATTTTTTATGTTTTTATGTGACATTTTTACCAAGTGCGCTAAAGCGGTAAATAACACGTGTACTTAAGCACTAAAAACTATATAATGTATGTAAGGAGAAGATAAACTTCATAATAAATTATAAAGTGAAAAAACGAAATTCTATTTCTAACACGCAAAGGGAAGAAAATATGGCTGAAGCTATTAAGTTTGTTTATGTTATAATTATCTTTTTTTCCCTATTTCTTATTGCAATGAACGTTGATGGTATGCCATTTTTTTTATCATATTCAAATTTTCGTAGTTACATCCTACAAAATATTTTAGCCCATTTTAATAACATTATTTTTTTATTCTCATTTTCATTGCAGCGTTGATTAAGTGTACTCACGTTTCTGATTGTCCAAATGAAATATCTACATGTGCTGGTGCTATGGAAGTGAAGTGTCATGCGTTTAACACTTTGCTTTTTCCTGATCCCGTCTGTGTATGTTCAGGAGAGATGTCCTTATTCCTGATCTCATAAACTACTCATTCTGTCCTAAAATATAAGGGAAAATTGGTCAAACAAAGTTGATGTATTTAGTTTAAATTTTTAACCAAATACATCAACTTTGTTTGACCAATTTTTCCTTATATTTTGGGAGGGAGGGATCAGTATCATTTAATTATTGTTTTTGCCCAATAAAATGACTAAGACACAATTTAAATCCTTTTTTCTTGTGTTTTTTTACCACGTTCATAAACGTGTTATGATTCTCTACCTTATGGAACCTATGTATTATGGAACTAATAATTTTACGATGTTCAAGTTTTACTTCCATCTAATTCTTAAATTTTGCACCCAAGCTATTATATTTAATTAAGAAGGTCTAGTGTGTAACAAATTAATCTCTAACTCAAGAATAGAGTCACACTGATAGGCCGCAAGTGCAAAGTATTATTGTCTATTACTAATATATTATTAAAATTGATTACCACCTAAATTACTAATATATTCTTATTACTTTTAACCACGTTGCAAGTTTTATATCATTTATTATAATTTTACTAAAAAAAATAAAATAAAAATATAGAAAGAATATAACATAAATACAAAATAAGTAAAAAAAAAAAAAACACTGTGGTGCTCAAAAGCCCAAAAATTGCTAAGAAAAACCTGATTCCTTCCACTTTCCTTTTTCTCTGTATTTTAAACCAATAGATGCATCTTAAGCCAAGTTGCTGTCATGATGACAACAAGCACATGAAGTAATTTCTGGTGCTAAAAAATTGACACCAATATTAATGCTACCAAAAGAGCAATTAAATCATCTTGTTCTACACAAACTCACTTGTACTTTTTTAATGTTACAAACATATAAACCCAACGAAAACGCAAAAGATGATGCAAAACAGTTTGAATTAATTTGTGAAAAAATGCAAAAAACGAGACATTTTGAGGGGATTTGATTTGGTTATATTTTGTAGAAAAGATTTGATAAAATAAAAATCCTAGAATTATAGATATCATCATGAAGGTATATTTCAAATTCCAATTTTTGCTATGAAAAATCAATTTTAAAACAATTCTAAAAGTGCCTTTTTGATCTGTTATAGAATAAAAGATTGTATGGAACAACTTTAGTTGTATTATGTTTGATTTTAAAATTATTTCTCGATAAATTGGGGCCAATGAATTAGACAAAAACTGTAATTTTAGTCTCCCACTAAACTACATTTGTCTCATGCACAATTTGTTTAAAATATCAAAATAACTTTTTATCCATCCAATTTTATACAAGATAAAGTTTGGTCAATACATTAAACATTGTGCTGTGTTTTTCTGTACCGTACTATCTAATACTTATATTTTACAAATCTAATATAATTAAGGGTATTTGTTTATTCATGTGTACAATATTAATTTTCGTTGTTAGCATTATATTTATTTATACAAATATTTTCTTTGCTAAAACTTAATTAAGATACTCTATGTATATGTTTGGGTCTGCGGTGAGAATAATTGATTTTGTAAAGAACACTCTAGGCTGATGTCGAGTATCATTACTACTGTCTCTCCATGCTGACCTTCTTTATCTCTGAGGCACCGGATAACAACACTCCATGTTTTATTCATCATCCTAAACATTAAAATTGCTTTTATCTTCACTTTTCACAATTCAAAATTGTCTCCGGAAAGTCCTCTATATCCCATGGTGCTCACTTCAAAATATCACTTCAAAATTGTTACGACTGCCCAACGGTGGGCATCAATTGTTATGAATTCGATTAAAATCATATTAATAAAATATTTAATGTGTGGAGCAAAAGAGCAACAACCAATATCAAGAGCAATAACAATAACAATCATAAACGATAAAGAATAAAAGTCTGAAATCCAACACTAGTGACATAACTCGAACTTCACTCAGTCACAGACTTCACCTAGTTCAGAGTCAGAGTCTCGCTTCGTTCAACGTCCTTTATGTGAGGCCTTTCAGCATCTTCAGATACATCTTTCACTTATTTTCTGCATACTTAACAAACACGTTAGTGCATAAAACTGTTCTCTCCATATTTTGGTATCATCAAAACTCACGAGTTAGATAGTTGCAGGACCAACCTTGTTCCAACATTAAGTTCGTTATATATATATATATATATATATATATATATATATATATATATATATATATATATATATATATATATATATATAACTTTCCAAATCTTTTTCAAGCTCTATTTAAACTTATACGACTATAGTCAATACCTTGCACTTTAATTTTTTTAAACTTTCTCTTTAACAAAAAAATAACTTTGTACGCGTTTATTCATTGCACACTTGTGATGACTTTTATTTCTTTCGGTTTTTGGTTTATTTTTTTATTTTTATGCATATTTATGTCGGTTTGAACTTTGTATGCGTTTATCCATTTTACAGTTGGGATTACTTTTATTTTAGTTTAGTATTTGGTTTTTCTTTTTAAAAAAATAGTTTAAAAGGTTAAAGATCCAATTTTGAAATTTTGACCACAAAATTGACTTTAAAATCATGCGATTCACTTAACGAGTTGAACCTAACGAGCCGAACCGAGTTGTTCGTGAATTTAAAATGAGTCGAGTTTGAGCTAAACAAATAGTTCGTAATGAACTCGAGTCGAGTTTTGAGCTGAACCAATTCTTAACGAGTTGAGTCGAGCTAATGAGAGTTCGACTCAACTAGACTCATTTCCAGCCCAACTCCGGAGTGTATTGAAAATCAATTTTGCACTTTGTTTATTCGTATTTTTTTTTTTGTACAATTTATTCATTCTTTTTTTTTGTTTGCACGCCAATATCCGGCCCACTAGACAACCTAATCTAGTTCGGAAGTCAATTCTGATATCAAGTGGTTCCACCCCTTTTTGGTCGTACAGTTTTTTTCTTCTTATTTTATAAAATCCGTAATTTTAGTCCCTTTATTTTGTTTTGCGTAATTTTGGTCCCCATATTTTACAAAATGCCCAATTTTGGACCCCTTATTTTAAAAAATTTAGACATTTGGTCATCCTCTTCATTTAATTTAACCTTAAATTTTGATGATTTGACACATTCTTTAAATGACATGACACATGATACATGCCTATGTTTAAGACGAACACGATGAAGAAGAAGAAACACACTCTTAAATTTAATTTTAATTTCTTAGTTTATGTTTTTTTAATTATGTTTTAATTTAAGAAGTAATAAAACAAGATTTAAATTTTAAATAAAAAATCCACTACAAGAAAATGAACACTTTGCGACTGTCAATATTGTAATTTGTGACGGTTCTTAAATCGTTACAGATTTGTGTGTCGCAATAGAACTTTGCGACAGTTTTGAAAACCGTCGATACAACCGTTCAAAACCGTCACTATGTTTTTTCCCACGTGATACTAGATTTAATAGTAGAGGTTGCAATTTAAAACATTTTTTTATTCATTTTGATAGCTTATTAAATAATAGTTACAATATCCATAGAAGAATAAGAAAATTAAAATGCACAAATATATAAATATAAATAACTTAATCTCATTTATATAATTCATTCAAATCAATACCGACAAAATTCATACATAAAAAATTTAATTAAATTACATGAAACTCCAAAAGAAAAATCTTATGTAGTTCAATCATTCAAAAAACTAAAACCTAACCATAATAGAGTGGCAAAACATACAAAACATTAAGTCAAAATAAGTTCACAAAATATCTCAATATTCCTAGTACGTGATGTTGCTTCATGATCCTTAATTAGTGCTAACTAAACTCTGAACACCTGCCATCTCTTGACTCTTCTAACTCAGTTACCTGAAGAAACATAAGTACATATTAGGATACTTAAAAAAACGGAATTAGATTAACTTAGTCCATGGCATAATTCCACAATTTATTACAGAACAAGTAAATGAACTTATAACAAAACATAACGAAATCTATTTTCTAAGTACATCAAATAAATGAACTTATAACAGAACAAGTTTTTATTTTTTGAAAAGTAAAGAAACAATTTATTAATGAAAGATGAAATAGAAACATAAGGTATACAAAAGAGTCACAATAGAAAACTCCAAAACTGACAAACACAAATTATTACAATGTCAAAGTGGCTCAAACAACCCCAAGCTTTACTGAATGAATCAAACAACATCCCACAACCTGTGTCACAACAACAATCTCTAAGCTAGAATTTAATATCACATTCCTCAAAAAATCCCCTACAAAAAATCCCCTAAAAAAATACCTAAGTTAAGTTGGAAAGCTCTTGAGCAGCCGTCATTCACTCTGTTGCGATTCCGATAACGGGAGGCGCAACGCTGCTGACTTGGAGGTTGGGACATCATCTTTAAGTGGTCGTGCTTTGTAGGTTTACATTTCTATTCTCTTATGAAGTGTAGATCTATTATCCTTGTTATCTGTGTTGTAAAGCTCACCATGAGCTAAATCTCTCGATGTTGGAATTAATTATGTGAAGTCTAATGAAAGTTTAATGTTATTCATGTGATGTGTTGTGTGTTGTTATGTTATTTTGGTTCATTTGCTATTTTGTTATATATTTGATTCTGAGATTGATCAACTTAGGATTAGATACAAGTTTATTATTATGAGACATCTAATAGTAAATAGACTTAATGAACCAATATGGTTAAGTAGAGGATGAACACATACTTCTTACTCTAGGACTTAGACATAAGCCTTGGGGTCATAGTGATTAAAACAAGCAAGGATTTCTGAACTAAAATGAACTAAGCATGACCTAGACATATGATCCACCTTATCCCTCATTTTATTATCTAACGTTGTAGACATACACCGCAAGGCAAGCTTGGTCATAGTATCCATGACATCACTTATCACACACATACATTGAATCGTAGTTAGACTGATCATTGATTCCAACAACTTTCCAACTATGGTTACTCAAACCTATTTTCATTATTGTCATTTATATCTTCTTGTTATAAAAACCCCAAAAATGATGTTTTGTTACCTTTATACTCATAAGTTAAGAATTGGCTGAATAAGAATTGAAACGAAGTTCCATTCGCAACTGTGGAAACGATACTCTATCTTATTATTTTTCTGTAATTGACTGTGTATACTTGCACACGTTAAAAGCAACGAACAGGAGGAAGAAGATTGTATCATGATATGGGAATTGGGCGGTCTGAAAATTACGATTTAAAGAATGCAAGTGATGCTAAGGAGATGGAGGGAGAAGAAATGAAGGATTATGAAGGAATGAAGGTGGAATATATAGAATACTTTTTTAATGCAGCAAGTTTTTTATTATAATTGTTGACCAAGCACAAGATGGCTAGGAAAACAAAGTAACAGCACATTCAAAAGATCTTTATAAGGCTTTATGACACGCTCGCAAGTGTACGGGTATATGTCATCATATTAGAAAGAGTATCAAATTCATAGGAACTTGTGAGATAAGGTATATGACATGATAATTGTAAAATCAATAAGAAAGTAAGTAGAAATATGATGATGAATGTTTGCTTTGAATTTAGTTTGGTTTTGCAATGATAAGAAAATAACGATAAACAAACAATATATCTAAACATTTTAGTATCGCAATTTGTCACATTGATTTCGGTTATGTTATCCTCTACTTACTCTAAAGACATCAAGTATATTTACAGACGAGGTACTAATTTATATACACGTACTCTCTCGAGTCAATTAACGGAATATTCAGCGTAGACGTCCTAACCCAACTTTATCCCCTATTTTAATGTAGGGATGTCAATATGATATATAAATGTGTATTTCCGTGAAGATTGCCCCGTATATGGAACCCGAAGACGGAAATTTTTTTCCCGCGGGAATGGTGAAGGAGGAAAAAGTTCCTTTGGGGATGAGGATGAGATTTTTCTCCCACCCCGCGTAGACTCGTTCTCAAAAACTTTATTAAAATAACATTTATATGTGTATATTTAAGTATTTTATATGTTATATTTATTTATATTTTTACACAATGTGTGCATAAACTTATTTTTATGTGATGTTTATTATTGTTACAACTCACAAGACTCACAATAATGTCTTAATTTTTTATTTGTTTTATGATTAAACTTTTTTTTACAACTACTTTGATTGAAAATAATAAAAATTTGATAATTTTTTTAATGTTGATGAATCCCCGCGGAAGTGGGGAATGAATATCAGAGGTACTTTGATAAATATCAGAGGTTCAAAGGTACTTTGATAAATATTAGAGGTATTGGAATGAATGTATTAATGTTAATCTTAAGTTAAGTTCTTAACCTCTTGATACGTAAAAGACATGTTCTTGATTCTCTTGGAGAATTGTAAAAACCATGAACAAAAATTATATAGTAGCAGTAGCAGTAACAGTAGGAGTAATAGCAGTAGCAGTAAGAGTAGTAGTAGTAGTCTAGTAGATAGATTTTTTTTAAAATTAATTTTATAATGGTAATGGGTCAAACAACACTTTGATGCACTTAAGAGACATGTAATTCCTTACATGAGATATCCAACAAGATTATTCCTCTTTTGTAATTTTTTATGTTTTTATGTGACATTTTTACCAAGTGCGCTAAAGCGGTAAATAACACGTGTACTTAAGCACTAAAAACTATATAATGTATGTAAGGAGAAGATAAACTTCATAATAAATTATAAAGTGAAAAAACGAAATTCTATTTCTAACACGCAAAGGGAAGAAAATATGGCTGAAGCTATTAAGTTTGTTTATGTTATAATTATCTTTTTTTCCCTATTTCTTATTGCAATGAACGTTGATGGTATGCCATTTTTTTTATCATATTCAAATTTTCGTAGTTACATCCTACAAAATATTTTAGCCCATTTTAATAACATTATTCTTTTATTCTCATTTTCATTGCAGCGGAGATTATGTGTAGTGACGTTTCTGATTGTCCAAATGAAATATCTACATGCGCTGGTGATATGGAAGTGAAGTGTTATAGGTTTAAGTTGGGTTTCTTCTCTTTCGTTTATCCTTATCGCGTTTGTGTATGTTATGGAGAGAAGTCCTTATTCCTGATCTCATAAACTACTCCTTCTGTCCTAAAATATAAGGAAAAGTTGGTCAAACAAAGTTGATGTATTTAGTCCAAATTTTTAACCAAATACATCAACTTTGTTGGACCAATTTTCCCTTATATTTTGGGACGAAAGGAGTATCATTTAATTATTGTTTTCGCCCAATAAAATTACTAAGACACAATTTAAATCTCTTTTTCTTGTGTTTTTTTACCACGTTCATAAACGTGTTATGATTCTCTACCTTATGGAACCTATGTATTATGGAACTAATAATTTTACGATGTTCAAGTTTTACTTCCATCTAATTCTTAAATTTTGCACCCAAGCTATTATATTTAATTAAGAAGGTCTAGTGTTTAACAAATTAATCTCTAACTCAAGAATAGAGTCACACTGATAGGCCGCAAGTGCAAAGTATTATTGTCTATTACTAATATATTATTAAAATTGATTACCACCTAAATTACTAATATATTCTTATTACTTTTAACCACGTTGCAAGTTTTATATCATTTATTATAATTTTACTAAAAAAAATAAAATAAAAATATAGAAAAAATATAACATAAATACAAAATAAGTAAAAAAAAAAAAACACTGTGGTGCTCAAAAGCCCAAAAATTGCTAAGAAAAACCTGATTCCTTCCACTTTCCTTTTTCTCTGTATTTTAAACCAATAGATGCATCTTAAGCCAAGTTGCTGTCATGATGACAACAAGCACATGAAGTAATTTCTGGTGCTAAAAAATTGACACCAATAGTAATGCTACCAAAAGAGCAATTAAATCATCTTGTTCTACACAAACTCACTTGTACTTTTTTAATGTTACAAACATATAAACCCAACGAAAACGCAAAAGAAGATGCAAAACAGTTTGAATTAATTTGTGAAAAAATGCAAAAAACGAGACATTTTGAGGGGATTTGATTTGGTTATATTTTGTAGAAAAGATTTGATAAAATAAAAATCCTAGAATTATAGATATCATCATGAAGGTATATTTCAAATTCCAATTTTTGCTATGAAAAATCAATTTTAAAACAATTCTAAAAGTGCCTTTTTGATCTGTTATAGAATAAAAGATTGTATGGAACAACTTTAGTTGTATTATGTTTGATTTTAAAATTATTTCTCGATAAATTGGGGCCAATGAATTAGACAAAAACTGGAATTTTAGTCTCCCACTAAATTACATTTGTCTCATGCACAATTTGTTTAAAATATCAAAATAATTTTTTATCCATTCAATGTTATACAAGATAAAGTTTGGTCAATACATTAAACATTGTGTTGTGTTTTTCTGTACCGTACTATCTGTATTCGTTAACATTATATTTATTCATGTGTACAATATTAATTTTCGCTTTTATACAAATATTTTTTTTGCTGAAACTTAATTAAGATACTCTATGTATATGTTTGGGTCTGCGGTGAGAATAATTGATTTTGTAAAGAACACTCTAGGGTGATGTCGAGTATTATTACTACCGTCTCTCCATGCTGACCTTCTTTATCTCTGAGGCACCGGATAACAACACTCCATGTTTTATCCATCATCTCGAACATTAAAATTGCTTTTATCTTAACTTTCCACAATTCAAAATTGTCTCCGGAAAGTCCTCTATATCTCATGGTGCTCACTTCAAAATTGTTACGATTGGCCCACGGTAGACGTCAATTGTTATGAATTCGATTAAAATCATATTAATAAATGCAAGGTTAAATAATATGGCGAAATGCAAGGTTCTTGAAATAAATAAAAAGAAGAAAATAAATCAAATTATTGGGTGCCAACAAAATATAACTAAATAACAAGAGTATTATTAATTTGTGTACTCATGGGATTTAACACTAAACTTCTGGTTCCACCACCGGCGCTGTAACACATTTACAAAGGTTGAACTTACAGTCCGGTATCTTACCAGCGATACATATATCTAGTGGACAATCGACAGCAGTAAAACATCTATAAATATCTGTCATGAAAAAAGAGAATAAAATGAGATAAAATATTAAGTATGATGAAAAGAAAGAAATTTTAAAAGAATAAAAGAAAGACTTACGCAAAAATTCAGCCCATTTGTTCGCATTTGCGACAAGAAATATGGAAAGAAAAATAATCATAACATAAATAAACTTCACTGATTCAGCCATGTTTCTCCCCTTTGCAATGTAACACGAGATTTGATCACTTTATAATTTAGAAAGCTCGTCCTCTCGTCACACTGATAAAAAGATTTCAGCGCTTAAGAAGTTGTAAACAATTCATTCTAAAATTAAGAATCATTATTTATTTTTTTTATAAGCATTAAGAATCATTATTTAATTGTGTTTGTCCCTTTAGCACACTAAAAGAATAGGCCACATAAAAACCTTACCAATCTTATTATTTTATGCTGCTAAAAAAAAATGTGAGCCTTATTATTTTATTTTTTTGAGGGGGAAAAAAAAGCAATTTTATTCAACTTGAATAGAAATTACACTGCCTTTATCTTTTTGGATAACAAGCCAAACACAATAGGGGATGTTAGTGGTCCATTTCTTATAGGGCTCAATTTTGGCCCATTTAGCCATTTCATGAGCAGCTTGGTTTGCCTTTCTTTGAACCCATCTAATGTCTAATCTAGGGTTTTCCTTTAGGAAATGCATGCAGCGCCGCACTACTCTTCCCCAGCTCTTGCAAATATCATCTTGTCCCTTAACAGCTTTAACAATAACTTGCGAGTCTAATTCAAAGATCACACTCTGCTCCCCATCTTTTCGATCCACTCTATAGCATCCATTAAACCCATAGCTTCACCAGTAACAATGTCCGCTGTCCCTTTGTGAAATCTAGTTGCAACCCCGACGGTGCTTCCATTCGACCGTCTTAGAACCAGCCCCGTCGACCAATGGCCATCACTGCTTAGGTGAGCATCCACATTGATCTTCAGGATGCCCCTAAGCGGTGGACTCCAGCTGATGTCGTTGTTGCAAGCGTTCGTTCTCACTCGAGGATCTTCGATTTGCTGCTCAAAGCCATGAGTTTGGTACTCCTGTAGCTGGTTTAAAGCTGTGGAACTAATTTCTTGAGGAGGTAATGGTGAGTTTGTTAATAAAAGATTTTTGTTGATACTAAAAAAATCAAGGGTATTGTTGGTATTATGAAAAGTCCACACCAAAACTCATATATTCTCTTTATACTAACGGGCCAGGCAAGCGCGTTCCGCGCCTGCCTGTGTCTAACTTATGTACAATTACACTACAAGAAAACATGCATTTACTGAGGGCCTTTGGCCCTCAGTAATGCACAAATTTCGTCTAAAATACATGCATTACTGACGGCCTTGGGCCCTCTGTAATTAGCTCGCCAGTAATGGTTACTGACGGCCCAGGACCGTCAATAACGTTACTGACGGCCTGGAGCCGTCAATAATACACACCGGGCAATTCAAAAGGCCACGCATTTGTGACGGCCTGGAGCCGTCAGTATGACATGTTCTTTTCACACATTGTGACGGCCTAGAGCCGTCAGTAATGTTGAACGATTAAAAAAAAAATTAATAATTTAATTATTTAAAAATCAGTATTTGATTTTTAAATAATTAAATTATTAATTTTTTTTTTAAAAAATTAATATTAATTTTTTAAAACAAAAAATATACTGCATAATAAATAATTAAAAAAATATTAAAATTAAAATTTAATAAAAAGCATAATAAAAATACTTAACATAAGCATAATTAAATATAATGATAATATTGTCATTACAAAAAGAAAACAATTAAACAAATAATAATCAACAACAGATTATTAAAATTACACATCAACGTTGGTCAGGCGGCTGATATAGTGGTCGCTTCCCCTTGCCAGTGTCTGTTGGCTGACGCGACCTTCCTCGGCCTCGGCCTCTACCTCCCTCGTGTATTACGACTCCGGGGAGTGACGTTCGCGAAGGAGGTCGTGCCACAGGCCTATGAACGAAGTTAATTGGGGCTTGATTTGGGAAGAAGTTGCCTTGGGGTTGATTTGGGTTTTCATGTGGGATTATGAAGTCTTGTTGTGGATTTAATGATCTCTGGTATTCGGTGAAAGCAGTTTGTTGATTATTTCTACCGCTTCCGTCACTACTGCTTCCACTTGTTTGCCCAGTAGGATCAAAAAATTGTAAATGAACTGGTTCATTAAGCATCTGACTCATATCCTCTATGCTCATACTCAGTACTGGATCACCCTCTCGGTACTCCGGCAGCTGATTCAAATTAACCATGCTACTCAAATCCGGTCGATATTCTTGTTCACCGGCATTTTGATTTTGTCGTGCCGAAGCCTGAGATGATGATCCAACCCCCCCCCCCCCCCGCCGGCGCCCTCTGCTGCGCAAAGAATTCCTGCAATATATGTTGGACCCGTAGGTCCACCCGGTCATCAAATGATGCTTCGAACTCATCGCGGAATTCTTCTCTATACGTGGCCCTCATTCGCGCTTCATACTCATCATCGGTTTCCTCTCTTTGAGTTGGACGAGAGCGTCCTGTACTCGATGAAGATGAAGATGTGTAAGTGACATCTCTCAAACCAGTTGGGTCACTTGCATATAGAGAAGATGTACACCCAGCAGCGAATTTGCGACCTCGAGTCGCACCACCAGCATTCTTAACAAAAGCCAACGACATCTTGTTTCGACGAACATCCTCATTATCTCGCCTATGAGGTGGTAGTCGTAGTTGGCTTGCATTATATTCTTCAACCCAAATTTGCGTCAACCTCTACAATAAATTAAAAAAAATTTATAATTAATTAATTATAATGTTTAGATATAATTATATAATGTTTAAAAAATAATGTTATACGAAATAAATAATAAATAATATATATAATTAAATACTTACCGACACTTCTTGCGCCCTTGCCCCCGTCCACTGACCGGAATCTGCATACCGGTGCATCATGTCATTCATCTCCATAAAGGTGGGTGGACGACCAAATTGTTGGATGAACTCAAGACGAAGCGTTCCGGCAGATTTAGACCCTCCAGAGTGTACGCACGCACGATTGGCTTCATCAGTATTTCTGTTGGCTTTGTTCTTTATACACTTTGCAATATACTCTTCCTCTTCCCATCTGCGGCACAGCATAGGGTATGAATTGCCAGCGAGCCAAAGTGGTGGTTTTGAAGGATCCTTTTTAATCTTTTTCCGCGCTTCAAAAAGTAAGGTCGACAGACGCTTGGTGGCTTTTTTGTTGAATATACGCTCAATAGCCGCTGTGTGGTGATTCAGCCAAGTTACTTGCGACTACGAAAAATAAAGAAAAATTGTTAATAAATTAGTAAATATATGTTTAGTAACAAAATTGATTGGATAAAAAAGTAATTATAAATAAAAACGTACCCTGAAGCCATTCCAAAATTGTTGATATCCACGCTCATCTGCCCTGACCTCCGTCCAATTGAGATATGGAGCCTGGAATTTGGATTTCAATGCATTATTGATTGCCTTATTCGCCGGATTTTGGGGTTGCAAACTGCACAATATATATATATATATATTAGTTAAGAATAATTATCATATATATCCAATTAATTTATTAAACACAAATTCTTAATAATAATTAACTTACTCTGTGGCGGTATATGGCATGATGATGGGTCTACCATGCCGGTCAACCAACAATTCATTTTGAGGAGCTAGAAGTGCAATATCGGCAATTTCCTCGTCCTCGTGGTCATCATCGTCGTCGTAGGAGTCGTACTCCTCTTCCACACCATCTACGGTTCGAGACTTGGGCATACCCTCCAACCATCGATTCCGAACAACGCGGCGGGGTAATCTACGTCTACGTGGAGCGCGTCCGCGTCCGACACCCGGTGCTGGTGGAATATCATCAATGTCATCATCGACATTGTCATCATCAAAATTTTCTTCATCTGGATTCATCTATAATAAAAAAATATATGATAAATATATTTATATAATTAAGAAATACATGACAAATATATATATAATTAAGAAATACATGACAAATATATATATAATTAATTAAGAAATACATGACATATATTGTTTTATAATTCATCATCATTAAACGATAAAAATGCAACCAAAAACAAATATTCAAGTACAACGATTAATATTATTACAACGCGGATAACTATATTATAAAATTAATTGTCATCCCAATCTGATACATCTTCATCATCACTGCATTCATCATCACCATTAGCTTCGACGTCCTCTTCATCAACATCACCATCAGAAGGTACTTCTTCGGCTTCTTCTTGTACACAAAGTTGATTAAAAGTTTCAACTGCAATGACATCATCAACATTGGACATCTCATCTTCCTGATATGGTTCATCTTCACGTTCATCTATCTCATTTTTTTCAATCAGACCCCTTGGTTTTGATGTTATTGCGGCACACCAACCTCGCTTATCCCTTGTAGTCGATGGATAAGGGACATAGTGAACTTGTCTGACGTTATGAGCCATAGCAAACGGATCATACAATGGATAATGTTTGTTCATTTTTATGTCCACGGTATTAGTCTTTGAATCATATCTGGTACCTCTATTTGAAGGATCAAACCATTTACAGTAAAACAACACGACTGTTTTCTTGTAATCAAGGTAATTGTATTCGATTTCAAATATGTTCTCAATGACACCGTAAAAATCTCCTTCACCATTTTCAGTCACACCTTTCATACACACTCCACTGTTTACTGTTGTTTTTCCTTCACTCCAACTGTGTGTCTCAAATCTGTAACCATTGACAAAGTAGGTGTGCCATTGTTTCACGGTTGACTTTGGGCCATCAGATAAGTTTCTCAAGTGTTGTATGACACGAGTTGCGGGTGTTTGTTGGTACATGTATTCTTTGAACCATGCTGGAAATTCCGAATTGATTTGAGAAGAAGTATGTTGTGTTAAAAACATCCTAAGTTATTAAATATCGTTAGTTATAAGCGAACTTAATTGGAATAAATAATTATTTATTAACTAATTAAAAATACTCACTGTAAATATGGCTCGACTTCATTGCAATTAATCAGCAAGTGAACATGCGCCGAATAGAGAACTTTGTCACCAGGATACAACACTTTCTCACCACCACCATTACGACCAGGCAAGCTGAATATTGACATGTTTAATGGGTGAATTCTCACAGGCCGAGATGTTTCAGTTTCATTGCGAATATGGCTTGATGACAACGTGTCTTTGAAGTAATGCGAACAAAAGTAAATTGTTTCGCGGTGTAAGTATGTTGCACAAATTGAGCCTTCGACCCTAGCTTTGTTTTTCACGGCACGTTTTGCATAACCCATGAACCTTTCGAACGGGTACATCCATCTATATTGAACTGGCCCACCAAGCCTAGCCTCGTATGCAAGATGCACCACAACATGCTCCATAGAATCAAACAAGGCAGGAGGAAATATTCTCTCCAACTTACACAAGATCAGTTACGTTTGCAATAGAAGTTTGCCGTTAGATGTCTCCACCAACAACAGTTCGTTACGTTTGCAATACAACCCTATGTCTCTCCTCGCGTTGTCATTATCTTTCGTTTTTCCTTTGACATTCATGACAGTGTTAAAAATATTTTCAAACACATTTTTCTCAATATGCATAACATCAAGGTTGTGACGTAAAAGGTTGTCTTTCCAATACGGCAGATCCCAAAAGATACTTCTTTTTGTCCAGTTGTGTGTTTGTCCATAACCACGCGGTTTAGATGCAACACCACCTACAACCTCAACCTTTGGAATATCTTTCACTTTGTTCCAGACTTGTCGGGATGTCAAATAATCTGGTGGATCACGAGTCTCGGTGTCACCATGAACAAAAGCATTTTTATTTCTTCTAAACGGATGATCAGTAGGCAAGAACCGACGATGACAGTCAAACCAAGTAGCCTTCCCACCGTTTTCTAACCAAAACGCTTTGGTGTCCATCATGCAAATAGGACATCCTAGTTTACCATGTGTCCCCCATCCATACAACATCCCATATGCAGGAAAATCATTAATGGTCCACATCAAAGCTCCTCTCATATTGAAATTTCGTTTTTGGTTGATATCATACGTCGCAACACCGTTCCACAATCTCTTCAAATCATCAATCAAAGGTTGTAAATAGATATCAATACCAACAGTTGGACTAGATGGGCCTGGTATTACAGCGGCTAAAAACATGTAAGGTTTTGACATGCACATATCAGGAGGAAGATTGTACGGGGTAACCAGAACAGGCCAACATGAATATGGAGTGGCTGATACTTGAGTATATGGTGTAAATCCATCTGAGCATAACCCAAGTCGGACATTCCGTGGCTCCGAAGCAAATTCAGGATAAACTTGATCAAAATGCTTCCAAGCCATTCCATCAGAAGGATGTCGCAACTCACCTGACATTTTTCTCCTTTCATAGTTTTCACGATGCCATGTCATTTTACTGGCTGTTTGCATCGATGCATACAACCTTTGCAACCTTGGTATTATGGGTAAATAGAACATCGCCTTTCTTGGGATTGGCTTCCTTCTGACTGACCGTGAATTTCTTGTTACACGATATCTTGGTTCTTGACAAAATTTACATTCAAGTAATGCACCGTCATCTACACCAAATTCGTTGCTATAGTACAACATACACCCGTTAACACAACAGTCAATTCTCTTCGCTCCGAGTCCTAACTTTGCAACCAATTGTCTTGCTTCGTAATAATTTTTTGGCAAATCAAGAGGACGGTCTATTGTTATATCCAACATCAGTTTTGTTATCAAGTCCATGGTGTATTCTGAAACAAGACATTCAGACTTGATACCCAAAAGTCTAATACACACCGTTAACTTTGAGTCTCGAGAGCCTTCACACAACGGTGTATTTGTCTCTTTCAAAAGATCAAAAAATCGCTGGGCTTCCTCATTTGGTCTCTCGACGTTAACATCAGCGTCATATTCATCATCAGCAGGGTCGTCGACATCATTTGGCACATAAATCGGCGTATTAAACCCAAGGGCATTAGTTATCATATTGTCCATCTCATTAAACGGATCATAATGCTGATGATAATATTGGGGAACAACAACGGGCTGAAAAACACTGCTTGAAGCACGATTTTGATTCACGGGAACAGTCGTGGAACATCCTTCGCCATGACTTGACCAAACCCAATAATTAGGTTGGAATCCCTTTTTATATAAATGAGACCTAATTTCATCTTCGCTCTGTATTCTTGTACATCGACAAAGTACACACGGACATCTAATTCCCCCTTCACGTATCACAATGTCATTATATTTTACTGTATTGATAAACATTTCGACCCCTATTTTAAATTCCTCTTTAACCCGGCCCCTCTTTCCAGGATTATGTCTATCGTACATCCAATTACGATTGCTAAAATCCATATCTGTGTAGTTTAATTAATATATAATTAGATCGATATATGTATTAAATTTATTACTTTATTTTTCAAAAGTATTTTGGACATATATATATGTCTACTCAACAATAACATATAAACTTTTAACATTTTATTTTTAAAGTTTATGGTTTATTAAATCTAAAAAATACTAAGTTTTTTAGTTGACAAAACTACCGACTTTTTAACATATATATTATAATTTTTTAAAATATAATTGTTTTTCTTTTTTTAAATACATAGTAATAATAAAATGCTAGTAACTATTTCTAAGTGTACGGTAAAAATAAAACTATCACTAAATATTATAAATTAAAATTACATATATTACTTACTTGGGTGCCGGGTAGAGTCTTACTTGGCGCGCGCTCCTAACCACAAACTCCGCTCCTAACCCACGACCTCCGATGACCACGAGAATTTGCTAATAAAAATTGTAAATAACAAATTATTAGAACATATACATTTAAATAACAAAGTAAAAATTTTAACTTTAAAAGTAAAACACAAACACTTACCACTTTTTAGATGGAGATATGAAAATTACATCACTTTTTTAAAAATACACAAACTGTTAAAAAATTTCTTTTATAAATTTTTTTTAAAAAAATTTCGTTTTTTTAAAAAATAATATAAATATACTGTTTTTTTGAAAAAAAAATACTTATTTAAAAAAAATAATTCTGTTTTCGAAATAAACAAAATTAAATATATTTTTTTAATTTTTTTTACAAAAACAATAACTTTTATACATAGTGATAAGAAAATATTAGTAATAAATTACAAAGTATTAATTAATAACTATTACTAAGTATACGATAAAAAAAAACTATCACTATATAAATTAAAATTACGTTACTTACTTGGGTGCCGAGTAGATTCTTACTTGGCGCGCACCTAGCCCACGAACTCCGCTCCTCACGAGAATAAGACTTGCTATTAAAAATGGTAAAACACAAATATTAGAACATATACATTTAAATAACAAAACAAAAATTTTAAATTCGTAAAAGTAAAACACAAACACTTACCACTTTTTGTATGGAGATTAAGTTGAAAGTATGAAATTAGAGAAAATTTAAGAGAGAAGTTAGATAAAATTTAGAGAGAGAATGGAAATGAAAAAATGAAGTGAAGGAGTAGTAATATATAGGAGTAGTCATAATTGACCGTTACAATTTAAAATTCAAAATCAAGCAATTACTGACGGCCATAAGCCGTCATAATTGTCCAACGGAAATGTGGTTACTGACGGCCTGGGACCGTCATAACTCACATGCGTTACTGACGGCCCAGGACCGTCATAATTGCTTAACGGCTAGTGCGATACTAACGGCCTGGGACCGTCTGAAATGGGCAGTGCAATACTGACGGCCCAGGACCGTCACTAATGCTTAATAGTTAATTTTTTAATTATTTCCGTTCTTCAAGACTACTTACTGACGGCCATAAGCCTTCAATATCCCACAAATGCATTACTGAGGGCTTTTAGCCCTCAATAAGTTTGGTCAGTAATATTATGTTTTCTTGTAGTGTTAAAAAAATGTCTTATGTTATGTTGAGTTTGTGAATAAAAAAATTTTGCTGCTAAAAAAAATAAGATGTGTTTTATGTTATGGTGAGTTTGTTAATAAAAGATTTTTATTGCTACTAAGAAAAATCAAGGGTATTGTTGTTATTATAAAAAGTCCACACCAAAACTCATGTATCTTCTTTATATATAGTATAGATATAGATTAAAAGATTCAATTTAATCCCAACAAAATTAAAAACAAAAAACAACAAAATTTAAATAAAAAAATCAGTTTTGTTTTTGTTTTATTTTAAATTTAAAAATTAAAAGGAAATGATGTGGCAAATGATATGACAAAAAATCCACGTGTCTGTCCAAGTGTATCAACGTTTGCCACGTGTCTACATCTAACAACGTTAGTCAAAAAATTGACGGGAGGGACTAACGTATTACACGAAATAAAAGATAAGAGAACATTTGAAACTTTTAAAAGATAAGGGACCAAATGTGCAATTAAGCCTAAATATTACTCCCTCCAGTCACATTTATATATATATAAAGAATATAAGATAAAAAAAAGATGATATGCTTCAAAATAGGAATAAAACAACAAAATAGAACAATATATATGCATAAAAATAGCAACAAATTAAAAGAGATGATTATGATCAACTCAACAATCACACTAAAAAAAAAAAGATAAATACAATAATTTTTTTTTTTATAAGAGAAATGAATTATTATATGCTTAAAAATAAGAATAAAATACGTCATAGGTAGGAATATAGAAATGAGAATAAAATAGTCAATTCTATCCCAAAAAAAAATAACAAAATAGTCAATAAAAAATGATAGAAAAAATAAGACGAATATATCTAATAAAAGTCAGTGACCCGTGAGAATGCACGAGGGTTTAAACAAATTATATATGAATCTATTCTCATATTTGAAGAGAATTTTGTTCTTAGACTCTTTTCTTTGGATAGATTGTAATAGTAGTCACATCAGAAACCTAGTTTTGATGAAAGTGTCGTGAAGTTTGAATAAAACTATCGATTTTGACTGAAAATTTTGAATTTAATCAATCTGACCGTTCAATATCATATAAATGATGTGAAAAATGAATGAGAAAAAATAATTTTGATGATCGGACTCCGAATGGATAGACAAATTATAGCAGTCTCATCGAAAACCTAGTTTTAATGAAAGGAGCATGAAGTTTACCTAAAACTATCGATTTATAAAATTACTCCCTCCAGTCACATTTATAGATGAAAAAATTACATACGCGGTATTTATAAAATTTAGTTAAGTGTAATTAATTTTTTTGATTTAATATAAAGCATGAATAAGTTTAATATATTGCCATTTGCAAATAAGCATTATTTCTAGACCTAAAAAAAAAGAGAAATAAGCATTATTTTTCTTGAATATCACATACACTTTTTGGAAAGTAAAATGAAATAAATGCTTAAAAAAAAGTAGTATAATTAAATAAGGGTATATTAGGAATAACAATATTAATTAGTTAACTTTTTCTTATAATAGTGACCAAAATTTAAAGTGTTTTTTGCTTATAAATATGACCGGGAGGGAGTAAGCGTTATACTACCTTCGTCCCTGTTTGATCACCACACGTACGCCAATGCCCAATTTTGATCACTAATATCTTTAATTGTCTATTAGTAAAAATTATAAAAAATTTAATATTTTGAAAATACTCATCAAAACAAATTGAACAAGATCTTATATGCTAATATTTACATTTATATATTATTAAAAAAATACGGTCAAAACAAGGTAAATGAATAATACATTTTTGTCAAACAATGTCTTATAATTAAGAACGGAGGTAGTATGAAATTACTTGAGTTGTTCCAATTTGTGTGATAAATAATTTGGTGATGATTGGTGATCAATTATTTGGCAATATATATACGTCTGAATATTTTTATGGTGATGTAATAATTATAATTGTTTTTTTTTTACAATAAGTTGGAGATCGAACTTAGGATCTATAATGTACTACTCAAACCCTCACTATTAGATCAATAATTATAATTGTTATGCAATGACTTGGTTAATGCAATGTTGTAATGATAGTTATCTAACTTAAGTTGAGGTTATTCAATTATGTATACGCATATCTGAGTTAAATTATTCAACTGTTTTAACTTATTAAGTGTCTTGATATTTTTATTATATTCGGTCACTCTTTATGATTACATTTCTAACATTTGTTTATGTGTTTTGTGTTGGGCTCTTGGGAGTCCGGACACCCGGGTTGATTGTTTCAATGTTTCACTTATTTGGTGAAGTTCCGATTGTGACACTTGGGAAGAGTTCATTGAGTTTTCTTCTTGTTATTTTATTTAATTAAAAAATGTATCGTTTAGAATAGAATTCTCTAAACTAATGTTATGCTACTTTATTTCCTTAGCAATTAATGTATGAAGTAGAATGTAATGCTTTGAATCGATATTTTTCTACTTTTTTTCTTGACTTAAAGTCTTAAAAGTTATTTTTATCCGTTATATGATTTAGAAAAAAACATTCTAAAATTAGAATATTATGAATATTGGGTTTAAGGTGTTACAATGGGTACGTGAGTCGTTCCCTATTGACGGTCAGTTCATTCGTTTTAAGTGTTATTATGGACTTCTATTTTGTTTTTTAAGATTAAATATGAGTTTGTATGTTTCATTGTTCTACGTTGGGGTAATATGTGGAGGACGAGGAATGATAGGGAAGAAATATAGGGCTACCTTGATATCTAGATGCTTTTAATTTATAAAAAAAAATTATATGTAAATAATAAAAAAATTAAATATGTTTTTGGTCCCTATAAAATTATCAAATTTTATTTTTGTTTCCCATAAATAAAAGTGGCATATTTTGGTCCTAGAAAATTTTTATGCCTGCTGTTTTACCTTCTACTATTTTTTAAAATTTTAAAAACTGATTAATTATTCTCAAACATTTAAATTTTTGAATAATTTAAATTTTTGAATAATTTTCTTTTGAGGCATACTATAAAAAGATCCGGTGACAGAATCAATGACCCACATTGGTCATTTTGGGATACCATCTTTCATTAATATTCTTCTTTCTAATTGATTTGAAACAAATTCATCTCACCTATTTGCTTAGTATTTAGTTACCATTTTAACTTAGAAAATCTCCTAATGAAGAATGAAATAGAAAACTATTATTTCCCATCATTTGAATAATTTCCTTCCTCTATCTTTGATTTCAATATCTACATTTCATTAAAGAGTTCTTAATGATAAATCCTTTGCATATATGCAACAAAAGGCAACAAAATAAAAAACAATGAAAAAAAAAATTACATCGATGGTGTAAAATAAGTTTCACTGCGACCAATATAACATTACTGTATTCCACCAATCACCGCCATTCATTCCACTTTAATGATATTACATAGAAGAATAAATCATTCTATTTGATGTCAGTGTAAAACTAATTTGCACCGACGGTGTAAACTCAATGACAATTAACACACACCTAGAGAAGTACATAGAGACACCCCTTTCTTTAAGACATGCTTTTACTACTGAGCTACTACAGAAGTGGCCCTCCATTTTTAATTTGTAGTTTTGTACATTTCTTACTTCCCCTTATACCCTTTTTCTCTTTCAAAAATTTATTAAATGATTCTTTTTTTCTCATAGGATTCTTCAAAGTAAACTCATCAAATCTCAAAAAAAAAAAAAAAAAAATCCTTATTCCTTACTGCATTTGAATTTGTGGAATTTATATTATCTAACATGTTCAATCAGATTTCTTCACCTTCTTCTCAAAGGACTAATTCACCAAATATGAACATGAGAAGCAATTTTGATGCTGAAAGGTATGAATGAATGAAAAAATAATTCTTATATACCATTTTGTTATGAAATTTCTGTATTTTAAGTCACATATATATATATATTGAATTTGATTTGATTAGTTTTTTGAGTATATGTTGTTTTAGTCAGTATTTAATGGAGCTTCTAGCAGAACATCATAAACTAGGACCTTTCATGCAAGTGTTACCATTGTGTAGTAGACTACTCAATCAAGGTATGTTTGTTGTGAAATTTCTTTATTTAATTTGAATTTGGCTTAGTCATTGTTAATGTTACTTGTGTTTTTTGATTGGTGTGGTATATTATTAGAGATTTTGAGGGTTTCTGGAAAGAATGGATTGTTACAGAATCATCAAGGGTTTAATGAATTTGATAGAATGCAATTCATGAACCAAAGTCATATGGTTTCTTCAGATTTGAATCCAAATTTCACTGGCTGCAATAGCTTGTCACATGAAGTAAGTACCTCAGTTTTTGTGTTAATAGTCAATGTAAATTATATCGGTAGAAGAAATCATTTTGGCCTTGAATGTATGACGCGTTGTTAACCTGACATTGTCCCCGATGTATTAAAATTGCAAACATATCTATCTCCAAGTGTCTCTTTTGTTAGTCATTTTGGTCTTCAAAAGTGTCTTAGTTGGTTAGTTTAGTTCTTAAATGTGTTTTTTCGTCGGCTAATTTAGTCCATAAGATTACTAACAAAATAGACACTTGAACATGTGTGTTCGCAATTTTGATACATTCAAAGACAATGTCAGGCTGACAATGCCTCACACATTCAAGGTCAACATACAAACTTGAATGTGTCAGGCGCTACCGTTAATTCCTGAATTGACCAAAGGTACAAATTACAAAATCATCCTCGAATGAATCTCTCGTTAGTCAATTTGGTCATCGAATGTGTTTTGTGTTGATCCATCAAATTGCTAACAAAATATACACTGAAAAATGTTTTTGTAATTTTGATACATTCAAGAACTATAATAACATCATCGCACGCATTTAGGAATCAAAATGACAGTTTACTCAATTTCAAATGGACTTCAATAAAAAAGCTGGTATAGTTGTACAAAGTAAAAACACCCAAATTTTTAGCCTATCTCTAGTTCCAGCTTTCCTTTCCCTGCTAAGCAGGTTTATTTTACTGATTAATTAAGCACATGATGCAACAGATGTTAGCTGAAGTGAAGGGACTAAACATGGATTGGCAAACATCACCAGTTGTTCCAAGTTCTCACATTGTGAAGAAGATATTGCGCTTGGATATTCCTAAGGATGGCTATCCAAATGTAAGATCTGTATGTTGTAAGTGTAACTCATTTTATTTTGCTTTACTATAAGCACTAATTATATGATAAGTTCTTATGTAATAAGCGTTTAATTAAGTTGTTTATCTATACAGGGTCTAAGGCTAATGCTAGTTTAATTTTTCAGTTTAATTTTATTGGAAGGCTTCTTGGCCCTAGGGGCAATTCACTGAGGCGAGTCGAGGCTACCACAGGTTGCCGCGTATTTATTAGAGGGAAAGGTTCAATTAAAGACTTAGACAAGGTATAGTACTATAACTTATCACATTGTCTTGTAACTTCACAAAACCTAATTTTAACTACACGAGATTCAAGCCAAATAGTACATGCGGTCCTTTAAGTTTGATCGTTTCCTCATATTGGTCATTTAGCTTAAAGGACCTATTCGGAAAAATGTCAAACTTAAAGAATCGCAGGTGCAATTTTACCTAGATTTATATGTTAGTCATTTAGTGTCTTAATGTTCATTGGCTTATGTTTTCAATTTATTGTCAATTTTTGTTGCTAATACAATATATATGCTGTTGATAACTTGTTTAACTTTGTTATACTTTTTATTTTTACTTTAAAGGAAGAGTTGTTAAGGGGAAGGCCAGGCTATGAACACCTGAATGATGCACTTCACATCTTAATTGAAGCTGAATTACCTGCTAATATTGTTGATATAAGGTTGAGGCAAGCACAAGAAATCATCGAAGAACTGCTTAAGCCTGTGGTATCTCATCCTAACTCTGTTGAATTGATCTAAATAATAAACTCACTGGATATTTTTTTTTTCTTCTTTTACTTTCTGCTAAGACAAACGGTTTATTCTATGTGTCGGTTTTTAAGTCACTACCTATTCGTACATAATTATCGCATATCACTTCGAAATCAAAATTGTAACTTCACTTTTATGGCATGGCACATAATCTGCTGACACACTGATGCAGAGTGGCTCGAATTGATTATGAAGCACTCAGAAAATACTGGAAAAGACACTGACACTGACACGTAAACATTGGAAAATGAAAGTAATTGTAGCTAGTAACCACATGTATTAGTGTCACGTCTCCAATCTAAACTATCCGTGCTGCCTAGGTTAAGTGTTGATCCCACCCGGCACATATGTATATAGCATAACAAATGAATATGCAATGTGATGATGGACTGATAAAAAAGGATAATAAACCTTTCTAAGATCGGTTACATGCTAACTAACTGAAAAAACTGATCATAGTTCAATGTGTAATAAAGAACAGTAGAAAACATTCATAATAACTTTGAGTATTCTAACTTCAACCTTCTCACATACGTTGAAATCAAATTCTACATCTTAATTTTTTCAGAAGTTCTCTCATTTAGCTTCCCTATAAACACATATAAGTTTATAAGTACTTTTTTTTCTTTATTACTTGTGCAGGAAGAGTCACAGGACCTTTACAAGAGGCAACAACTAAGAGAACTTGCTATGCTCAATTCCAATTTTAGAGAAGAGAGCCCTCAACTGAGTGGTAGTGTCTCTCCATTCACTTACAATGAAATAAAAAGGCCAAAAACTGAGGAATAATAGTTACTTATTATATGCTGATCATTGTTACATTTGATGTTGCTTCCTTTAACTAGATTTTGTGAAGTTATAATGAGAACACCTTGTTTATATGATGCTGATTTTGAGAAGGAAAAATAAATAAGCAGAAACATATTCATTGTTAGTCTTTTGCATTAGTAGACTTTCAAAACTAGCAAAGTTCTTGTTGAACTATATTTTGACATGTTTATCAATCTATGTGTAATGTGTGTAAATATGATATTCCTTGGTTTATATGCTTCTTATTCATTCATATCATTGGAAAAACATGCTTCACTGAGCATTATATAACATGGTAGTTTAGTTTGTATATATAAAAAGATATAATAGCATTGGTTGCTGGTAACTGAATTTCATAAGCATAATGTCAGAACTTTCATACAAGCTAGGTTAATGTATATGGAAGCACTTTTGTTGGGAGAGGTCAGATCCTTAAATAAATCGTAGTATTTTGAGTGACTAAATTGGTTGAATATGGGATCGGATCCTCTGCAATAGATGCTTTCGTCCAGTGGCTCTAGAGCCGTTGGACTTGGGTGCAAGATCCAGCTGTACCCTATTGCACCTGCCACAGAAGATTCGATTGCGTTGAGGATGTTATGATCACTATATACAGTGATCATAAGGTTACTAATGCAGCCAATTAATAACTAACTTCTAACTGAGGACACCTTTAGTTTGTTTGTCATCAATCTAATGACTATTTCGGGGTTGTTAGTTCAATTGATGTGACATGACTTCTCCTGCCACACTTATCATATCGGACAAGAGTAACTGAGTCACCTTTGTCACCACTGTCGTTGCGTGACTTGGCTCTCGTTGTTGCTATTTCCACTACTGATTCCTCGGTTGTTCGGATTTTCTTTACCACTGTTGTCGTTACCTTTTCCTTTACCACTCCCCTTTCCAACTAAAGATCCTTCTTGATCATTCTGACGGTAAGAGTATAAAGTGATCACTGTATAAGAGTATGGCTTTCCTTTGCCTTGATCCTTATACTTTTGTAGTGTGCTCTCTCAGAACCGTTATCCTCATCATAAATCCTGCACTTGTTCAACAATGTAGGAAAAATCAGGAATCTCTTGCATTCCCATTTGTTTCTTAAACTTTGGCCTCGGTCACATTTCATACATGATGCACTTAGATTTTTCCCCTTGGGAACTAACATTGAAGGGATAAATATAATACATAGACAACTCCTCAAATTTTACTAAGTTGATTCCCTTTCTTCCCCATAATTTACTCACTACATTTTACTTGTATGTTTGGTTTATGCAGATACTAATGGTGGTTGGGAGCATAGTTTTAAATTGCGGTTGCATTCGCAGATGCGACAGCTGTAGTTGTTGCGATATCGGTTATTGGGGTTGCTACGACGCGCAATACAGTTGTTGCAGCATGAAATCATTTTAGAATTTCACAAACTATATCATATGACACCACTATGCCACTACAAAATTTACCGACTATTACAAAGTCTGAATTTATTCCATAAATATTGATTCAAAGGTACTTGAAATATGGGTACGTATTCAAATCCAAATAAAAATCGTAAACCGATAAAAAAATTAAAACTGCAAAAAACCTGAATACGTTTGAATGTGTTTGGATGTTCTTTTGTGAAAATTGCCGGATCGGATTTTGGAATGCTTTTTCAAAACCGATCCAAATTGAACCAAACTACATACATATATATATTTTAATACTTATTAAATTTTTTTTATTATGATATATTGCATTCACCTATAATTTTGTTATAAAAAAAATTTATACTACTTATTATTTCAATTTAATTTATTTTTTTTTACAGTTTCATATGTTTTAAATATAATCGATAATTGTCATTAAAATTATTGATTTTTCATATAATATATGTTATATTTTGCATCAAACATATTATTGTACCAAGTTTTTATAATATTAATATTTAATAAACGATCCAAATTAAACCGTACAAAATTGGATTGAATTTTTTTTAAGTACCCATCCAAAATCGAATCGAACCGCTATTATATTTTAACTTTGGATATGATAAATTTTTGCCTCAAAAACGATCCAAACAGAAGCGCGAACACTCCTAGCTAGAAATATATGGTTAATTAAGAGAGGGTTAAAGGTAAGCTTTTTCATTAGATCTAACGCAAATTGAGATTCGAGATTCATAAATTGTAACTTTTGTTGAAAAAATTGGAACAAACATAATCGAAATCTCCAAATGTAGTTCCTGATGTGGTTAATTACGATGCAATCATACACAACAATATTGCGGCCGCAATGGACCGGAATATAAAACCATGGTTGGGGTGACATAACAACCTCTCTAAGTTTAAACAAGTTTTTGGTTTCTATAAAGGGTTAAATATGGTTTTAGTCCCTACGTATGTTTTCATTTTTAATCACTATTAAATTTTAGTCCTCCATAGCATTGTAGTTTGTAAGAATAGAGTCCCTATTTTGAAATTCTTTTACAAAAAAATAGATACTTTTAATCTCTCAAAATAGTCCCTATATTTTGTCAAAATACAAAAATAGTCTCTAGGATAAAATTATAGACTTAAAAGTAACGTCAAATATATATTTTACTTAATTATTAATGAAGAGAGAAGAAGAAAAATGTTTTTAACACAATGTTTTTATTTTTTTGAAGAAGCAAAAATGAAATATATTAACACAATCAGTCTCTCCAGCACAAGACGTAGCAAGATAGACTATAAAAGTTTACAAAGAATCATAGAGACAAAATCATAACTACAAGATAGTAATGTTTTCTTATATAATTGATAATATTTTTTGTTGGCTTATTTCATTTTGTTTACATACAAAGTCATAACTACAAGATTCCTGAAATTATGAAAAGGAAACAAATTTATTGGATGCCAACACAACAATAACTAAATGAAAACTCATGAAATATTTTAGAAGGGTGTTTGTGTACTCTCCTAATTTGTTTGGAAGTCATAAAATTTGTTACTTCACTCTCATACACATAAACAACGGCCAAAAACACACTTCACTTTAGGAGTTAGTAATGTGCAATGGTTTGGTGGACAATTAGAATCTTCTTACATTTATAGTCGTTGATAATACCTGTTGTAATTAAAAAAGATAATAAAAGAAAGTTACTATAATGGGATGAAATATATTGTGTAAAAAGTAAATAACGAAATTTGAAAAATGAAAAAAAAAATTCAAAAAAAATCTCTTACCTTCAACATTGACTGCAAAATGAATCAGAGAAAGACAAATAATCAAAACATACATAAACATGAAAATTTTAACCATAATTGTATAGGAAACTCTCTTTGTATATAATCTATCACAAGATGAAGAGAAAAAAATCGAGAGAAGGTTTCTGGTTGGTTTGATACACTGTGATTTGGTCCATTTGGAGTGCTCGTAACAATCAGATTTTTAATAATGTTGTTAAGGTTCCGGTGGAGTTGGTAGAGGATGTTAAAGTTCTCTCGTGGAGATGGAGTGTTGATAAGTTGAAAATCTCCCAATGTTTGTTTGAAATGGTCTTGGGATCCCGATATTTGGTTTCACCGTTTGACGCTAGTGTATTGCTTTGGTTGTTGGGGTGCTAGTTTTGCCTGCTTGCAGCTGCGTGGGGGTCCTGTTCTTTTGGTTTTCTCGCTGGATTTTTGTTTTAGTGTTGTGACTCTGTTCTTGTTTTGCTGTTGTTTTCTCGCTGCATATGCCCCCTTTTATCTCTCTTTATTTTGTATCTTTATCCCTGCTATACCTTGGTTTTGTGGTTTTAATAATATTTGATTTGATGTTCAAATTATTTTTTTGTAAGAATAGAGTCTCTATTTTGAAATTCTTTTACAAAAAATATATATTTTTAGTCTGTCAAAATAGTCCCGATAAAAATATACATATGGACTAAAAGTGAATAAATTATTATTAGGGACTAAAAACTTATAAGCTTGCGAATTTTAGTTTTAGTACTTCAAAAATAAAAACATAATATTTCCATCCTCCTAATATTTTATGCTCTTGACATTTTTCAACATTATTTGGACATATAGAGCTTTCATAAAATAGGGTGGGTTAATGGGTCGGCCCATTAGTCCACGGATTTGGGCAGATTGGATCTCAAAAAACCTAGCCCAAATGAAATCGGACCTTTTTGGGCCAAGCCCATGTAGCCCAAATGAAAATTGGGCTAGCGGAACAGGTCTCAAAAAGCTTAGCCCAAATAAAAGAAAATTTCTTTTTAGACCCCCATGTGTCTCCCAAACCGCCCAAAAATTCCAAAATACCCCCGATTTTGGTCTGAGTATCGTTCGGTACAAACGAACCGAAGGTTAAATTTTCGGTTCGTAACTACCGAAAACCAGGAAAACCAGGAAAAACTCAAATTCAGTAGGTCGGTACCGAAAACCCTAACGTTCGGTAGGTTTGTACCGAAAACGCTAACGTTCGGTAGGATTGTACCGAAAACGCTAACGTTCCGTATGGGCGAACCGAACTGGTCTAATTTACTAGTAGAAACCCAAAACCTTCATCAGTTGCGTGAAAACATTTTGTAAAGATTACCTGTTGTATGACTCCAAATAAGTATAGGATCCCTTTTTGAGTGATGAAACGTTGCTTTGATGCCTTCAAAACCTCCCAAAATCGCCTTAGTTCGCAACAATCCCGATTGAGTGTCCTAGTGGTCATGAAAGTACAGTTTCTGTCACCTAGGCTATATAGGGTTGCTTCGGTAACTGTGGCCCGAACCGCAGCATTTTCGGTGCGTAAGTACCGAAACGGTTAAAAAATTATATTCGGGTTGTAAATACCGAATTCGTGTTTTATATGCCTCCAGGATTGTTGCGAGCATACAAGCAAACGTTTAACCACTAGAATGCGACATGGTTGCTGGTAACTGAATTTCATAAGCATAATGTCAGAACTTTCATACAAGCTAGGTTAATGTGTATGGAAGCACTTTTGTTGGGAGAGGTCAGATCCTTAAATAAATTGTAGTATTTTGAGTGACTAAATTGGTTGAATATGGGATCGGATCCTCTGCAACAGATGCACTGGTCCAGTGGCTCTAGAGCCGTTGGACTTGGGTGCAAGATCCAGCTGTACCCTATTGCATCTGCCACAGAATATTCGATATGATTGCGTTGAGGATGTTATGATCACTTTATACAGTGATCATAAGGTTACTAATGCAGCCAATTAATAACTAACTTCTAACTAAGGACACCTTTAGTTTGTTTGTCATCAATCTAATGACTATTTCGGGGTTGTTAGTTCATTGTGATGTGGTTGTAAAGGCTACCACATCTGCAATATTGCGACCGCAATGAACCACAATTTAAAACCGTGGTTGGGAGAGATGACTGTGTTATTGCTAAAGCCATTGTAGGTGTGACAACACAGGCTCTCTATGTCATGGTTGTTGGTGAAGCTGAGGCCACTGCTTAGGCCTCTGCTCGGGTTTTTGTTCAACCCACTGCTAATGTGGGTGGTCTTTGGAATATTACGACAGTTACATTACATGATCAGTTCAACGTGATAGATCGATTATTGATGAAGTTTAGAAGTGGTTGCAAGAGATATAGAAATATTTCAGTTTGTGTGATATATTTAATGAGAAAATTATGAGAAATATATATATTGAATCCAAATGAGTCATTCCGCAACGAATCAAATTATCTTTTGTTGGAAGCCGATTATTGAGTAACCTTCAAGCAAAAAGAGACACTTTCAGGGGAGCAATTTTGTTCCAAATAATGTCATTGTGGGCAACCATCGCTAACGGAATAATGTGAGTTAACAAATGATAAGCTCCGTGGACCGAGTAACCTGCATTAGGATCAAGCAGCCATCTCCATAGATCTGGTGTAGCGTTCTGCAAGAAAATAGAATCCAAAGCGGCACAACACTCCATATGCAACTCCTCCTCCCACACAAAGAGATGTTGCACCACTCCCCACCTCCTCCTATATATCCTCCACTGAAATAATTTTATCAATTGATAACTCAAATAATCTACTAAATTTAATGTTAAAAGGTTGATCACCTAACCATTTGTGTCTCCAAAAATCAGTGTCTTCCCCATTACCCACCGTCCTACTTAAGTTAACATCAAACCACCACCCAACACTCAACCCAACCCCTTCTCGAACGTCACACACATCCTTCCACCAACTAGACGCATTCCTCCCTCTGCCCCTCACCCGCCCATCCTCAACGCCATATTTGGCTACCAAAACCTTATACCACAACTCGTCCTGCTCAACCAACAGCCTCCAGCTCCACTTACCTAAAAGCTAAATTAAATTCTCTAACCCTTCGGACCCCCAATCCGCCAACCCTATCATGACAAACTTTGTCCCACTTTATCCGGTTTATCTTACGAACCTCTTCACTATCCACCCCCCCCCCCCCCCACCCCCACCCCACCCCCCCACCACATAACAAAAATTTAAAGAGAGACTCATGAGGGTATATTATAAGACTTTAATACACATAAACAGCTGCCAAACATACACTTCACTTTTAGAGATTTTTTTTAATTTTTTGATAAAAAAATTGATAACAAAATATTGAAATACTTAAAACGAAATATTAAAATTTAAGAGATATTTTAAGAAAAACTATTTAAATCAATTTTTCATTTGAAGTTTTATAAAAATATTCTTTATTAAAAAACTTTTAACGCAAAGAAAAAAAGGGTACTCTGTAAAAATCATTTTTAAAAAAAGGTGAAACAAACTCACCTAATATCATACTATCACAAAAATCATTCAAATTTTTTACAACGTTATTTTCATAACTATCACTACACATATTATAGAGAGGAAATGTTATTTAAAGATCTCACTCTTGAGTGTATTCTGTCGCAAATATAATTACAGAATCACAATTTGTTGATAAAAAAAAATTAGAATCCTGTTAATGAACCATGGGATACTCAAGGGCAAAGTTGAAGGATCAGAACAATGTTCATACGGAGGTGATCTGTGAAGGAGGCTGCTAATTGGTCTGGTGTTTTAGTTGTTTCACAGTGTTTTGGTGTGATCTGTGGTGGTTGTTTTACTTCCGTTTTTGGTGGTGGTTGATGGCGACTATGGCTGGTTTGTTGCGGTTCATGAATATTTTCTCTCCGTCAAAACTCTGTCTAGGCTTTCTTTCCCGAGTATTCTCCGGCAGCCACACAATCAGATCGCAAATGAAGATTTTTTGCTTATACCAGAGGCTTCCTCCGGTCTCCACCGTGCTAGATGCTTTGGTGAGTTGCAGTTTGCTCAGATCTGTGTGGAGTGTGTTTAGTTGTCGGCGCTTTCATGGGTATGGTTCGGCAATGGTGTTTTCGGTGGGAGATGTTTCTATTCTGATTCTCATCGGTGTTCCGCTATAAATTTTAAATGATGTTGTTTAGGTTTGGTTGAGGCTGGTTATAGGGATTAGTTTCAGTGGTGGGGATATACACTCAAACTAATTGTAAGGATGGGTTGACGCAGTTGTTTGTTGTAATTTTTGATTGGTTAAGGTGTTTTCATCACCTTACCTTTCTTTGTTTGATTCGACAATCTTTTATATTTATTGTTTAGAGAATTTATCTATTAATAAAATTTAGCCGATTCATAAAAAAAAAAACAATGTTCATAGCTAGACTACAACATGTTCCCGAAAACATTGAAAGAGGTAATTGCAAAGTATAGCTTTATTATTATAAAAATAAAGAAAGAAAAAAATTAATTTAGGAAAGGAACGTGAAGACACAAAATGGTCTCATATGGCTAACCAAACATGTAAATAAAAAAATTTCAAAAAAAATACATGGAAGATCAATCTAAAACAAAACCAAAATCTATACACCTTCCTTGACAAATCTAAATAAATTTATTGCTGTTTTTCATTATTTGGGAAGCACATTCAGCCTCCAAAATGTGGAGATAAAAAGAAGCACGAGTGAAAATTACATAGAAGAGAGATGAAAGAGTTTGTGGTTTGCAAGCAAAATGGAGGAATAATACAAAATGTTGCACATAAGAGAAAGAATAAGGATTCTCAAACAAATGTTTACACATAGAGAGGCAAAGAAGAAAAAGTCGCACAATAATGAAAGAAGGAAGGTCAGAAGAAGAAGTGGTTTTTGCAGAGAAAGTATCAAAATTTAAATTGATAAAATGTGAAATTGGATAATAAAGGACCACTCTTCCTATTCAAATTAATTTTCCCTAACGTGTGTGAGAGAATTGAAGCGTTTTTTGTTGGAAATTGTGGAATTGAAAACTAAATAGGTATAGTGTAGTGGAGTAGTAATTGAGGAGAGTTATTGGTTGGTCACTATATTACTATCAAAAGAAGCGGTGCAATAGAACTGAAGAGCGTGTTGAAACAAAGTGATTGGCAAACACAATTACAACAATGTCCTTCATTTTGGCGGACTAATTGGGCGGCAAAATATGATTAACATGTTTTGTGTCTTAATATATTAAGGATAATGAAGGTTTAATTTGTACATAATAAATTAATAATGAAGGTTTAATTTATCTCTTTAGTCTTCACTACAGATTTTTTTAACAAAGAGTCAAAGACTAATATATGTTCATTCTATATCACATGTAATTCTTGTGAACAATGTGAAAGTAGAATGCTTCAAAAAAAAACGTGAAAGTAGAATAAATGGTTTTTTTTTTTTTTTGGTTCTTTTTAATCATTTTCGTTGGTTCTTTAATAAGTGGTTATTTTACATAATCATATTAACTTTAGTTGTACTGGTTTATGTCCAATTGGCAAAAGAAAAATGTTATTCAAACACATTTTTTTGACAAAAATATAACAAAACTACACTTTTTTTTTTAATATTTTTTGCACATCTCGATATACGTGCTGTGAGTGGAAAAAAAAATAATGTTGTATTTTTGTCAACTTTTTTGTGTTTATATAACACAACTCTTGGTAAAATATATCAAAATCATATTTGTCTATAGCACAAGGACAAATATGGTAGGTTGGAGATAATGTTATTTATATTATTTATCTATGGTTGTCTTGTAACACCAAATTTTGTAGTTACGTTTTAATTTTTCATATATTTTAAAAGCGGACAAAACATATGAGGTTGTTATTAAAATTAAAAGGTAAGAGAAACATAAATTGAAGTTTGAGAAAAATATCAAATCACAGATATATTTAACAATTAACAACAAATTATATTAACAATAATACACTGATAAAGTACGATTATTATTAACATAATATTAAATTTAATTATTTTACAAAAGAAAAAATTGCACAATTGTACCTAACAACAAATTACTATATCTCCGCCCCAAATTATAAGACCCTGTTTGACAAAATTGAACTATTCATTTACATTGTTTTGACCGTATTTTTGTAATAATATATAAATATAAATATTAGCATATAAGATCTTGTTCAATTTGTTTTGATGAGTATTTTCAAAATATTAAATTTTTATAATTTTTACTAATACACATTAAAAATATCAGTGATCAAAATTGTACACTAACATACGTACAATGATCAAACATGTCTTATAATTAGTCACGGAAGTAGTATAATAATTAACAATAACATACGGATAGGATACCGCTATTGTTACAATATTTCATTTTGTTTTCATCATCTTTAGGTAGAAAGTCATAATTACAAATTCCTAAAATTAGGAAACGAAAATAAATTTATTTGGTGCGAATCCAATAACTAGATGATAACTCATGAAAAATATTCTAGAAGTGTGTTTGTGTACTCTCTTGAATTTGGCACTCATAAAATCTATGGCATCATTCTATAGCATACACAGTTACTATAAATACACTTTGGTTTAAAAGGAGATTGACACATGTCTTGAGGACAATCAGAATCTTGGAAACATCTAGTACCCGCTGTAACAAAAAAATATAATGAAAAATGTGACTGTTATAGGATGTAATATTGTATACAACAGTAAATAATGAAATTTGAAAAAGATTAAAAAAAAAAATTAAGAAAAGTGTCTTGCCTTCAACATTTGTTGCAAAATGAATTAGGAAAACACAGATAATCATAACATAAACAAACACGACAATTTTAACCATTTTTTCCCCTTTGCATGTATCAAATATAATATTATTTTATCACTTTATAATTTATAAAACTCATGTTCTATTTATATCAATTGAATAGATATTAACCTTATGGAGTTGTAAGAATATTTCCTAAAATATGAATTATTATTAAATGTCTCTTAAGTATATCAATATGTCGTTTTTATTTGTCCCTTGAGCATGTTAAGTATGGAGATCAAATAAAAAATTACAAGCATTAGAGTTCATTCTGTTTTATTATCAAATTTATATTTGGATTAAATATAAAATATTTATAAGAATAATTCCCATTTAAAAAACTTTTTACATAAAATGGATACTTAGTCCTCGAAATATTTCCTATAAAATGCAAATTAGCACTAAAAATAAAATAATTTTTAGAGAGATTTAACTTTAAAATTCGTAATATTATAGGAACTAAAGATATATTTAACGTATATTATTTTTAACTTTCATGATGGTAGGATTATAGCTACAGTATATGTGGAATTTCAAATTTAACAAAAAAATTTCATTAGAGCTTGAAAAGTTAAGTATTGGTATTTGGGAATTATGTATGGTTCGATAGATGGAAATGCATGTAGTAGTAACAACGGAATTTTTATTTTTTTTATAAAATGATATTTTGATATATCAATTTATAAACCCTATAAGTGAAGTTAATTACTCAGCAAGCCAATCCATCTGGTAATTTTCCTAATTTATAAAAGAATCATTTTATTCTCATATTTAGTTGGATAAAATAGTCATTTCTAGGTGATGCACATTATTTGAAGATTACATTATGGAATTGGAAATATAAGAAAATTATCATAAAATTTAAAAATGAGAGAAATAAACATAAGATGGAGTTGGATTAGTAGTTTAAAAAAGTTACCTTAAAAAACCTTTTTTTTTTTATTTATCAAAAATACATTTTGAAAGATTAAAATCTTAAACTATCTAAACGAGTATCTTGAAAATAATTTGACAAAGGTATAAGGCAGAAACAAGATAAATGAGCCGGCGCACAAAAAGATTTATACACTTCACTATCAAATATGATATTAATTCGCTAAACCCATTTGGGTTGGTCCTATGGTATTGGCTTGGAACCTGAGAGTGTGCTCCTTCTTAAGGCCTCGAATTCGATTATCTTTGATAATAATTTGAATGATTCTTAAAAAAATATATATGATATTCGGCATCTTGTCTCTTCTCTGTAGACGGATTTCTCCGCTACTCAAAAATTTATTACATACTGTATTTGTGTGTATCTTCAACTTCACACAACCTATACTTTACAACTTCTTTAAAAAAAACAATAACAAACATAATGACATTTTTATGGGGGCGAACAAAATTTTAGGACATTTTTCAAGTAACTTTTTTATATAAAAAATAGGAAAAGAGAGAGATTTTTATTAATTAATGTGACACTAATGACTTAAAGGGAATTAATGTGAAAAACAATTAAAGATTACATCTCTTCTTATATTTTATTGTTATGAAATTTATTTTCTTACTAAAAACAGTAAATCATATGCTCCACTTTCATTGCTTACCAAACGATTAGTTGTTTGTAGGTTAGCACAAGTATATGTTAAAATATAGGAAAATGCTAAACAGTGCCCCCGGGGCACTGGTTAAGGATATCAAAATGGAAATTTTATCTTGGAAATTGTGAATTCAATACCTTAAAGATGTAAAAAGGTATTATCTCTCATCATTAATTTTATTCTTTCTTTCTTTTTTTAGTATGCTTAACTAGTGCCCCGGGGGCACTGTTTAGCATGACCCTAAAATATATAGGCTCGTCAAAAACAGCTCATACTGCACACCGTTTTTTTTTTCTTCTTTTATTTTGGTGTGAAACTGCCCAAATTAGTTTCTTAGCCACGATATTTTTTTTTTAATTTCTTCTAATTAAATTACTTTTGAAACTTGAAAGTTATCTAAATCTAATAATAATTGGAAGGGGCTGGAACCACTTGATGTTATAACTTATAACTGACCTTCAAACCAGATTAGACGGTCCAATGGACCAGATACTAGTGGTGAAAATAAAATTAAAAAAATCAAATAATCAATGAAAATAAATCACGCAAATAAAATTACGTTTGGAGTAAAAATTAGCTAAAAGTTAATTGATTAGTATCCTATCCAAATGTCAATACCTCATTTTATATTTGATTCGTAAAAAAAAATGCCTATACCTCATTTTATATTTTTATAATATTTTGTAGTCAAGTAGTCTAGTTGATAGAAATTTCAACTTCAAAGATGAATAAGTAGAGTATCTGATATTCGAATCCTGACCCCTGCATATAAAATACAATATTCCTACTAACTAAGCTAAGCTCAGTTTCTAGTCACGATACTTTCAACAAATTATAATATACAAAAGTTGTAATGTCAAATTATAATATACAAAAGTTGTAATAATTAAGTAATCGTTTTCATATAAAATACCATATTTCAAAGTTTATCTAAGTCCCCCATTTGTCAACGGTTGCCAATTTTATTTTATATCATAAACATTACACAAATAGAAGTGACTGACGTAGATGATTAAATACATAGTTTATTTTTAAGGGAACATATAGTTTGTTCTAGATGATTACATACTAAATTTCTGAAGGTTTGAGCTATAATTATTTTTTTTTTACTAAAACAAAATATTCATTTCATTCCAAATTGATAAATACACGATATACAAGTACAAATTTAATGTCGCAAAAAATGTAAAAAATAAATTTGCAAACAAACTCATAACATCCAAATTAATAGCAGACATACTCAAACCTACAAACTATGTAGCATGGGTACTCCTAAAATGGTGAAGTACCCGTACCGGGTACGTATCAGTACCGGATACTCCATGGTACTCGTATGGTACGCACCGATTCTGTACCCATTTTTATTTGGTTGATTTATGATGATGAATATGGAAAAAACATATTGGCTGTTGAAAAATCTCTTAAAATATTATAATTTTTTACTATATTTCAATTATCTCTCATTTTTTATGAAAATAGTTGAGACGGTAGAAAAACAAAAATAAATCTTCAAAGTATGATGATAATAATTCACTTAAAAATAATTTTTCTAATATTTTATACTAACGTACCCGTACCTTAAATTTTCTAAAAATATCATACCGCGTACTAGTACCGCTACCGGATACCGGTACCGCACCCGTACCTAGGCAACATAGCCTACAAATAATGTGACAAAATAAAAGTAACTGAAATAGCCATGTCTTCGGATCTTCATCGTTGATGAATTTGTCATTAATTGAATCAGTAATTGATCAAAGTTGATATGTCAATCTGAACCAAACGAATGTTGTAAGAAACACGAAAACAAACGAGCACCGCGCGAAGACGAGAAATCAAACAAATACCGCACGAAGACGAGACACACTTAGACGAAAAAAAACACAAAATAAAAAAACTTCTATGTAAAAATCACTTATTTGAAATAAAACAAAGAAAAAAAAATGCACAGGGGTAATTTCGGATCAAACAACGACCCAAAACACCCCATTTTTTAAACAAGAAGATGAAAATTCTCTAGGAAAATTTAGGACCGGCTATGTTTTAAAGCAGGAAGAAGAAGCCGCGCGCAGTTTTTAAAGGTACTGTTTACTATAATTATTGAATGCATTAAAATTACAAACACATCTCTCTAGTGCATTTTTCATTAATAATTTTATAAAAAGCAAAACTTTTCTTATATATAAGATTTTGGGGAGTATTTTTCAAGAAGTTTAGTGGCTAGAAATTCCACTTTTAAGGTAGAGTTTAAACTTCGGCCTCATACATATTAACATATATAATACAATATCTCTGTCAACTGAACTAAGGTCATGAAACCTATATATACCCCATTTGAATTAGTTTATTTTTGAGCTTATGCAAACAGATTATGCAATATAAATTAGGTTTTATGCTATTTTATAAGTTCACTCTAGTGAAAATTGTATTTTCATAAGCTATTTTATCGTAAAGTACCTTGACAAACTTATAATAATACATAAAAATTGCATAGGTTGTTTGCATAAGCTCAAAATTAAGTTAATCCAAACATGGTCATAGTCAATGTTTTAATAATAAAAAAGAGAAATTTTATGTAGGTTTTTATTTATTTTTTTTGAAGCAAAAAAAGAAGTTTAGATATATCTATTTTACGATGAACTTAAAAAGTCAAACTTTTCTTTCTTATATATAAAATCGGAGGGAGTATATTTGATATATAAGTTATTCAATCAATAAATAGGTAAATAAGTATTTTTTAAAAGAAACTCTTTTTTATATCATTAAAAATATTATAATAATTGAATATTATTTATCAAAACCGTTAATAATATTATAAAAATATTAGTGTAATGCTTATGACAATAAATTTTTTAAAAAAATTTATATTTCTCATAATAGTTAATATCGAATTTTTTTATAAAAAAATTATTAAAACATTAGTGTAATGCTTATAACAATAAAATTGTTTTTTTTTTCCTATTAAATTATTAATTAACTAAGTATACAATAAATATTATTGATTGACCACAAAAAACAATTATTTATCTATATTTATTTCTTATCAAAAACTAGAAATGTGTGTTGTGAGTATTCACTTTCATTATTTATTGAGATTTGAGAGTATTGCATGGGTGATTCATTTCCTTAGTTGACAGTTCAAAATAATAAAATGACCGAAAAACAGAATTCGGGTTCGGATCCGACCAGACCGCTTTTGCCCAAAGATGACGACCGGAATTCCACCGAACACGACGGTCGGAGAAACCGTTTCAGTCGCCGGAACTCTGTTAACTCCCTCAGATCCGCTTTCTTGTCCACGCTTCCTGATAAAGTCCGTTCTAACCTCGACTCTGAGTCTCCTTTCGATGCTGATTTCTCCAACGCCACTGCTTTAAGCCAAGGTCCCCTCTCTCTCTCTCTCAAAATCTATCAATCACTGTCGTCAGAGACACTGACACCTTGACACTGACACGTGGAGACCGATAGTAATGTAATAAAATGACATAATTGAATTTAATGATATCATATGTCTCTGATGGTGTCGTGTCAGTGTTGGACGAGACATGTCTTCCATCAGAAGTGTCGGTGTTACATAGCTGGATATTTATATGTATATATGTTTATATATATATATATATATATGATGAAGTTTAATATAATAATTTGTGAACTTGTAGGAGAGAAAGAGTATTATGAAAAACAAATAGCTACTTTGAAATCATTTGAGGAAGTGGATACTGTGGTAGAATCTGACTGCATTGAGGATGATGATAAAGAGGAGCAGGCGAAACAAGAAAGAGCTATGAAGGTTTCAAATTATGCAAACATAGTTTTGTTGATATTGAAGGTATATAATTTATGTTATATATTTCATTAATTTCTTGTGTTAATTAAATTTCAAGTAGCTATTAATCACCGTGTGTGTTTGAAACTTTGAAAAGTTTTTCATGAAAAAAGTGATTTTGAACTTAATTTGATTTAATTGGTATTGATTCTTTTACAATTGAGTTTAAACTAAAGGAATTTTGGTACTTTTAGTGTCAACCTTTTGTCATAGGACAAAAGCTACTTTTTGTCAGTTTTCGGTGAAATTAAAGTTTGAAAGCAAAATAAATTTTATGGAACAGTAACAAAACATCTAAAACATATGCAGTTGTCGTTATAGAAGATTCATTTTTAAACTTGTGACTTGTGAGAATCAATTACTTGAAATCTTTGGCTTTTTGGATTGTAGTCCTTTTGTGAAATAAGTTTTTTTTTTAGAAAAGGAAAAGAACTTTTGTGAATTAAGTAAAATAATAATATGCGTGTTGATGTGTAGACTTATGCGACGATAAGGAGTGGGTCAATAGCTATTGCAGCGTCAACTTTAGATTCTCTGCTCGATCTAATGGCTGGTGGGATACTTTGGTTCACTCACATAGCTATGAAGAACATAAATATCTATCAATATCCTATTGGAAAACTGAGGGTACAGCCAGTAGGCATAATTGTTTTTGCTGCTGTCATGGCCACACTTGGTGAGTCTAATTGACTTTAACATAAAATTTACACCGAAATTCCTTTGAGTTGAAGGGTGGATGATTTGGATTCTAACGGTGTAATTGTATACAATTCTTTTAGTACTTTTTGACAATATCGGTGTATTGACATTCTACGTTACATGATACATTGAATCGATTTTACTACAGGTTTTCAGGTATTGTTCACGGCTGTAAAACAACTAATAGAAAACAGTCCTGGCGAAAAAATGACAGCTGAGCAACTAATATGGTTGTACTCTATCATGATATTTGCAACTGTGGTGAAGCTTATACTCTGGTTTTACTGTAGAAGCTCAGGAAACAAGATTGTCCGTGCCTATGCAGATGTAAGTATCCCTCTCGTCAGTGATATTTTCTTTCTTGAATTAAGTCAAAGTACAACAATTGAACAATAAAAAAACATGCCAAAATGCAGGATCACCACTTTGATGTCGTGACAAATGTAGTTGGATTAGTAGCGGCTATTCTTGGTGATAAATTTTACTGGTGGATTGATCCGGTAGGAGCTATTTTGCTTGCAATTTACACTATCACAAATTGGTCTCGCACTGTCATGGAAAATGCAGGTAATTTTCATCAGAATTTCAAACAAAAAAAAAAAAATGATACAACATGTAATTGGTTAGCATATAGTTCATTTGTTAGTCATTTGTCTGTGAATATAATTGTGTACCGATCCTGATTACCGTCTGTCTACCGATACCTTTCTTTACAGTTTCACTGGTGGGACAATCAGCACCTCCTGAAGTTTTGCAGAAGCTGACATATCTCGTTATAAGGCACCCTGGAATTAAACGTGTTGACACTGTCCGCGCATATACATTTGGCGTTTTATATTTTGTAGAGGTATGTTGAATTACACATAATCAACTAACCCCATTTACTCAAAAAAAGTCATACAAGACTAGACCTGGTTTAAAACAAATAAATCATTTGGCATTCTCAATTAGTATTTGCAAAATACTGACATAAATCTAATATTATTGTTAATGGATCTAGTTAAGTTTCGTTATTCTGTAAGCTTTTATTGTATACATAATACTTGGAGTATCCATATTGCATTTTGAACGTACTTGTGACAAAATTGGTTTCTCTTACATGGTTAGCTTTGAATGTCGGTACATATATCTCTTACATAGTTAGGATAATTTTCTTTTATGGGAATTTTTTCTTACAAAACTCTCATACCAATGTTCATGTATGCTATATTAATATAAATGCAGCTTTGAATTTCTTGATTTTATGCCTCATCATTTGGGTCTGATTTTGAGCAGGTAGACATTGAACTGCCAGAAGATTTACCCTTAAAAGAAGCACATGCCATTGGAGAGACTCTACAAATAAAGCTTGAGAAACTTCCAGAAGTTGAGCGAGCATTTGTTCATCTAGACTTTGAGTGTGACCACAAACCAGAGCACTCAGTTCTAAGTAAACTACCGAACAATCAGCCTTAAGCACGTTTCAACGTTTCGTGCATAAGAAGAAATGCACACACTTTTGTAATTGAGTCTTCACCAATGATTTCAAAGTGAAGATTGAAACTGTAAAAGAGAAGGATCCAGCTGTTTATTTATATGGAAGCTGATAAGGTAACCAAACTGTTGCTAGAATTCGAGTTACGTTTAATCCAAATACATTCTGTTGTAGTTCTATTAGTTTCATTAGTTCTTTTATAGTTCATTTTGGAATCACACACAGTGTATTTAAGGCTACTTGTTGTGTTGTACTTGTATCCTTAATAATATATAAATGCCTCAGTTTCTTGAGATACAATTTATTCTATAATGATCAGAAACTAAAACAGATATGTTCCATTTAAGATATTGTTGCTGTCTTGTGATAAACATGGTTTCAATTTGAATTTGAAGATATTGTTGTTGTCATGTGAAAAACACGGTTGCATTTTGAAGTTATAGCTACCAATCACATAAGCAGCTTGCGAATATTGGAGATGTTTTGACATGTTTGGGCACTGGTGCGGCGTGAATTATACGAATGTGTTCTTTATTTTGTTGCTTTTCTTGTGTGTTAATCTTTCGGGACTTCACCAAAATAACTTTGATTAATTCAGAATTCAATCGAAAGATTATTAAGATCTCGTTAATGATTTTTCCTTTTACTGATGAATCGAATTCATATACTATATAGGATTGATAAGTTGATATTAGTCTTTCTTCTTTGTCACTTTTCTTATTTGTCGGTAATGTTTAGATGGTAAAACACTGCAAGAATATTTGATATGTTGAAGCACTCTCCTCTTCTTAGTTATCAATGCTTAATGTTTGTGAATTTTTCAGCTAGGATCTTTGGACAAGAAACAAAGATCACCTTACTATACTAAAAGCAATGTAGACAGAACAACAAAAGCACTTTATTTATATATTTTTTCCAACCATGACAGTACATAATTAAAAGTTCGATGCATCAAATTTGTATCTGTCATACACCAAACATCTTGGAAAGACATGTAGATACACAAAATACAAATATATATTAACTAAGCACAGAGTGTATGTGACCAATGATCAGTAAAAAATCATATCACTATGCATACATTGGCAAGAAAGCTCTTCCAGGCGCACGATTGGCCAAAGGTCCATGGCTGCCAAGAACCTGAAAAGAAACACCAGAAAGAAAAATTTAGTCAACTCCTTCATCCATCCAAAAATATTGTTAAAATATCCAACCACCCTTATTAGGTGACCAAATGAAACTATGGTTCCTCTTCAAAACTACATCTATAATACGGCAATTATAGCATAGACTACTTTGATGGTTAGTCCACTGTAAACCAGTTCTTAAAACTCATTTGAAACTCCAACGACAATAGATGTCATCTTTTGAAAATAGAAAGTTTACAATCTTCCTCGTCCGGCTTAAGTCAGGTTCGACAAAAACAAGTGAAAATCAAACCAAACATGCAGGAAGGACTACGATCTTCTACTTTGGAGAAAAAGGATGGTGATCTTCTACTTTCGAGAGAAGCGTCATATTTAAATACCGAACGACAACAGTTCAAATTCTTACCTTGGCATTTACCCCATCCTGCACAATTCTGTTCTCGGATTTCAACTTCAAGTACTCATCTTGACTCAATTTAGTAAATCCCCTAAAAATTGAAAACAATCATTAAGCGCAAATTACTACTAAACAGAATGGATTAAAAGACATGCATACACATAAGATAATGAATTGAGAAAATCCAGAATCAATAATCAACAATGCTTACCACTTTCTGCTAACAATAATTTTCTGACGACCAGGGAACTTGAACTTAGCACGACGAAGAGCCTCTTGAGCATGATGACCATTACCATTCTTACATCTAACAGACAACAGCACCTGACCAATACTAACCCTAGCACACGTCCCTAACGGTTTCCCAAACGCACCTCTCATCCCCGTCTGCAACCTATCCGCCCCAGCGCACGATAACATCTTATTAATCCGCAACACATGGAAAGGATGAACCCTCACTCGCAAATGAAACGCGTCTTTCCCAGCAAACTTCGACATGTACTTGTTGCACGCGATTCTTGCTGCCTCTAGTGCTTCGCTAGACACGTTTTCTTTCTCCCATGATACTAAGTGAACGCATAATGGGAACTCGTCTACGCCTTTTTTCTTCATTCCTACGTCATAGATTCTGATCTTTGGATCCGGAACCCCGCGGCAGAATCGTGACTTTGGGTATGGTTTGTTCTTTATCTGCCGATAACATCTTGCCGGTCCTAACAATATCAAAATGTTCATACTACTAGTAGAATAATTAATACTTGTCGCGAAGAAGTTCGAGCCCAACAAAGGAAAAAATAAAATGATATAATTATTATTTATTGAAAATGACAATATGTTGTATTTGATCTGCTACAAAAAACTGGACAGAACAACTAGTATATGTTTATGTGCTTGATTTTAAAACTGATGATGAGAGTGGACAAATTAGAGGCAAGGGGCAAGGAAAAAAACTGAAATTCCGTTCCTCACAAAACCACAAGACAACTTTTTGTCCCAAATACAAATTATCTAAAATACTAAAATAACATTTTGTTCACTAAATATCGTACAAAAACAAGTTGTTCAATAATTTAAAAATTTGTGTTACTCTGTCCGGTACTTATCTTTAGCAGATCAAACAGATCATGTGTGTAGGATGCACCTTATATCATGATACTAATGTAACTAATATAACAAACTTCTAACTAACCATAACTAACTAACATGTAAACTATGTAAAACAATATTGAACTAATTCTAATTAATATCCAGCTATATCTAACAATAATGAAATTTCATTAATATGAAGATTTAGTATTAATGTGAAAAATATGAGAAAAATGAAAGAGAGATTGTTATGTTGCTTACTTCTTCCCATGGTTGATTGTTGTTGTGTGAAACTGAAAGAAAGATTGAAAATGGAGGGAAAGGGTAAGAGGGTGGTGTTCCTTTTATACCTTTGCATTAGCGTGTTTGGTTTATGTGATTACGTATGGGCTTGCGTCATCTATTGAGAACGTGGGCCATGACGCATATATTTGGGCTAGGCCCATTTCGGCCCAGAAGGTTCCAGAAAGTGAGTTAGTTTCTTGGACACGGGATCTTTTGAAGGCTTCTGCCAACAATATTCCCACCGACCCTTTAATTTTGTATAAATATATGAGAAAAATTAATTTGAAACAATTGGTTTTTCAGTCTTTTTTTTTTTTTTTTTAGATTTTCAGTATAATTTTTTTTACTTTTATCAAAAAAGGTTTATATTACCAACAAATTATATGTGTTACTTTAAAAATAATTATGATCAAAATTAAATATTTTTAGTGATATGAAGATAGTATATAATTGATTGATAGTGTAAAAATCATTTTTAAACAGACAATGTATAAATGATTATTTTAAGAGAGGACTTTTTTAATTTTTTAAGAAACAATTGGCTTTTTAATAAATATGCGTCCATGTTGTCTTTAACCATCCAGTTGTAATTATGAGAAGATATAAAGTGTCTTATTGTTATAGATTCAGAAAGTGATTTTAACTTTATATTATGTATTTCTAAAAAATTATTTTTATGATTACTTAAAAATAGTAGAAGGCATTCTGAAATCATTAGTTATAAATTAAATGAATAATTTTCACATTCAATACTAGAGATTTCATTTTTCAATATAATAAAATTTATATATATATATATCCTGCGTTCGATTCCCGGCCGATAAGTATGGAGAAACATTTGTTAGAAGAGATCAATCCCTTAAATGAATCTTAGTTAACTCGAGGAAATTAATCTATGTAGTTGCGCGCGCAGGATACCTTTGATTTAAAAAAAAACATATATTTTTAAGAAGATATCTCTTAAAATGATTCAAAAATATTATGAGAAAAATATGAAATTAATATTTTAATATTTTTTGAAATTTTAACATCCAAAAAAATGTAGGAAAACAATGAAATTAATATTAGTTATGCTTGGAGTATAACCAGATGATTCTGAGGCAGGACTAAGAAACAGTTACGGTGGTGATAGACTTTAGATATGGTGGATAATGGTGAGGAAAGTGCATGCAAAACACGTTAACACTCAAATGTTCAAGTTAGTATATGATCAAGAGAAGTGAAAGAGAAAAATGATCGAATCGTGTACCCTTTTCTTTAATTAAAAGGGGGACGATTATAACCGTTTGTGACAATTATATACGATTATATGGTATGATGGGAGACGTTGAGATTTAACTAACAGTCCCACCCCACCCGTAACCCACCCCCGTTTCTTTTACTATAACTTCTCACATTTGTTCATCTCGTACAAATTTGTGGTATTACTTCCCACCAGGTACAAATGTGTTCATGTCACCTCCTTCTTTCTCATACAAGTAAATTTTATGTTAGTTAAGTGTAGTTTAGATTTATGTTTAAAAACTGCAGGTAAGGGAAACGTATTTTTTTATTTTCTTTTTCAAGCCAAATTTCGGAAAATATTTTTTGATATAAACGTGTGTCGGATTATGCTTTATGTTCAAGAACCTACAACCTACTATAATGCAAATAATCATGCCTCAAAAAGTGAAGAAAGCCTTTGTCAATCCTCTAATGTTGATTTAAGTCCACCACTCCAAGTAAAAATGCAAGCTTCTTTCAGAAATATTATGATTCATTTTTTATGTAGTACCACTGCTTGTAGTCGTTCTCATATTTTGGGTTCAGTATTACTATTTCTTATACTTGGTTCCATTTGTGATATAATTTTGTCAATATGAAAAATTAAAATTGTTTGATTATATAAATAGTTTATTATAAACTACCTTTAAAATTTTATAATAATAGGAAATTAATTGAGTAATGCACTATTAAAGAACTAAATAAGGGGGTGGGTGGGATGGGGAAGCTCAACTAGTTGAGCTCAGGGTTAAGGAGCAAAAGGTCCAAGGTTCAAGTCCTAGCAAATGAGAAAAGAATTTTTTTTTTCTACCCTTACATTTAATTTTTTAATTGTGATTCTCTCGACAATATCTAGGATTATGACGTGACCACAGTCGTCACCACAACTGCAATAAAACCTTAGCCCTACATATTGTTGTCTATTCTATGAAATGTATGCATCATGAGCAATAATGCTTCATCTAGGATCTAATAAAAAACAACTTTAGAGAATAAACAACAAAATTGATATACATGATAAACAAGCCATAACATTAATGTATCTTCTCAATCATTCGAACATAGAAGAACTCACCAATGAATTCACAAGGAACACAGGACAGGAGAAGTGTAGTAGGACTAAGACCAGGCGGTATAGTCAAATAAGGAGACTGAATCTCAGAATTGAGTGAAAGTTCAGTAGATCTAATGCTTTCTGTATTCAGTCTTGGAGCATTAAATCTGGTTCTAGCAATTCTTTCAACAAGACCACCCCGCGAGCTCGATTTTGTCATTCCTATTTGTAACTAAGAAAACACAGAAGTTTTTTAAGGATTGATTATGAACCAAAACACATGTGACCAAAACTGTAATATATAGTAACAGAAATCCAATGAAAATGGAAAACAAGTTATGTTGAAGACAGCATCAGCAAAAATAAGGTTGACTATAACGCTAACAAAACACATGATAAGAGTGGCTATGTTACTTTTCGATCGGTCTCTTCCCTGATAGAAGTTCTAACAGTATGACACCGTAACTATAAACATCGCCTTTTGCTGTGCATCGAAAACTTTGATAGTATTCAGGTGGTACATAACCTGGTGTACCTGCAAGTGTGCTAACTGTGAGATGAGTGTCATGAGCATTAACCAATCTCACCATACCGAAATCCGAAACTCTAGCCTCAAAATTTTCGTCGAGAAGAATATTGCTTGACTTCATATCTCTATGGATAATATGAGGTATGCAACTATGATGAAGAAATGCAAGACCTCTTGCTGATCCTAGTGCTATCTTCTTTCTTGTTTCCTAAGCAAGCTTTGAATTTTTGTTCCTCTCATGTAGAACAGTTTCTAAACTTTTGACTCTTACATAAACCGCGTCTCATCTTCTCACCCTTCCATCATCTTCCACTGTTTCCCTTCCATCACTGTCACTCACTCCAGCACTCAAAGCTTAGCGACAAGCGGATGCCCACTGTTATCAAAGTCTTCATTATTGATATGTTTTGCACTTCTGCCATGGAAATAGCTTCCACCATGGGAATTCCTGTTTTCAAACAAGTTTGCATTTTTTTCAAACAAGAACTCCTTTTCTTGTTGAAGCAATTTTAAATAAGAACAATCAACATTTCTTAAACACTGAAAATATCTGTCATATCAAACTCAAAATTAACTGATAAGTGAAGAATAATGTAACACATTACAATAAGACTAATGTGAAGTCCACCTATATATGTCTGATCATTACATATTTACATATGTGTATATATATGTAAATCATGAGATGTAAAATATCAGTTTGCTTTTGAAAAATATAAAAGAGAATAAAATTTTACATGTGAGGTCCAAGCGGCATGTGATTCATAATATCTTGATACATTGATGACGAACCATTATGCATGTTAAGGCCACTGCGTTCAGGATTAGCATCCACATTTGGTTCTCCCTTTGGTAACATGAAGCCCATTTCATTTGTGGGGCGTTGTTGTTGCGCCATGAATGGATTCATAGGCATTACAGGAAACTTCGCTTGCAAAGAAGAGCCTAATCCCGACATTGCAAGGTTCGACAGGTGTTGATTCATGCCATTGTGAATTTGAGATGGTTCATTTCTATGAACATGGTTTTGAAGAAGACCAGAAGCTTGCCCTTGACCTGCGTTAGAAGCGTTCGCATTGACATGACTGCTAGAATGAGCAGCAGGGACGTCGTGATTGTGTTTTCCCTCATATGTAGTGATCACATATTTAAGGTCATGTGATGCTCTCTCCACATGCTTCCTTACAGTGCACCCTGCATCGGTGCACTTGTAGTAACTCCTGCACCGCAAAACAGAAACAATCAGCTATCAACATAAACTAGTATATTAGTTATGTTAGTCCTTTGACAACTTTTTGCCCATACTTGCGTCACCGATAACCATCATCAAGGATATCTACTTCGCTGGTAGTCTGCACAACAACTCTAGGCTCACGAATGGCTCTATTAGCTCCACTCATTTCGGCATATGATTCCAGTTTCCTGAGAAAATCAATTGTGGATTTTGAATGTGAACCAATAATACGTTTCACACAAAAAAAACCGAAAGAAAAGAAACTGCGGCTGCAGCAATGACAAGTATGAAGTACCTTCTTTTAGACTCTGATTCATCTCCTTCCACATCGTAAGCTAACGATACACTACCATTAGTAGCTTGATCATCTTCCCCTTCGTTAGAAAACGTAGATGAGCCATCCACTGCATCTCCTGAATCAAAGTGAGCAGTACCATTTTGAGTTTGCAGATTGGTAGACTGGTTACCGTACTTGGGGTTGAGAGATGATGTCGCTTCAAGGTTGTCAGGCTTCCAATTACCAGCTCCAGCTATATTTCCCTTTTTTAAATTAGCCCAGCCGCGATCACCGTCGCCACCACCCTGTGGTTCACCATGTTCAGGATTGTCCCCTTGCATGTCAGCATGGGAGTTAGTGGACCCTATGCCTGCCCGGCGACTTGGAGGAGGTTTCGGGTGGTTATGTGCCCCCTTATAGATTATCTCCGTTATATGGCCCTCATGAGAACATTCTACTTTCTTTTTAACCGGGCAATTTGAATGAGTACACTTGTAGTAACTTCGAGGGTACTCGCTGCCCTTAACTTGCTTTTGGTCTTTCTTCTAAACATTCAAAAGCAATTCTCAAATATTGTAAAAGGTCACCTTCACTAGATGTTTGTGTTACCAAATCAGGATCAAGTATTTCAATAATTCTTCTCTCTCTATGAATCTTCTTAGACCATCCAACAAGATTGTTATCATCTTTGAACTCGGACGAATCGATCGGTCACTTCCCTGATAGAAGTTCTAACAGTATGACACCGTAACTATAAACATCGCCTTTTGCTGTGCATCGAAAACTTTGATAGTATTCAGGTGGTACATAACCTGGTGTACCTGCAAGTGTGCTAACTGTGAGATGAGTGTCATGAGCATTAACCAATCTCACCATACCGAAACCCGAAACTCTAGCCTCAAAATTTTCGTCGAGAAGAATATTGCTTGACTTCATATCTCTATGGATAATATGAGGTATGCAACTATGATGAAGAAATGCAAGACCTCTTGCTGATCCTAGTGCTATCTTCTTTCTTGTTTCCCAAGCAAGCTTTGAACTTTTGTTACTCTCATGTAGAACAGTTTCTAAACTTTTGACTCTTAAATAAACCGCGTCTCATCTTCTCACCCTTCCATCATCTTCCACCGTTTCCCTTCCATCACTGTCACTCACTCCAGCACTCAAAGCTTAGCGACAACCGGATGCCTATTCATAAAAAGAAATGTAGTCAACGTCGAATCCAAACTCCGTCAAATTACTGAAACCACTGTTACCAAAGTCCTCATTATCGATATGTTTTGCACTTCTGCCATGGAAATAGCTTCCACCATGCGAATTCCTGTTTACTATTTCTTCACTACTGGAGCTTCTGCTTTGTCTCTGTATTCCTAATTTCCAAAAATTCACAGCGAAATAACGGTGTCATTAAAAGAAATGGTGGGAGTTGAGATTCTGATGCCAGGAAATTCAGCATTGAAAGCAGAGTTGATGCCGAAACCGGTTCAAACATGGAATGAAATTAAACACCAATAACTAATTTCATTAGGTCCTTGGTTGTTTCACTTTTGTCCTTGTCTACTTTTTGTTCAAAACTACTGGAATTATGTTGTAGACAACGTGAAAAAAACCATGTTTTACTTCGGAAACCATTGTTTTGAAAATATTGATTTGTTGTCCATGAACTATATTGTGATTTTGCACTAGTTCTTCATATAATAAGTGATTTCATTTGGTTTCAGGAACATATATTTAACTAGCGACAGTACAGAACAATATAGTAATATGAATAACTATGAAATAAAAATATCATATCATAAAAGACTCATTTCAAATAAGAAAAACAGAATAAAACTATGGCAATTTACATTTGATCGTTCAATTAATATTCGATTTTACATTTTACTGAGATGTAACTTCTAATCCGAAAATCATTCCAGCATGATTTGTAGCTTCGTTGTTTCTGAAATATATGGGTATCATCTTTTGAAAAGCCTGCCACGTTAGCAGACTATCAGACACGGCTTGGTGGGATTTTCCAGCGATTCGGCCAACCTTAAGAGTACTAGCAACACATTCGAGACCTCCATATAGTCCATTGCAATAACGGATCATATGTTTCATATCATATACACTCCTTCCAAATAGGAATCTCAACACACGCGAAAAACCTTCCAAGCTATCCGGAAGATTACTCCGTGTTAGTATCTTCACAAGATATGCAAAATCGTAGGTGCCGTGAAATGTCACCCACGTCACTCTTTCATTGCAGACAAGCCCAGACCTGAGCATCAACTCAGAAAAGTGGAACCAATTCACACCGTGAATGACGTTGTAGTTGAAATCAATACCTTGGCGTCGGAGAAGATCAATGGAATCTTTGTTGTGGGGGTCGCGCTTGACGTCAAAATCACGAAAATTAAACTCCCAAATGAAGCAGTTGCTGGTTCCGAAATCAGGTAGGTTGCCATTTTCATCCGAGAAAGTGAGACCTAGCTGAATAAGTTTGAGAGCATCAACATTGGCCTTGATGTAATTGTAAAGCTCATAAGGTTGAAGGTGACGGCGATCGACTTTAGATGGATAAATGACGCCGGGGAATTCTGTGTCCATCGAAACAAACCGATACCTATCGACAACATGATGTATGAGATCAAACTCAGCTTCTATATTATATGCCCAAACACGACGGATTACGACCGGTTTCGAATCTTTCTTCAATGTCGTCATCTGAAATTTCTTGATGATCAAAGTGTGATCTTAATAAAACTCTGAATGAAAAAGAAATAAGCAAGAGAGAAGAACGTTTGTTTAATGTTTGAATTCGAAAGAAACTGCATACATGACTAAGGTAAACCTCTCGCTATATATAATAAGATAAGATTTAGTTTAGCATTTATGATAAAAAAAGGATTTGATTGTATCCGATAAAAAAAGATTTGGTTAATCTTCAGAAGAAAAAAAAGATTTAATATTTTACTACTAGTACCGAATCTTAAAAAGATTTAATATCTTTTTTTTTACTTGTTGATAAAGTAATTTCTCATTTTTTTTTTGTTTACAAGTATTATCTCATTTATTAGTACCAAAAAAAAATGATCTCATTTATTTTTATTTTTTGATAAGATTATCTCATTAATTGTACGATTTTCTCAAATGAAATTGAGTGAATTACTGCTATTAATTCATCTTTGTACAATAGATTTCTTAATTTTTTTTTATGAAAGTGAATTTTTTAAAGAAAAAATTGAATTTTTAAATGATTTAATAAAAAAAAACAGAAAAACTGTATTTTAAAAAAGTCAACGTCGGAGCTCTGAAATTGGTCAAAAATCCTAAAATCGTTCGAAAACCCTAAAATCGACTCTAAACCCGACTAGAACCCAAACATCAGTAGAAAAATCTAAAATCGACACTAAACCCAAAAATTTGGCCAAATATCTAAAATCGGCCAAAAACCCTAAAAACGACTATACACCCTAAATCGGCCGGGAAAACATAAAATCGACAAAAAATCCTAAACTCGATTATAAACCATAAAATTGGCCGAAAACCCAAAAAATAACCAAAAACCATAAAATCGACCGCAAACACAAAAATCGCCCGGAAAAACCTAAAATCGGCCAAAAACCATAAAATTGGCCGAAAACTCAAAAAATCTGTGGAAAAACTTAAACTCGACCCTAAACCCAAAAAATTGGCCGAAAAATATTCCAAAAACCCTAAAAACGACCTAACACCCTAAAATCGGCTGAAAACCGAAAAAATCGACCGTAAAAACCTAAAATCGGCCGAAAAACCTAAAATCGACCAAAAACCCTAAAAAAGACTATACACCATAAAATCGGCCGAAAACCGAAATAATCGGCCGGAAAAACCTAAAATCAGCCGAAAACCTAAAAAATCGGCCGAAAAACCTAAAATCGGCCAAAAACCCTAAAATCGACTATAAACCATAAAATTATCCAAAAACCTAAAAAATCGGCCGAAAAACCTAAAAGCGGACATAAAGCATAAAATCGACTATAAACCAAAAAATCGACCGAAAACACTAAAATTATTATTGGTTTTCCTGTCGATTTTAGGGTTCAATTCTAGCTTACGGTCAATTTTAGGGTTTTTGGCCGATTTTATGTTTTTCGGACGATTTTTTGGGTTTAGGGTCGATTTTATTAAGATAAATAAAATTAAACGAATGAAATTCAATTACATTACCAAAACAAAGAATTTTACAATTTATGCAATTTCACCACTTTATATGAACAATGAAATTTAAAAATCAAGCGAATTCAATTGAATCAATTGAATTGCCTAGTATTTAAAATCCCTTAAATTTCTGGAATGCCCCATCCAAAGACACTCTTATGGGTACATTATTCCTGTGTTTTCACTATCTAAAGGTTTTATAGTGAAACGTTTAAAGATGTGGTTGGAGTTTGAAATTCTGGTGCCAGGAAATTTAGCATTGAATGCTGAGTTGATGTAGGGAGCAGTTCTTGATACGCAAGATCTTGCTTATTAGGAGATATGCTGTATTATTTTTAGTATCTTTCGATGGCAAAGGGAATTGTGGTGAATACATTTCGTGAATTGGAAGTTGTGGCGGTTAAAGCGGTTGAAGACGGTTTGTGTTTTCTGGATCTCAAAAGTTTGCTGCATTGGACCATGAAGTGGAGGTGCTGAGTTGCCGGAGAGCCAATGATTGCATGGCCATTCTACGCAGAGCAGCATGTTAATATAGGAATGTAATGGTGGAGGACCTCAAGGTCACCGTTGCGGTCGAGCAAAGGGAAGAAGATTGGTTTGTGAGTGGAGATTGGTTTTTGAGTCTATAGACGAAGTGATAAACACCGCTAAACTCACACAACTGTGAGGTCCCAGATTTGAACTCGGATGAAGATATCCAATCTAATAATATCGGTATTGCCGGTTGAACTAAGACTTCTGGATAAAGTAATTGGTTTTATTATATGCAAAGCAAGAGAAGAAAACAACAAATACACAAATTAAACTTTATATTCATGGTTGGCCATCTACTTCTATCCAACAAAGAAATAGCCATTCAAATGACCATAATACCCCTCACCTTCCACAAGCTCAAAAAAAATACATGTGGCATATGCATTAAATGCTACCATCTTCCCTCTACTTTCCTAAAGGTCTTCTACTTTAATTCAAAATTCAAAAATGTTTTCCCCCTCTTTAGCATTTTTTATTTCTATATAATATATATTTCCTTTCACTTTTCACATATATACTTTCTTCTTTCTCTTATTCCTCACTTTTTCTTTGCATCTGCATTTTTTCATCTTTCTACATATTACTAACGGTGGATTCTAAGGTGAGGGAGCAATTAAGTCCCTCATCGGTGTACCATTAAAATTAACCATTAGATTAAATTAAGTTACATGATAACATTTTTTACTATCACACATAATTATTAATCATTAGTCATTCAACCTCCTTGTTCATTGGTTTCTTCCCAAACATCGAACCCAATTATTTTCTTGTCACGGTGGTTCTCCACCACCATCTCCCACCCTCAAAAACATCTAACTGCCACCCCAACCAAGGAAATAATAAAAACAAGAAAAAACAACTCTAAGAAAAAGAAGGATTATTCAAACCTTCTCTCATTCCCTTTTTAATATTAACATACAACCATTAACACCAAGTTTCAAGTTCACTAATTCATCATCGATGTCCAATCTCCATGGTTGAAAAGTCCAATTACTTTTCTCATTTGTGTTCATTTCCACTCAAAGACAAATACAATACTTTTATAAATTTCCTTCGCATATATTAACGTTTACTATTTCAAATCCAAATCCTTTTTCTTTTCTTTTTTTCACAGAAATTATGGGGGGGTTTGGCCTTCTATATTCTTTTTTATTGATGTGCATATTGAGGAGCAATATACTTATGCCGTGATGGAAAATTCTGAGAAAAAAGAATGGATGGTTGCAGCAGTTTTGCAAAGAGGAGATACAAGATTTTATTTTTGTTTATTTTGTTGGAAGAAGGTTATATAAGATCTGGTGTGGTAACAAAAAATGGACCATTTAATCTAACGATGAAATAGTATGGTACACCGGTGAGGGACTTAATTGCTCCCTCACCCTAGAATCCACCATTACTAACATCTTACTTTTCTCCTCATTTTGTAGAAAGAAGAACAAAAGTCAAATGAAACTCTCATCCTCTTGACAAAGGTATGAACACAATGATTATCAAAATCACAATTTTTTATGTTCATATATCTCCTTTATTTTTTTTGTCCATCATATCATTGTTTTTTTTTTAAGGCAGCCAAATTTATTAGAAAACGATCTCATAGTATAAGAAATACTCAACAAACATAAATTTGTACATAAGTAACTACAATGATGCAGAAATAATTAGGAGACTACTTCAACAACTATAAACTAAAAGGTAGAAACCACACACTACTGCTTATTTGTTTTTTCTGCATTTTTTTACTATTAACTTTTTGTTGTGTTTCATCCTAGAATGAATGGAAAGAATGACTACAAATCAGTTTGCTTCACCCGCATCTTTTCATGTTAGTGAAATTCATTCTTCCGCTTTATTCTTTATTGCTATCATATCTTTATAATCTTCAACTTCATTATATAACAAATCAGTTTTTTCTATTTGCAGCAAAATTTAATGCTCAGCACAACAAAGATCTAGGTAAATGTTAATAATACTGTTTATTTTGTGACTCTCAAGGAATGAGCTTAAAAAAAGTGACGGACGAAAAAAACAAAAATCAAAATAAAAGAGAGTATTGACATTTTTGTCTTTCAAACTCCAACTTTCACATTAAACTTCATTTGGTGGCTATTCTTCAGTTTGATCGTTTCGCCTCAAAAAGATTTTTATATTTTAACTTTTTACCGTATAAAAAAAATTATATTAGAAAGAAAAGGAATTAACTTTTTTTCATCTCAATTTCTAAATAAAAAATAAAACACATAACAAAGAATATGGAAATACAGTATAAAACATTAGATCTAGAAAGAAAATAAATTATCCGAAAACAAGAAACTTTTTTAAATAAAACTTCGGTCTATATAACATGAAGAAAGAAAGAAAAATGCCTAAAAAAAACGATAATTAGAAAGAGAATCGAAAAATTTAATATAAAGAAAAAAGAAACAGAGAAAAAAATAAAAACAAGATAAAGACAACAAAATAAACTGATTCAAACCACTCTACTTAGATTAAATAAAAACAAACCGATTCAAAGCAGATATGGTTTTATTCATTCTTTTCATGTCTTAATTAATTTGTTGTTCTTACATGTACATAAAGAATGGAGATGACGAAGTCGCACAGTATTTCCGGTATGGTTGTTTCACTTTCCGGTACGGTGGTTACCAGAAAAAGTATTTCAATCTTCATTTTTATATTGTGGGTTTTATAGAGAAGGTCGAGAAAAGTCTCTATGAAGACGATTTTTCAAAAATTGGTCCATGGTGGTCGAAATCTAACGTTGAAGGTGGTGGTTGGGGTGTCTAATAATATCTCTGATTTGAAAATAAAAATGGTAAATAGAAAAGAAGATGGTACATATGTGTTTGTAGCACAACATGATGATGTTGGAGGTATATTTCCAGTTCCAATTGAGTGGCTAGGGTTTGTTTGAGAGAGAGAGAGCTTCTTTGGTGTGAGAGAGATTATGTTGAACAAATGAGGTGTTAGAGAATAGAGAGATGAACTCTTCTATATTGTGGACTTCAAAAAAAAATTCAATCAAGTTAATGATGAATTTCTAGATTGTGGACTTCAAAAAAATTCAATTAAGTTAATGATGGACTCTTCTAGATGGTGGACTTAAAAAAATTCAATTCAGTTAATTTTTAGTACTATGAAGTTGAATACGTGATACGATACCGATACGGTGATACGAGAAAATTTTCAAAATTCCAGATACAATACGGCTTAGATACGTTATTTATAAATTAAATTTAAAATTAAATATATAAATGCACAATATATAAACATAACTAAAATCGATAATGATAAAAAAAAATTAATATTCAAACTATTAATACCATAGTTGGAATGATATAAACATAACTCTTAAGTAGTACGCAAAAATGACGATTAATACTATTTCAAAAAACATCATCATATAGTACCCAAAAATGCATAGTTGCTTATCCATAAAGAACATCATATTCTAATATTCACTACTTAGATATTTTTTTGAATTGTATCGGTCTTCTCTCCTCCATTTACATCATCAAAGAACATTAATTGTCTGATAGTATAGTTGAATATTTTTGTTATTTTTATGAAGAATTTATGTTGTCTATGGACTTCCATATTTATCTACATTATACGAGATACGTCTAACATGTCTTAAAGATGAATATTTAAAAATAATCATTATAGACAAAAACCAGTGCACTTATTATAGTAATTTTTTTTAATTGAATATAGTATAGTATAAGATTTTCGCTACTTTTTTTTGAAGAATTTATGTTGTCAATGTATACGACTAATAATTTAAACTTTCACATTTTATCAACAATAAACAAGATATGAGATATCCTGAACATGTAATAAAAATGAATATTTAAAAATAATTATTATAGACAAAAATCATTATTAGTGCACCTATATTATAGTAAAGTATTAATTGAAAATACTATAGTAGAAGATTTTCATTACTTTTATGAAGAATTTATGTCTTTTATATATATGACTAATAATACATACTTTCATATTTTATTAACCAATATATGAGATATGTTAGACGTGTCTTAAAGTTTAAGTTTGTCACGGGACGGGATATCCTGAAAAATGTCTTAAAAATGAAAAATGAATTCCAACAAAGAAACAACCATGTGAAGTACCAAAATACCCCTCAAATGGCCAAAATTCTAAATAATGACACCTGACAACTGCATTAAATGCACAACCACTTTCTTTTTGGAGGCAAAATTTCAATTTCAAATTGAATAGTTTTTCTATATATCAATCAATATCATATACTTTTCAACCACTCTCATTTCTCTTTTCTTTCTGTCACTTTTTTCTATCTAAAGTTTATTATCTTCTCTATTTTCTAATCTCTATTTTATATTCATGTCATTTTGCAGGAAAGTTATGTTTTTTGTTAAGAAGAACAACATTGCAACACATGTATTTCACTTTTCGGTGCGGTGGTTACAGAAGAAAATATTCTAATCTTCATTTTTATGTTGTGGGTTTTGTAGAGAATGCGGAGAAAAGTCACTTTATGGTGATGTTTTTTCAAAATTGGGTCGTTACAATATACGTCACACTGCATGTCTTAAAGTTTAAGTTTGTCATGGGATATCATGAACATGTCTTAAAGATGAATATTTTAAAATAACTATTATAGACAAAAAACCATTATGAGTGCCGCTATTGTAGTAAAGTTTTAATTGAAAATAATATAGTAAAAGATTTTCGCTACTTTTATGAAGAATTTATGTTGTCAATGTATACGACTAATAATTTGAACATTCACATTTTATCAACAATATACAAGATACGGGATATCCTGAACATGTTTTAAAAATGAATATTTTATCAACAATAAATGAGTCTTCTATATATATATGACTAATAATATGGACTTTCATATTTTATTAACCAATATACGAGATACGTTAGACATGTCTTAAAGTTTAAGTTTGTCACGGGACAGGATATCCTGAACATGTCTAAAATAACTATTATAGACAAATTAAAATCATTATGAGTGTACCTGTTATAGTAATTTTTTATTGAAAATAGTATAGTAGAAGATTTTTGGTAATTTTATGAAGAAAATATGTCTTCGGTATATATGATTAATAATATGGACTTTCATATTTTACTAAATAATATGAGATACGTTAGACATGTCTTAAAGTTTAAATTTGTCACGGGATAACATGAATATGTCTTAAACATGACTATTTAAAAATTACTATATTCTAGACAAAAAATCATTATGAGTGCACCTGTTATAGTCATTTTTAATTGAAAATTGTATAGTTGAAGATTTCCGTTACTTTTATGCAGAATTTATGTCGTCTATATATTTGACTAATAATATGGACTTTCTTATTTAATTAACAATATACGATATATATGTCAGAGATGTCTTAAAGTTTAAGTTTGTCATGAGAAATCTTGAACATGTCTTAAAGATGAATCTTTAAAAATAACTATTATAGACAAAAATTATTATGAGTGCACCTATTATAGTAATGTTTTAATTGAAAATAGTACAGTAGAATATTTTCATTTCTTTTATGAAGAATATAAGTCGTCTGTATATATGAGTAATAATATGGACTTTCATATTTTACTAACCAATATACGAGATACATTAGGCATGTCTTAAACTTTAAGTTTGTCACGGGACGGGATATCTTGAACATGTCTTAAAAATGAATATTTAAAATAACTATATTGCGGACAAAAAGAATTATGAGTGCACCTGTTATAGTCATTTTTAATTGAAAATGAATGAGTCTTCTATATATATATATATATATATATATGACTAATAATACGGACTTTCATATTTTACTGACCAATATACAAGATACGTTAGACATGTCTTAAAGTTTAAGTTTCTCACGGGACGGGATATCATGAACATGTCTTAAAAATGAATATTTAAAATAACTATTATTGACAAAAACCATTATGAGTGCACCTATTATAATGTTTCTTACGTTAATTATACAACAATATATATTTTCCATGATGATATATAATGTTTTCGAATTGTAATTCTAGAATTTTAAATAATTAAAACCCGTGCGAAGCATGAATAATAGTATAATATTTTATATTGTCTTTACTTTTGTTTCGTACTTCGTGAAAAAAAAAATCATACAAAAGTCAATTACTAACATCGTTAATGTTTATAACATTCTACTTATAATGATCATTTCCGTATTTACATTCATCTCTTCAAACATTTTCAAATAACTAAGTTTCAATTCAATTTTCATATAAGTTTTTTTTTTTATTTTTATATGTCAGTTCTTAATTTTTTCAAAATTATCAAGCAATTTCAACCCGTGCGAAGCACGGGTTCATAACTAGTTCTACCCAATACAGAAGTTCAAACACAATAAAGACTAATTAATAGTAACCTCATGACCCCTATTGACCAATGAATGATTTAACTAAAATAACTCCTGCTTTAATTTATTTTAGTGTAAAAAATCATTTTAACCTTTTAGAAAAAATGTAGAATCCAGTTCTGTTCCTCAGTAAAAGAAATCCAAAAATTGCCATTTAGAAATGCAAAATCATGACACATTAGTCCCTTTGTCATGGATTGTTTGAATGTTTGTTAGGGACTAATAAGTTAGCAGTTCTAATAGGCTATTGTAGACTTGTTTTTCCTAAGGACTAAATCAATTTTGCATTTTTTTCAAACAAGAACTCCTTTTCTTGTTGAAGCAATTTTCAATAAGAACAATCAAACATTTCTTAAACACTGAAAATATCTGTCATATCAAACTCAAAATTAACTGATATGTGAAGAATTATGTAACACATTACAATAAGACTAATGTGAAGTCCACCTATGTATGTCTGATCATTACATATGTGTATATATATGTAAATCATGAGATGTAAAATATCAGTTTGATTTTGAAAAATATAAAAGAGAATAAAATTTTACATGTGAGGTCCAAGCGGCATGTGATTCATAATATCTTGATACATTGATGACGAACCATTATGCATGTTAAGGCCACTGCGTTCAGGATTAGCATCCACATTTGGTTCTCCCTTTGGTAACATGAAGCCCATTTCATTTGTGGGGCGTTGTTGTTGCGCCATGAATGGATTCATAGGCATTACAGGAAACTTCGCTTGCAAAGAAGAGCCTAATCCCGACATTGCAAGGTTTCATGCCATTGTGAATTTGAGATGGTTCATTTCTATGAACATGGTTTTGAAGAAGACCAGAAGCTTGCCCTTGACCTGCGTTAGAAGCGTTCGCATTGACATGACTGCTAGAACGAGCAGCAGGGACGTCGTGATTGTGTTTTCCCTCATATGTAGTGATCACATATTTCAGGTCATGTGATGCTCTCTCCACATGCTTCCTTACAGTGCACCCTGCATTGGTGCACTTGTAGTAACTCCTGCACCGCAAAACAGAAACAATCAGCTATCAACATAAACTAGTATATTAGTTATGTTAGTCCTTTGACAACTTTTTGCCCATACTTGCGCCACCGATAACCATCATCAAGGATATCTACTTCGCTGGTAGTCTGCACAACAACTCTAGGCTCACGAATGGCTCTAGTAGCTCCACTCATTTCGGCATATGATTCCAGTTTCCTGAGAAAATCAATTGTGGATTTTGAATGTGAACCAATAATACGTTTCACACAAAAAAAAAAAACGAAAGGAAAGAAACTGCGGCTGCAGCAATGACAAGTATGAAGTACCTTCTTTTAGACTCTGATTCATCTCCTTCCACATCGTAAGCTAACGATACACTACCATTAGTAGCTTGACCATCTTCCCCTTCGTTAGAAAACGTAGATGAGCCATCCACTGCATCTCCTGAATCAAAGTGAGCAGTACCATTTTGAGTTTGCAGATTGGTAGACTGGTTACCGTACTCGGGGTTGAGAGATGATGTCGCTTCAAGGTTGTCAGGCTTCCAATTACCAGCTCCAGCTCCAGCTATATTTCCCTTTTTTAAATTAGCCCAGCCGCGATCACCGTCGCCACCACCCTGTGGTTCACCATGTTAAGGATTGTCCCCTTGCATGTCAGCATGGGAGTTAGTGGACCCTATGCCTGCCCGGCGACTTGGAGGAGGTTTCGGGTGGTTATGTGCCCCCTTATAGATTATCTCCGTTATATGGCCCTCATGAGAACATTCTACTTTCTTTTTAACCGGGCAATTTGAATGAGTACACTTGTAGTAACTTCGAGGGTACTCGCTGCCCTTAACTTGCTTTTGGCCATATTTTCTCCAATTATATCCGTCTTCAGATGGAGTACCAGCAACCAACGAGTCAACGTTGACTCTTTGTTCTCCCTCTTCATCTGCTTGCTCTTCCATTGGTGGAGAATTGTCTTTTTGAGGTGGAGAGTTGGAGAACTCTGCCTTAAGATGGAAATTCAGCATTGAAAGCAGAGTTGATGCCGACACCGGTTCTTGATAGGGAAGATCCTGCTTATTGGGAGATGTATTTCTGTGAGCAACTTTCAATGGTGAAGGGAATCGTGGTGAATACATTTCGTGAATTGGAAGTTGTGGCGGTTAAGGCTGTTGAAGATGGCGTGTGTTTTCCAGATATCAAAAGAAGTCCGCCTCCCGTTTACTGCATTGGACCATTGATTGCGGACCCTCAACAATCGTTTGACCGCTGCTTTTGTATTTATTTTTTGGTAAACTAAGTTCTTGCAAGAGTGTTTTGATTTCTTGATGTAAAAGTGACTTATGAGAAGTTCATTCAAAACCAAATTAATTTCTTTATCTATGAATGCTAAGAAAGAAATTTTCACAAATTAATTGTGTGCAATCATGGATGTGTAATAAGTAAAAACCACTTCATTAAATTTATCAGTACAAAAATAAATATTATACAGAAGTTGGTTTTGTTTACACTTGTATTGTTAATTTGGTCATTTCAAAATCACTTTATTTTCAATGCAGTGAAAGTAGACATTGGCCTTAGAATGGAATCTATAATATACCTTTAGGCCATGCAATCTTTTTGTTTGTCTGTAATTTGAACTTATAGCACTTCTTGTTCTGTTCTCATTATATTCTTTATGATTATGAACAAAGTTATGTTGCCAATAAAAAATGAAGCATTGATTGTTTGGATGAAAATCAGATGAAGTAAGAGAGACCAAAGATTGTCTGTCATGGCTAGATAAACAACCGAGTAGAAGCCGTGGATCGTTCTGTGTGGCACAATGTGACAGGAATTAGGTATAGTTTAATAGTTTATTTTAAATAAATAGTTTTATTTATGTCAATTACCTTTTTAGCCTTTGTGGTTGTATTTAAACAATTGTGCCTCATTTTGAAAAGGATCAATGAATGAATGAACAATTATCTTCTTCTCTCAAAACTCTCTCATTTATGTTTGTATAATCTCATTTGTATCGAATTCTATTCAATTAGTTAGAATTCCTACTTTGAGACTTGATTCTATCGGTTTCGTCCCTAGAATCTATTTTACCCGTCTCAATTGGTATCTTGAGCCTTCGATTCAGCGCTTTTGATGGCTACTAACGATAATCCCATGAAAATTTTGAAAATTCTGAGCGCACTTGAAGTTGAAGAAAAGATGGAAAGGGGTTTGTGTTTGTTATGCGATGAACTTTTTACTCCAGATCATGCAAAGCATAAGCGCATTCGGTTCAAAGTGATAGAGATGGATGAAGTAGATGTGGAACCAGAAAGTGAAGCTTCTTCAAAAAATAATATGAAATACTCCACACATAATCTTCAAATTGATTTCCAACAAAAGGAAAGTGTTGCGCATAACGATGACACGTCGAAGGCAGCGGTGAACGACGCAGATGATTTCGCCAACTTCCATCAACCTGTAGACGTCATTTCTGTAGACCCAATGCCGATGATTGTCGACGAACAAGAAAAAATGATTTCATTGATCGTTGACGTATCAACTAACTCTGCAATTTCTCAGCCCTGCTACGATATCCTTAGTAGTGCCAAATTCTTACCTCATCAGGTTAGTGTCGATCCCTTAGCTGATACCATAGAGACTTAACACTTCATGTCATTCAACCAACCATTGTCACACTATGTTCTCCTTACGGGAAAAGATTTCCAACCTCTGAGCCAAATTTGTGAGCTCTCACCACCACCACCGAAACCACCCGATGGGGTTGGGGTTGTCACTCCGATGTCGTCCCTCAATTTGTCTTTGTTGGTTACCACCGCAAAGCATTTTTCAATCTTGCAAACTTCCCTCCAACTGTTTGATGAAATGCCAGAGTGCCACAAAACTGTTTGTAGTGCCATCATTAATAGGTGCATGGATAATGAGCAGGTTCTTGCTTATGGTTTGTTCAAAGACATGCATAAGATGCATAATACCCCTCGTGACTTTGAAGAGTATCCTGAAGAGAAGCATATGCATTGCACCACTCGGTTAGTGGAGATGCTTCATCTTTGTGCAAGTAATTTTGGAAATTGTGTTGAAAGTGATCCTAAAAAGAATTTTCTAATTGAAGAAATTAAGGTTTTGGAAGAGGCTAAGTGTATTGGTCTTCCAAATTTCATGCCGCGAGCTGCATTTCTCTATTTACTGCAGAGAAAGCTTGGAGTGTCCACTCGAAGAGCGGGTGAGGAACTGATTGCCAAGAAGAAGAATTCAATTCAACATGTGATGGAGGTTGATGAGTGTGGAAAAGCAAAGGTACACAAATATGGTTTAGTAAGTATGAGTAGTAGACATATTAAAAAATTTAAATGGTCATTGGAGACCTTGATTAGAGTCCCGAATTATCAAATCATGAAGGTAATTGAACCATTACTAGATGGAGTGTGCATTGAAGTTCCAAAAGTGTTGGCACCTGGACCTCAACTTGTTCACACTTGGGGCTATTCGCGTGATCTTTTTCATGATGATTGTAGTTCTGTTTTAGCCAATATTTACTGCTATTTTGTTGACAGTGCAAGGATTAGAAGATTTGATTTTGTTTCTAAAGCTAGTGGAATTAAACATACCATTGGAGAGTTATTCTATGATAACTTGATTTTTCAAAGGTCTGAAGCAGAAAGAGTCAAGTTTTATGTTCTAGAATTTTTAGTATTCCTTGTTGCTATCTTTGGCTCTAAAATTTGGATCATGAGTTTTGTTAATGAGGAATCTCAATCTCTCTATCTAATGGCCCTTGGTTCAAGTGTTGGGACACATGAGCTAGGGAAGATCAATGATGACAAGAATATGGAAGTACCAAATATTTATAGACAAATGGATGGTTGGAAGAGTAACTCTTTTAACATTTCAACAAATGAAACATATTGTTCCATTTCTTTAGTTCAAGGTGTTCACTTAGTTATAGCACATGATGCTCTAAATAATTTTGAAATTACTTCTCAGTTTGGTTCTCGTCAGTACTTTTCAACTGCCAAGCTTGTGCAGCTGTTCAATGATTTTCACACACCATTTAAAGGTTTATATGTGGTTTCAAGGCATGGTAGAAGACTTTTGAACATTGGAATAATAGTGGTTAATGCTATGGATTGGATGAAGCTTATTAGTCTTGCCCATTTCTATCAGCAGATGCTATCAGAGTTCCTAAAGAGTGAAAAAGAGAAGGGTTTTTATGAGAATGTAGTTGCTGCCTGGGTGCCAACAAGGAATGTGTTGTTAAGCAATTACTCATTGAGCTTACCTATGTTTGTTGCTGCACACTATTCATCAAGGCAATATGGAAAGGTTCTGAACTGGTTTGCTTTTATAGTTATTTTTCACAGGAAGATGATCGATAGGGGAAATGTTCGAGATGCTAAAGTTTTAATCAAATGGAAAGCCTTGCCTCTTAAACATGGCACTTGTGATTGTTCATCCTTGAGGACAAGGATGTTTGAAGGGGAGGGTATTGTGACAGGAATTAGGTATAGTTTAATAGTTTATTTTAAATAAATAGTTTTATTTATGTCAATTACCTTTTTAGCCTTTGTGGTTGTATTTAAACAATTGTGCCTCATTTTGAAAAGGATCAATGAATGAATGAACAATTATCTTCTTCTCTCAAAACTCTCTCATTTATGTTTGTATAATCTCATTTGTATCGAATTCTATTCAATTAGTTAGAATTCCTACTTTGAGACTTGATTCTATCGGTTTCGTCCCTAGAATCTATTTTACCCGTCTCACACAATTGAAGGAGATAGCTGAAGGCTTAGAGATGAGTGGACACAAGATTCTTGTGGGTTGTGAAGAGGCCAATACAAGGACACCTCGCCTCGGCCGGAAAGAGTACGAGCATTTTTCTCCATGAATGGTGGTAAATTGATAAATGTGTATGGTTTATAGATAGGGACTCGGAGGAATACATATATACATGAAGAGAGGACTTATAGAGGTAAGGTTGTATAAGCACGTTCCATAATATTAAAAAAAAATCCGGAAGAAAAATCTAACATAATATTAAAAATACTAACAATTAACATTACTTATAAGAAAAAAAAAAACCTAAATAAAGGTTTTAAAACTATAAAAAAAAAAGTTTTATTTTAGCCTCTTCAAAAAAAAAAAGATTTATCTTGGTCTAGCGACCAACCATTTATAGCCTTCATCGAGTTTAAGATTTACCCACTTTTTTTTTTTTTGCTACATTAAGATTTACCCACTTTAATCACACAAAAATTAAAGAATGGATGATAAAATGGTGTCACCCCAACACAATAATTCTCAAAAGATTTCCTACTCCATAATTTCAATCACGAGATATATCACACCTCAATACAAACAAATATAAAAAATCAGACCTAAAATTATCCCAAAGGAGTTCATTTTACAAAATAAATTTCAAAATATCTGTTAAAGAATACTAGAGAAAGCTTAGAGAGTTAAAGAAGTGGAGGAAATTATTCTTGTACATTTATTTGGAGTGTGATCTTATAATTTAGATGAATCTTAAAATGACAAAACTTAATGTACAAACATACATAAAAACAACAACTCCCTAATGTGTTTGTTCGTGGAGATTAAGATCTGGTATTTAGTCTTTATTGCAGCCATTTCTGCTGCAATGCTTCAACTGTTTGATAACATCTTATTCTTTTTTTTTTTTTTTTTTGGTGATAAACATCTTATTCTTATTATAATAAAATTTAACCGTGTGATTATAGACAATTAATTTAGCTAATACAAATTTAATAGTATACTCATTCTCAGCAAATTTCATCTTTTTAAATTCATTGTATACCTACGAAACCAGTAAAAATAATTTGGATGGGCCATCGAAAAAACTATAATATATAAGTCAAATACAAAAATGATTATTGTATATAAAAATATAAGTCGTAAAAAATACAAATATACTATTTGACATAATAACTAAATGACAACTCGTGAAATATTTTACTAGAGCAGTTTGTGTACTTTATTGATTCTAGCACTCATAGAATCGATGGCATCATCCTAACACCTACAATATCCAGAAAAACACCCTGGTATAAAAAGATGAATCCACATATGAGGAGTGCTAGCAACACACTCTTTAACAAACACACTCTAACACACTCTCTTCTATTGGTTAAAATTTATATGGGTCCCATAAAAATTATATGGGTCCACATTTTTGTATGGGACCCATGTGAATTTCAACCAATAAAAGAGAGTGTGTTGAAGTGTGTTTGTTAAAGAGTGTGTTGCTAGCCTTATTCATACACATATTCTTTGGACAATCAGAATCTTGTAAACATGGGGTGCGTGCCGCTGTATTGAATAAAGGGAATAAAAGAATGTAACTAAAATTAATATGATAAAAAAATAATATTATATATGAAGTAAATAAGGAAATTTAAAAATGATAAAGAAAAGGTTTACCATCAATAATTGTTGCAACAAGAAATAGGTAAAACAAAAGGAAATAATCATAACATGAACAAATTTGATGATTTCAGACATAGCTTTCCCCATTTACATGTATAAGTAAAATATGATTTTATCACTTTATAATTTATAAATCTCATGCTCTTCATACATAATAAATTAAATAGTTTTTAGCCCTTATGGAGTTGTAAAAAAATTCCTAAAAATAAGAATCATCATTAAATATCTTTTAATTATATCAATGTGTTTTGTTTGTCCCTTCAACTCCCTGAGGTCACATAAAAAAAACATATCAATCATAAGATTTCATTATTTTTTTGACACATACTATAGACCAATTATAAATACACCTCGATTAAAAGGAAGAAGACACCAATTTTGTGGACAATCAGAATATTGTAAGCATTGTACCCGTGAGTTTATCTCAGTTAACAGAGATATCGCAATATATGTGTATGAGTCGGCGTTCAAATCCGGACACTCCACTTATTCACTTTTAAGGTGGATTTTCTAGTCACTGGGCTACTTGACGAAAAAAAATTTGCAAGCATTTAGGTACCGTTTGGCCAGACTTTTTTATGGTCTAAAAGCAACTTTAAAATAAAGTTCAAAATAAGTGCTTTAGAAATAAAGTTGAAGTTGTTTGGTGATTTCATTTTTAAAAAACTTAAAATAAATTATAGTTTAAAGTTTATTTCGTAAAATATTTTATAATAGTTATGATAATATTAAAAATCATTATAAAATATGATATTTCAAATTAAATATGATAATATATTCTATGTTATAATATTTTTTAAAAGATAATACATAGTACTTTTTTTTGTTACTATGATATTGGTACGAAGTTTCCACCGATGTTAGCGATCACTAATCTTCTTCGAAGAACCTGTACGGCACAAAACGTGGGTTCTCCCCTCCCAATCAAATTTTCTCCATATATATTATAAATGTTTCTCAAAAAGAAAAAATAGAACATTAGACAAAGTATACGTACTAATATCATTTTATTTTTTTTCTTGACATAATACGTACCAATATCATAAAAAGTAATATAGTCATATATTTCTAAAATCATCAAAAAGTAATATAGTCATTTTTTATTCATGAAATAAAAAAGATGAGTATACGTTGGAAAAAAAAAAGTATATGATGTAGTTAGTGGTTACCTACAGCCGTTTCCCATAAAAAGATTGAACCGGGTATCGAAGGGGAACATGGAAAAAAGGAGGCGCAAGCCATTTTAAGTTGATATTTTTAACTTTTTTTGGGACTCCTTATACATTGTTTTTCTTCAATAAAAATAAGTCCTTATTTTTTTGTAGAGCTTCTTTCAATTTGCGTTTGGCCTGACTTCTACTTAAAACAAAAAAAAAGTCATAAAAAAGCTGGGCCAAACGGTACCTTAATACCCGATGTAAAGAATAAGAGAATAAAATATTTTGTACAAAGTGTCCACAAGAGCTTAGTTCAGTTGGTATGAACATCACATTTTATATGCAAATTATTACCACCAACGTACATTCATTGTAACAACAAATTTGACAATTTTACTTTTTTTCCCCTGCAAAGAGAATTTAATTTTATCACATTATAATTTTTTAGTTTAGGCATTTGCAAAAAATATTTCTTAAAATACGAATCGTTGTTAACTGCCTCTCAAGTACATCAATGTAGGGGTGTACATGGGTTGGGCAAATCCGGTCGACCCGGTCAAACCCACCTAATCCAACCCAAAAAAGTGGGTTGGGTCGGGCAAGTGGGTGGATATGGGTTTCAAAAATGAAAAACCCATTAAAAAAATCGGGTTTCGGGTAAAACCGGACCCAACCCAAAAAACCCACTAACCCACTAGTGCTATGTTTTTTGAAATTTTTTTATGAAAATACTAAAGATTTTTTCATTTGATTATTAAATATTTTTATATTGAAAATAAGTTATACTATTTTTTACGAAAATAAAAAAAGATTGAATAATTTTTATGAACAAATATAATAATTTTTCGCATTATTTTTTTAAAATTTGAAAAAATTGAATAATTTTCATAAACAAATATAGTGATTCATGGTTTAGTCATTTGATATTAAAAAAAGCAAAAAAATCATTTGGATAACACGCTATCCAACCCGTAAATTAGTAGATTTACACAAAAAAATGGGTGATTATTTTTTATAGTGAAAAAAAGTTACCCTATTTTTCAAGAAAATATATTGATTGAGTTATTTTTTATGAAAAAATATTATGATTCAACATTTAGATATTTAATATAAAAAAAATAGAAAAATAATTTGGGTAACCCACAACCCAACCCAATCCAACCCGGAAATTAGTGGGTTTACCCAACCCGGCCCAATATTATAACGGGTGGTTATTTTACTAAACCCAACCCGGAGTACCATATGTGGTTTGGGTTTTGGTTTTGGCCAAACCCAACCCAATCCGGCCCACGTACACCCCTACATCAATGTGTTGTTTATGTCGCTTCAAGACACTAAGTAATTTTTTAATTTTTTTTTACAAAAAGACACTAAGTAATTAAAGAGGTCAAATATAATAAAAAACTTACTAAACATAAGAATTCATTCACAGTTATAAAAATAAACTATCATTTTGTAGGTAGAGGGATAACATCCCTATTAAACTCTTTTCTCACCGTGAGCTTAGTTCAGTTAGTAGGGACATTGCATATATTATATAGGAGTCGTGATTCGAATGCTGGACACTCTACTTATTCACCTTTAAGGTGAAATTTACAGTTACTAGGCTACTAGACAAAAAAAAATCCCTATAACTGGTATTTTTTTTGTTTTCAACACTAATATTCATTTTAATTTGACGCCTAAACTGGTTCGGGGTCGGTTCTTGCATCAAGTGGTTTCAAGCTCCTTCTAATCGCAGTTGCATGAAATCAAACCATGATCATTCCTACCAAATATAGCACAAATAATCATTACATCAACTAACGATTGATTCCCTATAACAGGTATTATCATTCTCTTGAAAGAAAGATTTGAAATTTTTCTTGTTGTTAGGGTAATTGTGAATTACCTTTCCTCATTTATCTCACCATCCACAGTATATTTCCAATGTTCATACAAAAAAATAATCCATTTGTAGCAGTTTTATATACATGATCACATTTATGATAAGTGACTCTGCCACGTCATTAAAATTGAGCCAAAACTTTGTTGGTGACCAAAAGTCATAAATATTGAAATAGATGGACCAATAAATTGATTTTTTTTTGGTGAATCCAATAAATTGGTTTTTAAAATAAGGAATCAAAACTTCAAATAATTAAATATATAGGACCAAAACTGGATTTAATCCTTTTATAGCCGTGGTCAACCATTGCCCGTAATGTTTTAGGTATCAATACAAACATTTATCTTGCGATTTTTTAAATATATATTACTTCGATATTTTTCATATATATTAGAGTAAATAAAACCAAAATTATAGAATAGAATTGAGTGTGATAAAAAAGTTGTCTGTTGTTAAAAATTGAAAAAAATTCAAATAAGGACAATGTTTTGTTTGTTTAGTGAAACAAAAAGAGTAAATCTAGGTCCAATTTTGAGTTATTTCGACAAAATTAGCTATTCTTTTACTTATATGTCAACTTATTAAATTAGGTTAATTTGGTAATTATTTATATTGTATGTTATTTTCTCAAATATATAAATAAAAACATAGTAGAATTGAGTGAAAAATAAAAATTGTTGTTTGTTTCTAAAACTGAAGAAAATTCAAATAAAGATAAAGTTGTGTATGTTTAGTGTAACAAAAAGATAATTAGTAGCATTAAATTAGAAAAAGAGATGGAAAAAATTATTCTTACGCATTTATTTGGTTGGAGGATGATCTTATAATTTAAATTAATATTAAAATAACCAAACTCAATGTATAAACATACATCAAAAACAACTAATCCCTATTACATGTCATTCTTATGATAATTGTGAAAATAGAATAATTGGTTATTTTAATTACTTAATCATTTTCACTATAGTTATAGGTACAAATTTTAATTTGAAATGGCAAAATATATTAAACACACATTACTCAATATCACAAGAAAAACTAAGCTTAGTTCATAGAGTCATACAAGCGTAATAACTAAATGATAACTCATAGAAATATTCTACAAGCCTTTTTTTTTTTTGTTGAGCAATTCTACAAGCCTGTTGTGTACAACTCTCTTGATTTTGGCACTCATATATAGAATCTAGATGTTTTCTCTTTAGGCTTTCATGGTTCTTTTTCATCATCTGGATTTTACTTTTTTGTCGTTCAATAAAAACTTCGGTTTCTACGAACCGAATTTTTTTTGCCTTAAAAAAAAAAAAACAGTTTCTGTTAACCGAAATTTTCCTGAATTTGAACTAGAAAAAACTTCGGTTTCTGCGAACCGAAGTTTTTATTAAGAGCAAAATTGAAATATTTTGAATATAAAAGATACATCGGAGGCCCGAAGATAAAACATCTAGAATCTATGGCATCATTCTAAGATTAACTCTGGTACACACCACCCATAAAAACACCCCGGTTTAAAAGGAGGAGAGCACATATTTTGTGGACAATCAGAATCTTGAAAACATCTATTACCCGCTGTAATAAAGAAAAAAAAAAAAAGGGAATAAAAGAATGTAACTATGATGAGATAAAAATATTGTATATGACGTAAATAAAGAAATTTGAGAATGATAAAGAAAAGGTTTACCATCAATAATCATTGTGAAGAGAATTATGTAATTCAAGATAATCATGACATGAACGAACTTGACGATTTTAGTCTTATTTTTCCCCATTTCCATGTATCAAGTCGAATATGATTTTATGACTTTATGATTTATAAATCCTATTCTCTTTTTACATATAATAAATTAAATAGTGTTTAGCACTTATGAAGCTGTAAAAGAATATCCTAAAATAAGAATTGTTATTAATTGTTTTTACATCAATGTGTTGTGTTTGTGTCTGTTTGGTTAAAATAAACTATAAGTTAGCTGATAGCTAAAAAGTTAGATTATTAAAATTAGAGTGTTTGGTAAAATTAGCTTTTAAAGTGGTTATTAAATATAAAATTACATCATTGATAGTGGGTAAGTTTTTTTTAGAGTGGGTAGTTATTAAATTAAAGGGTAAAAATGGAATAAAGTGTAAAAAGCTATAAGCTCAAATGATACTTGAAATAATATCTGAAAAAAAGCTATATAGTACAAAAAGTTTGTTACCAAACACCTCTAATTTTTTGAAACAAGCTTATAAGCTCATATAATAAGCTATAAACTAGCTTATTTGTGTTACCAAAAACAACCTTCGTCACTTCAATACACTTACTTAGAAGGTCACATAAAAATCTTACCAATCATAAGATATCATTCTTTTTTTTTAACACATATACACCAACTGTAACTACACCTCGGCTTAAAAGGAAGCGGGCACCAATTTTGTGGACAATCGGAATTTTGCAAGCATTTAAACCCCGCTATAATAAAATAAGATAATAAAATAATGTTACTATAAGGAGATAAAATATTCTGTACGAAGTAAATAAGAAAACTTAAAAAATGATAAAATCAATTCTTACCGTTAACATTCATTGTAACAAAAAGTAGGGAAAGAAAGATAATCACAACATAATTAAATTTGACAATTTCAGTCATATTTTTCTTAGAAAACATTTTTATCATGTTATTTTTTTACATGAATTAAATAGTTTTTAATGCTTATGGAGTTGTAAGAAATAATTCTTAAAATAAGAGTCGTTATTAACTGCCTCTCAAGTACATCAATGTGTTGTGTGTGTCCTTTCAACACACTTAATAAAGAGGTCACATAAAAAAACTTACTAATAATAAGATTTTTTTTTCTTTTTCCAAATCACTTGACAGTGGTTGCAGTATTCAAGAGGGCTACAAAGACATTTGATGTGTTGTGGTGCGGATTGAAATTCTCGATACCCCTGTTCTCCGCACTTAATGTATGTGAATTTTGCCGGGCACTTTGGAGCCAAAAAATAAAATTGCACTACATATACAACACCTTAGCTTATATGATGTAAAAAAACTTGTATGTTATATGCAACCTCATGTTCTATCAGTGTATCAGATTGTACAAAAGAAAAAAATTACAAAGGGTGAAGATGAAACCTAGTGACATAATACATACTCTCATTATTCAATTCATATGGTAATTAATGACAACCTCACATAAAATGGACCATAATATCTAAATCTAATATTTTTCAACTGTTGTATGTAATTCTATCTTGGCTTGATGCTTGGTATTACTCCACTAACAAGGTCACTACCAGATACATCACCTGATACAAAAGGAGTCCTTATAGCAGATGATGAAGATGGCGTGCTCATTGCTTTGCTTGAATCACTGACACTAGTTATAGATTCAGCTCTCCTTGTATCTGATTCCGGCATCACATTCCATATGTTTTCGAGCTCTCTAACCACTTCTGCCATTTTAGGCCGATTATCTGGCTCGTCGTTACAACACTTGAGGGCCAATGTCAAAAATTTCTCCACATGTTCAGATGGATATGAGCCCATTTGTGGATCGATGATTGAAAATATTACGCCCGATTGGTATGAAAGATTGACCTGAAAAAAGGTATTGAAAAGTGTTCGCGTCAAGTCAAGGGCTCCATTATTTTGATATCTTGAGGTAGGAAATAAATAAGAGAATTTTATACATGACACCAGCCTGGTTTCGTATGTAAGAAATAAAAATTTCAAAACTAGTCAGTTAAGCAAAATTCAACAACCATTACTCCAAGGTGAAGGGTTGGGACATTGAAGGAGTTTAAAAAGGAGGTCCGGGGTTCAATTCCTGGCTACTAACATTTCCCTCTCCCCCTAACAATATACTAACAACTATTTAGTTTGTTTCAACCTATATAATGTCAAGTACTACTCAGCTGAATTTTTTATTTTTAACTTAGATACTACCTGACAAATTTACAAAATAAGTTGCAGAAATTAGATTTTCCAACTGTTAATACCAGTTTGATTCAAACACACTTGTTAATAGGGAGAGAAACTAAGTCAAGCAAATACCTCTCTAACAATATTTTTGCCATGTGAGATAGGATGCATTCCGGTCAAAATTTCAAGAAACACAACACCAAGACTGTAAACATCACTCTTGTCGGTCAACTTGTGAGTTAAGAAGTACTCTGGATCAAGGTAACCCTGCATAGTTAAAATTGAGGGAAAGGGAAAACATTAACTAAAGATAAACATCAACACATGCACACACGCACTCTTCTGACTGGCCATTTATCTGAGACGTTGTTTTTAATTTCCAGATTAAGGCCCTTTTGAATTAACAATTTAATTAAACATTTTTTGCATAAGCACTTATCATAAGTGCTATGTATAAGCTATTCTTATAATAAAAAATAAAATAAAGTCAACATATGGACATATTTCCACAAGCCAAGCAATCTCACAAGTGTTTATGGAAGTAAATAAGCTAAAAAAGTTAATCAAAAGCGGCTATAACTCAACAATAAGTCTGCCAATCCTCTTAACAAAAACACATGCACAGTATAGAAAAGCCAAATCCAATTATAAAAACCTTACCGGTGTCCCCTTTACCACAGTAGATACATGACCAGGCACAATTCCTTCCATATCTGGAACTGGGGCAAGCCGGGAAAGTCCGAAATCAGCAACTTTTGCAGAGAGCTTAGAGTCCAATAATATGTTGCTGGCCTTGACATCTCGATGAAATATTGGAGGATCAGCTTCATTGTGTAGATACATGAGACCTTTAGCTGATCCTAATGCAATCTTCAATCTCATGATAAAAGTCAGAGGTTCTTTTGCAGTAACTGTGGTAAAACAGCGATGATGTTACTAAATCATAAAAAGTTAATATACAATGTCAGAAAATTAGAAAATAAGAACATAAGATGTACCAGAAAGGTGATCCCTTAGTGTTCCGTTTGGCATATACTCATAAACCAGCATCTGTTCACCTTCTTCATCACAGTATCCGATCAGAGACACAAGGTTGCGATGATGTAACCTTGATAGTAATGATATTTCTGTAAGGAACTCCTTTTCGCCTTGCAGTGATCCCTCTTGTGCACGTTTTATAGCAACGGCAGTGCCATCAGAAATAATACCTTTATATACTTTCCCATATCCCCCTTGTCCGACTTGAGCAGAGCTGCTAAAATTGTTCGTAGCAGAGGATAATTCTTCATAAGTGAAAGACCTTACGCCATCCATTTTTATTGAGGTTTTAGACACTGTTAATAAATATGAAGCTATGTTATTCTAGATGACCGGTCAAATATGATCTGTAATAGTTAATTTGTAGCACCACTGCCACATTTTTGATAAGTTACAAAATAACAATACACTTGCTGATTCGTGATAAGGAACTCACCACGACGCCTTTTGGAAACTGCACGATAATCTTTCAATTTTGTTCTTAATATAAGAAGAGTAACAATCGCAGATAGCGTCACTGCACATGCAATTGCCCCTAAGACTATGCCAACTATCGCTCCTGTACTTATCCCTGATTTTGAAGAGGTGGTAGTCGCTGCAACAATAATGAGCAGTATGTATTAACCCTATATACTTGACGCAGTACGGAAGCGCTAGGTTAGCAAAACGCTAAACCTAATGGATAAAGACAAGCCGCAAACACAAACTTGTCAAAATAGGGTTTCGGAGTCCACCGAAAGAGTAATTTGGAGTCCACCAAATTTGAGAAAAATCTCCGAATTTTTATTCAATCAAAAAAGTTGTCTTCAAGGCTACAATAATTTAGCTTAAATAGGAGTGACAAATAAAATTAACAAATCTCCTAAAGATTGTAAAAATAAAAACAACAAACCTAGCTAAATAAAAATTACAAATCTACCTAAAATATAAAAATAACTAACCTAGGTGAAATATAAAAATAAGGAATCAACCTAAAATATAATAGAACTAAATCTAACTAAAATAATAAAATACAGAAGAAATCCTCCTACATCAATACTTTATTTGAAATTCATAATATTCATCCAGATAAAGAAAATGTGAACATAATGTTAACAGTATGTATTAAATCAATCTAGCAGATGATAAGAAGATACCGACACTTACCATTCTGGTAAAAACCTAGATTGAAGTTCAACAATTCATATGGCCCAAACAAATCACTGTCAGGAATATTCCATCCAGTGAACATGCTTTTAATCCGTTGGACCTCAGTTTCATTGAAAGTATGAGAACTATTTGGACCAAAATATACAGGAAAGAACTTCAAGTCCATTCTGAGTCGAGGTCCTGCTTCCCACCGAAAAGTAAAGTTTAGCTGACTCATATTTATACTAAGACCAGTAGTCAGGTATTCCTCAAAATCATTTATGAATGGAACGAAATCCGAAAACCCGGGACTTTTTAGTCGATAACGAACAAGCAATGGGGCTGCACAGAAACAATCCAAAGAGAATTCATAAGGCGGCGGGCATGATTGAGCACGACAGATGCCATTGCCATTTGTTGGAACAAGGTCACTTGTGTCATTAACACTTTCAGATCTACAGAGCTGAATCAGGCTGTTATTTGAGCATAGGGGATTCCCATAAAGCCTGAAATACAATAATTTTCAGATAACAACGTGGAATTCATTTAAAAATAGATGTAGTATATATGCCAAATCTTTTGATCAATCATATTTAATACTCAATTTTCGATATTCTGAAAATGACACTAGTTGTTTGAACACGCATAACAGACAAAAGAATGGAAAGCTGAAGTCTCCATCACAATGATCTCAGTACAAACTTCATAGTAAGTTAGGAACCTTACAAGACTGTGACATTTTGAGGAAGATCGGCATTGCCTGATACAGTTGTAAATTGATTATTTTCCAACTCCCTGCAAGATCAGAAACACAGGCTAAGAAAATCAAAAGTGTAAATCTAAGTATTGACTAGCATCAATGCAGAGGGAAATACAAATGAGTTGAATATTTTAGCATAGAAAGACACCCAAAATATGCCCCAAAGTTAAAATCTGCACCCATTTGATTGTGCACACCTGTCTCACACCGACACTTCAGATTCAAGGTGTGTCTGATGTTTAACATTGACATGAACCAACACTGACACAGGTGGTTACATTCAATTACTTTCATTTTGTAAAATTATTATCGGTGTCTATGTGTCTGTTCTTGTCTCATGCCTGTGTCATTGCTTCATAGGCGCACAGACACAATGATTTGATATACAAAAAAGAACATGCATGCACACTTTTAGCTAGGAAAACAAAACTGTAGAACTTATCACTTTAGGGCTTACAAGATAAATCTTTCTGTTTCATTTGAAATCTTGTCCTGCCAAATCGTGGAAGGAACGCTGCCAATCAATGAATTGTTTGCAAGAGACCTACCACAGAGAATGATATTAGTAAGAACCAATTTATTTTATATAGATATATATAGCAGGGTCTTACTAGTTAGTAAGAAAATGAGATAAGTGGTATCTAATAACTTCCATATGGCTTAACAGTTTGATTTAGAGAAGTAGAAAAGATAAAACAAAAGACAACTTACAACTTCTGAATATGTGGAAGACTAGAAAACGAGGACGGAATGGTTCCCGTAAGCTCGTTGTTGGATAAATCACTGCACATAACTCCAGGGGTTAAAAATCAAAAGTATGCAATCTCATATTACTTAGATTTACTCTGAACAATAGACTACAAAATATTTTAAATGATAGACTCATAGAGATACTTACATGGTTGTGATGTGTTCTGAAAGTTTGGAAGGAAGTGATTCATTCAACTGATTGGAACTCAGGTCACTGAAATTCATAAATTAATGGTCAGTAAAAATATTTGCACAATAGTTTCTTTTAAAAAAAGTACATCATAATCTTCACTCTTAAATTCTCTTTAATACAGATAACTGAACTTACAGATAAAGAAGGTTTGGTATCCGGCTTAAGTCGGGAATCGGTCCTTTCAAGTTGCAATTCTTAAGGCTCCTGATAATATCAAGAAATCAATAACAACATTTAGATCTACAAACTTGAAATCAAACCCTTCTCTCAATCACAAAAATCTTCGTATCTTAAACTGGTACTTCACAGCTAAATATTGGAAAAAAAGGCTTTGGCACCTAGACTCCACTTCCCGTTCTTAAAAAGCTTACTTAAAGACAAGGGATCGCAAAATTCACTTACAGCTTCAACAATTTTGACATGTTACTATAAGTATCTGGAATGCTATTTCCTTCGAAGTTATTGTTGTCAAGTTGACTGCAAGAAAATCCAAAACAACACTTACAGTAATTAATTATATACACAAACAAACAATTATTTACGAGCTGCAATGTAAACATAAAAAAAAATATATTATGAAGGATGTGTTACAATGATCACACAAAGACAAATGCTAACCCCTTATTTATAATAAAACTAGACTAGCAAATTTAATCGGAAAATAAAATCATGAAATATAATGAACTGTGGAAACTATTCCTAAGACTTTATGACACTCAAACTATTTTATAATACAATGACGATATATGAGATATCCTAAGACATATTTTAGAGTGAATACCCAAATTGGTCTCCAACAAAACGGACCCATTTCATTCCTGTGAAATGAAACACCAATTTGGTCCTTAAGAATCTCAAAAGTCATCCCAAAAATGCTCCTAAAAATCATCTTAAAAGGACTAATTTGACACACTTTTAAGATTCTTAAGGATAAAATTGTTACTTTTCATTTCTCAAAGATCAAATAGGTCTGCATGTTTTTTGTCAGGGACCAATTTGAGTATTTACTCTATATTTTAATACTTAGTAACAGTTGGAATTACAGATGTTTAAATAATGGAGCAGCTAACAGAGATTAATGACCATTGAAAGAGAAGCAAAATGCAATCATCTTTATAAAGAAATATGAGCTTTTTTCATATGAAACGAGAAATATAAAATAGAATCATGTGTATACACATACACATTACAGAGAATAAGAAATCATACAGTATAAGTAAGCTCGGAAGTTTCGATAGCTCAGGAGGAAGATATCCTGATAACTTGTTATTGTCAAGAAGGCTGCAGGTCCAGAGAAACATCTTGTTAACAAACATATAATCATGATTAAGGATTAAATAAAACCAAGAAAAATATGTAAATGGCTGCTTCCAATGAACAAACTTACAAGTGAACGAGTTTTGGTAGTTTGGAGAGTTCCGGTGGGATTTGCCCGCTAATTGAATTATTGTTCATGTGACTGCTCCATTGAGAAATGAAAGTGATCAGATAAAATTAGCAAGAGTGATCATGCTTTTAAACTACATTATCGTCATAAAGAACCTTACAAGTGCTTTGTCTTGTCCAGGTTTGCAAATGTTTTAGGTAGAGGTCCTGATATATTGTTCTGATCAATTTGTATTCGATCAAGGTTCGGAAGAAAGCCAAGCTCATCTGGTAGTGGTCCTGTTAACTGATTTCCATTCAGAAGCCTACAAAAAGTGGGGGGGGGGGGGGGGGGGAGAAAAGAACAAAGGTTAGAAAAAGAAAGCATAAAACAATTCATTTAGAAGGCATGTTTCTAAATTAATTCAGTGACAAGGATGTTTCTGTACTAAATTGTTTATAACAAGACGGGATATTAACCAAGGCAATAAAACAACCGAGTCATTTAATTATATAGCAACTAACATACAAGAAAAAGGTTCAACTTACAAGAGGAATAAAGATTTGATATTGCCAATTTCCTTTGGAATACTCCCAGTTATTTTGTTCCACATGAAGTTCCTTTAGAACACAGAAAATCATGTATCAGCAGAAGTTAACTAAAAACTGTAAAAATGAGGAAACACTCAAATGAGTCAAAACTACATAAGAAAAACTGATATTGAGAAATTGCTGAATTAAAAATAAATTAATTTGCAACATTTGTGATTTAAAAAATAAATTCAGCTATAGTCTTACAATCTTTCCATATAAAGTAAGCTGCCAATTTCTGGTGCCAAATTTCCGGACAAGCTCAAATTCATTAGTTGCCTACAAACAAGAAAAACAAACTTAATAAAGGAGTAGCAGAACAAAGAAAGTTCTCTAATTTTCAAACACAACATGATCGCTCTGCATTGAGTAGTGTTGATTCTTGAAATAAAAAAATAAAAAAGTGATGAATGAGATTGATAGCATGTCAAATGGAGAATACAGGACATGTTAACTCATGAAAAAATAAATAAAATTGAAAAGTTCATCGTAAAGAACTGTGAACTACGAAACAGAAATGCCAAGTAGAAAAGACAGAAGTCGTACAATTCTTGAACATGTAAATAGCCATCGAATAATGTTTCATTGAAACACAAAACTCCTGTCCAACGAGATGTACAAGGGTCTCCGCGATTCCAATTGCTCAAATTTCTATTAGGATCAATCAACCTTTTTTTTATGGCTTTTAATGCTTCAACTGCATGTTAATTCAAACAAAATCATCACAATATAATCGAGTCGGCAGAAACAGCATTATAATTATAAGCAATGTTTTACTTTTAGAGATAGTTTCATAGTATCCATTATTTTGCACACGTGTAATTTTACTTTTGATCTTTGACGCCTTAATTATATGTACAAACAAATTGGTATGTGGAAATATTCATTTGCTAAAGAACAACCTATCTTCTGCTGAATTCCAACTACTTTTAGTGAGGGAGACGAGGATGAAACTCGAGACCACTTGCTCATAGAAACATAGAAACCATGTTATGAAGCAACTCTAGAAAAAGCTTAAACTATTAAAACACATAAATGGTTTTGTTATAACTTTTTTACTGTCATCTAAGGTTTTTTTCATACAATTGATTTCCTAAACTACCCAACAATATAAGTAACTAAAACAATATTATTTGCAAATTGTCTCACAACCATTTCATGAAACACTTGTATGCCATCAAAGAGAATTTATCAAGAGCCAAATATCCGAAAAGCCTAAGTTACAAGTACTTATGTATAAGCTATTTCTATAACAAAGATAAAATATAGTCGAATTTTTTTTTGTATAAGTTATAAGTTGTTTTCATAAAATAACCTGAAGAGCTTACAAAAATAAGCTGAAAACAGCTCACGACTATAGGGCCCATTTGGATTAGCTTATTTTTGAGCTTATAAAAAATAGCTTATGCAAATAAATAAGCTTTTATGTTAATTCATAAGTTCTCGCTAGTAGCTTTTATCTTCATAAGCGACTAGGTTTGGTCTAGTGGTGAGGGGTTTGGGTAGTATCCAGGAGATCCTAGGTTCGATCCTCTCTGGCTCCATTGTAACCAAAAAAAAAGTTGTATCTTCATAAGCTATTATTTCATAAAATACCTTAACAAACTTATAAATAATACATAAAAAATAAGCTTCTATCATAAAAGCTTATTTATTTGTATAAGTTGTTTTGCATAAGCTCAAAAATAAGCCAATTCAAACGGGCCCATGTCATAAGCTTTCTCCATAAGTTCTCCCAAACAGTCTCACAAGTGTTTATGTCAGTAGATAGACTCAAATAAGTCAATCCAAATAGGCCCAAAGGCATTAAAAAAAAAAATTAACAATACATCCCTAACATCTCCCTCATACAAGGACACTTTAGACTTTAAGGGTGAACAATGGCAAGTCCACAAAGTCTTTGCTCAAAATTATTTTAGAAATTTAAGTACATCCTTAAAAGAAGCAAAGCAAGCATGAAATGCCAAAAAAAAGAGAAAAGAAATATACCTTCAGTAGGGTCAGTGATATTATCCTGTGCAGCAACAAGTACCAAATAGCAGCAAAACCATAAAATGAAAACAACTTCATGCTTGTAACCTTTTGAAAGATACATCGTTGAAATATTTGAAATCACCACAACACAACCCTTTAAATATCTCTCATGAACAACTCAAAATTCTTCTTTCTCTAACAAAAACCAAAAAACCCATGTTAGTATATAAGCTCAAAACCAAGTAGCTACCAAGCTAAACAGGAATTTCACCTTAGACAACAGAAGCAAAATTGAAACTAAAATTGAAAAAGAATCAAATTTTGAAGCTAATAACAAGAACTAAGTAAAAACTAACACATGGGTTGTTTGCTATATTACCAAAGAGATGTAAGCAAATAAGCACAAAACCAAAAAACAACCACACTAAAGAATAACTTCACCTGATATAACAGAAGCAAAATTGAAACCAAAATGGAAAAAGACTCAAACTTTGAAGCTAATAACAAGAACTAACTAAAAACAAACACATGGGTTGTTTGATATATTACCAAAGAAAGTGAAACTTTGATCTTGAAGAATTATTACAATGAAACCAAAATGCAAAAAGACTGAAACTTTGAAGCTAATAGCATGAAGAGACTAAAACCAAACACATGGTGTGCAATATTATTAATACTTACAAGTAAAACACCCAAGAGGGTGAAACATAAACGTGGGACAAGATATTGTCTTTATGACTTTGTCGCAATAACAAATGGTGTGGAAAATGTAGGTGGTGTTGTTGATGATGAGAGAAGCCATCACTTTCAAAACTATAGTAAATTTGCACCATTTGCATTAAAAAAAAGAAGATTAAATAAAGGAAGAGTTATTCTTATATGGGTTGGCGTCTTTGACTTTATGTGTATGAATTGAAAATGGAGAATGAATTTGATTTGATGCTTAATTGATTGAAACAATAAATCAAACAAAATGAAGAAAAAAGTTTATGGGAGGAACAACTTCAGCTCCAACCTCCAACTGCTAGCAAAGAAAAAAGAGTTTATGTCTTTACTCTTTTTTGTTTTATTCGTTGTAGTTTTTTTTTTTTATCTGTAGATAAAATGAGACTATTAAAATTTGTGTTTAACTGTGAAGTTGGATAAAAAGTGTTCAGCTTAATAACATGAGTTAGAATTAATACATTTCGCCCCATATTTCGAGCCGAGCTCAATTGGTAGAGATATTGCAAATTATCGTATGAGTTGGAATTCGAATTCTTGTATTTTCATTTATTCCTCTTTAGAGGTGAAATTCTATCCACTAGGCTACTTGACCCAAAACAAAAGAATTAATACATTTCGTCTCGTGATATTAGCTCAGTTGGTAGGGACATTGCATTATATATGCAATGGGCGGAGTTCGAACCTTGGTCATCCCATTTATCTATAAAATGAAAAAATTTTACTAGTAAGATGAACCTTGGTTGTTTGCTATATAAATTATACTAGTAAAATTTCTTGTCACTAGACTACCTAACAAAAAAAATATTAATACATTCCTTGTATCTTTTATTTATTTTTAACTATGTCTATTTTGGTAAAAATAGCGTTTAGATGGTAAGCTAGCTTATAGCGGATAGTTTATAGCTGATGGCTGATAACTAGTTGATAAGCTAATTGAAGTGTTTGCTAAAATTAGCAATTTAACTAGCTGATAAATGTAAAATGACATGAAAGGGCATTTTCAATTCATAATAAAATTTATATATCAATTAATATTTAAGATATTTAGACTTTCATAATTTAAATTATCAATTCAATATATCTTTCATATATTACTAGCAGGTCAAGCAGGTGTGGAGTGTCTAACTTATATCCAAAAAAAAATATGTTTTATGTTATGGTGAGTTTGTTAATAAAAGATTTTTGCTGCAATTATGTTATGGTGATAAAAGATTTTTGGTGCTACTAAAAAAATCAGGAGTATTGTTGGTATTATGAAAAATTCACATCAAAACTCATGTATTTTTTTTTTTTTTAAGGAATGTATTCTCTTTGTATAGATAGTATAGAAGTATAGATAACATCTTCACTTGGGAGAAGGAGAAAAAATAGAAAAATAAAATATTAAAATAACTAATTTGTCTCTAAAACAATTAATTTTATTTTTTAATTGAACAATTAATTTTATTTGAGTGAAGGATAAGAGCATAGTTTATGTTGGCCCCTTACCTATATAACTAAATTTCTCATTTATTCAAAAAAAAAAAAATCTCATCTCATATATATATATATATATATATATATATATATATATATATATATATATATATATATATTGACATAAATCTTGGTCACCCGTAGGCTTCTGCTTTAAATCAAACTTTCGGAATTTCCTACGAAATGTGTTCATATTGGTATCACAAAAAAATCATTAAAAAAACTGTGTTCAAATTTTTACTTTGTGTTAGTCTATGGAGAAAGCCAAGTCAAATAGGTAAAACCTAGAAGTAAAGCAAAATTCAAGTTTTTAAAATTTAAAAATAAAAAAATAACTTTTTGTCTAATAAAAAACTTGTGTAAGAAGTAACAAAAAAATAATGATAGCTGCAAAATTAGTAAAATGGGTTTGGTTATTTTATATATGATGGTGTAAAATTTGGGTAGCTTTTATTCAAACATGCGAATGTAGAAAGTTACTACGTACTCCCTCCGTCCCAAATTATAAGGGAAAAAAGCCCATTTTTTTGTCCCAAATTATAAGAGAAAAATCATTTTCAAGAATGTTTTTTTCCTTATTTTCATAAAATTAAATGCAAATTGCATTTAATTTATTCTCTCTCTCATTTTCTCAATAAACAACAACCAATAAAAATTGTTTTTACATCTTCCTATGCAACTTATTCCAAGAAAAACCCACAAAAACATACTTCAAATTCTCATGTTTTACTTTTTCTTAATAAGTGAGATTTTTTTATTTTCCCTTATAATTTGGGACGGAGGGAGTACCGATTATCTCATGCCACCCACAGGCCACAGACAAGTCAATAATTCAATTTCAACTTGTAGAGGTTAAACTTTATATAATACCTTTATAAAGAAAAACTTTATATATTAAATTGGGCAATTAGATAAACTAATATATTATTAAAACTTGTTTCTGGAAGCCTTTCTTCATAAATTTTTGTATTGTTTATGGCCCTTTTTCAATTAAGTCAATCAAATATTTTATTTTAGCATTCAACAGTATTACAAATGTTTAATAAAAAAAACAGTATTACAAATGCGTAATCTGTTTCCTAATCCATCTAACACTTTGAATCAAATTTATTATCTATCTATACCATATACAAATTATAATAGATTTTAAATTGAATGTTCAACTTTAAAAACATATTTTCCGTCAACAACAACAACAAAAAAACACTAAAAATTTACACCAATTCGTGACATGCGGTAACTTTACAACATCACATTAATTTAATAAACAATAAATTCATAAGTTCAAACATGTATAGGTTTCAAAATAAATTATTTTATTATATATAATATAATATAATATACCCACAAACAATGCATTAAAATGTTGTGATTCAACATAGTTTTGTTCACTATACTTTGAATTTCCACACGCAGGATGTGATATTTTAGAACTCTCAAGTTTTGGTTGTTTATATATGTACCTCAATTTTAGCCTCTCTCTATACCGAAATATACCCTATGGCATTTTAGGTCAAGACATCTCTATGATATTATATTGTCTTTAATACAATTTTTATTTTTTTTTTGCCCGTTTACACATAAAATTAAATAATTTGTCTGCCAAATTCAGCGAACAGTTGAATTTTGGGCTAGGATAACTCCCTTTAACTGAAGGAAGGTGAATAGGGATGGCAATGGATGTTCATGGGTGCGGGTTTGATACTACCCAAACCCCACCCATATATTTGGATGTCACCCAAACCCAAATATTGTTCGGGTGGAAAAATGAAACTCACACCTGCACCCGCTGGGTTTAGGTTTTTTCACCCAAACCCGAAACCCGTAACAAGAACACGCATAATTAATTATCTGCTCAAACCCGACCCGAACTATATTTGATAAAATGCAAAATGTAGCATAATTTGGTAATACAATTTGTAAATTTCAAAATAGTTTTTTTTTTTTACTAAACAATTCATCAAATGTTATCATCACTACAGCATGCACCAGTACAACATTCGAAAACTTAAAAGGAAGCAAAATACACAGGGGTAAATATGAAATTTAATATATAAACGGGTGAGTGAATGAGTTTCGGGTGTGGGTTTGATACTACCCAAACCCACACCAATATATTCGGGTGACACCCGAACCCAAACTCAGTCAACTCGGGTTTCGCCCGTTTACTTAGGTTTGAGTTCGGGTGGATCTATCGGGTTTGAGTTTTCCTGTCATCTCCCTAAAGGCGAAGCAAATACAAGCCCGATGAATTTTTTGCAAGTTTGGTCAATGCGTATAAAACCGTTGTCTATTACTCTTTTGACAACGAACGACTTTTTAGCGTTGCCTAAAGTAAAAATTGTTGCAGTGTGTTCCTTGTTTATAACCGAAATATAGCTATATATTAGCGTGAGAATCATTATGAGGGGATAACATTGTGTTGATTAAAGAAATGAGAAATATTGATGCAAAGGAGGTAGGATGAGATCAAGTCCAACGTCGAGCGCCACATACTTCCAACAGTGAAAAAATTAACTGTTTTTTAAGAAGAAGAAAAAATTAACACACTTATGTAGGCACAAGGTTATTAGTACAACTTGTGTGCTGCCCTAAAGATTTTTAGAGCACTTTAAATAAAGACTAAAGTTCAAATACACTGTTTACCATAGAAAATGGATCTCTCTTCTTTCTTTTTTTTCTTCCTAAGTACCTCATTTTATAGTCCAACATTCCTTGATCTAATGGGGCTTTTCTTGAATTGAGGTGGCCCAATAAGTTATGACATTGAGATCCATATCCAACTCATCCGTACAGGACGTGTGGGTTGAAGAACGCGTAACTCATGTCACTCGTCCGTGCAGATCATGTAAAGTTGAAGCGTGCGTAGTCACTATATTCGTACAGTTTAACTAAAATTGAAGCTCAACACGACCTAAATGAGACCACTCTGAGCTCGTCTTGGGGCAGGAATTGCGTTCAACATGACTTGGACGGTCAAGTTGATGTAGACATGTTGCATGTTGAAGTTGAGCTATGGTGAAGCTGAGCTACGTCTGTCGAAAGTAAAGCTCATGATAAAGCTGAGTTGAGTTAAGTATGTTGAAGTGGAGTTCATGGTGACAAATAATGATCAAAATGTAATAAAGCTCATATGATATGGTCTTCATAGTCCATTATGTATTTCATTTTCTACCTCAAACAGCCGAAATTCATACATAATTAATATAATTAACACTTTTTCGAATAACCTAATAACCCATAATTTTTATTTTTTTTACGCAATAACCCATAATTGAGAGATAAAATTTCTACCTAAACATAATCGTTTGAAGATAAATGGAATTATAATCGAGAGCTATTAGTTGATATTAGTATTTGACTAATTAACTTTCAATTCAACATCAGTACCTATAGATAAATCACTTGCATGTGGTGATATTCGTATTTATGCCAACCATATAGAATTAATTCATTCATATACATTCTCTTATTATTACACGTTGCTGATTTTTCCTAAACTTTGCTCAATATTGGATTTTAAGTAGATGTTCTGGACTGGGCCAAGAGCTGGCCCAACCACTTATGCCCGACATTTGGGGCATGGCCCAATAAGGGGATACTTCCCCGACACGTCAGCCAATGACGTGTCCTGCTCGACATAACAGATTAGCTCCACGCTAATCATGTGCTCGGCTATCCGTGCACAACGACTCATTCAGCCTTAGCTTAACAGCTAAGCAGCACGTTTAATACGTGCTCCTTTATCCAACCGCATTTGTCACGGAGTCTATCCCTTACCCGCGAATAGCGGAACGACTCCAACCAGGATAGAGGCGAATAACGGCCTTCCCCTACGATACAGGGACTATCCTGGCAGTTGAGCCTATTGGGCCGGTTATCCAGGCCCAATAGACCAACCTTTGGCCCAGCGCTGGGGGCACTATATAAGCTCTCCTATACAGGAGAGCCAGGTATTCAGAACCATTCTACACTTTCTTTCTCTCTCTTCTTTTGTATCTCTCTGTTCACTTTGCTGACTTAGGCATCGGAGCACCTGCAGGTACAAACCCCCCCTTCGGTGTGGACGCTCGCTCAACGGACCGGCCATCAATCTATTCTGATCACCAGGTACGATCAGTGGCGCCGTCTGTGGGAACTGAGTTCTTCCCCATTCTTTAACCTTTCCTCAAAGAAACAAAGATAAAAAACCAAACCTCTCAAGAAACTTCATCATGGCCAGTTCTTCGCAGCCACTCAACACCGACGCCGGCGACGACAACGTGCTCAACGTTCCGTCCTCTCCGCCGCCGCAGCATAACACCGTGCTATCACCGGTGCGTGACAATACCACCGTAACACGCGGTCCAGAAACCGACTCTCGCGACGGACGGGAAACCTCACTCTCTTCCGATGAAGAAGACGTCGAGATCCTAACCGATCGTCAGATGGGCAAACGCCCGCAACTGAAACAAGAAGCTCCGGCAAACAACGCCGAACAGCCCGCCGTCTTGGCCAACTCTGAGGTCGCAGCCTTGATCGCTGCCCTCAAACAAACAACGGAGGCCATGCAGGCTCAAAATCGTCGACTGGACGAGCAGAGCGAAAGAATCGCCGCGCTGGAGAAAAGCCGGCGTCGCAGAAAGACCAACTCTCCCCCGCGGAGACACCAGGCTACTCCTTCCCCTCCTCGACAGGCGGCCGTCAAACATCGACGCCCCGACTTAGAGAGGGTCGAAGTTACTCCTCGGAAGAGGGACCGTACTCCTCCACATCGCGAGGGTAGGCTCTCCCCGGGCAAGAAAGGAAAACACGAAGCTCCGCGCCGCCATTCACCTCAAGGGTTGGCGAACATGGCCAAGCATGGCGCGTCGGGCAGCTACCGTCCTCGCAAATCTCGCAGTCCAACGCCCATGCCCGGTGACTATTCTCCCCGGTCTTCCGAGGACCATTCTCCTAACGGGAGCGACGAGGGTGATCCCCGGTGCCCCCTGACCGCCGACATTCTGAGGAAGCGTGTCCCAAAGGGCTTCGAGAGACCTCCTACGCTCCCCGCGTACGATGGTTTGACCGACCCCGACGACCACATAGCTAATGTCAACGCTAACCTGGATTTCAGGAACATTAGCGGGGCCATTAGGTGCAGACTGTTCCCAACCACGCTGAGGAAGGGAGCAATGGCATGGTACCAAAGCCTGCCCCCTCAATCCATCCATTCATGGAGGGATCTTACTGAACAGTTTTGCAGACACTTCACTGCTTCCCGCAAGCACCCAAAGACTGTGCATGCCTTGGAGGCCATATACCAAGCTGAAGACGAAACTCTCCGCAACTTCGTCGAGAGATTCAACAAAGAGGCTGTGCAGGTCGAAACGACCGACGACATGAAAAAATACTTGCTGCAGAGGGGCCTTCGCCCGGGCAGCGATTTTGCCAAAGCTGTGGGCATAGAAAAGCCACCCACCTGGGACGACCTCCTCCTAAAAGCTCAAAAGTACATTGATTACGAGGAAGTCCAGGCAGCTGATGTCGCCCGCCTTGCCCGACCTGGAAGCAGCCACCCTGCCCGCGAGTCCTCCCATAGGAACGAGGACAGGGGTGGCGACAAGGGAAGCGATAGAGGCGGCGACAGGGGTGGCGAGAGGGGCAGAGACAGAAGGAGGGGCGAAAGACGAGAGCCTCGTGGCCCTCCAAGCACATTCGCCACCTACACCCCCCTCGTCAAATCACGGGGAGAGATATTCGCTGAGGTTCACATCTCTGAGTTCGACAGAGCAAATGTGAAGCAACCAAAGCCAACCCCCCTGAAGCCCGGCCAAGACAAAAATAGGTATTGCAGATACCACAAAAGTTATGGTCACAGGACCGACGACTGCATCCAACTGAAGGATGCTATTGAAATCATGATCAGAAACGGACAACTAAGACAGTTCGTAAGAAGAAACAATGATCCTCGACCAGAAACCGCGGAGACTCGCGCGGTCGAGGAGGTACCTCCACAGCCTACCGGGCAGAAAAACGCCAAGCAGATAGCTATGAGCGTATCCCGGCCAGAAGATTTTGCTATCCCCAGCGGTTCTGGGGACACCTATACTGGTCCTACGCTTAGCACGGGGGACTACTTCACAGACTCACTCGTCATATCCGGCGGTCACATGGACAAGCACACCGTCGGATCGATAAAAAGAAAATTCGAGGATCTCATCAACACGTCCTCGAATATGAACGCAACACTGGACAAGGCGAAGGGGCGATCAATGCCTTTAGCCTTCTATCGAGAAGAGCTGCCCGGCGGGACAGCCAATTTCCAAATTCCCCTCCTCGTCCGGGCAGACATGGCCAACATGGACGTTCGTCGGGTCCTCATCGATCCGGGGAGCTCCTGCGACATTATGTACGCCAGTTTGTTCAGGACCTTACAGCTGGACGAGACACACCTCACCCCGTACTTGGGCTCAGACCTCACAGGATTCAATGGAGCAACTACTAGGCCTTGGGGTTATGTCGACCTGATCGTCACCTTTGGCTCCGAAGAGACTGCTAAGTCGATCAGGGTGAAATTCTTGGTCGTGGACTGTCCTTGCCTCTACCAATGCATCATCGGCAGGACGGCCATAGCAGACCTGGTTGCTGTCCCTTCTACTGCCCACCTGAAGATGAAGTACTATACTCATAAGGGGCAGGTTGCTACTCTGCACGGGGACATTAAAGCTGCGAGGAGGTGCTTTGACGCAGCATCCAAAGGCAACAACTTCATTGGCAAAGCTCCTGAAGCAAAGAAGCCAAAGCCTTCCTCGGAAACACCACCAAAGCCATCCCCGGAAGCACCACCAAGTCTGCCCGGTCCAAGTGTGAGCTCTGTTGATCTTGACAGCCGCACCTCCAAGAAAGAGCATAAGGAGGAGAAAAAGCTGAGGAAGGAGGAGAAGGAGGACGACGAGGCGAGCAAAGAGCATTATCGCCCCATTCCAGATGGAGACTTTGAGATAGTCCAGTTTGGCGAGGATCCAGAAAAAGGAGTCAAGATTGGTACGGGGCTCCCCGAGTTGGCGAGGAAGCAGCTGAAAGCCTGCCTTAGAGAAAATGCTGACTTGTTCGCATGGCACGCTGCCGACATGCCCGGGCTGGATCCAAACATCGCCTGTCATCAACTTACTGTCGACCCACTTGCTAGTGCTGTAGTGCAACGTAGGCGTAGGCAGTCTCCCGAAAAAGCGGAGGCTGCTGAAAAAGCTGTAAAAGACCTCTTAGAGGCAAATTTTATTTCTGAAGCCAGATACACTACCTGGTTGTCAAACGTTGTACTAGTTAAAAAATCTAATGGAAAATGGCGCATGTGTGTTGACTATACCGATCTCAATAGGGCTTGCCCTAAAGATTCCTATCCTTTACCTTGCATTGATAAATTAGTCGATAATTCTTCTGGCTTTAAATTATTGTCTTTTATGGATGCATATTCAGGATACAACCAAATCCCAATGGCCGTGGCCGACAGGGGAAAAACAGCTTTCATGACCGAGTCGGGCAACTATTACTACAACGTAATGCCCTTCGGTCTAAAAAACGCTGGTGCTACATACCAGCGGATGATGAACAAAGTATTCCGGGCAGAAATAGGCGACATGCTCGAAGTCTACATGGACGACATGATCGTAAAATCCCATGAGGAAATCGACCATACCGCCCACTTACGTAGGGTCTTCGAGCAGGCCAGAAAACACAACATGCGATTCAACCCAGAAAAGTGCACCTTCGGGGTACGAGCAGGAAAGTTCCTCGGATTCTACCTAACAGAACGAGGAATCGAAGCCAACCCCGACAAATGTCGTGCCTTTACGGAGCTCCCAACTCCGAGCAACAAAAAATCTATACAAACCCTGAACGGAATGCTGACCTCATTGTCTCGCTTCGTAGCAAAATCTGCTCAACACGCATTACCGCTTTTCAAATTACTAAGGAAAGAAGCTGTGTTCGAATGGACGGACGAGTGCGAACAGGCCCTCCAACATCTTAAGAAGGCCCTGTCCGAACCCCCAGTCCTCTCGCGCCCGGATGTCGAGGAGGTGTTATACATCTACCTTTCCGTCGCATCCGAGGCCGTCAGCGCAGCCCTTGTCCGCGAAACAACGGAAGGACAAAAACCAGTGTACTTCACGAGCAAGGCTCTACAGGGGCCCGAACTCAGATATACACAAATCGAAAAGGTGGCCCTCGCCTTGATCAACGCAGCAAGAAGACTACGTCACTACTTCCTAGCACACACAATCATAGTACGAACCAACCAACCCATCAAATCATTGCTTGGTCGACCTGACATGGCGGGCAGGATGCTCAAATGGTCCCTCGAGCTTTCCGAATTCGACATTCGTTACGAAAGCAGGAAAGCGCTAAAATCACAAGTCCTAGCAGACTTTGTGGCCGAAATGACGAGTCCAGCCTCCACGACAAGCGAGGCAGACAAATGGACAATATTCGTCGACGGGGCGTCAGGCTCCACGGGAGCAGGAGCAGGAATTATCCTGGAAAACGAAAATGGAATCATCATCGAAGTATCCCTAGCACTATCCTTCCCGACATCAAATAACCAAGCAGAATACGAAGCCTTCCTAGCAGGGCTACGGTTGGCCGAGGACATGGAGGCAAAAGAAGTAAAAATTTTCACAGATTCACAACTTGTTGCCTCACAAGTATTGGGAGAATATCAAGCCAAAAACGATAGTCTCTCTGAATATCTAGCATTAGTGAAGGAAAAAATCACTAAGTTCGAATCCGTGGAGGTGCAACACGTTCCACGCGAGCACAACAAACGGGCAGACATCCTGTCCAAACTGGCGAGCACAAAAAAGAAAGGCGGAAACAAATCCGTCATTCAAGAAGTACTCCCTCGACCAAGCATCGAGAAGACGACCAACGTCCTCGACATAAATGTCATTGGCGACCAAAATTGCTGGATGACCCCCGTGTACAACTTCCTCGCGAATGGAACCCTCCCTGACGATCAGAAAGAGGCAGCAATAATTAGACGTCGAGCATGCGCATATGTCGTCCTCGACGGAAAGTTATATAGAAGAGGATTCTCAATCCCACTCCTTAAATGTGTCGACGAGGAAACGGTCGACTATATCTTGCGCGAGGTACACGAGGGAATCAACGCCCAGCATCTGGGAGGAAGATCGCTGGCCAGGAAAGCTCTTCGAGCAGGATACTACTGGCCCACCATGCAGCAAGACGCAAAGGACCATGTGAAGAAATGCGACAAATGTCAACGACATGGGGACATGCACCTAGCTCCTCCCCACGAACTCAAATCTTTGTCGTCACCATGGCCCTTCGCTTGGTGGGGCATGGACATACTTGGCCCCTTCACAAAGGGACTCCACCAAAATAAATTTCTGATAGTCGCCGTGGACTATTTTACCAAGTGGGTAGAGGCTGAACCCCTCTCCGACATAACGTCGTTCAGGATACTCCGTTTCTTTAAACGCGACGTACTCTGCCGATTTGGGATACCACAGGCCGTCGTCACGGACAACGGGACACAATTCACGGACAAAGGTTTCCAAGACTTCCTCGCTGCCCTGGGGACTAAGCAACATTTCACTTCCGTGGAACATCCCCAAACTAACGGGCAAGCCGAGGCCGCCAACAGAGTAATCCTGCGCGGCCTACGTCGAAGATTGGACCTGAACAAAAAGAAATGGGTCGAGGAGCTCGAAAGCGTCCTGTGGGCCTATCGCACAACACCACACTCCACAACCGGGGAGACTCCATTTAGAATGGTATATGGAACAGAAGCAGTCATCCCCGTAGAGGTGGGCGAGCCATCTCGCCGAACCGAGCAACCGCTCGAAGAAGAAATGAACGACGAAGCTCTCCGCGAAGAGCTTGATCTCGTCGAAGAGATCCGCACGGGGGCATCCCTTCGGGAAGCCACCCTTAAACAAAAAATAGCTGCCCGACATGACGTCAAAGTCATCAAAAGAGAATTTGAAGTGGGCAGCCTCGTCTTAAGACGAAATGCTAAGGACTCCCAGGATGGTAAATTGGCGGCCAACTGGGAAGGACCATATCGCGTCATTGACAAAACAGAAAATGGCGCGTATTATCTCGAGGATCTTCGAGGAAAGAAACTTCCTCGACCTTGGAACGCCCAAAAATTAAAACAATATTATAGCTAAGTTATTGCCAAAGTAAAAAACACTTCTAAAAGGCTGCTCGGATCCTCCAGCAACGAGCCCGACACCTCGACAACGGAAAGCACGCGGGCACACGTGCTCGATCCAATTATTGAAAAGGAGATACTTTGGCTCAGGAAGGGCATAGCATCTCCCCGACAAGGATGACCTTTGAGACAAGCTCCTCGTCTTTCGTGCCAAGGCTTAACGCCCAGCTCGCGATGGGAAGTTCAAGCCGCGGGGACGGGCACAACAACGTGTCGGCCTCCGTATTAGCCTCAGAAAACAACTCTAGGCGCTTAGTTAGTTCCCTAAACTTTCTAAGTTAAATCCGAGGACGATCTCCTCGACGAAACGCGCTCGCAACAAAAAACTTACAAATATAAAAACGGTTTTGTCAAGCAGGCATACAACAATGTCGAGCAAATATACGAATATCAAAACCAAAAATTTGTTAAGTTAAAAACGAGCAAGCATAAAGACATGCACATTACGAACAGGCATAACTTAGCAAAAACAAAGAGCAATAACTTAAACATACATACGAGGAGATAAAATTGACGAGCAGGATGAATAAAACGATCATTGTTATAATTACCGGGCATAAAAACCCATTTGTCAAATACTACAAAACCGGGCACGCAGGCCCCCAAATATTGTGCAAAATAAAAAGAAAATTACAAGTTAACGGCGCACAGGCCCAAACAAATGAGTCGAGGAGGATCAGGTGCTCTCATCGTGACCCTCTGGGTTATCATCCGGTGCCTTCTCCTCCCCGACAGCTTCCTCCTCAACTTCCTCCTCCTCCTCGTCATCACCACCACTACCCTCATCATACTTCTCCTCTTCAAGGGCCATTTGCTTATATTCTTCAGGAATAACAATCTGCCCGTTCTCAACCCGTTTGAGCTTGTGAATGCCATCAGTAATCAAGCCATGCTCGGCATTCACAACCTTGAGTTGGGCGATCGCATTCTTCCACCCATGCACCATGCTCGCCAACATTAAGCCCCCTTGCCTCTTGATTTCCTTAACCAGGTCCGCTCGACTTACCAGCCTGGAAGTTTCAATAGCCTCGTCGGCAGCTGGAGCAAGCTTGGATTGCAGGTCAGCTATCACCGCTTCCAAGTTCTTTTTTTCCTCGGCTCCCCTGGTCTCCACCTCCTCGAGCTTTTTCTTAGCAAGCTCCAGCTCATCCCGGCTTACCCTAACATCTTCCAGCAGCTGGCCATAATTCTCTTGCTTGCCCCTAAGGTCGATGAGCTCACCCTCCAGCTTCACAATATGCCCCTCCAGCTTGGCGTTTCGGGCAGCCAACTTTTCCACCTCACGAGTTGGTCCCCCTTCATTTAGTACCAGGGCTGTCTCCGCCAGCCGGATGACAGCAGCAATATCCTCATTCAGCTGGTTCTGTCGGGCAGCTGAAGAAACACCCAGAACATAATTCTTCTCCGACGCAGGCACCTGGAGGGGATTTTTGTCAAAAAAGCTCCGGTCGCTCAAACACGCGGGGAGGACAAAGCCACCGTCCCCCTCCGACAGGTCGACGATAGGCGTCATCTGTTCCTCCCGTTGCCTCTTTGCACGACCTCCCGGGGTTCCCGCTGAGCTTCCCACCGGTGAAGACTGACTAATGCTCCCCGAAGCAGCTTGTTCAGCAATCAAAACACTAGGCTTGGATCTCCTCGCCTTCTTCTTTGATTTCTCTCCCTTCTGCTCAGCAGCTATCCTCATCAACTCGGAAGCTAGATCAGCCATTCTACCTGCAAATGTGGAAGCGTGGTCAGAAACACGGGGAGAAACTCAAAACATCAAAATGCTGAATATAAAACAAGTAAAAAACGGGCAGGAATTGAAGAAAATACCCAGCAAAGTATTCTCAGCTGCAACAGTCTTGCACGACAGTAATAATTTGGTATTAACAAAACGAGGCTCGATCCTCGGTTGACCATGCCTATCTAAAGCAACTTCCCCTAAACTAGTCATTACTCTACAAGGCTTAAAGCCATCCACGTAGGCCTTAAGCTTCTCAAAGCCTGCCATCTCCGCCGGGGTCAGGTCCTCGGCAGCCGTCAGATACTCGTCGGTCCGCAGTAAAAAATGCTCCGACGACCAAGATAACGGAAAACGAAGGCCCCACTCCGTTACCGGCTCCCCTCCCTCGTCCAACTGGGGAGATCCATCCTCGAGGAGTACAGGCCTGTCCATATATAAAGAGTTCAAAGCAAACTCCGTCACCGGCTTCACCACGTAGTATCTCTCCTTGAAACCCCGAGCAGACTCCACGAACATCTTAAATATTTTGCTCGACTGATGCTTCAAGGAAATCCAACCCTGCCGGTCCCCGACCTTCTGTCGTTGGATTTGGAAGATGTAGAAAAATAAGGAAACAGTGGCTTCCACCTCCAGATACCGACAAAGGATCTGGTATGCCCGGATGAACGCCAACGAATTTGGATGCAGTTGGGAGGGAGCCACCTTTAACCGCCCAAAAATCTCAGCCTCCAGGTTGTTGAAGGGCAGCCGATATCCCATCTCTTTGAACGCCATCTCGTACATAGTAAATCCACCTTCAGTGTACGACGAACAAATCCGCTCCCCTTCCGCGGGTGCGTGAACCTCCCAGTTGACCGAGCCAGCCTCCTCGACGATAGTAAAGAGCCGGGGATCCTGGGCAGTAATCGTCGAAGCAATGCCCCTCGGCTCGGGCGCAACCCAGGCCAGCTCTGGATCTGTAATTGTGTCGACCAACTTATGTTTTGACGCCGCTTGGCTCCCCGTAGCCTCCTCTGTGTCTGACATTTTGAATACCTGAAAAGCAGCGAAAATAAAGTGAATTCGACAGTCATATCAAATCCACCCTTTCACCGCAATTCAAGTGAAAGGGCGTGAAAAAGGGCGAGGACGCTGTCCCCGACCAAAAGCCCTTATCAAAATGGCAAAACAGACAAAAACAGAGAAGACGAGGAGAACTATTTAACAAAGTCTAAAAACGGGGAGAAGCTCCCCGACACAAGCTCAAAACGTTGCTCGACGCTTAGAAGCAAACTTAGTTTTGCATAAAAACCTAAAGTTAAAAACGGGGAGAAGCTCCCCGACACAGAGTTGCTACAAACTCCTCTATCTACAGAAATTTCCCAGCGAAATAACGGGGAGAAGGTCCCCGACATTCATACAATTCATAAAGACACTCAAAATATTCGCGAAGGCGAAAACAGGGAGAAGCTCCCCGACATAAGGTTCAACTAACCTAGCTTTTTGCTACAATAAACGGGGAGAAACGGCAATTCAAAATCTCCCCGACAGGGTGATAGTTGTAACGAGGAGAGAAAACAGCATTTTCCTCCCCGACACAAAACGCATGGAATTCCAGAAATTCATCAACACTGTTCATCACCTTCATCATATTCAACAAGTTCATCATGTTCATCATTTTTTTTCCAGCAATGTTCATCAACACTCATACATCGCAGATTCCCAGAAAAGGGATGAAAACACCCATGTTACGCCAAAAATCGTAGCATAGAGTTGGCATTTGGGGGTGATTTTACCGCAAATGAACACCAAATCACACTAAATACAGTGATTAAACACAAAGCCTAAATTGAGACATCCTCAAACCAACACAGTACAGGAATGCAAAACCCAAATAACACAAACAAAATGGGTACAAAGAAAAGGGACGAAACCCAAAGGCAAACATGAAACTAAAACACAAATGGTAACGAAATGGAGGATAAGAACAAGTTCAAAGGCGTTACCTTTTGAAAATAAAACCTTGAATCAACAAGATGAAGCTTCAAACAAAGGTCCTAAAATCCCAACCTCGAGTGGAATCACGCAACAGCAGCAGCAAGAGGACGCAAAGAATGCAAAGAGTGAAACTTTGCAATTGATCCTCTTCCCTTCTATTTATAGACCACAGGTTCTTGCACCCTACTTCGCGGAGCAACACGCCTAATCGCATCATAGCCGTTGATCCAAACCCAACGGTGTTGATCAAAAGCCATCAAATGGCCTTGATTCATTCTGATGAAAACTGAAAAGACGCGATGAATCCAACGGTCCACGCGCCTCCTCGAAAAACGACGCATTAAAGAGCCGTTTCCCTAGGCAATTATTACGTCTCTTCATAGCCCACACACGTGGCTTGAAAAGACGAAACGCTTGTCTTTTCAGGTCACTTCAAACTGACGATGCGTTCCTCGAAGAACTCATCGCTATCACCAACGCAATTATCTCCCCGACTCTGCGGACCAGCGCGAATTACGGGCAAGCGAAACAAACGTAAATGAACGTGCCCGCAAAAACAGGCAGCATCAGCTTGATGCAGTTAACACAAGACTTCCTCGACAACCCGTCGAGAAACGTAAAAGCAAATGATTTCCAAAGGCAAATCTCTTCCCCGTAAATTCCTCCCCGAACATCATGGCGTGTGATACGAGCAAAGGCGCAATTTCCTCTTTGGAAAATCCTCCTCGTCATGCCACTGAGGAATTTACGAACAACATATAAACTCTTCTCGCGCAAACGAGCAACAAACATAATCAATGAATTATGAACTCCTCCTAGGATTAACGAGGAAAACATCTCCTCGACACACGGGCATGGACCTTAAGTCATTACTCCTATAGCTAGGAGCAACGACTTGGGGGGCTCCTGTTCTGGACTGGGCCAAGAGCTGGCCCAACCACTTATGCCCGACATTTGGGGCATGGCCCAATAAGGGGATACTTCCCCGACACGTCAGCCAATGACGTGTCCTGCTCGACATAACAGATTAGCTCCACGCTAATCATGTGCTCGGCTATCCGTGCACAACGACTCATTCAGCCTTAGCTTAACAGCTAAGCAGCACGTTTAATACGTGCTCCTTTATCCAACCGCATTTGTCACGGAGTCTATCCCTTACCCGCGAATAGCGGAACGACTCCAACCAGGATAGAGGCGAATAACGGCCTTCCCCTACGATACAGGGACTATCCTGGCAGTTGAGCCTATTGGGCCGGTTATCCAGGCCCAATAGACCAACCTTTGGCCCAGCGCTGGGGGCACTATATAAGCTCTCCTATACAGGAGAGCCAGGTATTCAGAACCATTCTACACTTTCTTTCTCTCTCTTCTTTTGTATCTCTCTGTTCACTTTGCTGACTTAGGCATCGGAGCACCTGCAGGTACAAACCCCCCCTTCGGTGTGGACGCTCGCTCAACGGACCGGCCATCAATCTATTCTGATCACCAGGTACGATCAGTAGATAATTTAGTTTCGTCAAAAAAAGAAAAAGTAGATAATTTATTTGACTTTGCTATGTGGAATCCCCAAATGTATAATTGGAATATCCATCTATTGACACTCCAATATTGCCATTAGGACAATTAAACCGTGATTTTTAAACTTAATACACAAGCCAGATAAAAAGTCTAAAACACTCCAGCTTTCACCTAAAGTTAATATGTCATTTTCTTTCGACAACGGTTAACAAATCATTTACAAATTTCAGATGTGATGTATTATTATTAATATTGAGTGTCAAGTGTTAACTCAGTTATATCAAATATTCAAAGTGTTTAATATGATACATATTTAAACCATAGGTTCTTCTATTTATTGAACTAGTTTTTTTTGGTTGAACTCTTATAGTATATGCTTAAGTTGCCGTGAACGTCAACGTTTAAAAAACGTGTCAATATTAGGAGTCTTACATTGAGTATATCAAAGTGATCAATGTGGTATTTAAACTATGAAATTCTCCTACCTATTGAATTAGTTTTTTGGGACTCTCGTCATATGCTGAAGTAATAAGAATTTGTTGGACCGTAAAGAGGAGTTTAAGTGAATTGGATGCCCACATTAGATTAATTAAGATCAATGTTCGACTTTAACTCATTTAATATACTTCAACGAAATTTAATCTTATAATCTCAATGTGTATATATATATATATATATATATAATGTGTATAGCTTAGAGTCTTAATTGACTAAGAATTTATTTTTTTTTATAAGCGTTCAAGTGGTTAATTAGCCCTCTAGGGTCTTGTTAACATGTGCCCTCAGGGCACATGTTAAGATATACCAAAATGGAGAATGTTAACTTGTGCCCTTAAGGCACATGTTAAGGAAGCAAAAATAGAAATTATTAAATGCTAATTTGTGCATTTTAACTTTTGAAACATTAAATTTCTTGTATCATTATTTATTCTTAAATCATTAAATAAATTAAGTTTAGTGGAGATTGTATAAATTCATCAAAGCACGTGGAAAGCTTCAAATCAACTTTCCAAAATCATTATATGGATGGAGTGTTCATATATACTGGTTACAAACTTTTTTTTTTTTTACGATAACAAACTTAACTTATATCATTTATAATATCTGTAGCAATACAATTTGGCATCAAATCAAATACACGAGGACTAGCCGTATATATAGATGCGCTCCCTAGCTAACCTATTGACTACCATATTAGCTTGTCTCCTAGAAAACTCAACCAACGAATTTGAACATAAATTGAGTAAACAAGACTTACAATCTTTAATAATAAACCCAAAATAAGATAGATCATGTGTTGTCGTGTTGAAACTGTCGACAACGCTCTTAGCATCCAAATTAAAAATAACATTATTCAGTCCCTGTTGTTTTTGGATTTAAAAAACCGTTAAAAAATAATTTTTACAGCCACCGAAGAGTTTACTGGGTTGAGTCGCGGACTAGGTCGCTCTCTTTAAGACGTTTCGTGGCACTGCCCAAAATTGTGCAAGCAGACTATCAACCACGCCGTCCCCAGGATAAAACAGCCCAGTTACAACTGTATACCGATATGCTACTGCATGGTAGAAATCGGTCAAAGAATACACCTTCATGAATGGTACTACAATACCACTCGAATTGATGCTACGACATCATTCTATGTTTCATCGGTGATTCAGTGGTACTACAATACCACTCAGATTGATGCTACAACCTCAATCTATGAATCAACGGAACTACGATACCACATGTGGTACTACAATACCACATGTATTGATGATACTACAATATCAATCAATATAATGACACTGAGGCCATTCCAATATGGTACTAAGACCATTCAGGGACTATGGTACTAAGACCATTCTCAATTTGATGGAACTAGTGATACTCTTGTCACTATAATATAAACCAAATTAATAATAATAAGGTTCATTTATCTCCAAAATTTCAAATCAGTGAAGTAACTAAAAGAGAATCTATGTTACTGACATAGAAAAGGTTCATGCTATCAAATTCTTAACAAAACAAATTCATCAAAACTAACAGCAGCAATTTGACAATCAAAAGCATATTAACAATCGAGTTTCAAAATCTATGTGCATTAGCTAAAATATTAAACACATCATTCATGAAAAACCTTTTTATTTGGATTAAAAATATGACTAAGGAGGTTTATGCACTTTAATCATAAATATTATCAAATGTAGCGGTCATATTTCTAATAGGAACAAACAATCTTGTTAACTCAATATTATAAGAAACATTCAAAGTTCTAATGGTGCATAAATTATATACAAATATCAGCACATGCATATTCTAAATTACGACTTATATATGTGCATATCCAAATTTTATTTTGGTTCTTGTTCCACATGACCACTTGAACATTTTCAAATCAAGTAAAATAAAATGTACATACCTGAAGGAACATTAGGTAGCTCGAACATATAATTGCGGTATGAGATATTCATTAGAATAAATTACTGTCAATGCAAGCACACCTATTAATATAATTTTCAGATAGAGTTTCGAATCACCACTCTACCCACACTTGTGATCATTTCATTTTGTATATAATTAATCAATCTCCTTGAGTGTTGTGGCACTTGATTTCTTATATTTGTTGTTATTTTCACCCAAAAAATTAAGAGAGGCCACTACTTACGTGAAAATAAGTATATGTTTCCTTAGTGTAGTTAGCCATCAAGTAGAATTATTCTCCCATAAACTTGTCAGTTACAAATTGATGGAAAATAAATCATATAATAAAATAAATAAATGTGAGACTTAATTTTATTTATTTCCTCAAAATACACACTAGTATGCTACAACATACTAGTATGCTCCAGTACCCGATATGGGACTCGATTTTATTTTCAATTCACACACCAATGTGAACTTTGTTCCAACAATCCCCCACTTGAATTTAAAAGAAAATTCCAAAATATCGTAGGACGCTTCTAAAATATTGTGCATAAGCAAAGGTGTCTATGACTTGAACCTTTACATAGCAAGTAAGAGCCCGATTTAGTAAGAGTGACACTTGTCTTGAACTCTATCTCGGATTTTTCTCAAACCCGCACACAACCTTTTCTTAAGGTGTATCTTTATAGCCCGTGCTTTAATGGCCCTGCACGTGTATCCCAGTTTCATGAACGCTCTAGGAATTCGCCTCTAAATTCCATAGGAACCGGCCTCAGTTCCACATTCATATAGGTGAGTCTATCAAGAGTACTCCTGAAGCTTGGTACTCCACTCATACAGAGTATAGATCTCATTAAGAGTTTTATTATCTCATCCTTTCGCTTTCAGGAATCATGCTTTTCTTATTTTTACTTGCATGATCATCTTTAACTCCTCACAACTTGTTATTACCCATTGAACCTATTTCTTGGGATCTCCAGTCATTTAGGTTGGGTTTCCATCATGAGAAATTCATTTAGGCATTAATTAGTCCCATCTTTCCAGATGTATTATGGACTTCCTCTTTAGCTATTCCTTTCGTCAAAGGATCTGCTAAATTTTTCATCAGCGTGCTCATGACCCATTCTTACAACACCTTTAGAGACTAACTATCTCACTGTGTTGTGCTTCCATTTAATCGACGTCTTTTACCATTATAATAACGGTTCTCAATTTATGCAATAGCCGCGGTACTATCGCAATGGATCAACACATCTGGCATAGATTATTCCATAAAGGAATGTCAAATTGCAAGCAACCAACTTGCTTCTTCACTAGCTGTGGCTAATGGTATCATTTCAGACTTCATATTGGATTAAGCCAATATAGTATGTTTCTCTGATTTCCAAGATACAATTTCTCTACTATATATTCCAAATATATAGTCACTAATTGTTTTGGAATCATATAATAATGTATTCCAATCTACATCATTGTATCCTTCAAGAATATCAGAAAATCTCTAATAATAATATGATATGAGATTCATGGTCATTTTTATCTCATGAATCTCTCAATAGCATACCAATGCTAGTTCTTCGGTTTACTAACAAACCGGCACAACAGTACCACAACATATGCAATGCTACGACATATGCAACGTCGGGTCAAGTACAATCAGTGACATATCAAATGCGGCAACATATATAGGCTTTCATATTCTGATTGTCTTACACTTTCACCAGTGTTCTTCCATAGTTTTTACACTATGATCGTATAGTATGCACAAACAAATTTGCTTCCGTAAATATATTTCTTTAAAACTTTCTCATCATAGTGAGATTGATTTAAGAAAATTTGCATTCATGGATCAATAATTTCAATATCCAAGATTACATTTACTTCGAAATTCATTTGACAATCATCAAATTGTCAAACTTTTCATGTCATTTCATATGGCTTGTTTAAGACTCTACAAAGTCTTATCCAAGTTATCGACTTTAGTTTTCATGCCCATGAGTTAAAAAAATATTTAGGTTGTTCCATAAAAAATTCTTCTTCCAATTCACTATTTAAAAAAGTAATTATAACATCCATTTGGCCTTATGGATATTATTCTTGTAATTGGAGAAAACATGTTGAAAAGATATATATTTGTTTTCCTTTCTAAAATTTATTTATAATCATTCAATTTTTACTCATGAGGCAAGTCTACTAAATGTCAAGTCTTGTTAGACAATAGATAATTCATCTCATTATTTACGGCTACCACCATAAATCAACATAGAGAATCTATCTCATCATTTACGGCTACAACCATAAATCAGCATCCAAGAAAGACAGTTTCTTGGAGGTTCGTTGGATCCTTTTTAATCTATAAACCATGTAATCAGGTTCATACTTTTTAGCAACTTTTGCTATCTTACCTCTTCGAGGTTCTATTACATCTTGTTCGATGTTCTCATTACAACTTCTGATCACTGGAATGTGACCAGGTACAATGCCCCCACTAGAGCCCCCACTATTTCTCAATTTTAAAGAGAAATTCATTTTCATAGAAATCATTTTTTGATTCTATGACCATTTTAGCATTTAGGCAACAACCTATAAGCTTTGATGTTAATTGTGTATCAACAAATACACATTCATAGGCTCTACTAGTGAGTTAAACTCTCTTGGAGTTGAGAATTTGAACCTACGTCAAATTACTCCAAGTTCAAAAAATAAGACAAGTTAAATTGTCTTTTCTACAAAATTTCACAAGTAAATTTTGTTCTTGCACTTAGGCACTCTATTTAGCACAAAACAATCAATTAATTGAATTCCCCCACTAATGAGACGCAATGCCGAAATTAAACATGACTGTAACAACTAGCTCGGTAAAAGGTTCTTTATTTTTATTTTATTTTTCTTTACCGTTCAACTCAAAGGAGTAAGTTGTAGTTGTTTCATGTATAATTTCATTCTCATTAAAAAAATGTGGGAATCAAATTTTGTGCCTTATAACAAAATGAAGTTACTTGACTTTCTTATTGAACTAATTTTCAATTTCAATTCCAAAGAATTGAAACATGTCAAGAACATCATTTATCACTTTTATTTTCCATAAGATTTATGAAAAATAATCTCAACATTCATCAACAAAAGTGATGAGTATCTTTTTCTGTTTCTAGTGTTGTTGTTCGAGACAACAAACACTTCGTTATTTTTCTGATCTTGCTTTACAACTTTTTCTTTCAAAAGAAGACAAGTTATCAGACTTTCAAGTGCATCTTCTTTAGACTTTTTATCATTTTTAAATTTGTTCAATTGTTTCAAATACAATTGAAATATAATCCTTCAACACGTTAGCAACTCTTTTTTGTTCTAAAAATATGATTTATTTTGTTGCTAATGTTTGAAGTGATTCCCTTTAAACCAAAATGGTTTGCCATAGTCAGCGACATAATAATATGAACCAGTAATTTCTTCGGTAGCCATGGCAGAAAGAAACGTCTTAAAATTGTTGTTTTTGGATTTAAAAAACCGTTAAAAAATAATTTTTACAGCCACCGAAGAGTTTACTGGGTTGAGTCGCGGACTAGGTCGCTCTCTTTAAGACGTTTCGTGGCACTGCCCAAAATTGTGCAAGCAGACTATCAACCACGCCGTCCCCAGGATAAAACAGCCCAGTTACAACTGTATACCGATATGCTACTGCATGGTAGAAATTGGTCAAAGAATACACCTTCATGAATGGTACTACAATACCACTCGAATTGATGTTACGACATCATTCTATGTTTCATCGGTGATTCAGTGGTACTACAATACCACTCAGATTGATGCTACAACCTCAATCTATGAATCAACGGAACTACGATACCACATGTGGTACTACAATACCACATGTATTGATGATACTACAATATCAATCAATATAATGACACTGAGGCCATTCCAATATGGTACTAAGACCATTCAGGGACTATGGTACTAAGACCATTCTCAATTTGATGGAACTAGTGATACTCTTGTCACTATAATATAAACCAAATTAATAATAATAAGGTTCATTTATCTCCAAAATTTCAAATCAGTGAAGTAACTAAAAGAGAATCTATGTTACTGACATAGAAAAGGTTCATGCTATCAAATTCTTAACAAAACAAATTCATCAAAACTAACAGCAGCAATTTGACAATCAAAAGCATATTAACAATCGAGTTTCAAAATCTATGTGCATTAGCTAAAATATTAAACACATCATTCATGAAAAACCTTTTTGTTTGGATTAAAAATATGACTAAGGAGGTTTATGCACTTTAATCATAAATATTATCAAATGTAGCGGTCATATTTCTAATAGGAACAAACAATCTTGTTAACTCAATATTATAAGAAACATTCAAAGTTCTAATGGTGCATAAATTATATACAAATATCAGCACATGCATATTCTAAATTACGACTTATATATGTGCATATCCAAATTTTATTTTGGTTCTTGTTCCACATGACCACTTGAACATTTTCAAATCAAGTAAAATAAAATGTACATACCTGAAGGAACATTAGGTAGCTCGAACATATAATTGCGGTATGAGATATTCATTAGAATAAATTACTGTCAATGCAAGCACACCTATTAATATAATTTTCAGATAGAGTTTCGAATCACCACTCTACCCACACTTGTGATCATTTCATTTTGTATATAATTAACCAATCTCCTTGAGTGTTGTGGCACTTGATTTCTTATATTTGTTGTTATTTTCACCCAAAAAATTAAGAGAGGCCACTACTTACGTGAAAATAAGTATATGTTTCCTTAGTGTAGTTAGCCATCAAGTAGAATTATTCTCCCATAAACTTGTCAGTTACAAATTGATGGAAAATAAATCATAATAAAATAAATAAATGTGAGACTTAATTTTATTTATTTCCTCAAAATACACACTAGTATGCTACAACATACTAGTATGCTCCAGTACCCGATATGGGACTCGATTTTATTTTCAATTCACACACCAATGTGAACTTTGTTCCAACAGTCCCAATTCATCTAACCATTTAATCGTAGTAATTAAATGGATATATAATCTCTAAGTTTTTTTTTTAAGCATATAATCTCTAAGTTAGACCGTCTCCAATGGTAGTGTACTACCATTGGAGCACAACACATTTTAGTACGAAAACGGTACTATTTCTCAAATAAACACTCTCTCATAGTACCTAATAGAATTTGTGGGACCCATTTATAAAAATGTAGAGTTATTGATGAGATGTGGAGTTATTTGTGGAACCTGTTTAGAATTTTTTAAGAAGTGATGGGTTGAAGAGATTGAGTACTTATTAGGTACTATTATCAAAAAAAATTATAAATAAGTGATGTGGACACGCGAGACCCACTTAAGTACCCAAAATTAAATTTCTCCATTTTAGTACATAGAAAACCATGTCAAGTAGGTGAAACAAATTGACAGTAAGTATTAGTAATAATTTGTCTGTTTTCTTTTTCTTTTTGGCTTTTGATAAATTCCCTCAAGTAATTTTTTATTTTTTATTACTTTTACCGCCAGTTTAATCTGGTTTCAGGAGTCAGTTCTAGCATCAAGTGGTTTCAGCACCCTCCTGATCCCAGTTGCGAGGGATCGAACCGTGGTCATCCCTACCAAGTTCAGCGTCAATCACCACTAAACCAACTAAAGATCGAGGATGGAGGGAATAACTAATAAGAATGCAGTTAAAAAATAATATATAATTAATAAGAATAGAGATGATCATAAATTTAATTGTGACACACTATCATTTTTTTTGACTAAATTGTGACACACTATCATGTTAAAAGTTTTACACAATTATAATAAATTGCTAGTTAATTTTTCATAATTTTAAATTTATTAACCTACATTAATTTTTTGCATAACCTAAACTTACAGACCAATTTTGGGTCTTGCAAAACTTATCTTTGACTGGTCTAATGGTTTATCTACTCATCATATTAAATTGTTACTTAATATCATATCAAACACAACAATATTACAGTATTTACTTATTTATAAATTATAATACACCAAAAACAAAATAAATAATAACAAAAAAGCTCTAATTATTAAAATTAATTAATAATTAGTTGTTAATATTTTCCATCTTCATTATTTAAACCTTTAACTTCTTAATTCTTTTAACTTTTACCTCAAACAAGTTGTGTTAAGAACCTCACTCACATAGGATTAACATATGAAATTAATATGCTTGTGTTGCAAGTAACAAAAAAATAATTAGTAGCTGTTGCTTATAATGAGTTTTGATGTTATGGTATAACCATTGGATGAAAGTTTTCTATTTTGTCAAACATGTGCATTACTGAAACTTCACCAAATGCCACTCATAGCCAATGTTAAGTAGTCTTTGTCTACGAAAGTCAAAAGTTCAATTTCAATGGGTTACAACTTTATAGACTTAATTGACTTTTAATCTATGAACCAGTCGTTTTCTATTTTCCATAGTTTGGAAATTTTGTTAAGGATAATATTATAATAAATAAAATAAAATTATGTCATATTCTAGAGACTAGGATAAATATTAGCATGTACACTGTGATTAGTTCAAATTAACATCAACTAATACGAGCTAATCCAAAACTACAATGACTAAAAGTCATTATTTCTTGTAAAAAAAAAAAAACTTAACAATTATTTTCAAAAAGGTTAAATACATTTTTAACCCCATGAAATTTCAAAATCTTGTTCTATGTCCTTTAATAATAAATTAATAATCATACATTTTGGTCCCCACTATCCTACATATAGTTTTAATCTTTAAGATTAAATAGCATTTACTTCTTGTAATGTTAGCGAATTTTGATTTACCTCTTATAATATTAATATTCTGTCATTTTAACCTAAATGTTGATATTGTTAGGTTAAAACTTTCATCGGGGGTTAAAATTTATAACCTCATATTTATGAGTAAATTTTAAGTGGTCATTTCGTCTACGGGCTTAAAAAATATCTTTATTTTTTATTTTACATTTCTGCACATATGTCAATGCACAACTTTGATCACTAATATCTTTAATTATCTTTTATAAAAAAATTATGAAAATTTTATATTTTGAAAATACTCGTCGAGACAAATTGAACATCTTATAATTATGCTAATATTTATTTTTATATATTTGTAGAAAATTACAATCAAAGTAAATTATATGAATAGTGCGCACGATTAATTCAAACACAAAAAAAAGGAACGAAGGGAGTATACTCATACTCCTGTTTGGTGCACAAGATAAGAGACATGATAGGATAACTGTATCATATCTTGTTTCAGTCCAGTGTTTGATGACTCAGCAGGATATGATAAGTTAATCCTGTAGTTTATCCTATCATGTATCTCTAGTTAAAATTTTTATCCTGAATTTGAGCTGGATTACCAGAAGGATAGGATAAAAATTTATTTTTACTGATTTATTCTATAAAATATATTTTAAAATAAAAACAAATGAAAATTAATAAAATATAAATAATAAAATAATTTAATAGTAAATTAACAATAAAATTATTAATTTTTAAAAATAAATGTGATTTTCTCACAAGGGTAATTTTGTAATTTATATAATCTAAAAAAATTAAAATTATACTAAAATTACAATATTTTAAAGTAAACTAATTATTAAAAAAATCATAAAATATGGATATTAATTTAAATTTTATAAGAAATTAAATATAATTATTTTGCAATGGTATTTTTATTATTTACGTATGAGATATATCATATATTTATTTAGCTTATCTAACATGTATATATCATTGGGTTATTTATTTGATCATGATTCATATACAAAATTAAACTTTATTATTTTCTCATGTTTTTTATTTAAAACTATATAAAGTTATTTGATTACTTATTTATATTGTTTATTTAAAAAAATTCAAAGTATTACAAAATAATTTTAAAAAAATAACAATTGATTTACAAGGGTAATTTTGTCATTTAAATATTTTATATAATCTATCATATTATTATGAGCAACTATGTATTAAAAACATGATATAATAGTTGTCATGTTTGTTATCCTGTGTGCACCAAACACAAGATAGGATAACTGAGGATAACTGTTATCTTGCTGATATCTTATTATATCATTATCCTGTTTTATATCTTATCCTATCACTATCATATCCTGCGCACCAAACGGACCCTTATACAAATTCTAAGATAATTTTACTATTTTTTTTTTAGTTTTTTTTTTTGGTACAATTATTTTTAGTTATTTAACCAGTGTTATAAGTGCACTTAGCGTTTTCCATATTTGAAATTTTGAACCTATGAATGTGAATCGACATTATGAACCTAAAATTAATTGATAGGGTTTGAAATTTGAATTATTGATCTCAAGTTCTAGATCAGTAGTTACAAGGAGAAATCATATCTTAATTGTTGCCATCACATGCCAACTTGATTCAATAATCACATTTAAGCCATCTTATAATGGCTGAACAGAAACAGTTGATATTAATTTCTCTATCTTAATCCAATTTAAAACATGGACAGGTAGTCTTTACTTAACCTATGTCCCACTAATAAATATCCCATGTCCTTAGTTATATGTAGAAGTGAGCCCACATTGGTTTAAAATTAGGACTAAATAAATTAATTTTCTTTAAACAATTTTTATATATCTACAATTAAGTTCAAAGGAAACACAGAAACGAAATAGTATACACCCTCTATGACAATATATAAGTAAAAATCACATTTTTAGGTTCATTGCATATTTAATGTATGAGTCATGTTAGCTGGGCCCCACGGGTACACATCACTCATTTATAATTTTTTAATAATAGTACCTAATAAGTACTCAATCCCTCCAACCCTACATCTCTTTAAAAGTTCAAAATAGGCCCTACCAATAACACATATCACCAATAACTATACTTCTTTATAAATAGGACCCACAAAAACAAAATATGTATTAATGCTTATTGTAGAACCAGTACCTATTAAGTACTCAAATAGGTATTGCTCCAATGGTAGTACCTAATAAGTATCATGAGTACCTAATAGGTACTACACCATTGGAGATGGTCTAAGGGCACAAGTTAACATTTTCCTTAATGTATTTGGTCTATATTATAAGACAAATACATTAAATATGCAATGAATTTAAAAAGTTAATTTTTGCTTATATATTGTCATGGAGGGAGTATTAAAATAAGGGTCATTTTAAACAGTGTTCTTAGGGCATTAGTTAAATATACTAATAAAAAAAACAAATGACAAAATTAATGACAAAAAAGAATAACTTTTTATATCTTTAAAACATTTTAACATTTTCCTTAAAACAAACATAACAAATATTTACTACATCTAAAATTAAAATAACCACATCTAAAAAAACATAAGAGACATTTAACCCCCCCCCCCCCCCCCCCCCTCTTTTTTAAGTCTAAAATAGTTAAGAACAATTTGGCCCCATATATATATATATATTTTAAAATATAAACCAGGAAACTTCTAGGCACAAATATAAATATGAGATGTTAGACACACTCACAAAATAAACAAAATTAAAGAAAAAAGAAATAAAATGATGTTGATTGATGTGATTATAGTATTTTTGTTTAAATTTGATGGATTAGTGTATGTGCGCCTAAATAAAATATATTTGGGTTTGTGTCTATGTAAGTCTTCTTCTTAATTTATTTCTCCATTAAATTTATTTTTTGTGCATTAGAGTTATTTTTAAAATAGTTTTCTTGTAGACCTAAATGTCGTTCATGTTCATTTTACACACATGTGGGCATGTAGCTAACCACTTGAAAAATTGACTGTCGTGTCACTTGATCGATGCTAAAAAATATACAGTATAAATTTTTTGAGAAAAGAAATAATATACATCTGGCCTAAAGAGATTAACTCGGTTAATAGAAAATCATATTATATATGTAATGAATTAGAGTTCAAACTTAAAACACATCATTTATTCACCTTAAGGGTGCGTTTGATTCGTAAAACAGCAAGAACTGGACAGAACAGTACAAGACAGAATAAGATAATACAGGACAGGACAAAACTGTACCGGAGAGATATAAGGCGATAATATTTTTATATTCGAAAATAAAATGGGCATTTTCGTATTTTTTATAGTTGTACTGTGGACAAAAAGTTGTCATTTGGTTCAGTGAGGGACAAAAAATCTTGTTTTTGTCTTGTCCCTTGCTGCCTAATTTGTTCAGTTCCATAACCTGTTTCAAATAAGTTGTACAGTCCAGTCCCCTATTTTTTAGCAGTTCAAACGCACCCTAATAGTGAAATTTCTAACCACTAAACTATTTAAAGGAAAAATTAGATATCTCATTTTTTTTCAAAGGTGGACTAATAATTGTATTTTTTTCACAAGCACTATATATGTGCCATATTTTTTAGGAGGGTCCAGAATGAGACTTAACACTGAAGTTGAACTTTAATTTCCAACTCAGAAGCAGCCATATCAATTGAACAACCAAATCTGTCCAATTAATTTCTTTCATTGCACTGTTGTTCTGCATTTGTCTACTTAATATGGTGGCCCCTCGCAACCGAAATAAAATGAAATGACTTTTGTCTTGCTAGACCAAAAAAAGTTAATCCAATAAAAAAGTTTTCTTTTTTTTTTTTATTAATATTCATATTCAAATAGGTTACAAAAAAAATTCATGGGTTGCTTTCCCACTTTAGCTATTCTCAGGAGTTCATCATTACCCAAGAAAAATATGTGAATGATGTTATATTTATTTCTAAAACCAAGTCGAAGAATTGATTCAAGTGATAAATAATTTAGAATCGTTAAGCAAGTGGTCATTAGTGATTTGATCCTAGTGTATATAGAAAAAATTTAGTTGAGAGATATAGTTACCTTGTGTGCCCCACAAATTTTTCAACAGATATTAGTACTATTAAATAATATTTGAAATTTCGTACCTATAACATAGTAAAAAAAAATTTATAAATATTTTACATTTTTATTTCTTAAAAAGTTGGAATATAAATAAATTGTTCAGATTTTTTTATAAAAAGTAATGGCACATACACTAACTTTTTTAATTAAAAAAATTATTTATGTTTTGATTTTAAAAAATTTATTTACGTGAAAAATAAAAAATTATAGGTTTTTTTCATTTTAAAAAAAATATGAAACACAATTTTGGTACATATATTTATTTTCTGAAAAACTCAAAATTCTTGATTATTTTAAATAATAAAATATTCAGAATATAAATATGTTCCAAAATTTTAAAAAAGTAGGACCAGGTTTTTTCCTCAAAAAATACTCACTTGTGTTTCCAATTCTTATAACTTTTTTTTAAAAAAATAAAAATGATTTTTTATTAAAATAATTGAAGAACTTTTTGGTAATATTATTGGATTTGTAGAGGTATAGACACTAAATATCGGGGTTCCAATAAATTTTTTAAAACCGAACTATTTGGATAGTGGGCCTAGTTGTTTGTCATCTCATCATCATACTCATGTCTTATGTATGAAGTTTTTTTTTTTTTTTTTACAAAAACGACATAAGTCTAGGACAAGAAAACTAAACAACACAAAGCATAATGATCCTTACAAAGACAGACAGGTCGTATAGACTGTATTGCTCGACTCCAAGGTACACCGGTGAAAAACCACCTCCGAATCTAAATCCATGAAGCAAAGTAAATTTACACCAACTTCATCCATTATGCCACTTGCAATGCAATCTTGTATCAAATGTACAAAGTCATATTTATTCAACCATTATAAACATGTAATCTTCCAAACATATATTTTGGAAATGTCTCACAGAAACTAATGTAATTACATGTGATCATCATTTAATTCACAGGCTAATAATAACTAATAACAAACCACACACTAGATCAATCAAAAAAAAAAAATCATTATTTCTAAAGCTAATATTTTTTAACTGCTATAGTTCTATATTGGCTTGGTGTTTGGTATTACTCTACTAAAAAAGTACATTATATATTTCTTGATGCAGAAGGAGTCTTTATGGTTGATGATGAAGAAGGTGTACTGCCTAGAAAGCTGACTGTTTTGCGGGAATCGGTGCTTGTAGATGTACTTCTCGTGGTATCTGAATCTGACATCATAGAACAAATGTTTTCAAGCTCTCTAACCACTTCTGCCATTTTAGGACGCGGTTCTGGCTCGTCTTCAGAACACTTTAGGGCCAAATTTAAAAACTTCTCAGCATGATCAGATGGATAAGACCCCATGCGTTCGTCAATAACTGAAGAAATCTTACCCGATTCGTATGCAACATTAACCTGAAAAGGATTTGGAGAAATGTTAGTGGCAAGCTTACTCTTATTAATTTGGATGCCCTACAATGAAGAGAAGCATGAAATCAAGTGATCTCTCAACTCTTGAATAAAGATCAAACGACTTATATCTGACTTCAAAAAGAATGTAAGCAAATACCTCTCTAACAATATTTTTGCCATGTGAAATAGGGTGCATCCCAGTAAAAAGTTCAAGAAATACAATACCAAGACTGTAAACATCACTCTTGTCGGTCAAAGCACGAGTTAAGAAGTACTCCGGATCAAGGTAACCCTGCATATTTAAAACAGTGAAAGAACAATGAAGACAATTAAAGTTCGGCCAATTTTACCTACATCTCAAAATGCAGAGTGGCTGCAATTCCTTTGCCTACTTGTATTTAAATACTACGGTCCACATTCCAACGTGTATTTAAATACTCCGACCTTGTCCACTTATCAATAACTATGAGCCTAACTTATTACGGTCCACATTCCAACTCGTATTTAAAATTTTAAATACTCCAACCATGTCCACTTATCAGTAACTAACTATGAGCCTAAGCATGTAATTTCTACAATGAGATTACTAAATTTTATACATAATATAAAACATGCACAATTATAGAAAGATGAAATCTAGTGATGCAGGTCTTACCGGAGTCCCCTTTACCACTGTGGATACATGACCAGGTATAATTCCTTCAACATCTGGAACTGGGGCAAGCCTTGAAAGTCCAAAATCTGCGACTTTTGCAGTGAACTTAGAGTCCAATAATATGTTGTTTGACTTAACATCTCGATGAAATATTGGAGGATCAGCTTCTGTGTGTAGATACATGAGACCTTTAGCTGACTCTAATGCTATCTTCAATCTCATAGCAAAAGTCAAAGGCTTTTCTGATGTAACTGTAGTAAAACATTATTAAGGACACTATGAGAGGGTACGTGTGTTATTACTTATTAGAGATATAAATGAAAATGATTCATGTGTTACAACAATTGATGACACAAACTCTATTGTTACTAATTAGTAAAATGCAATGGAAACCAAAAACTATACTAACTAGACAAACTCAGTAAATTAGAAAAGTGAAACACATGATGTACCAGAAAGGTGGTCTCTTAGTGTGCCATTCGACATAAATTCATAAACCAGCATCTGCAAGTCAATGGAATTTGTCGATGTTAAAACTTCCAAAAATCATATTAGTGTTAGTATCGAGCAATAATAATAGTAGAAGAAATGAGAAGAATAGAAAAAGAGAAAAAGGACACAAAGATATAACGTGGTTCAGCACACAGTGTGTGTGCCTAGTCCACGGTTGCACTAGAGAAGAGCTTTATTACTTGGTGTTTAGAAGTTTACAAGATGTCTATATATATAGCACTTAATGAGACATAACAGAAATAAAATAAGCGATGTGGGACTAATTTAGACCACACAACTCTAACAATTCTCCCACTTGGGGTCTAAGTTTCAAACAACAACCACTTCTTGTAAACATTGAGCTCATCTGCTCATTCCCTAGTGCAACGCCTTCGTCTTCAATTATCCTCGAAGGCCAGCTGAGGTTATGCAAAGCCTCAGCTTGTCAGTAGTGACAGTCTTGGTTAACATATCTGCTGGATTCTCTGATCCTGAGATCTTTAGCAATGACAACTCTCCATCATTTATTAGCTCCCTGATAAAATGGTATTTCAATTGAATATGCTTGCATCTAGAATGGAAGACTGGATTCTTAGCAAGAGATAGAGCACTCTGACTATCACTGAACAATGGAGCATCATCTTGTTCTTTCCCCAATTCTTTGAGAAAATTCTGCAACCAAATCATCTCCTTAGCTGCTTCTGAGATGGCTATGTACTCGGCTTCGGTGGTTGAGAGAGCAACACTATGTTGAAGTTTAGACTTCCAACTCACAGCCGTACCTCCCAAAGTGAAAATGTAACCGGTGGTGCTTTTTCGAGTATCTAAATCTCCTCCCAAATCTGCATCTGAAAAACCTTGTAAGGAGATATTACCTTTTCTGAAGCACAAACACATCTCTGATGTACCCTTCAAATATCTGAGTATCCATTTTACACCTTCCCAATGCTCCTTTGCTGGATTTGATAGGAACCTACTGACAACTCCCACTGCATGTGCTATATCAGGTCTGGTACACACCATAGCATACATCAAACTCCCAACTGCTGACGCATATGGTACTTTTGACATGTAACATTTTTCTTCATCTATCTGCGAAGACTGACTCTTTGAAAACTTCAAATGAGATCCCAGAGGAGTATTTCTGGTCTTGGCATCTTCAAGGCTAAATCTATCAAGTAACTTGTGTATATATTTCTCCTGAGACAATTTCAAAGTTCCTTCTGATCTGTTTCTGAGAATTCTCATACCAAGTATTTGTTTAGCTGGACCAAGATCCTTCATTTCAAAGTTTTCTGCTAACTTCTGCTTCAACCTGTTGATTTCTGCCATATTCGATCCTGCAATCAACATGTCATCAACATACACAGCAAGAATAATATAATTGTTAGCATATTTCTTAACATAGCAACAATGGTCCATGTTACATCTGTTGAATCCTGAGTTACTCATAAACTCATTAAACTTTTTGTACCACTGTCTCGGTGCTTGTTTCAAGCCATATAAACTCTTATTAAGCTTGCATACAAGATTCTCCTTGCCTGGAACTTCAAAACCTTCTGGCTGAGTCATGTAAATGTCTTCCTCTAAATCTCCATGTAAAAACGCAGTTTTGACATCTAACTGCTCTAAGTGAAGATTCTCTGCAGCTACAATACTCAAGATAACTCTGATGGTGGTCATCTTGACGACAGGAGAGAAGATCTCTGTGAAGTCAATTCCATGTTTCTGTTGAAACCCTTTCACCACAAGTCTCGCCTTGTATCTTCTACTACCATCAGATTCTTCCTTTAACCTGTAGACCCATCTATTATGTAAAGCTTTCTTTTCTTTTGGCAACTTGGTCAAAGACCACGTTCCATTCTTTTCAAGAGATGTCATTTCATCTTTCATTGCTAGCTCCCACTTAATAGAGTCATTCCCCTGCATAGCTTCACTAAAACATTCTGGTTCACCAGCATCAGTTAACAACAAATAATGTAATGAGGGAGAATACCTATCTGGTGGTACTGACATTCTGCTAGATCTTCTCGGAGGAGTTGATGGTTCTGATTCTGACTCAACCTCAATACCTGTATTCTGGCTTTTAATGGCTATATCACTTTCTGAAATTTCTTCAAGTGTTGCCTTTTCAGGAAGTTCTGGTACTTTACTAGCACCCACAGATTCTGCAGAAAGTCTGTCCTTATAAAATAAATTTTCATTAAAAGTGACATTCCTGCTTCTGATGATTTTCTTGTTTTGGTCATCCCAAAACCTGTAGCCATACATGTCAGATCGATAACCAATGAAATAACACTTTCTTGCTTTCGGGTCCAGTTTATCTCTATTACAAGAGTCAATTAGTATATATGAAACACAACCACAGATTCTTAAATGTGAAAGTTTTACCTCCTTTCCTGACCATACTTCTTCCGGCAATTGATAATTCAAAGGAACTGATGGTCCTCTATTGATGAGATATGCTGCTGTGTTTATTGCTTCTGCCCAAAATACTTTAGGCAAACCAGATTGGATCCGGATACATCTAGCTCTTTCGTTTAAGGTTCTGTTCATCCTTTCTGCAACACCATTTTGTTCAGGTGTTCCTGGTATTGTCTTAATCATTCTGATCCCATGTTCTGAACAGAAATCTTTAAACTCTTGACTATCATACTCTCCACCATTATCAGATTTCAGACTTTTAATCTTTAGACCTGTCTGATTTTCAACTTCTACTTTCCACCTTTTAAATACAGAAAACACATCTGATTTATTTTTAAGAAAATAAACCCATACCTTTCTGGTGGAGTCATCGATAAAGGTGATGTAATAGCATGAGCCTCCAATAGATTTCACCGGAGCTGGTCCCCAAACATCTGTATGCACCAATTCTAGCTTTTCAACTTTGGAATTCTTCCCTGTTCTTGAGAAGCTAACCTTTTTCTGCTTTCCAAAGATACAATGTTCACAGACACCAACATCAACATGCTTCAAGTTTGATAACTTACCCTTTGTTGCCATAAGTTTCATTCCTTTTTCACTCATGTGCCCAAGTCTTTGATGCCATAAGGATGAATTATTGACAACCTCAGTAACTGCTATCATATCTTCATCTGCAACCATGTAAAGAGACCCTTGCTTCTTACCACGAGCCACAACAAGATTACCTTTTGTTACCTTCCAAGCTCCATCTCCAAAAGTGGTGTAATGTCCTTCACTATCCAACTGCCCTATAGATATCAGATTTCTTTTTAAGGCTGGAATGTGTCTGACATTGTGCAATGTCCAAAGAGTTCCACTAGAGGTCCTGATGTCAATATTGCCCCTTCCGACAATGTCAAGAGGTTTTCCATCTGCAAGATAAACTTTTCCAAACCTTCCAGAAACATAATTAGATAACAATTCTTTACAAGGAGTGGTGTGGAATGACGCACCTGAATCCATAACCCATGAATCAACAGGACTATCCAAGCTACATATTAATGCATCATCAAATTCATCAGTTGCTGCATTTGCGGATTCATCATCATCATGCTTTTTATTTCTGTGACTCTTGTTCTTCTTTGGTGCCTTGCACTGATTGGTAAAGTGGCCTATCTTGTCACAATTCCAACAAACAATATCACTTCGAAACTTTGTCTGACCTTTCCCTCTTGACTTTGATCTACCTCGACCATTCTGAGACTTTTGAGTTGTCCTTCCTCTGCTTTCAGTATTCAATGCTGAATTAGAAACATGACTGGAAGACTCCCCTGAGGCTCTCCTGCGAACATCTTCGCTTAAGATCAAGTTACGGATGTCATTGAGCTTCAATGTGTTATCCCCTGTAGAACTACTGACTGCTGTAACAGTTGCATCCCAACTATCCGGTAGTGATGACAATAGGATCAGTGCTTTCACCTCATCCTCAAATTTAATCTGCACTGATTCCAACTGGGAGAGAATAGTATTAAATTCATTAATATGATTAGTTATAGAAATACCTTCTCCCATCTTGAGGTTGAACAACCGCCGCATCAAATATACTTTGTTGGCTGCAGACGGCTTCTCGTACATATCTGATAACGCCTTTATCAAACCTGCAGTAGTCGTCTCGTTCACAATGTTGAATGCAACATTCTTGGCCAATGTCAATCTGATCACGCCAAGAGCTTGTCGATCTAACAAAACCCAATCTTCCTGCTTCATGTCATCTGGCTTCTTCCCTGACAAGGGTTGATATAACTTCTTCTGGTAGAGATAATCCTCTATCTGCATCTTCCAAAAACTGAAGTCTCTGCCATCAAACCTCTCAATCTTCACCTTCCCTTCTTCTAACGCCATTGCTCGACTATCTCCTCTAAACTGAGAAGACTCCCACTAATTCCTCTAAACTAAGGAATTCCCTTGGAATAACCAAAGGCTCTTGATACCAATTGTTAGTATCGAGCAATAATAATAGTAGAAGAAATGAGAAGAATAGAAAAAGAGAAAAAGGACACAAAGATATAACATGGTTCAGCACACAGTGTGTGTGCCTAGTCCACGGTTGCACTAGAGAAGAGCTTTATTACTTGGTGTTTAGAAGTTTACAAGATGTCTATATATATAGCACTTAATGAGACATAACAGAAATAAAATAAGCGATGTGGGACTAATTTAGACCACACAACTCTAACAATTAGAATCCAATACAGTGATTGATACAACAAAATACTAACATGAAATCTAGCAAATTTTGAAATTTCTAAATTTTGAAACAAAATTTACCTGTTCACCTTCTTCATCACAGTATCCAACCAGAGACACAAGGTTACGATGATGTAGCCTTGATAGTATTGATATTTCTGTAAGGAACTCCTTCTCACCTTGTAGTGATCCTTGCTGTGCACGCTTTATGGCTACCACAGTGCCATTAGAAAGAATACCTTTATAAACCTTCCCATAGCCTCCTTGTCCAATTTGAGCATTGTTGTCAAAATTGTTTGTAGCAGCGGACAACTCTTCATAAGTAAAGGCTCTTGTGCCATCAATTTGTATTGAGATCTTAGATGCTGTGAATAAACACAAATCTGTATTAATATATATGCTTTAATTCTATAAGAAACTCATTAGTATTACCAATCAGATAGGGTTTGTAACATTAAATTTTTGGATCCTTTAATGTCATTGTTTAGCTATGAAGCAGTAACATCGCCACAACACTGACAATGATACATAGATACCAGTAATAATTTGAGAAAATAGAAGTGATTGGATATAACTACATGTGCCGGTGTCAGCATCAGACACACCTTAAATCTGTAGTGTCGGTGCTATATATAGGAGCTTAAAGCTTATGCAAAATATATAAAGGTAAACAGTTTTCATAAGGGAAAAGAAATCAAAGGAACATACATTAGATATGTAATCATTTTAGTATGCAAATATGCTAAATGAAGGTTTGTGTGAAAACATTAAGACTACTTAAACAATGGTAAAGATGATTACTTTTCAAATTTAGTTAAGTCATAAATTGATGGTAAGAAGGAACTCACAATGGCGTGGCTTGGAAACTGCATCATGACGTCTTAATCTTATTCTTAATATTAAAAGAATAAAAACAGCAGACAACGATATTACACACGCAATTGAGCCTAAGATTATGCCAACCAAAGCACCCGTGCTTATGCCAGATTTTGAAGAAGTGTTAGTCCCTGCAACGATATTGAAAAGCATGAGGACAATCATATGACAATTGCAAATATGGTATTCATTTCTTGATATATTCATAAAAGTATGGTTTAGAGTCCGACATTAAATGTGATATGAACTGAAAATGAGTTTATGGGGTTGATTTAGCCTCAACCCAATTTTTAAGTGGAATCAGAGTCTATCCAAGATCTGTTGGGTCACAGGCAATCATGCCACTCGGGTCACACTTCAAATGTCCAGTACTGAGCACAAGTGTGTGTGTTAAGAGTCTGGCATTGGGTGAGATACGATCTTGAAATGTGTTTATAAGTAGGAGACATCTCTCACCTTAAAAACTCATTTTGTAGGATTGAGGTAGGCCCAACTCAAATTTTAAGAAGTAAAAAGCTTCCATGAAAAGTTTCCAAAACTTACCATTATTATAAGGAACCAGGTCCATCAGGTCATAAGGCCCAAACAAATCACGGTTAGGAATAACCCATCCAGTGAACATGTTTCTGATCCGTTGGATCTCAGTTGAATTGAAAGTATGAGAACTATTTTTATCAACATATTCAGGAAAAATCTTCAAGATCATTAAAACTCGAGGTCCTACTTGCCAATCAAAAGTATAGCTTATCTGATTGGCATGTAACTTAAGATTTGAAGTCAAGTATTCCTCAAATGTATTGAAATATGGAGGGAAATATGAAAAACCAGGACTTCTCAATCGATAACCAATAATCAATGGAGCCACACAGAAACAATTCACATAGAATTCATAAGGAGGTGGACATCTTTGATTTGGACAAGGGTCACTGAAGTTTGTAGGAGATGTGCCATTTGTTTCACTTCTAGCTCCTTCAACTTTACAGAACTGATTCAGTGTGTTATCTGAACATAGGGGATTCCCATCAAGCCTGAAATACAGTAATCTAAAGTTGAAATTCTTGACCTTCTGAAAATGACACACTTTTTTAACATGCACAACAATGCATGAGACATAACAACGCGGAAGTCTCTACTACTATGATTTCGGTACAAACTCCACAAAAAGTTTAGAGAACCTTACAAGAGTGTAACATTTGGTGGAAGGTTAGTACTCCCTGATATGCTTATAAATCGGTTGTTTTGCAACTCTCTGCAAGATTAGAAATCAAGTTTCAGAAAAATAAAAAGCGCAAAAGTGATACTCATTAGCATCTATGAAAAGGGAAATACAAATGAGTCAACTACAGTATATTGGCAAGAAAACATCTAGATAAATAAACATCAATATTAAGGCTGCATTTATGCTACAGCACATTCCTCAACAAAAACGAACATTCATTATGTTAGCAGCCAACACTCGGTGGGATTTAGTCCCACATCGGATAGATAGGACTCTTGAGAAGAGTTTATAAAGAGGAGGCAATCCTCACCATACAAGCTGGTTTTGTAAGGATGAGTTAGGCCTCGATATTCGTGACATGGTATCAGAGCCTATCGGGTCTATCGTTGGGCTTCCGACATCGTTCACGCTTCAGGCCCATTGGGCCGGGCTGAAGCGTGAGGGGGTGTGTTAGCAGCCAACACTCGGTGGGATTTAGTCCCACATCGGATAGATAGGACTCTTGAGAAGAGTTTATAAAGAGGAGGCAATCCTCACCTTACAAGCTGGTGTTGTAAGGATGGTTAGGCCTCGATATTCGTGACACATTATTCATACACGCGCTAGAAGAGAAACATTGAAGAAATTATCATTTTAGATCTTACAATTGCAATCTTTCTGCAGCATTTGAAATCTTGTTCTGCCAAATTGTGGAAGGAACACTCCCACTCAATAAATTGTTTGCAAGAGACCTAACAGAAAGAATAATATTAGTAAAAAAAAGCTATTCTTATATAACATGATTGATTGAAATAAGATATATAAATCATACTAGTTAGTACTAGTAGTAATTAGTAAAAAAAATCAATATATTAAGTGAGATAGGGTGAAAGATATCAACTCTTTTTGAAGTTAATAACATAAAGTATTCAGTAAGATTGTTATTTGAAGAAAAAAGGATGAAACAAAAAGACAACTTACAATTTCTGGAGACGTCGAAGACGAGAAAAATTGGATGGAATAGTTCCGGTAAGATTGTTGTTCGATAAAATACTGCACATATCCCCAGTGGAAAAATAATTAAAGCAGATTTATCTTGTGACCAGTAAACACCTATGTGGATCATATTGACATGATATATAATTAAATGCAAAAAAAATATAGAAAAAAAGATTAAAAAGATAGAGATTATTACATGGTTGTGATATTTTCACCAAGCTTATTAGGAGGAATTGATTCATTCAACTGATTGAAGCTGAGGTCACTGGAATTTGGACAATAATCAGTGGTTGATAAATGCAATTAGGTCACTGGAATTAGTGAAACGATCACTTATATCAATGCATAACTTACATATAAAGGAGGTGTGGTATCTGGCTTAAATCAGGAATTGGTCCTTGCAAGTTGCAATTCCTAAGGCTCCTGAGTGTACCAACAAACAAACAACATTGAGATTCAATCAAACCTTTCTCCAAACCAAACTAAACTTATGATATTTTGCCGAATTTTTTTATTAAGTTGAGGTAATGATAATGTTCGAAGAGTGAATAAGTTTTTCGCCTTTGTTTGTAGTTCCTCGTCAACAATCACTTTTTTGTATAATTTTCATTGTTATATTGTATGAGAAATTATTCACAAAGATTTTTTAGTATCTGAAATTTGTACTATACACCTTAAAAATTAAAATAAAAGTTCTAGAACTTCATATCCATTCCTTCAAGTTCAACTTGCAAAACATACTTATAGACAAGGGGTTACAAAAGTCACTTACAACTTCACCAGTTTTGACATGTTGGCATAAGTATCTGGAATGCTATTTCCACGAAAGTTATTGTTGTCGAGTTGGCTGCAAGAAAAAGAAAGTCCAAAACAACACATTAAGAACTACTTAACAAAACAGTTATAAGCATGAACAATCATATTGGCATTGGCAAAACATGTACTTCTTTGTTTTCAATCACTTCTCCTAACAATTTCACCTATGTAGCGCGGACACTTCTCAGTGATCGGCACCAACACAACACTCACACATATTAGTTTGTATTCAATTACAACTATTTTCTCAAATTTTGTTATCGATGTCTCGTGTCTGGTCTATGGTGTGCTTGATAGCTTCTCCCAACCAAATATTCAAATGGGATTACAAGTTGCAACATAAAAAACATGCTTTCGTCGAAACAAAAATTTAATCTTTATCTTTTTTCCTGAGCAAACAAAAAGTTTAAAAAACACAATTATCCATAGTGCAAGACTAGTTTACTTATGTCGGGCTATTGCCCTCATTAGTATAAAAAAAAAACTAATTTATTTATTTTTAATACTTTAAAGTTGGAGTTTATTAATCACTTGAGCACACACTATCTTTCCTTAGTCGGTGATACTAGATGGATTCCCTATTGCTATGCTAGCTTCCTTGGGGTTGGTAAGGCGAAATGGGGCTACACTAGCCCATTGAGTGTTCTACCTCGGACCATCGACATCATATGCTCTACTGAAATAGATTTCGTGTGGTAGAAGGCAGATGAATTTAGCTTCTTACTAAGAGCCAGAGACCCAAGGCCGGCTAGTCTTTTTTTGGGCCTCTTGACTCATGATTGTTAAAGATCATGTCATGTAGAGTGCGAGCTAGGGTTTAAGTAAATGGACGTTAAGTTGGGCAGAAGGAAAATAGACTCCTAGTGTGAAGGTAGCTTGTCTCGAGTTTAATGCTCACGGAAATTCCCACTTGCTTTGCGGGTAGCCGAGCTGGGTTTTCTTAAATTAAAGTTAATTAAAGAGGAAGCCAAAATCAAATGCGAGCGCTCCTACACTATACGGCTTTTTGGTGTCGCCCTATCTTATCTTGCCTTTAAAACCCTCAATTTGATGCTTATTAATCTATTATATAGAATACACATTGGACAGAATAAGAAAGCATACAGTATAGTCAAGTTTGGCGTTTTGGATAGCTCAGGTGGAAGAATTCCTGAGAAGTTATTGTTGTCCAGAAGTCTGCAAATCAAGATAAACATCTTGTCAACAAAACATAGTATAATTTACACACAATAATTATAATTTAAATGTTAATGTTTGTTATGTCAACAATATCCAAACACCAACTTACAGATGAATAAGGTTTGGTAATTTTGAAAGTTCTGCTGGAATTTGCCCGCTAAGGGAGTTATTGTTCATGTGACTGCTCCAATATTAAGGGAAAAAAATAACAAAACATTAATTATATATTTTTTTCATTATTTTCTTGGTCATTGAATTTTCATTTGGAAAAAAAAAACTTACAAGTGCTTTGTTTTGTTCAAATTTGCAAATGATAAAGGTATTGGTCCTGATAATTTGTTATCATCAATTTGCATTATACGTAGGTTTGGAAGAAAGCCAAGTTCCTCTGGCACTGGTCCTGTTAATTCATTTCCACTTAGGAATCTGCACAAAATAAAATCATTTTTTATCACTAAAAAAATATTTAGTGATGTTGCTTAATTTTCATGTTAAAGCATTATACTCTTTTTTTTATGTAACCATTTTAATTTGTGTTAAATATCACCCTACAGGAACCAATATTTAAATTGAATTTATTTAGAAGAAATTCATGGCTATACAAAGGGTGTTTATGTAACAAATATTATATTTTTGTTTCTAATTCGTAAATTAGGTATCATCTGCATACAATTATAAAGACTAATTTTTCATGTCTTGTGGGATCCAAATGGACGACAAACTTTTTCTAAGAGTTTTAACATTGATGTATGGTCAGAATAATAAATATTATATATCTAAAATGAGTGAGTTTTTTTTTTTTTTGAACAAAAATGAGTAAGAATTTATAATGTTAATAAAGGGAATTTAAGGCACAACTTACATTAGTTCCAAAGATTTGATATTGCCAATTTCCACTGGAATTTCCCCACTTATGTTGTTCCACATGAAATCCCTTTATTAGGATAAAAAGAAAAAAAATTCAAATTGGTTGAAACACTCAAAATTGTCAAATTAATACTCCTCAAGAAAAAGAGGCATATGGTAATTGCTAAATGGAAAATCTTCATTTCAACATCCTGAGTTCAGCTAGAGTTAGTCTTACAATATTTTCAAATAAGCTAAGTTGCCAATATCTGGTGCTAATTTTCCAGACAAGTTCAATTTCAGTAGTTCCCTACAGTCAAGAAAAATACACTTAATATAGAGTGATGAATATGAATATTGATATTGATATCTTGTCAAACATATTATAAGGATATATGTGTGTATATAGTTTATCAAGAACTCGAAATTTGCATATGTTTAAGTTTGAAATCGAAATTTTCTATTTCTCCACACTTAAAAATGTATGAGTCTGGTCTTTAGATTATTTAATAAAAACTAATTTTGGTTGGCTATTATTTGGCAAAAAAAATGTAAATGTTTTCTGTACGAAATTGTAAATATTATATATATATATATATATATATATATATATATATATATCAACTACAAAATATAAATATGATGTGTGGAAGATAGAAATCATACAACTCTACAACATGTAGAAAGTTTTCTTCAATTGTTTGATTAGAACACACAACTCCTGTCCAGTTAGATAGACATGGATCTCCATCACTATTCCAATTGCTCAAATGTCCATTTGGATCAATTAAACTTCCATGTATGTTTCTCAATGCTAGCACTGCGCATAGTCGCATACCAATTCAAATTAAATCATATATCACCATCACTATGAGCAAAATCAATGTATATACTATTGTCAATCAGTACCGCCCGATCTCAATCAAACAGTTAAAATTGTGTCAATGAGTTAAAATTGATGTGTAATTTAGACATTTCAATCTCAAATCAATAGATGAGATGAGTCATGAGTGCGTTTAATTTACTAAAAAATGAGGAAAAGGACCACAACACAGTTACGCTGGCATGTGCTGCAACTCCCAAACGATGCATCCTCATCTCATTTTTTCAATTGTTTTTTTTTTCTTTCTATTTCCATGCTTTGTAATTTATCTATCCATTTCCAATAGTTTTGTAATTTTTATTGTTTATCCTGTTTACTTTGTTTTGTCTTCATATGCATGTTACTATCAATACACACAAATTCATGTTCATCGAACCGGCGAGCTCACCGGTTCAAGGTTCAATTGGTCGGACCGGGTTCAATCGGGGTAAAACCGTTTTTAATTAAATATATATTTTAATTAATATATAAATAAAAATATATGAATAATTGCTCAATATTTCATAATTTCACACATTAAAAAGATAAAATATCACAAGTCAAAATAAAATAAAATTTATAATTCAAACCAAATGAAAAACATATGAAAAACAAAAACATTTCTTATTCCTACGACGTCGTTGTTTTGTTTCAGATTTTTTTTTTAAAAAAAAAAGATTAAAACGACGTCGTCTTGCCCTATTTTTTTTAAAAAAAAAAAAAATCTGCAAAACCGCTTGAACCGCCCAGCCGGTTCAACCCGGTTCGATCCCGGTTCACACATTTTTTTGCCGATCGGTTCCTATCCGTTTTTTGCTCAAAACCGAACCGTTTTTATGACCGGTTCACGGTCCGACCGGTCGGTCCGGTCCGGTTTTGATAACCTTGCTTAAAACCATGAAATAATACCCAAAAAAAAAAAAAGAAAAACAGACACACATACATACCTTCAGTAGGGTCAGTGACATTGATAACTTGGGCAGCAGCCGGAATCAAGCAGCAGCAGAACCATAAGATGATGAAAACAATTACATGCTTGCAACAACCATTTGAAAGAAACATCGAAGCAAAACTCTTAACTTTGAACCAAATATTGGAGTTTTGAGCTATAGAGTACCAAAATGAGTAGACATGAAAATGAAAGAGATAGAAGTATTAATATTGTCCATGTTTTAATGGGTCACCAAAATAACATGACACAAAATGTAGATGTTGTTGACGAGGTAAAAAACAATCCCTTTCAAAAGCTGTATGACTTTGCAATAGGTACATTAAAAAATGGAAAATTCTTTGAATTGAGGAGTTGTTGATCATAACTAGTGTTAGCGACTTTGAATTTATGTAATGATGCATTATTATATTAGTTAAGTGTGGGAAATAATAACATGATATTTTTTTACAAATTGGAAATATATAACATAAATTCTTAGTATGTAGTTTGCCTTGGGAGAAGCTTCTGGTCGATCGGGCACTAGTCGAAGACAAAGAGATCAATGCGAAAGATAGTTTCAGTCCCTTATAAGTTATCTTTCCTTGCTTATAGAAAGCTCGATCTAACAGGGTGTGGTCTATTAAAGTTCAGAGAGAAACACAATAACGGCTAGGGTTTCAATAATAACATTAGAATGACATTGTTTAACAAAATAAGGATTACAAGAAGATTTATAATAATTCGTAATGGACTACTAGACTACTAACATATAAAACACAATACTTACAGCCCTAATAATACTATTATCTAACATGGTCAACCTTTGTCCCGATAAGTCAACCTCCGCCCTAGTAATCTTGGTCGGCCGTCTTTGATACCCAACATAAGGTACCGAACAAAGCTTCTAAGCATTGTATCTAAAAGGAAAAATTGCGCCTAAGAGACCGATTAAGCATACCGCGCGCGAGCAAAATGTACCCAACAAAATTATTTCAAAAAGACTAACTTTTTTCAAAGAATAGTTAAACAAAATTGCATTATAATAATTTAAGAAACAAAATTCTTAAAATTTGGATTTGATCTGACTTAACCCTTCCTATAAAACTAATTTTTAAGGTAATGATGTCTTACATATAAACATATTTTTGGGTCATTTTTCATCGGAAATTTGAACAAAAATTAGTTAATCATATCACTCGTACTAAAAATTATCCTTGTGTTGAAATAGTCGGGTTGGTATTTATTCTGAAAATAATATTTTAGTTTGAGGTTGACTATGTGCATAATAAGATACAATATATATATCGTGGACCTTGGATATTTTCTAATTACAATTTCACCTCCATCTTGAATATTTTATGCTGGAATCAAGTACAAGTACAATTCAATCGTACACTCTTACAAGGAAAAAAAGATGTAAAGGGACATTTTAATTAATTAATTTATAGGTAAAGACTTCCTTGCCAGTAAAGTGATTCCCAAGCAAGAATTTTTTGGCATGGAGTATCTGGAAACGCATAAATAACTAGGTTTGGCAAAACAGAACAGAGTCCATTCATACCGTAATTGAACGAGGATAACTAGCTGGCATGATGCAACATAGTATTAAATAATGAAACATAGTGCTTAAAAAATATGCAAAATATTAAATAAAAATAAAAATAAAAAGTAAAATGTTATTTAGTAAGAATTTGTTTACGCAAATAGAAGAATTTTATGTGGCAACATTTAACACTTAAAAATCATAATCACTCTCTCTCCCATATATGGTTAGCTAATTTTTGGTTGGTTAAATTCCCTAATTTTGTGGATTATTCTTCTAATTTTTTATTGGTTGGTTAGCTAATATGGTTACTCACAAACCGCCGTGGCCATCGTCTCCCTTGTTCCTGTTTCGTAGGTACGGCTTCACCCCATGGGGTTGTTTCAATTAGCGGTATCGGTGGCCACCATCTCCCTTGTTCCTGTTTCGATTTTCTAGTGTGGCCCTGTCTCATTTCTGGTTGGATCACTACTAGAAAAATTAAATTTAGAGTGGCTAGAAATCTGTCGCTAATATGTCAAATTTCCGTCAAATACACATTTAGTGATGGATTTAGTGACGACCCAGAATACGTACCCAATTTCAACGTCACAAACTGTTAGTGAGGGAATTTTGGTGCTGATTTAGGTTTGGGTGGCTGTTTGTTCCGCCGATTGATTTGTGTTTTTTTGTTTGCGTCTTCGTACGGTTTATTTTCGTATTGTTTGTTTTTATGTTTTTGTGTTGTTCTTGATAAGAGATTGGGTGGTAACAATTGTGGCCTCTTTGATGATGGTTTGAACTTTGGGTCGTAACTGTTTCAGGTCAAATGCCCCCTCTCTTTACTTTTATTAATAAATAGCTAATATAATTAATAAATATATTTATCCACATAACAATATTGAAATATAATAAAATATTCCAACACCATATTATATTTTTATATTGGATCTAATTTATTCACAAAAAACTAATTCGCATGATAAACAACATTAGTTTTGTGTCCGTGAACATAACTCTATTAACAGAGACATTGCATTGATACTTCCATTTATTCATCTTAAAACTTTTAAATTCTATTCACTAAATTATTTGACCAAAACAGAGTTACTTTTTATATTTTTTTCTAGACATTATCTCCTTTACACTTGATATTTAGTTTAAATAATTGATATTTTTCACATTTTTACGTGGCAATATGCATCCAACAGAAATTATTAATCATAAATTCCAGATCAGTACCTCGTCAAAGAGATTATTATATATCTTATCTGTTTCTATCACATATCAACTCGGATATTCACAATATGTAGCAGGTTAATCCAAAAGATTTAATGTATGAATAATGCTATTTGCAAAATAAAAATCAGAGGTGTTTATTCTGACTTTCACTCCACAAAGCGTCTAAAAAAAAAATCAATAATGCTACTTGAAAAAAAGTATATTGGACATGTCACCACTATTAAACTGATATTCTCAATGTTTGAATCTTTCATATAAATTTGTTAAAAAATAATAATTTTAAGAAAAAACTCTTTATTAGTTTGTTATTTTCAAAAAAAAGCATGAGATGCAGAGCCATACACAACTACTCCTGTCCAATTTCACTCATGCATATACATTTGGAGATTTTTTCCAGTGGTTTTTTTTTTAAGTAGAATAAATAGAGTGTCTGAGGTTAAAACTTTAACTCTTATACATATATTACAATATTCTTAACAACAGAGTTAAGTTCACGGAGACTCGATTATTATCTTCACCCTTCATTCAATTATTTTTGATCAACTGAAGTAGTAGTAAATCAAACGACTATGTATTCACGGTGTAAAACTTATTTAAATATGGTATGGAGTGTCTAATGAAAAGATGGACTATCAATGATACAAGAAAAGTGCCTATACCCACGGCCACATTCCATAACAAGGACTAGTTTTACCTACGGACAACTTATAACTGTCACTGAAACTAGTTTATTTATATTTTTATTTTATACATGTTATTATTATCAGAAACAATAAATAAATCTCGTTCGTTCTCGTTCCAAACTTCACTCTCTCTCGTTTGTTCTGAAATCACTCTCAAATCTTCCAATCGCTCTCGATCGTTCCCCGAATTTCAATTAAACGTACCAAATTATTGCTCAAACTTCACTCTCAATCGTTCAATATCGTTCAAAATTAATTGTTCGAAATAGCTCTCAATCATTTCAAGTTGCAGTTCCAACTCAATCAGAATCGTTCATCGCTCTCGGTTGAAATTTGTTTGAAACACCTTATGAAGATTCCGTAGATTCAATTTGAGGTAATTCTCTAAATGTGAAGGGATTCAATTTGTGTTTTGTTATCTAATATTTGATAAATGGTTTTTGATTGATGGAACAACATAGGTATGATTTTAGGGTTAAATATGTTTTTGATCATATAAAATTATAAAATTTTGTTTTTAGTCCTTATTGTTAAACTAATATATATTTTTGAACGATTATTTTAAGACATGTTTAGAGCATTATAAAAAGTTTCTCAAAAAAAAACTCAAAATTTAATTTTTGTTACTCTTATCTATATCTTTTGAAATTTAAAAAATTCATAATTAGTTCTCATTTTAAAAATTTTTAAAGTTTTGTAAAACTAAAATCTTGCACAGAGGAGCTTCGATTTTGCTGAAAGAATGACCTTTTCGTCCACTCTTCCTGAAGTGAGTGAATTGCATGTAGAGATCCATATAAACTTTTTATAGTTATCTAAACATGCTTGAAAAAAGTTATTCAAAAATTTAAAAATAATTAAACAATTTTTATAATTTTTAAAAATAGCAGGGACTAAAACTGTATGTATAAAAAATTTGTAGGGACCAAAACATAAAAAATTTGTAGGGACCAAAACATACCACTTTTTTATAGAGGCTAAAAAAAATTAATAATTTTACAGGAAAAAAAACATATTTAACCCAATATTTTACTATTCAGTTATTTTTTTCACTAACATTATGAATTTATGATGGTATAAGTGAAAATATATTCAAATTAACTAAAAATGAAATTCTGAAAGAAAAAAAAAATCAAATTCTTTAACCGATGTCTTAGGTACATGTTTGATGAAAAATATGGTTGAGGCAGATGACCACATCCAATTTCTACTAAGGTGTTTGAGGTAGCGTTACTGATTTTGACGAAGTCAGCGTACATGTAAACAGTTACTCACATGATATATGTTAACGTGACATGTTAACTATCATGTGAGTCAATGTCCACATTGCATTTACATGGTCAAAAACAATGAAAGTTAATCTTTTGTAAAAATGACTAAAGTTAAGAGGTAAAAATCACAAGTTTATGAAAGTTTAGAGGACAAAAATACAACTTAGTTAAAAGAATAAAATTTAAACAAAACATTTTATTTTAGTAATTAGTTTTACTTTTAAATGATCTCTTTATTTAATTTATCTCGGGCCTCAAAATATTTTGGGTCGGCCCTATCTTGCACTATAGACACAAGTATAACTTCTATCATTTGGACGAATATTTTTTTTTTAACGGCAAAATATTATTAATAATAATTGGTCTCTGCACAAGACAAACAGAGGCAGGAAAAAACGAAACTACAAAAAATGGCGCCGTATATAAGCGGAACACCAATGAAAAGCTAAAAATAGACATCACCCCGCTTCTAATCGCATTCTTAGAATGACACTCATAAGCCTTCAGACCACTAAAGAGAACCATCAACCTGGATCAAAAAGATGTCACTAGACTCTAACTCCTGATCTCGATAAGATAAAAATTATTAATTTAATAATAAAATAAATTTATGCATATGAAAATAGAGTTGTTTCAATTATACACGGTGGAATTGACTAAACATACATATATAGGTTACAGAATTTCTGCAACTATCACTATCCTTTGCTAGTAGTGTTAAAGAGCAAGCAAAGTAAGGTTGTGTTGGTAGTGACAAAACAAATTATGCCAGCACCAGAAAAATGTCATATTGTCTTTGGAAGCATATGGAATGAAATTAGGTCACGTCAGTTTCCAGTAATTTAGTCCACAAGAATATCTTTCCAACTTGGATGTGGGAACAAAGGGAAGGACCATTGTGGCTAGGGATCAATCTGTTTCTCCCTTAATTTAGTTTTGGACACTAACCCATGAACAAACTTTTCACGTTACTTTGTCAATTTAGGTGTGTCTTCATGGATCAATTTGCATATAGATTTTTAATAATATATAGATGGATGTACTCGATACTTATAATTCGTAAAATGTCATTAGATGTTTTGCAGGCAAGCTAATGGATTATTACACCGATTAACAAAACTATAGGAAGTATTGATTACAGTCCTACCTATAAACCAAAATCATGAAACATATATAATTTGTTCAACAATAATTAACAGATTCGGTCTGTCAAAAAAAAATTAACAGATTCGGTATAACACTCATAAACATAATATTATTCTGAAGCAGTCAAAAGCACATCAAGTTGTAGCAAACAAAACTAAATGACGAACTTTTACCCTTTTGTTATGTTCACCAAGGTACTGAACAAATTGAAATGATTCCACCTTTCCTCGAAGATGATGATATCAACCTGCCGCATCCATAAGAAATATTCCTCCACACTTGTTGTGAAAATTGACAATTGAATAACACATGGTTAAGATCTTCAGTCTCACGAAAATAGAAAATGCAACAAAGCTCGCGTGGGTTTGTAATGACACCCTGATTAGCTAATGTTGCTCGTGTCGGCAATTTTGCTAATAAAAACCTCCAACCAAATATGTATACCTTAGTTGGTACATCATTCAACCATATCCTTTGCAAAGCCGAAATAACCCCGGTTTCTATAATTGGTGTGATAGACATGTTTTGAAGGAAAGAGTAAGTTGATCGAACTGAAAACATGTCTAAATGTTCCGGTATCCACCTCCTTTTGTGCTTCCGATCCCTATCCGGCCTCACACCCGTGAGAAAAAACTCAATCGCAATTGCATCAGCTACTTCGGATGGCAACAACACCTTGTCATTCCAGCCACGAGTTCCACTCATCACCTCTCCAGCTGTCCATACTTACAATCATTGCATCTTGATTTGTCCTCTTAACGAACAGGGTTGGAAATAAGTCCTTTAGGAATACTATTCCTGATAATAAAATTAACAACGTTGAAACAAACATCCTCTTTTCGCTTCATGATTCCTAAAATATCACTTATGTCTGAATTTATCTATCCAAATAAAGGGAAAACATTCTTTTTTATCCGGACGCAAAAATGAACATTGTTTTTCTCCAATCAATTTAGTAAATTTGAGTTTACAATTTTCATGATTAAATTTAACGATTGGTTATATTTCAAATATAATTAAACCACACCCTTATTTTTTTACCCAAAAACATCACGCTCTTAGAATCTTAGTCCAATGCAAACTTTATTCAATTTTATTTTCTATTTTTCTTTTTATAGGATTAGTCACTCATACTATTAAGTACTCCATAAAAGGGACAACAAATTGGGTAATTGGGCGAGCGTAGTAGTAAGTGCGGCAACTTTCATCATTTGTCGTTGCATTTGGCTCAAATAGTTTGTCACTCTCTCACACTATGATTCAGGGATAATTTTGTAATTTAAACTATAGTATTTTTATATGACTTATAACCTGGAAAGTTTTAATTCATTCAAGTAAACTACTCCGTATAACACATATGTAGTCATAGACATAGCGACACACTGTTCGGAAGTGTGTGAACAAACAACCTTGTGTTATTGTTTGTGATTTATGTTTCATTCTCTATTTTTGTTACTAATTATTGTTCTAACGCGTAATATTTTGAATTCTTTAAAATTTTATTATTCAAAATAACATCAGAAAGTCTACAACAATCAATAAAAACTATACTTAGCTAATGCAGTCAAATTTTGTATTCTAAAAATTTTTATACAATTTCTTAAATACATAATTTTTTGTATTCTAAAAATTTTTATACAATTTCTTAAATACATAATTTGACTACATAACTAAATTTGTTGGTTTATTTCTTCTTGATAAGTGTTATTTATTCATTTTTGCATTTTGTGGATATAGTTTCCCCAGTGGTTTCTAATTTGTTGTTTTTAGACTTTTCTTTCTTTCACAAAAAAAAAACTTCCTAAACTAGAAATAATAATTTGACTAATTCTTTTTTTTTTATTTTTAACAATATTGACCAACTCATATATTTGACTAACTTATTTTTAACAATAAGCTATTTTTGTTTTGTTCTTTCTAAGACTAATTTAGTATATTTTGGTATTTTTAAAAACAACAAATCAAATTTTGTCAAAAAAAAAAATCAAACAACTTGTTTTAGAAAAAGACAAATCGAAAAGCCAATGCCCTTTGTTTTCTCCGTTTTGTACTAATCAACTGTTTTTTTTTTACAGTAACTAATCAACTGTTTTAAATAAATCAAATTTAACTCATATTATTAATCAAATAATTTATAATACATGAAAAAAAATTAAAATCAAAGACACGGCGGTTAAGTCAAGACTTAACCTTCCTAGCTAGACAGTGAAAAACTATATTCACTTATCATTTAATAAATTTAACCTCAAAATTTGAATTTAAGGAAAACATTCTAATGTGACTAACCAAATTATTAAACTCATACACACCACTTCTACGAAAATAGAATTCTTCCATAAGAGCATGTGAATCGCTTTCAACAATTACACAATGTCCCAAACAATGCACTAATCAACTTTAAATTTGATGTTTAGGCAAAAAATTGTGATTGTTTTTTTCTAAGGACGTATGTTAAGAAACTTAAAATAGAATTATTACATTAAAAAATATAATAATTTTATTTTTGAAAAATTAAATGCACAACTATTGAAATAAATAATTTTATATTAAGTTGTTTATCATGTATTTTTAGAGCACATGTTAATATTTTTCTTTTTGTAAGGCAAATGTTTTCTTTTTGTTGTTTTATTTTTCGGTACAATTAAGGCAGATATTTTACTATTAGTGTTAAGAGAAAATTAAATTAAAATAAATCCCTAATTCACTACTCGAAATTTATAGGGGTCGAATATTTACATTTTTAAATTTGTGAATAGGTAACAAAAACCGCAAATTAATCATACTTAAATTATACTAGTTTCTAAATTATCATTTAACAAACTTGTCCATAATTTATACTATCACTTATTATCTAATTTTTACAAATTCTTAACAAAATGAGTGAATAGTTGGACGTTAAAAATCAAGTTCTTTTTATCTATTAAAAATTTCCTAATGTAGACATTCAAGTTCTACAATTTCAATGAGAATGAGTGATCTACTCAAATTAAAATAGCAAAGAAAAAAATGATGTGTGGAGCCACCGAAAGACATATTTTCTTTGTGGATAGAATATCTATTATTTGAACGTGTAAAGCTATAATTGGTTCATGGCTGATTCAAGATATTCATCTTGCATATGATATGTAGAACCCACAGTTCAGAAATGTTGGTATTATTACGTGGATAATCTTCCACCTAGTTAAGTTTGTGATGGTGAAATGAGGGGTGCCCAACTAATTCGCTGTCAAACGTTGTTGAATTCCTCTTAGCCACACACTCTTGGTCTCTCACCCAATCAAATGTATCATATCAGCTTCACGTCCTATCTCGATCTCAATGGGGCTGGATCATGTGATTTTATGCAGGTTTACACATTAGATGATGATCTTGATCATTAATTATATATTCAGATGAGAATAGATTGTCTCCATTTGATATGAGAGTCCAGCAATTTTTAAATCTTAATTTGGCAAGAAAGAGAAGAAAAAAAGGTAGATCCTACGGCAAAAACATGAGAAAAAATTCACCGGAGACAATCTTTATCCATATTCGGATAGTTAAAGGTTACACAATAACAAATACACCACAGATCGCCTGTAATAGTTTAATGTTATAAATTATTTCAATAGTTGATTTTAATCCTATCGTTCAGCTTTAAATTGGCTAATTTAATTAGGGAATATATGAATAATAATTTGAGACAGAGACTGATAGCAAATGATAAAATTGAGTATGAATGACAAATAATTGGATATTATATTATGTATATCAAATCATTTTGTAAAAAGAAAGTACTATATTTAATCATTGCACATGTGAACTTAATACATACAATGGTTTCAACACCAAAAAACATTCAACACTCACTTTTTCACTCCACATCATTTTCTCTTTCTTCCACCTAATCATTCAACACACATTCAATTTTTACCCTCTCCAATGGTTTTTATATTCAACACCATGCCCCACCACTTTCTCTACCCCACCACTTTCTATTTCATATTCTTATTTAAATTTTAATTTTTGTTTTTATGATTAAATAAAATTATAATTATCGATTAAAATTAAATTAAAATAATACACTTAACAAAATTTATTTAAATTTTTTATTTTATTTTCTTAATTTAAAATGTAATACATCACACAAATAACGTAATTAGTACGATACAAATTAACTTAAAATGCAATACAACACACAAGTTACGTAATTAATACGATGCAATTGTTTGGATTCATTTCACTAAAAAAAGATTAAAACTTCAAAAAAAAAGACTAATTAGAAAGATAATAATAGATTAAGATAGTGAAAAATTTAGTTTTTTTTCTGTGTCCAAATGAAATGAACCAAGTCTCTATTTGTAGAAAAAAAAAATCACGAATTTTGGTAAAAAAATTAAAAAATAAAAAATTAATTTGCAATGAGATAATTGAGTTCAAAGATAAGAATGTGGTAAATATCCAGCCAGCCAACCAGAACATGCCACATGTCCCGGTCAGCTTCTCTCTCCTTCTCTCCCTGTGTGTAACGCGCCCTGTCCCCGCGTGTGTTACACGCGCCTGCTGCGGACCAATATGCAAGTGCCGCGTGTCCTCGTGACAGCATTCAATAGGTGTTGAATTGATTCATCACCTCTCTCATCCACCTCACATTCAACATCCCTCTTGCAATGGATTCAACAGTTGAGAGTGTCATTAAACACCCACTTTCAACACCATTGTAAGTAGTCAGTGTTAAGAGTCGTCCCCCCCCCCCCCCTATCCAGCCAGCCAACCAGAACATGCCACATGTCCCGGTCAGCTTCTCTCTCCTTCTCTCCCTGTGTGTAACGCGCCCTGTCCCCGCGTGTGTTACACGCGCCTGCTGCGGACCAATATGCAAGTGCCGCGTGTCCTCGTGACAGCATTCAATAGGTGTTGAATTGATTCATCACCTCTCTCATCCACCTCACATTCAACATCCCTCTTGCAATGGATTCAACAGTTGAGAGTGTCATTAAACACCCACTTTCAACACCATTGTAAGTAGTCAGTGTTAAGAGTCGTCCCCCCCCCCCCCCCCCCCCCCCAATTCTAAGTACAGATATCTGACTTTTCTCATTGATTATTCAAATTTCTCCTAGTTCTGATCAATCATATCCTCTCTTACATTACACTCACTTTATTCTGCCATTTAACTAACACACGTGAACTTGTCAAAACAACAACAAACACACATGAAGGCATGAATTTGATGCAGACATGAACTATCTCAAGTGGTGGTATAAGTTTGTGGTCACCAAAACATAATAACTTATCAATAATGAATTATTCTAACTATCTCAAGTGGTAGTATAAGTTTGCGGCCACCAAAACATAATTACTTATCAACGATGAATTATTCTAACTATCTCAAGTGGTAGTATAAGTTTGCGGCCACCAAAACATAATTACTTATCTAAGGGGTAAGGATGTTATACTCCTTGATAAATAATTAGAGAATTGATTATGACTTTTGCGTTTGAAAAATATTCGATAAAAACATGAATTACTGAAGTTAGCAAAAAAAAACTACGATGTCTTCAAATAAAGGATATGGGTATAGTTGTCACTCATAATTAACCAAAACAATACCTACCTATAACAATGCATAAACATACGTGTATTCTTTTGTGATCTCCCACCAAAATAATTAAGAAAACAATTTTAAGGGATTGCTACCGACATGTGTATATGAGAAACATAAGGAAGGATAGAGAATTGGGTATCATATGGAGTGTCGTCCAATTTTTACATCGAGTGGTATGTAATGTTTGATTGGTGGAGTATTTAAGTGTGGTATGGTTCTTTGACAGCTAACTTTTAAGGTAGGGTTCCCCAAGTGTTTGGATACTAATAAGTGGTATTAGAGCTGGTTGTTCGTGGCTGAAAAAAGGCTACCTGCGGCAGGACCAATCAAAAAGGGCTGAATAATGGGCCTTAGTGTGCCAGCCATCGGGACGACGCATCTCAAGGGGGTGCAATAATAGAGAATTGGGTGATAATATTGTCCAAGTTCCACATTGAATAGTATGAGATGTTAGGTGGTGTATGCTTTTAAGTGAGGATTCTCCAAATGCTTGGATACTATTCAATTTTCATGACAGTGTCTCTCTCAAAAGAAAAAAAGGTGGAATTCAGGTACAACTACAAGTGATAAAACCCACATTATTTTGCCGGGTGAAACTAAAATCAAGTAGAGCCAATGGGATCTTCTTGTCTGCACTATTACCAACAGGTTAAACAAGACATATACCAAAAGGGAAAATGACATGGAATATTACCTTAAAAAAAATACTATCCACTTTACAGAAAAGATTAACATGAGTAAGATAACAGATAGACCAGTTAACATCAAAAAACTTGGACCACAAACACAAAATTCAATCCATGCAGATTAAATCGTAATCATAATAATAACAAGGTGAAGCTACAGATCCAAAATGTCCTTATATAACCCACCCACCACCATGCAAATTGCCTAGCCAACTCAATCATCAATTTCATTCTTTCTTCCTAGTTTCTCTTTCCAAGTTCCCATACTAAAACCAACCATAGAAGTTCATGGCAGGTAATCCCAATAGACTCTCTCTTGCCATGGAGAGAACTGGGCAATGGTACAAACCACACTTAACTACACTCTATCTCATTTTCAAATCCATGCATCATACACATGCTTACTCTCCAATTAATCTAATTTAATATCTATCATATATATTAACTATTTTCTGTTTTGCACTTTGATTATTATTATTGCAGGGTTTTCTCTCAAGAAATCCCAACTGATGTTATAGTTGAAGTTGGAGAAGTCTGTTTCCCTCTCCACAAGGTATCCAAAAACAAACATGACCCATGTGAATGATTGTTCATAGATTAATATGTAAATTTACCTGTTTTAGTGCATGTATTAGTGCAAAATTGTAATAAAAGTTTTTCAACATTGTTGCAGTTCATGCTGGTGGCAAAGAGTAACTACATCAGAAAACTAATAATGGAATCAGATGAAAGTGAACTCACCAGAATTGATCTCTCTGACATACCAGGAGGTCCTGCAATCTTCGAGAAAGCTGCTAAATTCTGTTACGGCGTCAACTTCGAGATAACGATCCATAACGTCGCCGTTTTGCGCTGTGCAGCAGAGTTTCTTCAAATGACTGATCAGTATTGTGACAGTAACCTGGCCGGCCGGACAGATGAATTTCTCTCCAAGGTTGCTTTCTTCACTCTCACCGGCTCTGTTGCCGTCCTCAAGTCCTGCCGCCGCCTTCTTCCCTACGCTGATGACCTCGACATCGTTAAACGCTGCGTTGAAGCCACCAGTGCCAAGGCTTGCAGCGAGGCAAATTTCCCTAGCCGCTCGCCTGGGAACTGGTGGACGGAGGAACTAGCAGGTCTCGATATTGATTTCTTTGGAAGAGTGATCGCTGGAATGAAACAGCGCGGTGCCAAGGCTCCAACTCTGGCAAGCGCGCTGATTACATACTCCGAGCGATCACTCCAGGAGCTAGTCCGGAATCATTCCGGTAATGGAATCCAGTCATCAGATTACAGCGATTCAGACTCCAGATCAAGACAACGGAAGCTTCTAGAATCAATCATCAATCTCTTCCCCTCCGAGAAAGCAGCTTTTCCTATCAACTTCCTCTGCTGCCTCCTCCGTTGCGCGATCCACCTCCGCGCTTCCACCGTCTGCAAAACCGAACTCGAGAAGCGAATCTCAGCAATCCTCGAGCACGTAACAGTTGATGACCTACTCGTGATGTCGTTCTCTTACGACGGCGAGAAACTCTTCGATCTAGAAAGCGTACGCAGAATCGTATCAGTATTCGTAGAGAAGGACAAAAACACGGCGGTTTTCACACCAGGCGAACTCATACAACCTTGCTCCGCCGCTATGCACCGCGTAGCCAAAACCGTCGACATTTACCTCGGCGAGATCGCCGCGTATGACGAACTCAGCATCTCAAAGTTCAACGGAATCGCTATTCTTATTCCTAAACACGCGCGTAAAATCGACGACGATCTATATCGCGCCGTTGATATCTATCTCAAGGTAAAATCAAAAACATCTCAACAAATTCAAATTTGAATTTCATGTGATGAAATGCTTAACGAGTTTGTTAATTATTATTGCAGGCTCATCCAAAGCTAGATGAGATCGAAAGAGAAAAAGTGTGCAGTGTAATGGATCCATTAAAACTATCATATGAAGCGCGTGTTCACGCATCGCAGAATAAACGCTTACCGGTGCAGATTGTTTTACACGCGCTTTACTACGATCAGTTACGGTTGAGGAGTGGTTCCGACGACGGTAACAACGTTGCCACGGAAACGAATGAGTTACAGAAGGATGTGTCGTTGGTGAGGGAGAATGAGGAGTTACGATCGGAGTTAACGAAGATGAAAATGTACATTACTGATATGCAGCAGAAAAACGTTGTTGTTTCTTCTTCTCAGGGATATGGAACGACGTCGTCGAATTCGAGTAAGAAGACAACGTTTTTTTCTTCTGTATCGAAGAAACTGGGAAAGTTGAATCCGTTCAAAAATGGGGCTAAGGATACGGCCCATTTAGAAGATGGGCTTGTTGATTTGACTAAGCCCAGAAGAAGAAGGTTCTCTATTTCTTAATGGGCTTGTAAAAGTTCAAGATATATAGTAGTTGATCATGCTTGGCTTTGGGTGAGGTTTTTCTTGTTAGTGCTCTGATGTATTTTTTTTTTTTATTTGATGATATGATTTTGTAATCTATGTTGTATAATATTTTCAGAATTTATATAGATCAGGGTTCATGATATGTTTATGGGAATTATGCAATGTTCTAGCTCTGGTTATTGGAAGGTCTTTGACTTGTATTGTTTACTCTGCCTGTATATTAAGAAGGAAAAGTCATTTTCCTAACTGTTTACTTTGTGATGATATGCATATTTAAAATTATTATGTATTTTACTTACAATATAATTTACTAATTAGTATATTTTTATATGTTTTAGGAAGTTAGTATTGTTGCGCAAAAAAAAAATAGTATTGAAAGGTAGTTATAAAAGTTATTGGTTGTACAATGTGAATGAAGGAATAAAAAATGATTCAATGAGAAAAATTATAGTTTTTCCTTTTTTTTTTTCCTATGCAGACATATTCCTTCTCGAATTTGAACAATTAACTCAATTATATATCATATTCTATCAGTGTTGCAACTATACTTGTTATGGAAAAGGTAGAGAAATATGGTGAGAGTAATGATGTGAATGGTCTGGTTTTAGTTCACAACCCCTTTCGGTTGAAGTTAAGTTAGTTTTTCCTCTTACACTTAGGGCAACAAAGCACTCACAAGCGGGTTGGGAGTTGAAATCGGTGAAGTTTCTTTTCGCTCTCCTTGATTCTTGTGTTTTGGGGTTGCCTACTCGATCAACAACATCTGTAATGTTATAATTGTAGTTGTGGCTCCAAATGGAACGAAAGTCTTTAATATATATGATGATGATGATGAATTGAAGAAAAATAAGTTAGCATGAAAATTTATCTATTAGTATTAGTATTAGTATTAGTATTAGTATTAGTATCTATTATACAACTACAGTATATTTTTTTTTTTAATGTGCATAAGTTGTCTAGGTCTATGGCACCATTGAATTGGCCTTATAAAATATGGATACTATCAAAAGTAGGTCGTTGCCTCATCTTGTTCATATGACACCTACATATTTTACTATCTTTGTCCACTCTCTTGTCTTATCAGTTCACTTATCCAACCTATTGTTCCATATTTCCTACTGTATTGGCAATTCTCACGTTCCTATGATAATTTTTTTAGCTTTTCCACCACCCTTTTGTTGGGTCACGAGCGGACAGTAGAAGGATCATCTACATTGGACTTAGCTCGTGACCCAACAAAAATATGAGTTGAACACCATATTTTTACCCTAAACCTTAGGCATTGGGTTTATATGGCATCTTACTTATAAAGTGTTCAGCCTCCACTTTCATAAGCAATGTGGAACTTCACTAATATCACAATTGTCACAACAATCTCACCCTCAAATGTGGGTCATTCTTAATTCTTTTATGCTACCCCCCAAGTTGAAGCTTTTTTTCAGCCACATAAACTTGTTACACTTGCACCACTGTTGCCACTGCTCAACGGGACTCGACGCCTGGTCACTTTTTGTCAGGATGACTTTCGATACAAGGAGTTAAATGAACTCTTCGTCAAACCATTGACTCTATACCACTATTGGGTCACGAGGGGGGACAAAAAGGGGATCATCCACATTGAGCTCAAAGCAATTACACAAGTGAATTTGACACCACACTTTTACCCAAAACCTTAAGACATTAAGTTTATATGTTCTCTCACTTATGAAATGTTCAACCTCAATCTCAACTTTTGTAAGCAATGTGAACTTCACTAACCTCAAACTTACCATAACACCACCTCTCTAGTAATCTTTTCCCTAATCTCGCTAAATAGAGAGGTCTATCACAATCTTCAGACAATGGATTTCACACATAAAGACTTCGGGTTTTAGACATAGTATCAGTACACCATCAACTAAGGTCACCGAGAGTTCAACCAAGTAGCAATAATAATAACATTATATACAAAGAAAGTTAAACCTTTTAATTATTTCTAGTAACACCCCCTAATAATCCAGTTACACCCCTTAAATGACCGAAAAAACCCCGATTATAAAATTAAATTTTCATAATCAAACATTTTCCCTGTAAATACATATGTACTTTGTTTAGGTGATTTTTGTTGTGCTTTGTTTTTCTAACTTTCAAGCCTTTTCTCTATTTCTAGCTACATGGATATCTGTAAATTCGGCTTATGTAATTGTAAACTAACTTCATTTCTCTATGACACAATTTAAATGATTTAAGAATTACAACAGAGATTCAAGCCTTTTCTCTATTTTTATATAAATACATACTCCCTCCGTGACAATATATAAGCAAAAAACATCTTTTTAGGTTCATTGTTTTGTTAATGTACTAGTGTAAGACCCGTGCGGATGCACGGGTTTAATTAAAATATTTAATTAATACATAATCTAACAATTATTTTCAACCATAAATAGTAAAAATTATAAAGGATAAATTTTTTATAAATAAATTAAAAATAAAATTTCCCAAAGGTAAGACCAGATTATTAAAACTAATTGATATTTATATTCAAAGTCCGTACTACAGACACATGTTGCATGAGCATAAATAAATAAACTTTCAAATCATTGAAGCTAATGATAAGTTATCAAACATAATGCCAATAAATCAGGTTCAATAACTTTGTCGATAAAACACATCAGAGACATGAGATTTATCACAAACAAAGTATTTCATAATATATATTTATCTTGAATGGAGGTCTTGCACATGATCGTAGATATGATGACCAATATATTCTTAATCCTTTAGCTTCTTTTTGAATCACTTTAGCACATTTGAATATTTGATCACAAAGTAATGATACAATTATTATCTGCACAGACCAACCCAAATAGATAAATTTCAATTCTAACTATAAGTAAATTACAAACCAATTAATATTCATCATCAGGAATAAGGGCATTCCACGACTTAATAAAATTACATACCATATATTAAAGAAAAATACCAAGACCTAGAAAACCATCAACAATTAATCATTAATATCAATCAAACGATACCGCGTCTACGATAATCATCGCAATCTTCACAATCTGCCAGATCTATTTCAACGACCTCAATATAAAAAACAATCTTAAATTCTTTCTCTCCAAATTGTTGTCCCATTGAAATGCAATTTTCAACAATATAGGGTTCAATATAATTAGCTAAATCCTTGCTAATGGGTAAATTGGCCAACCTTCGAGATAAAATGAAAGATAAAATAGAGAGATAGAAAAGAGGAATCTTGAAACTGTATTTATAGATAGGAGATACAATAAAATCACTTTCGGTTGGTATAGGTTGAAGTCCAGCCAAAGGCTGAACAAAAAGCTTATAGAATCCTTGTACATGAAGTTCTATTGTTATTGCTTTTTCATCGGAACTATTTGCAGACACTTTAGTAGTTTCTGCACTAATTGTGTGGTTATAGATTTTGCTAGGAATTTTAAGTTTCCATAGATCTAACATTTGGAGTGGAGTAAGGTTTGTGGGATTATTTGAGGAAGAAGACATTGAAATGGAGTAAGGTTTGTGGAGTAAGGTTTGCACACGTTACCTTGGTGTGAATAATCTCATCTATGAATATATGATTTTATAGAGTATAGATAGGAGAGTGTTAGAAGGTACTCCCTCCGGCCTCGTATCTAAGCAAAAGTATCATTTTTATGTTCATTGAAAAAATGATGTATTTAGTCTAAATTTTAGACTAAATTTTAGACTAAATACATCCATTTTTCAAATAATCTAAAAAAGTTATTTTTAATTACATATAAGGCCGAAAGGAATACGGTATGTTTATAGATTAAAATTAATATTTGCATTGGATCCTGCTCCCTCCAATCTTAAATATTAGTAAAAATTATAACGTATTTGATCAAGTATAGACTAAATACATTTTGATTATATTTAAGATCGAATGAATGAAGTATACGTATAAATATGGCTGTTCCTAGATTTAACCAAACAATGAGGTATGTCAGAATTTTTCTTCTCACTGGGAGCACATGTGGAGTAAAAGTATAATCTAAAGACTCAAAGGAATATAATTATTACCTATAGTGATGAACTGTATTGGTCAAAAAAAAAAAAACTATGATGAATATCGGTAATTAATGAAATTACTGTGTACACAGAAAATATGGAAACAACAATCAAACCTGCAAACAGTATGGCAGGTAGAATATGTTGCGCGTGGACCGGGATTGTGGATTCTGTGAGACTGTAGTGCCACATTCACATGACTTTGGTTCTTTGTAGCTTACATTTTTCCTTAACAGGTTTTTGCAAGAGAACAAATAGAGTATCTTACTGCTCAAGCATGGCTTACTTCAAGTAAAGAAATAGAACAGAAGGTTTGTAATTACTTTCTGCATCATCACTCGACGTATTCACATCATTTTAATACTTTTTCTTGTACCACATCATTTTAATTAGCAGGTTTCAAAATTGAGCTTACAAACCGGCTTTTTCTTGCCACGTTACACGTTATGATTACAATTTTCCATCTTCTCCTTCACCAGACTAACAGCCTATGCCACATGAAACCACCGTTCACCCACACCAAAATTTCCCCAATTATACAATGGAAGATGCGAAAAACTAATTTCACTAATTTCTCAACCTATTCACAGGAACAATCCCTGGTGAAATAGTTAAAACCTCAAATGGATGTGGGTCAACAGACCGAGACTACCGACTTTCAGAAGATGGCGGCGGAGTATCTAAGAGGATATCAGAATCGAAAGAGCAGAGACTGATTTCGGTGGTGAGAATCAAAGTCGATGTCGACCGAATAAGGGATTCACAGCGGCGGTGAAAGGAATAACAAAGAGATTTAGGATTTCTTTTAAAGCATATTCATTCAATAAAAAAAACAAACCAAATGGCAAATTAGCGTCAATACTATTAATTCAAACGGACACGATTAAAACAATGGTACACCGACTTTTCCAGGTAAAACTCACACAATCCCGGTCCTAATGCATATATAAAAAGGCAACCATCATATATAAAAAACCAAAGAATTTAGTTTTTTAAATTTGAGTTACCCTATTTAATATATAATTTTTTAAAAAATCAGTGATAACTAAATTTCAACAGCGAGCATAAAGTCCCTAACCGCATACTCGGATAAACTAAACCAATTACCATTTCGATGTATTATATATGACAAAATGACACAAAAAAAAATTATATATAAATACTCCATCCCATCTTAATTATAAGCAAATTTTAAGCAAATTTTCACTTTTTAATTTCAATCAATAACTAATATATTCAGCCTTAATTATAAATCACATACAGTATCAAATATATCTAAAAATAAAAAATTTACTTATAAAAAAACCCAAAATAACAATGTTTAACTAAAAATATAAATAATTTTTCAAAAAAAAACTAAAAATATAAATAAGAATAAATAAAAGACACAAATGTGGCTGAATATATGACTATGAGTTATTACAATATAAATTGATTGACAACTCAGAAGATATCGTCCTTATTTTGGTATAAACCAACTGAACACACAATAGGGGTACCAAATGTTTAGTAGTGCACAATAAATAGAAAGATATATTCATAGATATCAAACAAACAGTATGTTCCATAATATGACTATATTTAATTAAAGGGTGGTCGAAATAATAATTAACCATGTGTACTATTTCTATGAAAAAAAATAATTTTTCGTTACAATGTTAATCACAAGCTCAAGTTTAATTGAAATATAAAACAGTCGAAATAATAATGTTACAATAAATTTGAAATAAAATATAAATTCGAGATTAAGAATAGGAATATAAAAGGAATAATATCAATACTATATCCGTCCAAACATAATTGTGACAATTTGATCGTGTGCACTATTAATAAAAAAAATTGACAATATTTTTTTACAAATGTATAAAGAACAATATTAACATATGAGATATTGTCAGATTTGTCTCAATGAGTACCGTCAAAATATATCTCTTATATAAAAAAATTATAAATTATTGAATATTTTTGTTGAATATATTAATTAATTGATTTCAGTTGATGAGGAAGTTGATAAATTCCATGCCCAATTGGAGATATTAATTTCAAATATAACTTGCTAAATTTTAAACAAATTATTTAAAACAGGTGTGTGTAAAAATATTTTACTTATAAGAGATAAATTATTGAATATTCTCAATAAGTATAGAACATGAATTTATAAGAATCAGAATAAGAATTAGAATAAGAATCAAAATATAATTCAAGATATATATCTCTTATAATTAAATAAAATGAGAAAATAGCTTATCTTTAATTAATACATAAATCAATATTTATGTTCAACGAACACCATAATTTAATTTAAGAAACAACAAAAAGTTACAACGAATTTTTAAATACATCCCTACTAATAGTACATAATTCATGCTAAGATTTAACAAACATACTTTTATTCGACAAACAACACAAAATACGAAAAACAAAACAAAATTTTAAACATATCCTTACTGATTCTACATAATCCAAGCTATGATTAGCAAGAACAAAACAATTAGAACCATAAAAAATGAGTTAACTTTTCCAAATTCTTCATGGTGGAAAATCACGAAACAGATCCAAGTAATGGTAAGAATAGAAGTCATTAGTAAAAGATATTTTGCCATTTAGAAAATAGAAGGGGAGTTTTTTTAGATTGGTATATTTATGAATGAAATTGAGGAATTTATAGATAAATGTTGATACTATTCAACCGTACAGTATAACTGTTGACGGGCATTGTTACCGTTGTGGAGTTCGACTTATATTACAAAAATTAATAAAACCGACAACCTACTGTGAAGCGTGCTAGACTGTACCAAGGAGCGTCGGGAGACGGGAAAACTATTCATGATGTACGACGTGTCAATAAAAGTTATTTTTCAATATTTTAAATGTAAATATTTTTGTTTTTCTTTATAAAAACAACAAATTTCAAGTAATAATGCTAATTAAACAAAAATAATAAAATAATATAATACTATTTTATATTTAAGTTGAAATGATATCATTAATATTGGATAAAAGTTAACCGATAACAAAGGAAGTTGAAAATAAAAACTCATATAAATAACTAAAAATAGAATCAAGAGATTGTGCGCATTTTACTGAAATGCACTACAACATGATGCTAGTTCATACATCAATTTTGTAAACGTGAGCCACGTTATTTGGGTTGACGACGTCAAATTTGAAACGCAATGTATCACCTGCATGGAAATTATTGATTTTACAAAAATCATTCCAAGCGAGTCCAATAGAAGTTGTCACAAATGGATCTTCGGTAGATGCAACATCAAAAGAAATAATAAGTCCACTGTCACAACGCACAATTATATTCTGAGATTTGTGAAATCGAACGTATCCTTCAAAGTGGTTGAATATACTCTAACATGTGAAAATTAAACAAAAAAGTTGTAAATAGATACACAAATCATTAAAAATATATTTAAAAAAAAAAAGCAAACAAACAAAATCTTACCAGATAAGGCTTGTTTATGGTATCGTCCGTTAAACGAACAGAATAATTCCAAGTAGATCCATATCTCATTGAACGACTATGATAAACAGGAATATCAAAGTTATATTTAAGAGGACTAATCGAAATTAAACGAAAAATATCATTGCCATAGTATCCTAATTTGACAAATTGATCTCCATAAAACTCAAATACATTTGGCATCTCCTTCCAACCAAATGTAATAAGAGGTTGATAAATACTTAGATTTGAAGTTACAATAAGGCTTTTGTCGACAAAATTAGATATCTCCCAAGAAGAACTCAATCTTTGAGAAAACTTGTCCATGAATTTTGGCTCAATTTCACCAAATTCCTACAATCATAGTAATAATTAAAATAAGCCAACTACTCCACATTAAAAATAACACAGAATAATACACCAAGCAGTATAACCAACAACCAATTACAATAAATATAAAATTATAAAATAACCTGATTAACTAAAAAAAGAGTGATGAAAGATGCCTTTGGTAATACATCAATAAGGTGTTCATATTTATTATCCATTTTTTATGGGATTGATGAAAGGGGGATATAATGAATATCATACATAATATGACATATTTATAATGAAACTTTGAAACATATAGAGATAAAAATAAAAAAAAATAAAAATTTGAAACATATAGGACCCACTAAGGATGACTAAAATTCAAACAATAAAAATGGAATCACCCAAAATATTTCCTTTGTTGAAATTGGTATAGTTGAATGGAAAAATATTGATCTGCTAAGTCGTTGATTGGAATAAATAACACTGTTTATGTCAATCAAATACTATTGAATTATATATATATATATATATATATATATATATATATATATATATATAAATTACACCGGTGTAAAGCCAATGAAAACTCACACACACAAAGTGGAGTGACCAGGGTTCGAACCCCGATCCCGACGTCCGACACTAGCAATTTCGGCATTTCTGCCAATTGAGCTAGGATTTGTGGACCACCAAATACTCTCTCTATCATCTAATTAAAAGAAAAATTATCATCATAAATTCATTATCCGTGTTTCCGTTTTTATTTCCTCGATTTTTTTTATTAGCTCATAAAAACATAGCAGAGCTTAAATTATGGAATTTCCTACTGGTTTTGTAGTGTTAATTCGTTTTTATTTTACTACTAATTAGTATTCTTTATTAGTTGTCTCTTCGTTTTTTTTTATGAACTCTCTCTTATAAGAGCAATGAGTTTTATTTTCATAAAATTTAATTTAAATACAATTTTAATAAACATGAAATAAAAGAAGGTAATTATCAGCTATGGATGATTCAGAAAGGCATATGACAAATTTAATAATTTTTCTTAAAAATAGTCATGGGACAAACTAAAGCACGAGGTTTGGCATTCCTGTGATTCGAACTTGAAAAACATAAGTCCTGCTACCAAAATAAGGAAGCAAATAAGGAAGTAGTATAATTGCGATTTTAATGATAAAATATTTGTTATTGATTATAGATGATAGGGTACGATTTGGTCCACATGTTTTGTTTAGTAATAGATTTAAACATTTGGATCAAATGAAACCAACGGATGAAATTTGTTGTGAAATTAATTTTTAAATCTTGGTGTCATTCGATCATAATCTTGTATATATAATCGATACCAACAAATATCCCATAAACGATTATATCACAGTTTACAATTGCAGCAAACAATTGGGTCACAGGAAGTAGAATTAAACACTCAGTGGCCCAAACCTTATAACAAAAATCTCATGCAATTTTTCAAATCCCACCCACTGTTTCTCTTCAACCTACCATGTATTTCGAAATATTAATTCAGTGGGAAAAATTATTTATGTATTTATAAAAAAAAATTTAATTTATATGCACAGTCGGTGTAAGGTTATTTTATACATGCGTCAAATAATATACGAACATATCGTGTATGGTAATTAAAAATATGTGATGTGTCATATTCACTAAATGATGTGGCAACGCGTAATAAGATGTATGTGTAAAAAAAAATTACACCAACGGTGCACAACAATTAAACTCTTATAAAAATTCCAATGTTGTTACCTTTCATATTAAAATTCAATCCACTTGAAAGGAATTTAACGTGGTAATTAAGTTTAAAAATTAAGTAAGATTATCTACTCTATTGGCGATAAAATCCAGTGCTTCGGAATAAACTTTAGCGCTGCTAAAAGAATAGATGATATTATCTATTTTATTAATGCATTGTTGAGACAGCCTGACCAAACATTAGATGCAGCAAAATATAACTTACACAAGTACATCCTTTAAACATGACCAAACAACCAAGTTGAATTAATCCTACGCACATAGAATGAAAAATATGACTAAACATACAGCCACAGTACATTGAAACATTAGATAATGTGACATATACTCCCTCCGGCTTTTTTAGATTCATTGGAAAATGAATGTATTTAGTCTAAAATATAGACCAAATATATTACTTTTTCAATGAATCTAAAAAAGTTATTTTTGTTTACATATGAAACAGGAAGAAGTATTAACACAAGATGTACCAAACTATAACATTTAAGGAGTACACACGTCAACCAAAAACTTTTGGCTTAAATCATACTTCACTTAATTAGCATTCAAAGATGTTCCTTTCACCGGTGCACTCACTAAAGGCATACGACAATTTCTTCCTAGCTTTGATCAAATTTGGGGTAGAGAATGATCCAGTGGTAACACAAGAAAAATTTGATGGAGTTTCTAGATCAATCAAAGGCTTCTTCCCTTTAGTGATAAATTTCTGCACACTTGAAACTAATACACTATCGTGCGCCTCCACGTCAAGTTGGGCAAATGGATCAATATATATCGACTGCATTTAAATAGGAGCATGAAATTAACGAAAATTAGGTTACAACAGCAGGGGTTGAATGTAACAAAATCTAATTAAGAATATTGTTTATCTCAAGAACTAAAAAAATAAAGTTTTTCCAAATTATAACAACCTTCGTAGGAGTAAAGTTATTGCCAAGCTCATGGAAACGACGAACAGATCCCTCTTCATCGGTCATGTTTATGATTTCTACATAATCTTCAAACCTATACTCTGATCTAGAAGTCTTCCTAGCTATGAAAAGAATTTCTTTCCCCTCAAAAGCCTTGCTTCCATAATGAGCCAATGCATGTTCTATTCCCTATAAGAATGACCAATCGAATGCAGTTAGCATTGGCACATAGATTAATTACAAATTTCAGACGACTAATACCAATTTTTAAAAACAATTCTAACCAATGAACTATGATTAAGGCAGTGAATTCTGAACTTTGGTATTCGATCGAAAAATCAATTTGTAAGGATGCAGAGTTGTACGATAAAATCCAACGACTGGAACAACATCAAAGTTTGATAGCTTATAAACTTCCCCTTCCTTTAATTTATTCTGGAATAGGTAAACCAATTCTTTCCTTATCAAGGCATGAATCTTACCTCCCTGTGTATTAATCAAAGTTTCGTTATTTATAGATCAACCATCACCAAGAACACGAGAAACATATCAAAACAAAACCAAAAAAAAATAATCATACACAATAATCAATTCTATGAATTAGCAAACAAACCAAATATTACGAACAAACCTTCTCATCTATCAGCACCATTTCCATAGAGTTCAACTCATTAGGCTTCATAAAAGAAGAAATTGCCCACATACGGAGGACACGAACTTTGAACTTCCATGAATTATGCCCAGGAAGAACATCGCACAACATGTCAAATTGGGTTGCCATTTCGAAATCGAATTGGATGACTGATTCAGCCTCAAATGCAATGGAAGAAGAAAAGAAATTATGGATATTTATAAGTGAGAATCACAAACAATAACACACTGTTGAGAATAGTCTTATTCAAATGATTATAGAGAAAAGAAGAATCAGAATATATTCTTACCCAATTGCTAGAAACAAAGCCGCATAGTATTCCCATAATCAGAATCAATTTACGCGCGCAAAGCTTTTGAAAAACGAATCTAAAACACCCTATTAAGCTGGAACAATCGCACATGATAAGCTGGCAGTGTTTCTGTGAGCATGTTGGTGTGAAAGCTCCTGGAACGGCGAAGAGAACGGCTTTTTTGCCTTTTGTTAGGTCGGAAACTGTTATGGTTTGGACTTCGCCGGCGGGGTCGAGGTATGAGAAGGTGGATTCGGGAAGTTTGTCGCCGACGGAGATGGTGGCGGAGATTTTGGATGAAGTGGAAAATCGGAGAGGTTTTGGGTTGAAACGGTTGAGTTTGAGGGGGAGGGTAAAATTGGAAGAGAGGGTTTTGGTTTTGGGAGATAAGAGTGATGTGGTGGTGGAAGAAGAGAGGAGTCTAGAGAAAGAGAGAGATGTATCCATTGATGAGAATTTTGAGGTACAATCTAATAGTAAAAACCCTATTTTTTCTAAACAAACAGTGGCCCAATCAAGGAGAGTTCAGTATTTTGAAAACTGGATGATTTTTGGCTGAAATAGTTCTCGACGAATGGGTTTGCATTGTTAATATATAGGATTTGGTCGTCAGAAGGATATTTTCGTCCCTAATTTTGGGAGAATATTTTTCAAGATTAAAATATATAACCGACACAAGAGAATTTATTATAAATAATATAAATAAAAGATAAATATATACGAATTAAATCTTTATTTAATTTTACTTCTCAAAAAAAATCTTTATTTAATTTTCAAACAAGTTAACATAAATTATAATGTCTTGTTTAAAAAAAGAAACAAATCTAAATTATATAATGTCTTGTCTAAAAAGAAAGAAGAATAATGCTAGCAACACACTCTTTAACAAACACACTCCAACACACTCTTTTTTATTGGTTGAAATTCACATGGGTCCCACAAAAAAATGTGGACCCTATGGGACCCATATAAATTTTAACTAATAGAAGAGAGTGTGTTAGTTAAAGAGTGTGTTGCTAGCACTCCTCAAGAAAGAAATCTAACCATGTATACTTATTTAAATTTAAATAATAAACTAAAAAAAGATTGACACAAAATAATAAAAATACTTATTACTCACAAATTACTAGTATATGTTCCGTGGGTTTAAAAACAACTCACTTCTCCAATCTCCATCAAAAGAAAAAGAAAAATAAAATAACACCTCACCTCGTTTCATACTACTTCATCTAAAAGCAATCCCAAATTCCCAATCTCAAACCCTATTCCCAAATTCTCTCCACAACCATGGGATCTTCCGCGATGGTACTCGACCCAAAACCAATCTCCGAACCACCACCATCCTTTCCATCTTCAAAATCCGAATACCACTACGGCGGCGAATCATCTTCCGACGAAGATGATCTCTACAGCCGCCTTAAATCTCTTCAACGACAACTCGAATTCATCGATATTCAAGAAGAATACGTAAAAGACGAACAAAAGAATCTCAAACGAGAGCTTCTTCGTGCTCAAGAAGAAGTTAAACGGATCCAATCGGTTCCACTTGTTATTGGTCAATTTATGGAGATGGTTGATCAGAATAATGGAATTGTTGGATCTACTACTGGATCTAATTACTATGTTAGGATTCTTAGTACGATTAATAGGGAGCTTCTTAAGCCTTCTGCTTCGGTTGCGCTTCACCGGCATTCTAATGCGCTTGTTGATGTTCTTCCGCCGGAAGCTGATTCTAGTATCTCACTTCTTAGTCAGTCTGAGAAGCCTGATGTTACTTATAATGTTAGTTTTTTAACGATTTTTTTTTCAATTGGTTTTGGATTATGCCACTTTTTGTGTGTTAGAATTGCAAAATCTAGGGTTTTTATTTTATAAATTCGTTCAATTAGGTTTAGTTGCTTCGTTAATTAGGGGTTTGTGTGTGTGTGTGTAATTTTCAATTATGATTTGGTTACTAGGTTTAGTTTCTAGGAAAATTCAATTTTCAACTGATTGAGCTTAAAACTATCGTTACTGAAGTGTCTCTGTTTCTTTTATTGGACACAGAAGCAGACAATGAATATGTATAAGTGTTAGAGAGAATGTCGCTTAACAATGCCTGACATTGAAAAGTGTTGAGTTTGTTTGGTAGAATTTAAGTGTTTTTGGTTAGTAGTTGCTATATAAGCTTGAAAAATCTGGTCACCAGAAAAAATATAAGATTGAAAATATGCTCGTACTTCAAAAGTGGAGAGCATTACATGTAGATGAGCTTTGCGGAGTTTCTTGTAGTTATTTATTACATGTAGTTGAGGGGGTTGGGGGGACAATTACATTGAGACTGAAAGCATATGCATTATAATGGGTGGGAACTTAGACATTTGGACAAATGAGTTGGTGTCTAACGAGTTGATGAGAGCTTACGATGAAGTTAATTATGGTTTAGCTGACTTCTGTTTAGCATATATTGTTGTCATCTTAAAGTATTTTTTATGTTGCCTGCTGACTGTACCTTGTTGATACGGTTTTTATATTTTTTAGGATATTGGAGGGTGTGATATCCAAAAGCAGGAAATCCGTGAGGCTGTGGAGCTACCCCTTACACATCACGAGCTCTACAAACAAATTGGTATTGATCCCCCTCGTGGTGTTCTACTATATGGACCCCCTGGAACTGGTAAAACAATGCTTGCCAAAGCTGTTGCTAATCATACCACTGCTGCCTTCATCAGGGTTGTCGGATCTGAATTTGTGCAGAAGTATCTTGGTGAGGTATGAATTTAAGCCATTTGCATTTGAAGTTATGGTAACAATGTTGTAACTTACTCAGCTGTCTTTGTTTGCATTTGAAGATTATGGGTTTCAGATTCCTAATTTTCAATTTTGTGTTTTTTTTTTTTGTTTTTGTATTCTGTTCCAAAAAGATTGGTCATATATATTTTATTGGCATTATTTGAAAGAAAATTTGTATCACAAACTGTTAAAGAAAATTTGAAGACAAAGTCCTCTCTTGTAGAAGAGATAAGAAATAAATTGAAAACCATTATCTGATCTGATTGTCTACATTTCTAGAAAGTAGTAAGATATACTTATTGCATTTTTCTATTATTGATATTTATGTTATCCAAGCCCTATCTTCTAGGACTGAATTTTAAATAGCCAACTTGCTCTGAAATTCGAGATTGCTTACTTGTTTCAGCATACTTTCATAGGTATAGAATTGCCAACCCGTAATTCCTTTTGTAGCTTTTCAATCCATAATCACATGACCCGAATCCTTATTTTCTAATACATCTTGCTTCAAGCTTGTTGGTTTAACTTCGCCATTGTCTGTCAATTTATTGTCATGCACATAGACAATTAGTGCTGCGTGGTCATCATTGGCCGAGTGTTAATAGAATAAAATAAAGTATGATTAGGCTAGCTTTGGACTTATCTTTGACTCCCCTCCACTGCCCCTGAACTTACTCGATATTCCTTGTTCCTTCCCTCCTTACCTACAAAAAACATTCACCAAGTCTAGTAAGAGGTTTACTCGTAAAATAGGATTTGTTGCTCAGATCTGAGTACATCTGGTTCATGTTATCCCAGAGTCCTTGACTATCGTTGTACATATATTATATTATTGTTTAGAGCCGAGGCGGCCTTCCATGTAATACACCAGCCATGTCGTGATTAAGTCAGGGACTTCTCAGCATCCCACTGGTCTATACTCTATACTATCAGGTTCCTTTGTGTCACCCATAAGACAATCCATCTTTCATCTGTTGCAGATGTGCATAAATATAAACCGAAACCAAGATAATATACCCATCCAAGGATCTAAATTGACGCCAAATCAGATTAAGTTCTTGGGATAAGTTATTTTGTTTGTGGATGTTGGAGGGGCTTATCCAATGTTAACCTCTGGAGATGATCCAAAATTAGCATTAACCATGGTATGGTGGCAGAACTAGAGTTTTTGTGCATGATAACAACTTGCAAGAAAATTTGTATTTTAAATTGATATTGGAAAATAGAATACCAAATCATCATCTATGTTCTCACAATATAGTTAGCCTCTATTAGGAGTGTCATGTGTATCTCATGGAACTTGTGTGCATCTTCCTCTTGTGGCTCATGGCTTACAGCTATTCTTAGCTGTTATAGAGGGTTAGTTAGCCAGGTCGTCACAATCTATTATATCATTTTCTTCAAGTTTCTGCCACATTCTGATAAATCAGAAGCAGTTGTCTGATTATCTGTAGCCCTAAAAAGGGAGATTACACTTATCCCATTACTATTTTCTATCATCTATATTTATCATATCCAAACACCTTATCCAGGATATATAACTATTAATTTTCAGTAGTATGCTGTTTCCTGTCCATGATTTTAACTACCTACTCTTCCTGAAGCTTCCTGGGAGTTTCAAAACTCATTATCTTCATAAAAGAAGTATAAAATGTTATAGCTGTATCATCTTCTAATCTTCTCCACTATTTCTATTTCAGGGTCCCCGAATGGTTCGTGATGTATTTCGTCTAGCAAAAGAGAATGCACCTGCAATTATATTTATTGATGAGGTTGATGCAATAGCTACTGCTAGATTTGACGCCCAAACCGGAGCTGATAGAGAAGTACAACGTATCCTCATGGAACTTTTGAATCAGGTATCTCTATGCAAGACATTTCTATATATTCTCTTAGGTGCTGTGAATGTGTTGATGAACATTGATTTAATTTCCTTATCTCTTAACCTCTGACTCTTTGGTTTAAATAGACATCCTCTCATGTTTTAAATATTCTCTGATGTTGTGGTTTAACCTCTGTTTTCTATTCAGATGGATGGTTTCGACCAGACAGTGAATGTTAAAGTCATAATGGCAACCAATCGAGCAGACACTTTGGATCCTGCCCTCTTGCGTCCTGGAAGGCTTGACCGGAAAATTGAGTTCCCTTTGCCTGATAGACGCCAAAAGAGGCTTGTATTTCAGGTGAGTTTATTTTATTTTATTTTTTTATTTTTGCATTTCTATGTCATAATTCTATATGCTTCCATGTTTGTAGTCAATAATAGTTCATGACTGGGAAAGTTCAATGTTCTTGCAAACATTCACTGCCTTTATTTTGAAGTAACTGATAGTTTATTTTCAGCTGTGTTCTAACCTATTAGTTAATGGTTCACTTGTAACAGGTTTGCACTGCCAAAATGAATTTGAGTGATGAGGTGGACCTAGAGGATTATGTTTCCCGTCCTGACAAAATTAGTGCTGCCGAGGTTTGTTCATATCTGATGATCTTCATGTTTATTGTTTTATGCAAAATATACTTTTTATAAGTTTTAGGACCATAGATGATTCATCTAATCAAAATTTATTGTTTATCACTTCCATTCCATCATCTTGTGAGGTTTAAAACAAGACTATTTAGAACATGCCCCAATAGTTGGTTGATAGCTTCTTTTAGAATTTGGCATAATGTATCAAATATATAGTTTAAGAGTAGTTGAAAAAATAAGATGTTACTTTTGATAGTTTCACTTGAACTGAAAACTGGTGTTAGAAAGAAAACTACCATGTTTCTTTATGAAGTCGGAATATGTTTGTGTAGTTAAATGGGATTATAGGGAAATACTTTGTAATCATATAATCTTAAAATGTTTAACCGCGAATGAAAATTGACTACTATACAATAAGACAAAAACCAAACCATTTAGAAGGATGCCTCCATTAATTATTTATTTGATGATTGTTTGTGCTGCAGATTTCTGCTATTTGTCAAGAAGCGGGAATGCATGCTGTTCGTAAGAATAGATATGTCATACTGCCAAAGGACTTTGAGAAGGGTTACAGGACCAACGTGAAGAAGCCTGATACTGACTTTGAATTTTACAAGTGATGATGGGGTTTTATCTGATTTGTTTGTATACGTACGTATGGTGCAGAATATAGTTAAAGATTACATTTTCTAGAGTAATTGTGGGTCATCAATGTTTAACAGAAAAATGGTGAAATGTTTCTGATTCGTGCATACTTTTCATCTTATTATGTAATGCAGATTAATTTAACTTAACGATTAGATTTATTGTGACAGCTTAATATTTTGAGTACCTGCATGTTTGATTATTTACTAAGGTATAAAAACCCAAGTCTGGACAAATTAAAATAAAACATTGAGACCAAACCTGCCTTCAATTTCCCTCGGTGAAACATGAAACGATATGCTCTGAAGTAGTTTTTACTGCCAGTTGTTTTAGTAAAAAAAATTGTGATATATTTTTTCCAATTACATTTTTATTTTCATTCAACTAAGCTCTTTGGGAGTTTGGAGGGGAGGGGAGGAGAGCAGATGAAAAGATAGTTATTTATTTCACATTAAATGAATTATGAGAGTTTTTATGAATATTGAGAGGAAAATGTATTATTTGGAAGTGACTTAATAATGTTAAACAAGTAGTCCCTGGTCAGTTACAATTAGGATTGGGGTTGGTCTAGCAGAATGAGATTATTTTTTTTTTCTCGACAGAATGAGATATTCTCCTACAGTCCTACTCCATTTTGATCTAAGGGAGATGTGTGTTTACTGTATAGTATTGGACAGTGCGTGCATCAAACATGATTTATATCTGGTTAATTAGTGTGGAAACACGTTTTAAATCACTCTTTTTCTTATCTTATCTTAATCTTAATATAATAAAGGATCAGTGGTTTTGCAAGCCCCAATTTGAAACCCTAAATCTTTGCCCAATCAATCTCCTACATTTTTTCATGTTGACCAATCACATATTGCCACCTCTAGGTCTCCATTTCATATAACCTAATTTATTTGTCTTTTGGTAACCCTAATATTCTATCCAATAGTTAATTGACACTTATTATATGCTTAGAAAACCACATGCTGGCAACTAGAAACTTCTATATGGTTGCAATGATTTAGCCTGCATCAATCCTGTTGGGCCTCTCCTTACACCAATTGGAAAGCTCCACTAAACACAAGATGACAACAAGTAAACTAAGTGAGTGAAGACTTTTAAGTTTGATGTTGTGTTTGGCCCTCAAGTTGAACAAGGTAATTAAGCATTTTAATGACATAAGTGTCTTTTTAATTTGGTTCTATATTGAAGTTAAATGCTCATTTTGAAAGATTTTCATTTACTTTCTTTACAACAGATATCTTTGAGGACACTGTACCATTTGCAACATGTATGCATTTTAAAACTCTCATTTTTGTTTTCAATTTCACTTAAGTTTTGTTATGTGGCTACAAAATTCGATTTTGAGTGAATTTAATTTGTAAAGTTGTTCTTACTTGAAAGTTGAAAGTAGACCAAATTCCAAGTGTTGCAGCATAAGCTGACAGGCGGCTAAGCATGCACATGCATCAGTTGTGCAGTCACCACTAGATGACGATGCTTTAACACGATGGCAGAGGGATGTAGGCCATGATGATGCAGGGCAGCAGGATGCAGGCCATCAAAAAGACTCACCTAATGTTGCTGACTCCAAGTATTCATATGGTGTGATCAGCTTGAAGTAGTTGAAAGAAGTTTTGTAAGTAATGTGCAGAGAAAGCCATTAAATTTATACTATTTCATTACCATTGTTTATTGTATAGAAACAAGGTTTCAGACTATTTTTTCTTAAAATTACGATTTTTACGTAATTGGCACATATATGCTTAGAATGAAATAAAATGATACATTATGTTTGCATCTTTGGATACTAAGGCTTTGGTGTTGATTTGTATGCTACAAGTGGCCTTCTTATGAGATTTGTATTTGGAGATGACAGTGTATTGCAAGCATGGAAGAATATAAGTGTATTTGATGATTTTGTTTGTAATGTTATATGTACTTAATGTTACATGAATTAGGATGTATTTTTGGTTCATTTGTAGTGTTTGTAATTTCACTCTAAATTTCATTCAAACTGAAATATAGGTTGTATTTTGAGTAATTTTTAACAAGTTATGTATAGTTAGTACTATCTTGACACCAATGCAGCTTACCCTTTAGTGGTTTAGAAAGAGTTATAAAATTAGTTGAAATAGAAAATGGATTCTTATGATTTTTGTTGATTGTTGTATTGATTGTCTGCAGGGTGCTTGCTATGAAGCCTTAAGCAATTTTCAAGTTGGAGATATGCATTAGTTTTATTGGAATTTTGTCACTTTTGCCAAAGCACAGATTGTGGTGGCTTTGCTGGTGTTGAGAAAATGTGAGGAATGGGAGATGCTATAGTTTTTTTTTTTGCATCATGCTGGTGTATTGACCAGTTTCTTGATTTGGTTTTTAAGTTTATTTACTCTTTCGAATGTATCGATTATACAATGTACTTCTCTATCCTATTATCAATGATTATATGAATGATTTTTAATGTCATCATCTTAACGTACTACTCATGAGAAATTTAAATTAAGTGTACTCTTAGACAAAAATTTAATTTTATAGATGTCACGAGTCTTGAAAGCTTCACTATAAAATTTTGTGTGATGCTTCACTTGATTCGTTTTATTATGGCGGACACAAGACTTCTTATCAAGCCGAACATCACTTCATGTAGGCCTTTGTTACTTAACCCTATCGTTATTATTTTGTTTGTATAATTTGGACTTTGATTTCACTTCTTCAATTCGATTATCTAATCATTGTGTTCAAATTGCTCAATGATGTAGCCTTAGAAAGTTTATAATCAATTTTGTATGCTCTTTTATTTTATGCTTGATTTCTCAAATAACTACTTAGCCCGTTTAATTCCGTTTAATTCCTCCAAACCCGCAGGTGGTTTTAAACTGTTTGATCTTAATCGAGCGGCTGCATATGACCGACTATATAAATACGAGAAAGTTTTGACTACACAAGAACGTGATCCCCGATAAAGGTGGACAATTAGATTCTGCGGCAGAAATCAGTAATCAACAAGAGGAATGATATTTTGACACAAATATTTTTATTTACCATGATCTACAACATCCATGATTGACATATAAATGGTGTTCCTTGATCAAGGAGCATATGAGCTACAAGGATCAAGGAGCCATGGTTAAGGGATCCCTCCGAGTATCGATATAGATTCGTAATTTTTGTATCCTTTTTTTGTGATAATTTTGTATCCTTCTAATAGTGAGGTTTATAATTTATGCGCGCTGCTAGAGTTTCTTAATTTTTGCGCTTTAGGTCAGCCTCTAATAGAGTGTTTCTTAATCTCTGCGCCATATAGAGTTTCATGATACTACACTATTTTAGCATTCACATAGATTCGTAATTTTTATGCCTTCTTGATACAACAAAGGTTTGTAATTTCTGCGCGTCGCGAATATGATTTTTTAGTTTTCGCGTCACAAGAATCCACAATGGTTCGTAATTTTTTTCTGCTTACAATATAGACATTTATGATCTCTGCGCGCCACTTATCAACCAAATTAATGGAAAAAAGGAGCTGTGATTATTTTTGAATTATTGTTTAGAGGAAAAGAGAAATAGATCGAGTCCTGATGTACTCTTGCATCCTTATTGTGCATTGAAACTTTTTTTTTTCTTCATATTGTCATGATAATGATAATTTATGTGGTTGTTTTTGTAAATTGAATTTGGATATAATGAGATTGGCCTATAAAAGTCTCCTATGTTGAAGAATACTTCTATTTTGGAACTTGCTATCATGTCCTTCACAAAATTCTTCTATCATCATAATGTACAATCGTTTCTCCTACCTATATTTTGAATAGCACTCCCATGTCCCATAGCACTCCTATCTATTCTCAAATAGTAGTAATCTTTCTATAAATGTCATAGGTCATGAAAGTTCCATTATAAAATTCGGTGTGATGATTCACTTGAAGTGTGCATATGGTCTGCATTTATGTTTGCAATGATCAATTATGTTTAACCCACTTAATTAAGATTAAATTATATGATGCCTTTAATTTAAAACATCCTATATTTGTAATGATATATTATGCTTAACTCACTTGATTGACAGCATCCATGATTGAAATAAATTTGGCGTTCCGCCAAATGAACTAATTTGATTAATTTTCGTTTGCTTATGACTAACTTCATTTGGCTCATAGCATCCATGATTGACAACAACCATGATTGTTATATATATGACGTTCTTCCAAACCCGTGCATCGCACGGGTCGGTTACTAGTTTGGAAAATTATACAATGATAATTTTATAGGTCATGCTAACAAATGCTTTTAAGGTAGTTAAAAAAGTGTCAAATTTTAAAAGGTTCGATGCACCACTTTTCAAGTCAAATTTTTATATTTGCTTCTTTAACATGTGTCTAAGGATCTTTTTCATTAGAATTTTGCTAATTTTATTTTAAAACAAAGTAATTCTTAAATTTAGTAGTCTTTAGTTAACTCATAAATTAAAGAAGAAAAAAAAAATCATATTTGGCTTAACCAAGTTTTAGTTAACTTTATCATATTTAACGTTTATCATTTTCAAACTAGGTTTAAATTATTTCTATAAAGCAAATTTCTATTAAAAAAATGAAATGATATTGTAAGAAATACAATTATTTTTCATCATATAAAAACTTAAATATATGAATTAATATTCTATTTTTCGGTCTAATAGTCTATTTGCTAGATTCACGTATATAGAAGTGGACAACTTTGAATTCAAACCTCGATCCCTCCAATAATGTCGCTAGTAACTACAAACGAAGCTACTCTTATGAGACTGAACAATAATATTTATTTTGTTTACAAGAACAATAATATTCTTGTTTTGATAGATGAACAATAATATTGTGAATCATATGCATTTAGTTATTTGCATTATTATCAAGGAAATGTTCCCCGTAAATTTTTTAATTTTATTTCTATTTTAGTTTTCTTAACCGGTATAACCCTTATGTGAAAGTGACTACTATTTTGAATGATATCGTTGGGGTCAATGAATACAATGTGCTGGGGTCTCACGTGAAGTTTCTTGGACGTAATTAACTCAACAGAATCAGAATAAGAACCAATAAAATTTGGAACAGTATGCAAAATCAGTTAACATTTATAGGCCGTGTTGCAAAGGGCATGTGTGCACTTTCAAGGTCTGGTCCCCCAACAATTTACTCAAAAATCCAAGCAGGGACTTCACCCTCTCCTTCCTCCCCAAACAAACACAAAGTATAACTTGTTAAATATAGGAACATGTTAACTAAATTATAAAAATTAAAAAATTGACAGTATTATTAAATTTATTAATAATTTATATTCTTTTTATAAAGACTTATCTGTATTTTTGGAATTTCAATTTAATCTTGCTCATGAAAATAGTTTTCCGTTTTAAAATTGAACATTTTAGTCTTTGAATTGCAACAATTAAATAAATCATGAGCTGGTGATTTAGTAGATTCAAGATCTGTATTGGAAGCAGCAGTTAGTCACCAAGAACTGCAACATTTAATTGTTCCTAGGGTACCAGGGACCCGTTTTATGTTTTCAATTTTATTCATACTAGAGTTAAGGTCTACCTTATGTACAAAAAAAAAAAGAAGTTAAGATCAACCTTAGGTTGATCCGGCTTTCCGGTTAGTAAGAATTCTACCAAAATCTTACAAGAACTCGAGTTTGAATCTCACCGCCAATAATGTTAAGATTTTAATGATGGGTAATAAGTATTTCGAGTCTTCGGACTTTTATTCTGATGCGCTGATGAATTCCCATGACACAATTTGCTTAAATTTTTCAAAGTAAAAAAATAAATGTTTGGCTAAGAATTTTATTAAATTATTGTTAATATCTTAATGTGGGTAGTTTGATTATTAATATTTTCATTCAAAATTAGTACTATTGTTGTTGTTTATTTCAAAGTTGTTTACTTGCAACTAGTACTTGTAGTAGATTTATTAGTAATGTAGGTGGTGATTATTGGATGATTTCGGAAACATTTGCTTGCAGTTAAAGGGAATGTAATCTGACAAAATACCCAACTTATTTAATAACCCAAGATAGAATTAATGGGTGAAAAACAAATTAAGAGGTTTCTTCCATAACGTTGTAGAAATGGAAGTTTAATTATAGTTTTACTTACATGATCCACTCAACAGCTGGTATCTAAGTAGTACTTTTAGTACTTTCTATTGTATTTTACATAAAAATATTTTATTCTACTTTCATAACTTATGATTGAAATTTGTTGTTTTAAGTTTTCAAACAGTTTTAAATTGTGTCAGTTAATTATAGATCAGACGACTCATATTAATGTTATTTTACTAAATTCCTTATTTTTTTAAGGAGAACCTATGTTGTCTAGGTACGGGTAAGGTATCCGATACGGTTACTGATACACGGTATAACATTTTTAGAAAATTTAAGGTACGAGTACGTTAATATAAAATATTAGAAAAATTATTTTTAAGTGAATTATTATCATCATGCTTTGAAGATTTAATTTTTTTGTCCACCATCTCAACTATTTTCATAAAAAATGAGAGATAATTGAAATATAATAAAAAATTATAATATTTTAACAGATTTTTCAATAGTCAATATATTTTTTCCGTATTCATCATCATAAATCAACCAAATAAAAATAGATACGGAATCGGTGCGTATCATACAAGTGTCATGGATTATCCGGTACTAGTACGTATCCGGTACGAGTACTTCACCATTTTAGGAATACCCATATTACATAGAGGAAAACTATTGCAGTGGACATGTAAATTGTGACGGAAGGCAACTAGTGTAGCCGGTAAGTGAGTGTTTTTTAAACGTAAGTTGACTACTAATAATAAGCATACATGATATGATATGATACATGTGGGGCTCATTAGGCCATGATGGGATTGTATCACTCACTACACACACCAAAAAGTAAAACCTAGAAAATTAGAATTCCAACCCAAAGCTTTTATATAACTAATTTGAAAGAAACATATATGTGCTATTTCATCAAATCATTATTGAGCATTGACTTTATTTTTTTTGAAATATCATGATAGGATAATCCTACCAAGACTATGAATTCTACACTAGAAGGAGAAAGAACAATTAACTAGCTAATAAATAAAATGTATTTTTTTTTCTTCTTATTTATTGGTTATCATTATCAATTATGAGATTCTACAATATTTATATAATAATAATTAAGTTGATGCTTACATATGATAAAATAATTACATCCACCATAATAATAATGTTACCAAACAAACTAATAAAATGTCTAAAAAATTCATTTTTAAAATAAACTAGAAAGAGTCATTATTTTTTAACATCTATGATCTTATCATATCATTTCAAAATAATTTACAGGGTATGTGAGAAATCGGCTGAAGAGTATCACACATAAAATTGAAGAATAAAAAGTATGTGTTTTTTCTAAAAAAAATACATATCTCAAAATTATGAAAAATTTGAACAAATTAAAGGACCCATATTTACATGGGTCTGGATTTCCTGATGTTACATTAAGACGTTATAACATATTAGAACCGTCTGATCTAAAACGTGTGGCTGAGATCGTTTACAGTAATTTTAAAACTGCATTAATATGAACCATCTAATCTATAATTAGTGGCTAAGATCTTAAACTGTGCGAAAATCGTGCTATTTATTATATTAGAGAATCTCAACCCCCATTTATATTATGAGCATCTAAATTCGTACTATTTATATTTCACGTTAATTTAAAGCAACTGCACAACTAATTTTAAAAAAGAGTTTGATCCTCACCTGTAACATAATATTATTACTAACATGTTCTGTTAAAAAAATAAAATAAAAAATTGACATGCATCTGCACAACTAATTCTCCTTGGTCTCAATTGGAATCTCCTCCATGCATGTGATGTCAGAAGTATTAATAATCTCTAAGTTTGTTTGACTCAACATTTGATTTTAGTATTTTACTCATTCAAAACACCAAATATAAATATACGAATATATTGTGATTCCTAAAAACAAATAGATACCCCCATTTAGCAACTAGCATATATACTAATTAATAATCACAGCCATGCATCTTTTTGAAGGGTTGTCAACATAATATAGTCAGGGACGGATCCAGAAATTGATAAGATAGAGAGCCGAAAAATGTAATATTAAATGTTAAATAAGTAAAGTCTAAATTCAGTAGAAAGATGATTAAATGAAGTCTGACAAAAAAAATTTCCTTCAAAAAATTGATAGTATAATTTTAAAAGTAATGCATTCCATTTTTATTTCTTTAATCATTGCCCTAAAAACACTATTTAACATGACCTTAAACACTATTTATTCAATATGACTACCCATATATTATTAGTATTGTAAGACAATGAACAAGAGGAAGGGAGGGGCCCAAGCCCCTGCCTAAGTCCGTCCCTGAATATACTACACCACTCTGCATCCTTATATATACATTCTATAAACAATCAATTAAGGAATAGTAGTACTATATATATATATATATATATATATATATATATATATATATATATATATATATTTTAAAATATTTATTACTTAATTAGCTATCATCTTAATTTTTAGTGCAACAAAAATTCTACTTCTCTGCCAAGCTGACATGTGAATATACTTTTTATTAAAAATAAATAAAAAAATTAATACAGATCACTTGGAATCAAGTATGATTGTGATTGGGAAAGTTTTTCATTTTTTTATGATGAAGTGCACATGTATTGATCCATTAGACAATTTTGTTTTAGGTCAACATAATAAGGACAGAACTTCTAATGAGTTTCTTTTTCACAAGAAATGGAATTGAGATACTTTCCAACTAGAGTATTCATATTTCATATATGCACCCACCTTACCAATCTAACATACTTCTACTTCACAAACCCTATTGGTTAAGGATTTTTAAGTTTATATATTTTTTAAAATAGTGTTTTGTTTAACTCCTCAATGATTTTAAGTTTTTGGGTATTGATTAATGAATTGAATGAATTCACATATTTAGTTATATGGGTGATCTGAGAGGGACTAAGATCGACAGGCAAAGTTGATGAAACATGGTAGATGATATTGATCGATTGAGCTCCTTGATGGGAGTGTTGTACTCGTAAACACTTTGATATGTTCAAGTCAGCTTGTGGCAAATATCCTTTTATAAATGAAATTTTAAGAAATTATCAGTGTAATTTGTAGATCCACATATCATGTTCATCACGCGGTGATTGATTGTTGAACAAAGACGCTAGGGTGTGCTGACAACATGACTTTCTAGTGTGTTGTATGTTGTATAGAGTATATATAAGGAATTTGGTATGGGTCCAATCTAAAACATTTGGTATGATTAAATTCTATACAATGAATGTTTGGTTTTGAAAGTAAATTAACAAAAGTCTACAATGGGAAGAATGTTTGGAATGGAATGCTAGTTGTTATAAGAAGTGAGATACCCAAGTGGAGAAGGAAAATCAAGCTGAAAATAAATACATTATAAGTGGCAAATTGGCAATTAACACTTAGAAGATTATAATATGCTATTTATGAAGAATTTCATAAAGAATAATTTTTCTATTAGTTGATAATAAAGTTTGGTACCATTAAATATGTGGTCCCTTATACTACATTGTTACATTTAAAATTTATAGGAAGCTTATGAGATATAGCTAGGTTCTATTAAAATTACCAAAATTAAATTTCCAAAACTTCCCCACATGCATATAATCACTTTTAATTTAAATTCCATTATCTTACTATCATTGTAATGAAGCATATTGGGTCACAAAACTAGTGACTGATCTCTATCAACACATACTAGGGCACTAAAATTGTAATAATGTACTTTTTTGCTAAAAGTTGAGACATCATGATAGTAGAGTTGAACTTGAAGTCTCACATTCAATAGATTTCTTGTTTAGTGACCTAGCTGGTTGTTCCATAGTTTACTTCATTAAAAAAATTTGAAAACAAAATTACCACAAATTTATGGTTTCATTAGTGCATATTCTATCATTATTAATTTTTGCTTTCCATTCAAATACTTAATTAGATAGAATTTTTGTCTGCTCCTCACTTCTCCAATTCACTTACATTCAACTTAATTCAGTTTTGTTTTTTTAATTCATACACATTTATTTTGTTCCAGTTAGGCTTTTTTTTTGTGTGTGTAGCTAGCTAGGCTTTTCTTTTCTATGAAAAAACACAATTGGTTGGGTTAATTGTTTTTCGTCAAGTAGCTTAGTGTCTAGAAATTTCACCTTAAAGGTGAATAAGAAGAATGTTCGAGGTTCGAACTCTGGCCCATACATATATAATGCGATGTCTCTACCAACTGAGCTAACCTCACGATAACATTGGTTTGGTTAATTAATTATTTTAATTTTGTTAATTAGTTTATCATGAATTACTTTTCTCCTTCAATAAAAAATTCATTAATTACAAAAAAATTCAAAAAAATAAGTGTTTTTTTTTTAAATCACTCAATGTATAAACAAATCTCTAATTAATTTAATATCTTTAGATTTTCCAAAAAAATAAATTAATATCTTTTGATGTTATTCTTCATTTAAATATTAAAGTTTTCGGTACCATACAATTTTGTGGATATTGATATCCTATGGACAAAATTAATTCAAATTTAAAATAGTTAAATATAAAAAATGCATGACATTAAATTATTAGATAGTGAGCATGTATTTAACAAAACTTTAGATATTAGAATATTCCCCTAATAAAATTATCAAATGATGCTAATTATAATATAAAAAAATGTATTATCATTGCAATATCTATTACTAGAGCAAGACTTCTATGATCACGTGACCATATAGTCACACTCACATAATTTTTATTTTTTATGAAATAATTAATATCATTGCAATATCTATTACTAGAGCAAGACTTCTATGATCACGTGACCATATAGTCACACTCACATAATTTTTATTTTTTATGAAATAATTAAAAGAATAAAATAAAAAAAATTTGAAATTCTTTTGAAGAAGAAAAGAAAATTTTAAATTTTATGAGTATGACCAAGAGATTATATTTGGTCTCATGATCATATAAAAATAATTCATATTACTAAATTGTAAGCTGATTCTCGCATTGTTTGTATTTTATTTGAATTTCAATAGTCTATGACACAATTGAGATTTTTTATAGCACCATTTGTGTATATTCTTTTTTATACATCTCTTAGTTGGAATTTGTTTTAGAAGTTTCTATTTTTCGTATACAAAATAAATAAATAATAAAATGGAGATCCAGATCCAAAAGGTAGAAAGTGGTTGGGGAGAGTGGTTGGTTGGATGTGGATTTGCTTGTCGTGCTCTGTCATCAACAACATCATCATATGTATATTCTGTTTCTAATATAACCCCATCAAGGCTCCCTTCAAGTTTTTTATGGCCATGTTAAATGGTGTCTCGAAACTAAGAGTACTAGTTAAATATATTAATAAGAAAATTTCAGTTTAAAAATTGTACATTCAATATCTTATAAATTTAAAAGGTTTTATTTCTAACATTATTTTTCTTGGCGTCAAATTTGGACATTTAAGCTTTCTTAAAAAAATCAAGTGTTTTTGTTGGTGTCTAATCTGAGGCTGCCTCCTGACACACCTTAATCTTCGAATGCACGGTGTTCCTTGTCTCCCAGATTGTGTCTTGCGTTCGGCCGCAACAGAGGATGCAATGCATCTTTTTCTTGAATGCCCTTATGTAATTAATTGTTGGAAGGAGCTCAACATTTGGAACAAAATTGAGCAGCTCATACATAGCACAAGAAAACAATCTCTTGGCCGTCTTTTTCTCTTTGTTTGCGGGTTTACGATATGAAGAAGAGTGTTTCAGCCACTCTCGGAAGTAAAAAATGACTCAAGGGCCTTTTATTGGTGTGGCACGCCGTAGTGTGGTCAATTTGAAAAGCTAGAATGATTTCTATCTTCAACTCAAAAGTGCTGTCGGTTGATGATATTTTCGACGAAAGTACAAAGGTAATCTTGGATCAAGTACCCTTTGTACTTAATTCCGATATGTGAGTATTTACTAGCTAGTACCATTTGTACTTTTCTCATGAAATACCATTACTTATATTATAAAGCTGATACATTAACCAAGCATTAGTTTTTTTTTTTTTACTAAATTAACCAAGCATTAGTCAGTCAAGTGGTAATTGACGTTGGACTAGGTAGGAATGACCACGGTTCGATCCTCCACAACTACGATCGGAACCACTTGATGTCAAATCTAACATCCGAATTAGATTAGGAGGTCCAGTGAACCGGATACTGATGTTAAAATCTGAAAAAAAAAAAAAAAAAAAAAAAAAAAAAGATGATACATTAATCTATTTCTAATATATTAAAATCGATTACCACCAAAGTTCCTAAATTTTTCTTATTACTTTTAACCACGTTGCAAGTTTTATATCCTTCATTGTAATTTTACTAAAAAAAATATAAGATAAATACAAAAAAAAAGATGATATGCTTAAAAATAGAAACAAAACAAATTATAGATAGAAACAAAACAGAACAATCTATACATATAAAAATAGGAAAAAAGCAATTAAAACATTGTAGAAAGTTTAGTCAATAAAAAAATTATAGAAAAAATATAGCAAAAATAAGAAGAAACCGCGTAAAAATAAGAATATAAAAATAATTAATAAAAAAATAATACTTTATAAAAAAAAGTAATATAAACAATATTTTTCATCGGAAAATGAAAATAAATATAAACAATATTACTATCAAGTTTACTACTAACCACTAATAATAAAAAAGTTAAATAATACTCCCTCCGTGACACTATATAAGCAAAAAACACCTTTTTAGGTTCATTGCTTTATTAATGTATTTTGTCTATAATATAGACTAAATACATTAATAAAACAATGTACCTAAAAATGAGTTTTTTGCTTATATAGTGTCACGGAGGGAGTATCAAACTTACTAAATTATCCTCTATATTCCTAATAAATTTATAATTTTTTATTAAAATTATACATTGGACCATTATTTATCACTGAAACTGTGAAACATAAAAAATTGAATAAATAAATTTACAAGAAAAAACACAATAATTCTACTTATATTTTAATAATATTATATAATAAATTTTTAAACATTTAATTCTAAATGAATTTTCTACCTTAATATAATAGCAAACTTAGATATCAAATAAAAATCAATAGACCCGTGCGACTCTTTAAACTAGTTATTTAATATATTTAAATACTGTAATTAGTTATTGTCAAAAAAGGTACTCTAATTTATTTATTTTTAAGGAAAAAAGGTACTGTAATTTAGGAGCCTGAAATTGATTTAAGACATGCCCTTAGGCCTTAGCATAGCCCTTAATTAATTTAAAGTGATGGAGCATGTGATGAGGAAATAAATTTCTTCCTATGATTCTGATATAAACCCACTCACGGCCTCGAGGTACCGTTTAGAAGTCAATTATTGTTGATATGGACAAACAATGGAAGTAAAGATGAATGAGTAGCAGTAAATGCAAAGTTTAGAAGAAAAAGTCCTCACATAACTAATGAAAAAGCACATGTTAAAAAAAATTAAATATTTATTTTAAAAGACTCGTACATTTAAAATATTTGTAGTATATAACATTTCTACTTCAAACGTATTATGGTAATAAAAAAATATAATTTTTTATTTTTATAGTATTATTATTTAACATGTATTATAAAGACACATGTTCATAATTTCTATATATTATTAATTATTCTCTATATTCTAAAATGTATGAGCGATTAATTTGATTATTTCATACATATTATTCTCTTTGTCTTTTATTATAAAAACATCTACCAAAAATTGCAGATCTTAAAAAAATTTGACTATTCTAAATTTAACATGTATTAAAGATACATGTTTTTTTTTACAATAAATAAAGACACGTGTTTTTTTACTAAATAAAATATATTCATTCATTCAAATTGAGAAGAGTACATCGATGAAATATAAATTCAAAATTCCTAGAAATAAAAATGATTAATCTGTGAACAAACGCACACCATATATGTTGTAACATAAAATAGCATGTTGCATAAGCCTACATATTTAACTATATTGTAGTGTCCGGAATATTCATGTCTCCGAATTTGTAGCGTTGATGACACAAAAGTCATTGATTGGATCTGCACTGAATCAAACTTAATCTTTCAACCTAAAACAAATGAACACTCCACCAAGACGAGACAACAATACTCCGCACTAAGATAGGAAAATCAAAACAATGTGATGAAATAAAAAAAACAAATGAAAAAATATACTACGTGTGGAAATCACACTTATTTAATTAAAATAGAAAGAAAAGCGATTTGAATGTGTGATTTTGGGCCTAAATTGACCATAAATCACTCATCTCTCGTGGATCAAGAAGAAGAGAAAAAGTGGTGACGGCTAGGATTAGAAGAGAAAAAGAAGAAAATGAAAGGAAAAAAAAAGTAACTTAGTATCCTATCACTCTAAAAATTAGTTTACATCAACAATGTATATCATTTCAAAAAGTTTCATGATAGAGAATACACATGTCGTTAACAATTGTAAAATGACTCATTAGCATCACGATTATTATTAAAACTTGAAAAATGCTAATGAGTGTTTTCGGGATATTATTTAGCATTTTATTTAAAAAAAATATGATTATTCAAAAAATTAAACATTTTAATTCCCACTGCATTGTCTTCTGATATTTTCATAAAATTCATAAAAATTTACTATTTAAGATGGTTAAAATTCGTAGGCAAGACCCATAATACTTCTTATTTTTCAAAAAAAAAATAAACATTAAAAAAAGAGAGAAAAACATTAAAAAATATATATGTATCATAATGTATGTATGCACTTTCTATTTATATTTATTTTTTATATTTATATCCATGATACAAGACTTATTCAATGTTGATGATAAATAAAATCTTTTATAAAGAGGTCATCATAGATAATCATGTTACATACTCTGTCCTCTGACTTCTCTCCCATCTTCATCACCACCACACTACCATCCAATAATCCCTCAAGTGTCAATCTTTCAGTTACCAAAATTAAATTAAATAATATATTAATAAAATAAAAAAAATATTGAACTATATAAAGAAAAGAAGAAAAAAAAGTCTCAACCTTTCTCTTTCTCTGTGAAGTCCATGGGAGGGTCAAGTTCAATTGAGGTCAGTGTCCATTCTGCATTGCCCTTTTCTTCTCTTCAATTTTTTTTATTTTTATTTTTTTGTTCTTTTTGTTTATTTTATTATTTTTATACAAAAAATGAAGTCACTTTCTTAAATCTAGTTGTTTTTTTTAACGTTAAAAAAATGTTTTTTTTTTTTGTTTCTCTTCAGTTGTTGTTGTAGCTGTTACTACTGTTTTTCTATGTATAGTTTGAAATGCTCCTGAATTTAATGCAAAGTTTGTTGCTTTATTAGTTATTACCAATGCTATGCTTGTTTTCAATGAAACCCAGTTTCAGATTATGAATTCTCTAACTATTTTATGAGAATTTCACTCACAACCAAAAAAACTTCATTTTTTGCTTCAAAAATTGCTACTACTTTACCTTGTTTGAAGCTTTGAATTCTTAATGCAAAGACTTGTTTCTGTGTTCTCCCATGTTTCATTTCAGGTTCTCTCTCTCTCTCTCTCTCTCTCTCTCTCTCTCTCTCTCTCTCTCTCTCTCTCTCTCTCTCTCTCTCTCTCTCTCTCTCTCTCCATATATGGTACACTTAATTGTACATGCAGATCTGGGTTGTTTGAATTATGTTAAAAAACATGTTTTTTTCAACATTTAGGATTAAAATTGGCTTCAAAGCATTTTTGAGGTTTTTCTGATGCTAAATCGTTGTGTTTGTGGAAACTTGTGTTTTGGATTAATTTATTTTTTTTAGGATCTGAAAGTGCTTATGGAGAAATATTTAATAATTTTTTCCATTATTAGTTGTTGAACAACTTTGAACTGTTTTTCATCTTGTAATTTCCTTCCTAATACATTTTGTAGAACAATTTCATTGTAAATTTGAAGAAAATTTTGGTTCATTTTTTGTTCAACAAGTTCATTGTAGTAATTCAGGTGCCTAAATTATCAAACAGTTTATGAAATTATCACAAAATCTTGTGCCAATTTTTATTCTTCACTTTCCTCTTCTGCCAAAATCTTTGAATTCTTTTTGTTGTTCATGTCATGAATCAACCTATATTTCTTTTAGCAGTAGAAAAACTTGATTCTCTTTCTAGATTAACCTTTTTACTAGTTATCTAGTATCTTTTTAAACCAAGCACTGTTCCTTTCTTGCTTAAGCTTTCAACAATCATCATTTTTCACCTTTGATTACTCTTTGTAATTGCTTTGTAGCTATGATATAGGTGTAGACATGCTTAAAGTAGCTGTTTTAACTTTATTGATTAGTCTTTACAATAATATGCTTATGGTATTTACCAGATTCAATTTACTTCTCTGGGAATATAAGCAAAAAACATGTATCTGGACCATATTCAAAACCGGAGGGAGTAATTGTTTAGAAATAGAGTTTTTTCTTTTTCTTTTTAATCTTTATTTTGATTGATGCTAACTTTGATTTATGTTCATGTTGCTAAAACAGGAAAATATGAAGCCTGCTGAAGTTTACTCTAAATTTATGTCCATGAAGTTTTATTCTGCTTCGGTGGCTTCTTTCCTTTTTGTCGTAGCTATTTTGTTCCCTCTTGCTATTGCTTCTGACCTTAGTTCGGATAAGCAAGCCCTTCTTGATTTTATCAATGCCGTGCCACACCGTCGAAACCTGACGTGGGATCCATCCACCTCAATCTGTACATCTTGGGTTGGCGTCACTTGCAATCAAAATGGAACTCGAGTTGCTACTGTTCGGCTCCCAGGAGTCGGTTTAGTTGGCTCAATCCCACCCAATACACTTGGAAAGCTTGATGCCGTGAAAATTATTAGCCTTCGTTCCAACCTACTCGGTGGAAATCTTCCTGCTGACATTGCTTCTCTTCCATCTCTTCAGTATCTCTACCTTCAGCGTAATAACATTTCTGGTGATATTCCTACCTCATTGTCACCCCAACTAGTTGTACTTGATTTGTCTTATAATTCTTTCTCCGGTAGAATTCCAAAGTCATTACAAAATTTGACAGAGCTAAGTAGTTTGAATCTCCAAAACAACTCGTTATCTGGAACCATACCTAATCTCAATGTTACAAAGCTCGGTAATTTGAATTTAAGCTACAACAGTTTGAGTGGACCTATCCCTTCGTCCCTCCGTGTTTATCCTAATTCATCGTTTGAAGGAAACTCTCGATTATGTGGACCGCCTCTAAAGCCATGCTCTACGATTCCATCTACACCTCCTCCTACCTCGACTCCTATTCCATCTGGAAAACGAAGCTCCAAAAATAAATTAAGTAAGATAGCTATCATTGCCATTGCGGTTGGAGGAGCAATGCTGCTATTTTTTGTAGTTCTTGTTATTGTTTTTTGCTGTTTGAAGAAGGACAGTGACGAAAGCTCCGGAGAAATTAAAGGAAAGGGTCCTAGTGGCGGCGGCGGTAGCGGTGGTAGGGGTGATAAGCCAAAAGAAGAGTTTGGGAGTGGAGTGCAAGAACATGAGAAGAACAAGTTGGTTTTCTTTGAAGGAAGTTCTTATAATTTTGATCTTGAAGACTTGCTTAGAGCTTCAGCTGAAGTTCTTGGAAAAGGTAGCTATGGTACCTCATATAAGGCTATATTGGAGGAAGCAATGACGGTTGTGGTGAAGAGGTTGAAAGAAGTTGTGGTAGGCAAAAAGGAGTTTGAACAACAGATGGAGATTATGGGAAGGGTTGGACAACATGCAAATGTTGTGCCGCTTCGCGCTTATTATTATTCGAAAGATGAAAAGCTTATGGTTTATGACTATGTCCCAGCTGGCAACTTATCCACACTCTTGCATGGTATGTATGCCTTTCTTTTCCTCTAACTCTTAGTAGTTTCAGTGACATCTTCTAAAATTAAACTTGTTTTTTCACATGCAAAAACTAGTTTTCTTTTATTCCTTGTGTAGACTTTATTTCCTTTAAGTTCTCTGAGATGTTTGAAGCAATGTTTTAAAAACCTTACCAGACGGTTCAATTGGTTGAATTGGACCTCGATATGATTACAGCAATGTTTGAAGCAATGTTTTAAAAACCGTACCAAACGGTTCAACCGTGAACTAGCACTGTCTATCATTTGGTTATTTGAGCGGTCCGACCACGGTTTCGCCCCGGTTTGAGTTGTTTAAGCAATTGAACCTCGCCGTTTGATATCCAGTTTGGTTTTTAAAACATTGGCTTGAAGTCCTTCTGGATAATTTCATATTATACTTGTAGTTTAATTGCCCTTATTATTACAGTGTCTGTCTACCTAAGCCAACTAATACGCTTCATTTTCCATTGAATTGGACCTCGATATGATTACAGGAAGTCGATCAGGTGGTAGAACTCCATTAGATTGGGACTCGAGAGTAAAAATATCTCTTGGAACTGCAAGAGGACTTGCGCACATCCATTCTGTCGGAGGTACCAAATTCACACATGGAAATATCAAGTCCTCAAATGTCCTCCTCAACCAAGATAACGACGGCTGCATTTCTGATTTTGGCCTGACCTCACTTATGAACATTCCCGCTAACCCTTCTAGAGCTGCAGGGTATCGCGCACCTGAGGTGATTGAAACCCGTAAGCACTCTCATAAATCAGATGTCTACAGTTTTGGTGTCCTCCTTCTCGAATTGCTTACAGGTAAAGCGCCTCTCCAATCTCCTGGACGCGACGATATGGTTGATCTCCCTAGGTGGGTTCAGTCCGTCGTTCGGGAAGAGTGGACAGCTGAGGTTTTCGATGTTGAGCTAATGAGGTACCAAAACATCGAAGAAGAAATGGTGCAAATGTTACAAATTGCCATGGCTTGTGTAGCAAAAGTGCCTGATATGAGACCTAACATGGTAGAAGTGGTGAGAATGATCGAAGAGATCCGGCTATCTGACTCAGAGAACCGACCGTCTTCCGAAGAGAATAAATCTAAGGACTCAAATGTTCAAACTCCATAGATTAATTAACTATGGCTTTTCTATTAACAAGGAAGTGATAGTAAATGGTATATAAGAGTGAGTTCAAGCTTAGTCATCAAGATTTCTCAAACTTTATTCATTTCAAAACTTTTCTGTCTAATTGTTCAGTATATCTCATAGATGGAGTTTCTTTAATTATTTATTTTCTTCTAATAGTTAGGTTGTTTTCCTTAATTGAATTCTTATGTATTAATTAACATCATGATTTAATTGATGATATTGATTCAAGTACATTTGGTTAGTTGTATTGTAATTTTTTTTGTGATGTTTGTTAGTTCTTCATTTGATATGTTTGTTTACTGCATTATCTTATCATGACATTGCATGTTAATGGTGAAAGATATATAACATGTTACTTAATATTTCAGTTGTCACATTGTTGTTGCTTTCAATAAAGAGAAATGTGAAATTACAGATTCTAGATGAGAGGTGAACAACTATTATTAAATCTTTGGTTTATTATAGTAATTCTCTTCATCAGAATGCTTCATTTTAACACACTTAGAAATTGAAGTTTTTTATTTATTTTTTGTTACATTTGTTATCCTTAGGATCGAGAGTATTCACAGATTTTGTCGATAATTAATTTCGTCGGAGAACCTGACTGACCATCTTTAACAAGTCTCTCATTCCAATACATTTATTTTTCACAAAATTCAAACCTGAAACCGTGCTTAAGGTTATGTTTGGATTGAAGGTATGTAGTAGAATTAGTATTCTCACTTGTACAATGTACAAATAACTATATGTATGAAAAATGGAATCATCCATTATTTGAATTTTATAAATGTATAATTAGTACAATTTTATCTGTATCCTAAAGAGTATCTCCAAAATGTAGAGAACTTAACGGTCATTTCCTAAGTTTTGCCCCTTGGCTTTTTTTTACTATTGAAAATTGTGCATGTGGCAACTGATATTGCTTAAATTTAAGGGAAGAAGCTTGAAGAAGCAATTTTTTAATTTATTCCTTATAAAAAGAGCAAAAAGAGTATGTGTGGCAATTTAGACCCACAAAAAATAACTAAAACATCTACATATCTACATCTAATAAAAATCTCGTTGAAGATATCTGAAATTTAGAATACCGACAGATATCAGAAATTTCTTCTCTGTTTGACTCTTTCACTGGCTTGCACTAAATGCAAGTTACGTGATAAGCAAGCATACACGCAATGTTATACTGCAACACAACCAACCAAGCTAGTTAGCCATATATGAATGCATTCGTACCTACCTACATCACTGTTTTACTAAAATTACTAGTGAGTGAAAATGACCATGAAAATGAATGAGAGTATACATGAAAGAGTGATTCAAGTGAGTGTACGGTGCACAAGTCATCAATAACATTATAATGAATATGAATTTTACAAAATCTACCATTGGATTGAAATTTTATATCATATAGATTATCCATAAAAAAAAAATAATGAGTTTCTTATTGAATACCGTTAATCTTAATGAGTATCAATAATATATCAAGATTTTCAATTTCTTTAAAACAAAATTGGATGATCTATATGATATAAACTTTCAATTAAATGGTGAATTTCATAAAATTTATATTCGTTATAATGTTATTCATAACTTATATACCATGCACCACTTGAACCATTTTTTCATTTTTTCATGTGAAACAAAGCCGGCAAAATAATTTATAGTAATATATTTTAGAGAAAAATACACTAACCACTCTTAAACTAACTATACGTAACAACAACCCCCTGACAAGACACAAACCTCCCATGTTGTTAGTACTGTTGAGTTCCGTCAAAACAGATAGAAATCTCTTTATTTTTTGTTTTTTCTCTTTATTATAACTACACCATGGGAGGATCAATGAAGAGTGAAGAATTCTCCGTAACCAGATCCCTTTTCAATTCTCCCACAAATGCGAACATTTTGTGTCCAAACCTAGAATTTCCGATTTCTCTACACTTCAAGTTAATAGGTTATTTGACAAAAAAAATCTTAATAGATTACTCTTTTAAAAAATGTGGCAATAATTTTTTGAACAAGGAATTGTTTGCTTTGAGCTGTCCTAATCCAAAGTAAATGATACTTAATTCTCTCATGGAATAAAAACAATATGGTACAATAGTGTAAAATATCATATAGATAAATAGGAGCACCTAAGAAGCTTTTCATCCAACTTATATACAACATAGACTGAAATTCAACTGCCTTACACTCACAAGAAACAAATCAGAGATTCTAGATTCTAGAAAAATACAAAGGGGAGGCAAAGGGCCTCTTTACAAGTAAATAATACTACAAACATTTTATCTTTTAGATGAGCAACCTGCAAATGTTTGTGACCCCATTTGATCTCAAGCTCTACATGACCAATCAAGAATACATTGCACTACCAACCTATGGAGTTCTTTGACTGCTGCAACTTTAAACTATAGGACCTTTCTATCTCCTCCTGCGGTATTCATTATCGACATTAGTTATGATGGATAGATAATGCTGAATATTATTTATATATAATTATAAAATTATTAAGAATAGCAGCCTCCACATACTAAAACAACTGGGGGGAGAACATGTGCAAGTATATATGAAAAACAAAATAGTCATAATTGTTCGCATTTTTTCTCACAAAGTTCTTTCAAATCGATCAAAAGTGAATATACAAACAATTTAAAAATGATTCATACCTTGCAGGCTTTTAGCAAAGGTTCTAAGAATGATGATCTGAAAAGTGTGACGGCACTTCCAAGTGAAGTTCCACTCCATTCTGCTACCAAACAATGTATTAAAATCACTTTTAACAAGTTGCAATTAGCATTAGAAGACATGTGGGAATGGCAACGAAACTTGCTTCCTTTGTTTCTTGTTTTTATTTTCACTTAAAAAATAAGCATTATAGAATGCATTCTACAAATTTTTAAGTATGCATCTTTAATAAGTGAAAACAGATGCAATATTAGCAGAAATTTGGAAAGTGTCAAATAACTATTGTCAGTGTTCTCGAAAATGCAATGTCTTTCAACTTCTCTCTGCCACAATTGTTAAAGCAGAAGTCACTTTCCATCAATGGCATTATCAAATAAAAATTGCAAATGCTTTTACAAACCAAACGGGATTGTTCAAGTATTAAATTAACATACCACCATTAACATCAGCTCTCAAGCCTTCATTATTAAGCTCTTCTAGAAGCTGCAATGTTACAAATCACAATATCAGGATTCACATAAACATAAAATGAATAGAAATTATTATATCAGAAAACAGTATCCTAATAGAAGATATTGGGATACAGCCAGGCCAAATGGGAATTCATACCCACTATAGATATGCCCAAAGATGATCTTTTCGTATTAAACATGATAATATATAGGAAAAGGGGGCAAATGTTTTTAGGCAAGTGCCTCCTACTTCAAGTAATAAATGAAAACATTTTTATTTAAAACTATGCAAATATTTGAGCCTGAGGGAAGCTTCCTTCTCTCACTCATTGCAGATTAAAAAATTATTATCGCATAATAAGCTTACCTGAAAAAGGGTAGGTACTGTAGTGGGATCAAACTCGTCACACCGATTTGGGTCAATAGGGACACAGACACGACCTAGAACAAATAAGAATTAACAGGTAATTATGCTGACAATCAAATTAACTAGTGAACCTATCTGACAATTTCAAACAAGAAAATTGATTCATTATTTCAATTTTCCATTTGAAAAATCATAAGCGAAAGATAATGGCATATGTCGCCATTGGTAAAGTCTAACTAAAAGAAACCAACAGCTTGCGTCAATATAAAGTTGTGCGCAGTCATACTTGATACTAACCTGTTTTTGGATGTACACAGAATGGTGCTTTAAGCAAATGATTCATATGTTTTGAAACCTGAAACATAAATAGTCTTGATTAAATGAACAATTTTGGCTGCAAAACTGAAAATTAGTTGAAGGTGTTACTTGTTTTTGATATATGGAGAAATATCGTGGGGGAACTATGAATGTAAATAAATGAAAATAGCTTTTAATAATAGCGTGAAAGATCATGTAGAGGATATCAGAAAAATGGGGCCAGTTGATAGACAGACCTCCATATCTAGCCTGGGGTAAGTAAAGAAGAACACAATCTCTTCAACGCATCTACGCAACCCTTGTGCCTACAAAAAGGATTAAGTCATTAACAATAAATAGCAACTCATATAATGCTTGTTTAAGCAAATCTTGTATGACTTTCTGCAATGAATCACATAATATGCAACCATCCTATACAACATAAGCAGGTGACAAAAACGAGAAGAATAAGAATATGATTATGGTGCAGTACAATTGATAATAAACTTGATACAAAAAACTAAACACTACCCCTATTTATAGAGATACGAGACTCCTAATCTTAAATAAATAAATAAGAAATCAATATACTGATCATACTAAAGACTGGGTAATATAGAAATTAATCTTGAGATATAATCTAAAGATACTGTAAGATTAGAAACTGGCCCTAAGAGATAAACTAAGAAGTAAAAACTAATCTATTGCTCTTCAGTTCTACGCTCATTCAATTATTTTCAACTATTTGTACAAATATTACAGAGAGAAGATGCCATTGTTACCTTCATATTCTAAATTTTTCCAAAAGGAATATTTTATACCTTATGTTTTCCAGATTGCAGCAGCTGCTTGCACTGTTCCCATCGCACAACATTAATATCTTCTTTTGCACTAGAGGACCTCCTATTGTTATCTTGCCATCTTCCCCTAAGTTCAGAAGCAATAGCTGCAAAGGTAAAATATTCATAGCATAAGATAATAGCGGTAAAATTAAATAACACGGACCATACCGGGAGAACATAAATAATAAAATGTACATTCATCAGGAATCATGCTTAGGATCTTCTCATATCTCTCCTCAGTAGCAAGTAAGTTTTGATTTGTAAGCAATATTTTCTCAAAATAGTCCTTGAGAACGTTGGTGTATGATGTCCTGGAAAAAGAAAACACTGATTAGGATATGAAATAAGCATCAGAAAGTTCATTAGTCATTCATCTTAAGACTTACGCCAAGAAAGGATGAAGAGCAGCACCCATCAAGGAAACCTTCTTATGACTATTTTCATTGCCCTGGACAAAACATGAAATCAACAAACATTAATACAAGTATTGACAAACAGATTCAGATTGCCATTGTGTGCAGTCAAGTAGTATCTATCTCTAACTTGAGTTTTATCTTAATTTTTTGAAAAAAAAAAAGGATCAAGGGTTGTAAGTGTGTGAAAAATAGATCCGATGGCTAATATTGCAGTGACTGCTCCTAGTCCTTGACAAACCCACCACTTGTTACTAAGTATAATACCTTGTAAACACGAAAATAGTCAGCAATAGAAGCTCTTTGCTCATTAGTCAACCTGCAATAGTAAAGATAATATAATCGAATCAATGACAATGTGTACTACATGTAGATGAAGGAAATATTGATGGTCTAGTGTCTCACCTTCTTGCCTTCCCATCACACACCCAACAATGAACACCTCTGCGTCCACTATAGACCCAGAGTATGTGCTTAAAACCAAAGTCATCTGAAACAGTAGTTCCAAACAAGAAATCAACACAACAATCAGTGACACTGGGTGGAGAAGATTAGAGTTTTCAAACATCAAATAACACTATTTCAATATTTGTGCTATTATATATGGCCTATAATAAAATCAATGACCAAATAGGTTCAATCTGATAAAGGTAGAATTGGTGATTTTACAGCAAGTTGGATATTACTCTACATCCTTCCCAACGTATTTTAACCATCTTAATTTTAGTTAAGCATATGAGACTGAATAAAAAAATGAATGGAGGGAATAAACTTCTCGATCCTTGGCATAAAAATATTAAAAATGATGAAAGATCAGAATCGGGAGGAAAACAAATGTACTAATTTAAGGTATGCAATGTCGGTGTAAATTTATTTCACATAGACAACCAATGAGAACTCACCATTTTGCCACTTCATGCGAACTCCAAATTATACGGGATGACGTAGCGGAACAATGGACTCTCATTGTATGTCAGTGTAAAACAAACTTCCACAGACAGTGCATGTCCTTTAAACTCGTGTCATATATGTAACAGCCCGGGCCCCCATCTTGGGCGATCCCGACTGTCACCTCACGATCTTCTCCACCCCCTCTCTAGTGGAGTTTTTGCCTTCCGTGGGAATCGAACCATGTACCCTGGGGATAAATACATGTTCAATCCATTCCCACCACCAATTGAGCTACGTAGCCCAATTGGTAGTGGGAATGGATTGAACATGTATTTATCCCCAGGGTACATGGTCTAATTCCCACGGAAGGCAAAAACTCCACTAGAGACGGGGGTGGAGAAGATCGTGAGGTGACGGCCGGGATCGCCCAAAATGGGGGCCCGGGCTGTTAAAATATACCGTGCCTAGTAATGGACTCTAACAGATATAGTGGCCATTGTTGAAGCCATATTTCCCAGCGACAACAATGATTCAGGTAAGCCAGATGCTGAAATGTACACACAGCCCAGCCTGTAACTATTCTCCTATCATAAATATTCAAATAGGAATCATGTATCTTTCTGCTTTGGCACAGCAAATATATAATGCTGAGGAATGACCACATACAGTAAATATACAATGCTATGAATTGGGAAGATCATAAGTGAACTTGTGTTATTTTAGAGTATTTCCTCTAGGTAACTCTGTCCACTCCAACTTATTTCATTGATATAAAAGAACTAATTCTGCCCCATTTTTTAAAAATTAATTCTTCTGGAAAGCATTGCCCCATCTGTCAACATCATATAGGATGGAAATTACTACCTCTTAAGGAAGCATCAATCACTTTGATGGCTATGGTCATCAATGGCCAGCAATCCAAGCAAACATCAGCACCCTTGCAGCAGTATCTGACATCATCATAATCTGTCATATCCTAGAGCCCACCATGAAAAAAATAGGTCAACAAATGTCAAGAAGGCCAAAGTATCTAAAGGTTTCAGTAGGAGACTCGAGCCAGAAAAACTTACTATATCAAAAATCAACTCCCTCTCAACTGGAGTGAAGACTTTATTATCACCCTGTGCATAGGCATGCCTTTTTGCAGGCTGAACCACATAAAAAATAATCAGGGGAAATAAGAATTGGATAAAAGACAAGAAAAAAATTTACTCGTACGCAGGGGCAGAGGCAAGGGGTTTGAGGGGGTTCAAACGAACCCCCTAACCTTAAAAAATACTAATATACCCTTATCTGTTTTGCAATTTGAACCCTCCTGAATATTTATTTTTGCACCACTAGCCCAAAAGGACCAAGAACTCAAAAGTTTGAACCCCTAGGCTAGGGTCCAGGCTCCACTGCTAATATGATAATTCACATAACTTTCTTATTGCTTCTAGTGATCATTACTACTATTCATCAGTAAATGCAGCACGAATTATAACAAAACTGAGGCATGATAATACTGAATATAGGGAGAGGGGAAGTTTTACATCGACTGTGTAGACAGGTCCAATGTCAATCTTTAAAGGGCATTTTTCTTTGATGGAGTTTTCAAGCTCAAGTGCACTGTTGAAGGATTGGAAGCGCAGATAAAAATCACCTTTCAGAGTGAAGGAAAATTCCCTCCTTCCAAAGTAGGACTGATCACAACCAGGATGTTTCCCATCTACAATTATTTTATACCCACAAAAAAAATCAGGATGCATACTCATTTAACATACTCACATAAGCAAAAGTTTGATAAATGCTACCGTGGCCGTAAGACATCCATTTAAACATATCAGCATAAGGAAACAGCTTTCCTGGGAAAAAAGAAGAGAAAATGTCTAAGTGGTTAAAACCCAATACCAATCAAATAGAAATTACACCAAATTTCCACACACAAACCAAGAAAGAAAGAAAATGAGAATTGGAACTGAATGTAACTAACCGTAATATGGTTTGAGATAACCAATATCAAACTCTGATTCTTGTTGTGGGATCATCTCTCTGAATATTGAAGATGATTTGCAAAAAAGGAAACGAATGAAGATAAAGTGAAGTGATGATGTATGCGTTTGATAGTCGAAATACAATAAGAATATTCTCCTCAAATGTCTGGGCCTAGCTGAACAAAATGGTTTCTCAAAGTTATAAAACTAAATCCATAACTCTCAATCTCAGATAGCAGTGCGGACACTGTTTGATATATTTAGGAATTAATTTTACACTTCATACTAATAAACACACAATTGCTGAAAAATGAAATAAATACTCCAAATTCATGAAATCATCAATTTATCATAATTAGAAATAAAAGCCACAAGTTTTAAGCAAAACATAATTGTAATTACCAACAAAATTCAAGGAAATAAAAAAGTTAAGCCTCTAAAAACGTAAAGTAATATGAATCACAGACAATCTTGAATTAGGCGTGTCCCGACAGTAGCAGAGCTAGACTATAAAATTCGGGCGGGCCACCATATCAAATATTCAAATAATATTGTACTACAAAAAAATTAAGTTATAATAAGCACATACTTGATCATCAAAAAAATTTAACTACATATTTAAAACACCTTAAAATTCATTGCTTGATCACTAAATCTACTATTAAACTTAACCCAAGGAAAGACACATAAGAGTTGAACTTAACCCAATTAAACATGATTACGTCAAGATAATCTCGACATAAATGATCATACACCTTATTGATAACCAACTTGAGAACTATATCCCCCTTCAAACCTTATATTAGATAGTGAACTAATCATAAAGTGTAAATTTCTCATAAACTTATGAACCAAAGCTACCAATACAATACAAAGAAAATATATCAAACAAAAGAATAAAAATAAATCAAATCAAATTCAAACCTCAATCTCAATCAACGTAAACCACAATTCAGAAATGAAATCAAGAATGGAGAGTCTAACCTGTTACCGAACTCAAAGCAAATCGGTGACGGTGAGCGGCAGAGCAATGTGAGACGCGAAAAAGAAGAGCTGGTGGTGCAGCAAGGTGATACGCGAGACTGCTACAGAACCAAAGGCGGCAGCATAACGAAGTTGAGACGAACGGTTCGGCGGAGGACGGAGTAGGTTGGTGGTTTCGTTCGTCGCGATGAGAATATAGAAATGAATTTGAAGATTTAGGGTTTTTTTAGGACGAAAATCCCAAATTGCAATGTTTTGCGCGCCAAAATAACCCGCCGAAACTCTAAAATAACACGTTTACTAAAATTAATAATAATAAAGCTAAACTGCACTTTTGACCCCTATGTTTCAGAAAGTTGCGATTTTTGCCCTTATATTTTAAAATAGCTGTTTTGGCCCCCTATGTTTACCCATTTTGCAAAAGGTCAATTTTGACCAAGTCGACGCTGATGTGACAAGTCACTTAAGTGACTCAGCTGCCACATCATTTTTTGTCACTTATTATTATTTAAAAAAAAAAACAAAGGAAGAAGCACATAAACCGTTTCTTCTCTTATCTCAATTCCAAAAAAATTTCTCTTCTCAATTGCAAAACTTTGATCGATTTCGACTGTGAATCAATTGTAAGGTCTCTTGTTCTTTCTATCGTGAATTAATCTCAAGTTTTGTTGTACGATCTCTCTTTTCCTCTATTTTGTTTTGAACCCTAAAGTACCTTTGTTGGAGATCAAGACCGTATGTACTGCAGCAACACATGAAGGTTTGAGTAAGACAGAGGAAGATTATACGAGCTTTGTTGAAGAGGAATGATGAACTGAAAAATAATGAGAAATTGTTGTGATTGCCGTTGTAATCTTGGGGTTGTTGTTGATCATGTTTTACTGTAATTTGCATCATCTATTAATGAATCAAATTGTGTGGTGTTGTTTTTATACTTCAAATCAATTTGTAATGTTAGAATTGAAATGAAAATAGAGAAGAACTTGTTCTATTTTAATGTCCTGTTATTGGTAGCCTAAACATCGATCATCTAGAGATTCAATTATTGTGAGTTAACAAAATTGCTTCTCATACTGATTAATCAATAAAACAAATTGGCCATCTAGAAATTTGTTGTATATGTTATTCCCTCAATATGAGATGTTGTAACAACAATCTCATAAAATCAGACTTATAGCAGGTGCTTTAACATGATATAGTTTTATCAATACTTCTAACACGGTGAATGTATGTTGAGATAGAGCCTATTATGCTTTGTTAATCTTAGATAGCGGCGCGTAGCGCCGACCCTAAAAAATGCTATAGCAGTAAGAAGGAATGCAATATAGCGGTGAGGATGAATGCTATAGCGGTAGCGGAAAGCCGCCTTGTAGCATAGCAGAGAGGTGGTCTAACATTACGCTATACCGCTATATCGCCGCTATTAAGATCATATTCTAACTTAATGGCATGTTATGCATATAATTCATCATAACTTAAGTGTAGTGAAAATAAGTCTAAACCGAAAGTTCCAATACCACACAATTCCAATATCAATCTGTCAATAAGTGTAGCAATGCTATAAATCCAAACCGGAAGTTCAAGACAATTTGATCACCAAACTGGAAGTGTACCAATGTTTTTTTGTTACTGGTTACCTCACCTGCTTCTTCCTCTTCTTTTTTTATTTTTTAAAAATAATAATAAGTGACAAAAAAGTTGACGTGGCAGCTGAGCCACTTAAGTGACTTGCCACATCAGTGTTGACTTGGTCAAAATTGACCTTTTGCAAAAATGGTGTAAACATAGGGGGCTGAAACTGCTATTTTGAAACATAGGGGTCAAAATCACAACTTTCTGAAACATAGGGGGTCAAAATTAAAATAATAATAATAATAATAATAATAATAATAATAATAATAATAATAATAATAATAATATCATTAGATTAGAAACCAACGCATTGGACATAAGTGAACTTTCTGAATGATAAATTGTTCCAGAAAACCTGAATTTGATTATCGGTGAAAATAATTTTTTGTCAAATTTTACTTACTTTGTGGACAAACTATAAATTACTAAGGTTTCTTCCTCTAAGAATCACATATTTAAGAAGGAAAAAAAACTCATTAAAAAACTAATTAAGGTTTTGTAATATTAGTGAATTTATGTTTCAGTCCTTAAAAAAAATATTTTCAATTTGCTCCTGTAATTTTAAATTACTTTAGTTTTAGTGCTTAATGAGACCATGTTACACAACAATGTTGACATGGCCGTAATCTGCTGACTGGACCATTGCCACGTGTTTAGAAGGCACTGACTTGGCAAATTACAGGGCGAAAACCATAATTCGCACAAATTACAGCGACAAAAATCAAAATTCGTTCAAATTATAAAGACGAAATTTAAAATTCATAAATGTGAACGGTCATTCTCCGATTCTTCATTTTCTACATTTGCACCACCATTGTTAGAGAACTCTTCTCACCTTCTTCAAACTACAAAGTCCATAAATTCTTCATTTTCTTATAAGATATTTAATCTTAAGATCCTCATTTCAATTGGGAAACATATTTCATCTTAATTTCAAAATTTTGTCTAATTTCCAATACATATTTAGTGTTAAAAAAAAATCCTTTTTTTTTGGCACTTTTCACAATCCGTTATCAACACAGTGATTATATTATGGTACCCTAATTTTTTACAGAATCCCATGACACAAACTCTAATTTTTATGATAAAAATGGGGAAGAAAAGTCAACTTTATCATAAAGCAGAAATCGTTGAAGAGATCGTAAGATTTTTCAAAAATTATACTATAAGTTTTTTTTGCAATGAAGAATTTATGGATTTTCACGTAGAAAAAAGTGAGAAGAGTTCTTTAATGGTGGTGGTGACATGGTAGAAGATGAAGAATTGGAGAATAGGTTTTCACGTTTATGGATTTTAAATTTGGTCCTAGCAATTTGAGCGGATTTTGGTTTTTTCCCCGTAATTTGTGCGAATTTCGGTCTTTGTCCATGTAATTTGCCAAGTCAGCTCCCTCTAACACATGTGGCAGTGGTCCAGTCAGCAAATTTTGGTCATGTCAGCATTTTTTGTGTAACATGACCACACTAAGGACTAAAACCAAAGTAATTTGAAATTACACGGGTAAATTGAAAGGAATTTTTTATAGAGACTAAAACTCAAATTCTCTAGCATTACAAGGATCAAAAGCACATTTTACCCTTCAAAATATGATAAAGTACATCAACACATCACAAATTTAAAGTCGCTAAAATTTAACAAATGTATAAAAAAAATTACTCATAAGCGCTTAGATTAAATGGTAAAGATCTCTTTTAGCTTTATTAATCTCTTGTTCTTGTGTTCGATTTATAATTTTGGCATGCAACGGTGTTAAAACTCATACATAGAGTTTGTCACTCACTTAGGTCTCACCAAGCCCATCCTCAAGTCATGTGTCGGATATGCGGCGACATCGAACCTCAAAATTCAGAGGCCATACACAATAATGAGCATTGATAATATACTCCCTGCAACCACAATTATAAACAAAATTTCACTTTTCAGAAACTCTTGGGTCAATTTCGAACATTGCCATTTTTTTTCATAATTTTAGTTTTACTCGTTTCAAATTAAACTAAAATAAATAAAAGAATTTGAAAAAACCTAAGAATTGAACGTGTTACATATAAAACTCACTCACAAACTCAACCACTAGGTTATTTCAATCTATGCGGCAGATTTAATCATTGATTAGTATGCCTTTTTTTAATGTTATTAACAACGATAAAAACAAAAAAAAATGTGCTTTTTTTATGTTATTTACAATTTAAATGGAGGTTTTTGTATTATTTTTTTGCATTTTTTTAGTACGGGTCATTTTTAATATTCAAGCAGGGCCTTTAAATAGTCAGGGTCAGTCATGGGTCTCATAAGGCTAGAGGGAGTAGTTTATGTAGTTGCACACAAAGAATATCCGATTTACGCCAAGACCAAAAAATATATATAAATGAAATTTGCTTCCTATAAGATACAATTCGAATTTTATAACTCAAAATCATCCATTTCGGATTTAGAAGTTGGAAAGGAAAAAAAACGCTTTAAGTTTTAGAACTAGAACACAACATTTTTGTGTTTTCAATGGGGCGCGGGAAGATTTTGTTTGGGAACTATTATATTCAACACACAAAAGTTGATTAGTCCTAGAATTAAACATATAGCATACAAGAGTTTCACTAAACTTCACACGATTCTAACAACAAGGGTTTTACCTCATTGTGAGCTTAGCATAACATACAACTAGAATTATAAGTTTACACATCAAAATAAAGTTTAGAAATGTAAAATTAAAAAGTACAACAACCAACGACTAATCTTTCAACAGCTGAACGGATTGGTGGTTAGGGTTTGGAAATGGAGGCGCAACCAAATCCGATCTTCAGTCAATGTAATGTCTCTTGTATTAGGGTTTAATGGGTCCTTTTATAGACAACTTCTTGGATAACGGGTCAATCCTAATTTGGATAAGGACAACCTAATAGAATAAATCACATTCCCAATATGAATTAGTACGAGGATAATACAATGGTAGCGTGTGGAGAAGATAATTGTCTTGTCTTTCAGTGAAATTTTGTTCTTATCCTTCTGTCAGCGTAGCGCTTTGACTCACCTCAAGCTAACCGTAATTCCCACCTTTACGGAACCAAGTATCACGACTCTTAAACATCATATGAGAGCACTTCAACCTTTTTGTGTTTGGCTCTTGTAGGACTATCATGACACCAAGCGTCATTAGGCTAACTTTGCACGTAAAATTTACGTGAAATCCACAAAATGTAACACCTATTGTGTTTGACTCAAAATACTAAAAATATAACAAAAACGACTCAATAATAAAGGAGATCACCATATTATAAGGGAAGTACAATCAAGGCAAAATTACACTACAGGTCCTTTATCTTATTTTTTTGTAACATTTTGGTCCTTTATCTTTTTTTTTTGTAACACTTTGGTCCTTTATCTTTTATTTGTAACACTTTAGTCCTTTATGTTTTTTATTTGTAACACTTTAGTCCCTTTTTTTGTAACAGTTTGGTCTTTTATCTTTTGTTATTTGTAACACGTTGGTCCTTTATTTTTTATAAATAAATAAGATAAAGACCAAAGTGTTACAAAAAAAAGATAAAGGACCAAATTGTTACAAAAAAAAGATAAAGGACCAAACTATTACAAAAAAATAAGATAAAGGACTTGTAGTGTAATTTTGCCTACAATCTAAGTATCAAAGACCTAAAAACCTTGCATAAAGTGAGTCATCAACCGACACCACACTCTTGCAAGTGATAACATTTACCTCTATATGGGGAACTCAATCCATCGGTGAATTTTGTAAAATTTGTATCCGTTAAAACGTTATTGAGCGGTTTAACATTACTTAAATATTACAGCGGTCTAATTTGATCTATCCTCTATATATGTGTGTATTACATTAGGTGATTTGATAACTTACATAACTAAGTCTAAAGATTAATAAAATAAAAAATTATTGTGTCATGGTTTCACGATTTAATAATCATTGAACTTTAATGTTAGATTGATATAGTACCAAAGATATTCATATTCAATTTTAGGTATATTTGCAAATTAAGAATATCTCACTTTTATGTCCTTGACTTTTTTAGATGAGTTATGTATTTACACTATATCATGCACCTTTTTTTTATATTTTCTTTTATAAGCATATCAAATGATTTTAAGTTTTTCTAAATGTTTTTGTGGATTACCTATATGATATAAACTTTCAATCTAACAGTAAATTTTGTAAAATTCGTATTCGGTAGATCACTTGTCCACGGTGGACCACTTGTGAAGGTGGTCCACCGTAGTATTAGCCTTAATTATGAAGTGTGTGTATATTTACATGTTAACTGGTTGAAAAAATTTGCATGGCATACAAAAACTTTTCGTTGTGTTTATATGCTAACCTGTATTTACTATAGATAGATGAATTTTGTATTTGTGATAACTAAGAATTTGCCTAAAGCGGAAAATATCATCAATCACACAAACAACCAATCTTTCATAAATTATTATGCAAAACTAACTTTGGACATAGGCACGTTCCCTTCCTTTGGGGTGGTGAAAGGTTGGGAAATGGCAGAATTAGATATCAAGCCCGCGTTGGTGAAGAATTCATCCACCAACAGTAGTCGCAAATCAGGGCGTCGTGTGTCATTTGAATTTCCCCCTAACAACCGCCCCCAAAGTCAGTCCTTTAGCCATGAATCTATTGAAGAATTTGACAATGGACATTATCATCCATGTTGTTTGGCATGTTGTGCATGGTCATGTGTTATTCTATTCATCTTCATCGTTATTTTCATCTTTTTGGGAATATCCTATTTAGCGTTTCTGAAAGCAGGGATGCCTACAATCAACGTGAGGACATTCAATGTCACCAAGTTTCAAGTTGATTATAACTCACAAAAAATGGATACAATCATAAGTTTAGGTTTAAAATTCTCAAATAAGAATGAAGAACTCAAACTTTTGTATGGTCCTCTTTTTATCGACGTCACAAGTGATGATGTGTTATTAGGTAAGACTACATTAAGTGGATTCGCTCAAATGCCTCGAAATGAGACAAATTTGGATATGACAATGACAACAAATGATGCAAATGTCAACAAATATGCTGCCGATGATTTAAAATCAGACATTAGTGCGTATGAGATGGTGTTTGATGTATATATCAGTGGAAAAATTGGTGTGAAAATCGGTAGTTTGCATATGATCAATGTTCCTTTTCTATCATCTTGTGAACAAATCAAAAAGATTGATGTGGATTATGGAAGAAAACCTGAATGTGATATCAAGATGTTCTCTTTTAGGTAAAATTACAAATTAGTTAATGTCATTTTGCATGCATAAATTTTGGCCATACGTTTAAAATGGATCTGAGAATGTGAAATTTTCCCATTTGGTTTTGATGAAACTAAAAGACTTTAAGAAATATGATTCGAGAGGATGAGATTTTTTAAATCTGCAATATTGTGATTAATTATTTTGAGCGAAATATTAATTTTGTTAATTGTGTATGAATGTTGTGATTATATTTTATTTTGCATGGATCATAAATTTAGATCATATGGTTGCGTTGCATAGATTTTATTCCCAAAACCAAAGTAATGTAATCACGTATTTACTGTGAACAACTTGACTGTATAAAACAATTCATTGATTGCCTGAATATAAATAGGTTTAATTACACATTTGGTCTCTTATCTTTATTTTAGGTTTCAAGTTAACTGGTCCCTTATCTTTTAAAAGTTTCAAGTTGGTTCCGTATCTTTTCTTCCATTGCAATAGTTAGTCCCTCCCGTCAAATTTTAGGTTTTAAGTTGGTCCCTTATGTTTATTTTAGGTTTCAAGTTGGTCCCTTATATTTTAATTCTGTTTTTTTTTTTAATTAAGAGAAAATGACATGGAACATGGAATTTTTTTTCCCAGTACCCCTATTTTTTTTTCCGTAATACCCCTGTTTTGAAAAATATTGTCGTAATACCCTTGTTTTGGGACAAAAACTGACGCATGCAGGTCCCCACTGATGGTGGAATTTAAAATATCGCTATGTGCAAGGTGATGGCGGAAATGGCAGTTCCGCCATTGATCTGGGCCCTTTGATTAATCAAACGATTAGGAGAGTGAAGGTGCTCGGTAGGCGTGCGTTGCATAGGATCAGGTGCTATAAATACCCAAAACTTCTCAAAAATATCATTTTTCTTTTTTCTTTCTCTCTCTTCTCTTTCTCACTTTCACACTCTCTCTTCTTTTCTCTTGACTCCATCAAGAACATTCATTGGAATGTTCATCACCAAACTAGAAGCCACCGCTCCGGCCGCCGCCTACCACCACATGAACCCTAAAAACAAAAAACAAAAAAATCCCCAAATCACCTTTAAAAACACTTGTTTAACAGTTTTAAACTCAAATTAAACCCAAGAACATCAAATCTAAACAAACAAAACTAAACCCCAAAAAACCAAAAAAAATATTGTTTCTAATTCTTTTTTTTTTTTTTAGAACTGAAAAATTGAAAGAAACTCAAATCAACAACGATCAAAATTTCAATTTTGTATCCTTCTCAGATCTGCAATCAAGACCTCTTTTTGAGTCATATTAGTGCTTGATGTGGGAGCTTTTGTTTTGTTTCTCTGTGTTTTTTTCGGCTGCTTCTTGAGGTTGTTAGTGTTGTTGTTTTTTTTATTCTTTTGTTTTGTTTCCCTCTCAGATCTGTGTTTTTTTCTTTGTGTTGCAGTTCAAAACCAAAACCTCCTTCTACTTCTTGGATAGATGAGTTTTTATATGGTTGCTGTTTTTTATGATGATGATGGTATTAATTTTTTTAAAAGAAAAACAAAAAAAATGTCATTTTTGGCATAAAAACGAAAAGTAAAAAAAAAAGTCTTGGTCAATGGCGGAACTGTCATTTCCGCCATCACCCTGCACATGTCGACGTTGTCAGTTCAGCCATCAATGGGGAACTGCAACGCGTCAGGTTTTGTCCCAGAAGAAGGGGTATTACGGCAACATTTTTCAAAACAGGGGTATTACGGAAAAAACAGAAAAAAAAATAAGGGGTACTGGGAAAAAAAACCTGGAACATGACTGAGACCAAACTTAAGGGACCAACTTGAAACTTTTAACTTGAAACTTAAAGAAAAGATAAGGGACCAACTTAAAACTTAAAAATAAAGATAAGAGACCAAATATGTAATTAAGCCATATAAATATAAGATTACAATAGCACGCAATATCAGTCTATTTATATTAAACAAATCATATGCTTTTCTGGTCCAAGTTATGCTAATTACTTAAATTGAGGAATTTACCATGTTATATTTTGCGCAACATTTAATTAGATATTCATATGATGTTTTGCATAACACAAACTTATATTTGCATGTTAATGTCATATTTCACATTGTTCGAATAGTTGATACTAAAAATTGTAGAAGATGATAATGTTTCTAACAAATATTTGAATGTATTTCCTAAATATTTGTGTGTTACTAAAATGTGCAACAAATGATAATATTATAACGAGTATACTAATGTATTTTCTAAATTTTTATGTGTATCATTTGCTTCAGACATTCACCCAATTGACGATGTCAATTATTACGAGCAAGCTTTGCTAGAGCAATGTTTCACCGCATCTTGTGTTTACACAAAAGTTTATTATTCATAGGGAAGAATGCTTCTACAAATGTAGTAAGGTGTTTACGATCAATTAGAAATATTTTCATCTTTGAAGTATTTTAATATAGATAAGGCTTATTTTTGTCTTCTCCATTATATATATATATATATATATATATATATATATATATATATATATATATATATATATATATATATATATATATATGGTCTAATTTAATACATGTTCATCAATGATAGAGTTATATATTATGTATTAAAAAAAAAAGTTATATTCTGAGCATATACAATATCCACAAAGACAAATGATATTAAGGATGCCCAAATTGTGAACTTCAAAAAACAAAAGGTTCTTCCTTAATTATAGATGTTTGTATTTTGGAAATCTCCATGGTGTAAAATTTAATTTATTAGTATGGTCTAAATTTATACTATAAATGTGTGGATTACACATGTTTGTAAATAAAAATAGTTACTTGACCAAAAAAAATAAATAGTTAAATGGAGAAGATGACAAGTGACCAAAATACTTGTGTTAGAGTAAGAGTTTAAATTTATGAGTAATGATCTATATTTTTTTTATAATATAAATTTAGACCATCCTCATAAATTAAATGTCACTACAAGAAAATGGTCATTTAGTGGCTGCTTTTGGCCGCCATAAAGTGTGAAAAACGGCCACAAACATTTTTTTTTTGGAATTCTGAAAACACTCAGTGACCTTTTTTACTCAATTTGTGGTAGTTTTGGCCGCCAAAAATTTATTGGGGGTCCAAACGACCGGTAAGTATATAATAAATCCGTCATAAAATCCATGTATTCTTCTTCTTGTACTGTGTAATTAGGGGTGGCAAAACGGGTCCAACCCGTCGGGCCGGCCCGTTTACCTCGTCACTTTTGGTGGGTTGAGCCTAAGTTTTGAGCTCAACCCCTTTAGGTGGTCCGTCCTGCCAAGCTCGCTTAAAAAGCGGGGCGAACATAGGGCAGACCGGCCCGCGAGTTACATAAAAATATAAAATCTATTTTTTTTAGTAACGAATAGTATAAGATGCCCCCAACCCAATAAAATACAAAATTTATTTAAAGTAAATTTAGTTTTTTTTTCTATTCATTCATACGACCGGTGCCAAATTTATGATTACTTGTTGCCACTTTACTCTTATTATCGTTCTTGCTTTTTTTTGTCTTTTTAGTCTTCATACTCGTTCTTCTTCTTCACCGGATTTATAGCGTAACTTACTTTTTTTATTCTATTACTTGAATCAACAACACATACGGTGTGGTTCACATTTTTTTTTCCGATTCATTACCCTAAACACATAGTCAAATACTTCATTGATAATTAGAGTGACTACATACATGTTTATAAGTATATAATCAATGTACTTATGATATACTTCATTGATGATTTTGTCTCATAAGCTACATACATGTTTTTTGTAGCACCACAAGTGTCAAAATAAAAATAGATAAAAAAAAATTGTTTGTCGAGCCGGCCCGCCAACTCGCTTGTCCGCCATTAAACAGGGTGGACTGTGATTTTAGACTCGGACACCTAAGTTAACTCGGTTCGTCTCGTCCCGCGTTTAGGCGGACTTAAGCGGGCCAAACCTAAACGGGGCGGGTTTGCCCGCTTTGTCACCCCTATGTGTAATACCCACATTTATAATATAAATTTAATTATATTTTTTATAATATAAATTTAGACCATACTCATAAAAAAATCTATTTTCCTAGAAGTTTTAATTAAATGTCACCTAAACAATTTCTATTCATGCACGAGAGAACTTGTGAGAATCTCATAATGTATAGAGATATTATATTTTTATTATTATTTTAAGACTTTTTTTTTTTAATATTATTTTAAGGTTTTTAAATAACCATATTTATTGTTTTCTCTAAGAACCAATAGATACATCTATTGATCTATATTAATAGTTGAGAGGTTGATGTAGACACTCCGAAAGGAGAGAATCCACATTGATTTATCAATCAATATAATTTGGTGTGGCTTATCAAAAAAAAAATATAATTTGGTGTGAACTGTTAATATTAAGTTGCAAAAAAATTATCATAGGGAGACAATCAAGCAATCTACAAGCTAATGAAACATTTTATATTTTTATATTAATGACATTGAACAAATAAATCCACAACCCATCACCGCATAAAAGATGATTTATTTTTTTTTGTTGATAAGAACATAAAAGGTGTTTTGATAGTGTTGTCAAAAACTCAAAATTATTCTGTAAATTAATTTTTTCTTTTTTGGTCACTCAATTTAATTCTATTTTAAATATAGATATTATGATAATAAATTAGTGGTCAATATTCCGGTACACATCTTATTTGGACATGTGTTGACATACCATTGAGGTGGACAATTGTAATAAATTCACCTCAACGTATGTACCAGTCTTTTCCAAATATAATGTGTACCGATAAATTCACCTAAATTATTATTGAATAACATATATCGATATTTTAACATAAATCAAAATATTATTAGTCTTAGATATTTCCGGTAATGAGCTATAAATAATAGAGGTGTGAATCCTAGTTTCTCATTCCTAACCAAGGATACTTTCTTCCTCTCATAAAAAGAAAAAGGATGAACAAATCTTCAATGCCGTCAATTTCAATGGCAAATAGGATTGACGACTTGTCGGATTCAATTCTCTGTCACATTCTCTCCTTTCTCCCGACTAAATAGGCTGCAACCACAAGCGTCCTTTCAAAGAGATGGAATCTGGTGTGGCTCTTTGTTGAAGTACAAAAGTAAGTATATTTTTATCGTCTCCACAGGGACTGATGCGATATCGATGCCGTTCAACAATTAATATAATTTCAAGTAAAGTGGTTGACGGAGTTTGTTTATGAGAAAGTACGAAAATATGGTGATGGTGGAGAAATGATGAAAATCACAGAGAGATTAGTTTGCTGGGATTAGATTTCATTAACTCATTCATTTGTATTTCCCTAATCAGTTATATAGATTTTAGTCATCTACCAATATTATCACGTATCGCTCGTCATACGTTTCCGTGTCCGGATAACGCCGAGATATCTATTGTACCTATTAATCTCCGATGTCTCGGATGATCAATCAATACAATAGCATTAGGATCCGATACAAAAAGTGAATATTAAACCTAAATCTATCTCTAGAATTTAGTGTTCAAAAGATATCATCCTAGTTCTTTGGATTCAAAAGGTATATGTCTATAACAATTCAAATCCAAGGATAAAACATTGAAATCAAAGATAATATCAACATTAATAGATAATCTAAAATCATACATAACACCATGATCAAGATAAATACATACTAATAGAGTAAATTACATCTAATCCCAACAAAAGAGAGATTAACTATTCATTTTCATGATAGCTTCATAAAAGATAAGAAGAAAAGAGAGATGAACAACATCAATGATGATTTCCCAACAAAAGTTGTAGATCCACCCTCAAATCCCTTTAACTCTGCCTCCTTGGGTCTCTCTCTCTCTCTGCTTCTAGACGTGTTTTTGAGTGTTTAGAGTGGTTGGATGTGAATTATCCTTAAAAAATGAAGTCTGATGGCTATTTATAGATTTTCAAAACAGGTGAGTTCGCTAAGCGAAGTGATGTTCGCTGAGCGAACAGGTTGCTTCAAGAAGGGGTTTTCTGACACGTAGCAAACAACCTGACTCATCATTTCTTCGCTGAAGCTCGCTACCTCTCGCCACCAGACCATAACTCTCTGACTTTGTTCGCTGAATGTCGCTAAGCTTCGCTGAGCGAACCTTCTTTGATGTTGTTCGCTGAGGCTCGCTACTTCTCGCCAATGACCCTTGGAGCATTGCCATTGCTCGCCATGTTTCGCTGAGCGAAGGCTTCAGTTCCTGCCCTTTTTTCAGCAAATCCTAACAAATTGTTTTGGGATTAGAATTTGATCATGACAATATTTACATCAAATAGTTGGGTTTTTTACTTCAAATAACTTATAAAACAAGTCAATAAGTGCTTAAAATATATATGTAAATTTACTACTTTTTAGCACTTATCACTCTTAGTCCTTGCTCTCGACTTTGACGATGAAACCTTCAAAGACTTCGGTATGTTTCACAAATTTATTCCCTCAACGTTCACTTTACGAGACAAAAATGATGCAATCCGTTCATTTAAATTCAATTACGGTAGATATTCTAGCTTCAACCAAAAAAAATACGATGGAATTTTAAAAATGGTGATGCAATATGGAGTGGAGAATCTTAACTTCAACATGGCCAATAATAAATGTCTTACTAAATTACCTCCTTGCATTTTCGATTTTAAGATGCTTCAAGTTCTTACATTGACAAACATGCAAGCGTTTCATTTTGATCAAGTTGATTTTCCTCATCTCAAAACTCTTTATTTAAATAGTGTCCATTTTATATCTCATGAATATATTGTGAAGTTTCTACTTGGTTGTCCTATTTTAGAGAATATGCAATCAGAGTTATATATGTCAGGTAGAATGGACAACATAATAGAAAATTTGAATCTTTTACCTAATTTGGTCAAAGTAAGGATTTTGGGTTTGAACACTCCAATGAGTTTGGTTTGTAAGACAAAGATTTTACATATAGAAGAGGTACAAATACCATACTCCTAAGTAATTGTTTAAATGAATTATAATATTGTTTCACACACCACTCCCTCTATTTCAAAATTCAAATCTTTACCAAGTATTTTAGAAATTCAAGATATAATAATTTCAATATTTTTGTTAGAATATTCATATTCTGTTCCTTTTTTGGTATAGTATATACATATATATATATATATAATTAAATTACACGTGAATAAAAGGTAGACAGACAACAAGTTGCGCCGCTAAATAAGTATTGAGTTTGTAATGTGCAATATTGCACATGTTAGTAGTAACTTTTTATTTAAAAACAACAATTATTTATTAAAAAGTTATACATTTAATATAAAAAGAAACAAATTCCAATACAAACTTACTATTTTGAACTTCTTAACATGTGCAAATTTGCAAAACATACAGGTGATATGGACGAATTGGAAAAACCTACCCATGTTTCAAAATTTGACCTACCTAAATATAAGATTGAAAATTTGACCAAATCAGAGGTATTTTTTTAACATTACACGGAAGAAGAGTGCACGTTGTTGCTAGGAATACTCCCACATGTCCCCAAACTTCAACATTTCTACATTAAGGTTTTGTTCATGTTTAGGAATACTTTCCTCCTTTGTGACTATTAATTTTATGTATTTTAATTTTTATAAACATTTTTTTTAACTATTAACAGGATTGTTGGAACAATTATTGGAACGATCCACCAGCTGTTTCATAATGTCTTTTATTACAGCTCAAAACGTTTTGCATTAGAGGTTACAGAGGAAATAAGTACGAGTTTGTATTAGCGAAATATATTTTGCAACATTCAAAAGTACTAAAAACCATGACAATTAATAGTGCATGTCTTTCAAAGTAGCAAATGCGATTGAAGTTATCTTTGTGCATAAGGGGCTCTATGATATGTCAACTTTTATTTGAATGATGATGACAGTTAGTCTGTTACGCCATATTCTTTGAAGAATATTGGAAGTTCTCTCTTTTATACTATTATTATATTATGTAGTGTGATTCAATTGTTTATGCAATAAATGCTTGGAAAATATATGACCATGATATATTATTATGAGTTTTAGTTGATTGCAATTAAAGTGTTTGACGGCTTGAAATATTGATTCAGATTACATTATTTGTTTATTTGTTACAACATACATATAATTTAATCTGTATTATTTGTTCTATTTGTAGCTGTAGTTTTCAATTTTCGTATAACAATTTTAATATTTTTGTTAGAATCTTCATATTTTGTTGGTGCATTTTTTTTGGTATAGTATTTTTTTTTGGTATATATGTATAAATAATTACACGTGAATAAAAGGTAGACGAACAACAAGTTGCGCCGCTAAATAAGTATTGAGTTTGTAATGTGCAATATTGCACATGTTAGTAGTAACTTTTTATTTAAAAACAACAATTATTTATTAAAAAGTTATACATTTAATATAAAAAAACAAATTCAAATACAAACTTACTATTTTGAACTTCTTAAATTGTGTAAATTTGCAAAACATACAGGTGATATGGACAAATTGGACAAATCTACCCATGTTTCAAAATTTGACCTAGCTAAATATAAAGATTGAAAATTTGACCGAATCAGACGTATGTTTTGAACATTACACGAAAGAGGAGTGCACACCGTTGCTAGGAATACTCTCACATGTCCTCAAACTTCAACATTTTTACATTCAAGTTTTGTTCATGTTTATGAATATTTTTCTCCTTTGTAACTATTAATTTTATGTATTTAAATTTTTAAAAACAATTTTTTTTTAACTATTATCAAGATTGTTGGAACAATTATTGGAACGATCCACCGGCTGTTTCAGAATGTCTTTCATTACAGCTCAAAACATTTTGCATAAAAGGTTACAGTGGCAACAAGTATGAGTTTGGATTGGTGAAGTTATATTCATGCATAAGGGGCTCTATGATATGTCAACTTTTATTTGTTGACGATGACAGTTAGTCAGTTACGCCATATTCTTTGAAGAATATTGGAAGTTCTCTCTTTTATAATATTATTATGTAGTGTAATTCGGTTGTTTATGCAATGAATGCTTGGAAAATATATGACCATGACATATATTATGAGTTTTAGTTGATTGCAATTAAAATGCTTGACTACTTGAAATATGGATTCATATTACATTATCTGTTTGTTTGTTACAACATACATATAATTTAATCTGCATTCTCTATTCTATTTGTAGTTTTCAACACAATTCAACAACATGTGCAACATCACAATTAGTCCAACACACAAATCGACGGACATAAATTTTTAAATTGGTGGGACGTAAAACCATAATATGTGTGGCGGCGCCGCAACTGGTAGCCTCTTCTGACTCTATTTGTTCGAATATCTCTATGCATCAGCACTTTCGTCGCTCTCTGACTGGTTCGCTGCTTGTCTATATCGCTATCGGTATTACATTCTTGCTCGTGCTTGTATGTATCATTTTAGGACTAAACACGTACTTAACCTACACATATTTAGTACCGGTCCAACCCTTCGTCAAACCAGACTTTGATACCACTGTTGGGTCTATGGATGTAAATGGATATCCATGGGGGCAGATAATATGATATCCGTGTTCGCCCCGTTTGATAAATAAGATATTTGTATCCGCCCTGTATCCGTGCTGGTATCCACTAAGCGGGTAATCCGCGAATTTTGAGATATCCACAAATATTAACAGATATTCATGGATGATAATTTTTAAATAAAAAAACATATATTTTTTTCTAATTACCTAAAATTTCTTCAACTTTTTATAAAGAAGTAAAAAAAATTAACACATAATAATATTCATACATTTCACTTTCAATTTAACAACAAAAGTCACCACTCATTTTTCTTCTTTTTACCAAAAATTAATGTAATATCCATATATATATATATTTTAAAAAATAATATACATACATTTATGGGTAAATGCCTATTTACCCCCTGCAAAATTAAGGATTTTTCGTTTAACCCCCTACGCGATTTTTTTTTCTGTTTACCCCCTGCAACGGAACAATATACATACATTTATGGGTAAATGCCTATTCACTTTAAAGATTTTTTCATTTTGCCCCCTAGATGGATAAGTGGGCACCTGACTGTGCATCTTTGCTGACGTGGCATGCACACGTAGAAATGCATTAAATTTATTTTTATTTTTAAAAATCCACGTCAGTTAATATAATTTTTTTAAAAAATAATAATTTTTTTTTTTGAAAAAACAATTCATAAAACTTTGTTTTTTTTTACTCCCAAAAAAAATTAAATTTTTAAAAAACAAAATTCGTAAAACTTTATCATTCTTTTTTTAATAATTTTTTTAAGAATTTTTAAAAATAATAAAAAATAATTTTAACAAATAAATTTTTAAAATAATTAACTTATTTTTAAAAATTTATTTTGTATTATTTTTACAAATTCATAAAACTTTAGTATTAATTTTTTTTACAGTAAAAAAAGTTATTAATGAAAACATAATAATAAATTTTTAAGAGTTTTTTTATAAAAAAAAAAATTATTACTGTTTTTGACAGTAAAAAAAAAATTATTAAATAATAATAATAATTTTTTAAGAATTTTTTTAAAATAATAATAATTTTTTTAAGAAAATATTAACTGACGTGGATTTTTAAAAATAAATATAAATTTCATGTATTTCCACGTGTGCATGTCACGTCAGCAAAAAAGCACAATCAGATGCCCACCGTCCATCTAGGGGGCAAAATGAAAAAAATATTGACATTGCAGGAGGTTAAACAGAAAAAAATCCGCACAGGGGTAAACGAAAAATCCCTAATTTTGCGGGGGGTAAATAGGCATTTACCCTACATTTATTTATACCTAAAATAGAGTTCATCACAAAGTTATACGGAATATAAAAACCTTTTTTTATATTTTAAGGATATTTATGTAATTTTCTTATTTATTAACGAATACGGATATCCGCAAGCCTGAATACCATTAAATCCGCATTCATATTCATTAAGTAACGGGTAGTTAAATTATCCATTTATTTTATCCACGGATATTTATTAAGTTATCCACCCCGTGTCCGTGGTGGATTTTATCTGTGGATATCCGCGGATACGAGTATTTTTGTCATCCCTAGTTAGGTCATGAGAGGGTTCGAGGATCATCACATCGGACCTTGAACAACTACATAAGTGAATCGTACAACACATCTTGACCCAAAACCGTAAGGCATTGATTAGGTTTATGAGTCATCTCACTTATAAAATGTTCAACAATTACTTTTCATTCCGATGTGGGACTCGACTCACACTTGGATTACCAACATGTAGTAAAAATATTATTCTATCTTTTTTTGGGTACATTTATTCTATTTCTTTGGTTTATACAATTTTCTTCATGTACAAAAATGGTCAAATTATTAATCGATTATTAGGGGATTGTAATTATTATGATGGTTGAAGTACTTAATTTAGGACGATAAAATATTGTACTACTTGTACAAATCTTGGTGAAGCCTTACAAATTAATTGGAAACAGGACAAGAAAATGATAAAAACAATTTAAAAGTCCTGTAACAAGTTGATAGAATTTAAGTAAATTATTAAATACCCTCATGAGAATAGACCAATGCCTAAGAAAATTTAATCAAAATGAAGCAATGAAGGAGGGTCACTTATTTGCAACTTTTTTTTCCTTCTTTCTTTTCACAATAATAATTGTTTGCAATTTAATAGATAGCATTACATGTGTTTGACTTATCACTGCCAGCATGTTAATTAATTTGCCTTTGCTTCATTCTCAAGCCAAAACCTAACCCAACTAAAACTTTTTTTAAGCAATTTCCCCCCATACAAAAGGGTGTTAACGTTTCTTTTTGTTTGATTCATCCTTATCATCATGTATATATGATTAACAAAAAGAAATAAATAACTTCCACCATTTTATCACATTACCTAAGTTTATAATGATATGCTTATATCATTTGAGCATATCACAATTACCCCCCACATGTAGATTTCCTTGATAAGCTCATATCATTTGAGTATAAATTTGGTAATTGGATACTAAACTTTATTGTATGTGCTCAAAAGACATTAAGGATAAAAAAAAATGTGGCATATAATCTTAAACCTTGTCTCCATCACCATATTAATGGTACATATTAAGGTATTTAAACATGAAAATTTGTTATAACACACTCATCATTAAATCATTAATCATTTATTTTTAAAAACTTTACCTTTGTGTCTTTTGCGTAACTAATTTTGTGTCTCCGATTCAGTTAATTAAGGTACTCTAAATTCATCAAGCTCTGCAGAAAATTGTACTAGAATAAGAAATTACAGGACATCATGGGTTGGACATGCCCAACGGTTTGGCCACTGGTCATTTACTTATTCGACCACTTTAGATCATAGACTATAATTTTTGACCAAATAAAAAGTTACAAATATAATAATAATTCGACCAAAATATAAAAAGTCACGTCAATTGCGCAATTTCAACGTTATTGATTCTAATGTTCTAATCTTTTTCTAGTCTATGCTCTCACATATTTATATGATCAAAATTTTCAATTTGATGTGTAATTGGGTGTGCTAGTGCTACACATATTTATGCAAGAGCATACGTGGAAGATTATTTAAGAATTTCATATGATAAAAAAGCTAGAGTTTTGAATACACTCCATCTAATTTGCTCCCAAATAGGGAAGAACATAAATGAAATATCTTTCATAAATTCCAAATGTTTGAATTAGAGAAGCAACGTGTAAAATAGGGCAGTTGCAAGCTGTATAGATTTTATTTTTATTTTCTACCGACAACGACATACACACTCACATGACACATCCACAAGTGTGACTCATTAGTCATGACCCCTTCCCCCACTCACTCACACTCCATTTTCTCTCTACTCTTTCATCAACCTAAACCTATATCTTATGTATTGGTTTTCGACATCCAGTTGTGCAGTCACGCATTTTTTATTATTTGATAAACATGAAATAATTTTGTTAATAAAGATATACATTTATCATAATTGTTTGGTTTTGATCGAATAGTAAAAATATTTGACTACACGACTGTACACACTAAAGTTCAAACCGCAACATATATAAGTTCCAAGTCCCTTTTAATGGAAATGGATTTCTTGCAATTACTATTTGACTGTAGGTTAATCTCATCCGTCCAATTTTATTAAAGTATACTGTATTATTTATTTGATTAAAATTTAATGTAAGAACTCCAATGCTGTGACGAGTCACAGAACTATAAGATTATTATTTTTTTTTTGGGTTTAGTAGCTTGATGATTATAAATTCTACCTTAAAGATGAATAAGTGAAGTGTTCAGAGTTCGAACCTTGACTCCTGCATAATATATGCGATGTTCTTATCAACTGAGTTAAACTCACGACAACGAACTACGATCCGAATCTCAAAACCCCTCTTTCACTTATCCTAATAGTCACCCTCCTTGAATATCTTTACCAAAAATTCTGACCCTATCACGAGATAAATATTTCCTTCTTCCTCCAATTGGGACACATCCTTAAATTCCCTTTAATTTTACCCCTTTTTTCTTGTTTTCTTCTTCTCTTATATTTTCCCTCTCTCACTCTTCACTCTCCTCACTCCTCACACCTTCACACACACCCCTCTCTCCCTCCCTTATTTCCCGCCAATTTCTCCCCCTCTTTCTCTCTCTACAACTTCATGCACCTTAACAACACTAAATCAACCACCCTTTTTCATTTTCTCACTCTTTCCACTATTTCACACTAAAAAAAAAAAAAAAACTTTGATTTTCTCTTTCTCTTTTTCTTCAATGAAAGTACAATCAACTATGAAGCTTCAGAATCTGAACCAAAACCCTTCAAAATCAAATTTTGAAACAAACCCATCATGCAAAACCTCCACAAAAACCCAAACCCGGAAAAACAAGCTTATCCGGATCATTCTCACCGATTACGACGCAACCGATTCGGACTCTTCCGACGATGAAGAGAGAAAAAACCCATCAAAATTTCCAAGAGGAAAGAGAGAAATTACCCAAATCACTATGCAATATCCTCTTGTTTCTAATTCTCCAACAATTTCACCTTCTTCTTCATCTTGCTCCGTTGACCCGACCCGTTTCAAAAGATCCAGAAAATCACCCACCGGTTCTAACAATTGTCGCCGGCAAAGCATGTACCGTGGTGTTCGTCAGAGACCTTGGGGACGGTGGACAGCTGAGATCTGTGACCCGAATCAAAAAAAACGGGTCTGGTTAGGAACTTTTGACACGGCGGAGGAAGCCGCCGCTAAATACGACGAAGCCGCCGTGAAATTTAGAGGTTCAAAGGCTGTTACTAACTTTCCAAACCGCCCCGCCGTTAAGGATGTTAACGAGCCAGCGAAGATTTTCTCCGGCGACGGTTTTGCTTCTCCGACTTCTGTTTTGCCTTTGTACGACGGTGATTCAACGCCGTTTGACGGTTTACGTTACGGCGCAGTGGATGCTTTTGGGTTCGAAATTGACGCGCCGTTAAGTTTAACGGACATTAACTTTGTTCCGTTTGGGAAAGAAAAAGAAGAGTTTGGCGAGTTTGACTTGGACGAGTTCTTGACGTGGCCAAGTTAAGGGCATTATTGTCTTTTCGTTGGAAAAATCCAGACTCGTTAATATTAAGGTTTTTGTCGTGTTCTATTTCTGCTTGGTAAAATTCCTAAATTACCCTCGTGACTAAGAGTGTAGAGTATTAGAGTAAGTTCTATCCTTCTCCCACACTAAGAAGATATTTTTGTCTTAAGTTTGTAATTAATTTAGCTGTTTTGTTTTTATGTTAAAAAAATGGGGACATACTATTTAAGTACATGAATATTAGTACAAGAAAAATTATAAAAATTAGAGTGTGGAAATTATAATATTATTGTAGTAATGTACTACTATTATGTACCTATTATTATAATTAATTAAAAATTTGTTGTCTAATGTTCGATGATTTTTATACGCATGCGTGTACAAAAGGACATAGATTTGTTCTCAAATTTTGTTTGTTTGTTTATTAGTGTTCTAATTATGCATGCATATTAATGCTTTGTTTGGCAAGAGCAAAGATCTCAAATCAAATTTTACCTTTTTTGTTAAGAAGGTGCCATTTTTTTAGATTCGTCTAGTGAGATTCTATGATTCTATAGGATTTGGATAATATTTATAATTTATGCTCCAACAAGGAATTGCCACATGTTTTAGATATTGCGTGCTTTGTTTATTTTAGATTTGATTATTACTAGTAGAACTTTTTTAAGTGGAAGTTAACTCTAACACATAACTAAAAATATCTCAAAGTTCTAAACTAGTGAGCTAGTGTTTTTGATTTACACGTTACTCTTTGAAATTACTCAGCATACAGCTCATATTTTTAAAGTTATTTTTATGAAGTAAATAAGCATATACTTACTGTAAAGTACGTAATTCTTTTTGGATACTGACAAAAAGAATTTTGTTTTATGTGTGATGAGTAATTCATTGAAAATGAATAGAAGAGGATAAGGATAACAGTAAATATACAATCTGTAAATTAACATGTTTTATAGCTATTTTTCCAGACCAAAAAGATTTTTACCACATTGGTGTTTTTATTTTTTGACGAAAAAAAGAAACACCACATTGGTGTCTTGTTGATCATTCTTTGGGGAAAATAGGAAAAGATTTATGCTATAACCTTAGAATATTTTAACTTAATATCATAACATTATTTTAATCTCTATAAACACTAGTAAAATGTCAACTTTAGTAAGGGGCTATAGTAGAATCGGGTCGCTAGGTAAGTAAAGTCTGACTAAAAATTATTTTATCAGAAATCAAATTCAGATTCTCTCGAATGATTTATTCTAGAAGGAGTTAATTTTTGGTTAAAAATTCGGTATCCAGTTCTAGAACAGACTAATACAAAGGGACCAATTGCACCGTCCACTTATAAGGACTCCATTAAAAGCCAAAGTTTTTTCTTTTTACTCTTATAGACTAGAGAAAACTTATTAACCACTTGAGTTCAGTATATTGATTTAAATAATTTTAATTGCTCAAAAAAATTTAAATTATTCGAAAGAATTTAAATCCAATTGTTATGAGTTAACATAAAAAAAGTAAACTTTGGAATTTAAAGCCAAAGTTTTAATTGCTCTAACTTTTTTTTAATTCAAGTAAATCTAACCTTTTTATAACAAGTAAATGGTAAATTTGGTTGATATTTTTATTTTATGTTAAATAATTGTAATTTAAAGTTTGTGGAGGAAAATAGGAGTGTAGGGCCAAGAGCTACTAGCCCACAAAAAAGATGGCTGCTTGTGGTTGATAACAAACTAACAATAATAATGGCAGCCCCACTAATATTATACTATGGCTGATTCTATGTATCTTCACACTTCACATAGTGCTTTCCAAATTTCAAATAGACTTTGGAACATAATCTACCAACCAATTTTTTGATGGCGGCTCAAAACAATGAAATTGTTAAATCTCAAAGCCTCTAATAGTCTAAACAGATTTGAACCAATTATTGGTCCAATTTTAATGTGACCATATTAGTTTTGTTAATTCTAATTTGCACAAAAATTAGATTCTAATGTGACCATTATTCATTAACCTTCTAATAATCCTTCCAATTGTTATGATTTCTGATTATGACCTTAGTTGACTGGTTGTTGTCCAATTGTCATTATTTTCCATTTTGGGCAAACTGAGTGGTCAGATTTTGTTAGTTAGACGTAGACTAGCCAATTCAATGTCAAGAAGAAAGTTTGATATTTGACTCAGAGTACTATATGCAGTTATGCACCATGCCACAGTAGGAGTGTGTGTTTTGGCTGGACATCAAATTCAACACACGAGAACTGACACCGTACGTATATGAATGAGTGTGGACATCAAATTCAAGAGGGAGAAAAATGATTTAATACGAGAGGAAAAATAATATTAATATTAAAGTCGATAACCATATGAATGAGTGTCAAAATAACATTTCACGTTATATAAAACATACCATTGTTTGAAAGGAAACCGTTTTTCACATGAACTATATGAACAAACTAATCAATAGTAGTTTTCTTATGAGTGGTGGTGTGCTAGCCCATGCAATATTTCAACGTATAGGTGACACTCGAAAAGTTCAGCAGAGCAAGCTATTGTAGTGGCCGAGTAGCTTGCTCAATAGCAAGATACTGTAGAGGCCCAGTGTATTATTATCTTTTTTTTTTTTGACAAAGTGTATTATTATCATCTTAATTACTTTTTATTATGAATTAAAGTTGTGCTAACGTAGTAACGTGTTTGGTTTTTAGAAAAAACGCTGTGCTAATGTGTTTTCGCCTAATTCTAATATATATATCTACATTTTGTAATACTGGAAATATTATCTACCTTAAAAACTAATAGAAATAGGGAGTGGATATGAATTGGTGACTTTGATGAAATGCTCAACAGTCAATAGCATCAAGAGAGTTTTTGAATGCATTTATAAGAATGAATTGATGGACAAAGAGATGAAGGGGTGTAAATAGTAAATGTGCTTGGACTAATAAGGCCCAAAGTGTTGATGAACTGGGCTTCAAGAATGGTCATTCACCATAGAATTTTTCTCTTCCCCCTCCAAGTCTCTTTTCTCTCCCCGAATTTTTGTTTTTGCCCTTAAACAAAAATTTTGGAATGCATTTTATGAAGTGTTTATAGTCTAAATTTGAAAAATACGTTCCGAAATTTTTATTCAAAACAAAAAATTGAAAAATGCGTTATGAAGTTTTTATTCAAGGACAAAAATAAAAAATCGGGAGGGAGAAAAAATAGATGGTGGAGAGAAAAATTCTTGACCATATCATGCTAGTGGCTCTGTCCAATTAGATTGATTTGTGGTGTGAGTTACAACTTACAATAATTTCCACTTTGAACTTCTCAACATGCATGCACATGCAATTGTATAATAAGAGTACGTGTTAATATTTTTCATATCTCAAATATGTTGATTTGAATAAATATTATTTATTATTTATTTGTAAAAAGATAAATTATATGAAAGGAAATTATATAAAATAGAATATAGGAAGGAGTTAAATTAGATTGGTTGACGCTATCCATTCGAGAAGACCTGACAATTCAGAGTATAATTTAATTATTAATGACATTATTCTTCTTATGTCATCTTCTAATGTAAACTTTGAGATTAAGTTTGTTAGGAGACAAGCGAATTTGATTGCTCATACTCTTGCTAGGGCGGCCAAAACTTGGGTTACTTTCCATAGATTTGAGATTATTCCCTTATGTATTGAACAATTATTAGTTAATGATATGAATTAAGTTTGTTTGTTTAAAAAAATATTACATTGGTGTCACATTTGAGCAATGTTACACATTTTAATAACGTTTGATATGTTATTGTGACAAATCAATTTTTTTTTTTTAGTCTTAGATGAAGTGGGTCACGACGTCCGACCTAACAATTTCGTCATTTTTTGCCAATCGAGCTAGGACTTATGGGACATACTATGTATTTTTTTATTGAACATAGTTAATCTTGATGACTTTAAATAACACAATGATTTCAGATTTCTATAAAAAATTACATGACATTCTACATGATATTTTTAATCCACTGATAGATTTTGTAAAATGTATATTCGTTAAAATGTTATTGGCAGTGCAATATCACTCAAATCTTTTTAAAATAAATAAAATAAAATAATTTATTATTTCAAAAGTTACTCTTAGCCGCTTTAAATAATACTCCCTCCGTTCCTTATTAAGTGTCGTTTTGGAATAGTAACAACAAATAAACAAAGTGTATTTTTGCATTTTTTCTTCCTATTATACTATTATTTTAATCCACCAATAATTTTCTATTCATATTATTATTATTATTATTATTATTATTTTGTTTTCACTATAAGTATCCGCCCCACTGAACCACATAATCTTGTTCGAGAGTCAGTTATTTTTTTTATCTTAAAAATAAATAAATAAAAGAGTTCGAGTTCCTATACTTTTATTATTTTATTTTTAAAAAATAAGATAAAATAGATAAAAAAAACCCAAAAAAAATCTTATATACTTTTATTATTAAGAGAGGTGAAACGCGCCGTTTTGGAAGGACTAGAAAAGGGTTTTTGATTCGCAATAGCAGCTGCAGCAGACACACTGTGATAACATCAATCAATCTACAGATTTCCCTTCCTCTCTCCTTCGATCCGCAAACTCACTCGTATGCCCCATTTCTCCCTCAATCTCTAAATCGATTTTCTTTTTTCAATTATAATAATTTTCCCCTTTTTCATTACTCCGTTTGCTGTTTGTTTTGTGTAGTTTCTGATTATGTGTTCTCGTCACGTACAGCTTAATCTTATGATTTTCAAGCTTATAAAGTTCATATCTTGATTTGTTACCTCCAATTAATCGATTGTATTCTATTAGGGTTTTCAATTTTTAACACTAGCTTTTTTTCTTAATGTTATTGTTATTAGGTTATTGATTAAGAGCATTTTATTTGTAAGAATCCATTTATTTTAGATATAAGGATTTTGTTTATTTATATGGCTTTTTCTTGATTTTGATTATTGATTTAGTTTATTAACATTTGCCTTAATGTTCTACATTCTCTATACTCTCTTGGTACTTTGATTTTTAATACTGTTAAAACATCATAAAAATATCTTATTGTATTTTTATATTATATTAGGGCATCTCATTTAGTGGTTATAATCTTAGGGACTATAGTCTTGTATTGTATCCCACAAGGCTCGAGAGATTAGTCTCCGCAGTTCTGTGTGGAGGATACCTGGCTTGCACCAAAAAAAGAGTCTTGTATTGTATCCCTATATATAGGGTTAATGTGTGGTCTTTTGCATCAAGTCGGTATCATATTATTATCAATAAGATTAGAAGTTATTATTTTATCTCATTTTTATCTGAAATCCCACAACTTCGATACATAATATCTTAGTTCTCTGATTTTCTAGTTTCATTTTACTTAGATTTCAGCAACCATGGCAGATGAAGCGCAGATTGATGTGAAGGAGGAGGTTCCCGATGTAAGTTTCCTCAGTTGATTTTAGTAGTTTTATGTATTTGTTTCCCTATACATGTTTCATGTGATTGGTTATGAGGCTGTTTAAACAGTTTTTTAAAGTTATATCCTGTGAACTGTTATTTTTGAGTATGGCTAGTTTACTTTTTAGTGACTGGCATCCTAGTTGGTGCTTCAACTCTCGTTGATTTGTTGGCGTTTCAGTTTGTTGAAATTTTGCTTTTTCTAATGCTTGAATTTGCTAATTGCAGATTGCGCCATTTGATCCTACTAAAAAGAAGAAGAAAAAGAAAACCACAGTTGTAGATCTTGATGATGATTCTGTAGACAAGTTGGCTGCGAAGACAGAAAATCTGTCGGGTATTGAAATTGCATTTGTTTTATTTTATTAATAGTTTTGGCCTTTAATGTTATTGTTTAAGGCATCTGTTATTCTCCTTGTGCATGAAGGATTCTCTAATTAGCTTTTCAATTGCAGTTTCTGAGGGGTTTGACAGTACTTTAGCTGGTGCGAAAAAGAAGAAGAAGAAGCCTGTAGGTCATTTGAATTGTTATGTGGTTACATTAACGAACAATATTTTTATCATCTATTCAATGTCTTAAAGCTGTTAAGCATTTGGTGTTGCTATTCTATTTTTATTGGAAGCAATTTCACAATGTGTTATATTGTTGATTGTAGGTTGATATCAGTAACTTAATTGATGAGAGTGTTGATGCGAAAAATGAAGATTTGGATGGTAAGTTGTCTCTCGGACACATAAAATTTATATAATGTCGTAAGGAAAGTTAATTGAATGCTGAAGTCTTTCTAAATTCTTACCTCAGATCTCGCTGAAGAAGATGATCAAGATGCTGTTTCATTGCAACCTCGTTACCCTTGGGAAGGGAGTGATCGTGATTATCAGTATGAGGAGGTATAAAATATTTTGCATGCTTTGTGTTATATTCTCTAATGCTCTTATCCTCACCTACTTCCGTAAATGTTTCTGAACTGAATTTTCTTTTTGTTAATTAGGATAGTGGTCCTCACACATCTCAACTTTACATCGCCGTATTAGTTTTATAGGCTGTTTTGGGTGGGGCCTTGAAATGTCTGTTGTTTTATAAACTTTTGCATGCATAATTTTTCTTAACATGGAACTTCTTCAGTGATGATATTCATCCACCTCCTCAAGTATGCGTCTGATTAGGTATTTATATGGATTTTGCTTTCAAGGATGCTTTATCTTTGTTGGGATCAACACATGTCTTTTTGTGTGTGATTATATATAGTGTCAAGTTTATTCTATCACTGTTATATTATTTGTAATGGTATGGGTTCTCCAACAATAGCTTCATGATATATTATTACTTGAAGCATTTTTACTTTCTCTATTTCTGCTCCTGGTTGGTTGAAAACTTTGGCTTTTTCTGTGTCATAGCTGTAGGTATTATTGTCATATTTTGGTTGGTGTTTGTTTCACTCCTCTACATTGTGATGTTTTTCTGTGCAGCTTTTGGGCAGGGTGTTTAACATTCTACGTGAGAATAATCCAGAACTTGCTGGAGACCGGAGGAGGACTGTTATGAGGCCTCCACAAGTGCTTCGTGAGGGCACAAAGAAAACTGTTTTTGTGAATTTTATGGACCTTTGCAAAACGTATGTTGATTTATTATTCACCTCTTGGGATTTTTTTCTATGTTGCATCACAACTTGCTTTTGTCTTCCATCCTCTCCTTTTGTTTATGTCTTCCTACCTTGTCTTTCAGGATGCACCGACAGCCAGATCATGTCATGGCTTTCTTGCTTGCTGAATTGGGTACAAGTGGTTCTCTAGATGGACAGCAGAGATTGGTTGTGAAGGGAAGATTTGCACCAAAGAATTTCGAAGGAATTTTGCGTCGATATGTCAGTAAGTATCTTGTGGATATTGAATTGCTGTTATATGAATTATATTAAGCCTTTGGGGTAAAAGTTGACCTATATTCTGTTTTTTTTTTTCTTCTTTTTCCAGATGAATATGTCATTTGCCTTGGATGCAAAAGTCCCGACACAATACTTTCTAAGGAGAACCGTTTGTTCTTTCTCCGCTGTGAAAAGGTGAAATTTCTATGCCCCAATTTACTCCTTTTCTTTCTATCTCTTATAGGCTTTGATTACCCTCCCAAATATTATGAAGGTTTTCTGCCTTTATGGTAATTCGTCCACTGAATTCATGATCAGTTATTTTGCCAAGGAGGCATTTGGTAATTTGATGGTATTTTGGGTAATTAGATTGTTCAGATTATGGTCAGTTACTGTTGGTTCAGCTTCTCTAGTCTAAATATTGATTTTGATGTTTTTTCCCAGTAATTTACGATGATCTTTTTTGGGGTTTAATGAAATTAGTCACTATTTTTCATCCTAGTATAAAAAATATGCTTTCATTTTCATTATATATCCGACAATAGACAAATTTTAGGCAAATCTCTAAGTTGGTCTCTGAAATTGTAGAGCACTAGTGAATTGGTTAAAAAAATTAGTAAGTTAACAAAACATACTAACATAACATAGAGAGAAGTGTAGAGACAGAGAGTATAGAGAGATTGATATCTGAGAATGTGAGAGGGAAAAGAGTCTTTGGGGTCTAGGTGCAAAGGAAAAATTTCAGATGGTTCAACATACAAAAAAAAGAAAAGAAGAGGATGGTATGTGTAATTTTTGAAAGTTCAGTCTCTTTGGGGTCTAGGTGCTCTCCACCTCAACTACATTTAGTGCCGTCTCTGCCAGAGAGTTTACCTGTGGCTAAAGTTACTGATATTTTTACAATTTCAACGACGGTTTTGTCAGTTTTTTATTAGAGACTGATTTAACACCTAAAGTTGGGGTTTCTCTAAAAAAGCATCTTGTACTTTTGAATGGTATTTTTGAGACATCGGTTTATGCTGTTGGATATCTTATAATTGTTGTCTATTGCTTGCAGTGTGGATCAGGAAGATCAGTTGCACAGATCAAGGCTGGTTTTGTTGCTCGTGTTGGGCGTAGGACTGCAGGAGGGACATGAGTTTATCGTTCTTTTCTTTTTTGAAGCTAAATGTGTAAACTAGGGGGAATGAACCATTTCCCAACTTTTGTTTTCCCTACACATGATGTATACCGTACTTGATTTGAGTTTATTCCAGTACATTTTTGGCATGTTCTCTATTTCCAGAAGCTATTAAATTGGCACTTAAGGAACTTCAATTTGATTTCAGTAAACACTATGTAGTTGGAAATAGATATGATTCACATTACAATTAATTTTCATGCCACTCATTTGTATCGATTTATGTCATCAAGTAATGAGAGCACAACATCATCAAGTGATGATAGCTGTTGTGCTCTCGTTATTGATTTATGAGGTGAACTACACTGCAAAAGGAAAATATAAAGATAAATAAGATTTAGACACATGTTTAAAAAAACTATGATATAAATATTAAGAATATTTGATTTGTACATTGTAAATTTTTTATTCATCCAATTATATTTTATGTCATATATATAAAATGTTTGTTAATATTTTTCAAATTGACTATTTTTTCTGTAAAACTGGTATATTTTTATATTATCAATGCACATCTATTAAATTGACAATATAAGTAAATGTTACACACATGATATATGTATTTCTCTTTATGTGAACTAATGTTCAAATTTCAGTTAAAAAGATACTAAATTTTAATATTCAACATAAGTGAGAGGAACCTATAAAAAAAATATTGAATGTCATTATAAAACAAGTTTACGTTATCGTTACATACAAGAAAAAATAATTTATTGTACAAGTTTCTTTATATTTTGTAGAAATCCTAACTTAGCAACAAATTAATAACCCATAACTTCCCAAGGGAGAGTTTCATTGTTAGTTTGAAAACAAAACCATGCCCCATATATGAACATAACAAACACATCAAAAAGGTTATTGTTTATTAAATCCTATCTTCTATTCTTCTTAACAACATTTATAGCTCCCCATAACAAGGTTTATCTAAACAAAGAAAAGTTAAAACAAGTAAAAACAAATTAATGTTGGTATCATAGTAACATCTTGTTTCATTCTTCTTTCAATTATCATTCAAAAAAAAAAAAGGATTAACCATTTTCCCAACTTTGCAACATAGATAGGGAAGGTGGTTAATTTTTTATCCATTTTTCTTTATTATTATTTTTTTTTTGAAAATATTTTTCTATAATCTCAGACCAAATTTCTACGTGCCATCATCATAATCATTTTGTTCATCACAATGTCTCACAAGAAATCAACAAAAAGATCTCTAACATCCCAGATGGATCGCAACATTCGTCAAATGATGAAACTAATTGAAGATAATGGAGATTCATTTGCACAAAAAGCTGAAATGTATTACAAAAAGAGACCAGAATTGATCTCTCTTGTTGAAGAGTTTTACCGCGGTTATCGGTCATTAGCCGAACGTTATGAACATGTAACAGGCGAATTGTGGAAAAACATACCTTCTGATCTTCAATCTCATGGTTCATTTGTTTCTGATAACGGTTCTGAACCACCTCCTTCTTTGCCTTCAGCTTCTCCTATAAAAATGGGACGTCGAATAGCAAGTAACCGTGCTGCAGGGTTCGATTTCTTTCTCGGTTCTGGTGGAAACAATTTTGATGCAACAAGTCAAAAAGATGGAGATGCATCTTCGACTTTGACAGATAGCGATGATGAATTTGATGACGCTTCATCTATCAATAGTTATTCGGGTTACTTCGGGAATTCAAGTGATCATGGTATGACTAAAAGGGTTATTGAATTGGAAATCGATTTACGTGAGGTGAAAGAAAAACTTTTGTTTTATGAGCAACAAGAACATGGTGAATATTTTGGTGACAAAATCAATGCATATGCACAAGAATTGAAGAATGTGAATGAACATTTGAGGCATTCAGAAGAGGAAATTAATAAACTTAATATTGAGGTTGAAAAATATAAGTCGATGGAATCATCGATACATTTGCAGGATGATACGTGTTCCAGGCTAGGTCAGGACCGGTCCGAATTGGACCAATGTACGATCAATACACATGAATTATCATCATCATCAACAAAAAAAGATATCGATGATGATCTTAGATTGGAAAAAGAAAAAGTTGAGAATTTTGAGATGCAAATAGCTTCATCGAAAATTGAGGCAAGTAAATCAAATGAAAATTTTCAGCAATTGCAGGATCAACTTAACTTGGCTCACAAGGAAGTTGCTACATGGAAAAATAAATTCGATTCTTTGAAGAGCGATAACACAAAACTTCAAGAAAAAGTTTCAATGCTGCAAACATGTCTATCAGAAAGAGAAAATGAGATCAAGGATTTAAATGCCGTTTTATTCGACACAGAACAGAAAAGCTTCTTTGAAAAAGCACAGTTAAAGACTGAAGTGTGTAAATTGTTGGAGAAACAGAATCACATGGAAATAAGACTCAAAGGTGAAACTGAGATATTGAAGGGAGAGATTAAGGATATGAAGAAAAATGTAGAAGAAATTAATGTGAGTCTTAAAGGTTTGGTATTAGAGAGAGATAATCTCAAACAAGAAGTTGGTTTACTCAAAGAAGAGATGAATTCAAGAGGTAAAATAATTCAACAGGCATATAGACATGTGGTAAAACTAGAATCAAGAGCTAAGGAATTAGAAGATGAGATTGAGAGGCAAAAGATTGAGATATTAGAAGGAGCCGAAGAGAAACGCGAAGCAATAAGACAGTTATGTTTCTCACTTGAACATTATAGAAATGGATATAATGTTCTTAGAAAGGCTTTCATAGATCACAAAAGGTTACCAGTTTTGGCATCTTAATATATACATGCATGGTTGCATTATGTATATGATCTTGTACAAAATGTTTTGAAAACCGAATTAGACATAGAACCGGCGAAACTTCCCAGTCATGATTCAAATACGTGGAACTAGGAAGGTACTATGGTCGAATCACTCGAATAACTGAAGCGTAGACAATGTTGGTTCATGGTCCAACTGGTTGAATCGGCTGGTTCGGACCCTTGTTTTATCTTAACCTCATTTTTGTGTTTGAGATGTATTTTCTTATGCTTTGGAGTGTATGATGTAAATAACCAGAAGTCATGAGAAAGTGGAACTTAGAATTGATTGACCAATTGACTTGTTTGTATATGCTGATTCTAAGTGTCATGTGATTTAGTTAGGAAACTCTGCATGATGACCTTTTTCTTGAGGAGAGGGTCCATAGACTGAAAAAATTGTGGACTAGAAAATTTGAGATATTTGTATTCCTAATCTTTCTGCTGAGTTTTTTTGAACAAGAATCTTTCTGTTGAGTTCAAACTTGAAAGTTGGTTTTCTGTTGCAATTGTATGTAAATTTTATTATCTTTCATACAATTTTGTCATGTTTAATCATAAAACTTTCCATTTTCATAGTAGGTTGATTGATGGATAATTTTCAATTTTGTTTCTTCGATATCTCAACATATGTCAATTATCTTGCAAAATTCGTCTCAGCATGCATTGCACGTGAGTAAAACTTAAATGTGTGTTTGGATTGACGGTGAGTTCAGCAAAATCACACTAGCACCATGATTTTGCGAAGTTCTAACTTTCTAGGTGTAGTTTTTGTCAAAATTACGGCAGCTCACCATAATTTTAACAATCTCACCGTCAATCCAAATATATGCTTAGTTAATAAATAAATAAAAAAAAAGCAATGACAATACAATTCTATCTAATAAAGCGAGAATATTTTTTTTTCTTTTCACCACCAGTTGAATCTGGTTGGGGGTTAGTTCTGGCATCAGGTGGTTCCAGCCCCCTCCCGATCACAGTTGCGAGGGATCGAACCGCGGTCCTCCCTACGAAGTTCAGCGCCAATCACCACTGAACCAACTAACGATTAGCTAAGCGAGAATATTCTTAACCATAAACAAATTCATATCAACTAAAATACATAAACCTTAATCACAAACTTTATTCCCTCCTATTTTAAACATAGGCAACAAATATTCAATCCAAATTTGTACTAGTTAACTTTGGTACAATCGGTTCTAATCTCTCCGAAAATTCCGGTAAGAGGCTTTATATTACCCATCTTAATCATAGAAGTTCCAAAATTTCTTGCAAAAACATTTGAATCTCCACTATAGAGTTCCACCAACATGTCACTTTCACAATCAATACCATTATTAAAGAGTTCTTGATCAGAATGGAAGAGACCTTTTTTACTAACCAAATTTTTGTAATATGAATTGTCAAATTTTTCAGGTGTGACATAATCCAATGCTTCCATATTGTCATCACCACCTTTTATAGGACAATTTTGTTGTAACGAAATTGCAAAATTTGGGTCTATGTTGGTGTCATTGTAGATTCTATCCTTAAAGGTAGAACACCTAGCCATTCCAATTGTGTGAGCACCAGATAGAGTTACAAGATCTTTAAGGTTTAGGCCTTGAGACTTAAAGTTAGAAACGAGTTGGGAGAAGTTGAAAAGTTGTGAAGGAAGATATAATTCAGCTGCTTCTTTTGTAGTATTTCTAGCATCTCTTCTTCCTAGTAGAACTTCATACCAATATGTTGGACCTCCCAACTATGAAACAAAAAAGAAAAAGTATACACTTAATTTGCATGGACTTGGTTACATAATTATTTAAAAATTGAGAGACTTGATTACATAAATCAGAGAAATAATTATAAATTATCGACAAGTTTAGAGATTCAAGTACATATTTTTTTAATTTAAAAACCTAGCTATTTTTTTTAATCAAACTAACTTATTATATTTCATTGATCAATAAAAGTTCAATATAAGGAGGAATAATATCAACATAATGATTATTAGCCCAAGACATAACCTCTCTCAGAAGTTAGTGAGCAACCATATTAGGTTATTGTCTAACAAACTCTACCTCAAAATTGAGCAAAAATAGATACACTAGTTTTTTTTTTTTTTTTTTTTTTTTTTTGTGTAGATAGACGAAATGTCAAGTCATTTAAAACTCAACACACACAAAGTGGAGGGATTGAAGTTCGAACTCCGGTCATGACATCCGACCAAGCAATTTCGACATTTTGTCAGGTAAGCTAGAATTTGTGGACATGATAAACTACTCTTTTTTGTTTTGTTGGCGTAATCGGATATCTTTTGCGCGCAATTGCAGAGACTAATCCATCGAGCCTTGTGAAACTTAAATAGGTGACAAACTTTCCCTAAGAGCTTTAACACTGTTGTATGCTCAAGTCAGGGATAAAACCCAAGACTTTGGTTAAGCTGAAAGAGAGAAGCACCATCTTATCTAAGTGCTCTTGTTAATATGCCATTTAGATATTCATAAATAGATGAGTGATTAAATGTATGTATGTTATGTATGATTCTGACTCACAATGGACACAGAGTCACGAGCAGCTACGGCTAAGATATCTGCACAAGATACCACAGGGCCTTTGCAAGCTTTATCAACTGCTGCTTTAATTATATCAACAAGCATATAGCCTTTAACTGAATCAACATTTCCTGAGGCACTCTTTTCACCTATGAAGTTAGGGGTATCATCCAGCAGAATTGATCCATCACACCCCTATATATATAAAATATGGTTTAATTTTCAATCATAGTCATTTAAGGGAATGATAATATATGAATGAATACTTGTATAGAAGTGACATGCATGATTGATGATCACTGCAAATATTCTAGTTGTTAGAGTAATTAACAAGTTTCTGTCCCAAAATAACATGTGTACACGAGTTTAAAAAAAATAAGTGAAGTGATCAAAACAACAATAGTAGTAAAAACTAAGGAGATCGCCAAAGAGCGATAGTAGTAGAAAATCTCGTGCATAGTCATGCGTGTTTTCGGAACACTCTTTTCAGGATATGGAATCAATACATAAAAAATAAAAATATCTAACTTTTCAAATAAATAATTTATTTAAATTGAATCGTTAAAGAGTATCCCGAAAACACTCGTCAGTAATAACCTGTAGTTAACTTACATTGACAAAACAGTCATGGAAATGCAATCTTAGTAAATGTGCTCCCATGCGTGGTTTAAAGTTAAGTTTTTGGCTAACAATTGATTTAATGATTGGCAATGCCTGAGGGCAAACATCGTTGTAAAAATCAGGAGTTAGTTTTGCATGGGAATGGGATTGAATTGTGATAAATAATGTGGCCATTAAGAGAACAATGAAATATTGGATATGATGAGAAGCCATTTGGTTTGTATTGGCTCAATCTCAACTATAGAGAGGTATTGATTTGTGAATAGAAGGTGGCAATACTTTTCATTATTATGTGTATATTTATATATAATTTGGAGAGAGATTTTTTATACAGTAACAACTTTATATAGTATGAAGGTCTATTCACCATTATTTAACGATGACTAATTTTTGTCAGAAAAATTATTTGTTGAACATATAAAATAAAATTCTTCTGTCTAATTAAGAGTTTTCTATATACATAAAAGGTCGGGGAACGAAGCCCTGATCACTTAAAATAATATTTCTTTTATTTGTTCATAAGCTAAAATATTAAAATAAAACAACTAAAATCTAACTCGAATTGCTGCAATTCTATTAGCCTCAATTCCTACAACTCAATCCAGATGGGAAAGGTTTCTGACATTTTCTTAAATATAAATCTAGTATTCATATTGTTCGAAAATATAAAATATCATTTTCATAATTTAATAAATTTATATGAAACGTAATGACATGTTAGAGACGTTATAATAAAAAAATGCTATAAATCCAATTTCACAAACCTTATATAAGTTCTTTTTTTTTTTATTTATTGGTAAACAAAGACGAAATCCATAATTCCATATAGGAAAGGTTTATGAAATTTTCTTTTATATAAATTTCGTTTTCATGATATAATAAATTTATGAAAAATGTAACCAAAAAAAAAATCACTTTAAGATTGGCTTACGGAGTTGTCCATGATGGTAATGGGATGTTCAATCAGTCAACATAAACAATTAAAATAGGCAACACTTTTCTCCACAATTTGTCCTTTCATATATACAAAGAGTCGTCTGATAAGAGCATCCACAATAGAGCTCCTCAAATTTGAGTACTTAACTGGGTTCTACGTGTACACATCACTCATTTATTATTTTTTAATAATAGTACCTAATAAGTATTCAATCCCTCCAACCCAGCACCTCTTAAAAAGTTCTAAATTGGTCCCACTAATAACTCTATATTTCATCAATAATACTACATCTTTATAAGTAGGTCTCACAAAAATATATTATAATGAGGAGAGAGATGATACCTATTTGAGAAGCAGTACCTATTAGGTACTCAATGAATTTTGCTCCAATGATAGTACCTAATAAGTACCTATATAAGTACCTAATAGGTACTACTATTGGAGATAGTCTAAAAAACCTCACATTAATTTCAAACCAAAAAACTTCACACTAATTTGTCCCTAAGTCTGTAAAAAACACCAAATGGTGGGGAATTACATGCACAGTTGCACACTTCACCAAATGGAGAATATTGAATTTTAAAATATTTGTTATATATTTTATACTTGAACTAATAGTTTAAGTAAATTATACTATCTTCTATATTAGTACTACTTATTTACAATGGCAAAATTTCTACAACTTGTTCCTATTGTTTTCCTAGTTTACATTTGTAATATTTGCTATTGAAAACTCGTGCAACAACACAGGAAAAAATCGTGGTTTTTATTTTTATTACGATATATAATTTGATGTGTGTAGTTATTGGTACAATACTTATAGGTGTCCTAATACGCTCTGCAACACACATTTTCTTCCAAAGGGAGCACATAAACGTGTTGCCTTTAAAGTTGCAGATTTTTGGAGTTTAAATTTGTTGTGGTGGATGATGAAGCTGGTTTGCAAGTTGCAAATATAAGTCATAATCCCTCCAGTTATCCCTTAATTGAATGGATTGATATCACAAATGGTTGAATAATAATGGTATAAACAGGACAGGAGAGGACTCGATGAATGTTGTCATTCAGATCAATAGGAGCATAATATAGGGAACTATATGCAATTATCAAATATACAATCACTAATGATTTGCTTATGTGTTGCATAAATATGGGGAGAAAAGTGGGAGGCTTACGATTCATGAATATACAAATCAGGAGTTACTGAAACAATTGAAAACATACTCAGCCATAAAGTTAGATAAGAATTGTATGTGGCAGCAAATATGAAGATTCATAAAGTTCATATGGCAATCATGAAACTTGCCCATTAGCTTTTATACAAGGATGTAAGGATCGAGTTTTTACCTCAACTCATTTTGCCTAGGTAAACTCGACTCGTAAAATCGTATGAGTTTACCAAAAATTAAAATAATATTAAAATTATTATGTACATGACATATATACTAGTATAATACTATAAAAACGTCAATATTTCAAAATATAAACTTAATTATAAAGGTAAAATATATCAAATCATCATATAAATAACATTATGTCCATAAACTTGTATTAAAATATACAATTATCCCAACAAATCATATCATATAAACGTCCAAATAACAATCTAGATAAAAAGATTCGTAAGTATACAAAAAACTAGAGTTACCCTTTTCAAAAGTTCAATTCTACTAGAAGGCTACACCATAAAAAAATTCTTCATTGATGTATTCATCTCCAAAATCATCAATTTTTTTTCGATATATAAAGAATTTTGAATATTAGAACCAATGATCAAATTCATTGAAGGTGGAGACGAAAAGTTGTTTATTTTGACAATTAGACGGAAAAAAAAAAAAATTGGACCAAAAAATGAAAATGGGCTTTTAAAGGTAAACTCGCAATCACACGAGTTTACACGATTCCAGCGAGTTTGACCGAGTTAACTCGATGTAAACTCATTTTTTTCCTGAGTTTACCAAAAAATGAGTTTACATCTGATTTAACACGTTTTTCATACCTAAAAACGTAAAATCGAACGAGCTTACACGTTAAAACACGATTTTAACAACAATGCTTTTATATATTACTAGTTACTAACGTGCTCGTTTGTCCTTTTTCGATAAAAAATTAGCCTTTTTATTAGGTTAAAAAAATCTAATTAGTATGTTTAAATGAAGGATAAAATCGAAAGAAACAATAGCAACACCAAAACTTGATATCCCAACACAAATTTAATAAAACTTCCGTTCCTAGTATTACATGAGATGAATTACCTACATGACGACTCTACAAATTGTGTCTAGGAAGCTACTTGTTTTTAGTGTGCTAACTACAAAGTGTGAAACAGTGCGTAGTCATGCAAACTTAACTAGAAACTTGTCTATCTCCAGCATCTGCCAAACAACATACCTATAGATGACAGTTAGCAACTGTCATTGATCAAATGTGTGGAGGCATCAGAAACTTCAATCATCCCATGCACTATCTGCTGCACCCTCTCTTTTACTGTTTGTGGCAGTAATCATGAATCTATACTTATCTTCAATGTTAATTGAAGCTGCTCCTGATCCAAGGTGTCTAGATAAAGCAATGTTTGCCTCTTTGTGTGCAGCTGCTGCTTCTTTCTCCTTCCTTCTGGCAACCTAGAATCCAATAGTAGATAAAGTTAAATGCAAGCACACTGTTGATATAATATCCTCAATTTGAAAGCGAGCATCTAGGACACATTGTAAAACCTGTTTATAATACTAATTTCGGACAGTACTAGTATCATAAAACCAGTACAAGCCCAACCAACTAATTGTTACTATCCCTTAAAAAATGGGTAAAAGATTACAGAATGAGATTCCTAAAATTATACTGAAAGCTCATCTCTTAATTTTTCACCCCATATTTTAAGGGTATACCAAATGGACTGTGAATATCCCAACAGAACAGATATAGTACCTTTCCAGTAGCGAATGCCACAGCGTTCCCAGATTCAGCATCAGCTATTGCTTTCCTTATATTTGACACAAGGAACTAAAGAAAAGAACCATATTAATGTTCAAATCAAGAGAAAAAGTAAAGTTCAATTTTTTATCCTTAAAGAAAAGGAGGATATATAGTACCATGTCACGATCTGTGTAAAAGGAAGTGGCTATGCCAGTTGATCCTGCTCGTCCCGTCCTTCCAATCCGGTGTATATAATCTTCTGTGGTCTATAATTGAAGCAGCCAGAACTGAAGCTTCAGGTATGCATTTGTCAAGGAAATTAAAACTGACTAAAAAATGCCAGGAAAACGAGATGGCAAAAAGCAGTAGTAGAATACCAATCCACTAACTGCAGTTTTTCAGATAACCTTTTCCTTGGAGAATACCAGCTAAATCTCTATAATCAAATAGCTTTTGATTGGAGTAGAATTGCAGAAATACCTTTGGAAGATCAAGATTTATGACGTGTGACACTCCTGTGACATCCAAACCCCGAGATGCAACATCGGTGGCAACCTACACGATGCAGTATTACTGGTTAATACAGTTAGCGGATAAAAAATACAAAACTTTATTTATTGTACTTATGGAAAAATTGTGGAGAATTCAAATTTTTAGCTAGAATTTTCTGAAGCAAAAAGGAATGCATAACATAAAATATCATAATTCAAAGGTCTGTGTGTTGTGCATGCAGACAATGCAGTGCATGGTATTTCAGTTGTCTGTAGCGTTAGCGAGAGTTAGTTAGCTGGGTTCAGATGGTTAGAAGAAATAAGGCTGTTGCCTATAAATAGAAGGAAGGTTGGGAGAGACTGGCATCTGGTCATTTGAGAGATATTTGGTGTCTTGAGGCTTTTGGGAAGGGGTGGAATAGACCATAGAAGTTCTGCACGTTAGTAGCTGTATTCAGGTGATATTTATTCTAATTGTCTAATTAAATCCATGGTTTCTATCAACTAGTGCCAGAGCACGGGTCGTGGAGCTGTGGGTATTATTGCTTCAAAGTTCAACAATTCAACAAGAATGAAGACACGCATTCCTTGATATTCTTTAAGAATTTCCATTTCCCAGGGTCTGCTCCTCCCTAGTCGAAAGGTCCAAACCTCTCTTTGATTACTAGATGCCTATTCTTCTCAACCCTTCCTCTTATTTACAGGCTTCAAGTCCTCAACCTGCCCTCCGATTTACAGGTAACATGCCTTATTTCTTGTAACTAATCCAACCCAGCACACTCTAACCAACAGTAACTGACAACTATTACTAAAGCATTGTATTATCCTATTTATACAAATAGCCCTATAACAAGTACAGCCTCAACTAATTAACTAACTAACTTCTAATTCTATAACAACCCTTAACTACTTTAACTACTCTAATTAACCATTATTTCATATCCTAACAATAGTTGATACTTATGTCAACAAAAAAAAACAATAGTTGTTACTCTATTCATAATCACATAATGTATACAATATTCAATAATGATACACTCTACATTGTATTCTCCTATTTATACAAAAATAGCCCTATAACAAGTACAACCTCAACTAACTACATAACATAACATGGTACTTTAACAAGCTTAGTAAATTGATGAACGACATATAGAGAAAATTCATAGTATAAAAACAATCATTTGAGCCTATATATTACTTCTTTTTCTTATTTGATGCAACAAAGGAGTTTCATTTGGCGAACAACGGGTATACAATAGGCCAAGGCTGGCTTCACTGTATTTTGACAAGCCACACCTGGCTTTATTATTGCTAAATATCCATCCAGAGCCATTAGTTGGGATGTGTCATGACAAATATTGCAGAAAACTACAAAACTTGCAAGGGCAGAAAAACAAGAAGACAAATGATGTGCTGATAAAGCTAGTGTAGAGGAGATTACCAAAATGCTGGTTGAGCTACTCCGAAAGTCATGCAAAGCAGCCTCTCTTTCACTCTGACTGCGTCCACCATGCAGAGAAACTGCGGATAATCCCTGAGCAACCAATGCTTCAGCAACTTCATCACACCTTGTCTGCATGACCAAGAAGCATGGAAATATCGATTTCAGACAGGCCCCCTCAAATACTTTTTTTTCCAAAAAGAATAACAACTTCAACTTCTACCAGCCCGAGCCTAAACGGTTCCCTCACCAAGAATACACTTGGTGAACACCTCTCTCTAAAACAGAATATTATTATGGCTCTCCCTTATTTCTTATAACTACCTAATGGTGTGTCATTCCCTCTCTCGCTCACCAGCTTAACACTTATGTTTGTTGTTGTTACGCCTCCTCTGGTAGACCTTCCAAAACTGACCCTGTTTCCCACATTTTGTATAAGCTGGTCCAAACCTCACTCTTTGTTTCTATCAGACCCCATATTAAACTACCCACTTTTGACTTTTTGCATGTTTACATATAAATGACTAGACAAATGTGTGCTTTTGATACTACACATCACATTGCATGTAAACATGTCAAAGCATACCTTTCTCTCAACAAACACAATTGTCAATGGAAATGGATGACCACACTTTTCAGCTTGTGATGCCTCCTCTACAAGTAAATCTAGGAGTCGGTCAATCTACAAAAACGTAGTAAGATTTTAGAACCAAAAGAATGAGAAAAATAAACTAAAAATAATACAAATGGAGAGAAGAATTACACATATTATGATAAACAAAAGCGTAGAAAATGTAAATAAACTAAATGATTTATTCACTTTCTCTCATCATTACTCTTATTTTTCTCCATCATTATCTGTAACTTTTCTCATCCCATCTTGTTTTCTCTCCGCATAATTAGTTTTATGAGCACATGGTGTTTCATGTCAAGTAATTAAAATTTTGCATGCAAGTATACACAACTACATTCAGCAGAATACCACTTGCTCCAGAACCAAGGGGAATGAAAACAAGAACCCCAGATAAATTTAAAAATAATATTTCAGAACCGATGATAGCTGCAAATATTCAAGGAAACTGAAACTAAATTGATAACATTTAATCCAGTTCATAAGAAGAAATATTTCATTTATGTTACTGTAGATTACTATACGCACCTTCTCACTTTCAGAAACCTTTACAAGAGTTTGTGAAACATTAGTTGTTGGACTGCTCACTTTTCCCACCTTAACTTGCACGGGGTTAGTTAAGTACTCCTGAAAATTCAAAAGATGACCAGTGAACTTACATAGAATCTTTCAACAACCGATTACAAAGAAAAATATTGAAGAAAAAGAATTTCAAAAGGATGTTTTTGGGATATCCTGTTATCATAAAGACAATTATGGGCAGAAAAAAAATCTAAAAAGAAACATTGATGTTTCAATTATTAAACTTGCATCTAAAATTCAAGATGCTAACATGCTACTATGTTTTATGATCAAGCAAATTATAAGTGCTATTGCTATACTCACAAAATGTCACTTCATAATATTAGAACACCACCACCCACATTATTTTGACATGGCTCAAAGGAGAAAATACTGACTTTCACAAAATCAGTAGCCAAGAAAAAGAAGGAAAACTGACCTTTGATAATGCTTCGATCTCCACAGGCATAGTTGCACTAAACAGCAGTGTTTGATGCTTCTCTGGAAGACTTCTCATTATCTGAGGATGATATTAGAAAATATATATTTAAGTATTTAACACAAGAGTGTAGTATTGCAGAAAAATCAAATGTTAACTACCCCTTCTACATGAGGATCATACATGCAATAATAAGGCGCAGATTTTCATAAGAGTTACATAATACAGACAAATGAAACTGAAAAAAGCTTGAATCTTAGAATGAAAATGAAATTTATATCTAGACGAGAAGTGAAATTTTTATTGCCATATTTTGCTTTGGAAATGGTAACCATGTTTTGCTTATTTCATGGAGGTGTTCTCTAGAAAAATTCTTAAGGAAGTAAGACACTCATAAGTCATAACCAACATCTTGTTAGCCCATCATTGGTCTGAGTTCCAAGTCCAATGATGTCAAGAGTTGAAGTGAAAAGGAAAAAGGTGACAGGGAAACAACTGGATTAGGAAACATCGTAAAGGAGAACATAAAAACTACAATGAATTCATGGTACATTAGGAATATAACTGTCTTTAAAATAAAGGAAGACCTCACAGAGTAGCAAATAGCTACAATACTAACCTCCCTTATCTGTGGTTCAAAACCCATATCAAGCATTCTATCTGCCTCGTCTAGAACAACATAAGAAATTCTTGAGAGAGAAGTGTTGCCTTGTTGTAAGTGGTCAATGAATCTCCCAGGGGTGGCAACTGCTATTTCAACTCCTGCTCTTAGTTCCGATCTCTGCCATAGAGACCAGAAAGAAATTATACACAAAATCATGTTACCAGAAAGCATACACAAAATCCTTGTGTCCAAGACTTTTACTTGGTTAAAATAATATTGAACAGAGCTCAGCAACTGTTTCCATACTAGGCTTAACATATAATGATATAAAACATGTATCAGCCTATCGGGATAACTAGCAGTGTGAAAACTAAACATAGATTTATATATCTGTGAAAACTAAAAACATAGATTTATATCCCATGTCCAAGGAAACCAAAAAATGACATCAAAGATTTACAATAGCTCAAACATATGTAACACACAAAAAATTGTTTCAGAAATGCTCTTTGACCATATTTAACAGAGTTCTGTAATGCCAACAAGTCAAATAATATCCATTGTGTTTTTTACACAAACTATCACAAGAAAGGGAAAATATTGGGTTACATTTAATTACCTGCTTTTCAATGTTAGTACCACCTACAACTATGGCAGTTTTTAATGACTCGAGAGACCTGCTAAAAGCTTGGACCTGCCAAAAGGTAAAACAACACAAAGTCACTGTTAGGAACCCAAGAAGAATGTCAACAAAAGGGGTGATTCATAGAAAGGAGAAAAAAATTAGATAGAACAAAATGCATTGATGTGAATCATAATTGCAAATAAGAAAATATACCAAGTCACAAAATTAAACAGATAATTCAAAGTAATATAGCAAGAATACTGTAAAAATATCAAATTATTTTGGTAAAAGAACTAAGAATTTAAATTCTAAATATGCCAGAGATACAGAGAACAAGTTCAGCATCAAAAAAGAAGACGGCAACAAATAGCTTTGTTGATTTTTATCCACAATAAAAAATTCTAAGGGTTATAAGGGGACAATAATTAATCATTTTCTTTCACCGATAAAACAATTCAAATCTGACACCAAAAAAAGAAGAAAAAATAAAAAATCACGCCCCAAACACTATGTCAGTATTTGAAGATAGTCCTAAATATATTCATAGCTTACCAAGAAAATTATTATCTAGAATTAGAGAAATGAACAAGAAAATTCTGCTTAACATAACTTAAAATTCATCGACATAAAATTACATATATCACCTCTTTTTCTATTTGCTGAGCAAGTTCTCTAGTAGGAGCCAAAACTAATGCCAGGGGACCATCTCCTCTCCGAATTGGAGGCTGGACCAAGCAATGCTAAAAATAGAAAGAAAAAAATAAATTAAATCACATCGAAAGGGATGATCATTTACAATTGGTAGTTTTTCACCACACGTTAATTATAGATATCAAAATCCCCAACCAAGCCTTCATGTATTAAAAGTTCAGACCTGTATCATAGGAATCGTGAAAGCTGCAGTCTTCCCACTACCAGTTTCAGCACAACCCAAAAGATCCCTTCCACTGAGAGCAATAGGCATGGCCTGTGCCTGGATAGAAGTTGGCCTGGTGTATTCATGATAAGCAATGTCCTTCATGATACTTGGATTCAAACACTGGTACAAAGAAATTCACAAATTTTACATAATTTACAACAGTAGCTCAGGTTTTTTTTTCTTTCCTGTTACGCTAGCTTGTCATTAGTTCATACCTAGAATAAATATCAATATAATTATAAAATAATCAGTTAAATTAAGATTAAATACCATATCATTAAACGATTCTATAGGTCCAGGTGCAGCAGGAGAGTCAGACGAAACAGTAACATCAAGATTAAGCCGTAAGCGGACCTCTTCAATCTGGATGTAACAGGCACTATAGTTAAGCAACCAATATTTTTTAATATATAACGAGATAGAACATCAGAACATGTACACACTGAAATGACAGGATAGCAATACAAATGTATAAAGATAAAAGTTAGCTAGTCAAACTTTGAAAAGAGGAGATGATATAATGATAACAGTACTCTATAAACCACAATGTTGGAACCAACTTCATCACAACTTAATAAGTTTCACTTTTCATCCAAATAGAAATGGTAACTTCTATAATCCCTTTTTTTTGTCTTTGACTAGAATCCCTACAAAAACAGTGGTAGGATTTTCCCTTGGCCCAGTGTGTTGTAGTTCATTAAACTCTACAGCGTGATGACTCTAGCCGTCTGAATGGAGTCACAGTTCACTTCCACTGCAACCGAAAATCACCTCTAACCTACTTATTCACTACAAGTTAACAAAATTACAAACCCTCCAGCCAAATTCTGCAATAATACAATACTTACCTACAGTTCCAAATTCAACACACACAAAAACCTTCAACCTCAGGATAGTTAAAAAAATACCACTACAAGCACAATGCCCCTAATCAATGAAACAAAAACTTCACAATCAAACACCTTCCCCTAATCAAACCCTAGTGAATATCTTAACCGCCGCCTCATTCAATTCAAATACAACTTTGCTCTATAAAAATATACTGTTTCATAAAAAATGCATCAAGCGTAAAAACAAGGAAACAGATGAAATATAATTAAGCAAGAACGATAAACCCTAAATACACGAATTGAAAATTTTCAAACAGAAACAAATTCTTCTAAACAAAAACCTCGAAATGAAAACATTCAACACTAATTCAGTTCAGAAAGGTTAAAGAAAGAAGAAACAATAATAGAAATAGAAAAAGTAAAATCAAGAAGAAAAAAAAAAGAAAGGGGAAAATGAAGAATGGAGTGTAACCATGTCAGGGTTCATGCGAGAAACACGTTCAGAAGGTTGCCAGTTAGGGAAAACAGTATCAGGAACGGCGTTAATCCGCGACTGCGGAGGAGCGGCGGAGGTACGGCGAGAGGCATTGAAGAGAGAAGGAGTATTGGAATGTGAGTTAGAGAATGCGAGGTTGTTGTTGTTGTGATGATGGTGGTGGTGGTTGTTGTCTAGGGTTCCGGTTGATGAAAGTCTAGTTGCGGCGGTGGTAGTGGTGGTGGTGGTTGAACCGGCGTTTCTCAAGTGTGGAGGAACATACGACATCGTTTTACTCTATCTATAGCTCGCGAGGTTTTTGTGAGAATAGTAATAACAGAAAATGAATGAATAGAAGAGAAATAAGAAGAATGAATGAATGAAAGGTAGGTAGTAGTGAGTGAGTGATGAAGAGGTAGAGTGTTTTGGAAAAATGATAATGTGATGTTGATATCAATGATAAGTCGATAGATAACAATGAATCATGAAACTAAAAATTATAATTTCTTTTTTTTTTTTTGACACAAAAATATACTAATTTCATTAGAAAAATACAAGCCTCACATTACTCTTTTTTTTTCATTTTATTATATATTTTTATACCCATATTTTAAGCTAAAATGCAATAATTTGATAGATTAAGGGACTCTATTAAGGGAATGTTTAGATTTGACTATATTAAGGAAAGGTTTAGATTTGACGTATTTGAGCTTATGAAAATAATTTATGTAAATAAATAAATTTTTGTATTAATTTATAAATGTTAAATAATAAAAATTGTATCTTCATAAGTTGTTTTTTCATATTTATTTATAATAATATAAGAGTTTATTTATTTATAAATGTTCAATAATAACATTTTTTTATATTTTGAAAAAATTGATTATATAAGTTTTAAGACCGTTCTACTAATTGTACAAGGTTGCAACGATGGGAACATGTTTTTGGGTTGGTAATTTTGTGACTGGCTTCACACAAAGACAGCAGGCCACACTGTCAACGGTGGAATGCGAAGCATGAGCTCTCTTGCAGGTCACGAAGGAAGTCGTTCATAGAGGTTTGAATAGGGTTCTATTTGAAAGTTACTCACAAGTGTTGACGGAAGCTATTTGAAACAGGCATAGTGGTAACTCGTAATTTAGTTTAATTGTTGCTGACATTACCCACATTATGTCATCGTATGTAAATTTTGAGGTGAAGTTTATTAGGAGACAAACGAATATGGTTGCTCATATTCTTGCTCGGACGGCCAATTCTTGGGCTATAGTTATATATTGAATGTTTACTAGTTAATGAAATGCACTAAATATGTTTGTTTAAAAAAAAGATAATATTTCTATTTTTGGTTTCCTTAATGTCTCGGGGCACTAGTTAGGATTTTCCTAAAATTATTTATCTTTAATTTATCTTTTATTAACAGTCACTCTAGATGACGTGTACTGTCTGTTGCATCTCGATCCCCATTGAGGGTACTCTACTAGACCACCACAACATTATTGGTAAAGCTTATGTATCTTGATTCAAGTCTCGTTGCCGCCGATAGTGAAGTCACTCAGACCAGAGGCTCATGCCCGATTTAAATACTTGAAGACCCTCCTAGGCATCCATCTGAGAGCTGCACGCTAAGTGGGATGGTGGTGTTGCAAGCATGCTTATGTAGCGGGACTACGTCGTCGGGACATACTTGTTGTATGTGGTTGGTACCACAATATTCTCAAGTAAAGGCAAAAACTATGTTGACCTCACTCATCTTATGTACTTAAGGGACATCGAGTTAGTCAACATGTATGCCTTAGGCTCTGCAGCACTGTCATTCCTCTACAGTTAGTTGAGCAACGCCAACATACCTAAGTGCAAATATTTAGCAAACATTTATTTTTATTTTGAAAATAAATACTTATATTTATATCATTGTTATTTAGTTATGTTTTTTATACAGACTTGGATAGATATGAGCCAATGCAGTTTGGAAGGAAGTTGATCGGTTACTTCCACACGATGTGGATTGGGTGTGTTATGAGGAGCATAGACATATTTGCCCTCTTCAACCCATCAGCTTGTACTCCAGATGGATCATATGCGGACCAGGGTCAAGTACCTTCAAGAGAGGGTCATGCGGCAGTTTGGTTATGTCCAGACCATTCCAAGGCATCCACATCAATATGCTCCTGTTAACAAAAGTGCACAACAGATAGACAATCAGTTTGTTCGTTTCATGGATCGGGTCTTGACTCCTCGGATGCTAGGAACTCGTGCTTTGTACCCTGGCTCACGGCACCGATTTATATGACGTGGTATATGAAGATTTCACATCCTTACCTTGAATCATTGCCACCAGGGGATCCGTCTAGGCCTGCTGAGCTTGATGTTATTATCAATGAGGAGGCTGAGGCTGACGGTCAGAGTACGACAACTTTAATTACCAGCATGCTCGACATCGGTCAACTGATAAGGGCATTGATGGCCAACGGGGATATACCACATGACTCCCACCCTTACCGTGCTCTCACATTTCTTTCATTAATATCGGAGACGGAGTGATAGAGGGAGTTCATCTACGTGGCATAGTTTTAAAAACGGGACCGGACCGGCCGGGAACCGGTGGTATTAGCGGGCTGATCAACATGCAGAATCGGTTCTGCAAACAAATCATAGAAACCGGTCTAGCCGTTACCGAACCGAACCAGTTTTAGAGTAGAATGAAAATCTCATAAAAAATTTCAAAATTTCCCTGATGGGATTCGAACTCACAACATGTTATGTATATAGGCATGTTCACCTTACCACTAGGCCAGACCAACTTATATGATTATAAAGCATAACAATGATATATATTTAATAGTATATTTAAAAAACATGATTATGATATTTGTACCACCTAAATCTTTTTTTTTTTTCCTTTCTTTTTTTAAGGATTTCATCTCACATTTTTTTTTACGACACATATAATATATATATTGATAAAATATATTAATTTCATTTCTTTTGTTACTGTGTTTTTTTAATATATTAATTTTTATTAATTTTTTTATAAAGTAACTTTTATTAAATTTTATAGTTATGATAGACAAAGTTTTTTTTATATACCGAGTTAGTAGTTATACGGTCCGACCAGTGACCCAGTGACCCAATACTTTGGTCGGGTCGATCACCGGTCCGGGTTTTAAAACATTGCTACGTGGTGATGTTGTGCGTCAGTAATATATTTGGAGTTTTTTTTTTGGGATGATTAAATCATTTTGTATTGATAATGTTTTTTTTTGTTGATTAATATAATATTTTGCATATTTTACCTATTTTTGGTATAATTGCGTATTTATTTCTGCATGATTATACACTTAAAATTTACAAAACAGGTTCAATATCACGCGAAATAACAGGTTCAACAGCGTATAGAAAACATATTCTGCAAGTTATGGTGTTCGTATCGTTCACTCCCTATGTGACCCACGTGCACATTTATCCCCTTTCTTTTCTTACACTGTTTTGTTTGAGTTGATTTGGAAAAAAGCAAAAAAAAAAAAAAAAAAAAAAAGCAAGAGATCCAAAACTGATTTTATTAAATAAGTTACCATAAATACCCTTGAATAAGTTACCATAGAAAAATTCAAGACAAAATCAATTTTTAATTTACCAAAGAAGACTCAGAAAAACTCTCAAGAAAAAACAACTCATTTCATTTTTGAAGACAATGGATTACAAAGACAAAAGAAACTAATCCTTTTTGCAATGCCATTAATAACCTACAACCCGACAAGGAATCCAAAACTCCAATCAGTTAGTTAAATCACTTTGGATGTTCAATAAAATTCAAGATCAGTAGTAACTAGTAAGCATACAAGATACATTTAGCCTGTTGGAAATCTCAGCATAAGAAGAGAGTGATAATATTTAGCATATCATCATATATTAAAAGGATCAAGACTAGGCACATGATGTGCAAAGACAAGATCACAAAGAACACATACAAACTCTAGTTCACACTGCTAGCAAAAGATAGCAGGAACAAATACACCTAATACAAATTAAAATGCCACACACCCAATACAAAACCAATTACCAATTAACACATCACAAACTAAGGTATACGATACAAGAAAAAAGAAATGCCCCAACATACCCAAAGATGAGGTCTAACCAGACCAAGATAAAGAGAATGCACAACAGTAAAGAGAAGCATGAACACCACTCTAATACCACTTACTCAACAGTCAAAGACAAGTTCAGAGCAAGACATAATGCACAACAGTAAAAAAAAAAAAAAACAGATTACCATCAAAACACAAACCAACACCCATCTTAAACAATCTAAAAAGCTCTGCCGGCAACAGACCTAAACGCTTACTGACCGCCAGCCTGCGATAACAGAAGCAGAATTTTCTTGTTTGATGCAATACATAAGGATTATCATGTATTTCGGGATCTCGTACCATGACACAAACGAGCTGCAAACATAAGAAGAAAATGAAAAACAACAGTTTCTTCCATTTGAAGCTATCCGGACATGGAATGTGAAATACAACCGAAACAACACAAAAAGTTAAAAAATATGCACAAAACCCCTCCATGTAGTATGGAGCAAGACACCTTTAAAAAATCACAACATGCTCACACCCTGAAGGATGCAACTGATTGCCATACCATGAATTCCAAACTGAACAACGTCGAATTGTGAAAGAGAGAGAGGAGAGTTTTTTTCTTCTGAAAACTCTAAGTTGTAATTGCGGCACAATTTTGGTTCAATAGGTGATTTAGTTTTGATGTTTCTTATGATTTTCTAAAATTTCATTTAATTGTTCATGTGTACATGCAACAACCAAAGTTAGAGAACATAACCTTCGTTTTCCTTCAATTACATATGTGGCTAGGTGTTAAATTCCAACGTAAACACTAGGATCAAATTTTTAATGAATAACTTTGAGTCAAAGACGTGAAATTGTGATTTTGATATTGATCAACATGCATAAACTCATGATACTAGATTACCATATAAAACAATTTCAAGCAGTGACCACAACATACATCATAACTCAATCCAATTACACAAACATGTCAATATTTCAAATAAGCATCATACAAATAGTAAGTCAAGAAAAAATTGATGACATATTGGATCAGCTCACAAAAGCAATCATGTCAATATTTCAAATACCAACAAACCAAAATTGTGAAGTTTAGGTTCAAAATCATGTGGCAATTGCATATCTAAAAGTTTCCTTTCCTTTAAGGGTCCGTTTGTTATAGATTAAAAAAAATAGTGATTTTGATGTAAAATAATTTAAAGATTAGTTTTTAGAGATTTTTAGAAAAGTTGAATTTACTTTGTGTTTGTTTATTATAATAAAAATCATTTGTTTTTAAATAAAATAATCTTTAGTTTGTTTGGATACAACTTATAAAAGTGATTTTTTTAATTACAAGTAACTTTCTTATTTTAACATTTCTTTTCTTTCTCCTATAAAAAAAATCAATTATTTTATAAGCTACTCTTAGTAGCTTCTTATTTTTAGCTGTTTTCTGATTATTTTTATCTTCTGATTATTTTAAAAATCTATGACAAACAGATGCAAAACAATTAAAAGTGATTATTTTTATAAAAAAAGTGATTTTTTTTTCTAAAATAAGCTATAACAAACGACTTCTAAATCAAAGGCGACAATAACGGACTCTTCTAAATCATGATCACAACGACAAGCAAGCCAATGAATAGCTCCATTAAAGAACAAACCTACTCCGGAGGTGTCGTCATTTGTGTCGAGATATATATGTATAACGGATGTGAGTTCTCTCAATTTGTTTCCACGTGTTAGCTCTCAATGAGAAAAAACCCGAGATGTGAAGTGAGAGTGTTAGCGCGAAAAGGAAAGAATGAAACTGCGTATAACAAAAAATATTTAAAGTTTTTTATTACTTCACATATCTATTACTATTGGAGTACACTATAACAAAAAATATCTAAAGTTTTTTATCACTAAAGTTTTTAAATATTTGAGGATGTATATATAAAAGGGGAAATAGTCATTTTCGTCCCTTGATGACCTATTCGCAAGTGTACGAATTGCCACATAGTAATAAAAATGAGTTGTCGATCCACAGGGATTGCGCGACTAAATAAGTATAATAGTGTCTATAAACATCATGCAATAAGAAAACATAAATTGGGGATTTGTTGAGTCATTTGACGGTAAGAAAAACGTGCTAATTCGATAAGTGGAAAAGCGAGGTAGAATCATCGGAATCACCTAGTCTATAGCTTAATCTCATGCAATCTACCGTATCATATGAATTCAATCAAGTGTTCACAACTGGATCAACAATATGACGAATCGCAATCTCTTGTCAAAATCCACCCTATTCGTTGTTGATACTCCTCCGATCTCTCGGATGTAAGCTACCTACAACGAATGATTTGAAAGCGCGTTGATCGTTCGCTACACTCTATGTTTCAATCTCTCGACCGGAAACACTCGAGTGCTTAATGCAATTCAGTTCAGAAATTAAATCAATATTCTCATACGTGACTCAAATCAAAATCCATTATAACACTAATGAAGGATCATAAGGCATTAAGTACAGATTTGCATTAAGTAAACACTATACAAGAGTAAATTCATACAATATAGCAGATTACATTCAGATCAATCTACATCCTAAGTTATCCTAGATCCTACCTCCACAAGAAGTCTAGCTCCTCATGTTGCTTCGTTCGCCTCCTAGCTTCAACTTCATGGCTTGAGAATCCATGTTGTTGAGGTGCTTGAAGCTATCCTATGAAGTTCAGGATCCAACTGTGAATGCTCCAAAAATCAGAATGTAGATGAACAGTAGCAGAATTTCCAACCCCTGAACCAGAAAATGAGATTTCAATATATAGTAAATGCAACCACGCCGCGCGCCAGATCTACCACGCCGCGCGTGGTTGCAATTTCTCTGCCCACGCCGCGTGTGTAACTGCCTCACGCGCGCGCGTGATGAGATCTGAAGGCTCTGGTCTTCAACTTTAGCTCTATTGCGCCGCGCGTGATGATTCCCACGCCCCTGGCGTAGTTTAAATTCTTCATCACGCCGCGTGTGGTCATCCTTCACGCCGGGCGTAGTTAAACTTGTGAAAAACCCCTCTCTGGTTAGTGAACTACGCCGAGCGTGGTCAGGTCTCACGCCGGGCGTAATTCAAGCAAAAGTTGGCCTCTCTGGTGTAGACTACTACGCTGCGCGTGGCCCATCACGCCCCCAGCGTAGTGTAACTCTGTATTTTCCTGCACATTTTCCTGCTTTCTTAGAGAACAAGTAATCTTGCGTTTGAGTAGATTTCTCTTGAATTTATTGCTTAAAACCTACTAAAATGCATTTAATGTTGCTCAAATAGGCGTGGATTAAAGAGTGTGACGATCCGTCATCCTCCCTCATTGTGCAACTCGCTGTCAATCTGGTCCCTCACTGAAGAAAAACTAAAATATAGTCCCTCAATGATTTGGCAAAGGACGAAAATGACAGTAGATACCAAATTTTCCCAATTTAAATCCCTAAATCCCAAACCACATTGTTCCTTTTTCTTCTCTGTTGCTGCTGTTCTTCATCTTCTTCCATGTTTATTGTTTTTGTTCTTCAATTTGTTGTTGCCTTCCATTAATAGAGAGAATCGATCTACATGATGGGGGTGGTGTAAATTCGTCACAACGTAGAACACACACCTTCTTCGCGAGCTGTGTTTCCTTCTTCCATTAAGATTTTTTATGGTTGTGGTCGAATTGCAGTTCAACATGTTGCTCAAACCCAGGCAAATATGGGTAGGGCATTCTTCACATGTGCAATTAACAAGGTAATTTTTACTTCTATTCTTCACATGTGTCATTTTTAATTCCTCATAATTCTAGGTTAAGGTGATTTGAGTTTATAAAATTGAGAACAAAAACAAACTTCATTGTAGGATGATTATGGTTGTTGTGGATACTTTGTATGGGTTGACAATTTGATTGAATGACATACAAATTCAAGTGATGAAGGAATTGAATCACTTGGTTTGCATCATGGAAGAGAGATTGGACGTCAACAAGCAATGGGTGGACAACTTTGGTCCCTCATTGCCAACTCAGCTCCTCAATGTGTGCCTAAAAACTGACACATCAGCTTTTTTGTTCAATTAACGGCCAAATGTAATGCCAAGGACTAAATTGACAAATGGAGTGCACATTGAGGGATTATATTTTAGATTTTCCTTAGTGAGGGACCAGATAAACAACGAATTGCACAATGAGGGACAAAAATGCCCTATATAAAAATAATTTGAAATAGTGGGGTAGATTGAAATTATGCAATAGAGGGCGCCAAATCAACCTTATAAAATTCCAGATGTTTTGGTGATCCTCCCACCCTTTCACTGTGCCGTTTTCAATTGTATGTTACATGGGAATGATGCTATACTATCATCAATTACATGTCCATCTGCCAATTCACTCCTTTCGATCAAATAAAACTACTATTTCATGACTTTCTTCACAACATGCTTCATTCTCATACTAACTTGTCAGGGGCCAATCTGATTTATTGGAAGTTCAGGACGAATAGCAAAAATGGAATTTTCAAGTTTTAGTTTTATTATATGTCCTAATGCTAGAATGTACTTTGAATTTCAAGTCTTGGCTTTCATGATGATAAAACAAATTGGAAGTAGGAGAAATGGAACACATGTAAGAATTAATAGGTAGGATGAAGCTGTATTGTTTTGGGTAAAAGAGTTGAGAATTGCAGAACCAATATTGGATTAGTTTATCATGGAAAACATATTTGTCCGAGAACAAAATCCTTCTAATAGTAATAGAATTTTCGTTTCCACAGTGGAACAAAAGACCTCACTCAACATGACCACCAAAACGACAATATCATTATTTTCAGAGAATGAAAATCACAATCCAAGATTTCACTAACCATTTGTGTCACTTCAAATCATACGATTTTTTGCTTATAAGGAATTTGTAGTGTTTAGAAACATGAATTGGTTTCATTTTACCCAATTGAAGCTACACTTGACAGCATGGAATAATTAGATATTAACAAAAGTAACTTCTGGCCAATTATCATGATGCAATTCTCAAACTACTCATTGCTACAAATATTCAGAAGCCATTTGCAGATTTATTGCACTCAAATAGCAGTTACAATCACAATGTTATTTACAAGAGTTAGATGATGTAAGTGAAATGAATAGTATTGCTGATCCACCGAAAGAATTTGAAATTCTTAAGCAGTCCCTATCGTTGGCACATGAACTACACTTGCAGTGGCAATGTAATTGATTGGACAACAATGGTTTGTTCTTTGAATTGTCTTTTGTAACATCTGAATTGGCCTTTTTACCAATCTTATAACCAATCTTATTTCAATCTTCTAACCAAGGATATTCCAATCACTACGGTAGCATGTGAATTCTGAATTGGCTTTTAACATTGGTTACACCATTCTTATACAATAAAGATTCTTGCTGCATAAGTAAAATTTAACCATATTTTTCATGATCAATTTCCACATAGACTAACATAAAATAAAATGTAGGTCGTTACCAGGCCCTAAAATCAAATAAAATATCAAAGAGCACGGACATGCAGACCTAAAGAAATCAATTTCCGTGCACATAACCATGCTGCCTTCATTCTAAAATCCAGAGCATCGGCTTATTGTGCACAGATCAATTCATACATTAAATAGTAATCATAACTAAAACAACTATGATATTTGAAACATTAATTTAGGTTATGAGGAAAGTTGTATCTATCTTGTCACCGGAAAATCCTATATGAATATCCGGAGCTAAAGATAGAGAGCATGAATAAAATACTCATACACAAATCATTGATTTTGCCTAATGATAGATTCATTGAAATACATAATCGATTATCAAAGAATTGCAATATTAGGCTGATGAATCAACAAAAGAAGAATTGAAATAACAAGGACTCAGAGAGTTGCTTAATGTGCTCAAAGATGAATCAAGATTCATCTCATACAAGAGGTGTCAGAAATAAAGCATTATTCATCCTAGTCCTTCTTTAAACAAAAAAAAAAATAGTTTTGGCATATATATGAAACTGTAGGAACATCTAAAACGCAAAAGTCTAAGAAGACAAATGCAAAAAATTATCAATCCCAATTTCTTTTGGCAACGTACAGCACTGAAATCGCTATAGAATAAGCAAAACAGAGACTCTAAATTGTTGCCTTTTTCATATATATAACAGAAAAAACACAAATAATGAAATTAAGCATAAAAATTTATTAAGAAGCCTCAGATTCAAGAATTGGTTTATCGATCAGAGAACTCTAAAAGAGAATCTCAGATGGTACGGACAAATATTCATACATCACAGGCAAATGAGATGCAGTCTATGTTTGGTATCAGAGCGAATATACCAGAACCACCGTAACAGTCACCACCGTGATTCTGGCATATCCGCTCTGGTACCAAACATTCATAAAAAAATATATAAAAAATTATGGAAAAAAATGTAGGTCGTTACCAGGCCCTCAAATCAAGTCAAAGATCATAGAGAGCAGACATGCGGACCTAAGAAATCAATTTCCGTGCACATAACCATGATTCCTTCATTTATAAATCCAGGCCATCGGCTTATTGTGCACAGATTAATCAATAATTTCTAAAACCCTAAATTATATATAAGCATAATCATAATAATGAGATAAACATAAACAATCTTATATGAAACTAAGAATGATTCATATGTGAGGATGTGATGTGAGCAAAAAATGCTGCAGTTAGGAATGAGATGGTGTTTGGTGATGAGACAGTATGTGGTATTTATAAGAGGGCTGAGAGGATATTAGGGTTTTGCCGATTATTAGGGTGTTTGAATTGAATGGGTCACAACTCACTAGTTAACTATTTGGGCTTTTTTTGTTTGGTACCTAATTTGGCCCATTGTAAAATAAAATGTTACTTGCACCCGATTTAGTCTTGTCTACACTTAGACTTTGTTAGTTGATAACTAATAGCTGGTTACTTATAGTTATAGCTGAAAAACTACTTAATTAAAGTTAAAGTGATAAATTTAGTTATTGTAGATACAAAATTACTTAAAAGTACATAATTATATTTTACAAAAACCTATTTACTTGATTGATTGGGTAGTTAAAATTTGAGTGAGTAGTTATATAATTATAAAAATGAAAGAAAATATAAACTATAACCTACAAGCTCAAACGATATTATAAAAATTATATTTGAGTCATTTTTAACTAAAATCAATTTTGCATAAACAATTCATTCAGAAATAAATTGTGTTATCACAAAACCAAACATGCAATTATAAAAGTAATCAAAACTAGTAACTATTTATTGCAAAATAATTATTATTTATTAAAAAATTATACATTTAATATAAAAATGCACAAGTTCCAATATAAACTTACTACTCCCTCCGATCCTTATTATAAGGAACACTTTGGAGAAAAAATTTGGTCATTTTTATAAGAAACCTTGACCAATTTTCAAATGTTTTAAATGTTCAACTTCACTTGTGCCCTTATTTATTATGAGAGAGAATTTTAAAATAAGTAAGTTAGTTGAAATAAGAGTAATTAAATAAGGGTATATATGGAATAAATTTAAATTTATAAGAGTATTAAACGAAATAACTATGTTAATTGTGCTTTCTTGGTCTGTGTGATTTTTTCAAAGTGTTCTTTATAAAAAAGACCGGAGGGAGTATTTTGAATTTATTAACGTGTGCAAATTTGCACATGATAGATAAACCCTTATAAAAATACATGGACAAATAGAGTCATTTTTATAACCCTTAGCAAATATTCAATGAAGTGATTAATACCACATACGTCCAAACTGTTTTAGTCCATAGAGGGACTTGGCCTTGTTTGATAGGAGAGAAAAAGAGAAATAAAAACACGAAAATCAATGCATGTACTTGGACTAATGTAATCCAAAAATAAAAACACGGAAACCAATGAATGTACTTGCATTGATTTCTGTGTTTTTATTTCCCTTTTTCTCTCATACCAAACATACCCATTCAATTTGATGGAGTAGTCTTTTCGAGACTCTAAATTATTGGAATTAGGGAAATTAAACCCTTTTGAAAGTTTCATGTAAATGTCACTATCAAGTGAGCAATAAGAAACTAAAGACTCGTAATAATTAATGTAATAATGTCTTAGATACAAATGAAAGCTCTCACAACATAGTATTATACATTACAATTACAAACAACTCAATTTTCTCGAATAATAAAACAAAGTAGGTATATAAAAACAATAATTAAAAACAACAATTTTTTTTATTGAAGAGGGCAAGTGCCAAAAGAGGAGCAAGAAAGAAGCAATTAATGTCACCCACTTGGAGAAATTTGAATCTCCATCCACGTATTGATAGCCATCACCTGCAGTTACCAACAAATTATCAGTATAAAACACAATCATAGCATCGATTAGACAGTTTAAATGTTTATTTAAATGTCTAATTTTAATTACTTCACTTGTAAATTTTATTTAAATGTCTAATTTTAATCGGTTGTTGAGTAAACTATTCATAATGCAAAAACATTTAAAATTACACAATATTGCATTTTGATGACTAAACAGTAAATATTACTAAAATTCTTACAGGGGAATAGGGGATTAGGAAAAAAATACTTTAGTTTACCAAAAAAAAATATTACAGAAATAAAAGCATACCTTATTTTCTTTTTCCTTCTCAATATTTCTAGCTCCTTAATCTAATACTTTCTCCGGACACAAATATAAACAAAAATGCACTTTTTAGATTTATTAAATAATAGATGTATCTGGACTATATTATTCAAATAATCTAAAAAGTGTGTTGTTTAGATTTATGTCCGGAGGGAGTAATTCTTTCAAGAGCACATGCTTGAAGATCGAATGCTCTTTTCTTTCTTCTAAAGCAATACTTTCCTCAAATTCCTCATTGGGATATGAATAACTTAGAACTTCAAGCTTGGATAAGTGTTGAATGCCAGTTGGTAATGACATTAGTTTGGGGATGTAGTATAATTGGAGCTCTTTTAGTGAACCCAACGCACCTTCGTCAATAAGTATGTACCTCAAGGCAAGGAAAAAAACAATATGTAGCTCCTTCAAATTCTTAAACGATCCATCTTGAAAATGTAACCTTTCAACAACTCCAATTTGATCATAATGGTAGGAGATACTGAGGGACAGCAAGCTTGGCATACTTTTGAGTAATTTCATTGCATCATCCATTTGCATGGAATCCACAAGTTGCACTCTTAGCTCAATAAGATTTTGAAGTTTTGAAATCCACTCAGGAAACTTCTTTGACATCCGACCATCAAGTTTAACTATGCTAAGCATCGGTTGGGGTGAATTCAAATCCAAATCAATGAATGTATCTTCGTTGATTTTCGTAATATGCAACATCTCCAATTGTTGCATCTCATTGATTGAGGAAGATATGACACTCATATGTTCCTCCTTAACATTGAGCAAGACCAATCCTCTTAGTTGTTTTAGCTTTCCCAACTCTTGGATTAGCTCTACTACTTCGTTATCCCTTTCAGCTCTAAACGGGCTAAAATAAACTTTAGGCAGCGTTTGTAGCGATGTCATACCTCCAATACCATCCTTCAATGGAATTAAATCCAGTTGGTCGCCTATAAAATGGCGTAGCTTTCTAAGCATGCAAATCTCCTTCGGCATAGGTTCATAGTAATATGTATCTGCTAAATCCAAGGTCTCTAAGTTCCCCATCATGCCAATGGATTCTGGAAGTGGAAAATACATGTCATTACCCCTTCCATTTCTGAATCTAAAATACTTCAAGTGGCTCAAACATTGCAAGTCTTCAGGAACATCATGCAATCGATCATCATCTATATTAAGCATCTTCAACCGCCTGTATTTTGTAGGGATTCTCCTTACAAAGGATAGAGATATTTTTTTTGGTTTGTAAACAATCAGTGATCGAACCTGTGAGTTTTCAATACTTTCCATTAAATTATCAGAACTGTCTGCTATCGATAGGCGCCGAGCCATTCCAGTCAAAGATGATTGTTTGTCCTCACTAATATTCTTGCAAAAACTTAAATCCTCACATTTTTTAAGGATCATTGCATGCACTAGATCATGAACACGACAACTTTTTGCTCTTCCATCAATAGTGATTGAAACTACTTGCACCAAACTTCTATGGATCAACATTGTTAAATATCCTTCAGCAACCTCTTCCAACGTCCTTCCTCTATCTTCTTTCACGAACCCTTCAGCTATCCATTGTAGAGTCAACATCTTTGAAGGAACTATACAGTCTTCTGGATATAATCCAAAATACAAGAAACATGACTTGATGTTGTAAGGCAAATCATGGTAACTAAGAGCTAACAATTTGTTTATCTTGGAATCTTTGTTTAACTCTAAATTCATATTTTCACTAAACTTGTACCAGTCAACATATGATCTATTTTTGCATGATAAAAGACCACCAGTGACTACAATTGCTAGTGGTAATCCATCACATTTTTTAACAATTTTAGACGATATAGCAACAAGATTTTCCGGACAACGTCCGATCAAGTCATGAAATGCCTTCTTATTGAACAATTTCAAAGAGTGTTCATCATTTAAACCTTTGAGTTCAAGAATTTCAACAAAACAAGATTCCCTACAAGAAGTGGCAACATCCATGGTCCTAGTGGTGATTAGTATCCTACAACCCTTTTTGTTATCAATCATAGCAAGTTTAATATCACCCCAAAAATTTAAGCTCCATACATCGTCAAACACGACAACGTACCTTTTTTGCTGCAAGTAGTTTCTCACCTTTTCAACTAATGGTCGTCGATTCATTTCATGAATTTTCATTTCATGAATGATCTCAGGATGGACATTTTGTTGTTTGCAAAGCTCCTTTAACATGTATCTCAGCAACTCTTCTATATCATATGATTGTGACACCGTGATCCATACACGAAATTCAAAGTGTCCCATGACTTCTTTGCTGTCAAAAACTTTTTTAGCAAGAGTGGTTTTTCCTTGCCCTCCCATTGCTACCACGGAGACGGCTGTGAGCTCTTTTCTTCCCTTCACCATGTAATCAATCAATATGCCTCTTGGCTTTTCAAAGCCAACAACATCAGCTTCATCTAAGTAAAAAGGATCATCTCGAAGGTTCTGCAATGATGTTGCATCATTCAGGTTTGAAACAAAACTGCTTGATCCTTCATGATCCGTTTCAAAACATGTTTCTTTCATTTCATTAATTTGGGATTTAATGCTATGAATATCATGGGCTATTTGGAGACGGAGAAACTTAGTTTTGACATAGTCAGAAGCACCAGCAGCACATCCAGGATCTGGAAATTGTTGCTCCTCGCGGATTATATATTCATCAATGATATCTTGTATGCGAAAAGATGCTTCTATCAGCTGCTTGATCTTTTCTCTAGTTCCAATTCCATCATCACTTGGATGGTCTCCTTCGGCATCAGCCATTTTATCTGCCTGATGGATGAATTCTTCGATGGTTTCAAGTTCATGTTTCATTTGTGCAATTTCGTCATTTGGGATACCCCTAATCATGTTGACTCCTTCCTTTAGGATTGGAAGCAAATGATCAAGGGCTAGTGGAAACAAATGTTTACGGGCTAGTGGAAGCAAGTTTTCACGAGCACAGGAAAAGACACTTGCACAAGGATCACACATTTTGTTGTATGTATCTTTGATTTCAATTTGCTAATATTTGTGAGTGAGATGATTGATGAGAAAAAAGCTGTTAGTCCTTGTGAGTCCGTCATAATATATAAAGCATAACCTTCAACCGTAATGTGAACACATAGACTTTGAGTTTCCCTCTGGTCATTGTTTAATACTTTTTTAGTGCCTTGTGTCATTTAATTTGTCAGTTTTATTTTCTATAAAATTTTGTCTTATAAGAGCAAGTTGTTGATCATATGCGATTTAAATAGTGACAATTAACTGTAATAATGCATAACTACATCTCTTGTTTAATACGACATCATTTTTTTGTTTTCATCACCCGTATCCAGTCCACTGGATCACCTAATCTGGTTCAGAGGTTAGTTTTGATATCAAGTGATTTCAACCCCTCGCAATTGAGAAGAATCGAACCGTGATCCTCCTTACCATCATTTGTCATTTATATTAGTTTATTTATAAAATTTGTCGCACATGAGCAAGTTGTTGATCATATGATTAAATTAGTGGCAATAGGATGTAATAATATTGATTAAACAATGTATGTTAGTCTTAGCTCTTTTTTTTAGTTTATCATATGGGGGAGTCATCAATAATTTAGTTTTTAATAATTGGTTCTACAATAAAGTGTGGTGTAATTTAGCCATCGTAGAGTCAAAAGAAGATTTGAATATCTATTGCACAAATTGGATTTAGTTAATTTATATTGGCGACTAGCAATGCTTTGTTTAAAGAGACCAAATTTTAATATCTATTGCAACATTTTTTGAGTTAGCTGTGATCTAATAGATGTGCAAGTTATGGAGAAATTTTGTGCTTAAAATTGTATCTGTGTGATTATGCATAGATAGATTCTATACTTTATCATCCTATTAGTCGATATTTTATTAGCGGGGTGTGATTTACTCACGGTGTAATATTTGCCTTCTACAATTGATTTTTAGCTTTGAAAATATTTTTCAAAAAAAAATTACATGAATGAATTTATCCACTAATAAGATAAAGTATAGAATTTATCCTTACTTGTTGAGTATGTGGCTTATATGTATCAGAAACAGGTTGGGGGCTGCCGAGGAGCTGAGCTAGCGGAGGGAAATTATTTTTTCTTTTCTTACACTATTCAAAAATAAAAAAGAGATTATGGAAGATACAAATCACATGTTAAGAGATTACAACTATGCTTACATTCCACCGTAAGATGTAGCATGTGCAAAAAATCATAATTATGGATAAATCCTATTTGTGATTGTGGATAAATCCCAAACAGAACACATTTTAAAGATCAATTAACACAGACACACATACAACTTACAAGAACAAACAAAGAAAGCATCATTAAACATTTTGTCCCTTAAAACTAAAAGTATAACCAACCAACCTACGAAGCACGGACAAGGACAATCATGGTAAGAAAGTGCTTCATATTATAACTACAGATTTTGATCAGAATATCAAGCAATAACCACCTAGACCATTAATTCTCTATAGCATGGTAAGAAAGGGTTATAACTGATTAATATAACTTAAAAACCAGTGAGAATTTGAAATATTACATACAGCATGTATAAACTCAAAATTTGAGAGTGGAAGTCCAGCCGATGCAGCAGAAGATCGAGCATACTTCTCCATCTGCGGATTAGGATCAATGCCAACAACCTGCACAACAGACTTGTACCGAGCAACCTTACAAGAAAACATCGCAAAAATCAACTCGATGCAATGATAAGAAAAACATAAAAATATACAAAAAAAGAGAATAAAACATAAAGGTTGGAACAATTATGTTCCTATAATTAACAAAATTTTAAAACGATATCTGAAATTGAATATACTCAATCACATTAGCCCTTACAGAACAATTTTAGGGACTAAATTGATCGACCCAAAAGACTAACGTGGTCAAGAATTTCAATTTCAGTGATCATTATGAAATTCCATTCTTAAACATGACTGTACCTCTCTGTGTTTACGGTCCAAAGTACACCAACCTTGGTAGCTTCTTTGAACTCCCTAAAATTCATTAAACATATTATGTAACTTTCAAATTGATCATAAGGTACTGAATTAATTAACTAGAGAAAGCCAGCACACAAGATGAGTGAATAGTAATCAATTATTAGGCATAGCATACTCCAAAATAAGCAATAATAAACATATGGTGATAATGATGATGATGATGAGAAGATAAATTTTTAGGCAAATGCTAACGAGTGCCCCCGGGGCACTCTTTAAGGTTTTAAATAGTAAGTTTTTATAGAATTTTTATGGGAATACGTCAAGTCAACGCATTGAAAATTGTAATGTTTAACTTTTTGAATAAAAAGTTTCTTTAAATAGAATCCAAAATAAAGAGTGCCCCGGGGGCACTCGTTAGCAACACCCAAATTTTTAAGTTAGCACACAAGACACTGTTGAAGAGTGGGGAATTTCACGGGGAAAAGAGTGAAATTGGGAAAATGAAAGTAGAAACGCGGGAGAATCCAAAATAAAGCCCTGTTGAAAAATAGACAAAAACACTTACGCACCGATTGACCTAGTTTTTTTTTTTTCACAAACAGTTTTTGTAACTTTTTATGTATTATTATAAGTCTTTTAAAGGTAGTTTATGATAAAATAACATATAAAAATACAATTTTGACTAGTATGAACTTATAAAATAACATAAAACCTAATTTATATTGCATAAGCTGTTTGCATAAGCTCAAAAAAAGAGGAAAAAAAGTTAGGGCAAACGGTACCTCAGCCACCGTTAAACACGTAGCAAATGTACTTAAATGCCCACGGTCACAGCAACCGTAGCAACCGTGGCTAATAAACTGTGGATAAAGGCCGAATTTTTTGTAGTGGAAGCGAAGGGATATTTACGACCGTAAAATTATTATTATAAATACTACTTGTAACCTATGAAGCACGAACGCAGACACGAACACATGACACGTCACGGACACTGACACGTCGACACCGATAAAAATTTGGAAAAATGACATAATTTAGTGTAATTGGTGCTTCCTAGCTTGTAACACCGAAACTCTAATTCATTCATTAATCGAATAGAAACGAGCTGTAACGAATTCTACCATCGGAGACCTACCTACGAGAAACTCCGTTATCAAACTTCATTTATGTTGATCATCATTTCCTTTCGTTATTATTTCCTTTTATTACTGGTGAGTAAATATTAAAATTGTATTAGAATCTTACATTACCAAAGTTAGTAGATCTATATATTTGTTTGGTGCCTTCATCTTTTAATATAACTTTTGGTGTGAGATACAAATGCCATTTAACAAGTTAACCCACATGGCCACATATATGTATAACTGTAAAATTCATGTTTGAAATCGACATATACTAGTTTATTTTTATTTTACGTACATATACTAATTTTAAATTACAAGGCACAAAGTTAATTTTAATCGAGAGCGAGCTACCAAATATTCCAAAATCAATTTTAAATTCATAACATATTCTTAAAAAAAAATTGATGCATTATAAAAGTAACTAATAGGTGACAATGCCTTATTGACTTATTACAAGACAGCATAATTAACTTATTTTACTTTGTGCTTAATTATTCTCCAAATTTTCCATCCAATCCACAACAATGTCTATTCAAGCCCATGATTTTGTTTATATTGCATTGCAAAACCATAGATTTTGTGAGGGTGAGGAAGTGACTTCGCCACACTCTCCTTTTCCATACACCTCTTCACCCAACTCACAAGCTTAGGACACTCATCCTCTATACTTAGTTTCCCATATGTTTCATAGGTGTAAAACCAACTTGTGAAGGGAATAAGAGCCACATCAACATATCCAAAGTCCTCTCCACCAAAATATGGCTTGTCTCCAAGCTCTTGTTCTAGTGTCTTCAAGCATTCTATAAACTTCTTTTTACCCTCTTCTTGTTCTTCACCCTTTCCTGTCCACACCTTCTTTCCAATGCTGTATACCTATATCAAATAGAATCCAATAAATTAAACATTATATCCTATTAATCAACTCTTTTTAAAATTTTATATGTTGAGAATTTTTATTGTACATACGCAAAATTAACAATTTTTTTGTTATTAATAACCCTCTGGTTTCAGAATTTGGCCGCGAGATAATCTAGACCTTAGAAAGGCACCCCTCCCTAATGCAATGGAGGTACCGTGTTGGTATAAAATTAAGAACTAACTATCTATAAAACTTGTGTTCTAATGCTTAATTCAGTGGTATGAGTTGAGACGTTACAACGATCTTTAAGAATGAGGCCTAAATTAAATTTGATTTCAAATACTAACAAAATTTTCTTTCCTAATTAACAAACTGACTATTAACATTGCCTATAAAAAACTATTTATAAAAACTTAAGTCATTAGATAAAGAATTAAAAATAGATTGTAGTTATAAAATAGTAATGTTTGTATAGCTAGCTTTGAGTCTTTGACTAAATTATGTGCTTGAAGCATTGAACATTAACACACACACACAGAGCTATATATAACTTACATGTTTGTCAATGTAATCTCCCCAAAATTTGGCTATGGATCGTTTGTAAGGGTCAGAGGGCAAAAGAGAAGGTTTGTGGTTCCAAGCTTCATCAATGTACTCAACAATGTTGAGTGATTCACATATGGATTTTCCATTATGAACCAAAACCGGAATCGTTTTGTAAACCGGGTTCATCTCTAAAAGGAGAGAGCTTTTAGCTTGAAAATCTTCTTGTCTACATTCATATGAAACTCGCTTCTCTTCCAACGCGATTTTCACTCTCATTCCATATGAGCTTGGCCAGAAATCCAACAAAACAACGTTGTTCTCTTCCATGTATTGACACAATGTGTAGCTTGCTAGTTAGATTTTTTGTAATTTGAAACTAAGATATTGTTTAGATCTTTGTGGTTGTTTGGGTTATTTATAGTTGTGCATGTCTTGTTTGGCAAGAAATAAAATGTGGAAAGTTTACAAAAAGATGAGTCATTGCTCATGTAGTCATGTTGGACTTGTGTGGTGTGGTATCTTTGGTGTGCTCTTCTTGTTTTCTTTCTTTCTTTTTCTCTTTTCAACTTTTTGTCTTATGAATATTATCTCAGAGTGAGTCATCGACACCTATAATTATCCTACAATGTAGAATGCTTCTTTCGTGGGTATGTTACTAGAACTACTAGAAATGTGAAAGGAATAAATTGAGATGCAATTGGTCTATTTTGATAGAAATCAAATTTGACCCGGGATATACCGACATATAATTGTAGTAGTGTTGACCGTCTAATAATGTGCTACAAGGCTATGAAAATAAAATGTATTGCATTATGAAAAAAATAGGAATTTACATCTCTCTATAGGATAAAGTGAGAAAAATAAAAATTGTTGAAGAAGCCAAATAATAATTATATTACAAACAAGTTAAGTACTGGCTAACTTTAATAACTATGAGAAGTTTATCGAATAAAAATAAAGACATAAGTGTTAAAAAGTAACACATAATAAAAAGATTCCAACAAGTAGCCAACCAAATCACGTGTAAATTAGATCAAACATCTTTACGAAACAAAAATAAATTACTAAATTGCAATTGCGGTGCAGGAGACCTTGGCGCCGACTTCGATGATTAAGAATTGTGACAAACACTGTGAAACACCTTGGTGACCCGAGTTTCTTTGTTACTAAATGTTAAACAGTGTGGATTTCCCATGCTATAATACAAGCAAGTAATGATTTAGTGAGTAATCATTTGTGATTTGGGTAGCTTTCGCCACAAGGGAACTATTTTGGCACCACATCACTATAATTCTAACTTCCTCACCATCCAAGGTCGTAGCAGATTTAATGGTCTGAATATTTGGCTAAACGAAAATAGAAGAAAAATCGAAGTGAATTTTCCTACGAATATGTGCTTGTTCAAACAAGAAAACGGGTAATTGTATTTATGATATTTTAATTAAAACAATTTAAAGTAACTAGATGTGTCGGCGTCGTGCCAATCTCTATACAAATATTCATTTTAAACACTATATTTCTAATATCTTTTGTTGTATGTTTATTTATTTTTTTTGTATTAAAAATGTAGATTGAGTGGTTGACCGGTGAAAACATCAAAATAGCAATGCATTAGATTATTGTTGCAAATAGAACTATTGAAGCACTCGCTGTCGCAAAAGACCCACATCGTAGTTTATGGGGAATTTCTTTAACAGTGGGTGATTACTCCTTCAAATGAACTTCTTATGGTCAATTATTGTATTACTAACTTGTTAATTTTTTGTCACTTTCAGCTATATGTGCAACTAGCACCAGATGTTGTTTGAAGTTGTTGGAAAGTTTTGTTGATTCACTGCTGACAAATAATTACCCGCCCACACGTGCAAGAGACCTTGGCGCCGGCTTCAATGATTAACAATTGTGGCAAATACTATGAAACACCTTGGTTACCTGAGTTTCTTTGTTACTAAATGTTAAACGGTGTGGATTTCCCATGCTAATACAAGCAAGTAATAGTGTAGTGAGTAATCATTTATTTTTCACAACTAGGGTCCTCATGTGTTTGCCCCAAATGGTTGTCATTTGGGTACCCTTAGCCACAAGGGAACTGTTTTGGCACCATATCACTATAATTCTAACTTCCTGACCAGGGGCGTCTCCGGGTTTTAGGAGGCTCTGTGCAAAATATAAAAGTGACCCCTTAATATAAAAAATATAATTTTTTTTAAAAAAAAACTGTCGATTTAAATTGCGTATAATATAAAAAAAATTATTTTTATTCTTGTAAACATATAGATTATCAATATTAAACTAATTGCATTAAATCAAATGGATAAGTAATACAAAATAATTATCTTTGTATACAACGTCAAAAAGGAATCTGCTAATCTGAGGTTAAATTTTATGCAAAGATTAAAATGGACTAAAACTATATTTACGAGTATAGATTACTAATCTATTGATACTCATATGATATTATATGAACATTAACGATATATAACTATTAGTTTAGGGCCTAAAAATTAATCTATTAATATACATATGATATTTTATGGGTATAAATAATATATGAGTAATATTATAGGACCTCAAAATTTTGAGCTGAGGCCATCAAAATTTTGAGGCTCGATGCCGTCGCACACCTCGCACATGTGTGCAAGCCGCCACTGTTCCTGACCATCCATGGTCGCAACAGATTTAATGGTTTGAATGTTTGGCTAGAGAATGGAAGAAAAATCGAAGTGAATATTCCTACCGAATATCTGCTAGTTCAGAAAAGAAAACAAATAACTGTATTTATGATATTTTAATTAAAACGATTTAAAGTAACTAGATGCGTCAGCGTCGTGCCAATCTTTGTACAAATTTCATTTTACACATTATATTTCTAATATCTTTTGTTGTATGTTTATTTTTTTGGTATTAAAAAAGTAGATCGAGTGGTTGACCGGTGAAAACATCAAAGCAGTAATGCACGAGATTATTGACAGACAGAACCATCGAAGCACTCGCTTTAGCAAAAGAGCTACATCGTAGTTTATGGGAAATTTCTTCAACAGTGAGTGAGTACTCCTTCAAATGTACTTCTTATGTTCAATTATTATATTACTAACCGGTTAATTTTCCATCACTTTCAGCTATATGTGCAAATAGCACCAGATTGTTTAAAGCTGTTGGAAAGCTTTGTCGATTTACCGTTGGCAGATAATTACCCGCTGACACGTGCAAGAGACTTTGGTGTCAGCTTCAATGATTAAGAACAGGTATCTTGTATGTTTATTTTTTTGTATGTATATTTTTTGTATTAAAAAGGTAGATAGAGTGGTTGATCGGTGCAAACATCAAAGCAGTACTGCACAAGATTATTGTTACAGACAGAACCATTGAAGCACTCACTGTAGCAAAAGAGCTACATCGAACGGTGAGTGATTACACTTTCAAATGTACTTCTTATGTTCAATTATTGTATTACTAACTGGTTAATTTTCTGTCACTTTCAGCTATATGTGCAAATTACACTAGATGTTGTTTTAAGCCGTTGGAAAGCTTTGTCGATTCAACGTTGACAGATAATTACCCGCCCACACGTGTAGGAGACCTAGGTGTCTAAAAAATGGTCTGAATGTGTGGCTAAACAATGGAAGAAAAAACTAAATGAATATTCCTACCGGATATGTGCTTGTTCATACAAAAAATAGGTAACTGTGTTTATGATGTTTTAATTAATTTTTTTTAAAGTAACTAGATGTGTCAGCGTCGTGCCAATCTCTCTACAAATTTCATTTCACACACTATATTTCTAATATATTTTGTTGTATGTTTATTTTTTTGCTATTAAAAATGTAGATCGTGTGGTTGACCGGTGGAAACATCAAAGTAATAATGCACGATGTTATTGTTACAAACAGACACTATGATTAAGAATTGTGACAAACATTATGAAACACCTTGGTGACCTGAGTTTCTTTGTTACTAATTGTTAAACAGCGTGGATTTCCCACGCTAATACAAACAAGTAATGGTTTAGTGAGTAATCATTTACTTTTTTCTACTAGGGCCGTCATGTGTTTCCCCAAGTGGTTGTGATTTGGGTACCTTTGGCCAAAATGGAACTGTTTTGGCACCATATCACTATGATTATAACGTCCTGGCTAAACAATGGAAGAAAAAACGAAGTGAAAATTCCTACCGGATATGTGCTTGTTCAGACAGAAAAAGGTAACTGTAGTTATGATATTTTAATTGGAAACCTTTTATCCGAAAAAAATATCGGAACTTTTTTCGAAAAAAATCCGGAATTGTTTTTTATCTAAAATAAAAAAAAAATTCCCCGAAAAATTAGAAACTATTTTTCGAGAAAAAATCGGAACTTTTTTCCGAAAAAAGATTGGAAACTTTTTTTCCGAAAAAAATCAGAAACCTTTTTCTGAAAAAAGATCGTAAACTTTTTTCCCCGAAAAAATCGAGAACTTTTTTCGGAGAAAAAATCAAAAATAATTTCAGAAAAAAGACCGGAAACTTTTGTTCCGGAAAAATCTAAAACCTTTTTTCCGATAAAAATATCGGAACTTTTTTCTGAAAAAAACTCTATAATTTTTTTTTTATCTAAAATCGAAATCTTTTTCCCCAAAAAAACCGGAAACTTTTTTTCCGAGAAAAAATCGGAAATTTTTTTCCGAAAAAATCAGAAACCTTTTTCCAAAAAAAGATCGTAAAATTTTTTCCCCGAAAAAATCGAAAATAACTTCCGAAAAAAGACTTGAAACTTTTGTTCTGGAAAAATCTGAAACTTTTTTTCCGATAAAAATATCGGAACTTTTTTATGAAAAAAACTCTGAATTTATTTTTATCTAAAATCGAAAATTTTTTCCGATAAAAATATCGGAAACCTTTTTTCCGAAAAAAATATCGAAACTTAGTTCTCAGATTTTTTTGAATAAAAAAATAAATTGAGACTTGAGGCCTATATTTTATATGAGGGGCTTAGTCTTTTTGGGGCCTATTTATGTTTATCATATTTGGGACCCTTCATATTGGGGCTGGGCCCAAATTTACTTGGCCCCCTAAATTGACAGCTCCAGGCACATGTTAAGGATTCTTCAAATAACAATTATGTCTTGAACAAAACAATGTTTAAAAAGATAAAATGCACATTTTTTCATACAAAATTACGATCTATAGTGCACTAACAAGTGCCTTAAGTGCACAAATTAGTTTTTCCCTTTTTATTTTAGATTCGTGTATGATAGTATTTTAGTTGTGTGGTCATTTTTTTGGAATAAGCTTAGTGAAAGTAGATAAGCTCATATGGATAATAAAAAGTTGACGAGCTCATATGTCGATGATCCGTGTGTGGACTCGGTGACATGCAACAATTATGTGGTTATGTCATCAAGGTGAGATGGTTTGAATGTATTCCCTGGATGATTGTTTTTCTTACTGACAACATAGCAGGGCCTCCGTTTTGCAATGAATAATTAATATGTTAGAAATTCTCGTTGCTGCAAGCTTAGGCTTAGATGGACTAAGATTAAGCACATTAATGCAATTCTTTTGTCAGAAGGCTAGGTGTCTAACATTCTTTCTGCATAGTAGTTTTTGTTGTAATTAATTCATATTGCCTAAGTCATGATTACTTGTGTACCAAGGAAGACGAATTACTAGCTTCATTGGCTTGTAACCGTTTCAGTTGTGTTTAGGGAAGTAGTTAGAGGCTGTTACTTGTTTGTTAAGTAATTTGGCCATAAGCAATGTAGTATAAATAAGTGATACCATTGTAATTTTGAGTTAGTGTGTAATCAATAAAATTTCCCTCTTCTTCCCTATTATCTTCTTCATTCATTCAATAAGAAATTACATCGTGTATCAAGTACATAGTGCTGAAGTCTGAATTGGCACTCGGTGAGCACATTGTAGTTTGTGTGCTTGTGTTTGTGTGAGTGTAGCTGCGCCATTAGTTTTGTTGCTGCTGTTTTAGACTTGAAAAGTGAGATTTGCATGTCAGGTTAAACATACTACTATTGTTGTAACATTTAGTAATTGCTCAATTTTTCTGTGTAAGAATATAAATGAGGCATGGATTGTCACTAGCTAGTGGAGGGTTTTTATAATTGTGTTATGATATATTAGTGAAACCCTTCTTGCGGGGACTGTCACTTGTCTGCGTTTGGTTTTTAAGTAATAAGTCTTTAGGCTTCCTATCCAACTTATGTTGCTAAGTGCTAACACTGCAGCTTCTTGGTTATTTTGTTTTGATGTCTTATGTTTCTATTCTTGTTTATGTTCAGTTTACTAAAATTATCAATTTCCCAATATTATACAATATTATACAATGGAGATGTCTTTTCTGTGAAATTCTTGCCGATTTGAGGAAGAACGAACATAACAGGTCTAGTTCATTTGCTCAACTGTGTAAACTGTCAATTAGTCGCTTAGTAAGACATCCATAAACAGATAGAAGATGTTCTCCCTTCTCAATTAATCACTCAATTATCTAAAGAAGCATATGTCAAAGCTATGTGTAATTCACTGGAGCAACTTAGTTAATTGAGTGATTAATTGAGAAGTGACATATGCTTCTCAATCAATAACTCAATTAACTAAAGAAGCATATGTCAGAGAATGAAGTTTAATATCAATCTCACTTTAGTGGGTAGCTTTTAGATTTCATCACTAATTTCTTCTCAAAATTTTGTGGCTTCCACTTGTTTGACTAATTTGAACCAATGCCTAAGTTATTATAAGACCAAGATTTTTTTTTGATGAATTAAGAACATAATGACATCAGAGAACCTAGAAGACATCCCAACGAGGTTGACACCTCTCGTAGGCTCCCATCCCCTGCCAAGTGTTCATATTTATATATAGAAAAAAAGGAAAAATATATATACAAGATGGGGGGCGAAACCAAACCCATAAAAAAACAAGTGCGAGGAAACAAAAACAAGAAAACGTAAACTAGGTGAACCTATAACAAGGTAGACCGCATCGATCCTTGGAAAACTCCTCTCTTATGAAAGAAGGCAATAAAACCTACCAATGAAAGCCCGTGGTTGGCAAGCTTATCCGCACAACTGTTACCCTCTCGGTAAGTATGAGAAAATAGTAGCTGCATGTTTTTAGACAAACAATTACTCCATCGATTACGGAGGTCCCAAGGCACCATGAAGTGATCTTTTGTGACTTGAATTGCGATCGTGGAATCGCTTTCCACCCAAAGTTTATTCCAGCCATGTTCAAAAGCCTTCTCAATTGCTAAAACAATGGCCATGAGTTCTGTATGTAAAACTGAGGAGGAAGATAGTTTGCAGGAGAAGCTTCCTAGATATGCGCCTGTGCTATCGCGAAAAATAGCGCCACAAGCCGGCATCAGACTAATCACGGAACCGTTGCTGTTTACTTTGATCCAACATAGCTCGGTGGCTGCCAAAGAGGAGCTGGGCCATATCGCGGATCAACGTGGAAATTACGAAGAATGGCCAGCTCGTCACTGACATGGAAAATGAGTCGCGGAAGAACAGCTCAGCGTGACAGCAGTGCGGATCTTCGTAATGGCAGCCTGCACTGTAACTTTTGAGTGGTGGTAGATGAGGACTGAAATTCTGGTATAGCAGAACCAGATGTTGTATAGAATGTCGAGACATCTGGTCTGACATGAATAACACGGCAAGGCATATAACATTAAAACGGATACTGAGAAATAATGTTTTATCAGATGTTCCAACATTCAATTTAAAGAGAGTGTCATACTTAATGTTGGAACATCTTACGAAACATAATAAAATCAACAAGTAAATAAACTGCACAGGAAATTGTTAACCCAGTTCAGCCAACCTGCCTACTCTGGGGGATACCAATCCAGGAAGGAAATCCACTAATAGATCTAGTCACTAAGACCTCCAGCAAACCCTTTGAATTTACGTCTTACACTAAGACCTCCAGCAAACCCTCGGTTTACGTCTTACACTAAGACCTCCAGCAAATCCTAGGTTTACGCCTTATGACCTCGACACTACTCATGCAACTTCTGCCTAGGAACTCCTAGACATGAGATCCCATCTCACTTCCACACAGCCAACACAACCTGTGTTGTTCATATAATGTTGAATAAAATGTGGCGACAATCACCGTGACATATTTTACTCTTGCTTAAAAGCTTCGAGTAAATCACACATAGTTAACTCCGTACTTCAAAGCTTAGGAGTAACCTTAAAACATTACAACTCAATAAAACACAGTCCTACTCAAGTATCAAATCAATACGTGAGAGGCTCACAAACACTATCTCTTTGCTTAAAAGCTTCAGAGATATTACAAAACTCTACTCATTACCTAAAGGTTTCTGAGTGAGGACATAGTGACCATCTCACAACCCGAGTGGTTCACTTACACCAACTCTCCTAGAGAGTGGCTTAAAGACACGAAACCCTAAAGACTACATCTTTGATGAACAATGGTTTCGGTTCATTAAATCTTGGTCTTGAGTCTTCTTTATATAGACAGAGCTAGCACACTTCTGATCTTCCAAGATAAGCTTCAGAACACAGCTGGTCTTTGAGTCACGTCCAGCTAAGCAAATCAGACCTTAATAAAAACTTTCCTAAAATAGTTGATCTTCTTTAGGAAATAAACAATGTGTTGAATCATTCCATTAAGTCTTGATAAGAGCATATCTGCACTAATAACGTCTTGATCAGATCAAATCTTGATATACACGTTTGTAGAGTGGATTTCCATATATAGCAGATACGTGTAATAAATGCGCGAGATTTGGGCAATCTGACTGTCGTACCCAAACATGTTACAACATTTGGTCCAACATCTTTTGTACCTAACATGTTGAAACATTTGGTCCAACATCTTGCTTGTATATTTGTTTTAGCAAAATGAGGCCAACACACAAATATCCAACAATCTCCCCCTTTGGCAATTTTTGGCTAAAACAACTTCAGCCCATTAATAAGCACAGAGAGATTTAAAAACCATACAATCCTTCAAGTCAACGTGAGCACACAAATATGAAGGAAGGTAGAACATCTTCTATGTTACTTCCAAAAGATTTCCTCAAATGAAAATAACGCACAGGGTAAAGAAATAAACTTTACCATAAACCATCAGAGGCATACACAACAGCGGAATCATAACCAACTTAGCTTCATCCTTCAGTAGAGAGAAATAAACTCTCACAAGCACACTTGGGAAAAATAAATTCCCACATCAGCATCAAGATGTTTCAACAATTTGTAGCGCATCATAATATCCATACATTAAGCACACATAGGCAAAGAACTTGATATTGCATTACTCCCCCTTAATATCAGATCAGAGAAAAACATATTTTTGCTCCCCCTGAATACATCAGCTCATGCATCTCATCAGGCCATCAGAAAAACTGGTTCTTACTCCCCCTGAATTCGCACACACTACTACTTCTTCATAGACAGGCTAGACTAGCATGTCACAACATCAGATACAACATTATAAAGTAGCAGACAAACACAAACATACTACTCCCCCTTTTTAGCCACAAAATATGCCAAACAAAAACTTCATGCATTAAGAGCAATAGTAATGAACATCACAGAAATCCATAGTGCAGAATATCAGAGCATAACAAATCCATAGTCTTGAAATAGCAGAAGCATTACATCACGTACCAACAAAAATACAAATGTCCTCCACATTATGCTCCACATCATATAATCATCAGATACCATACATCACATACTGCTACCGCACACAAAACACATCACAGATCACAACTCCTTAAGCAAACCACAAAGTAGCAGTTGGGAAGAGTAAATTCTCACATAGCTGAGAAAAATAAGTTCTTATGCATCCAGGATGTTCCAACATATGGCAGGACATCATCCAGAGCAAACAAATAGAGCTTTGCAAAACAGAATAGTATCCACTTACTGCATTATGCTACTTCCCCTCAAAATCAGAATCAGAGCAAAAATTAATTTTACTCCCTCCAAATACATTGACACATGCTTATCAGAATGATCATCAAAAAACAATTCTTACTCCCCTCAATTTTATCATCCATATCAGCACATAAGCATACAGCAGCACAGATTCAATACTACACCACTCAGGTTAGCAGATGTCTAAGCATCAGACACCACATCATATAGTAGAACACATCCAACCACTAAAAGAGCATGCATATGTTTCAACATCAGGTAGCACAACAGACATTAGCAGCAAAACATATCATGCCTACCAACTACTTCCCTTTTTAGTCAGAAGTTTAGACAAAATAGGGTCTTCATGCATTAATCAAAGAGTACAATGGTAGAGATATCCAGGAACATAGTGCACAGAGCTACTGCAAACGAAGACAACATCATGGGATACATACCTCATCAGATATAAATCAGCAGTGGAGTCATCATCAAATAGCCTAAAGCAGATCACACTTCATCAGCACAAAATTTTCAACATGATGAACAAGATGTTTCACCATTTAGTAGCACATCAGATAGCACAGGTTCCTCCGGTATGGTATCAGAGTATTGACAACAAAGATGTTTCAACACATGATAGCACAACACATAGCACATGTTAGCAAAGATGTTTCAACATGTTTATCTAGCGTGGTATCAGAGCGAATATGAGCAATCACAAAATACGTCACATGTTAGCAAAGATGTTGCAACATATGGTAGCACAGCTTCTAGCACAGCTTCTAGCACAGGTTCTTCCAGCATGGTATCAAAGCACGTGGTCTTCCAATCAGGGCACGCAGCATCCATCTAACAGAAACTCCCCTTGTACACATGATCCCATCTTTGTGCAAAGGAAGCACGATGAAAGGAAACATTGCCACAGAGAGCAACAAGCACATTCTGAGGGATCTTTTTCCCACCAGACTTTTTCTTTGAGGCAGAGGGTGTGATGTCTGGTACATCCTCCTCAACATTATACTCAGAGTTACTTGAAGGTGCTTCCTTTCTGTTCAGACTCTATCTCTTCTTACTAGCAGGCACAATAACCTCATACATGTTCTTCAACCACTTCTTCATTAAGTGGTACAGTTTGATGCCTTTCTTTAGACTGAGAGACCCTTCTTCAACCTCAGTAGAATTCTCTTCACCAGACCATGTTTCTTCATCAGATGAGTCGGATGGGTCAACAGATGTCCCAACATCTTTCACCACAGCAGTTTCTTGAACAGGTTTCTGGACAATAGTAACATCAGCCTTAGGTTGGTCCACAGATGTGTCAACGTCTGTCACAACATCCTTTTCAGGAACAGTTTGTTTTGATTTATCAACAACAGAACCAATAGCATCTTTTGTCTGAGATACATCAGCAACAAGAACATCTATAATTGTGTTTGTGGAATCAACAACATTCACACCAACAGAGATAATAATGTCAGGAGCTAGTAATACTTCTCATAGCTTCTTTCTCCTTTAAAGCACAAAGGGAGAAATAAACTCCCATATACAAAGGAAAATGAATTCTCACACATCAGAGAAAAATAAATTCTCAAAAATCAGATCAGGATGTGTAGACATCATGGATGACATCATAGCATAACATATTTCATGAGAACATAAAGCTAGAGGTTTCAGAAGCAGATCTGAAACTATCACACAGAGTAGTAGTAATCACATTTAAGTATCACATATCTGAGCATTATCACCTCTGATTACAACACATCTGAACACATATAGTACTTCTCAACAGAATGCACATCCACACAAGCAGTCATAGCATGACCAGTTCTCTTTCAGTCATACTTTGAGCAATAGCTTGTCACATGGAAGATCATCAAGATCAGTTTCTTCCACCACAGTCTAAACATCAATACTCCAAACCACCATCAGGTTTAAGACTCTCAGAACCATATTAGCATCAGTTTGGGGAATTGTAGAACAGGTTTCAACAACATGAACAGGTTGGTCCAAGATGTTTCGACATCTGATGTGACATCAGACTCAGGTGAGGTTTCTTTGGGAGACACAACCACACCTTTAGTGGGGATAACAAAGTGACAGAATCAACAACTTTGAAAAATGACACATGAAAAAAAATCAAAAAAAAAAAAATGTCATCAACAACCACAACATTCATACTAGACTGACCTATGGTTTTAAGAGATCTTGGTTTATCTAGAATTACAATTTCAGAGGAAGATCTCACAGATGTTTCAACACTACCCACAACATTTGAACTGACAAAAACCTTTAACAGAGGTAACAACATTTAACTCAACATTAGGGGTGACAACTGAATCAATGAGATTATCAAAACGAGTTTGGTAGGTTTATTAACATCATCAACAATCATAGATAGATTTTTTTTAGGACCTTTTAAGAGATAAGATTAACCTGGATAATGGATTTAGAAATAGGTTTCCTAGATGATGCACATTTTGTTGACCAAGCAAAATAGAAGTAGATTCAGATGGATTCAAAGTAGACCTTTTATGCATTCCCTTCTGACACGTGGTTGATCAAACTGTCCATTTCACTTCCTTGTTGATCTTTACAGGAAACATGTCTCGAATAATGTTCTAACATTCAGTCAGACATCGTCTTCTTTTACTTGCATTGATCAACACATCTTCAAACATACTGTCTTCCACTTGATTCGAAGTGTTCTCCTTTCACTTAGACTTAGTGACACATACCAAGACATCTGAATATCATATTTGTGACATCTCTCAATAATGAAGACTCTTGGAAAGTCCTTCCCAAAAACCAATCTGTAGAGAAAAATAAATTCTCCCAGACTCCACCATTTAACCACTCGAGAGATATGTGGATAACTGATATAATTATTCAGCTTTATATGACTAGAATCAACCATGCCTTGTTAATAATTTCATAATGTCACAACATGTTGTCTGACATCATATTCTCATATGAGGCATAAGATCTCCACAAGCTTGTACAACACTCAAGACAATATATATGTACCAATGCAATCCACAGATAAACACAAGACTCTACCTGTCATAGATAATCAGGGCTCCAGCTGAAGATGAAAACTCGAGCACTAAATGAAAAACATGTGAAAGACTTCATGCTTTCATGTTGAAGGGCAACACCAACTCCCTCAGTAGAGTTGATTCTAAGTCAGATATTCTCACTTCTTGAGAATACATCCAAGCATTCTGACCTCTTCACTTAACAAGGACACATCTGATCAATGTCCTAGCAGAACCACACTATGTATCATGACCTTTTGAATAGGCAGGATGTCATGCATACAAGGTGTAAAGTCACTCACAAAATCCAAAAACATCTTAGTTTGCTTAAAAGCTTGACTAAGATCCTGATTATCAACCCTTTTCTGGAGTGACTTGTAACAGAAGAAAACCAAAGACAATTATCAAACCTCAGTATTTGACAATATTCTTCTGCCCTTTCATTCACTAGTAGTTGTTGATACTAGTGGAATAAATAGTCATGCATTGCTAGAGCATACTATTAAAACAAGATCAGAACCTCCACATTCTGATTCACATAGTCAGAAACACGTCTTCTGACCATACAGCTTGAGCACTCCCATGCAAAGTCTCAGGCACCTTCCACAGAACAGCCATAAGTAAATATGATGTTACAACATCATTTGGGACATCAGCTTCTGATTTTGGAACCCAATTACATTGGTTCATAAATCATCACTCAAAAGGACTCATTGTGCATAGACATCCTACAAGAAGTTCCCAATAGAGTACCATCAATGCAGATCATCCAGGTTTTTCAAAACACCTGAATACCATGAAGAGAAATATACTCTCCGAACAATAAAGTTCAGACTACATAATTGCACAGCTCTTCAGCAAATATATCAGTTTTATGCATAACTTCAACAAAGGATATACAGATACTTAGCTCCCATTAAAGTATTTATCATTTGTCAGATAGGATTACCTTCTCACACAAGGTAGGACATTAGATCTGACATCATTCTTCTGCACATATATGGCACCAACAGATAACATCCACTCATGACATTTATTCTTGCAAAAAGTCATTCCAGATTAGGTCAGTTACTTGACCTTGTACTCCACCCTGAGTAGAACCACCTTCCTTGGCTGAAGAAGCAGATGTTGGAGAAGATGTTTCAACATTAATTCTGACATCAATCTCAATCCCATCGGTTTCATCCTGAACTATGGTCTGAAGATACCATAGTAGTCCATAACTCTTGCAAGGGGACACAGGAGAATCAACCATCAGTAGTTGATCAACCTTCAATATCAAATCATCCACACATGTAGGGACGTGCATATTATACAACCCCAAACCTTCTTCTAATGTTCAAACCTCTTGTCTTACTTTAAGATGTTTGATGCCATTCTTCTGAACCTATAGAGGAGATTCCCTCTAACAGGTATCTGGAACATTCTGATCCAACACAATATCAGGTATCACAGATGTGACAGTACTTAGCACAACATCAGTCTTAGGTGCCAAAGATGTGCCAACATTCGACACAACATCATTCTCAGAGACAGATTCTTTGAGAGGCTCATCAACAAACTCACTTGTGACCTTAGTGGAAGCATTAACTACATCAGATGGATTTCCCTTGATTAGTGTGCACCAGACAATGGAGAGAGGGATGCAACATATACTTCCTTTCACTTCAACACAAACACACATCTTGAAGGGAAGTAAAAACTTCGTCAATACCAGAGAACCATAATCCTTTGGTCCCAAAAAAAATAAATCCTCCTTGTTTAATCATGCATTCATACAACTATATATTATCACAAGAATATAACATGCATGGTTAAAACATCATATAACACATCAACACTGCACACCACTTCAACTACCACTTACTTGGATCAGACATGAACTAACCCAATGGTCAACCATATGTTGATCGTGTCCCAACAAACTTATCTAAGACATGTTTCTAGCGTAGAAACCATCTCAGACACAGATGCCTCCTCTTCCAGGTCAGGAGAAGGTTCCAAACATATGTAACCAACACACACACTTGTTTAGCACTCAAGCATCTGCCATGCCCTACTGTCATCCAACAAGATTCTGCAGAATCTGCTCGGCAGATGTTCCGTCAGATGTTCCAACATCTGGTAAGACATCAGTTCCTTTTTAACGGAACACACCAAGAAATCCTTTATCAAAGCCAATGGAGGTTAGATTTTTATAGTTGGAAGCAAAAATAAATTGCTCATAACTTTCTTCAGATCCCTTTTCAACAAACTCATACATGAGTGCCTCTATGAGTGGACTTAAGATCACCCCCAAGTATCTTTGTCATCTCTAACAAGTTAATTAAACAAACTCTCCTCGAGCATCACCACACCAGGGCTTACATCATAGAACAGAGTGGTGCATCCTCAACAAACAAAACCACCAGGAGTTTTCCATCAGATATATATGCAGCGGAATTCAAACCACAAAACTCCTCAACAAACTTCAGGCACACTACAATAACACATGTTTGAAAATAAATCAAACCATACAGCAACTCATCACAAGATCTACACGCCTGAACAACAAAAGATAGGTCTAATACACACCCTATCATGAATAGTCCATCCCCCACTTCTAGGGACCATTCAATCAATGTGAACTTCTCCAAGTTCAAACAAATTTTCAGTATTTCTTACTTGCCCATAACCAGAAAGTATCTTCCCTAAGATCTCATCCAGAAAACAGAACAGGATGCCTGCTCTGATACCAATTGAAATTCTGGTATAGCAGAACCAGATGTTGTATAGAATGTCGAGACATCTGGTCTGACATGAATAACACGGCAAGGCATATAACATTAAAACGGATACTGAGAAATAATGTTTTATCAGATGTTCCAACATTCAATTTAAAGAGAGTGTCATACTTAATGTTGGAACATCTTACGAAACATAATAAAATCAACAAGTAAATAAACTGCACAGGAAATTGTTAACCCAGTTCAGCCAACCTGCCTACTCTGGGGGATACCAATCCAGGAAGGAAATCCACTAATAGATCTAGTCACTAAGACCTCCAGCAAACCCTTTGAATTTACGTCTTACACTAAGACCTCCAGCAAACCCTCGGTTTACGTCTTACACTAAGACCTCCAGCAAATCCTAGGTTTACGCCTTATGACCTCGACACTACTCATGCAACTTCTGCCTAGGAACTCCTAGACATGAGATCCCATCTCACTTCCACACAGCCAACACAACCTGTGTTGTTCATATAATGTTGAATAAAATGTGGCGACAATCACCGTGACATATTTTACTCTTGCTTAAAAGCTTCGAGTAAATCACACATAGTTAACTCCGTACTTCAAAGCTTAGGAGTAACCTTAAAACATTACAACTCAATAAAACACAGTCCTACTCAAGTATCAAATCAATACGTGAGAGGCTCACAAACACTATCTCTTTGCTTAAAAGCTTCAGAGATATTACAAAACTCTACTCATTACCTAAAGGTTTCTGAGTGAGGACATAGTGACCATCTCACAACCCGAGTGGTTCACTTACACCAACTCTCCTAGAGAGTGGCTTAAAGACACGAAACCCTAAAGACTACATCTTTGATGAACAATGGTTTCGGTTCATTAAATCTTGGTCTTGAGTCTTCTTTATATAGACAGAGCTAGCACACTTCTGATCTTCCAAGATAAGCTTCAGAACACAGCTGGTCTTTGAGTCACGTCCAGCTAAGCAAATCAGACCTTAATAAAAACTTTCCTAAAATAGTTGATCTTCTTTAGGAAATAAACAATGTGTTGAATCATTCCATTAAGTCTTGATAAGAGCATATCTGCACTAATAACGTCTTGATCAGATCAAATCTTGATATACACGTTTGTAGAGTGGATTTCCATATATAGCAGATACGTGTAATAAATGCGCGAGATTTGGGCAATCTGACTGTCGTACCCAAACATGTTACAACATTTGGTCCAACATCTTTTGTACCTAACATGTTGAAACATTTGGTCCAACATCTTGCTTGTATATTTGTTTTAGCAAAATGAGGCCAACACACAAATATCCAACAAGGACGTTGCGGGCCATCCAAATAGTATGAAGTGTATGCACAATACAAGCAATGTAGAGCTCGCAGAGCTGAGAACTAATGAAAGGGCAGCCGAGAACCAAATCCATAGGAAAGGAAGTATTCACAGTAAAACCAAGAGTAATGCTGACCCAACTCCAAATGGCAGAAGCGAAAGCGCAGTCAAGAAAAAGATGAGTTGACATTTCACAAGCGCTGTGACAAATCGAGCACCAAGAGACAATAGAACAATCACGAGCACATAGATTTTCATCTGTCGGCATCTTGTTGAGAATCAATCTCCAAGCAATAAACGAATTCGACGGAGGAATGAAAGCTTGCCATCTCAGTTGGGAAGAGTACCACCCATCCAGTCATCCGTCCAATAAAAAACACGCAATTCGTCTTCTATGAGCCAACGAGAGTTCGAGAAGACAACCTGAATGTACCGCTTCAGTCCCGACCATATAGACGACTTAACTGCATATGAAATAGGCAAATGGTGACGTAAAAACCTGCTTCGGCAAAGTACAACCCATTGTTCATCACTAGCCAACAGAGTCCAGCTTAGTTTTAGAATAAGAGATTCGTTAATACGGCGTACCGAACGAAGACCTAAACCACCTTCATCAAAAGGTAAACAAACTTGCTTCCAAGACACGGTACAAATCTTTTTGGAGGATACATCTCCACTTCAAATAAAATTTCTAATCAACTTGTCATGAATAATTGATTTTACTAACTGAACCCGACCCATAACGGAGAGAAGCATACCTTTGCAAGAGGCTAATTTAACTTTAATTCTATCAACTATAGCCTGGAAATAAATAGCCCTCGGCTTTCCTTGAAAGATAGGACACCCAAGATAAGTGAACGGAATCTGCCCAGCTGAGAAGCCTAACAAGTTGGCAATAACAGACAGTCTCACGGAAGAAATGGTACCGCCATAATATTTACTCTTAGCCTGGTTGATCAGTTGATCGGAAGCTTTACCGTATTGTTTAAAAATAGGCAAGATGCATTTGATGTTAACTTTAGATGCCTTACAGAAAATCATGATATCATCCGCGTATAACACGTAGGAATCGAAACCCCTCTACAGTAATTCATAGGCCTGAAAGAACTATTGACCAGCGCTATGGAGATAGCTCGACTGAGAACATCCTCGGCCAGACAAAATAAAAGAGGAGAAAGAGGATCCCCTGTCGCACACCTCGCAGACAGTTGAAGAAGCCGACTGCCTTTCCATTAACTAAGATTGACAGTCTAGCGGAGCGGAGAATTTCTTCAATCCAAGCACAAAAAATGGGGCTGAAACCAAACTGCTGAAGCACCGAGATAAGAAAGGACCACTCCAAAGTGTCAAAAGCCTTTCGAATATCAATTTTCAAAGCCAAGTTTCCCGCAAAACACTTCTTTTGGAGGACATTAATCGCTTCTGACGCCACTAAAACACAATCAGATATTTGTCGTCCATGTATGAAGCCACATTGCTGTTAAGAGTCCCACATCGGTTGAGAGATGGCCTGACTAAGTGTTTATATACTAGAGGCAATCCTCACCTTACAAGCCGGTTTTGTAAGGATGAGTTAAGCCCAATACTTAATTCTAAGATGGTATCAGAGTCTCTCCACGATCCGTTGGGCCACCTGTTATCAGGCCCAATAGTGTTGGGCGTGAGGGGGTGTGTTAAGAGTCCCACATCGGTTGAGAGATGGCCTGACTAAGTGTTTATATACTAGAGGCAATACTTAATTCTAAGAATTGCTGCGTAGAAATAACTCTTGGGGGAACCGAGGCCAGCCGATCAGCAAGAGTTTTGGTTATTATCTTAAACTGAAAGTTAGCTAAAGCAATAGGACGAAACTCCCCCATATTATCCGCGCCAGGGACTTTGGGAATAAGCACAATTAGATTAGAGTTAAGGTTAGTGAGAAGTTTACCCTTGAGAAAGAAATCCTGAACAGCCAAATTCACATCCTGAACAGCCAAATACCGCTTCTTTAATTTCAAAATCAGAAGGAACCTTACATAACATGTCATTATCCATATGTGAAATGAGAGTGGGAATGGTTGCAGACACTAGAGCATTTTGACTACAATTATAAGACCAAGTTATTTATATATGTTGGTCTAAAATAAAAGGCACAAGTTAACAATTTTTAATATTAGAGTATTTATTATGTTGGTAAAAAATAAAATAAAACTAAAAATACAATTAAATAATTTATTTTTTTGACTAAGGTTCTGTTTGGTAAAGCTAGCTTATAGCTGAAAAGCTAGTAAAATAAAATTAAAGTGTTTGACAAATTTAACTGTTGTAAGTACAAAATGCAATAAAAATACATGATTAGTGGATAGTAATTATCATTTAAAAGAAAATAAAAATAATAAGGATAAATATGGAATTAAATGTAAAAAGCTATAAGTTATAAGTTCCTATGCTATTTAAATAACATCTCAAAAAATGCTATAAGCTACTTAGATAAGTTTGATACAAAACACGTCAATTTTTATCAAATAAACTTATAAACTAGTCCAATAAGCAGACTTACCAGACACACGCTAGTAATTTTTTCCTTTTATTTTTTGGGTCATGTTAACATGTGCCCTAAGGGCACATGATAAGATACCTAAATATAGAAATTTAGCATTTAATGATACAAAATATTAAATATTAAAAGAGTTGATTACACGATTTTCAAGAACATATTTCCACATTTATCTCATTAAAATGTGCCTTAAGGTCACAAGTTAACATTTTTCTTATTTTTTTCTTTTTCTAACGATAGAGTATATAAGGAAGGTTGAGCCTCTTCCCGCGGTGCAACTTTAGCTGAAAATTGAAATTTATACAAATCAACGGCTTCTTCTTGATCTTCAGCTTATCAATTTCCACCTTTCAACGTTCATCTTCTCTTCTTCGTTACTCTACGATACAAAACATTCAATTCGCTATTTCAGGTTTCTTCTTCCTTTTCTTCGATTCCATTAATCTGTAATCGCAAATTCTCTCTCTTACATTGCTTCATCATTACTTTTTTACTTGTTCCTCGAATCACACTTTTTCCAATCCAATTTTCAAATTCGGTTATTTCAACATTGCAATTTTGATTCGTTTCTACTTTAGGTTTTTGATCGCATTCGACACGATGTTGCAATGGATGGGAGGATCGAGAAGGAAAGTTACTGCTGTGAGTTCTTTTGTTCGTTTTTGCAGAAATTTTAATTATCTTTGGTGCTTAATTTAACATGCTTTCAATCTTACTGTGATATACTGCATAATTAGAGAGGAAGAAAAAAAAAACAGAATCTGAATATTAATTGAAGGATTAACAGTGTTTCGTGTAATAGTACATGATGAACTTTTTTGTATTGAAATGATGATATGTAAATGTAGTGCTTTGATTGATCCAGAAGATTACATAATCTGATTATTGATTACGCAGTCATGAAAATTATGAGGTTTTCTGAAGTACAAAAAAATATAGTTATTTTATTTCCATCGGAACAAATTCGGAATGTGATTTTCATGGTTTACTATTAGTAGAAGTGATATTTAGCTTATCATGTCCTTCCGAATTGCAATATGTTTGAACCGAGAAACTGACATGATGTTTGTTTTTTTTTTGTTTTCTTCTGCTATCCGATTATTCTATCTATTTGGTGCATGATGGATTTTGTGCTGAGATGGGAAATTTCAGTCGAGGATGTCTACACAGAAGAGGTAAAAAGCATAGATGTTAATTATACTTGTATGTGGAATCTGGTTGGTTGAGACTTCGAGGAGTGATTCTGTTGAGCTTTGTTGGTTGTTTTCTGGCATTGTAATGAATTCTTATTTCCACCAGGCAGAAGCAATACTTTGAACAAAGGAAGCGACAACAACAAAATGTTCATATCACGGGGTCAGATAATCGGGCTGAAAGCTCAGGCGTAGGTGGACAAATCCACAAAGAACATCAGTCTCTGGACATTCTTAATTTGCTAAACTTATCAAAAAATGCACAGGAATACAATTCTTTCAGCCAGAATGGTAAGTCTCTATTGTTCTTTCTGCATAGCAGTTTTTTGCTGCTGCTATAGTCTTGGAAAGTGAGTTTTTCATGTCAGTTTAAACATACCACTATTTTTGTGTGGCATATATTGTTTATTTACGTAGTTTCCCGAATCCCAATCTGGCCGTGTTTGGAATATACATGAAGCATGGCCTGACACTAGCTAGTGGAAGGTTATTTATAGTTGACTGCTGAATTAAATATCAGCAAAACCTTTTCAGGATCGGTTCTGTTTGCTTACAAAAGAGAGAAGGTTTCTTATTATAAGGTTTTCGAGAAAATAAATCATTCCTGCATTGTATGATCCACTCACTTTCTTTCTCCTGATTTTCACGTTTTACTAATTAACTAGAATGGGAATGATTCCAGTATATTAAAAAATAGATGCCAATTTTGGTTAACAAGTCATTAGGCTCAGAAAATTCAGGTTCTGATAGGCTTCCTATATGATAGCCATGTGATATGGTGGGGAAAATGATTAATAGGATCAAGGATTACTATCCAAATTATGTTGCTAAATGTATGTGCTGTAGCTTCTTGTTTCTTTTGTTCTGATGACTTCATATTTCTTTTCTTGATTATGTTCAGTTTACTAAAATTATCAATTTCCCAATATTGTACAATAGTGAAAGGGAGGGACGATGGAGACGTCTTTTCTGTGATGCCAGGCATTGTCTCAAGAAATCAACCAAGAATACCTACCATAGAGGAGACTACTGCAAATGCTTGCGGATTTGAAGAAAGTATGAGCTCTAGTACATTTGGTCAACTTTGTTAACTGTCAAGTCTTAATGGTTCCATTTAATGCAATTTGGAACTGAGATATGTAGCATATGGTGAATGTATACAGAAGAAGCAGGAGTACCTTTAAGCTGCCAGATTGAAACATCACCAAAGAAGTGAGTGGATACTTTTATATGTTGTTTTTATTGAGCATTCAAATTTATATCTTAAAGCAACTTAGTAGATAGAAGGGGCTCTTTATGAGGTTGGAGAGTGATTACATTGCTTTCTTATAAGCATTATTTTACTTGTTTCTTCTAACTTATTGCTCCACTTAAGACATCGGCAGCAAATGATTTAATGTGTTCTCGCTACTCAAATAATATAGAAGCATATGCCAAATATACTTGTATCCACTGGTTGCTTGACTGCTTTTGATGACTGCACTATGCTTTTTTCCTTCATTTTATGGGTGTGCACCGTGCAGGAGTTGGATTAGTGAGGTTGGAAATTTTAAGACTTCATTAGTTGCCTTAGTTTCTTTCGCTCGGGAAGTTTTAGAACTCTGGAGTCTGGACTAAACTAATCAAACTAATTTAAATATAAACCAAATGATAGAATTTGAAACCGTCCAAACCTTTAATTGGTTTGTTTTGGTTCTGTCACCCCCTTATTCCCTTTACAGATCTCTCTTTTTCTTATCTTCTTTGGGTTTGGTTAAGTGCGACATTGACAGAAATTACTTGTGAATTTGTCTATATGGTTTGGCTTAGTTATTTTTAGGCCAACCTTCAACCACCACATATTTGTTCATGCTATTCTTCATAGTGATATTTTAATCGCTTGACAGACTTTTACGAAGTGCTCCCGATCACCACAGAACCGCTTTTGATGGACAACAAAGACATCGGAAGACAGCAACAGATCCATGTAAGCTAAGAAGCATATTATAGATATTCAAGAAGTGTATGTTGGTTGTCAATGTAAGCCCATACATGTTGGTTGAGGCCAGATAACTAGAAACTCTTGAACATTTACTTATTTTTTCTTCTTTTCTCCAAACTTCTTCCTCTCACTTATTGATTTCTCTTTGTTTGTAGACTCACTATCTGTCATTGATTTGCTTTGTGAGGATGAGCTTAATCCCACTGTGGAAAAGTCTCCGACTTGTGAAGATCATGTTTCTTTTTCACTTGAAGGTAAGTGACTCTTTTTACTCATATAACATATCGTATCCCCTCTCATTTAATATTGTATTATTTTTGGGATCACTGTACTTATTGTTATATACTCATCAACAACATGTATGGGCAGTTGCCTTTGAAATTTGTCACAAAGCAAAGTCGCTGACTGAATTTTGTCTCTTACAGTGAAGTTTTGATGATGATTAATTTTGTGATGTTCAAATTTAGCAATGAAACTATAAGTCATATAAGTTTCTTATTCCGATGTTCAGTATCATACTATCTTAAAAATTTCTATGTTGGCCTTTGTCGCTGAAATTAAATGTCAGTTTCACAATTGATATTTTCAATATATAGCTTCTCTTACATGTATTGTTACTTAGATGATTGTATGATCTTCTTTCACATTCGGATAAAGTGGAACTTTATTTATATCAATGTTTATCTGATTGTCTGTTACTCTGACATTTTTTTTCATATAACATTAACAAAATCCTTCTAGGTTTGGGTAAAGTTGGAACAGAGACACCAGTTCATTCACCACAACAACAGGCTAGGTAACCAAATTGATCATTTTTAAGATATATCACCTGTCCATCACTTCTTTATGTATGGTTATTCTGTTAACAGTAAATATTTTTTCAACATTCCCAGTTGGTGATTAGTGAAACTACTATTAATCACATGAATTTTAGTGCAAAATATAAAAATTTGCTTCAAATCACAGTATCACCAAAGTATATTCACACACACCAATGAAAACATGTACCGTTTTCCATTTTAATTGGTTAATAATAATTTTTTTTAAAATTTTTAATTATGCTACTAAAATAGATTTCTGGGACTTGTAGTCTCTTGTGTGTAATAAAATCCTAGATTAACCTTTGTCCTATAACAGTAAAGAAAAACAACCTGTCGTATTCTGTTCTATTGGTTTCAACCTTCTTGGTGGAACTAAAACGCACTACTTTTCTCACTTGTTGTCCAGTTCTATAAAGATTTTAATTCTCTACATATACAGAACTCATTTTTTCTGCTTTTCCTGCTTAGAGCTGTCTACCAAACACCAGCTTAAATGAACATTTTAAATGCTGTTCTAGTTCTCTATGTGCCTTTGCTGTCAGGCATTCAACTAGTTACCTTTTGCCACTTACGATTGTTGCATTCAAGTCACTGATTACCGCCAGGCATCTTGATTGTACTTGTATCCTTCTTTTCTGGGTTTAAAAATTGCATAAAACTAACCTTATACCTTTTATGTAATTGCCATGACTATGAGGTATTAACTCTATCTAATGTTCCTTAACAATTTGCCATATAGTACTTGTAAATGACTTGGACTATCGTTCCTTTAGGTTCATTAAATTAGCCTTAGTCATTCATACAAAAACTACTTTTAAGTTGTTCTGTAATATAAAATTGAAATTCTATGGGGTTGACACGAAAGACAACACAACAGAAGCAAGCTTGTAGCATTATTGGAAATTTCACAGGCTGCTGCTAACCAAGACAAATAGAAGAATTTTGAACATGTTTTGGAATTGGTGGTTTGCAGAACTCCATACAGAAGATCTCCATTTCTGAAGGATGGAAGGAAAGCAAAGTTAAAGAACCTTAGCCACATGCTGGATGACATTGAACTTGAAGTGGTGAGGCAATATTTTTTATACATATATTTTAATTTTCTTTAATAATTTTACATTCATCTTCTGAAGCTATGTTAGTTTTTTTTTTTAAAAATAAATAATAACTTTAATGTTGGTATGGTTTAGATAACATTTTCTCAATTACCCACCAGATTTATTATTTATTTTACATATGTTTAAGTTGAAAAATATTATTTCCTGCACTCTGTAATGACAAGAGTTATACACCAGGAAGTTGCCCAAAGTTAATGTTTTCAGCTTAAAATGAAGTTGAGAAGGTTTAAGTAACAAAAAAGAGTTGGGATTTCAAAAAATGAGTGAGATCTTATTTCATGGAACAAAGTGTAATTCCCTCAAGACATTCCCATGCATGCTGACATCTACTTCTTGAGTCTTGTATCTCGTTCTTTTAGTCTTTTCCACCTTTTTAATTTTAAAATTGTGAAATGTGACTCACTACATATAGGATACAATGATGCAAGATATTGGGGTTTCACCTATCAGTTCAAGTTTCCCATCTAACAAAATGAAGCAAAGTTCAGCAGTTATTGAAGACCACAAGCTTTTTTATGACCATGCTGACAAAAATGAATCTTCCATTAATGAAGAGTTCTTCCGCAAGACTGAAAATAATGAAAACAATAAAGACAGATGGAATGGTAATCTAAAGCTTCCTATTTTCCATTTTACTATGTTATATCTTAACATAACGCAATTACCTATATGCATATGTTGCTTTGCATATTTAACTTCTTCTAACTTATTGGGAATACAGTAACTATTTTGTTCTACACCTTCTATCAAGCACATATGAAATTGCCATAATGCCTCTCCTCTGAAAAGAAGGACAACAAGAAAAAATAGCATTCCTGTATAATTTGCGTCAGTTTAATTTCCTGGATTAATGATTCAGTTAAAGCCTGCACAATGCACAGTCGTTTTCTACATGTCTAGCTTCTAAGTATACTTAATCTGTTAAAAGACCAGGGTTGGCCTAGTTTCATGGTCACACATTCAGTTTTTCCAATTCATGGCATGACAAATTTTATTGATATTTGAATTATGTTTTTTACCCTTTAGTGTTTCGTGTACAGCATGTTCTGTCTTCCTTGACGAGAAATTTGACAAAGGGATAGGATATGATACCTCATATGAGAAGCCTTTTCAAATGGATCGTGAATCTCCTGAATTATTTAAAAGAGGGGCCTGCAACATGGAAAGTTATGGTTTTGAAGACCTCCTTCCAGCACAATGGTATTTATTTGCTGTATTTAAGAACACTGCATACTTTCCCATGTTTCTTACAATAATACTTTTGTCTTAAAGATGTCTGTTGTGTATGGCTCTGTAGGCCTTCAACCACAACAAGGAAAGATGTCAAGATGGCTGGTACAGTTTGCTTCCTTAGACCGTCATTTTAAATTCGACTCACTGTTTTAAAAAATATTCTTGGAATACCAACGACACTAACAACACCTCATTTAATTTCTACCCATTCTAGTTAGTTCACAACCATAAGTTTCCATTGTTTTGTTTTGTCATGCACCTAATATTTTTAGAGGATTGCCTGATCATTTGACACTTCATTAACATGCGAATCTTCTATCTTATTTTATTAAGAATGATGTTACCTACACAGTTGTTGGTTATGCTCAGATTGTGCTAGAATTTTTCACATTTATGACAGTACCTATGGTTTTATTTTCTACATCAATGTTAGTTATTTTTAACTTCTCATAGGAGGTTAAAATTTCATCTACTAGATTGATAGTCATTGTGATTCACTCATTCCTAGAACTGATGTCATGTAATGAACATGTAACTTGTGCACCTTCATTTGTTTGTGAGACCATAACATATTGGCATAACGATTTATTTACCATTCTATGCTGCTGTTTACTGTTATGCTGTTTTTCTCTATCTTCAGAGCCACTGGCTTCATTTTCCGCAGACCCATTGGAGGAGGATTTTAATTTCTGTGGTGCTAGCAGGACAAGGTATGAACATTATTCTTAGATGTGTGCTCTGTTGTTGATGAGCATTTTCTTATGTTTTTGTGTGGTCATAAATGTTTTAGATCATATGGGAATTTCAATGCGCAAAATTTAATCCCAGAAGATGTAAGAGACAGTTCGAGCTTGTTGAGGTAAAATCAGAATAATGCTAGGTTTCAAGGTGATTTCATCTGTTTCTTTATATTGTTACTTGTGTCTGACTATTATTTATGTATGAAATATCAGCGAAGAGTCAAGCTCAGCCACTACTGGTATTACTCTCTCTCTCTCTCTCTCTCTCTCTCTCACACACACACACACACACACACACACACAGTCACAAATGCACGCTCTCAAGAATCTTATATATGATAAATAGTTCTATCATAAGGCATTGGTACCACTACTAATCTTAGTTGGAATGTCTATTTTATGTCAGTGAGGGGTGAGTACGCCGTGCATTCACCATCAAGATTAGTGACAGGAGAGAACAGAACAAAACATAGAAAGGTTTTTGTAAGCCCTAGGCATAAGCTCAGTACTAACGAAGAGAAGAACAGAAGTCTGCCAAATCCATCAAAGCGAAAACCTTCTCATTACTCAAATTCTATTCTCCAGGAAGAGATTGGTGCACAAAACAGTTGGCAGTTTGAGGAAAGATATGCTTCTGTTGATAGAAGCTCTGTTACCACTTCATTCTGTCAAGATTTAGAGGCAGATTTTTCAGTCTTCGGCCGCAAGACTAGAGCTGAAGATCCTTTTAGCGTATTTACTACCCCTAATTACAAGCCTAGGCCTTCCTTTGGTGGATTTAAAAATGCTGAAAATATGGAAGATTCACCTCCTTGCAATTTTACCTCGGAAAAGTTTTCTTTTGATTGTTCAACTCCATTCACGAGTTTTCCATCCTGGCCAACCAGCCCAAGTTTATCTCCACAATTTCCCTTCAAAGAAGGGCCTCAAGACAATGGTGCTTTTCATTGCGAGACTTCATCTACTGATATGTCAGTACAAGGAAGTGTGAGCAAAGGGGATAGGGAAATCAAATCGAAAAAAGACAGACACAATTTTTTTGAGCAAGATATTTTCATGGGGGATAATGAATTATCCTCAGAAAAGAAATTGGAAGATGGTCCAATTTCCGATAATCATGTGCATGAAAGTGAAGGCACAGAGGAAACAAATCCTAAGACAACAGAGTGTCATGAAACTGCTGATTCTCTTGTTCATGCCGAGGAGATATCATCGTCACTGAAGATACCTGACAAACATGAAAGCCAAGAAGATAACAGAAAGTATGACTACTTTTAATTCCCATACTTTTTTATCTGGCATAAATGCTGGTGTCAATACCCTCATAATACATATTATATGATATATATGCTAAGGAAACTGAAATTTTCACCAGGAACAATTGTAATGCTGAAAAAGAAACTCCCATTAAATGTAAGATTACAGATGGAGGTATGTAATTCACTGGTCATCAATATAATTTCTTCTATATTTTGCTCATTGATTGTTTTAAAAATGTGTCTGCTATTCTTCTTTCTTTATACAGAAATGAAAATGAGTCCACCTGAAGGAAGAAACAGGGTGAATGGAAAACATATTAATGATCAAATTTACTTGTCGTCGGGCCAGGTGATGTTTGAAAGCTATGTCCTTCATTTGCGTGTTCAGAAGGTATTGAACGGAGCTTGTACAACAACATCCAGATGGAATAACGCCTTCCTCCGAGCCGGTGGCAATAGAATTTCTCATCAGATTTAGAGAAAAAAAGGAACAATAAACTATTTTCAACTATTTTCTCCTGCGATTCATTGTTAAACAGTTATCTGACTTTCTCAGATATGTTTTAAATTGGTACATCCATACAAGTATGTTCTGTGTTATGTGTAGTGTTTAAGGTAAGACTTGCGCATCGAAAAATGTATAGTTTAATGCATACCTAGTACAATGAGAACTCATGATATTGCCAATTAAGTATATTTTATAACCGCAATTCATAAATAATTGCGAAATATTGAATTTTTATTGAACATTGGTGTAAAAAATTTACGTGTATGTACCATAAAGATTAATTTTGATGCACTTTCGATGCAGAACTTTTTACGCGGTTAACCAATCATAAAATATCATTCGTATGTTTTTTTTTTTTTTTTTTTAAGAGCATAACACAAAATACAAGCGTATGACAAACAAACATACATACATCAATAACTCTGCCTTATGCAGAATGTCTTCAAAACAACAAAAACATTGCCATCAAATTCATTCACCAAATCAACAATATTTCAATTAACAGCTCGAAGCTATCGAATGAGAGAAATAAACTGAAACCTCTAACACCCAACAGCTGCGACTTAGCATTACATGTATATACCCCAAACACCACTAGTAATATGCTATCTCCTTTTGCTGCAGAAAAAATAACATATCATTTCACCCACTGATCATTATTTCCATCCTATTTTTTCCTTAAAAGTAGTAGGAGTATCAGGTTTGAATAACAATATGCATATGCAATGTCCCTAGCCTTCTGGGACCAAAATCGGTGCTTTATTGTGTATAAATTATAATAATTAAAAAATTACCTTAAGTCCTAATTTGACAAATATTTCACTTTTTCAAAATAAAAATTCAAAATTGTATTTATAAAAAAAACCCGGACAGAAAATTACTCAACCATATAAGCTCTAGTAATTAATAAGATACATGGTTTTGTCACTTGACAAAACAACACAAGCTTTTTTAATTTTTATTCAGAACTTTTAATTATAAGTAAAAATAACTTAAAAAGTTCCGTGAGCTTAGCTCAGTTGACAGAGACATTTCATTATATATGCAGGAGATCGGAGTTCGAACTTCGATCATCCCACTTATCCACCTTTAAGGCATGTTTGAATTGATGGAATGGACTGGAAAGGGATATGGATTCGAATAATGTTCCATTTGTTTGGATTTGAAAAATAATAATGAAATAAGATGGAATGAATTTCATCTCATACAACCACTTACCTTCAATTTTGTTCCTCTCCTTTTTAAAAATGGAATGGAAGATTTATTTCATTCCGCTCCATCTCATTTCACTCCACCCTATTTCGTTCCGATCTTGTTCACTAAGTGAATTCTTTCAAATTTGGAAGTAGGAAATCTAGGATTAGAATTATTAAATAACTTAATTATTAGATAACTTAATTTTAGATTAAAAGAGAAGGAAAAAAATGCAGAGGGGTGATTCTAGGAAAAAAAATGACCTAAAACCACCCTTCACAGGTGAATGAAGATGAAAAAAGCCTAAAGAAAAGGTGGAACTTCTCACTCTAAAAGAAAGCTAGTTTTATGGTTTAACCTATCATCTTTTGTTTGTGTTAAATTGAAGTTAAATGGTTTGATAAATAACTTAATTTTAATATTTAATAATAAAAATAAAAAAGTTTTAAAAAGGTAAACACAATTCAAACCTCTGTCTAACTCGATTCAATGAATCTCAATTATATGGATATCGTCTCCTCCCAAATGAAAATGGACATACTCAAATTTTTTAGAATCATAATGTCTCAACTCAGCGACATTGAATGACACCAAAACTCAACATTGATGGATGCATTCTCGTAATGGCCACACATCTATGTTCCAACGACACTACCGCTCCTCGATTGTGTACAAATGTGTTCTCCCCAATACCAAAAAGTGCACATTTATAATTCTATAAACCTTTCATTCTATATTCTCATACTAACTTGAGCGTCAAAGTATCTACACTCCCATCAATTTTAATTCAACTTTGACGTTTCATTTGCTCAAAGTTAGTCACCTTTTAATTTTCTATAACTTTCTCATAAGTACTCTTCAAATAACCCAAAATAAAATTCATATACATCAACGATGTAATTTATTTTGAACAATATTTGTTAGTTAAACTGTTGGATTATCAAAAATAAATTAACTTAATTAATATTTTCAATATAATTCTTTTTCTGTTCGACAAATGTGAAAATTTTCTTATTGAGTAGAACACAATGATTGACTTTGATTATACCTAACTCAATATCTAACTTAACATACATCGAAATTGTTGTAATTTTTTTTAAAAGACTCGGACAAAATTGTGCTCATAATATAATACCGATAAGATAACAATGCATATGCATGATAATTGATAATTCATTCACTCGATAAATTCTGAAAAAAAAAATGATAATTCATAAACTCCATTTCTTTCTTTTTATTGTTTACAAATGCCACCTCACCTTACATGTAACATGTGCAATGCAAGCACGAACACATGTTTCACCTAATAATACCAATGGACTCATGGATGAGACAACTACAATCACTTCTCCAATGTCGCATTCACAAACAACTCTCTCACACAACCCAAAACATTATCACACACACTATCCTCAAACTACAGTAATAATAGAAAACACAGTTGTTTTAATTTTAAATAAAAAAATAAAAACAAAATTAATTAAACTAACAACTTGTTGCATTTATCATTTATGTTATGCAACAAAATGAGTTAATTAAGGTTAAAGCGGTGGGGTGTATATGTGAGTGTCGTGCATGCATTTTATGCATCTGTTGCTGTTGCTTTGCATGCACTCACACACTCTCTCTCCTCTTTCTCTCTCTACAGAGTCTCTCCCTCAAATCCCATACCCATCAACACGTTTTCTCTCTCTAAAAAACAAAGGTCAATCCCCATTTCTTCTTCACTTCATTGCTTATGTAATTTACAGATGATGTTTTTTTGATGCAGAGATACATAAAAAAAACATAAATTTGTGTTCTTTTTAGTTCATGTGAATGACCCATTCCTAGGTTTTGTTTTGGGGGTGTTAAGGTTAAGTCAAAGGTTGTCTTCGTTGTTTTTTTTTTTTTTTTTTTTTTTGGATTTGATTTTTTTTTTGCCCCTTTGTTGTTTTTGATGTAAATTTTGAAACTTTATGCATGGATGTGAGATATTAATGACTTTATGAATTATGGGTCAAAGTGATTTTGATTTGATTTTGACTTTGGTTTTTGTTTATTTAACAGTTGAAATTTGGAATTTTGATTCATGGGTTCTGACATTGGTATCGTGAATGGTTCGTGTGTTCATGAATGGAAGAGAGGTTGGCCTCTACGATCTGGTGGATTTGCTCAACTTTGCTTCAAGTGCGGGTAAATAATTTCACTTATTTTTCTTTCAATTTCATCTATTAATCGATTTTGGGGTGATTAGATTCTAAGAGAGTCAGAGGGTAGTTTTAGTTTTGGGGATAATAGTTTTGAATTTTGATTCGCGTGATAATTGATTTTGTTTTTGAATATTAATTTTTTGGGTTTTTCATAATCTAATTGGATATGTAATAATGTTCAACTATATCTTTGTTTACATTTCCTAGATTTTCTGATTTTGTGTTTGTGTGCACTAATTATAACCAAACAGCTTATATTTTCGTCACTAACATTATTTCCATATATATGTAGTAGTACATTTCTGTTTTTTTTTAGGTAAGTACATTTCTGTTAATAATAACATTATAAGTGCATGATTCTAAGAACAATATTTATACTATAATGTGATAAGAATCTATGTTTGTGATTATGTATTGTGGAGGCGTGTAGGAAATGAGAAATATTGTAATTATTTTTGTTTGATGATGAGGATCAATGTATCTAATTTGGGAAATTTTGCTTTTTTTGGTCAAGTAGTCTAGTGACTAGAAATTCACCCTTAAAGGTGAATAAGTGGAGTGTCCGGGGTTCAAACCCCGACTCCTAAAATGCGATGTCTCTACCAACTGAGCTAAACTCACGGGGACATTTGGGAAATTTTTCTAATGACCAAATTAGAAGGGTTTTTCCCGGGGATATATAGGATAAGACTTGAGAAATAAGTAATTTTTTTTGTTAGTAGTAAAATTGTTATTAATGTATTTCGTTTTTTTTCTGGACTAAATTAATGTATTTCGTTTTTATTTGATACATATATTGACTAATTTTTCGGCTTCTTTCTGTCATATTAGATTTGTGGAGGAATGGAAGTGTGACATCATTGACTCATTGTAAGTGTAGTAATATGGTAATTTTAGATGCCAATGTGGCAAATATATTTCTTCCTCTGCTCATATCTTCCATATGTGTTATACTTTTAATTTTAATAATCTTACTATGTGTTTTGATCAGTAATAATTCATTTATTAATTCTTTGTTTTCTCTCCATGTGTTCTAGATCTGCTTATGAGAATTCAGTTTTCTGTAATAAATTCCACCGTCAACAAACTGGTTGGCGAGAATGTAACTTTTGCAAGAAGGTAAAGTGATGGTCTTTTTTATTTGAATTCTATTTAGACGTTCACTTTCTTTCGTCAGTCATTGAAGTCTCATTGAAGTCTGTTTGACTTGGTTTTGCAGCCTATTCACTGTGGATGCATAGTATCTAGATCTCTGTTCGAGTATCTTGACTTCGGTGGTATAGGTTGTGTTAGCTGTGTAAAAACTTCCCAACATAATATGGTAAGATTAATATGGATACTTTCATGTTTAAATTTTGTTTCACATTTGTAACCTATGGCAAATTTTTGTTTAACGCAACTAGTTTTGTTCTGTGTTGTTTGTTGTTAAATCTTGTTTGCTCCTCCATGTCTAAATAACTAAATTTTATTCACATTGTTGAAGACAATATTGGTCTCTAGGATTAGCGTTTTGTGACTATTTTAGTGATATGCTATTGTTTCCAAGAATGATCTGTTGGCCGTGTTTTGATAAACAACTTAATTAAGTGCATGTAGCATAAACACTTATCATACAAGTGCTTATGTATAAGCTATTTCTATAATAAAGATAAAATTATTTCAAACTATTTTCATATAAGCTATAAGCTCTTTTCATAAGATATCCTAGAGAGCTTATGGAAATAACCTGAAAACAACTTATAGACATGTCATAAGCTATTTCCATAAGTTCTCTCGAACAGTCTCACGAGTGCTTATGCCGGTAGATAAACTCAAATGAGCCAATATAAATGGTTTATTTTTTTAGTTATGTTCAACAAATTGTTGCTGTGTTCTTGTTGGTTCTTTTTGGTGTCTTTTTGCCTTGGTATTCTATTAGTGCAGTTATTGACATATATAATCGGTAATAGTTCGAAATAATGTGTATTATGCAGTTGGATTATATGACACAGTTTCATAGGTTTCTTTTATTTGATGTTTTTCCGCAGATTCGTAATACTGAAAATCCTAAATGGCCTGTTTCATTGACCCAGAATAATGCAAGGGATATGAGTTCTGCTCATTTTGATGGCAGACTGTTTGCGAGTAATGTTGATGAAGGAAAGCTTATGCAATTATGCAGAGTCGTTGAAGCTAGTGAATCCATCCATATGAATCATGCTCCGAGAGACAACATTATTACATCCAACGGGAAAAACAATCAAGAAGTTAAGCCTTCATTCAGGGAAGGGGATACTGGTTTTTCAAATGTGATTAAACCGTCTATTCAATCATTAACTTTTTCTACATTAGAAAATAATAGACCAACATGGGAGATGAAAAACATGCACGAATCAAATGCAAAGCCGTCTTTGAATATGTGTTTGGGAAATCCGTCAGGGAACAACTCTTTCCCTCTTTCTGCTGGAGAGAATATAGAAGGAAGACTTGAAGGAAAAGTTTCTCCTCCCTTTCATCAAGGGCCGAGATCTCGCCCTATACTGCCCAAACTATTGAAGACTGGCCTTACCATGAATGGAGAAACTGAAAAAGGGTCAACTTCTCAACCACGTATTGCCCGGCCTCCTGGTGATGGGAGGGGCAAGAATCAGTTACTTCCTAGATATTGGCCTAGGATTACAGATCAGGAGCTGGAGCGTTTGTCTGGAGAGTATCCTTTACATTCACATAAAATTTTAGAGGATGGATAAGTTACTCCAGGAGTAACTCTTGAGTCTTGAGCAAAGTTACTCCATTTAAACCTCTTTTTTTTTAATATCTTCAGTAATAAAAATATAAAGTTGATTTGTTGAAAGTTTCCCTTGACAATGTTACCAGTTTGAAATCCACTGTAGTTCCATTGTTTGAGAAGGTGTTGAGTGCCAGTGATGCAGGTCGAATTGGTCGTCTTGTTCTCCCAAAAGCCTGTGCCGAGGTTTGCTTATATTTTTATTTATCTTTTTCTGCACGAGTCTAGCACTGTTTTCTGTAGATTTTATTTTATATTATATTAATGAGACATCTGATAAAGTTGTATACGAATTGCAGGCTTATTTTCCTCATATTTCACATTCTGAAGGCCTTCCTTTGCGGGTCCAAGATGTAAAGGGGAATGAATGGACTTTTCAGTTCAGATTTTGGCCTAATAACAACAGCAGGATGTATGTATTGGAGGGTGTGACCCCTTGCATACAGGCCATGGAGTTACGTGCTGGTGATACCGGTATGCATCATTCCAGGGAACTATACTTGCACACACTTATTCTATCACACCCTTATAGAATTAATCCGTTGCATATTATTTATGGATTATTATGTATAGTCAAACCTGATATGTTCTTACTCGAGACTCGAGAGGCTTAAGTTTTCTGGAAATTTTGAAGTAACTATTCTTTTAAATGATATCTCTTTTGCAGTTACATTTAGTCGGATAGATCCTGGGGGAAAACTTGTTATTGGTTTCCGAAAGTCATCAAATTCCACAGATATGCAGGTTGGTCACAAAATTTTCCATTTTACTATGGTATTTTCTTCGAATTATACATTTTGTTGTTGTTGGTGAATATGATTAACGGTTATTGTTTAAATAGGATGCTTCTCCATCTTCACATTCTAATGGCCTTTCTGCAAAGGGAGCCACCTTTTCTGGTGGAGCTGATAATCTTCCATCGAGAAGTAATTGTGGTGATTTTCTCCGTTCACCAAAAGGGAACGGGGAACTTCTCTTAAATGGACATCCGGAATCTCCGCATTTGGGTACAGGAGCTGCTGGTTTGCTAAAAACTGAAAATTGCGAGATGACAAACAATAATTCACTGGATCAAAAAATTTCAGCTTTAGAGAAGAAGAGGACTCGGAATATTGGACTTAAAAGTAAGAGATTGCTTATTGGTAATGACGATGCTATGGAGTTGAGACTTACATGGGAAGAAGCGCAGGACTTGCTTCGTCCACCGCCTAGTGTCAAGCCAAGCATTGTCACAATTGAAGACCAAGTATTTGAAGAATATGATGTAAGTGTTACAATTTCCAACAATCCAAATTTTGTTCATACATTAGCTATTATGAGCTGTGTATATGGACTGACAATGTTCAAATTTATGTTACGTTGCTAATTTATGTCACAACGATGGTTCATTTCATTTAGGAGCCCCCGGTTTTTGGAAAGAGAACAATATTCAGCGCCTCTTCATCTGGGTAAGAGTCCAAACTTTTTCAATATTTGGATTGACTTATTTGAGCTTATTGTGAGACTGTTTCAGAGAGTTTATGGAAATAGTTTATGACAAATTCATAAGTTGTTTTCAGCTTATTTCCATAAGCTCTACATGATAGCTTATGAAAACAACTAATAGCTTGTATGAAAATAGTCAGACTTTATTTTATGTTTTTTTAAAGAAATAGTTTACACGTAAGCACTTATATGATAGATGCTTAAATTGTAAATACAAACAGGGCAGTCTTACCTATATATTTCTTTGAACAGCTGACAACAGTTTGATATTTCGTTGAATAATATGAAAACAGTTTGAGTAAGTCATTTTCACGAGTTTTTCTGAACACTTAGACACATATTATGTCGTATGTAAGTTGAAATAAGCTGTTTCAAACATTCCTTTGATCCTATTTATGTTTCATGAAAGCATTTGGACTTGTTATAAAGATGCGGTGAGTAAATTTTAAACTTTTGATCTGAGTATGTTAACTATTTTATCCAGGATGAAGGAACAATGGGCTCAATGTGATGATTGTTCTAAATGGAGAAAGTTGCCGGTTGATGTTCTTCTTCCTCCCAAGTGGACATGTTCTGAAAATGTTTGGGATACAAGCAGGTACTTCATCATTATCATTACTACTCTATTTGGAATTTAGATCACTTCTTCACGAGTTCGTAATAAAATATTTTACGATTTTTTTGTGGACATTATTTTGTCAGATCTTCATGTTCTGCACCAGAGGAGCTGAGCTCAAGAGAATTAGAAAATCTTATGAAAACCAGCAAAGGTATGATTCTGTTGTCTGTATTTTAGATAAGCTTAATTTGCATGTCATGTGTGAGATTCGGGAGTGGAGTGCTAAGTAGGTATAGGGTTCGATCCCCATTCCTAACATAATACTCATAATTACCAAAAATACTAATTTTCTGTTTCAAAAAAATGTTTTGAGATTCGGTCAAAGTTATGTTGCTTTTTAAATGCAAAGTTGATTGAATATTTATAATGAACGATGACGATGCATCCATGAAAGTTCTGCATTCATGATATTGTCTGGATGTGTTGAATTGTGTCGGCATCATTAGCGCTTGTCAATTTCTTGGCTTCTAAATTTAAATTTGTGTATGCACTAATGACAATCTGTGTAACCTTCTGGCTGCATTTGGTGTTTCGTAGATTTTAAGAAGCGACGGATTGTAGAAAACAGCAAGTTGATCCAAGAACACGAGCCTTCTGGCTTAGATGCTCTCGCCAGTTTAGCAGTCTTAGGAGAAAATCTCATTGACCCTACTGATTCCTCAGCCGGAGCCACCACTAAACATCCTAGACATCGCCCAGGCTGCTCTTGTATTGTGTGCATTCAGCCCCCAAGTGGAAAAGGAAGACACAAGCCAACATGTACTTGCAACGTGTGCACGACCGTGAAGCGTCGGTTCAAAACTCTTATGCTCCGCAAGAAGAAACGCCAGTCAGAGCGGGAAGCAGATGCCGCTGCCAAGAAAGATCAAATTCGCAAAAAAGACGATGACTTAAATACCAATGGTGGAGCATCAAGAGATGATGCAAATCCTTTGGAAAAAGAGGGAGGTTTAAATAGAAGTCAAACCGAGGTTGGTGAGTCCAGTGCTGGAAAGATAGATCTGAATAGTGATCCAAACCGCGAAGACTCACAATTGGATAATATCGCAAAACTTCGTCGTGAACTATCGGAACGTATGAATATGAACCAAAATGTTGGTCTAAGAACCATTAATACTGAAGTGCAGGAAGGTCAGCAGCATTCTTCTTTGGTCACTCAATCTAATGGTGAAGATAAGAGACACTTGTCCGATGATAGAAGCATTGCATCCATTATCTTAAACAAAGAAAGAAGAGATGAAGTATACAATCAATCAAATGAAAGTCAAAACAATATGTCTTAAAAGAATTTTTTCCCATCCCCTTGTTTGAGCTGAAATTTTTATACTTTTTTCCTCACTTGTACTTGTATAGTATATATTTTACTTTATTTTTCAAAAGGGTTGTAAAAGATACTTCTTTCTTGTGAAAAGAATGTAATTTTGTTTTCTTTATCTTCATAGTATGTTTGGTCATGGAAATGAATCTTGCACATTTGTTTCTTTTTGTCATTTTTATTTAAGAATGGAAGAAGCATAAACAATGTATTATATTTGTCTCTTCCCTTGTCCATATGTTTATTTCTCTTGGTGAAGAGAAGAAAGTTAAATTGATAATTATATTCTAGACAAAATTACACCACGGTTATTCAAGATATACGTAAAAAACTTGACCTAATACTTTCTCTATTGTTGCCCAAGTGTGTAACTAACCCATAACAAATTGAGTTATTATGATTCATTTATAACTATAATTTCTTCACATGGTGTTTAGATTTTCTTTTTTGATAATACAAAATTATTCTTCAATAGTAATTTTTATTAATAATTAAGAAATTTTAATAAAAAGTTACTGCACTACTCTCTACAAACCAATGTTTTCTTTTCTAAATTGTATGTTACATTTAAGCTTGATTGTAACTGAGATTTCAAGTATCTTCTTTTTCAGCCACCAATTTTCAATGAGATTTCATGTATTGATGTAAATATGAGAAAGTGAAAACATCACTAAACAAAATGTTGATACTAGTATATCATTACAAAAAGAATGTCATTCAATCTAACTGGGCTATAGCCTTATAAGAGGTTCTATACGAAGGAGCTCCAAAAATGCAATGCATACATAGTCAAGACCATTTTATCTGTGTGAATAAGGAGTTGACTTGTCCTCTTAATTATAATTATTAGTTGGTTTCTAGAATAAGGAAAACAAATCAAATATTCATTTGTTCTCATTAAATGTAATTATTTAGTGTAATTACCTGTATAACTTTGTAACCTCTATATATACAAGAAATAGCAATGAGAAAGGCATCAAGCCAATAATTCTTGACATGGTATCATTAGGGTTTCGATCCAACTTGTGAGTTTTTACGTTAATCTTGGCTTTATTCAGCGACACCCCACTGGTTCGCTCTTGAAATTGTTTCTGCCGTTTCATTTTTTGTTGTTGCTCTTGCTCTCCGCCGTCGTCGTACAATCACATCCTGGTGTGATTCGTTTTGTTCACAATTTCTCGGCTTCGATTTGGGATTCTTTTTCGTGCACTCTAATCGCACACGTCTGTTTTGTTTGCTGCTACAGTGCCGCGTTTGCTACAGTGTCGCGTTGCTACAGTACCATGTTTGCTACAGTACCGCACTGCTACAGTGTTCTGTTTGTGTTGTTTTCTGCTAAGCTCCTGCTTCTGATATTGTTGGAATTTTCAAGGTTCCCTTTTTACCACTATTGTAGCATTGTTTTCATGGCTTCTATGAACGAAAAAAATAATTTTTGTGTCCGTTTTACCGGCAAAAATTATCCTGCTTGGGAATTTCAATTTAGAATGTATGTCAAAGGAGAGGGATTATGGAGTCACTTGGATGATGTCTCTATGGCACCATTAGAGACAACTGATTTAGATGAATGGGAAATCAAAGATGCAAAAATTATCACTTGGATTCTCAGTACTATTGATCCTCAGATGATTAATAATTTGCGAGCTTTTTCTACTGCTCAAGAGATGTGGAACTACTTGAAGCGTATCTATGACCAAGATAATGATGCCAAACGTTTTCAGTTGGAGCAAGAGATAGCCAATTACAAACAAGGTAATATGTCCGTTCAAGAGTATTATTCTGGGTTTCTGAATTTGTGGACAGAACACTCTGCAATTATACATGCTAAGGTCCCCAAGAGTTCTCTTGCGGTTGTCCAAGAGGTCTACAATACTAGTAGGCGAGATCAATTTCTCATGAAGCTCCGTCCAGAATTTGAGGTTGTTAGAGGTGCTTTGCTGAATAGAAACCCTGTTCCTTCTTTAGATACATGTGTTGGTGAACTTCTCCGAGAGGAACAACGTCTTGCTACTCAAGGAATAATGTCTCATGATTCTGTCATTTCCGAGCCCGTTACGGTTGCATATGCTGCTCAAAGTAGAGGTAACGGTCGTGATCTTCGACATATCCAATGTTTCTCTTGCAAACAATTTGGACATTTTGCTAGTGGTTGCAGTAAGAAGTTTTGTAATTATTGCAAGAAGCGGGACCATATTATCTCTGATTGCCCTATTCGTCCTCCACGACGAACACAACGTCCGGTGCAAGCTTTTCATGCCTCTACAAGCTCTGAATTTGGTCCTTCCATCACCAGTACATCTACTGATGGTGCTTTACAGTCTGAAATAATCCAACGAATGGTACTTTCTGCTCTTTCAGCCTTGGGAATTCAGGGTAAGTCTTCTAATGTTTCTCGCCCATGGTTTCTTGATTCTGGTGCATCCAATCACATGACAGGATCCTCTGAATACTTGCACAATTTACATTCTTATCATGGTAATCAGAATATTCAAATTGCTGATGGCAATGCCCTGTCTATCACTAATGTTGGTGACCTTAACTCTGATTTTCGAGATGTGCTTGTATCGCCTGGACTTGCCTCCAATTTATTATCTGTTGGTCAATTGGTGGATAACAATTGTAATGTTAATTTTTCTCGTGATGGTTGTCTTGTGCAAGAACAGGTGTCGGGGAAGGTGATCGCGAAGGGGCCTAAAGTGGGAAGACTGTTTCCACTCCAGTTTATTTCTAGTCATTTATCTTTTGCTTGTAATAATGTTTTGAATTCTTATGAGGATTGGCATAGGAAATTGGGTCATCCAAACTCTGTTGTTTTATCTCATTTACTTAAAAATCGTTTGTTGGGCAATAAAAATATTGTTTCTAATGCATCTCTTTCATGTTCTGTTTGCAAATTGGCTAAAAGTAAAACACTACCTTTTCCGTCTGGTGCTTATCGTGCTTCCACTTGTTTTGAGATGATTCATAGTGATGTATGGGGTATGTCTCCAGTAGTTTCTCATGCTCGCTATAAATATTTTGTCACATTTATTGATGATTATAGTCGGTTTACTTGGATATATTTTCTTCGAGCTAAATCTGAAGTGTTTTCTACGTTTAAGAAATTTCTGACATATGTTGAAACTCAATTTCATGGAAGTGTTAAAATTTTTCGTTTTGACTCTGGTGGTGAATACATGTCTCATGAGTTTCAGGAGTTTCTTCAACAAAAAGGCATTTTGTCTCAACGTTCTTGTCCTAATACCCCTCAACAAAATGGAATGGCAGAACGCAAGAATCGTCATTTGCTTGATGTTACACGCAGTTTACTTCTTCAAGCGTCTGTACCATCTCGATTTTGGGTGGAGGCTCTTTCCACAGCTGTTTTTTTGATCAACCGTCTTCCTTCTGGGGTTATTGATCTTGATTCTCCTTTTTTTCGTCTTTATAAAACTCACCCAGATTATAGTGATTTGCATACTTTTGGGTGTGTGTGTTTTGTTCATCTACCTTCGTTTGAAAGACATAAGCTTGGAGCACAATCTGTTCAATGTGCATTCATGGGGTATAGTCACTCTCATAAGGGTTTTGTGTGTTATGATGTATCTAATTGTCGCTTCCGCATTTCTCGTAATGTGACATTTTTTGAGGATCAATTTATGTTTCATCGTGTTTCTCCTGCCTTGGATGATGTTGTTACTCTTCCTAATTTTTCCATTATGCCTGAATCTATAGAACGTTATAAACCTGGATATGTATATGTCAGGAAATCCAGACAGCAGGTTCCCATGCCCCTTCCAGACACTGCTCCGCCACCTGCTCCTGCTATGGTTGAACCACGACGTTCTGGTCGAATATCTCGAGCACCAGATCGATATTCACCAGACAGGTATGATGCTTCACATACTTCTTTGGCTGCCTCATTGTCTAGTATATCTATTCCTACTTGTTACTCACAGGCTGTTAAAGATGTGCGATGGATAAAAGCAATGAATGAAGAGCTTCAAGCTCTTCAACAGAATTTTACATGGGATATTGTCTCTTGTCCTCCTGATGTCAAACCCATAGGTTGCAAATGGGTGTATTCCGTGAAATTGAATTCTGATGGGTCCCTTAACCGTTACAAGGCTCGTTTGGTTGCTTTAGGAAACAAGCAGGAATATGGAATTGATTATGATGAGACATTTGCACCGGTTGCCAAGATGACAACTGTTCGCACGGTAATCTCTATAGCTGCTTCTCGTGGGTGGTCTCTTCATCAAATGGATGTGAAGAATGCTTTTCTACATGGTGACTTGACAGAAGATATTTATATGACTCCGCCACAAGGTCTATTCTCTTCATCTAAAGGTGTGTGTAAGCTCAAACGTTCCTTATATGGTTTGAAACAGGCACCTAGAGCATGGTATGAGAAATTTTGCTCCACTCTCCTTGGGTTCTCCTTTACTCAAAGTCAATATGATTCCTCTTTATTTATTCATAGCACATCTGCGGGTATCGTTCTTCTTCTTTTGTATGCTGACGATATGGTTATTACCGGTTCTGATCTTGCTTCCATTCAGCGACTTAAGCAACAATTACAGTCCGCATTTCACATGAAAGATCTTGGTACCCTACATTATTTTCTTGGTCTTGAAGTTCATTCTACATCTAAAGGAATTCTTCTCCATCAACATAAGTATGCCACCAATTTGATTTCTATGGCTGGTCTTGAATCAGCTAATCCGGTGGATACCCCTCTTGAGGTTAATGTTAAATATCATCGTGATGATGGTGATCTCTTGCCTGATCCTTTATTGTATCGACAACTTGTGGGTAGCCTTAATTACTTGACTATTACTCGTCCTGATATATCTTTTGCTGTTCAGCAAGTCAGTCAGTTCATGCATTCTCCGCGACATCTTCATTTAGCAGCGGTTCGTCGTATCATTCGATATTTGAAAGGCACCTCTCATCGTGGTCTCTTCTTTCCCACCGGAATCACTCCTAAATTGAGTGCTTATAGCGATGCCGATTGGGCAGGGTGTCCTGACACTCGTCGATCTGTCACTGGTTGGTGCATGTTTCTCGGTTCATCGTTGATCTCATGGAAGAGTAAGAAGCAAGCAAGAGTTTCTAAATCCTCTACTGAATCTGAGTATCGCGCCATGTCTGCTGCATGCTCGGAAATTATTTGGTTACGTGGTCTTTTGGCTGAACTTGGATTTCCGCAAACTGAGCCTACATCACTTTATGCCGACAATACAAGTGCCATCCAGATTGTTGCAAATACTGTCTTTCATGAACGCACAAAACATATCGAAGTTGATTGTCATTCCATTCGTGATGCCTATGATGACCGACTTATAGCACTTCCTCATGTCAGTACTCAGTTCCAAGTTGCAGATATTCTTACCAAAGTTGTTCCGCGTCCACGCCATCAGTTTCTTGTTAGCAAATTGATGCTCATTGACCAGCCGCATCAATTTGAGGGGGGGTGTGAATAAGGAGTTGACTTGTCCTCTTAATTATAATTATTAGTTGGTTTCTAGAATAAGGAAAACAAATCAAATATTGATTTGTTCTCATTAAATGTAATTATTTAGTGTAATTACCTGTATAACCTTGTAACCTCTATATATACAAGAAATAGCAATGAGAAAGGCATCAAGCCAATAATTCTTGACAATCTGATGATACTCTCTTTTCGAAAAAATTGAATTCCAAAATATGATTTAAAAAGTGAAAAAATATAATTAGGAAAGAATAAATGTATATTCAGGAGAAATGAATGCCAGCTTTGTTAAATAGAGAAAGCAAGTATAGGAACTCCTGCAAGGTGAGTTTGGATGACATCTTCTCTTCAAAATCTCCCTCTTTCAAAACACCTAAAACCTTTTCTTTGAATTCGGATTGCACCTCATCTGTGCCACCATCCTCAACATCCATTTCATCATCATCTACTCCGTCATCGTCCACCTCCATACCTTGATCGTCATAATCAAAATCACCAAAATTGGAAAAATCCACTTTAGCATCTGTTTCCTTAAGCGAGCCTTCTTGTGCAAGTTTCAATGCCTGCACAGTGTTGTAGTTTTTTTCAAGCATAGATATCACATTCTTTTGCCTAAATAATGAGCCAAGTGTTTTGTTCATTCTGTTGAAACAAATCCTTAAAAATCCATCCCATTCCTTTTGCTTAACTTCAATATGAGGCTTTCTAGGCTCAATTCGTACCACAGGAATCGACCTTAGGGGGAGGTCGGAAATTGTTTCTTCCAACTTTGAGGAGGTGGGAGATTCGGGCATGGAGTTGTGTGTTCACAGTAAGACGACAATAGAGTCTATCGCCTGGTTGAGCGACCAATCTCATGGCAAATTCTCTTTGGAACATTATGATTGCACACCTAAATGCAGGTTGGTGGTTGAGTAACTTGAATGTGAGAGGAGACGATATTTGCTAAGGAATATTTGCTACGCATATGTCAAAATAAGGAAGTTCGGTCTTCAAAACATCACCTTGCATAACCTGTAATCATCAATCAACAAAATCTAAAGATACTAAATTCAAACAATCGAGGAAAGGGAAAGTAGGGATAGTTAGATGGCAGAGAAACACACGTACAATACAAACTGTCAAAGTCTTTTGATGCAAAGCAACAAGGATTATTTAAAGCACAATACAAGAGAATTTCCTCGGTTATATACCTAACTTTTTGCTTACATGTATTCAAAACCAAAATGCCATCTTTCCAAATGACATTAAAAAAGAAACATAAACTTAAGGTTAATGCTTTATTTTAAAGCCAAGTAAAAGCAGAAAATGCATTCAGATAGAGTACCATATTGAAATTTCAGACATTTATCCAGTGTGGTTATGACCATCGTCAACAATACACCAATGACTTTGATGACACAGAGCTATATATATGCAACCGGAAAGAAAACCATTCTGCCACAAAATATCCCCATCCACTTCAAAATTTGTGTTTAGATCTGAAAAAGAATCTGATCTAAGGATCCATTCAAATCCTATCCCACGTAATGTAGTTTATTTTACGGCATATAGTGTTTTGCTTCTTTCTTTTTCTGATATAACTGTTCATTCACTGCAAATTGTGAAGGAATAGATGAAAGCACACTAATATGTTTTCTCATGGTAGCATGGAAATGAGTTGAAATAAAACATTTCGGTTGGCATCATGAGTTTTCTGCCGAATTTATAATCAACTTAACAAGCAAATAAGAAGAAATTCCTAAACTTTGCATGAGGAAAAAGAGCTAGCTAAAAGGCATGGTCATAAAGATAGGCTTGTGAAGTGGATATGCCAGATCATGTTTGTAGGGCAATAAGTTAATCATATTTTTCAATCCAAATATCATTTTTCAAGCCGCAGTAGAGTCTCTCTCAACCCAAATATTCATCCAAGCATGTCTAGCTGGTAATTCTAATGCTAAAATGATTGCCATAAGGCAACGCTTACATTTGAGTAAAGTATTCATAATACTTCATTTTATTATAGTCATCAAGGCATCAATATCGCAAGTAAATTCAAGGCATCATTATGGTCATCAAGGCATCAATATCGCAAGTAAACTTAAGGCATCAATATCTCAAGAATATTCCAGGCAGCATCAAGTAGGGTAATTGGGGCATCATGCATGTAAATTGAAGGCATCATGAGGATCATCAAGACATCAATATCAAATCTGAAGTATTCATAATACTTCAGTTAGGGTCATCGAGGCATCATGAATGAATAAAAATTCATTTCAATATCGCAATAAGGCAACTTTTACATTTGAGTATAGTATTCATAGTACTTCATTTTATTAGGGTCATCAAGGCATCAATATCGCAAGTAAACTTAAGGCATCATTAGGGACGAGGCATCAATATCTCAAGAATATTCAAGCCATTCAAGGCATCATTAGAATCATCAAGATATCAATATCACATCTGAAGTATTCATAATACTTGAGTTAGGGTCATTGAGGCATCGTGAAAGAATAAAAATTTATTTCAATATAGCAATAAGGCAACTTTTACATTTGAGTAAAGTATTCATAATACTTCATTTTATTATGGTCATCGAGGCATCAATATCGCAAGTAAACTCACGGCATCATTAGGGCCGAGGCATCAATATAGAAAGTATATTCAAGGCATCAAGTAGGTTCATCGAGGCATCAATATTGCAGGTAAATTCAAGGCATCATTAGGATCATCGAGACATCAATATCACATCGGAACTGAAGTATTCATAATACTTGAGTTAGGGTCATCAAGGCATCATGAATGAATAAAAATTCATTTCAATATCGCAATAAGGCAACTTTTACATTTGAGTAAAGTATTCATAATACTTCATTTTATTTTGGTCATCGAGGCATCAATATCGCAAGTAAATTCAAGGTATCATTAGGGTCATCGAGGCAACAATATAGAAAGTAAATTCAAGGCATCAATATCAAAGATCAACCCACTTGAGCTAAAATCCACACATTTTAGCGTACTCTCTCTATTGACACACTCTTCATTATTGGATAAATTTTATACGAGGGCGCACTAATAGAGTGTGGACCTAAGTTTTTAGGTTAGTAGTAGATCATGTCACACATAAACTTTGGCATAGTGAAGAGTGCATCAAATAGTGTATTGCTATAGTAGGTTCACTTTAAATCAGTAAATACAAAGGCCCAATATCGGAAGCAAATTCAAGGCACCGGTAGAATCATCTAGGCATCAATATCGCAAGTAAAGTATTCTTAATACTTGATCGAATAAAAAATTCATATCAATATGGCATCCAACTTACTTTGTACATTATGATGAGTAAAGTATCATTTAGGCATCCAACTTACTTTGTACATTATGATGAGTAAAGTATCATTTAGGCATCCAAAAGCAACATTGATGGAACAAATAATATCCTTTCGGGTCATTTAGGCATCAATAGTTTGAAAATTTTATGGTATTTCTGAATTCTGAGCGACAATTTAGGGTTATCAAGAACAAGAAAATTGCAGAAGCTTCAATTCGTGCGATAAAAAATAACATACAACTTTCCTTTAGGGTTATCAAGAAAACTAAAATTGCAGAATAAATGAATCAATACCTTCGAAAAGGAATACGACGCAGATTCACTTCTCCATTCACCCCTCTTCAATGATCGCGATCGCGATCGCTACAATTAACCGTCACGCCAACATTCGTTAACCTCCGTCAGAGAATTCAAGCGTCATATATGAACGTTTACCCATTCGTTGGAATCATTTGTTACATAACGCGTGATGGTGGTTACTTCTCTTCAAGAATGAATGAATCTGAAACTGGTCATGATGAATGAATTTGAATGATTATAGAATGAAAGTGAAACAAACCTAAAAGCGTGGTTATTTCTTTCTTTTCTTATATTGATTGATTCTTTCTTCTTTTTTTTGTCAAAAAAAAGTGTTTTTTTTTTTTAACTGTACTTTTCTTCTTGGACTAGGATTTTATATTTAAAAAATTGATCTTTGTCCTTACCCCCAAACTTACTAAATTACCTTCCAGGTTTTGGACTACTGTAAAAAAAAAAAAAGTTATTAAACACGTGTAATTTTTGAGGGGTCCGGTTACTGTGCATAAGCCATCCTTATGCACGGTGCATAAGTCTGCTTCGTGCACCCCCTCCTTTGTCATACACCCCCTATTCCAAAACCCATCTCCAAAAAAAGTCCAACTCCAAGTTACATTTTTTTTATAAGCAACTCCAAAAAAACCCATCTTCAAAACTCATTTCCTTTGAAACCATTTTCATCATCATCAACATCGTAACTCTCTTCACCGTCGCCATCATTTGAAGTATATGTTCTGAAATAATAGATTTTTATTTGAAGTTAAATTTTGAAATTATGCATATTGGTATCTTAGGATTCAAAATATGTTTTTAAGCATGTTTTCTTACGAGCTAACCGAGCCAAAAAGTAACCGACGCTTAGGGGTGTGCATGGTTTGAAAACCACACCACACCACATCTAATTGATGGTTTTGGTTCTAAACCAAAACCATTTCAATAACAAATCGGTTATTTTTTAAAACTAATTTGGATTTGGTTATTAACCGGATCGAACCAATTTATAACCGGTTTGTAATAAAATTTAAGTTACTCACATGATCCAATTTTAAATAGGTTTTTTACTTAAATTAATTTTTTTTATTAGTTGATTAAAAAAAATAGATTTATTAATTATTTTAAAAACATAATTTTTCATTAATTTTATGATTGAATTGGTTTATAATCAACCCACAAAATATTTTTTTTAAACCCAAATTATTTTTTACTTAGCCGAAAACTTGTTTTTTATATTGTTTTAAAAATATTTTTTATTATTTAAAAAAAGAGTAATTTTTAAAATTAAAAAATCTGATTTTTAAATACAAAAAAAAACTAATAAATAGGAAAAAAATTAAAATACTAAATTTTTGAAAAACTAAAAACATTAAAAACTGATTTTTTAATTATTTTTTAAAAAAAACTGAATTTTTTAATTATTTTTAAAAACTAAACATTAAAAACTGATTTTTTTATTATTTTTAAAATAATTATTAAAAATCTGATTTTTAAAATAAAATAATAATAAAATAGTATGGGTGGTTGGTGGTGGCCGGCCGCCGGAGCACCACCACCGGCCGCCGGAGCATCACCGCAGACCGCTGTGAAAGTCGCCGGAGGTCCGTCGGAAAACTGCCGCCGTCTCGGTCGGAGCGCCGCCGCGCCGGCCGCCGGTGGTCCGGCGTTGACCACCGGTCCTCCACCCCTCTTTTAATTAATTATTTTATTATATAATAAAGAATTTTAAAAAATTGAAGATTGGGTCTGAATTAGCTGTTGGGCCTAAATTTTCAAACTAATTTCAAACCAAATTATAAAATGTGGTTATGGTTTATAATTGGTGTTTTTTTATTGGAGTGGTGTGGTTTTTTTTTAAATGGATTTTGAAAACTAAAATTGGATATGGATTGGTTAGTAATTTGGTTAAGGATAGCCAAATTTTTTGCACACCCCTACCGACGCTATGTAAGACCAAAACGAGGAATAACAAATATTATTACTATTATTATTTATTTCGAAATTCTAATTAAGGAATAACAAATCAGTCCTATAGGGTTATACTTCATGTGTAACGGGTGTACTTATATGGATCTTAGGGTTCAATACGATACATCACATCTCTTGTGGTATATAATATCATAAATCTTATCATAGATGCTATGTACCTCCAATAACGACTCTGCCTATTAGGTCAAATATAGGTGTTTTTCTGATGCTATTGTAAAAAACAACAAGTTGATCCAAGAACACGAGCCTTCTGGCTTAGATGCTCTCGCCAGTTAAGCAGTCTTAGGAGAAAATCTCATTGATCCTACTGATTCGTCAGCCGAAGCCACCACTAAGCATCCTAGACATCGCCCAGGCTGCTCTTGTATCGTGTGCATTCAGTCCCCAAGTGGAAAAGGAAGACACAAACCAACATGTACTTGCAACGTGTGCACGACCGTGAAGCGTCAGTTCAAAACAATGAATCTTGCACATTTGTTTCTTTTTGTCATTTTTATTTAAGAATGAAAGAAGCATAAACAATGTATTATATTTGTCTCTTCCCTTGTCCATATGTTTATTTCTCTTGGTGAAGAGAAGAAAGTTAAATTGATAATAACATTCTAGACAAAATTACACCAAGGTTATTCGAAATACGAGTCGAACACGTAAAAAACTTGATCTAATACGCACATGCCGCACATGTGTGCAGGCCGCCTCTGTGTTCTCTTCAGCCCTTCATTTCGTTATTTTTTTGTTATTTATTTTAATATATATAATATTAATAAATTATTTTGTAAAATAGAATGTTAAGATCAAAAAATATTGGTACAAGCAAATGGTTTGATCTATGATTTATGTCGAATATGATAAGGATTATGTGTTGTAGTAAAATTATAAGGATACAAATGTAATTTTGTTATAAAATCCCTCCCCTCATCCTTGTGAACCAAACATATTTGTAATTAAAATCTCTTCCCTCCTCTCCTCTCACCTCTTTTGAACCAAATATGTTTTATATAAATATTTTTTACCTCCCCTCCCTTTCCTCCTCTCTATTAAAATCCCTCCCCTTCCCTTCCTCTCATTTGAACCAAACATACCCTAAGATCTTTTAAAATGAAACCCAACAAGAAGATAAGCAAATGATAAATATTTAGTTGAGAGGAGAATGAATGATGCAAATTAGGGGAGAAATTAAAAAACAACACATCTACAAAGACAAATTAGAAAAGGTTACCCTTCAAAACTATTAACCACCAGCCACATTATAAGCAAAACATGCTTCAACTCGGATTCTATAACTCGAGCGGGGTACTTATGGAAAATTGGGGGTGTGGGGGCAAAGGGGGAGAAATTCACTTATTGCAATTAAAAGTTTGTTTATTTGTCTTCGGGGCTAACCCAAGGATAAGACAATCAAAATAAGGAAAATTTCTCATCCCACCTACTTACTTTCTCATCCACCCTCTATTTTTCAATTTTTACCCTTGGTCAAAAAATTCGGAACGCGTTTTCCGATTTTTTTGCCTTTAAAAACAACTTCGGAATGTGTTTTCCGAATTTTTTCCAAATTTGAACTAAAAAAATTCGGAAAACGCGTTCCGAATTTTTTGACCAAGGACAAAAATGGAAAAACAAGGGGTGGGTGAGAAAGTGAGTGGGTGGGATGAGAAATTTTCCAAAACAAGGGCATTAAGTCTCAAAAAAGAAAGGAAAAAACTTACCAAAAAAAAAAAGTCCCACAAGTCATAAGTTTATTAGTCAACGGTAGAAAAAATACCTCATAGAAAAACATAATAGCATTTGAGAAAAATATTACAGTTTATAAAAAATAAAACAACAATTTTTCAATTCAAACAACTATAACTTTTGAATCTCTTGTGTTGACACTAGAATTAATAAACTCTTATCTTAGATCAACAATTTAGAATTTTTTAACATAAGATGAATTATTTATGAATTTTTATGCGCAAAAAATTAAAAAATTCATATTTAATTCATTATTTATTAATTTTTTTAAAAGTTTTTGCAAGAAAGATTCTTAATTATACTATATACTGTACTAAATATGACCACAAAAAAATTTTAAATTTTCGAATGATGTACACGAATTGACCGAAAAACAAAATATTAAATAATGACAGGAAATATTTAAGGAAATAAAACTTAATAAAAACGAAATATTTATAAAATCAAAAACATATTTAACCTAAAAGTTGCCAAAATTAAATATTTCCGAGGCTCTTATTTGACTCGACCTGACATCTTTTCACCTAACTAAACCTTTGTTTGAATAAACTACTCAAATTTCAAAGACCGTTTCCAATCAATCATTCTTCTTGTTCAACTTGACCATGTCACAAAAACTGTATGTGCAAGCTAAGTGGAACCATTTTTGTTTCTATTTTCGTTTTTATTCACCTGACCTGAATATTTTGTTTTGCAGATTTTGCAGTGGAATAGAACTTGCATCATTGGTAACAAGTTCTCGTATCCTTTGTAAATCATGGAGTGTTATATCATCTGAATCTGAAACTGAATCTGATCATGAAGAAGATATTGTTTCAAATGATGGTGTTGGACTTTCTTGGAAAGTTGATAGAGAACATGGTCCAGATTTGATGGTTATAGCATTTAAGGCTACATTAGATTCTGTTCAAGCTGATTTTGTTTCTTCTTCTGATCTTAAGGAGGATAATTTCCTTGTCTTTGAGTTTTTGTGTTCTACGAGAATTCCAATTTTCTCTCTTAACCACACTGCTGTTTCACTCTTTCGCCAAAATCATCAAGAACTTGATAGGTTGAAATCCCAGGTACATCTAACTTAATTTTTCTAACTCCTGTAAATTGAGTTGTTTAACGTTGTAACTTGTTTTGATCCTTAGCTTCACAGTTTTGAGTTGGAATCCTCTCTATTTTCAATTATTTCCTTTTTCTCCATTACTATATACCACCGTAGTTTTGGAAATATAAATGCAAAACTGAAACATTAAATAAAGTCAAATCACGTTTATACACCCCAAAATGTTTAATTTTTTTGTTTTGTTTTTGGGTCTTAAATGGAGAGGATACTAACTCCACAGTTTCATCTAAAAAAGGAAACACTAAACCAAAAAGTCAATGGGTCAATGACCTTAAAAAATAAGCTCCATTGCTGTTTTAATTTTACATCATTTCTTGTTCCTTCTAGCATATGTATGATCTTGTGTTTATCTGTTGAAGTGAAAATAAGAACACATGCCACACTTCACAAACAATGCATTTATCAAATGCAAATTTTCTGCATTTTCACATTCTGATTTTGTCATCTAAGCTCCTCTCTAGTTATTTCTGCAGAGTTGCTCTTATTGCGTGGATATTGCTCATTATTTGCTCTGTATCTATTGTTCTTGCTGCTAAATTTTGCACATCTGCTTCATTTCTTTTGTTTGCTTAGTTTCTGAGATCACATATTCTTATTTCATGACACATCTCTTTTCAAATATTTTGCATTGTATATATTTATTAATTTCTGATAGCGTGTCTAGGTCGTATTGTATCTCGATGTAAGGACTTTGCAAGAAAAAGAAAATAACTCCTTCGAGGGGAGGACCTCCTAACAAAACAAAATCCTGAATAATTTTTCTCATATATCATTTCATTGTTCCTTCCTTACATTATATAGTACTCTAGCTAGTATTGCCAGCTACAAAAGATAGTGGAATTGATAGTAGAATTTTAGTACTATCCTAACGGTATCCTAAGGAACGGAAATGGATTCTAGATCCTTCTTGTGGCTAGACTATATGAGAAATGTGCCTGCTAATGGGCCAAACCTACTTAAGCTTTTTAGGCAGCACATACCCCCCTAACCACTTTGGCAGGAATTCTCTTGGGTCTTGGTGAGGTATCTTCCTTGTCTGTATCCTCAGCATCATCATCATGGTTCATGACACTCGATTATTTAAAAACATAATGTATCCCCCTATATTGTACTGTTATTGTATTGTACTTTGTATCTAGATTCATTGTTCTAGGCGTATTGCCTTTTCCCTGCAATCCCTTATGTAACAATCTTAATGCAGATCGTTAGTTCTAATCCACGGACTCCGTTGATTGTTACTGGACATGGTCTCGGAGGATCAATTGCTTCTCTCTTTATCATATCACTATTTCACAGCATTGGTTCAGGAAAGAATCGTCCACTCTGCATCACCTTTGGCTCACCCCTTGTTGGTGATAGGAGATTTGAACAAGCTATCTCACGTAGTTCTATTTGGAATTCTTGCTTCATACATGTTGTGTCGCACAAAGACCCTCTTCCAAGGCTCTTCATTACAAATCGAACCAGTACCTACATGCCTTTTGGAAGATTTATCATGTGTTCTGATGCAACCACTTTTGAAAGCTCATATTCTATCTTGGAAATTTTCATGGCATTGGCCTCAGTCCATGATAGAAATAAAGGACTTGAATCTGTTGATTATGGAAATAAAGGACTTGAATCTGTTGATTATGGAAATATAGTAAAAAATCTCTATCTTAAAGCAACATGCATAGATTTTTCCACTCAGGCTGAAAACACGACCGATCAAGATTCACTAGCAACTGGTATTAGTTTGCAGTTGGGGGCACTAGAATTGACACCACATATGCAGGTAGGTGAATATCTTATATTTCTTCTTCAAGAGCTAGAATCATCTAATACTCAATAGGCGTCTGGTTCTCAATTGACAACACAGGACACACACTAAACTTGTGAGTGGACGGATTAAGATTCGATCCCCGCAGAACAAGCCCTTTGATAAGTGTGACGAGCTTTGAATGTGACTAATTTATGAACTGACAATTAGTTCTATATCCCGCACACAATGTCGAAGCTTGTAGGGATAATCTTGGACTCAATAGAGAGCTAAATGTTATTATTACAGTGGATTACAAAAAAGGGAGGCTAAAATTGCCTAACTAAGCTTTTATTTAGACTCCTTATGTGTAATTACTATTAACCTTTAAACTCCTATTTTTCATGATCTCATTTCTAAACTTGACTTGGCAGCAGCAACAGGAGAACATTGATATCAATACTCTGGAAACAAAGTTAAAAGAACTAGAAAAAAGTTTCATCCTGCAGAAGAAGACATTATTTGATCCATCGAAGAAATTGAATAATATGAAGGTAATTATGGCTCAACTTGAATGGTACATAAAGAAATATAGGAATCTAAAAATAGGGTACTACGACAGCTACAAAAACATGAACCAACCAGATGTCTATGATGTTGTTCATTTCCAAAAAACGCTCAGTAGTTACTGGGAAAAGATGGTTGAAGAAGTTGAGATGAAGCCTCAAAAAGAAGGTGCAGCTTTTCGTACCCGTTGGCTATATGGTGGGACTACTTACAGGAGAATGGTTGAACCTCTAGCTATTGCTGATTACTATAGAGATGGTGGTAAAGACTATGTTAATGAAAAAAGGTCGAAACACTTCAAACAGTTGGAGTATTGGTGGATGGAAGAGTCAAAAAATGCGACGAGTGATATAAACAGTACACGTAAAAAGAATGTGGAAGCTATTTTGACTATAGATTCTTGCTTTTGGGCACATGTTGAAGAGGCCCTTCTTTTATGCCAAGAGTTGAAAGTTGTCAAAGAGAATGAAGAGGCGCTAAAGAAATTGTTTGAATTTGAGGTGTATGTTTATGAGTTGCTCAAGGATTATGCAGCGTCCCCAGATATTTTTCTGTCACAATGCAGCTATATTCGTTGGTGGAATGAGTATAAAGAAATTAAGGGATCATCATACACTTCAGCACTCGCGAACTTCATGAACGATGCTTCAAATTTCAAGCAGTATGCTGTAGGAGCTTATGATTTCCCCTGAAGTGTATTCACTATGTAATAAAGAGTGTGCGTATCATATGTGTTTGTTTTTTTTCCCCTTAAAACAAAATCTTGTGTATTTGAGAGGTGTGGCAGCTACGCCTCCAAATATTTCTGATTCTGCAATGTTGTGCACGTTTGTCTTTTATTTTTGTCAATCCTTTTATGCAATGTTTAACATGAATAGGAAAAATAGAAATAACATAATAGGAAATAGAAATAAAAGATGCGTGCGTGCAAGCCATCTATCGAAAAGAATGAAATATAACCGAAAAAAGTGAGATGGTTACTAATGGTACTCATTTTTTTTTTTAATACATAGCTTGACTTGCAGCATTTGAAATGGACATGGATGTAGGGATTTGGTCAAGATATCAGCAGCAACCTACCCTTTTAATTTTTCTTTTTTTATAATTGAGGTAAAAAAGAGTAAGTGTTAAATTATGCATTTTATCATTTTAAAAGGTATCTACATTTGAGTTTAATTGCTATGCACAGGTAGTTGGTGTAAATTTTTTTTACACATACATTTAATGACGTACTGCCACATCATTTAATGAATGTGACATATTATGTGTTTTTAATTATCATACATGATATGTCGGTATATTATTAAACGCATGTACAAAATAACTTTACACCGACGGAATAAATTAAATTATTTACATTTTACAGTATTTTTATAATATATTTAATTACATTTTAATAAATTTAGCTTTGAATCACGTGAAGAAAACATGCCTGTCTCTTTCACATGCATTGAAAGCTTTTCACATAGAAAGAAAATGGTGATTGGAATAAAAAATCCCAGAGCATGTGCAGGGGAAGCAATTAAAAGAAGTCAGAATTAAAATAGTACAAACTAGCTTTATGCTGCTTTTTAGTTGTTCAATATATATATGCAGAATTAAAATAGTACAAACTAGTATATTATATTGAACTTCAATGCAAAACTGTGCTGGTTTTTATAAGTTATTCTCTGGATCTAGCTGAAGGGTTGATTGCTCAAAAGAATTGGGTGCTGAAAGTACCAAAAATGGGGTAAAAGTTATTGCCCTTTTCATTTTTTTACCTTTCAATTTTCTGTCTGAATGCTATGTGTTATTTCTGGTTTCCTGGTGGTTTATTCATGCGGTTGAGGGCTATTTTCCAATTTATGCGGTCCTAGGGAAAAGAGTCTTAGTAGTTCAGTTCGGCCACGAGATAAGTAAAACCTAACATTCTTCTTATCAACTGAACAGAGATATTAAGGCAGGCTTTATTCCCTAATTAAAGCGTTTACATTTGGCTTCATTGATATTGTATAAAAACTACTTACTGCTAAACTAGGGAAAACTACTTATTTTATCATTTTGGTTTTAATTTTATTGATATTGACATACTATATTACACTCAAATCTTTTTTTTTTTTTTTTTTTTTTTTTAGGTTTGGAAAAACAGGCACCAATGATCTATAAGTTGTATGTCTACTTTTACAGTGTATCCACAGTCCGAAGCTGATTTAGTCTGAAGCAATTGGGTGTATAAATTTTCGACCTTGTTCACATTCTGCACAAAAAAGGTTAGCCTTAATATATGTTAAATTACAACTTATATCTATTAATTTGTTTTTGCTAAAAAAAATAATCAATAATTTGTTTATTTTATTCCATTTATTATTGTTAAGATTTTGAGAATTTGGAGAAATTTAATGATAAAAGCTTTGAAAGAGAGTAAAATCTATAAGGAATCATTTTGATAAAAGATGATAAAGAGAGTAAAATCTATAAGGAACTATTAGAGGATTAACTAACTAACTAACTATCTAACAACAAACTTAAATCCAAAATTATTCCTCCATACAGTATAAGAGTAAGCAATGCTGCACCAAACTCAATCCAAACAATTTCCAAACTCTAGTAGCAAATGATGACAACATGAAACACAATGATAGTTTATCAAATCCAAAAATGACCATGAAATAAGACAAAAGGCAATTCTATTGGGAGCCAAAAGCACCGTACAACAACAAAACCATATAAACAAGAGCCAAAGAAATCCAATCCCAAAATTATCTTCAATTACGACAATTCCATAATACTGATGAAGCCATTGCAAGGCTCACCATTATAGTAAGTTGATCTCTTTTTTAACAATTTATTATCAATTAGGTTCTTTTATTTTAACAACTTACTATCAATTTAATCACTAACACATTATGAGAAAGATTAATACGAGGAAAATTTAACTGAATCAATAACCATTTTAAAATATTTGAAATGTCATGTATATATATTTTAGAGCATTCTTACTCATGTTATAAAAATATTACAAATAAAACAAATTTCCTTAATGAAAGAAAACAGAAATAAATTACGATTATATATTATCTAACTTTGATGTTTGATTTATTGAAATTGATTTAGATGGTGAGTCTACCAATTGATTTGGCTAAGACATATCTGAAGGAATTGATAGATGGGGCCATAGCAAGATCACGTTATATATGTTGCTTCACATGCATTACTAAGGAGTTTGAAGAAGAAAAGGTTCGACTGAAAGTAGAAAGAACAACTGTGGGACAACGTGTTAATGTGGCAACTGATAGAGGTGATATTATACAAAACAATGTCCATCATTGGGAGGAGCAAGCTGACGAACTCGATCAAGAGGATACCAAAACAAAGCAAAAATGTTTATTTGGATTCTGTCCTAATTGCAAATGGCGATATAAAAGGGGAAAGGAACTTGCAAATAGGTTGGAGATTATTAAAGAACTGGTCAAAAGAGGGCAAAATCTTGAAATTGGACTCCATGCACGTCTACCAGGCATTGAACGTCATACTTCACAATACTACATTTCTTTTGAAAGCAGAGAGTCAAAATTTAAAGATCTTTTGGAATTCCTGAAGGATGACCAGAATTATATAATAGGATTGCAAGGGATGGGAGGTGTCGGGAAAACTACTTTGGCCAAAGAAGTGGGTAAAGCACTTAAGCGATCCAAACAATTCTCACAAGTCATCGATACGAGAGTGTCATTTTCTCCTAATATAAAAAAGATCCAAGATGATATTTCCGGGCCGTTGGGGTTGGTGTTTGGGGAAAGCTGTAATGAAGCAGACCGACCTAAAAAATTGTGGAATAGATTAACAAATGGTGAGAAAATTCTTCTGATATTAGATGATGTGTGGGGAAATATCGATTTTGATGATATAGGAATTCCGTGTAGTGATAATCACAAAGGCTGCAAAGTTCTCATAACTACACGCAATTTGAGGGTATGCAACATTAATGGATGTGGGAGAACAGTTCAATTGGAACTCTTATCTGAAGAAGATGCATGGATCATGTTCAAAAGATACAATTCTAAAAGCAATGATTTGTCTAAAAATGTACTCACAATAGCAAAAAATATTTCAAATGAATGCAAAGGATTACCAGTAGCAATATCAATTATTGCCAGCAGTTTAAGGGCTCAACAACATCTAGTAGAGTGGGAGGAGGCCTTAAAGTCATTGCAGAAGCCTATGTTTGGGCATGGTGTTGATGATAATTTGGTTGACATTTATAAATGCCTGAGGTTTAGCTATGATAATATGAAGGATGAAAATGCCAAGAGATTGTTCCTCTTATGTTCCGTGTTCCAAGAAGATGGAGAAATTTCTATTGAAGTGCTAACCAGGTTTGCCATTGGTGTAGGCATTTTGGGGGAAGGTTATGATAGTTACGAAGATGCTCGAAGGCAAGTAGAGTTAGCAAAAAATAAGCTCCTAGATTCTTGTTTGTTGTTGGAAACCAATGAAAGGAGTATTGTGAAAATGCATGACTTGGTGCGTGAAGTGGCCCAATGGATATCAAATAAAGAGATTCAAGCTATAGATCTGTCAAACAAAAATCAAAAGTCATTGATTGAAAGAGAGAACGATATCAAATATTTGTTATGTGAAAGCAAGCTAATTGATGTGTTCTCGTGTACGTTTGATGGTTCTAAACTTGAGATTCTAATTGTCGACATGGATACTAGTGACTCAGTGGACATACCAAGTTCATTCTTTGAAAATATTGCAGATCTTCGTGTTTTGCATTTATCATATCAAGATCAGCCTACTATACCATTACTGCGGCCAATTCAGTCATTGAGAAACATTCGATCTTTATTATTTGGTAGGGTTGATTTAGGTGATATCTCTATTTTGGGAAAGCTCCAAACTCTTGAGACTCTTGATTTGGTATGGTGTAAAATTGATAAATTGCCACCTGAAATTGCAAAACTAGAGAAACTTAAATTGTTGAACTTGGTATTCTGTGAAGTTCGAAGTGAAAATCCATTTGAAGTTATCAAAAGTTGCTCATCACTTGAAGAGTTGTATTTTCTTCATAGTTTTAATGATTCTTGTCGAGTTACCTTACCTGCATTGAAAAAGTATCATGTTTGTAAGTCATGGGCTATAATAAATGATTCACTATCAAAATGTGTGGCTTTTGAAGGGGATGGGGATGCGGAACTTTTCTTGGAAGCAACATTTAAATACTTGATGCAAACAGCAGAGGTCCTTCAGCTAAGTCGAATTGAGGGGAAATGGAGAAATCTCATACCTGAAATCGTTTCAATTGATCGAGGTATGAATGATCTAGTTGAGTTTCGCTTGCGTTATGATTCGCAACTGCAATGCCTCATTGACACTAAGGATATTGGTTCTCAACTACCAAATGTTTTCTCTAAGTTGGTTGTGCTACATCTTTATGAAATTAACAATTTGGAAGTACTATGCAATGGTCCTCTTTCCTCTGACTCTCTAAAGAATTTGGAAGAGCTATCCGTTGAATGTTGTGAAGAATTGAAAAGCTTGTTTAACTTCAAGGTAAACCTTTGCAATTTGAAGACCATGACATTGGAGGCATGTCCAATGTTGGTTTCCCTATTTCAATCATCAACTTCTCTAAGCCTATTGGAGGAATTGAAAATAATTGATTGTGAGAAACTGAAAAACATTATATCATGTGACAATGATATTATGAGTCACAACTCAATGTTTCCAAATTTAAAAGTTGTTGATATTGAAAGATGCCCCCTATTGAAAGAACCGCAGCTCCATGACTCGCCAAATTTCAGTAGTCATCGTGCTATGTCTTTGTCCGTGAAAGAGTCATTTTCCAAAGATGATCCCAAGGCACAAATGGAATTGGATCCTGTAAAATGCAACTGCTTCTCTTGGACTTGTATATTTTGTTGTAGTCATAAACTGAAGAGTACAAGTACAGAAATTCCAGTAGTCTCCGATGATCAACAAGGCTGCTCAATCACATTGGTAATTACCCTCTTTAATTTTTGATTGATCCATGCATCTTTTATTGATACCAAGCAAGGGCTTTAGGCCCCAAAGTTTTAGGCAAAAAAAAAGCCTCAACATAGTTTAATTTAGTTATAAATATATGATATGACAATTAATTTTTTAGTTGAGTTGGTATAGTTGAAGGTCCCAAATCCTTGTTGACTCAAATTTAATCCTCAGCCTCAACAATATTTAGATTTTTTATTTATTTTTCATATAACTTTGAGTAATTTTTTTATTTTACAAGGTCTCACAACATAATCTGCTTTAGGCCTCTAATTATGTTGAGACAGCCCTCACACTTATTTTGAATTTTTCATGCTATACAGAGTATGAAAGAAACACAGGGCCACCATATTTCAGAAAGTTCTACATCAAGAAACACTATAACAACAATTTTGTCCAATAATTCACAAACAAGGATCGAGCCACACATATCATTAGTTGCTCCCAGACAAAAGGTAATTCTTTATTATGCTATGGAGTAATACTAGGGTCACACCCTTTAATACACTTTTCTAACTGCAAATTGTCGATTCTTTTTCTTTTTCGTCTTTTCGCAATAAACAGAGCTTCGGTAGAACCGTCTTTTTCGCAAGGTTTAATCCGACCCATCTCAAACACATTTTTAAGCTGACCAATCTCGCCTCTGTTAGCTGCCATCCTATCCTCTTATGCTAATTGTCGTTTGTTTGACTCTTTTTCAATGCATAATTGACAAATTACCTTATGATTTATGTAGGATAAAATGAAATAGTATAGGAAAGGAATTTTTCTTCGTTTTCTTTGCTTCTTAAAAACAAGCTTCATCTGTTAATCTCAAGGTGCCGCGTTCAAATCTCGTCACGAACAGTTGTAAAATAGTTATTAGTGCTACTTGAATTATTAAAAAAAATGCTTCATCTTATTTACATTTTCACTCTATACAGCGTTTGAATGAAATAGACGACCAAAACATTCAAGAGGGTTCTACTTCCATGTCAGAAAAAATTGTAGCATCAAATTCGTCTATCGCTTCAGAAACAACAAATAATGAGCCACCTATACAAGTAATTACTCCTTGTTTTCTTTATGACTTTTTTCAATGCAGGAATTGAATTCTATTACAAACTTAAACATGCTTTTGATTTTAAGCAGGGTATTGAGATAAGTGTTGAAGAAGGAACTACATCAGCTAGTAATGCTAAGGCAATAACATCATCAACTCATTTAGAATTAGTAAGTTCATCATATTGGCGCATTAGTTAATTCCGAGTGCAAACCATCTTCACAATCCCATTAATATTTGTCTCAGTATAACTAATGCTAATTATGTTCTTATTACAGGATTTGTTGAATGAACAATCGACGAGGCAACAATGTTTAGTCAAACCTTTTCCGGAAAAAAATGTAATCCCATATAACTAACTATTCATATCATTACAATTCTAGATGAAAGTCATAGATAAGAGAAAAGTGTAGATAGTAAAATATAAATTGTATTATTAATGAGAATGTTATGTTTACATGAAAGAGTTACATCACTTATATATAGAGTAAATTAGTAACTAGTAACTAATAACAAACTATTACCTACTAAGAAATAGAAATATATTCAGAGTTAAATTTTATTTTAAACTCTTTTTAGATATATTCTTCTGCTACTTATTTACATATTCATGATATATAGTGTTTGAAAGCAACAGAAGATCAAAGTATTCAAGAAGGTTCTATATCACAAAAACCTGTTGCAACAACTTTGCTTGCCATTTCAGAAACAACAGTACCTATACAATTTGTTGCTCCTAAACAAAAGGCATTTTCCCTATTTTATTTGTATTCTTTTTGACTCTTTTTCAATGCAGGAAGTGAATTATACCACCATATAAAGTATCCTTTTTAATTTTATGCAGAGTATCATGGCAAATGTGGAAGAAGGAACTAAATTAGCTAAGACAATAACATCCTCAACTCTTTCAGAATCAGTTAGTTCATCATCAGTAAAACTTGCTATGCAGAGTATCATGGTATTTTTTTTTAAGGAGAATGTTAACTTGTGCCCTTAAGGGCACATGTTAAGAAGACAAATGTGGAAAAAATTTATTGAACTTGTGGTGTATTCAATTCTCTAAACATTAAATGTTTTCTATCATTAAATGCTTTATTTCTATTTTTAGGTAGCTTAACATGTGCCCTTAGGGCACAAGTTAACATAACCCTTTTTTTAATTATTTACTTGCTATGGGATTGAATTTTTAAGAATCAAACTTTAAACTAATTTTGGGAGATATAAGGATGGCTTGATGGCTCGGGTGGATGAGTTAGGGAGTCGAGTGATAAGGAAGTCAGTGGTTTTATTCCCACCCTCAGTAAAACTAACAATAATAATTATTAACATCGTCCGTTTTAAAAAAAAACGTTAATTAAACTGATTTTGAGGATCTTCTTTCTTGGAGAAAAAACTATTTTTTACAAGCTTTTGACATTTGTATCTAAAGTTAAGAGGAATTGTTGCTAAATAGTTGTTGAGGATTAACACTGATTCTTTTGTTTTTTATTGTTTATTCGTTCAATATTGAAGTCAGACACTTCCAAACTAAAAATATATTGTTATACAAGATGTTGATTTTACAATATTGATAATTCAAATATGACAATATTATTTGCTTATTTGTATATGTTTAGGAACAAGATGTTGATGCCAAAGACTCTCAAGAAACAACTAAGATTAATAATGATCAAGGTGAAGATTCTTTCAATAAATTTTATTTCTTGTTACCTCATCATCCTTTTGATTTTGTAGTTGAACTCTCTTCTCTCTCACCTTTTGTTCAGTTTCTCTTAATGATGCTGTAGTCATGAATGTAAGCTCAATTATTGAAGAACAGTTTCCTAAGGATGGTGAATTTATAGTTCCAGAATCTAGGCCATCTCCTAGCAACAGCATTCCTTTGCCTCATACATATCAGACTCCTTCAATGCCTCCTGAAGGTATTTTCTCCCTTAATTTTATTTTTGATGATTTTGTTTTGGCTTTCAAGAGGCTAAACTAGTTTTGTCTTCACTGTTAGGAAACCCTTCTCAAATTGTGGAAGATTCAAGTTCTTCTTCTCTTGTCATGCGAGAGCTTGAGCAATTGGTCTCCAAGAAGCATTTGAATTATGAGAACTTGTCTTTGTTGATTGATTTCCTTGTTAAGCATCCTCAAGTTCTTTTAAGGGACACTTCACTGAGTAATAGATACAAAAGTTATGCCTACAACTGCCTAGCCGAGCTATTGAAATTCCTCCAAACGCATAGTGTGTTGGATGTGTTAGGTTCAAGCCGCTCTGAATTTGATGAGTTATTACAAGATGTGCACAAATGCGGTTTTGATAAGGATTGGTTGGATGGTGTTGAAAAACGCGCTTTGTCTCCTGATTTACCATTCTCTCAAGATGCATTGCAAAAAGTGTTGGATCCCCAGCAACAGGTCACCAAGGAAGTTGAGGCGATGCTTTTGAAGATAAACATTTTTACTCAACATGTGGAAGAGCTTAAACATCAATTAACATCCTCCAAAGCTGCTTTGGACAGTATCATTCAACACGAGGCACAAATTTTAGAAATTAAGGCCGCTTTAAGCGCACCTCTTGGCTATTAGACTATTTTCCCTCGTATTCCTTTACGGTTGTGTCCTATGTTGTTGAAGCTTTTATTGTTTACCTACCTCTTGGGTAGTTCCTTCTTTTCTCATTTGAAATCAACTACCATGTTATTATGTTTGCAAATTTTAAAATTGTTATTGATTGTTGTATGTTACCTTGATTAAGTATTAATTTCTTCCTTTATTTTAAACAATAAGTAAGGGAAAGAAAGAATTGGATATTATTGTGATAGCTTTATAAAATATCTGGAATACTTCACATTATCCTTTATTTTAAGACATTATTGTGAGTTTTGTAACAAAAATAAAGATCACATATAAATGAAATTTCTGAAAATGTATATCTATAAATTTCTGATAATGTACCTAGGTGTATTGTACCAATGATTATTTAAAAAAAAATTTGTATCCTTGTACTGTACCGTATTCATATCCTACTATGTATCTAGATTTCTCTTTCTAGGCATGTTTCCTTTTCCCTTCAATCCCTTATGTAACAATCTTGATGCAGATCAATAGTTCCAATCCACGGATTCAGTTGATTGTTACCGGACATGGTCTCGTAAGATCAATTACTTCTCTCGTTGTTATATCACTTATTACATAACATTGGTTCAGGAAAGAATCGTCCACCCTGCATCACCTTTGGTTCACCCCTTGTTGGCGACATGACATTGCACCGAACCATATCACATAGTTCTATTTGGAACTCCTGCTTCATACACGTTGTATCACACAAAGACCCACTTCCGAGGCTCTTCATTACAAATCGAAACAGTACTTACATTACATGCCTTTTGGAACATTTATCTTGTGTTCGTCTGATGCAACTTCTTTCGAGAACCCCGATTCTATCTTGAAAATTTTGGTGGCATTGGCCTCAGTCCATGATAAAAATCAAGTACTTGAATCTGTTGATTATGGAAATATAGTAAAAAGTCTCTATCTTAAAGCAACATGCATAGATTTTTCCACTCAAGCTGAAAACATGACTGATCCAGATTCACTCGTAACTGGTATTAGTTTGCAGTTGCAGGCGCTAGGATTGACGCCACATATGCAGGTGGGTGAATATATTATATTTCTTCTTCAAGAGCTAAAATCATCTAATACTTGATAGGTGTGGTTCTCAATTGACAATACATGACACACACTAAACGGTGTCGTCGTGTCAGTGTCAGTGTCCGTGTCGTGTCCGGTGTCCAATGTCCGTGCTTAACATTAACCTTTAAACTCCAATTTTCATGTTCTCATTTCTAAACTTGATTTGGCAGCAGCAACTGGAGAACATTGATATCAATACTCTGGAAACAAAGTTAAAAGAACTAGAAAAAAGTTTCATCCTGCAGAAAAAGACATTATTTGATCCATCAAAGAAATTGAATGACATGAAGGTACATATGGCCCAACTTGAATGGTACAAAAAGAAAACTAAGAATTTACAATTAGGGTACTATGACAGCTTCAAAAACATGAACACACCATTTCACCATGATGTTGTTCATTTCCAAAAAACGCTCAGTAGTTACTGGGAAAAGATGGTTGCAGAAGTTGATTTGAAGCCTCAAAAAGAAGGTGCAGCGTTTCGTACCCGTTGGCTATATGGTGGGACTACATACAGGAGAATGGTTGAACCTCTAGCTATTGCTGATTACTATAGAGATGGTGGTAAAGACTATGTTAACAAAAAAAGGTCGAAACACTTCAAACAGTTGGAGGATTGGTTGATGGAAGAGTCAAAAAATGCAACGAGTGATATAAACAGTACGTGTAAAAAGAATGTGGAAGCTATTTTGACTATAGATTCTTGCTTTTGGGCGCATGTTGAAGAGGCTCTCCTTTTATGCCAAGAGTTGAAGGTTGTCAAAGAGAAACAAGTGACATTAAAGAACTTGTTTGAATTTGAAGAGTATGTTTATCAGTTGCTGAAGGATTATGCAATCTCCCCAGATATATTTCTGGCACAAAGCAGCTATATTCGTTGGTGGAATGAGTATAAAGCAATTAAGGGATCATCATACACTTCAGCACTCGCGAACTTCATGAGCAATGCTTCAAACTTCAAGCAGTATGCTGTAGGAGCTTATGATTTCCCCTAAAGTGTATTCACTGTGTAATAAAGATTGAATATTTCAAGTGTGTATCATAACTGTATCATATGTTATTTTTTTTTCCCTAGAAAAACAAACTTGTGTATTTGGGTGGAGTGGCAGCTACCCCTTGAAATATTTATGACTATGTGTGTTGCAAGGTTGGTCATCCATGAGCAATCATAGGGTCCAATTGTATTTGTGCTTAGGAACCATCTTTGGAAGATGACCCTTTCAAGGACAAAGGCATGGTACGATGACATTCTCGAAAAATATCGATGAAATTTTGCAATTCATTATGATGCTTCTCCGTTAAGGAATCAAGTTTGACAAATTGGTATTGGGCAATTAAATTTGTATTTCATGTTGTGACATAATGATATGTTGATAGATTTTGGTTCAGAAAAGTCTTGACCAGAGAAGAATGAAAGCATAAATTCTAATATGATACCTTTGCAATGCAGTTTAGGTTGATACAATAAATCCAAAATACGAAGCCCTGCAATATTTTCGAAGAATGAATTTAGGACATCAACATAGTCGCCTGTATCAGTGTCGACAATTAGAATCTCGAGTTTAGAAGCATCAAACTGACATGAAAACATGTCCATTTGCTTGCTTTCACATAAGAAATATTCAATATATTTTCTCGTTGTAACCAATGACCTTTGATTTTTGTTTTTTTAACGGAACCTTTGATTTTTGTTCGACAAATTTACTACTTGATTTTTTTTCTTTTTCTTTTGGTTTACAACGTTGTCAATGATGATCCAACTTAAAACTTCATACATACTACCCAAATGTCTCACCATTAGACCAAATCTAGTGGCTTACTACTTGAATATTTTTGTTTTCTATGCATTGTGCAACTGCAAATTCACAAAGTCATGCATTTTCACTTCCTTTTCATTAGCTCCCAACAATAAATATGAACCAAGGAGTTTATTTTTGGCTACAACTACACAGCTTTGTGCCTCTTTATAGTTGCTATAATCTTTCGCCAAAAGGCCCTGTGCCAACTCTAGTTAACCTGTTAGTACAAATTTCTTCATCTTCTCTAAAAAGAGAACATAAGATGAACACAATACCTTGGGTATTCAAAATATCTTGAATGACCTTTCTTCTACGAGAATTTTTTCGCGCACCCTCTTTGTTTGAAGGGCGTGTGAGAAATGGTAGGGATGCGAAAAGTAATATTCTTCTTCAATACAAATTTAGCCCAAAGGTGGAAGATTGACAATTAGCAGCTGTAAACTTTCATCCGGACCAGCACCACTCCACCGAAGGAAAAAAAAAAATAATTTAAGGACTAAAATAAAAGTGACCTTCTTGACAAAAAAATAAAAATAAAAGTGACCTTAATTACATGAACTTTTTGCGTATTTAAATAATGGTTACACAGTTCGATCCTCGGCTGGTGCGTATGAAAAAACATTTGTTGGGAGAAGTCAATCCCTTAAATGGATCTCAGTTATCTTGATGAGATTAATCTCTGCAGTTGCGTGCTAAAATAATGGTTACACCGTATACCTCATCAAGGATAAAGCTAAAGCTAATGAGTACAATTTTACATCCAAGAATAACATATAAATGCTTAGTGAGTTTTCAATTTTAGCTCCATCACAGTGTAAAATAGTAAAATTTAAGAAAAAATTATTTGCTATCACATAACAGGCAAACTTGTCGGAAGTAAGTAAAAAAGTCCTCCAACAATCAAATTGCGATGACACGTGCCCAATTTGGATTGGCCACATGTGGCTCTCATATAGCTATCACCAATCACAAGCCTTGGTGAATTCTAAAAGGGAATCGTTGTACTAATTTTTTTTTTCTTCACATTCTTTCAATTTTTATCTTTTGTTATATTTTCATCGTTTCGTTTGTAAACGGTCTCATAATCTGTCGTCGGTCACTCATAACATTCCCATCGATGTTCTTTAATAATCCTAGTTAAGAACGTTATGGTAATCGACGAAAATTTTTTTCTTACCAAATTGAGAATGTTATGACTAACCAAAAAGGATGTCAATCAAATGAGATTTCCCATGCACAAATGGAACTCATGCTATCAAACTGAAAGGTGAGAATAACTAAGTGACAATCTGCCCCTCTTTTATCTCTAGGAGGAAGATTCCATTCATGGTCTTCATTGCTAATATTGGATATAATTTTCGTGTTTAATGTTTTATGTTTCGAGAAAGTTTACATTGCAATATACATGTTTTTTACGTAACTTTTCTATCTAATCTTTTAATAAAAATCTCTATATTCAATTTATTTATTTATTTATTTTATTTTTTTGCATATAAATATGCCCCTAGAAAAATTATTTTAGGCTAATAATTTGTAAGGACCTAGGATGACCGCCATCTTCGTCCTGTCTCATATACGTCCCTACGAACATGAAACATGTTATAAAAATGCAGGGACTAATTATTAAACTAATTGTTATAAATTTACTTTTATGAAAATTCACCAATATTCTTTAAGGTGAATAAATAAAGTGTTCAAACTTTCATTTCCAAACTCTACATGTATAATACAATATTCCTACGAATAACCGAATTAATCCCTAAAAAAAAACCGAATTAAATTCACATAAACATTCAGGGTCCGTTTGGTGCGCAGGATAGCATAGTGACATGATAGGATATAAAACAGGATAAGGATAGGATATGATAACAACAGGATAACAGTTATACTCAGTTATCATATCCTGTGTTTGGTGCACACAAGATAACAAACATGATAACTATTATATTTTGTTTTTAATACATACTTGCTCATAATAATATGATAAGATATATAACATATTTAATTGACAAAATTACTCTTGTAAAATAATTGTTATTTTTTTTAAATTATTTTGTAATACTTTGAAATTTATAAATAAAAACATAAATAAGTAATCAAATAACTTTATATAATTTAAAATAAAAATCATGTCAAGTTTAATTTTTTATATGAATCATGATCAAATAAATAACTCAATAATATATACATGTTAGATAAGCCAAATAAATATATGATATATCTCATACGTAAATAATAAAACTACTATTGCAAAAGAATTATATTTAATTTTTTATAAAATTTAAATTAATATCCCTATTTGTCAATTTTTTAATAATAATTTTACTTTAAAATATTGTAATTTTAGTAAAATTTTGATTTTTTAGAATATATAAATTACAAAATTACCCCTGTGAAAAAATCACATATATATTTAAAAATTAATTATTTATATTTTATTAATTTTATTTTATGTATTTTAAAATATATTTTATAAAATAAACCAGTAAATTTTTTTTTATCCTATCATGCTGGTAACCCAGCTCAAATTCAGGATAAGAATTATAACCAGAGAGACAGGATAGGATAAGCTTCAGGATTAACTTATCATATCCTGCTGTATCACAAAACACTGGATTGCGACAGAATATGATACAGTTATCCTATCCTGTCTCTTATCCTGTGCACCAAACGGGCCCTCACCGTATTCTTAAAGTTAACTAAACCATTTTAGTACCACCTTCATTACCCACACGTTTTCCACAATTTCAATTTCTCTAAAATTACCTTGGGTTATTACCACAAATATAATATAGTGTAAGTGGATCTCATTGTTTACGGTATACGACTCATTCTTTGATAAAATAATTCAACAATTTTGTTTCCTTCGATAATTCAAAATTTTATTGCACACACACTATATATAGTAACACACAAAGTAATTGTACTTTTATTGTTGTTGGAAATTTGTTTTTTCTCTCCTGTCAATTTTTTTTATCTCTCACAATAACATTAACTGCATCAAACTGCAGGATTTTAAAACTGCAGGATATCCAATTTCAAGATCTGGAATATCTGCAGTTGTGTGTAACTGCAGGATGACACAGTTGAGTAACTTTGTCCAATTGTTATTTAAATAATATAAACAAATTATAAACTAAAAAAAGAATGTGGATAAGAATGACTTAAAAAGCCTTACAGCAGGACCCTGCAGTAAAATTCAACTGCAGGCAATCCTTTTCCCAATTTCCACGTTGAACACACCATGTGGTCACTAAATCCTAGTTAGAGATTACATGCCACAGTAACTACATATGATGGTACATAAACTACATATACATCTATAACAAATCATTGAAATTGCATATAAATACATAACATGATTTTAAAATCAAGTTCAAGATGTGGATGTGATACTAAATAAATGAAACAAGCTAAGCGCCTTATAGCTTCTTATTTTCATTTACTTTTACTTGAAAAGTTATACAATTCTGCTGCTAATCGTGGCATTGCTACAACCATCAATGGCTCATCGAGAAACATGACACTATTGGAGTCGACACAATTAATTCTTGATATATTAGAAGGCGCACTCCAAGTAAATCCATGGAGCAACCTAGCTAATAGCAATATAGTCATTGTGGAGCCAAGCATGACACCTGGACAACCACGCCTTCCGGTACTAAAAGATATGAACTTTAAATCTGGCTCTGTCAAAGATATATCAGACCCATCGTTCTTGAAATGACGTTCTGGTTTGAATTTGTAAGGTTCGCTCCAAACTTTTGGGTTTCTCCCAAGACCACTTCTTCCAAGCAATACATGGCTACCCTTTGGTATCAAGTAATTTCCAACCATTGTATCATTCATCGCGACATGGGGAGCATTGAAAGCTGTTATGGGATGAAGGCGGAAAGCTTCTCTTGCACAAGCCTTCAAGAAGTTGAGTTTAGGAATATCTGATTCTTGGACCAGTCTATCTTTTCCAACAATATTGTCCAATTCTTCCGTGGCTTTTTGAAATAATTCAGGTTGATTTAACATTTCAGCCAATGTCCATTCAACTGCGTTTGATGGATTGTCTACCATTGCCATCATCAATTCCTGCATAGAAAGTTACGGATTGCATTCCATTAGTAATATGTATACTAAGCAAATTGTCTAAAGCAAGTGAGCAAGTTTTATTCTTATAATTTGGGTAGGAAATTATGCTCTATGTACTATATAAGTTTAAAGCAAGTGAGAAAATTGTCTTACAATAACTTGTGCCTTGATTTCCTTTGTTGTTAATAATGGCTTATTATTGTCATCTTTGAGGGAGACAAAAACATCTAGCAAGTCCTCTTCAACATTCTTTGATCCATCATTCCATTGTTGAATTCTCTCTTCAATGATGGAATCATGATACTTGTTCATTATCCTCATTGCATTTTTTATCTTCCCCTTATGGCCATCTAAGTCAAGTAACCTCAACCATGGGATATAATCAGATGTAGAGAAAGCAAAAACATAGTTAAGCAATATGAAAACAGCATCAACATGTTCAACTTCCTCAACACCAGGCCCTCCATCCTTCATACCTTTTCCAAAGTACCTTCTATTAAAAAAATAATTCCTATACACATTGCCACAATAATGTTGAGTAGCAATCCTAACATTCACAAGGCCACCGTTTTTGCATTTGTTGTACACGTAAAACATAAGATTATCTGCTTCTTCGTTCCTTTTGTCTTGAAGCCACTGATGCCTGCGTGGAGAGAATAAATCTTTAGTAATAATTTTTTTCATCTTTTTCCATTGTTCGCCATAGGGTGCAAAACTTGTGGTCATGTAGCCATTGGAGATAATATCAACGACCACACTTATCGGTCTTGATGCAAAATCAGCATCATGTTTTCTCAAGAATTCACGGGCAATGGCGGGACAAGTAACAGGAATAACATTTACATTTCCTAGGCGGATACATGCTATTTCGGTGTTAAACTCTTCCATAATTTTATGTATCCACCTAGTTGTAGGTTTGTTTGCGAGCATTTCAGGAAGATTACCAACTATAGGCCATGGTTTGGGACCTGGTGGAAGTTTAGGTTTGTTAGGGTTCTTGTATCTTATGGTTTTGATTACCATTGAACCAAAAAATATAACAAGGAAAAGAGGCCATAAGGACTGAGGGAGTAACCAAAGAAAACAAGTAGTGTAACTCATAGTTTTAGTTGGATTTTAAAACAAAAACAATAAGCAAGGTTGGGCTTGGTCACTTAACAAGTTCGGGGTTCTATTTATAATAAATAATAAATACAATGTATGAACATAAGTACAATTTTAACATAATGTAAATTTGTCTATTAGTTCTTATTGTTATATATATATATTTTTTTTCCCAAAAGAGGAGTAGCAAAGTGCTACTGCCTCAAAATATATATATATATATATATATATATATATATATATATATATATATATATATATATATATATATATATATATATATATATATATATATATATATATATATATAGAGAGAGAGAGAGAGAGAGAGAGAGAGAGAGAAAAACAAAAGAAGGATGGGGACTAGGCCAAAATCTCCTTACACACGGATAAGCCTGAAACTAGGCTTACCCAAATTATTATCAACAAAAAAACCACTAATTTGTTGAGGAAGCTCATTTCATATAGTAAACCTATCAATAGTAAGACCAATGTTTGCCAAACCATCTGCACATTGGTTACCCTCCCTATACACATGGGAGACCACAAAATTCATGCTTCTAGTGATTCTGAGACAATTCCTCCATCTATTACTTAGCTCCCAAGGAACTAATACAGATGAATTAAAAGCCATGACAACAAGAGTAGAATCTGACTCAAGCCAAAGATATTTCCAATTCCTACAATTAGCTAGTTCTATAGCTCTCATAGCACCACAGATCTCTGCCATGAATGCTGATTTCAAACCTGTATTCTCTGCAAAACAACATAAAAAATCTGCATTTTGGTTTCTAAAAATGCCACCACAAGATGAGGTAAAAGAGTTAGAGGCCCCATCTGTGTTACACTTCACCCAATGCTCCAATGGAGGCTGCCAAAAGACTTCTTTAAGCAGCCTCCATTGGAGCATTGGGTATAGTGTAACACAGATGGGGCTTCTAACTCTTTTACCTCATCTTGTGGTGGCATTTTTAGAAACCACAATGCAGATTTTTTATGTTGTTTTGCAGAGAATACAGGTTTGAAATCAGCATTCATGGCAGAGATCTGTGGTATTTTTTATTGTTATATATTGAAAAAATATTAAGAATTACTTTAAAAATTTTAGCAATTACTCTTCAATCAGTTATATATATATATATATATATATACACACACACACACACTAGTCCCACACCCGTGCGATGCATGGGTATTATGTGGTATTTTATATATATTGTAATGTTGAAAAATCATTAGTATAAATTGAAACAATAAGTATTATGAAAATTATAATAATAACATCAACAACAACAAAATAATAATAATAAAAAGTGATGTAAATATAAGATAGATATTAAAGATGTGTTTATACATTTCGAAAAGATTACAATGGATCATATTGCATCTACCAAAATAAGTTGGTAATCCATAAATTGTTATGTCGCTATGAAAACGGTTTGTGGTCATACTCATACACTGTGCATTTGATTCTTAATAGGACACTATAATTCAATATATAGTATAAAAGATTAATTAGTGCGTATAATTTAGTAAATTATTATTAGTTGAGTGGGTGTATAATGAAAAGTCATAGGTATACTATAAATGTAGGCATATGAAAAAGTGTATAGAGATGACAATGATGTAAGTAGAAGTGATGTGACATTATTGGGTAGTTTAATTGAATATAAGTGACTGACGTGGATTAGGGTTAGAATAGTGGTTGCACAACTATCTAGGAATTATATATATAGATGTTTATACATTTAAAAAACTTATTTATACATCACATTTGAAGTTACTTTGGTATCTTCTTCATTAACATTGATTAGCAATATTTTTAACTCATTCTTCAAAATAACTATGGAAATGATAACATATAATTGACCATGGAAAATGGAAAATAATTGATGTTGAAACATAAGTTTTTATTTATATTATAATTCTCATTGGAGGATTCTGAGTTGGATAAACTACTTCATTATCTCTTACCAAAAAATTATTGTATTATCGAATTTGACATTTATATTAATTTGAAACTTATTGGAGCAAAGATAAACCAACTTAACTCATACTCAAATATCGAATATGATAAAAATCATATACAGGGCATAACAACCATTAGTAAAATTTATTTTATCTATTTTTTTTACTAACATTAGAAAGTAGTCCTGACAATCGACCAACTCCTTATATTTATAAAGATTGGACAAAAGATTATTAGCAAAAACATTAACTTTTTTGAAAAAAAGACAATAAAATACACAAAATAATAAAATGAACGGAAAAATTTAAAATGAATAATAACCCAAAATAACAATAATATTAATAATAATTATAATTAGTACCCCACATTAAATGGATGTAAGTGGATGATGTGGCTAAATGAAAAGTTTTCATTGGTTTGTGGATTAGGGTTTAGATATGCAATTTCACAACTATATATATATATATATATATATATATATATATGGTTTTTAGTACTAGTATCCGGCCTACTGGACTACTTAATCTGGTTGGGAGGTCAGTTCTAACATCAAGTGGGTCCAATCCCCTCCCTATCGCAGTTGCGAGGGATCGAACCGCGGTCTTCCCAACCAAATCCAGCACCAATCAGCTCTTAACCAACTAACGATCGATTGATTTTATATATATTTTTTCACCACCAATATCCGGCCCGCTGGACCGCCTAATCTGGTTCGAGAGTCAATTATAACATCAAGTGGTTTTAGCCCCCTCCCGATCACAATTACGGGAGATCGAACCGTGGTACTACCAATTTCAGCGCCATATTTAGCACACTTTACTCATTTATTGCAAAAATCACAAGCAATAGAGCAAGAGAGGTGTGTATCAAATGTTGCGGTTTATCTTTAAGGCTCCATGTATATGGGACCAAAGCGTAAATATATGTTCTGTACTTCTGTTCTTGTATGTTGTTGATTTCATATTGTGCTCAATGTAATGTGATGTAATATGCCAACAAATGAAATCATCAACAAATATAATATGTTCCTTAAAAAAAAAGAAAAATAATATGTACTTGCGTAAAAAAAAAAAATTCTGTTCTTGTATCTTATAGTTCTCATGGTTTTATAGATCAAATATGCAAAATATATTGTATACCAAGCATTTAAGCTGGATATTATGTTTTACTAGTATAACTTACCCGTGCTATCGCCCGGGTTAATGTTCTATGAAAAATATAGATCATTTTTTTTCACACATGAAAAATATGGATTATTAAAATTTTAATATTGTGATTTTTTTAATTATTTGTAAAATTAATTTTATATTTAATGTAATAGTTTATTTAAATATGATAAAATATCCAAATTTTGGAGATTTTAAGGAGAAATGGCAGAATGGAGAGTGATACTCCACTCCGCATTCCCAACTCACATGTTCATATATTTGTTCTTTTATTTTCATAAAAAAAAGGTCATTATGCAAAAACTAATCTAACTGGTTAATATATTTGTTCTTAATCGTCATCTCTCTCCTTTAGACATTTGTTTTCTTCAGGAGTATTTTATCTCATGTCCCCGTGTGAAAAAATTTCACATTTGAGAAGCAAAATGGGGCGATTTTGATTTTAATATTATTTATTTAAAAGTAATGAACAGTAGAATTGTTTGTCATTTGCTTGACACAAAAAAAATTTATATAATTTTTTTAAGCATATCTCATTTGTTAATGTGCAAATTTTAAAAAATGTATCTATTTGTTTTTATTTTTATTTGTTTATTTTACAGTGATGTATGGAGAATAAAAATAAAGTAATACATGATATTATTGCTTTTAATTCTTTTTTTTTATATATAAAATCATTGTTACTTTCTCTGCTTTCAATTGATATCATATTTTTTATATAATAAAATCTACAAATGTATGTCTCACCCTGTGTAAGTTATTTTTTGCTTAATACCTCCATGTAGGTATTTTTTTATCAATACCCCTATATTTTAATATTTTGTTTGGTACATATCACTATGTATTTTTTTTATTAGAAAAACCACGTTAAGGTAAACCATAATTAATAAAATAATCAAATGAAATAGAAAAATAATCTATGAAGTCAATTACTTCATTCCTTTTATATTTCAGAAAATGACACATTTTTCTCTACGTGATAAGCATGAAGTTTAAGAATAATATTTTTTTTAAGCATATCAATTTCTCAATTCCACATTTTTCCAATTCATTCTATAGTATAGTCATTCGAGGAGTTTCTATTATTTTATCAGTATATTTGTTAAATATCACATGAAAAATTAGACAAATAAAAAAATAATGAGTAAAAAAATAGAGTACAACATTTATTTATAAATAATAGTAAAAAAACATTTATAAGCATGATTTAAATCTAATAAAAAATAATACGAACAACAATTCTTTTTTAATAAGTAAACATATGATTAAAAAAAATGACAATAAAATATAAAAAATATAAATAAATACTTAAAACTCTAACATCAATTGATAATACTTAATCCTAATTTGAATAACAAACAATGTTGTTCTTCCGTATATGGACCTGCAAATAAAGAATTATAACTCAAAATTAGTACAATTTTCTGATTATAGAATTAAACTTGAATATTTTATCCACTCCTTTGTTCCCAATCCACATGTTATTTATCCCTCGTAGTCATCTTCATCATTGTCTGCAAGAATCTCGTCGAACATCATATAAAAAAATTAGATTATTATCATATATGATTAAGGTTAAAGTTAATTAGTTGAGATATTAGTTTTTCTAAATTTAATTTTAGTTTTTTTATTCTTATTTTTAGTTAATGTATTTTTTGTTAAGTAATATATAGTAACTAAAATTTCAACTTTTTAAAGTAAATAAGTAAGTGTATCAGAGTTTACACTAAAAACAAATGTAACTATAAAAAAAAATGCACTATTATTAATATGAGTGTAAATATAAGTACCAGCAAAAATTATAAAAAAATAGGTATCTAGCATTAATAAGTGTAGAAATATAGGTTCCCGTAGAAAAAAAAAGAAGAGGTCATTCGCCCCGTATTAATAAATCTCGTATCAAAACATCTGTAGAAATCTAACTCCGTAAAAATTACAAAAAAATAAACCCCATACATGAGTATAAATAAAGGTTCTGTACAAATTTTAAGAAAAAGTGGTCCCAATATTGGTATATGGATAGAAAATCTTCGAAAATTAACTCCGACATGCAAAAAAATAAAAATATGATAAGTTTCACCTTCCAAATAGTAGTGATTCTGTCAAAAAAAAAAGAGTAGTGAAGGTGAGAAGAGAAAATAGAGAAGGGGCGCTGAGACACTCAATGACCCTCACTCTTACAGGTTGACCCGTATATATAGAAACTATAGTAGATTTTTGATCCTTAATTTTTGAAATTTCCATACATTTCAGCATTGATTTAATTTAATCAATATATATTCTAAAAATGAGTTGGTCAATAATCAAAAGTTTCCATATGTAAAATTTCAATTGTATCAAAATATTAATATATAGACATTTGTTCATAAAACCTGATTGAGCAATTTCAATATTTATAATTGAGCACTAATGACTAAAGGAAAAAACATAGAAGAATGACACATCAGCAAAATGAATTGAGAGATTGTCACGTGAGATTTTGACCGGTAAAAGAAATGAGAGGACGCCACCTAAGAAATTGAGCATGAGAGAGAAAAATTTCAATAGTATAAAATAGCTATATATTGTCAAAAAAAAATTGTATATGTAACGTAATAAATAAACAAAAATTATGAATTTTTTATATATTAAAATTGGATCGATATAATTCTTTTTACTTTTTATTTTCTTTTTATCACCTCCAAAAATTATTGCATCATGTTGTTAGATGCTGCGACCGGCACCCACAGTTCTCTTTGTTTTCCTTACTCATATATAATTTTTTTTTGTTGGTACATATTATATTTATTAACAAATCAAAATTGACATTTACGTTCAACTTTAACTTTGATTTGTTAATAAATATAATATGTTTATTTTCCTAATTTGTGAATGTGCAAAATAAATACTATGAGTTTTAAGGAAACCTATAAACAAAAAGAATTAAAAAAAAAATTTAAATAGGAGTTTTAAATGTGATAAGAAGATCAAAAACTACCAAAATTGTGGACATAAAACTCAAGAAGTTGTAAACAAATGACACATAAGCAACTTATGCTTGAGAAGATGCCATGTAGGATGAAAACAAAGTTGGCTAAGTAAGAGAATGCCACATAGGAAAGTTTCTATGAGAAAAAACTCCTAAACATATAAATAATAGATTATTGTCTTCATTTGTTGATGATATGTTGTACTCAAAGCGTAATGTATCATTTAAGATTTTTTTTTTTTTTGAACCATCATTTAAGATATTTTAATTTTCAAGTCATGTAGTTTATTTTTTTTTAATGATTATATTTAATGTGACTTTTTATGCCGGTGGTCTTAGTTTTCTGTTGAGAAATTTTTTTTTTTTTTAAAGTACTCTTTTTTTTTTTTTTTGATAAGCAATATTGAATTATAAAGGAGTACAAGGGGTACTCAAACTCTTACAATTCAAATCGAAAGATTAAATGCTTTGTAAACATGCAATGGGATTAATACACCAATCCGCAAAGGAATAAGTGGACTTGCGACCGGCTCTGCCACTAAACCAAATCCACGAAATTGTCGTGATATTATCAATCAATATAGATACATCTGCCACCTCCCCTCGAAAAATGATATTGTTCCTCAATCTCCATAAACACCAGTTAGTAGTTAACCAAATCAAATGTCGCACACGATGTCCCTTCACAAGATCACCACACTTAAAAAAGTGATTCAGCCCTTCCTCGCCTATGGTTATACTACATCCCCACCATTTGAAAATAGCAGTCCACACCAATTGGGAAAACTTACAATGATAGAAAAGGTGAGCACAATCCTTTACATGCCTAAAACAGAAAACACAGCAAGTTTCATGAGGATTTGTGATAATACCTTTAGAAGCTAAAGCATCCCGCGTTGGTAGTTTCTCCAATAAAGACGCCAACCAAAAACACTCACTTTCGAAGGCACGTCATTCTTCCACAATTTTTTTAAAGCATCCAACATTGATGGGTTGAAATTTTCAGCCGAACTAAATTGTACCAGAAAATTATAACAAGACTTGACCGAGAACAAACCTGCAGAATCAGGAATCCATCGCCACCTATCAGCACAATTCTGATTCAAATTAATGTCCAACATCAGCTCCTTAAGCTTAAGTAAATCGAGTTCCTCATCTTGCGTTAGAACATCACGCCACTCCCATTGCCACACCAACCCCTCGCTACAGCTAGACACTTTGTCAGCGATCAAAGAGTTCGGCCTCATCTCTTTTGCAAAAAGATTAGGAAATAATTCTCCTAACGTAATACTGCCATGCCATTGTGCATTCCAGAAACTAGTTTCCGAACCATTACCAACAATACAGCTCGTGTTCGAACGGAACCAACCGGGCATAATCGACTCCCCGACGCTTAGAACATCCCTCCACCATAGAGAGGCCTTTGAACAAGATAGATTTGCTTCCCTGCTCAATAAAATAGAAGGCAAACAACCATATCTATAATGCAATAAATCAGCCCAAATTGCATCTTTTTCAATAATGGTCCTCCACTTCCACTTGCTAAGCAAAGCCACATTTCTACTTTATTCATCGGAGAGGGTGATTTTAGGTCATTCTTTTAGAGTTTTGTGATATACTTCCTTCGTCGTAAAACTTTGGTTCTTTGAAAGAGAAAATTTATTTAATTTTTGTAAGAGTACAAATGATAAAATATCATTAATTGTACCTTGATTTTTAAATGAACCAAAATTTAGGGATAAAACTAAAAAGCTAAATGAGAAGAAGAGAGTATTGAAAAATATATTGAAAATTAGTTTCAAATTTTAGAAATTAGTCATTTTTTATTTATTTTAGAAAATAAGTAAAAAAGACAATCATATTTAGCATAATTTACTCATTTATTGCAAAACTCACAAGCAAGAGACGTGTACCAACCAAATAGGCTGGAATGAAATATGGTCCATCCATCATATAAAAAGAAAATATATATGGGTCCATCTAATCGGTTCTCTTGATAGAGAATAAATAACTAATAACTAATAATAATGAAATAGCTCAACTAGTAAAAGATTATAATCTCCTTAAACATGTATTCATGAATTTTATCTCTAATTTTTTGTATGAAAAAAAAAATTGGTGATAAAATTTTCGTAAATAAAATATATAATTTTTATTTGATTTAATTGATTTAATTTATTTTTTGATCAGGTAGCCTAGTGGCTAAAAAATTCACCTTAAAGGTAAATAAGTGGAGTGTCCCGGGTTCGAACTCTGACTCCTGCACATATAGTGCGATGTCCCTACCAACTGAGCTAAACTCACGGGGACATTTGATTTAATTTATTGAAAATAGTAAATCGATTTTTGAATAAATCCATATTAGACGGTTTGCTGCTGTACGATGTAATAATCCTTCCAAATATTCGTTAACCAGAGGATGTGACATGCAGTACTCATGATCATGACCATACATCGGACAGCCAACCCCACTGTGGTACGGAGTATATAGCAAGAGAAACAATGATAAATTGACACGTATTATAAAAAAAAAGTTACTCCTTTCGTTTCATAATGAGTGACCCAGTTGACTGTGTCACGTATGTCAATACATAACTTTGACGATTAATATTTTTAATTGTATAATAATGAAAATTATAAAAATGGCTTAGTCTAATATACAAACACTTATTTGAAGGATCAAGTTACCCCATAAAATATTATCATGTTCCTTCAACACTATATCAACTTTATTTCTCTCTTTCCTTTTTTCTTGTGAAAAAACAAAACTGTTATCTCTATTTTTTTTAAAAAAAAAATCACTTTTTTCTTCTTTTTTTAAACGAAACGTTTTTTCTTCTTTCTTCAGGTGTATAAGCTTAGCAATAGCAAACTAAAAATACCCAGAAATTATTCTCAAAAAAATAAAAAAATATAAATCATTTCAAACTTCCAAGATTTATTGACCCCGATTTTCAAGATTTGATTTTTCAATCAATTTTTTTTTTCTTTTTAATGAGAAATGTTTAAGATTTGCATCTCCATGTTGAATCAATGCATGATTCAAAACAAAAAATTCCCTCAACCCATTTCACTACCAATAGATTATCTCTTTCCCTGCCTGTGCATTTATCTCATCTTCCTCCATACTTCGATATGCAAAAACGAAATTTCCACCATACCTTCTTCATATTTTTATCTCATCTCAATAAAAGAAATTAAAAATAGCATTTTAACAATTACAACAAACAGATCTAGAATATATCAAAAAAAAATTCCAGAAAGAAATAGACCCTATTAATAATTTTTTGTTTTGTTTTAGATAATGGAAAGAAAGGAATAAATATGATGTGGGATGTGTACCATTACATTTGGTGGAGTTTTATAATCTAATGAATAAGAATGGTCTTGCACGGTGCAAGGCTTAAATAGCTTGTGCACAGTAGCACTCGTCTATTAAAATATGATATTTTGAAAATACTCATTTAGATGAATCCAACATCTTATATGCTAATATTTGTTTTTATTTATTAGTATAAAAATAGAATCAAAGTAAGATATGTGAATAGTGTATATAGTCGGTCGCATCACAGGTTAATTAGCAAACATCTTATATAGCTGATTTGTAGGTTAACCAGCAAACATAACTAGTTTAGGAAAAAAAATTCAAATAATTTTTAAGATTTGAGTAAATGTGCATTAACCTCTTATTTGTTGATTTTAGTCTTCACTTGTTAGGGAATTTCGGCCATAAAGCGGTGGATTTTATGAGAATTTCGAGTTTTGAGGGAGATTTTGGAGGATTTTTTGAAAAAATTGATTTATTTGGAAATTGTTAAAATTGATTCATTTTTGTTCCACCTTCAATAGCCACACGTTTTCCACAATTTCAATTTCTCCAACATTACGTGCGTTGAATCTCTAAAATTAAGTATGTTGGGTCAATGTTTTAAAAACTAGACCGGAGATCGAACCGGTGAGGGCACTGGATCACTGGTTCATTGGTCGAACCACTAAGTTACTGGTCGAACCGCATGACAAACCGGTGTAATGAACCGGTCTTTATATAGTTATTGAACCGGTATATAGTTAAAAAAAATCATAAAAAATATGAAAATTTCATAAATGTCACAAGTTCTTAAATTCAAATTATAAATATTGTCATCACACATTAAAATAGTACAAAATACTAATCAAAATAAGTTTTAAACATCAAACACAAATGAGTTAGAGTCATTAATTGTTTTTAAAAAATTATAGCATGTGTATTTTAATTGTAAATATAATAAATTAGAGTCATTAATTATTATTTTTACCACAAAAACATTAGTTATTATAAATAAAAATGAGAGTTGAACAATTGAATCAACATTAAAAAAATTTAAATATGTTTTTGAAATAAATAAAAATTATGAGAAAGCTTCAAATATAATACAAGAATATATGCAATATATAGAATACAATGTAAATAGTTTTACAAATGAACAATTTAGCACAGTGACAATGGGCTTCACCATTTACAGAGAGGTCAGTGGTTCAAAACACACTATAATAACAGCTTTTATATTTTTAAAAAAATTATAATATATTATAAAACATATCTTTTAACTTTATTATCATAAAAAAAAACAACTTTTAACCTCTTTTAAAAAAAGTAAGATTTATCAAATTAATTTAATTTTAGTTTTAAAGCTATTATTTATAACTTTATGATTAAAATAACTTCTACACCTATAAAAAACTAGGTCAAATAGCACCATATATAGTATACAACACATTGAACACACCATGTGGAAACAATTTCTGACAACATTTCTACAACATTTCTGACAAACTTCGTAGGTAACGTATTTGTGTCAGTGCCATCGTGAGTCAGCACATTACCTACCAAATTTTCGTAGGAAACGTATTTGTGTCAGCTGCCACTTTAGTCAGCATGTGTCAGCACATTAGCTTCTTATTTTCATTTACTAGAAAACTTATTATACAATTCCGCTGCTAATCGTGGCTTTGCTACAACCTTTAGTGCCTCATCAAGAGACAGAACACTATTAATTCTTGATATATCAGGAGGCGCACTCCAAGTAAATCCATGGAGTAACCTAGCTAATAGCAATATAGTCATTGTGGAGCCAAGCATGACACCTGGACAACCGCGCCTTCCGGTACTAAAGGATATGAACTTTAAATCTGGCTCTCTCAATGATATATCAGACCCGTCGTTCTTGAGATGACGTTCTGGTTTGAATTTGTATGGTTCGCTCCAAACTTTTGGGTTTCTCCCGAGACCACTTCTTCCAAGCAATACATGGCTACCCTTTGGTATCAAGTAATTTCCAACCATTGTATCATTCATCGCGACATGGGGAGGAATAAAATCTGTAATGGGATGAAGGCGGAAAGCTTCTCTTGCGCAAGCCTTCAAGAAGTTGAGTTTAGGAATATCTGATTCTTGGACCAATCTATCTTTTCCAACTATATTGTCCAATTCTTCTGTGGCTTTTTGAAATAGTTCGGGTTGATTTAACATTTCGGCCAATGTCCATTCAACCGCGTTTGATGGATTGTCTACCATTGCCATCATCAATTCCTGCATAGAAGTTTAATGTGCACATAATATAAGTTTAATTTAAATCTACTAAATAGTTACAAATATTTAAATGGTGAAATTATTTAAATAATTCATTTTTTGACAAGTTAATTAGCTATCACTTTTTGTTTTTTAACATGGTTGATGTTGCATTCCATTAATCTTAAATTTTATTCTTATAATTTGGCTAGGAAATGATCTTTTTTACTAATGTACTATAAAAAGGTGTTGTAATAGAAGAAAGATATATAAAAGCAAGGGAGCAAATTTTGTCTTACAATAACTTGTGCCTTGATTTCCTTTGTTGTCAATAATGGCTTATTATTGTCATCTTTGAGGGAGATCAAAACATCTAGCAAGTCCTCTTCAACATTCTTTGCTCCATCATTCCATTGGTTAATTCTCTCTTCAATGATGGAATCATGATACTTGTTCATTGAAATCTGGCACGCAGTGAACACAATGCTGCACAGGATGCTATAGCATATGTTGCAGCAAGACAGTCGCAGAACACAGTAAATAAATAAATAAATTGCAGAACAATAAATAACGCAGATAATTGTTAACCCAGTTCAGTGCAACGTCACCTACTCTGGGGGATACCAATCCAGGAATGAATCCACTATAATAGCTCTAGTTCAAAGCCCTCGACCAACACCCGGTACTTGACTTATCACCTAGACACTACCCGTGCAATCCTACCTAAGAACCTCTTAGATAATGAGACCCCGTCCCAAATTCCCTCTAACAACACATACCATGTTGCTGTCAATAATAATAATCAGGATGGAGACACTCTCCTAAAAACTAGACCACACTCTTGCTTAAAAGCTTATGAGTGAATCACACACACTAACTCCGTGCTTCAAAGCTTAGGAGTAGCTTACAATAAACAACACAAACACAGTCCTAAACTTGCATCAGATTGACACAAGAAAGGCTCACAAAAAGGACACACTAAACCTTAAAAAAACTCACGCTTTAGTAATACACGGTTTAGAAAATACATGAAAATAATAGCTTGAGGCTTCACATATTTATAGTCTTCAATGTCTTGATGGGCAAGCTAGGGTTGCAGACAAAAACCCTTGCAACAGCTGCGGCCAAACCTAGATTAAAATTGAAAATATGTTTTGTGTTGTACCAAACAAAAAAAAGCGAACAAAAATATAATATAATTATATTTTTGTTTTTAATAACTTTCCTTAGGCCGACTTGGACAATTCTTGTGCAGTAAGTCTCGTCTTGCATATACACACGTGCTGGAATTAATATTTGAAGCAAATCTTGAACGAGATTGACAGAAAAAATTCTGCACTTAAAACAGAGCATCAGGATGCTGTACGATGATGCTACAGCATCGCGATCCAGCATCTGGCTGGTTGGCTTTTGCAAAATTTTATCCAATCTCAAAAACCCAACAATCTCCCCCTTTGGCAAATTTTGGCTAAAACAACCTTAGGCCAGTGCATAGAGAGATACAGTCTAAACTTTCCTTCGAGTCAACATAAGCACACAACTAGGAAAGAAAGTAGAACGATGCTAAGCTATTTAAACTTTCCTTCGAGTCAACATACGCACACAACTAGGAAAGAGAGTAAAGAAATTCATCAGATGAATAGATAGCTAGCACGTAAGCATCAGAGGCATGCAACAGCGGAACATAACACATCTTAGCCTCAAAGTACAGACAGAGAGAAATAAACTCTCACATAGTGGATTCAAGATCGGAGAAATAAACTCCTTAAAATTTAAGCAACGCCACAGAGAATAGGAAAAATAAATTCCTATATAAGCATGCATATTAAAAGTAGTAGAAAAATAAAATCTACCTACTCCCCCTCAATATATGCATAAACTTTCACTCCCCCTCAAATTATGCATATCACATAAAACATGCTATACTAGATGCTATAGCATTCTTCATCACATCATGCACAACATATTACTCCCCCTTTTTAGCCACAAATTCTGACAAATAAAGTCAGTATCACATAGTAGGAGCAAAATACACACTTCCACAAAGTTATCAGATCATAGAGAACATAGAGTGCAGAGATAATCAGAGCATAGGAACTCATAAAGTGCATATACAAACCATCAGGGCATAGAAAACCTGGAGTATCGGACCCAAAGACATGGATTATGCATGTTACAATCCAGAGAGCATCAGGGCGTAGCCCAACAAATTAAAATCCAAAAGGACATGCAAATAAAGCATAAGCAGGTCACATAGAAGGACTTGCGTCAGAGTCCTCCTCCTCTACATCAGTATCACCACCATCAATATCATTAAGAACACCAGAATTGACATTGAAAAAAAAAACACCTTGAGGTCAACAATCATTTGCTTCCTAGGCAAAACATCAGATGACTGATTGACAGATGATGCAGCACAGTCTGCAGCATGTGTACCTTCAAACAGTCTAAAATCAAAAGACAAATCACAACCTCTCTTATCAGCCTCATAACAGATGTCAGGATGTTGAGCCAAAACAATATCACACATCAGTGTAGGGAAGGCTATAAGCATCTTCACAACAAATGACTTAATATCCAGAACAGTTTCATCAAGAATATAAGAACCAAAGTCAAAAGGTGATCTTGTCCCTACAACATATATAAACCGAGCCAAACATGTAGCCAGAGTATTGGAATGAGTAGTTGGAGCACAGTTGCAGTTTTCTGCTTTAATCAAATCAACAAGCTTTTAGCATTGTAAAAAATATTCACTTAAATTCCTTTCCACATCAAGCCTTCTTTAACCTCCTAGTACTAGAAGCAGGAGTCCTCTCAGTAAGGTTGAGATTGTCCACATAAATAACATTTGAATCTTTCTCAGCAGATTCATCAACATCCAAAGGAACAGACATAGTTTTACCACTATCATCAACATAAGGGATCACATAGATATCATGAACAAAAAACATTATCAGTAGTAGTTGCTTCAGAACCCTTTTCTTTGTCAGGAACAATAACATCATCTGGAGACTCGGGTATCACGATGTTATCCAAATTTTCCCGTGCTGCAGATGTTGTAGCATCATGTGCAGCATCTTTCTCAGGAACACTCTTCTTGACATGTTCCAACACAAAGTCATCTTTGACCTCAGTTGGAGCGCTAATATCATTACCAACAAATGTTAAACACAGCAGGTGAGAACACCACATAACTTTCTCTGACAAATACTTTCTCACCACAAGAAACATCCTTATCATCAACAAACACACAATTCTTACCAAATCTTCAGATGTTTCAACATTACCCATAACAGCGTGCATTACTAAATAAGTTGAAGAGAAAACTGCACGCCACACTTGCAATAATTGCTATAACTCTTCAGATAGGCAAATCCCAAGTTTGCCTCGCAATTTTTCAAATTGGACCGCATCTAGAGCCTTAGTAAAAATATCAGCCAGTTGTTCTTCAGTGGCAATATGCTCAAGAGTTATAATACCTTCTTCAACAAGATCTCTGATGAAATGGTGCCTAATATCAATATGCTTCGTCCTGCTATGTTGGATAGGATTCTTTGAAATATTGATGGCACTAAGATTGTCACAGTACAATGCCATAGCATCTTGTACCACATTGTACTCCAGCAACATTTGTTTCATCCATAATAGTTGGGAGCAGCTACTACCAGCAGCTATGTACTCAGCTTCAGCTGTAGATAAAGACACACAGTTCTGTTTCTTGCTGAACCAAGATATTAGATTGTTGCCTAAAAAGAAACAAGCTCCTGAGGTGCCTTTTCTATCATCTGCACAACCTGTCCAATCAGCATCACAATACCCCTCTAGCATAGACTTGTTCTTGTAGACCCACTTGGTACCAATCACATTAGTAGTTTCTGGTCTAGGAACTAAGTCCCAAACTTCATTCTTCTTGAACTGATTTAGCTCTTCTTGCATAGCATTTATCCAAAACTCATCAGTGAGGGCTTCCATCACATTTTTGGGTTCAAACTTAGAAACAAAACAGGCATTAGGAACTAAGTCAAGTGTCCTTCTAGTAGTAATTCCATGATTAGGATTACCAATAATCAGATCTGTAGGATGATTCTTTTGAGTACGAATGGATGACCCTTTCTTTGAAGTAGCAAAGATTGGTTCAGGTGTAGTAATCTCTGTATCATTCTTGAATTCCTCAATAGTTTCAGAATCTATACTACCTGGGATAGATGCTGTAGCATCTTCTGTATCATCTTTCACAACTTCACTTGAAATATCATCTATTACTACATTTATAGATTCCATCATGGTTTTGGTTCTGTAGTTATATACTCTGTAGGCTCTGCTATTTGTTGAGTATCCCAAGAATATGTCTTCATCACTTTTAGGATCCATTTTAGTTCTTGGTTCTCTATCAGACAAGATATAACATTTACTTCCAAACACATGAAAGTACTTAACAGTAGGTTTTCTACCTTTCCACAATTCATACAGAGTAGATGTAGTTCCAGATCTCAAGGTGGCACGATTATGAATATGACAAGCAGTGTTCATAGCTTCTGCCCAAAAACCATGAGAGAGTTTCTTTGCATGTAACATTACTCTTGCAGACTCTTGTATAATTCTATTCTTTCTTTCTACTACACCATTTTGTTGTGGTGTAATGAGAGATGAAAATTCATGGATGATGCCTTCAGAGGCATAAAAATCAGAGAATCTAGAGTTTTCAAACTCCTTTCCATGATCACTTCTGATCCTTAACACAACATTGTTTTTCTCTCTTTGAAGTAGAATACATAGATCTTTGAATACGTCAAAGGTCTCTGATTTCTTTCCAATAAAATTTATCCAGGTATATCTAGAGAAATCATTTACAACAACATAGGCATACCTTTTTCCTCCTAAGCTTTCAGTTTGCATAGGTTCCATCAAATCCATGTGTAGAAGCTCAAGAACTCTAGTAGTGGTAAGATGCTGCAGCTTTGGATGTGGCTTCTTGGTTTGTTTTCCAATTTGACATTCACCACAAATGCTTCCTTCTTCGATCTTGAGATTTGGCAAGCCCTTGATGGCTTCTTCAGGTATAGCTTTCTTCATGCTTCTTAGGTTTAGATGACCAAGTTTTTGGTGCCACAATTTTATTTCATCTTCTTTCGTGATTAAGCATGTCGACACATTTGCCTCTTCTTGGGGAACCCATAAGTAGCAGTTGTCTTTTGATCTGACGCCCCTCATCAAAATTTCACCCTCATCATTTGTAACCAAACATTCAGACTTGGTGAAGTTTACCTTCATCCCTTGGTCGCATAATTGACTGATGCTTATTAAATTTGCAGTCAATCCTTTTACTAACAACACATTGCTTAGTTTAGGCAAGCTATTACTGTTGAGCTCCCCTATACCAACAATTTCTCCTTTAGTACCATTACCACAAGTTACAAAACTAGTTGAGTAAGACTTTAAGTCAACAAGAAATTTTTCAATTCCGGTCATGTGTCTTGAACAACCACTATCAAAATACCAGTCTTCCCTTGATGAAGCTCTAAGTGATGTGTGAGCAATCAGAGCAGTAATCTTCTTCTCAAGTTGAGTATCATCACTGGTCTTCACATTCTTACCTTTAGGTTTCCATTCTTGTTGAGTGGAGGCAGTTGTGGAAACTGGTTTAGGCTGATGATGCATGTTAGGGTATCCAAACAATTTGTAACAAAAAGGTCTTATATGCCCTTTTCTGCCACAGTAGTGACATATCCAAGAGTGATGTTTTCTTTTGTTCTTTGACAAGGGATGCTGCTTATGATGTTGTAGCATCTGTTGAGGCATCTTTCGCTTATGAGTTTCTTTTGGATGCATGTACGTGAGATCTGGGCTGTAACCTTTGTGTTTGTTGACATTCTCATAACTAAGCCCAATATGTTTAGGCTTTAGAACATTTTTCTCTAAGATTTCTTCTAGTTGACCATCAGCTTTATGAAGTTTATCAAGATGATCATCATCTTTATACAACATGTCAGAGAATTTTCTCAAACGCCAAATGTCAGCATTTAATTTTTCAATGACTTCCTTAGCTTCATCAAGATCAGAGGATAAATAATTTACCTTCTTCTGGAGCTCATCCATCTTTGATATATTTTCAACTTTTTCTGCCTTCAATTGATTGATGGTTACCTTTTGTTTCTCAATGACTTTGCATATTTCTCCACTCTTGAGGCAGAGTTCTCTGTAAGAATCAGCAAGTTCTTCGTAGGTTACCTCTCCATCACAAGATTCTGCATCAGATGTAATAGTACCTGTTAAGACTGAGATATGTTTGGCAGTCACAGATGCTGTATCATCTTCTGAGTCATCATCATCAGACCAACTGACAGTTAGTCCTTTCTTCGTTCTTTTCTGATATGTTGGACATTCAGGTCTGATGTGACCATATCCCTCGCATTCGTGACATTGAATATTCTTGTTTAAGCTTGACCTTTCATCACTCTTAGGTTTTCCTTGATTCACAATGCTGCGCATAGTGCCTGGAGCATCATTCTTAGAATTTGGTCTGGGTCTTTTGTCCATTTGTTTTAGAACTTTGTTGAACTGTTTTCCCAGCAACTCCATAGCTTCAGAGATACTTTCATTAGATTCTTCATCCTCTTCTAGATCTTCTTCATCATTTTTGGATGAAAAAGCAATGCTCTTATTTTTCTTTTCACTTCTTCCATTTACAACACTTTCATAAGTTTGGAGTGATCCAACCAGTTCATCCAGCTTCATCTGAGATATGTTTTTGGCTTCTTCCATAGCTGTGACTTTCATATCAAATTTCTTTGGAAGAGATCTGAGCAATTTTCTTACTAACTTTTCTTCGGGAATTTTCTCCCCCAAAGCATCAAATTGATTATCATAATCTAGAATAGTCATATGAAAATCTTGAATTGTTTCCTCATCCTTCATACGTAAATTTTCAAATTGAGTAGTAAGGATCTGTAATTTGGACATTTTTACCTGAGGAGTACCTTCATGAACAGTTTCAAGAATCTTCCATGCTTCCTTGGCTGAGACACATTTTTTGATCAGTTTGAAAATGTGTTTGTCTACCCCATTGTATAATGCATATAATGCTTTTGAGTTTCCCAAAGCAAGCTCATCTTCTTCTTTAGACCAGTCCTCCTCAGCTTTTAGTTCAAGTGTTGGCTTTCCATCCTTGTCCATGACCACAGGGGGGTCCCATCCTTTCAGAACAGCTTTCCAAGTTTTGCTATCCATAGATTTTAGGAAAGCAATCATGCGTGATTTCCAATAATCATAGTTGGAGACACCAACTAGAAGCGGTGGTCTGCTTACAAGCCCTCCTTCTTTGTCCATGTTGCCAGACATTCTCCCTGGAGCTCACCCTATAACCAGAAAGGGTGCCTGCTCTGATGCCAATTGAAATCTGGCACGCAGTGAACACAATGCTGCACAGGATGCTATAGCATATGTTGCAGCAAGACAGTCGCAGAACACAGTAAATAAATAAATAAATTGCAGAACAATAAATAACGCAGATAATTGTTAACCCAGTTCAGTGCAACGTCACCTACTCTGGGGGATACCAATCCAGGAATGAATCCACTATAATAGCTCTAGTTCAAAGCCCTCGACCAACACCCGGTACTTGACTTATCACCTAGACACTACCCGTGCAATCCTACCTAAGAACCTCTTAGATAATGAGACCCCGTCCCAAATTCCCTCTAACAACACATACCATGTTGCTGTCAATAATAATAATCAGGATGGAGACACTCTCCTAAAAACTAGACCACACTCTTGCTTAAAAGCTTATGAGTGAATCACACACACTAACTCCGTGCTTCAAAGCTTAGGAGTAGCTTACAATAAACAACACAAACACAGTCCTAAACTTGCATCAGATTGACACAAGAAAGGCTCACAAAAAGGACACACTAAACCTTAAAAAAACTCACGCTTTAGTAATACACGGTTTAGAAAATACATGAAAATAATAGCTTGAGGCTTCACATATTTATAGTCTTCAATGTCTTGATGGGCAAGCTAGGGTTGCAGACAAAAACCCTTGCAACAGCTGCGGCCAAACCTAGATTAAAATTGAAAATATGTTTTGTGTTGTACCAAACAAAAAAAAACGAACAAAAATATAATATAATTATATTTTTGTTTTTAATAACTTTCCTTAGGCCGACTTGGACAATTCTTGTGCAGTAAGTCTCGTCTTGCATATACACACGTGCTGGAATTAATATTTGAAGCAAATCTTGAACGAGATTGACAGAAAAAATTCTGCACTTAAAACAGAGCATCAGGATGCTGTACGATGATGCTACAGCATCGCGATCCAGCATCTGGCTGGTTGGCTTTTGCAAAATTTTATCCAATCTCAAAAACCCAACATTCATTATCCTCATTGCATTTTTTATCTCCCCCTTATGGCCATCTAAGTCAAGTAACCTCAACGATGGGATATAATCAGATACAGAGAAAGCAAAAACATAGTTAAGCAATATGAAAACAGCATCAACATGTTCAACTTCCTCAACACCAGGCCCTCCATCCTTCATACCTTTTCCAAAGTACCTTCTATTAAAAAAAGATTTCCTATACACATTGCCACAATAATGTTGAGTAGCAATCCTAACATTCACAAGGCCGCCATTATTACATTTGTTGTACACGTAAAACATAAGATTATCTGCTTCTTCGTTTCTTTTGTTTTGAAGCCATTGATGTCTGCGTGGAGAGAACAAATCTTTAGCAATAATTTTCTTCATCTTTTTCCATTGTTCGCCATAGGGTGCAAAAACTGAGGTCATGTAGCCATTGGAGATAATATCACTGACCACACTTATCGGTCTTGATGCAAAATCCGCATCATGTTTTCTCAAGAATTCACGGGCAATGGCGGGACAAGTAACAGGAATAACATTGACATTTCCTAGGCGGATACATGCTATTTCGGTGTTAAACTCTTCCATAATTTTATGTATCCACCTAGTTGTAGGTTTGTTTGCGAGCATTTCAGGGAGATTACCAACTATAGGCCATGGTTTGGGACCTGGTGGAAGTTTAGGTTTGTTAGGGTTCTTGTATCTTATGGTTTTGATTACCATTGAACCAATAAATATAACAAGGAAACAAAAACAAGTAATGTAACTCATTGTTTAGTTGGATTTTAAAACAAAAACAATAAGCAAGGTTCAAAAGAATAATATCTTTAAGTGGTTGGGCATGGTCACTTAACAAGTTCGGGGTCCTATTTATAATAAATAATAAACCTCCGATTTACTTTCTCAAGTTTCAATTTCTATTTATTTATTTATTTTGATAATAAATTTCTATTTAGTTTTTAAAATATAAGAAAATATATATTATATACAATTTATATGAACATAAGTACCTTTTAACATAATTGTCAATTTGTCCATTAGTTTTTATTGTTATACATTGAGAAAAATATTTAAGAATTACGTTTAAAATTTTAGCAATTACTGATTAATTATTTATATTTTAAAAAATAAGTAAAAACGATAGTCATATTTAGCACACTTTACTCATTTATTGCAAAATGTTCCGTTTATAAGGCTCCCTCCATGTATATGGCACCAAAGCGGTAATGTGGTTGATTTCATATTGCCCTCAATGTAATATATGTGATGTAATATGCCAACAAATTAAATCATCAACAAATATAATATGTTCTGTTCTTGTATCTTATAGTTCTTATGGTTTTATAAATCAAATATATGCAAAATAAATTTTATACCAAGCATTTAAGCTGTATATTATGTTTTATTATTTTTTTTTCATTCTGATAGCTTAATGTGTCATTTAAGGTATTTTAAGTCATGTAGTTACATTTTTTATGATCATCTATATTTAAGGTGACCTTTTAAGTCGGCCAGCCCTAGTTTTCTCTATTGAGAAATTTTTTTTTTTTTTTGAAGTATTCATTTTCACCGAAGATGAGTGGATTTAGGTCATTTTTGTCTAGAATCACCCTTCTACTTCTATTTTTTCTTCTTTAACTATAAATAATTGCTCTTTACATTGATCAAGATTTTCCATTTGCATTTTTTCGTGATTTCATCGTATGAATGAGGCATTGTGTTGTTGGTCGTCTTGCACAGTGCATCTCAGATCTATTTAACAAGTTTTTGAAAGGATTGCATTACTTCATAGCGTCTAATATGGACTTATTTAAAAATAGACTTTACTTTTTTTTTTTTTAGTAAATTATAATGATTAAATTATTATATTTATTCATGATGTTTTCATCGGTGAACTAGATTTTCTCAATACACAAAAGTTTGGGTCAATTGGTTTTTCTTTTTTGTCAAATAGTCTAATGGTTAGAAATTTCATCTTAAAAGTGAATAAGTGGAGTGTCCATGATTCGAACTCCAACTCTTGCACATATAGTGCGATGTCACTACCAGTTAATTATTCATTCTCTATTTTTTATTAATATAAAATTGATATTTTAGAGTTTTTTCTCCATTTTTTCAAAGTTAAATATTATCTGATATGTACAATTCAACGGTCTAGATGCATAGATTATTTCCTTAAGTATTTTTCCAAGGAAGCGGATGCTTATAAAAGGCCAAGATACTTGATACAATACGGACAACGATACGAGAACATTTTAAAATGTAAGATATTATACGGCCAAGATATTTCGGTAAAAAATTTAAATTTGAAATTAAATATATAAACTAAACGTTATATATTTGCAGGACTAAAATTAAAAAAAAAAAAAATTTGTACAAGAATTAAAATAAAAAATCTTCATATTTGCATGTCCCATTTTCATATTTAAACCAAAATAAATATTCACATTACTAAAAAAGTTACAAATCATGCGAATTACATAAAGAATGAGAAAGAGGAAAAATATAAGATGTTATTAAAATTGACACGTTTGATCAAAAAGAATAAACTAACACGTTTTTTTTAGTTAATACAATAAGTATATGTGTGGTAAAATTATTCTGGTACCTCCTTAATTTAATTTCAAGTAAAAATTTGGTTATTTATCTTTATTAGGTTATTTTTGTTCTTTTTGATCTTTTATTCATGTTTGTATATGCAATTTCTTAAGTTTTAAATCAATGATTTTTTAGGCATAATATATATTTATGATTGAAAATGTATAGAGAAAAAAATTATAAATTTGAAACTTGAAATCTAAATCTGAACATAAAAAAATAATTAAAATGTTTTAAACAAAAAAAAGGAATAAAACGTTATATGAAATTAATTTAATAGAATACGTGTGTAATTTTGTGGATGTTAAGTCAAATTGAAAGAAATCGATGGCTTTACAAATTGTGGTCAGAAGGCCTTTTAAAAAAAATTGTGGTCACAATAAGTCCTTTGAAAGTTTTGTTTAATGCTTATGATAAAAAAAAATTGTGGTCACAAGTTCTTTGAAATTTTTGTTAAACCCCACTATGATACGTACTGTCGAATTATGAGAATGAGAAAGGGGGGAAAATTGGTGTAATTTTTTTTTTGGTACATAAAATTGGTGTAATTAAAATACGGGATAAATAATTTTTTTATCTTTTGAATATATTCGACTTTTATTTTTAGTTTTATTAATAAGTCTCACATAAAATGTGTGTTGGTCTGATCAAAAGTTGATAATTTAGAGGTGGGTCTGGTTATACTGCATAAGCCAAACATATGGACCGTACATAAGCTTGCTTCCTACACCCCAGCCATTTGCTTCCTACACCCAAGTCCCCGACATAATTGCTTCGTACACCCAACCCATTTCATCATACACCCCCTCAATATAATTGCTTCGTACATTCCAGCTTATTTCGTCATACACCCCCCAACATAATTGCTTCGTACACCCCAGCCCATTTCGTCATACAACATCACGAGAATTATCATTCATCGCCAAGTTCGAGATTAGTGATTAAAAATGATTTCTTAATAGTATATCAATTCTTAATATTAATAATTTCATTGTTCTTTTATTTTATTAGAAACTATTACAATTGTTTTGGTTTCACATACAAGACTATCAAAATCATTAAACCATAATTATTTTGGTTTCAAAGTGATTTTGAAAAAGCTAGACAAAGGCAGAAATTCATTTTACAACGGAAGAAACAAAACCATTAGACAATTATTTTGGTTTCACATAGAAGACTATCAAAACCATTAAACCATATTTATGGTTTCAGTAATAATCATTATTTAAAATGATTTAACAATAATAATGATTTGAGTGTTTGGTGGCTTGCTTAATTATCATATCTTGCCTAGCCATAATCGTCTGTTAGTTTAATTTTTGCAAGAACGGATTTTTAGAATTTTTTTGATTTTTTTTCGAAATATTTACAAATTCCTAAATTACGCTAGTGACTTTGTAAACACAATCCCCGGCAACGACGCCAAAAACTTGACGGTGGTTCTGCAAGTGCACAGAATCGCTACCAAGTAATAAAGTGATAAGTTTATCGTTCTCCACTGGGATTGTGTCAAAGTTACTAGTTTTACTTAGGAATAATTTTGCATTCGCTTTGGTGTTTGAAAAATATTTTTGCAGGTAATAGTTGACAGGAAATTAAAGTGCAGAAAGTAAATAACTGACAAATAAATGGTATGTATGTGACCACACATGGTGGTTAAGTGTGGTTGGATCCCTCCCTTACTCCTGCTTGATGGTTATTCCCTTGTTTCCCTCTATCAGGAATTAGACTATTGAAAATAGGTTCAGAAGCAATATCGTTCCCTATTTCTATTACAAACAGTTCATAGTCTAGTTAGTGGTTACCCTTACTCTATTTAAGTATCATCCCTCCATATTCCACTTTTTTGTTAAAAACGTTGGTATCATTACCTTAGTGGCTCCATGTGTCATAAGCCGTCACGTGTGCCTCTAACTAGTCCTAACTCTGCCTCAAGTAGAAATTATCGTGCTTTCTAATCCAATACTAAGAACTCAAATACTGAATTTAATGGTCTAATTTGTTGGAACAAAATTGGTTCTGAATCCCCAAGTTTTAAATCTATAAAGTTTTGATGATAACAATAAGTATTAAATGAACAATTGGTAGTACTAATTTTTCAAACTAGTGTGCAGGACCGTCATTAGTATCATCTGACAATTAAAGCTCTGAAAGTGTCAAACAAGTTCAGAAGCAGACTCAGATGCAAGGCCATTAGGTTCTAAATCATTCTGCCTCTGAAAGATAGTCATTCAGAAGCAACATGACTTCAGAAGATAACCATGAACTGTGTGCCTGAGAAGTCACTTTCATGTCAGCTTAATCAGAGAACGTTGGAACCAAGTTACAAGGACCTTACTCAAGATTAGTTTAAGTTATTCAAATGGACAAGCAAGCTGTTTAACCTTATTCCACTCTTGTGTAGTTTAGAAGTCAAACTGTGAAAGTTTCTCTGTTTGGTATAAACATCTTTTGCCGTGACAAAGTAGAGAAACCTCACTACCACTTTGGTCTGCAAACGTTGCTTTCATCTTAGACTGCAAAGATAACGTTAGCTGGGCAATTTGATCCTTGTACAACGGTCACATTTCACTGGAGCGTCATCTTGGACTATATATATTTATCTTAACTTCACCCTTGAAGATAAGATACGCACGCGCACGCTCATTGAACACTAAAACTGTCAATACAATCTCTCATCTTCTGAACCTTGAATCTCATTTTTATTCAAAATACTTTGAAGTCTTTTAGTACTCATTGTATTTGCTATTAAGGTTCTTTTAAGAGTATTGTATTAACTCTAAATCTGATATACTTTATTTGAGTTTGAGAAGTCTCTTGCTGAGTGCTTGAGCATTGTGTTGTGTGATTATAGTGAAATCTCTTGGAAGTGCAAGGGGACTTGACTACTCTCGTTTTGTGAGAGGAACCAGTATAAATCTATTGTGTGCTTTCTCTCCCTCTGATCTCTGTTATTGTGTTTGCTTGTTTATCCGTTGCTATCTTAGTTAAGTTGAAAACTTAGAAAAAGTTTTAACTTATCTAAAACACAATTCAACCTCCCCTTCTTGTGTTTTCACACCTTCATAATTTTGGCCATAGCATACCGTCCTTCGTTCGGGATTACTAGCTTCGTTTTCTTAGATTTTATTCTAATGTGATCAATATTAAAATAAATATAAAACCTGATGATAAAAGAGTTTGCAATCAGAACACAATTGAATATATACCCAAATTGTACAAAATACAAAACCAAGCATTCGTAAAAGAGTTTTTCAACTCCACCTAACCTAGGAAAATTAAATTACAAAGACAGAAAGGAAAAGAACCTTGTTGGCCTTGGAGTTCCTTGACCTTCTTGCCTTCTCCTTAGAGTTCTCCTAACTCTAGAGTGAATATTGAATATTCTCAATATTTTTTGGAATGAATAATAGTGGAGAAAGAATGCTCTATTTATAGTTTTTCAGCTGAGTTTGGGCTTTTTCTGCGCGTCCATCGCACCTATCGTCGCCACGATGGCGTGTATTTTCGCCTCATCATGCCCACGATGGATCATATCGTGGTACGATGGAAGATTTTTTCAGGATTTTCTGCGTGCTTTTGATGTCATCATCGTGCCACGATGACAAGTCATCGTGGTACGAGGGAAAAGATTTGTTGCGGATTTTCTTCAATTTAACCGCCTTCTCATCGCGCCACTCCAGAATTCATCGTGGGTACGATGGTTGCGCTGCTTTATTATATTTTTGCCATTTTTTGCTGTCTTTTCCACTTTTCTTGCTTCTGGGTTAAGTAACTTCACTTTTTCAGGTATTTGCTTGCTTTTGGGTTTCAACTGCTATTAAAACTACCTAAATTACTACTGAAAACAATATATAATTGAGTGTCATCAAGATAAAACTAAAAAGCTAAATGAGACGAAGAGAGTATTGAAAAATATATTGAAAATTAGTTTCAAATTTTAGAAATTAGTCATTATTTTTATTTTTTATATTTTAGAAAATAAGTAAAAAAGACAATTGATTAAAAAATAAAAGTAAAAAAGACAATCATATTTAGCATAATTTACTCATTTATTGCAAAACTCACAAGCAAGAGACATGTACCAACCAAATATTATGTTTATCTCAAGCTGGAATGAAATATGGGTCCATATATATATATATATATATATACGGGTCCATCTTTTTGGTTACATGCATGAAGAGAAAAGGAAAAAGAAAGAAAAAAATAAATAACAGGAGAGACTACTCTCTAGTGAAAATTACACCATTAACATCTTTAAAGAGTGGCTTAGTCAAAGTTCTTGGAGGCGTTGAAATCATAAACAATGTAGTATTCGCAACACCCCCCATTTTAGCTAGAACAACTGCACACGAATTTCCTTCCCGAATGGTATGAGAGAGAACCACCTCCCAGTCACGAGTAATAAGCTGTCGAATGCTCAAAATCAGTGGCGGATCCAGGAATTTTAGGTGGTGGGGGCTAGAAAATGGTGTCTATATTTTTTCCTGATAACAAACAACATGCATCATATATCATCAACGTAAGACTCAATATCATTCAATCCAACAATCTGCCATGTTTAAACCTCTCTTAGCTCATTCACAATGACAAAAAAACAACAACACAGTTACAACGATAAAAATAACTCGAAATACATAAAAGCTTAAATGAATTACAATTGTCCTTTACGAGACTTTATATTTTGAAAATGTTTGATAATTTTTTCAGTGTCAACATTATCAAATATGTCACTCTATGTAACTAAACAGTCATTCAACCACTCATCTCCACTACGATTCCATAATCCATTCTGAACTTTAACAATTGAAGGGAAGTAAAAAGAAGACTAGAAGAGGAAGAGACAAAAAATGGTTGGGAGATAAAGAGTGGCTAATTCCAAACTAATTCGTTTTGAACAAATGTATAAGAGAGAGTTTGTATGAAAATTTAAAAATTAGGGTAATAAAAAATTGGAAATTAAAAAAATAATTTTTTGTTGAATTGTTATAGTGGTTAATAGGTCTAATCATGGGGGATAAACTAAAATATATTACTTTACTACTAGATTAATACTATTAAAGGATTTTTTTTTTTTTTGGTGGGGGGCTTGAGCCCCCATGAGCATATGCATGCATCCACCCCTGCTCAAAATCTCATTAGCAAAACGGTGATGAGGAGAGACCCCACTGCGGAATAGATTAATCGCCTGAAGCGAATCTGATAAACAATTAGCCTTCCTGTAACCATTCTCCCAACAGATTGTTAAACCATCAGCAAATCCATTATTTCAGCGAAAAGAATGCTTTTAATTGACGATTTACCATAAAATCCTGACATGAATTCACCGTTATGGTTTCGCAGGAGACCACCATAGCCTGCAGAGTTTAAAGAATCCAACAAGCTCCCGTCCACATTAAGGCATATCGTTCCTTCCATAGGCCTAGCCCACGTCACGAAATGAGGAATAGACGCTAGAGTCTCTGCTGTTTGTGTAGAGCCAAACGCAGCGGAACAAGCTTGCCGCAAAGAATCTATTTTTATTACACTTGTAATAACACTTTTGTTTGTGGTTGTCAAAAACGAACTCATTTCTTGCACACCAAATCACCCACATAATGATAAAGAAGATTCTACTATGCTTCATGCCCTGCTTCTTATACCAAGTGAAATTGTCAACATCTTGGGAAGAGTTGGGGATAACATGTAAACCATAAGCTCGCCAAACACTAGCTGCATCCAGGGACGGAGTCAGAAATTTAGCTTAAGGGGGCCGAGTTTAAAAATATAAGTTAGTAAAAAAAAACTAAATTTTGAAAGCACAATATATATATATATATATATATATATATATATATATATATATATATATATATATATATATATATATATATATATATATATATATATATATATATAAGATAAATTCAAAGCTAATATTGTGAATCACATTTTATAGACCATTTTTTTAAGTCAATTTTTTTGGCCTTTATTTTTATATATTGTAATTTTGGTCTTAATCCATGCACTTTGCCTTTAAAATTGTGACTTTTTGCATAAAAAAAAAGCGAGTTCTAATCTCAAAAAAGATTTTTTTTATTGAGTTCATTATTGGGGCAATAATGTTTGGTACAAAAATACTATTTTTAGTTGGAAAAACATATGTTGGAATCAAATATACACAGTATAAAAACAGAGCCAAAAATTTGAATAAAAAAGGGACAATTTTTGAGTTTAATAAAATAGGAGGACCAAAAGTAAAATTAAGCCAATAATATAACACCATAGTAGTATAAAAAAATTCAAAAATATTTAGGGGGGACTGTGGCCTCTATTGGTCCCCCTTCTAGCTCCGTCCCTAGCTGCGTCATTACAAGTGAATAAGCAGTGCTCAATACTTTCCGAAGCTATTGCACAACGCGAACAGATGTCTGTAGTACAAACATGTCTATGATGAAGCACCGCTCAAGTTGATATAGACATGTGGATAGCTTGCCAAGTAAAGAACTGAATGTTCGCCGGAAGTTCAAGCCGCCAAATCGACTGCCAGTTAGGATGATCAAGCAGAGGGGTATGATTTGAGAGCCAATTATATGCATCCTTGACCGTGTAGACACCTGAAGTCGAATTATCCCAAGTCCAGACGTCAGGGAGGTTCATCACTAAACGTGGTTGAAACATAGTGATAGCATTCAGGTTCCACTCGTCGTTAGCCCATACATCTTTAATTTTAACCGCAGTATCTTGTATCGCTACAAAGGGCACAACCGTGCACAATCTCTCTTTAAGAACCCACGAGTCATACCAAAAGCAATTGATTCTCCATCACCGATTTTGAATTTAAAACAATCTTTCAGCCTACTCATGGCCTTCTTAACATCATTCCATATTACAGAGCCACACACAACATTTTTATTAAAAGGGAGTTGGCCCTTCAAATAAATATCTTCGAAGATTCTAACCCACAGTTTATCCGAAGATTGAAGAATTTTCCAAATAAGTTTGCCAAGAAGAGCAACATTTTGAGTTCTAGCGCGCGCATCTCACACCTAGACCTCCATATTTACGAGGTTGTGTGATTTTATGCCAACTGACAAGGTACACATCCCTTTATCACCTGCACCTTTCCAAATAAATCTCCTAACAGTTTTTTTCCAAATCTTCACACACGCTTTGTGGCATCCAGTTAATTTGCATGTGGTAAGAGGGCAGCGAGGATATGATTGAGTTTGCCAAAATTACTCTCCCTGGCCTGTTCAACAATCTACTCTTCCAAGATGCCAATTTAGCCGTGACTCTATCATACACAACATTGAAATCCTGCTTGCGAACTCGACCATAGAACATTTTAAATCCCAAATAGTTCTCAAACCTGTCTGTGGCTTGTATATAGGAGCAGTTCGCAATACTTTCTCTTTTACTACGCACCACCCCCGAAGAAGTACAAAACTTCGATTTAGCATGGCTTATCATTAGACCAGACATTGCACAAAAGTTTTTTAAGACCTCATCAATAACCCGGGTCTGCGTTGCAGTAGCTTTCGCAAAAAGAAGAATATCGTCTGCAAAGAAAATATGAGAGAGTTTCGTACCGTTCTGAGTCATTTGCATAGGCTTCCACCTCATATCTCGAACCTGCTTGTTAATCAAGATGTTACATACATAAAACAAACAAATAGGGTGACGGCGGATCTCTTGCCTGAGTCCTCTCGTTGATGTGAACGCGTCAGTTTTACTACCATTCCATAAAATCGTGTTAGATGCTAACGTAATACCAAACATAATGAGAGATATGATTATAGGTGGGAACTTGAACTTCACCAGAGTGTCTTTCAAGAAGTTCCAATTAACACGATCATATGCCTTATCCAGATCCAATTTGAAAACCATATGACCTTTTTTCTTTTTGATTTCCTCATAAATTGCAGTACTTCTTGTAATACAATTGCATTATCCTTGGTACTTCTGCCAGGATAAAACTATTTTGGAGCAGGCTGACAATACCATCCAAGAAAGGTCTTAGTCTAGACACGATAATCTTGGATATCAATTTATAGGAGATATTACATAAACTAATCGGTCTAAAATCCTTAAATGTGTTATGGCTGTCTCCCTTCGGAATTAACACAATAAGAGCTTCACACACTTGAGGATCATAAGTACCTGTAGCAAAGGCAAGCTTAACAAAATTCCAAAGGTCATCGCCCACTATTTCCCAAAAAAGTTTGAAGAAGATAGGTTGAAATCCATCACGGTTCTCTAAATAGAGAATAAATAACTAATAATAATGAATTAGTTCAAATAGTAAAAATTATGATTTCATTAAAATTGTGGTCATGAATTTTATCTCTAATTTTTTGTATGAAAAAAAAAATTAATTGGTAATAAAATTTTCGTAAATAAAATATAATTTTTTTTTTGTACAAAAAATATACAATTTTATTAGATTTAAGGGTAAATGATCATTTACCCCCTTGCAAAATAAGCAAATTTTCGTTTACCCCCCTGTGCATATTTTTTTTCTGTTTACCCCCCTGCAAAAAATAAATTCTCTCATTTTGCCCCCTGGCTGTACAGCAGGACATGTGACTGTGCAAATCTGCTGACGTGGCTTGTACACATGGAAAAAATCATTTATATTTTTTTAAAAAATTACACGTCAGATTTTTTTTTTATAAAAAATAAATTTTTTTTCCTACAAAATAAAAAAACCAATTTTCTTATTTTCTTTTCCCAAAATAAAAAAAAAAAAATTCCTACAAATTATTTTTTTTCCTACAAAATTTTAAAAATTATATTTGTTATCCTACAAACGAATTTAAAAAAAAAATTCCTCCCAAAATAAAAAAATGAATTTTCTTATTTTACTCCCAAAATAAAGATTTACTCCGAAATAAAGTTTATTTCCAAATTAAATATTTTAAAGATTTATTTTCAAATCTCTTTAAATTAAAAAAAAAAAACATAATCTTTAATTTTTAAAAACAAAACTTTATTTTTTTTTGTTAATCTCTTTGAATTAAAAAAAAAATAGAAGAAGAAGTTTTATTTGTGTTTTCCTCTTCTACCAAAATTATATGTGATATTAAATTATGCAGCAAAAAAAATTAAGCAAAATTATGCTTCAATTCTTATGTGATATTAAATTGTGCAGCAACCTTAGCTTGTACTATTTTTTTTAATTAAAAGATATTTGAAAATAAATCGTTAAATTCTTTATTTTGGGGACAAAATAAGAAAATTTAATTTTTTATTTATGCAAAAAAAGTTATTTTTGTACGAAATCTTTTTTTTTTTTTATTTTGTAGGAAAAAAATTATTTGTAGGAAATTTTATTTTAAATTTTGGGAAAAAAAAATTCGTTTTTTTTTTGTAGGATTTTTTTTAAAAAAAAAATTATGTGACATGGAATTTAAAAAATAAATATAAATGATTTTTTCCACGTGTACAAGCCACGTCAGCAGATTTGCACAGTCACATGTCCTGCTGTACACCTAGGGGGCAAAATGAGGGAATCTATTTTTTGCAGGGGGGTAAACAGAAAAAAAATCTGCATAGGGGGGTAAACGAAAATTTACTTATTTTGCAGGGGGGTAAATGATCATTTACCCTAGATTTAATTTATTGAAAATAGTAAATCAATTTTTGAATAAATCCATATTAGACGGTTTGCTACTGTACGATGTAATAATAGTCCTTCCATATATTCTTCAAAAAAATAGTCCTTCCATATTCGTTAACTAGAAGATGTGACATGCACATGCACTCATGACCACGCACGGGAAACCCAACCCCACTTTGGTACGGAGTATATAGCAAGAGAAACAATGATAAATTGACATGTATCATAAAAAAGTTATATATGTTTTTTAAGTATTACTCTCACTTTCCCAAATCTTTTAGCCTTTTTAGCTTTTTAATTTTTTCTCAAAATTTTGGTTTTTTTAAGAAATTGATGCATATTTAGTGATACTTTACCATTTGTACCCTTACAAAATTAAAACATTAATTAAATATATTTTATCTTTCTTAATAAAGTAAGGGAAAAAATAACTTGGAAAATGCTAAACAGTGCCCCCGGGGCACTGGTTAAGCATCTTAAAATAGAAATTATGTCTCGAAATACGTGCATTCAATACCTCAAAAGTACAAAAAGTTATCTTTTCAATATAAATTTTATTTTTCATTTCCTTTTTAGGTATGCTTAACAAGTGCCCCGGGGGCACTGTTTAGCATGACCCAAATAACTTTACTTATCATTTCTTAATCTTCGTGCAAAACTCCAAAAAAAACTAAAGTTTTGAGACGGAGGGAGTAGTACTCTACTACCAAGCATCAACATAAGAATCTTCATGCAAAACTCCTTCAAAATGTTATTAGAGATTCAATCCAGCATCGTAGCTAGTGAGAACACAATATATGTAGTATACAACACATTGAACACACCATGTTGGGCTCTGTTTGGTAACACAAATAAGCTAGCTTATAGCTTATTATATGAGTTTATAAGTTTGTTTCAAAAAATTAGAGGTGTTTGGTAACAAGCTTTTTGTACTAGCTCATAGCTTTTTTTCAGATGCTATTTCAAGTAGCATTTGAGCTTATAGCTTATAGCTTTTTACACTTTATTCCATTTTTACCCTTTAATTTAATAACTACCCACTCTAAAAAATAAACTACCCACTATCAATTATGTAATTTTATATTTAATAACCTCTTTAAAAGCTAATTTTACCAAACACTTTAATTTCAATAAGCTATCTTTTCAGCTATCAGCTATCAGCTAGCTTTTCAGCTATCAGCTAGCTTATAGCTTATTTTTACCAAATAGACCCTTGGTCACTAAATTCTAGCTAGAGAATACATGCCACAGTAAGTCAGTAACTACATATGCATCTTTAACAAATCACGGATACATTGAAATAACTAGTCAACTAACAATTTGCCATTAATAAAACATAATACATTAAAATTGCATATAATTACATGACATGATTTTAAAATAAAGTTCAAAATGTGGATATATCATATATGTGATACTAAATAAATGAAACAAAGCTAGCACATTAGCTTCTTATTTTCATTTACTTGAAAACTTATTAAACAATTCCACTGCTAATCGTGGCTTTGCTACAACCGTCAATGGCGCATCAAGAAACAGAACACTATTGGAGTCGACGCAATTAATTCTTGATATATCAGAAGGCGCACTCCAAGTGAATCCATGGAGTAACCTAGCTAATAGCAATATAGTCATTGTGGAGCCAAGCATGACACCTGGACAACCGCGCCTTCCGGTACTAAAGGATATGAACTTTAAATCTGGCTCTCTCAATGATATATCAGACCCGTCGTTCTTGAGATGACGTTCTGGTTTGAATTTGTATGGTTCGCTCCAAACTTTTGGGTTTCTCCCAAGACCACTTCTTCCAAGCAATACATGGCTACCCTTTGGTATCAAGTAATTTCCAACCATTGTATCATTCATCGCGACATGGGGAGGAATAAAATCTGTAATGGGATGAAGGCGGAAAGCTTCTCTTGCGCAAGCCTTCAAGAAGTTGAGTTTAGGAATATCTGATTCTTGGACCAATCTATCTTTTCCAACTATATTGTCCAATTCTTCAGTGGCTTTTTGAAATAGTTCGGGTTGATTTAACATTTCGGCCAATGTCCATTCAACCGCGTTTGATGGATTGTCTACCATTGCCATCATCAATTCCTGCATAGAAGTTTAATGCGCACATAATATAAGTTTAATTTAAATCTACTAAATAGTCACAAATATTTAAATGGTGAAATTATTTAAATAATTCATTTTTTGACAAGTTAATCACCTATAACTTTTTTTTTAACATGGTTGATGTTGCATTCCATTAATCTTAAATTTTATTCTTATAATTTGGCTAGGAAATGATCTTTTTTACTAATGTACTATAAAAAGGTGTTGTAATAGAAGAAAGATATATAAAAGCAAGGGAGCAAATTTTGTCTTACAATAACTTGTGCCTTGATTTCCTTTGTTGTCAATAATGGCTTATTATTGTCATCTTTGAGGGAGATCAAAACATCTAGCAAGTCCTCTTCAACATTCTTTGCTCCATCATTCCATTGGTTAATTCTCTCTTCAATGATGGAATCATGATACTTGTTCATTATCCTCATTGCATTTTTTATCTCCCCCTTATGGCCATCTAAGTCAAGTAACCTCAACGATGGGATATAATCAGATACAGAGAAAGCAAAAACATAGTTAAGCAATATGAAAACAGCATCAACATGTTCAACTTCCTCAACACCAGGCCCTCCATCCTTCATACCTTTTCCAAAGTACCTTCTATTAAAAAAAGATTTCCTATACACATTGCCACAATAATGTTGAGTAGCAATCCTAACATTCACAAGGCCGCCATTATTACATTTGTTGTACACGTAAAACATAAGATTATCTGCTTCTTCGTTTCTTTTGTTTTGAAGCCATTGATGTCTGCGTGGAGAGAACAAATCTTTAGCAATAATTTTCTTCATCTTTTTCCATTGTTCGCCATAGGGTGCAAAAACTGAGGTCATGTAGCCATTGGAGATAATATCACTGACCACACTTATCTTCTTAGGTTTAGATGACCAAGTTTTTGGTGCCACAATTTTATTTCATCTTCTTTCGTGATTAAGCATGTCGACACATTTGCCTCTTCTTGGGGAACCCATAAGTAGCAGTTGTCTTTTGATCTGACGCCCCTCATCAAAATTTCACCCTCATCATTTGTAACCAAACATTCAGACTTGGTGAAGTTTACCTTCATCCCTTGGTCGCATAATTGACTGATGCTTATTAAATTTGCAGTCAATCCTTTTACTAACAACACATTGCTTAGTTTAGGCAAGCTATTACTGTTGAGCTCCCCTATACCAACAATTTCTCCTTTAGTACCATTACCACAAGTTACAAAACTAGTTGAGTAAGACTTTAAGTCAACAAGAAATTTTTCAATTCCGGTCATGTGTCTTGAACAACCACTATCAAAATACCAGTCTTCCCTTGATGAAGCTCTAAGTGATGTGTGAGCAATCAGAGCAGTAATCTTCTTCTCAAGTTGAGTATCATCACTGGTCTTCACATTCTTACCTTTAGGTTTCCATTCTTGTTGAGTGGAGGCAGTTGTGGAAACTGGTTTAGGCTGATGATGCATGTTAGGGTATCCAAACAATTTGTAACAAAAAGGTCTTATATGCCCTTTTCTGCCACAGTAGTGACATATCCAAGAGTGATGTTTTCTTTTGTTCTTTGACAAGGGATGCTGCTTATGATGTTGTAGCATCTGTTGAGGCATCTTTCGCTTATGAGTTTCTTTTGGATGCATGTACGTGAGATCTGGGCTGTAACCTTTGTGTTTGTTGACATTCTCATAACTAAGCCCAATATGTTTAGGCTTTAGAACATTTTTCTCTAAGATTTCTTCTAGTTGACCATCAGCTTTATGAAGTTTATCAAGATGATCATCATCTTTATACAACATGTCAGAGAATTTTCTCAAACGCCAAATGTCAGCATTTAATTTTTCAATGACTTCCTTAGCTTCATCAAGATCAGAGGATAAATAATTTACCTTCTTCTGGAGCTCATCCATCTTTGATATATTTTCAACTTTTTCTGCCTTCAATTGATTGATGGTTACCTTTTGTTTCTCAATGACTTTGCATATTTCTCCACTCTTGAGGCAGAGTTCTCTGTAAGAATCAGCAAGTTCTTCGTAGGTTACCTCTCCATCACAAGATTCTGCATCAGATGTAATAGTACCTGTTAAGACTGAGATATGTTTGGCAGTCACAGATGCTGTATCATCTTCTGAGTCATCATCATCAGACCAACTGACAGTTAGTCCTTTCTTCGTTCTTTTCTGATATGTTGGACATTCAGGTCTGATGTGACCATATCCCTCGCATTCGTGACATTGAATATTCTTGTTTAAGCTTGACCTTTCATCACTCTTAGGTTTTCCTTGATTCACAATGCTGCGCATAGTGCCTGGAGCATCATTCTTAGAATTTGGTCTGGGTCTTTTGTCCATTTGTTTTAGAACTTTGTTGAACTGTTTTCCCAGCAACTCCATAGCTTCAGAGATACTTTCATTAGATTCTTCATCCTCTTCTAGATCTTCTTCATCATTTTTGGATGAAAAAGCAATGCTCTTATTTTTCTTTTCACTTCTTCCATTTACAACACTTTCATAAGTTTGGAGTGATCCAACCAGTTCATCCAGCTTCATCTGAGATATGTTTTTGGCTTCTTCCATAGCTGTGACTTTCATATCAAATTTCTTTGGAAGAGATCTGAGCAATTTTCTTACTAACTTTTCTTCGGGAATTTTCTCCCCCAAAGCATCAAATTGATTATCATAATCTAGAATAGTCATATGAAAATCTTGAATTGTTTCCTCATCCTTCATACGTAAATTTTCAAATTGAGTAGTAAGGATCTGTAATTTGGACATTTTTACCTGAGGAGTACCTTCATGAACAGTTTCAAGAATCTTCCATGCTTCCTTGGCTGAGACACATTTTTTGATCAGTTTGAAAATGTGTTTGTCTACCCCATTGTATAATGCATATAATGCTTTTGAGTTTCCCAAAGCAAGCTCATCTTCTTCTTTAGACCAGTCCTCCTCAGCTTTTAGTTCAAGTGTTGGCTTTCCATCCTTGTCCATGACCACAGGGGGGTCCCATCCTTTCAGAACAGCTTTCCAAGTTTTGCTATCCATAGATTTTAGGAAAGCAATCATGCGTGATTTCCAATAATCATAGTTGGAGACACCAACTAGAAGCGGTGGTCTGCTTACAAGCCCTCCTTCTTTGTCCATGTTGCCAGACATTCTCCCTGGAGCTCACCCTATAACCAGAAAGGGTGCCTGCTCTGATGCCAATTGAAATCTGGCACGCAGTGAACACAATGCTGCACAGGATGCTATAGCATATGTTGCAGCAAGACAGTCGCAGAACACAGTAAATAAATAAATAAATTGCAGAACAATAAATAACGCAGATAATTGTTAACCCAGTTCAGTGCAACGTCACCTACTCTGGGGGATACCAATCCAGGAATGAATCCACTATAATAGCTCTAGTTCAAAGCCCTCGACCAACACCCGGTACTTGACTTATCACCTAGACACTACCCGTGCAATCCTACCTAAGAACCTCTTAGATAATGAGACCCCGTCCCAAATTCCCTCTAACAACACATACCATGTTGCTGTCAATAATAATAATCAGGATGGAGACACTCTCCTAAAAACTAGACCACACTCTTGCTTAAAAGCTTATGAGTGAATCACACACACTAACTCCGTGCTTCAAAGCTTAGGAGTAGCTTACAATAAACAACACAAACACAGTCCTAAACTTGCATCAGATTGACACAAGAAAGGCTCACAAAAAGGACACACTAAACCTTAAAAAAACTCACGCTTTAGTAATACACGGTTTAGAAAATACATGAAAATAATAGCTTGAGGCTTCACATATTTATAGTCTTCAATGTCTTGATGGGCAAGCTAGGGTTGCAGACAAAAACCCTTGCAACAGCTGCGGCCAAACCTAGATTAAAATTGAAAATATGTTTTGTGTTGTACCAAACAAAAAAAAACGAACAAAAATATAATATAATTATATTTTTGTTTTTAATAACTTTCCTTAGGCCGACTTGGACAATTCTTGTGCAGTAAGTCTCGTCTTGCATATACACACGTGCTGGAATTAATATTTGAAGCAAATCTTGAACGAGATTGACAGAAAAAATTCTGCACTTAAAACAGAGCATCAGGATGCTGTACGATGATGCTACAGCATCGCGATCCAGCATCTGGCTGGTTGGCTTTTGCAAAATTTTATCCAATCTCAAAAACCCAACATTCATTATCCTCATTGCATTTTTTATCTCCCCCTTATGGCCATCTAAGTCAAGTAACCTCAACGATGGGATATAATCAGATACAGAGAAAGCAAAAACATAGTTAAGCAATATGAAAACAGCATCAACATGTTCAACTTCCTCAACACCAGGCCCTCCATCCTTCATACCTTTTCCAAAGTACCTTCTATTAAAAAAAGATTTCCTATACACATTGCCACAATAATGTTGAGTAGCAATCCTAACATTCACAAGGCCGCCATTATTACATTTGTTGTACACGTAAAACATAAGATTATCTGCTTCTTCGTTTCTTTTGTTTTGAAGCCATTGATGTCTGCGTGGAGAGAACAAATCTTTAGCAATAATTTTCTTCATCTTTTTCCATTGTTCGCCATAGGGTGCAAAAACTGAGGTCATGTAGCCATTGGAGATAATATCACTGACCACACTTATCGGTCTTGATGCAAAATCCGCATCATGTTTTCTCAAGAATTCACGGGCAATGGCGGGACAAGTAACAGGAATAACATTGACATTTCCTAGGCGGATACATGCTATTTCGGTGTTAAACTCTTCCATAATTTTATGTATCCACCTAGTTGTAGGTTTGTTTGCGAGCATTTCAGGGAGATTACCAACTATAGGCCATGGTTTGGGACCTGGTGGAAGTTTAGGTTTGTTAGGGTTCTTGTATCTTATGGTTTTGATTACCATTGAACCAATAAATATAACAAGGAAACAAAAACAAGTAATGTAACTCATTGTTTAGTTGGATTTTAAAACAAAAACAATAAGCAAGGTTCAAAAGAATAATATCTTTAAGTGGTTGGGCATGGTCACTTAACAAGTTCGGGGTCCTATTTATAATAAATAATAAACCTCCGATTTACTTTCTCAAGTTTCAATTTCTATTTATTTATTTATTTTGATAATAAATTTCTATTTAGTTTTTAAAATATAAGAAAATATATATTATATACAATTTATATGAACATAAGTACCTTTTAACATAATTGTCAATTTGTCCATTAGTTTTTATTGTTATACATTGAGAAAAATATTTAAGAATTACGTTTAAAATTTTAGCAATTACTGATTAATTATTTATATTTTAAAAAATAAGTAAAAACGATAGTCATATTTAGCACACTTTACTCATTTATTGCAAAATGTTCCGTTTATAAGGCTCCCTCCATGTATATGGCACCAAAGCGGTAATGTGGTTGATTTCATATTGCCCTCAATGTAATATATGTGATGTAATATGCCAACAAATTAAATCATCAACAAATATAATATGTTCTGTTCTTGTATCTTATAGTTCTTATGGTTTTATAAATCAAATATATGCAAAATAAATTTTATACCAAGCATTTAAGCTGTATATTATGTTTTATTATTTTTTTTTCATTCTGATAGCTTAATGTGTCATTTAAGGTATTTTAAGTCATGTAGTTACATTTTTTATGATCATCTATATTTAAGGTGACCTTTTAAGTCGGCCAGCCCTAGTTTTCTCTATTGAGAAATTTTTTTTTTTTTTTGAAGTATTCATTTTCACCGAAGATGAGTGGATTTAGGTCATTTTTGTCTAGAATCACCCTTCTACTTCTATTTTTTCTTCTTTAACTATAAATAATTGCTCTTTACATTGATCAAGATTTTCCATTTGCATTTTTTCGTGATTTCATCGTATGAATGAGGCATTGTGTTGTTGGTCGTCTTGCACAGTGCATCTCAGATCTATTTAACAAGTTTTTGAAAGGATTGCATTACTTCATAGCGTCTAATATGGACTTATTTAAAAATAGACTTTACTTTTTTTTTTTTTAGTAAATTATAATGATTAAATTATTATATTTATTCATGATGTTTTCATCGGTGAACTAGATTTTCTCAATACACAAAAGTTTGGGTCAATTGGTTTTTCTTTTTTGTCAAATAGTCTAATGGTTAGAAATTTCATCTTAAAAGTGAATAAGTGGAGTGTCCATGATTCGAACTCCAACTCTTGCACATATAGTGCGATGTCACTACCAGTTAATTATTCATTCTCTATTTTTTATTAATATAAAATTGATATTTTAGAGTTTTTTCTCCATTTTTTCAAAGTTAAATATTATCTGATATGTACAATTCAACGGTCTAGATGCATAGATTATTTCCTTAAGTATTTTTCCAAGGAAGCGGATGCTTATAAAAGGCCAAGATACTTGATACAATACGGACAACGATACGAGAACATTTTAAAATGTAAGATATTATACGGCCAAGATATTTCGGTAAAAAATTTAAATTTGAAATTAAATATATAAACTAAACGTTATATATTTGCAGGACTAAAATTAAAAAAAAAAAAAATTTGTACAAGAATTAAAATAAAAAATCTTCATATTTGCATGTCCCATTTTCATATTTAAACCAAAATAAATATTCACATTACTAAAAAAGTTACAAATCATGCGAATTACATAAAGAATGAGAAAGAGGAAAAATATAAGATGTTATTAAAATTGACACGTTTGATCAAAAAGAATAAACTAACACGTTTTTTTTAGTTAATACAATAAGTATATGTGTGGTAAAATTATTCTGGTACCTCCTTAATTTAATTTCAAGTAAAAATTTGGTTATTTATCTTTATTAGGTTATTTTTGTTCTTTTTGATCTTTTATTCATGTTTGTATATGCAATTTCTTAAGTTTTAAATCAATGATTTTTTAGGCATAATATATATTTATGATTGAAAATGTATAGAGAAAAAAATTATAAATTTGAAACTTGAAATCTAAATCTGAACATAAAAAAATAATTAAAATGTTTTAAACAAAAAAAAGGAATAAAACGTTATATGAAATTAATTTAATAGAATACGTGTGTAATTTTGTGGATGTTAAGTCAAATTGAAAGAAATCGATGGCTTTACAAATTGTGGTCAGAAGGCCTTTTAAAAAAAATTGTGGTCACAATAAGTCCTTTGAAAGTTTTGTTTAATGCTTATGATAAAAAAAAATTGTGGTCACAAGTTCTTTGAAATTTTTGTTAAACCCCACTATGATACGTACTGTCGAATTATGAGAATGAGAAAGGGGGGAAAATTGGTGTAATTTTTTTTTTGGTACATAAAATTGGTGTAATTAAAATACGGGATAAATAATTTTTTTATCTTTTGAATATATTCGACTTTTATTTTTAGTTTTATTAATAAGTCTCACATAAAATGTGTGTTGGTCTGATCAAAAGTTGATAATTTAGAGGTGGGTCTGGTTATACTGCATAAGCCAAACATATGGACCGTACATAAGCTTGCTTCCTACACCCCAGCCATTTGCTTCCTACACCCAAGTCCCCGACATAATTGCTTCGTACACCCAACCCATTTCATCATACACCCCCTCAATATAATTGCTTCGTACATTCCAGCTTATTTCGTCATACACCCCCCAACATAATTGCTTCGTACACCCCAGCCCATTTCGTCATACAACATCACGAGAATTATCATTCATCGCCAAGTTCGAGATTAGTGATTAAAAATGATTTCTTAATAGTATATCAATTCTTAATATTAATAATTTCATTGTTCTTTTATTTTATTAGAAACTATTACAATTGTTTTGGTTTCACATACAAGACTATCAAAATCATTAAACCATAATTATTTTGGTTTCAAAGTGATTTTGAAAAAGCTAGACAAAGGCAGAAATTCATTTTACAACGGAAGAAACAAAACCATTAGACAATTATTTTGGTTTCACATAGAAGACTATCAAAACCATTAAACCATATTTATGGTTTCAGTAATAATCATTATTTAAAATGATTTAACAATAATAATGATTTGAGTGTTTGGTGGCTTGCTTAATTATCATATCTTGCCTAGCCATAATCGTCTGTTAGTTTAATTTTTGCAAGAACGGATTTTTAGAATTTTTTTGATTTTTTTTCGAAATATTTACAAATTCCTAAATTACGCTAGTGACTTTGTAAACACAATCCCCGGCAACGACGCCAAAAACTTGACGGTGGTTCTGCAAGTGCACAGAATCGCTACCAAGTAATAAAGTGATAAGTTTATCGTTCTCCACTGGGATTGTGTCAAAGTTACTAGTTTTACTTAGGAATAATTTTGCATTCGCTTTGGTGTTTGAAAAATATTTTTGCAGGTAATAGTTGACAGGAAATTAAAGTGCAGAAAGTAAATAACTGACAAATAAATGGTATGTATGTGACCACACATGGTGGTTAAGTGTGGTTGGATCCCTCCCTTACTCCTGCTTGATGGTTATTCCCTTGTTTCCCTCTATCAGGAATTAGACTATTGAAAATAGGTTCAGAAGCAATATCGTTCCCTATTTCTATTACAAACAGTTCATAGTCTAGTTAGTGGTTACCCTTACTCTATTTAAGTATCATCCCTCCATATTCCACTTTTTTGTTAAAAACGTTGGTATCATTACCTTAGTGGCTCCATGTGTCATAAGCCGTCACGTGTGCCTCTAACTAGTCCTAACTCTGCCTCAAGTAGAAATTATCGTGCTTTCTAATCCAATACTAAGAACTCAAATACTGAATTTAATGGTCTAATTTGTTGGAACAAAATTGGTTCTGAATCCCCAAGTTTTAAATCTATAAAGTTTTGATGATAACAATAAGTATTAAATGAACAATTGGTAGTACTAATTTTTCAAACTAGTGTGCAGGACCGTCATTAGTATCATCTAACAATTAAAGCTCTGAAAGTGTCAAACAAGTTCAGAAGCAGACTCAGATGCAAGGCCATTAGGTTCTAAATCATTCTGCCTCTGAAAGATAGTCATTCAGAAGCAACATGACTTCAGAAGATAACCATGAACTGTGTGCCTGAGAAGTCACTTTCATGTCAGCTTAATCAGAGAACGTTGGAACCAAGTTACAAGGACCTTACTCAAGATTAGTTTAAGTTATTCAAATGGACAAGCAAGCTGTTTAACCTTATTCCACTCTTGTGTAGTTTAGAAGTCAAACTGTGAAAGTTTCTCTGTTTGGTATAAACATCTTTTGCCGTGACAAAGTAGAGAAACCTCACTACCACTTTGGTCTGCAAACGTTGCTTTCATCTTAGACTGCAAAGATAATGTTAGCTGGGCAATTTGATCCTTGTACAACGGTCACATTTCACTGGAGCGTCATCTTGGACTATATATATTTATCTTAACTTCACCCTTGAAGATAAGATACGCACGCGCACGCTCATTGAACACTAAAACTGTCAATACAATCTCTCATCTTCTGAACCTTGAATCTCATTTTTATTCAAAATACTTTGAAGTCTTTTAGTACTCATTGTATTTGCTATTAAGGTTCTTTTAAGAGTATTGTATTAACTCTAAATCTGATATACTTTATTTGAGTTTGAGAAGTCTCTTGCTGAGTGCTTGAGCATTGTGTTGTGTGATTATAGTGAAATCTCTTGGAAGTGCAAGGGGACTTGACTACTCTCGTTTTGTGAGAGGAACCAGTATAAATCTATTGTGTGCTTTCTCTCCCTCTGATCTCTGTTATTGTGTTTGCTTGTTTATCCGTTGCTATCTTAGTTAAGTTGAAAACTTAGAAAAAGTTTTAACTTATCTAAAACACAATTCAACCTCCCCTTCTTGTGTTTTCACACCTTCATAATTTTGGCCATAGCATACCGTCCTTCGTTCGGGATTACTAGCTTCGTTTTCTTAGATTTTATTCTAATGTGATCAATATTAAAATAAATATAAAACCTGATGATAAAAGAGTTTGCAATCAGAACACAATTGAATATATACCCAAATTGTACAAAATACAAAACCAAGCATTCGTAAAAGAGTTTTTCAACTCCACCTAACCTAGGAAAATTAAATTACAAAGACAGAAAGGAAAAGAACCTTGTTGGCCTTGGAGTTCCTTGACCTTCTTGCCTTCTCCTTAGAGTTCTCCTAACTCTAGAGTGAATATTGAATATTCTCAATATTTTTTGGAATGAATAATAGTGGAGAAAGAATGCTCTATTTATAGTTTTTCAGCTGAGTTTGGGCTTTTTCTGCGCGTCCATCGCACCTATCGTCGCCACGATGGCGTGTATTTTCGCCTCATCATGCCCACGATGGATCATATCGTGGTACGATGGAAGATTTTTTCAGGATTTTCTGCGTGCTTTTGATGTCATCATCGTGCCACGATGACAAGTCATTGTGGTACGAGGGAAAAGATTTGTTGCGGATTTTCTTCAATTTAACCGCCTTCTCATCGCGCCACTCCAGAATTCATCGTGGGTACGATGGTTGCGCTGCTTTATTATATTTTTGCCATTTTTTGCTGTCTTTTCCACTTTTCTTGCTTCTGGGTTAAGTAACTTCACTTTTTCAGGTATTTGCTTGCTTTTGGGTTTCAACTGCTATTAAAACTACCTAAATTACTACTGAAAACAATATATAATTGAGTGTCATCAAGATAAAACTAAAAAGCTAAATGAGACGAAGAGAGTATTGAAAAATATATTGAAAATTAGTTTCAAATTTTAGAAATTAGTCATTATTTTTATTTTTTATATTTTAGAAAATAAGTAAAAAAGACAATTGATTAAAAAATAAAAGTAAAAAAGACAATCATATTTAGCATAATTTACTCATTTATTGCAAAACTCACAAGCAAGAGACATGTACCAACCAAATATTATGTTTATCTCAAGCTGGAATGAAATATGGGTCCATATATATATATATATATATATATATATATATATATATATATATATATATATATATATATATATATATATATATATATATATATATATATACGGGTCCATCTTTTTGGTTACATGCATGAAGAGAAAAGGAAAAAGAAAGAAAAAAATAAATAACAGGAGAGACTACTCTCTAGTGAAAATTACACCATTAACATCTTTAAAGAGTGGCTTAGTCAAAGTTCTTGGAGGCGTTGAAATCATAAACAATGTAGTATTCGCAACACCCCCCATTTTAGCTAGAACAACTGCACACGAATTTCCTTCCCGAATGGTATGAGAGAGAACCACCTCCCAGTCACGAGTAATAAGCTGTCGAATGCTCAAAATCAGTGGCGGATCCAGGAATTTTAGGTGGTGGGGGCTAGAAAATGGTGTCTATATTTTTTCCTGATAACAAACAACATGCATCATATATCATCAACGTAAGACTCAATATCATTCAATCCAACAATCTGCCATGTTTAAACCTCTCTTAGCTCATTCACAATGACAAAAAAACAACAACACAGTTACAACGATAAAAATAACTCGAAATACATAAAAGCTTAAATGAATTACAATTGTCCTTTACGAGACTTTATATTTTGAAAATGTTTGATAATTTTTTCAGTGTCAACATTATCAAATATGTCACTCTATGTAACTAAACAGTCATTCAACCACTCATCTCCACTACGATTCCATAATCCATTCTGAACTTTAACAATTGAAGGGAAGTAAAAAGAAGACTAGAAGAGGAAGAGACAAAAAATGGTTGGGAGATAAAGAGTGGCTAATTCCAAACTAATTCGTTTTGAACAAATGTATAAGAGAGAGTTTGTATGAAAATTTAAAAATTAGGGTAATAAAAAATTGGAAATTAAAAAAATAATTTTTTGTTGAATTGTTATAGTGGTTAATAGGTGTTATCATGGGGGATAAACTAAAATATATTACTTTACTACTAGATTAATACTATTAAAGGTTTTTTTTTTTTTTTTTTTTTGGTGGGGGGCTTGAGCCCCCATGAGCATATGCATGCATCCACCCCTGCTCAAAATCTCATTAGCAAAACGGTGATGAGGAGTGGACTGGGCAATGGGTTTGAGAGAATATCCAGTAAGCCCAATTAGAGTAAAAAGAATGATAAGCCCAAATCAACTAAGTCCTAGAGCGTCCAATAGGCGATTAGAAGCTAAGGCGTGACTGGCAACCCTAAAGCAACGCCAAAAAGGGTGGATTCAGTGCTACTGTAAATATCTTCTCCTTCCTGGTATCAACCGCTAACTTAAGAAAGAAGAAATAAACTTCTAGTAACTGCCATAGCTTGGAGACCAAGGTTCTCATCCCTACTTTCACGCTGCACCACCGAAGAAGATGCTAAGGACCGGATTTATAGGAACCCTAGCTTGGAGAAGAAGACTTTAGTGGTCTATAAATAGTTTCATATTTTCATCTATAAAGGGATCGAATTCTGACTTATTAAACTCCCAGGGTTGTTGGGATTGAACTGAGTGTAATCACACCATTTGATCAATAATACAAACCCCCTTGTTTTTTACCAGAACATTTTGGCGCCCACCGTGGGGCTGCGGTAAAATCATTTGATCCCAGCCTATCACAGCAACTAGACAAGAAATCAAACATCTTCACATGGCTGGAGAGCATGGAAACAACGATAGCTCTAGCGTTAACACCCTGCAAGCCGCCGTCGTAGAGATACGGCGCTTACAAACTCAGATTGCGGCCATCGAAGCCGAAAGAACTAATGAGAAAGAGAAAGCGAAATTGATTTTGGAGGAGGAGGAGGGAGAGGGCGTCATGGACGTACAACCCTTAGCACAACACTTGTGGGATGCCCAAGTGGTGGAAACAATCAAGGTTCCTCACCTTCCTACCTTCGACGGAAAGACGGATCCAAGGGAGCACCTGATGGCAATTGGGACACAAACCGCCATAATCAATGCTCCGGAACATCTAAAGTGTAAATTACTAGCCGGCACCTTCAAGGATGTCGCCCTGCGTTGGTACATGAACCTTCCAAGAAACTCAATTGAGAGTTATGCTGACTTTCATAAAAAATTTATTCACCAGTTCGCTGGATCGAAACACGTGAAAGTCACATCAACCAGTCTTTTCTCCATCCGCCAAAACCATGGCGAGTCATTGCGTAACTTCCTCGCCAGATTTAGCGAAGCCACCATCAAAGTCTCAAATCCAAATCAGGAGATGTTCGTGGCAGCCTTCCACAATGGGCTAAGAGCGGGACATTTCAATGAGTCCTTAGCCCAAAAGCCAGCCTCGTCAATGCAAGAGGTGAACAAAAGGGCGGAGTGTTATATAAAGGGCGAAGAAAGTAACGCCGAGAAAAGGCAAAGAGACGTTAAGGAGAAGGAATACGTGGGCCGTGCCACTAGAGCGCCCGAACACCCACGACCAAAATCGGGAGGCCACCAAGGAGACCCATGGCAGAGGCATCATGGGAAACCCTACCGCCAACCACCCAGAAGAGAATTCAGGAATCATCCCGCCAATGAAGACCTCACGCCATTAAACGCCTCAAAGGTTTACGTCTTAAATGAGATTCTGGCCACTGGTTTGGCAAACCTCCCCCCAAGGAGAACCAGTAACATCCCCATGGGACTGGACGATAACGCCTGGTGCGCATATCACAGGTGTAGAGGTCACTCCACAGAAAAATGCTTCCGCTTAAGAGATTTAATCGAAGAACTGATAAAAAGCGGACACCTTCGCAAATTCATTGACGACGCCGCCCAAGGGCGGGTTGTCGTGCCAAAAGTCCCCCGGCAGGAGCCACGAGACCCTCCTGGGCCAAACAGAGAGCCTCCCAAGGGGAGAATCTCCGTGAATACAATAGCAGGAGGATTCTCAGGCGGGGGCGAATCAAGCTCAGCAAGGAAAAGGTATGTACGCCGAGCTATCTCGGAAATATACCTCGTAAGTCAGCCTCAGCCATTAGACGTACCAGATTTGGCATTCACGGCAAAGGATGGGTTGGAGGTAGCACCCCATGACGATGATCCATTAGTGATACAAGTCCAAATTTTGAACTGTGATGTAAAAAGAGTACTGATAGATTCGGGGAGTTCAGCGGACATTATGTACTGGGAAGCTTTCAAGGCCATGCAATTAGCAGAAGAGCAATTGCAACCATACTCCGGAACCCTGGTTGGGTTCTCTGGCGAACAAGTGGACGTAATGGGTTACGCCTCCCTTCTTACCACGTTTGGAGAAGGCAGCAACGCCAAAACTATCAAGGTGCGATACCTGGTAGTTAAAACTCCTTTTACCTCCTATAATATTATTATAGGAAGGCCCGCCTTTAACACATTAGGGGCGGCCATGTCCACTCTATACCTAGCAATAAAATACCCCCTTGAGAATGGGGGAGTAGGAACAGTAAGGGGCGATCAGCTCCTCGCCAAGAAATGCTACGAGTCTAGCTTAAAGATACGACACCGAACTTCCAGCGCAAGCGGAAAAGTCGGAAGAAGACAAGCCGCAATCCCAGGCGGCATAAACATCATAGAAAGCGCAGATATGGATCCGAGGGAGGAATTTCAAGATCGAAGGGTAAGCCCTATAGAAGACCTGGAGCAGGTTCAAATTGGCGATCACCCTCACCAGACAACAAGCTTGGGAACAGCGTTGCCCAGCGAGGAGAGGGGACGAATCATCAAAATCTTGAAGGATAACGCTGATCTATTCGCATGGAAGCCTTCAGATATGCCAGGGATTGACGAAGGGGTGATAACACATAAACTTTCAATATCACCCAGCACAAAACCAGTCTCCCAAAGAAAGAGAAAGGTAGGAGAAGAAAGACGAGTCGCTATAGCGGAAGAAGTAGAGAAGCTAAAAGAGGCCGGATTCATCGAAGAAATAAAATACCCTTCATGGTTGGCAAACGTCGTCATGGTGAAAAAGGCCAACGGAAAGTGGAGAATGTGCGTGGACTTCACAGATTTAAACAAGGCATGTCCCAAAGATCCATATCCTCTGCCCAACATTGACAGGTTAATTGATGGCGCCTCGGGGTGCAAGATGCTGAGTTTTATGGACGCCTACTCCGGATACAATCAAATAAAGATGAACCCCTCCGACGCCTGCCATACAGCCTTTATGTCGAATACCTGCAACTATTTTTACAACGTCATGCCTTTTGGATTGAAGAATGCGGGAGCAACATACCAAAGGTTGATGGACAGGGTTTTTGCTGAGCAAATAGGGAAGAATTTAGAGGTATATATCGACGACATGGTAGTAAAAACTTCCGAGGGAAGTCGCCATGATGATGATCTGTTGGACATCATGGGATCAGTAAGAAAGTACAACATGAGACTAAACCCAGCGAAGTGTTCCTTTGGAGTACAAGCCGGAAAATTCTTAGGATTTATGCTCACCAGCAGAGGAATAGAGGCTAACCCCGAGAAATGCCAAGCCATCATAGACATGAGGAGCCCTACATCCGTGAAAGAAGTACAAACCTTGACAGGCAGAATAGCGGCACTATCCAGATTTCTATCATGTGCGGGCGAAAAGGGTTTCCACTTTTTCGCATCCCTTAGGAAAAATGAGAGATTCTCCTGGACACCAGAATGTGAAGAAGCCTTCAAACAACTAAAAGAGTTCCTGGCATCACCGCCCATCTTGACACGCCCATTACCAGGTAACACCCTTTACCTATATCTCGCAGTTTCGGATAGAGCTTTGAGTTCAGCTCTAGTTCAAGAAATAGAGGGCGAAGAAAAACCTATATATTTTGTAAGTAGAACCTTAAGGGGAGCAGAAACAAGGTATCAAAGAATAGAGAGGTTATCTCTCGCGGTAGTTGTCACAGCCAGAAAATTAAGGCAGTATTTTCAAAGCCACCAGGTAGTTGTTAGAACAGATTACCCTATCAAGAACGTCCTCCGAAAGCCAGACTTGGCAGGAAGGATGGTAGCGTGGTCCGTGGAATTATCAGAATTTGACATCACCTTCTCACCTAGAGGGGCCATTAAGTCACAAAGACTAGCTGATTTTGTATTAGAAATGTCTACTCCGCCAACAACAGAGAAAACGGCGTTTTGGACACTCTCAGTTGACGGGGCCTCCAATGTGCGAGGAAGTGGAGCCGGAATAGTACTGGAAGGACCGGATGGCGTTATGATAGAACAATCACTACGTTTCGCCTTCAAAGCTAGCAACAACCAAGCAGAATACGAAGCTTTAATAGCAGGAATGAAGTTAGCAAGCGATATGGAGGTGAAAGAGTTAAGGGCCATGAGTGATTCCCAACTGGTAACCAACCAAGTATCAGGGAAGTTTCAAACGAAGGAGCCGCAGTTAATCAAATACGTGGAGAAGGTGCAAAACCTAGCTAAGCATTTCGATTCGTTCGAATTAGTTTACGTTCCCCGCGAACAAAACATGAGAGCAGATCTATTGTCAAAGCTGGCGAGCACCAAAAAACCAGGAAGCCATAGAACCGTTATCCAAGAGACCATAAAAACTCCCAGCATCAACGGGGAAGAGGTAATGATGGTAATAGAAGAGGAAGACTGGAGATCACCCATTATCCGATACCTCCAAAAGGATGAACTCCCGAAAGAAAGGGAAAAGGCTTTAAAATTGAAGAAAGTGGCGGCATGGTATTCAATGGTAGGGGATAAGCTATACAAAAGGGGATTTGCGTCCCCCCTCCTTTTATGCGTCAGTACTGAAGAAGCCAAGCGCATCATGTCTGAAGTTCACGAGGGATCATGCGGTAGTCATATCGGTTCAAGAGCACTAGCAGGAAAGATATTAAGAGCAGGATTTTATTGGCCAGATATACATGATGATACCGCCATGTATGTAAGAAACTGTGACAAATGCCAAAGACACGCCAACCTGCATCACGTTCCGGGGGAGCCACTAAAGTCAGTGTTATCCCCATGGCCCTTTTTCATGTGGGGTGTAGATATCGTGGGTCCGTTTCCGGTTGGCTATAAACAAGCGCGATGGATCATCGTCGCCGTGGACTACTTTACAAAATGGATTGAAGCAGAACCGGTATCCAGCATCTCGGCGGAACAGGTAAAAATCTTTTATTGGAAGAAAATCATCTGCAGATTTGGACTACCCAAATATATCGTATCCGACAACGGTACACAGTTCGCCAGCGAAAAGGTAGTAGAGTTCTGTCGAAGCAAAGGGATTAAAAACACCTTTATATCGGTGGAGCATCCACAAGCTAATGGACAAGCAGAGTCAGCAAATAAGGTGATACTAAGAGCCTTAAAAAGGAGGCTAGATAGCAAAGGCGAAGCTTGGGTAGCCCACATCTCACCCATCCTCTGGTCGTATCACACCACTCCCCAATCCTCGACAGGAGAAGCGCCATTTACAATGGTCTATGGTTCAAACGCGATGATCCCGGTGGAAATAAATCCTCCTAGTTGGCGCAGAGAAACCACGACGCAGGAAGAGAACGACAGAGCTTTGGAAGAGAACCTAGACATGATCGAGGAAAGAAGAGAAAGAGCGCATTTCAGAGAATTTGCCATAAAGCAAAGGGCCGCTAGGCGTTATAATACGAGAGTCAAACAAAGGAGTTTCCAAGAGGGCGATCTAGTGCTGAAAAGACCTATGGGAAAGGATAAAGGAGGAAAGTTCGCGGCAAACTGGGAAGGCCCCTTTCGGGTGCAAGAAGCTTTCGAAGGAGGAGCATATCGTCTAGAGACCATGGAAGGAAGAATCCTCCCCAGGACGTGGAACATAGCAAACTTAAAGTTCTACTACAGCTAATCGCGGGGCAACACGTTTCTGGTGGAAGAATAAGTAAAACCATTCTCTTCTTTTAGCAATATTTTTTATGATGTATAAGAACCGTTTTCATAAATGAATAAAAAGACAATGAGACACTCTTTTCCCCTGTTTTAACTGGGGTTTTTATCGAGGCTCATTGAATTTCAAAATTCTAGTAGTTTATATCTTCTTGCATATGTCAAAATATTTGCGTCAACCTGATTAAGTTACGGGCTCTGAATCAATGAAAATGGTTATCTCAAACTTGAGCTCCGAATCTTTATCAAAGATCAACTCAGATGTGAGCGCTGAACCATAAAACAAGGTTGAAAGGCCTTGGCGTTACCTGTAAGTCTTACGAGTCGGGTACGTCAGAAAAAGAAAAAATTAAAAAGGTTGCAAAGCCTTGGCGTTACCTGTAAGTCTTACGAGTTGGGTACGTCAGAAAAAGAAAAATTAAAAAGGTTGAAAGGCCTTGACGTTACCTGTAAGTCTTACGAGTTGGGTACGTCAGAAAAAGAAAAATTAAAAAGGTTGCAAAGCCTTGGCGTTACCTGTAAGTCTTACGAGTTGGGTACGTCAGAAAAAGAAAAATTAAAAAGGTTGCAAAGCCTTGGCGTTACCTGTAAGTCTTACGAGTTGGGTACGTCAGAAAAAGAAAAATTAAAAAGGTTGCAAAGCCTTGGCGTTACCTGTAAGTCTTACGAGTTGGGTACGTCAGAAAAAGAAAAATTAAAAAGGTTGCAAAGCCTTGGCGTTACCTGTAAGTCTTACGAGTTGGGTACGTCAGAAAAAGAAAAATTAAAAAGGTTGCAAAGCCTTGGCGTTACCTGTAAGTCTTACGAGTTGGGTACGTCAGAAAAAGAAAAATTAAAAAGGTTGCAAAGCCTTGGCGTTACCTGTAAGTCTTACGAGTTGGGTGCGTCAGAAAAAGAAAATAAAACAAGGTTGAAAGGCCTTGGCGTTACCTGTAAGTCTTACGAGTTGGGTACGTCAGAAAAAGAAAATAAAACAAGGTTGAAAGGCCTTGGCGTTACCTGTAAGTCTTACGAGTTGGGTACGTCAGAAAAAGAAAAATTAAACAAGGTTGAAAGGCCTTGGCGTTACCTGTAAGTCTTACGAGTTGGGTACGTCAGAAAAAGAAAATAAAACAAGGTTGAAAGGCCTTGGCGTTACCTGTAAGTCTTACGAGTTGGGTACGTCAGAAAAAGAAAATTTAAACAAGGTTGCAAGGCCTTGGCGTTACCTGTAAGTCTTACGAGTTGGGTACGTCAGAAAAAGAAAATAAAAACAAGGTTGAAAGGCCTTGGCGTTACCTGTAAGTCTTACGAGTTGGGTACGTCAGAAAAAGAAAATTTAAACAAGGTTGCAAGGCCTTGGCGTTACCCGTAGGGAGCGTCAGAAAAAGGTACAGCAAAGAAAGGCGAAATTATCAACACCGCCATAAGAAGCTTACACACAACCAAAGCAAGGCAAGTCACTATAACGCCAAATGACAGGTATAAAGTATTTCTATCGATTCACAATTATTGTAACGGGTATAGGGACAAAGTTTTCAAGGTGAGAATGACAGAAGGCGTTACCTCACAACGTAATGCAAAATTCATCCGCAAAATTATGAAGAAAGAAGATCATTGCAAATAAAGGGATTAATAGAAACCCAATAAAGGGTAAATTGTTCAAACCACGAAGGGACATACAAGTAGTTACAAAAGCCACATAAGGGCAGAATTAAATTCATTACAAACAAGGTCATATCATTCACTGGGAGGTACATAGGGAACAAGCTTTCCATCAATAATCTGGTTCATCGCATCAGCTTCAGCTAGGCGCTTGGCGTCGAGGTCTGGGAAAAGAAGCTTGACTTGCTCAAGGGCATAGGCGAAGCCTTCCTCGTACTGGTTGACAGCATACAGTTGAAGCTCCTTCACGTCAGTTTCCAACCTCTCCTTCTCTTCGCCCAAGGTCCCCACGGAGAACACCGCTGCGTCTTTCTCTTTAGAAAGCTTAGAAATCATCTCATCTTGAGCAGCAGCATTCTCTTTCAGCTTGGTCTCGGAGGCGGCATAACTTTCCTTCACCTTCGCCAGCTTATCCTCATATTCCTTCTTCAACCTCTCAGCCTCGCCCTCCTGGCTATCCTTCAGCTTCCTGATATCCTCCTCCAGCTTGGTCTTGGTCTCGGAATATTTCTTCTCAATGTCAGCAAGATGGTCATCAACGACTTTCACCTTCCGTTTCGCCTCTTGGACCTCCTGCTCCTGCCGATTCGTCAACAAATAGTTGAGAAGAGTACCTTTTACCTCATACTCCAAGGCTTTTCTCCTCAAGTCTTCAGTAGGAGTGCTAGTAAATCGGGTCATATCGCCAACCATAGTCACCCCCCTCTCAATAAACTCGAGGGGATCGAAGGAAGCCCAAGAAAGAGAAGCAGCGGCTTCGGTATCTTCAGATGAAGGCTGAGTAGAACTGGAAGCTTTGCCTTTGCCTTTGTCAGCATCTCCAGCTGGTTGGATAGTCTTCTCAGTTTTTTGTTTTTTAGGTGGCGGGACGACACCCTCTTTAGCAGCAGCCTTTCCTGGAATCTCAACAGGGATGCGCCCGTCATGCTTTCTCTTGCTCCGTCCCTCTTTAACTCCAGCCTCCTCCACTTGTAGCTGCTTCAGAGGATCGGCAACGCCAGCAGCAGGATTGTCTTTTTGTTGACGAGCTTTCGCCAAGAACGCCAGTCTTTCTTCATTCGAAATGGTCCTCATTCTTTCTGAAAAATAAAGGAATCAGAAAAACACAGGTTAGTAATAAGGCGAGATCAACATTAAAATAAAAAGAAATATGCATACATGCCAAGTTCATCACTTACGTAAATACTCTGTCAAAGCTTCGCTATTACCCTCACATCTAAGGATATCAGCAGTGTCCATAAGAGCAAAAGAATCAAGAAAGTGGACAATGTCCTGCTCAAAGTCACTCAAAGTCTCAAAGATGGTTCCCTTTATAAGCCTAGGGTTGTCAGTCCAGTAGAAAGGGAACAAGGGATCTCCTATCTCATCATACATTAGATCGGGAAGTTGGTCGCTACTGCGAACCCTAAAGAAGGAGTCCTTGAAGCCTTTGAAGTTGGAGGCATACAGACTCATGAGGCGATGATTGGGTTGACTACTAAGAGAAACCATAGTCTGGGGTTTTAGGTTCTTGATATGGTAAAAACAGAAGAAAACACCAATCGAGGGTACCAGTTCAAAACCTAGGCACATCACCTCGAAGGCTTTTACGAAGGCCCAGCTGTTAGGATGAAGTTGAGTGGGGGCGACATTAAGAACCCTCAACATCTCCGCCTCGAAAGAAGTAAAAGGAAGCCAGAGGTTTAGAGGTTGGATCACGCCAGTGTAGAGGTAAAAGTAATCCGGCGGGGTGCCGTTCTTAAAAAAGACAAACTCATCTTCTCGGACAGGCTCAGTGATGATAGACTCCTCATGTCTGGACTCTGTAAGCCTGACGGCTTTCCTAAAGCTCATCACCATCTCCGCACTAGTGTATTTTGAAGGAACCTCCATGGTGACGGGAGTATAGCCAGCAACCACCAAATCTCGGCAAGGGTTTTTCCGCTTTCCTGTGAAAGAGGAAGGGGAAATTATGACACAATCACTATCACTACCGCTACTACTATCGCTATCACTGTCACTATCGCTACTGCTTCCAACATCAAAACCCCACAACTCCGAATAAAATCCCCGGCTATTAAGAACGCCGTTTGCCCTAGTATAATGGGCGCGAACTTGTCGCGCCCACTCAAAGTAACCAGGAGAAGAGGCCGAGATTCTCCCCTCATTCTCATCTAACTCCCTCAGGATAACCATTCTCTAAACCTATGAATTAGGGTTTTCCTCCTTTGAGCGAAACTAAATCAAGAAAAAGAATAAAGGTACGAAATAAAATACCTTACGGGTAACACTTCAAAGCCGAGAGAAACGGACGTCTTTAAAGGAAAACGATTGAGAAGCCCTACCGAAGGTTGAAGAGGAAGAAATGAAGCTATACCGAAGTTACGAAAAGAAAGACAAGTAGGTAGAACTAGGTTAGAAGTTGCAAAAGGAATGGAAGGAAGGAAAAGAGCAAAAACTCCCTATTTATAAACCTCAGTCCTAACGTCGATTCGAAGTTATAAGGTTCGAACAAGTAGTGTCATACGAGTCGTCGGATCAAGTACGTGTCAAAGCGCACATCCCAAGAGTAAATCATTGAAGATTTATCGTCAGATGTTTAATTACAACGCCTATAGGCGAGACGACTAACTATAACGCCTTTAAAGGGAGGGCCACGCCAGGACAAATTATCTCGCCGAAAAAGTTTGATTCGCCCGTGGGGCGCGGCGAAGACATCCAAAACAACGCCCAACGAGAAGAAGCCAAAAAATCAAGAAAAAATAAAAGTAATGCATTCTACTCAAAGCAAGAAAGAAAATCTTTATTATTAGCAGCAAATAAAAAGTACAACGAGAAGAAACCAAGGCTACATGGAAAAATCCTAAAATCCTATCAATCAGACTCCGAATCCTTCTGCACAGGCTCAGGGAAAGTCATCTTGGATTCCACGGTGACCCGGGACCCCTCTTCCTCACTTGACGAAGAAGCACGAAGCTCAGGAGGAACATAGGTCTCCAGAAACGAAACGTAATCCTCATCGCCACTACCAGAATCGGAGGTATCCGAGGAAAGAACGATAACCTCCGCCTTTTTGACATCCTTAGACCTTCGGGAGCGAGTGGAGTTAGAAGTAGATACCTCTACCCTTTTCTTCCTTCCCTGAGGTTGAGACTTTTCCGCGGCAGGTATTTTGGCATTTTTCTTTTCCATTGAGAGGATTCAAAACAAGTTAATAGAAATTCGAGTTTATCAGGGGATATTTATAGTCAACCTTAACATCGTTATTAACGGTAGTAATAAATGCTTGGACGGTTACAACCACCAAGTTTTGATTGTCTCGAAAAATGTCATTTTTACGTTTCCAAGAAGTCAAAGTTTGACCCGTTTTAGCTATCAAAGATTGCAAAGAAAGGCGGTACTAAAGCGAACAAAAGAGCAACACATAAGGAAAGGAAATTGCTTAATACTCATAAAGAAAATACAAGGAAGCAAAGAAACAGAATGAAAATAACAAAGATCCCAAAATACGGAAGCAGATTACAAACACTGAAAAGAAAAGCACAAAACGGAAAGATGAAGAAACAAAAGACTTCATGGCATGGTAGAGCTCCCCAATTCACCAGCATCGGTAACGGCGATACGGTGCATTTCCTCCAATGCCCGTTTCACCCTCTTCGCCTTCACCATATTCTCGTCAATGGGCTTCAGATCCTCTCTTAGTTCGCTTTGTTTGTCCAGAAGGTCCACCAAAGAATGGCGCCGAGTAATCAACTTAGCAATGTCATCCCTAATCTCGCCTTGAAGAGCCCTCTTCCTCTTCACCAGCGGCTTCATCTCCTTATTCAGCATCGCCAGACGATCATCCACTCTGCGCTCCTCATTGAAGCATATCCCCAAGATTTCCTCCTGCACACCCATAGTCTCTTTCGTAATTTCTATCTGACTGTCAACAGCTTCCGTGACTTCGGCGTGGCACTCCTTCACATTTTCCACAGCGATCACAAAGGATGCACTATCCTTCAGTTCCTTCTCCAGACGCAGCACACTGTCAAGAAAACGTTTCTCTTCCTTGGTCAACCTCCAGCAATAATCGTTAAGTTCTTTGACAAACTCCGAGAATTCACCAAAATCGTCCATTAAGTCCTCCGTACTCAGGTTCAACATACGGCGGAGTCGTTTAATGACGGGGGAAGCAGGAGACTGACCACATTCAAAGGGAAGGCTTTTAGGAGACATACTGCAGAGGAAAAACTTTCAAGAGAGCAGGTGAGAATGTGGCGAGTTGATTCTATCAAATGCTCCATTTTATAAAGAAAATATCCCATCGTGGTATCCGTGAATGGAGAAGCGGTTGATAGATATGGTCTAGGAGTACAAGAACGTGCGCCAGAAAGTGGGGAGGAACGTGATGAAATTCTTCCCGCGCTACAGGTTTTAGAGGGAAAATTCGAACCCTACTCAAGCACTTCATTCCTTTGGACCTCGTGCTTGGGGGGCTGTGGACTGGGCAATGGGTTTGAGAGAATATCCAGTAAGCCCAATTAGAGTAAAAAGAATGATAAGCCCAAATCAACTAAGTCCTAGAGCGTCCAATAGGCGATTAGAAGCTAAGGCGTGACTGGCAACCCTAAAGCAACGCCAAAAAGGGTGGATTCAGTGCTACTGTAAATATCTTCTCCTTCCTGGTATCAACCGCTAACTTAAGAAAGAAGAAATAAACTTCTAGTAACTGCCATAGCTTGGAGACCAAGGTTCTCATCCCTACTTTCACGCTGCACCACCGAAGAAGATGCTAAGGACCGGATTTATAGGAACCCTAGCTTGGAGAAGAAGACTTTAGTGGTCTATAAATAGTTTCATATTTTCATCTATAAAGGGATCGAATTCTGACTTATTAAACTCCCAGGGTTGTTGGGATTGAACTGAGTGTAATCACACCATTTGATCAATAATACAAACCCCCTTGTTTTTTACCAGAACAAGGAGAGACCCCACTGCGGAATAGATTAATCGCCTGAAGCGAATCTGATAAACAATTAGCCTTCCTGTAACCATTCTCCCAACAGATTGTTAAACCATCAGCAAATCCATTATTTCAGCGAAAAGAATGCTTTTAATTGACGATTTACCATAAAATCCTGACATGAATTCACCGTTATGGTTTCGCAGGAGACCACCATAGCCTGCAGAGTTTAAAGAATCCAACAAGCTCCCGTCCACATTAAGGCATATCGTTCCTTCCATAGGCCTAGCCCACGTCACGAAATGAGGAATAGACGCTAGAGTCTCTGCTGTTTGTGTAGAGCCAAACGCAGCGGAACAAGCTTGCCGCAAAGAATCTATTTTTATTACACTTGTAATAACACTTTTGTTTGTGGTTGTCAAAAACGAACTCATTTCTTGCACACCAAATCACCCACATAATGATAAAGAAGATTCTACTATGCTTCATGCCCTGCTTCTTATACCAAGTGAAATTGTCAACATCTTGGGAAGAGTTGGGGATAACATGTAAACCATAAGCTCGCCAAACACTAGCTGCATCCAGGGACGGAGTCAGAAATTTAGCTTAAGGGGGCCGAGTTTAAAAATATAAGTTAGTAAAAAAAAACTAACTTGAACTTCACCAGAGTGTCTTTCAAGAAGTTCCAATTAACACGATCATATGCCTTATCCAGATCCAATTTGAAAACCATATGACCTTTTTTCTTTTTGATTTCCTCATAAATTGCAGTACTTCTTGTAATACAATTGCATTATCCTTGGTACTTCTGCCAGGATAAAACTATTTTGGAGCAGGCTGACAATACCATCCAAGAAAGGTCTTAGTCTAGACACGATAATCTTGGATATCAATTTATAGGAGATATTACATAAACTAATCGGTCTAAAATCCTTAAATGTGTTATGGCTGTCTCCCTTCGGAATTAACACAATAAGAGCTTCACACACTTGAGGATCATAAGTACCTGTAGCAAAGGCAAGCTTAACAAAATTCCAAAGGTCATCGCCCACTATTTCCCAAAAAAGTTTGAAGAAGATAGGTTGAAATCCATCACGGTTCTCTAAATAGAGAATAAATAACTAATAATAATGAATTAGTTCAAATAGTAAAAATTATGATTTCATTAAAATTGTGGTCATGAATTTTATCTCTAATTTTTTGTATGAAAAAAAAAATTAATTGGTAATAAAATTTTCGTAAATAAAATATAATTTTTTTTTTGTACAAAAAATATACAATTTTATTAGATTTAATTTATTGAAAATAGTAAATCAATTTTTGAATAAATCCATATTAGACGGTTTGCTACTGTACGATGTAATAATAGTCCTTCCATATATTCTTCAAAAAAATAGTCCTTCCATATTCGTTAACTAGAAGATGTGACATGCACATGCACTCATGACCACGCACGGGAAACCCAACCCCACTTTGGTACGGAGTATATAGCAAGAGAAACAATGATAAATTGACATGTATCATAAAAAAGTTATATATGTTTTTTAAGTATTACTCTCACTTTCCCAAATCTTTTAGCCTTTTTAGCTTTTTAATTTTTTCTCAAAATTTTGGTTTTTTTAAGAAATTGATGCATATTTAGTGATACTTTACCATTTGTACCCTTACAAAATTAAAACATTAATTAAATATATTTTATCTTTCTTAATAAAGTAAGGGAAAAAATAACTTGGAAAATGCTAAACAGTGCCCCCGGGGCACTGGTTAAGCATCTTAAAATAGAAATTATGTCTCGAAATACGTGCATTCAATACCTCAAAAGTACAAAAAGTTATCTTTTCAATATAAATTTTATTTTTCATTTCCTTTTTAGGTATGCTTAACAAGTGCCCCGGGGGCACTGTTTAGCATGACCCAAATAACTTTACTTATCATTTCTTAATCTTCGTGCAAAACTCCAAAAAAAACTAAAGTTTTGAGACGGAGGGAGTAGTACTCTACTACCAAGCATCAACATAAGAATCTTCATGCAAAACTCCTTCAAAATGTTATTAGAGATTCAATCCAGCATCGTAGCTAGTGAGAACACAATATATGTAGTATACAACACATTGAACACACCATGTTGGGCTCTGTTTGGTAACACAAATAAGCTAGCTTATAGCTTATTATATGAGCTTATAAGTTTGTTTCAAAAAATTAGAGGTGTTTGGTAACAAGCTTTTTGTACTAGCTCATAGCTTTTTTTCAGATGCTATTTCAAGTAGCATTTGAGCTTATAGCTTATAGCTTTTTACACTTTATTCCATTTTTACCCTTTAATTTAATAACTACCCACTCTAAAAAATAAACTACCCACTATCAATTATGTAATTTTATATTTAATAACCTCTTTAAAAGCTAATTTTACCAAACACTTTAATTTCAATAAGCTATCTTTTCAGCTATCAGCTATCAGCTAGCTTTTCAGCTATCAGCTAGCTTATAGCTTATTTTTACCAAATAGACCCTTGGTCACTAAATTCTAGCTAGAGAATACATGCCACAGTAAGTCAGTAACTACATATGCATCTTTAACAAATCACGGATACATTGAAATAACTAGTCAACTAACAATTTGCCATTAATAAAACATAATACATTAAAATTGCATATAATTACATGACATGATTTTAAAATAAAGTTCAAAATGTGGATATATCATATATGTTGTTGGGTTTTGTGTTTGGCTACATTTTGTAAAATCCAACTTTGCCAGATGCTGGACAAAGATGCTGCAGCATCCTCGTACAGCATCCTGATGCTCTGTTTTAAGTGCAGAATTTTTTCTGTCAATCTCGTTCAAGATTTGCTTCAAATATTAATTCCAGCACGTGTGTATATGCAAGACGAGACTTACTGCACAAGAATTGTCCAAGTCGGCCTAAGGAAAGTTATTAAAAACAAAAATATAATTATATTATATTTTTGTTCGTTTTTTTTGTTTGGTACAACACAAAACATATTTTCAATTTTAATCTAGGTTTGGCCGCAGCTGCTGCAAGGGTTTTTGTCTGCAAACCTAACTTGGACATCAAGACATTGAAGACTATAAATATGTGAAGCCTCAAGCTATTTTTTTTATGTATTTTCTAAACCGTGTATTACTAAAGCGTGAGTTTTTTTTAAGGTTTAGTGTGTTCTTTTTGTCAGCCTTTCTTGTGTCAATTTGATGCAAGTTTAGGACTGTGTTTTGGTTGTTAATTGTAAGCTGCTCCTAAGCTTTGAAGCACGGAGTTAGCGTGTGTGATTCACTCATAAGCTTTTAAGCAAGAGTGTGGTCTAGTTTTTAGGAGAGTGTCTCCATCCTGATTATTATTATTGACAGCAACATGGTATGTGTTGTTAGAGGGAATTTGGGACGGGGTCTCATTATCTAAGAGGTTCTTAGGTAGGATTGCACGGGTAGTGTCTAGGTGATAAGTCAAGTACCGGGTGTTGGTCGAGGGCTTTGAACTAGAGCTATTATAGTGGATTCATTCCTGGATTGGTATCCCCCAGAGTAGGTGACGTTGCACTGAACTGGGTTAACAATTATCTGCGTTATTTATTGTTCTGCAATTTATTTATTTATTTACTGTGTTCTGCGACTGTCTTGCTGCAACATATGCTATAGCATCCTGTGCAGCATTGTGTTCACTGCGTGCCAGATTTCAATTGGCATCAGAGCAGGCACCCTTTCTGGTTATAGGGTGAGCTCCAGGGAGAATGTCTGGCAACATGGACAAAGAAGGAGGGCTTGTAAGCAGACCACCGCTTCTCGTTGGTGTCTCCAACTATGATTATTGGAAATCACGCATGATTGCTTTCCTAAAATCTATGGATAGCAAAACTTGGAAGGCTGTTCTGAAAGGATGGGACCCCCCTGTGGTCATGGACAAGGATGGAAAGCCAACACTTGAACTAAAAGCTGAGGAGGACTGGTCTAAAGAAGAAGATGAGCTTGCTTTGGGAAACTCAAAAGCATTATATGCATTATACAATGGGGTAGACAAACACATTTTCAAACTGATCAAAAAATGTGTCTCAGCCAAGGAAGCATGGAAGATTCTTGAAACTGTTCATGAAGGTACTCCTCAGGTAAAAATGTCCAAATTACAGATCCTTACTACTCAGTTTGAAAATTTACGTATGAAGGATGAGGAAACAATTCAAGATTTTCATATGACTATTCTAGATTATGATAATCAATTTGATGCTTTGGGGGAGAAAATTCCCGAAGAAAAGTTAGTAAGAAAATTGCTCAGATCTCTTCCAAAGAAATTTGATATGAAAGTCACAGCTATGGAAGAAGCCAAAAACATATCTCAGATGAAGCTGGATGAACTGGTTGGATCACTCCAAACTTATGAAAGTGTTGTAGATGGAAGAAGTGAAAAGAAAAATAAGAGCATTGCTTTTTCATCCAAAAATGATGAAGAAGATCTAGAAGAGGATGAAGAATCTAATGAAAGTATCTCTGAAGCTATGGAGTTGCTGGGAAAACAGTTCAACAAAGTTCTAAAACAAATGGACAAAAGACCCAGACCAAATTCTAAGAATGATGCTCCAGGCACTATGCGCAGCATTGTGAATCAAGGAAAACCTAAGAGTGATGAAAGGTCAAGCTTAAACAAGAATATTCAATGTCACGAATGCGAGGGATATGGTCACATCAGACCTGAATGTCCAACATATCAGAAAAGAACGAAGAAAGGACTAACTGTCAGTTGGTCTGATGATGATGACTCAGAAGATGATACAACATCTGTGACTGCCAAACATATCTCAGTCTTAACAGGTACTATTACATCTGATACAGAATCTTGTGATGGAGAGGTAACCTACGAAGAACTTGCTGATTCTTACAGAGAACTCTGCCTCAAGAGTGGAGAAATATGCAAAGTCATTGAGAAACAAAAGGTAACCATCAATCAATTGAAGGAAGAAAAATTTGAAAATATATCAAAGATGGATGAGCTCCAGAAGAAGGTAAATTATCTATCCTCTGATCTTGATGAAGCTAAGGAAGTCATTGAAAAATTAAATGCTGACATTTGGCGTTTGAGAAAATTCTCTGACATGCTGTATAAAGATGATGATCATCTTGATAAACTTCATAAAGCTGATGGTCAACTAGAAGAAATCTTAGAGAAAAATGTTCTAAAGCCTAAACATATTGGGCTTAGTTATGAGAATGTCAACAAACACAAAGGTTACAGCCCAGATCTCACGTACATGCATCCAAAAGAAACTCATAAGCGAAAGATGCCTCAACAGATGCTACAACATCATAAGCAGCATCCCTTGTCAAAGAACAAAAGAAAACATCACTCTTGGATATGTCACTACTGTGGCAGAAAAGGGCATATAAGACCTTTTTGTTACAAATTGTTTGGATACCCTAACAGGCATCATCAGCCTAAACTAGTTTCCACAACTGCCTCCACTCAACAAGAATGGAAACCTAAAGGTAAGAATGTGAAGACCAGTGATGATACTCAACTTGAGAAGAAGATTACTGCTCTGATTGCTCACACATCACTTAGAGCTTCATCAAGGGAAGACTGGTATTTTGATAGTGGTTGTTCAAGACACATGACCGGAATTAGAAAATTTCTTGTTGATTTAAAGTCTTACTCAACTAGTTTTGTAACTTGTGGTAATGGTACTAAAGGAGAAATTGTTGGTATAGGGGAGCTCAACAGTAATAGCTTGCCTAAACTAAGCAATGTGTTGTTAGTAAAAGGATTGACTGCAAATTTAATAAGCATAAGTCAATTATGCGACCAAGGGATGAAGGTAAACTTCACCAAGTCTGAATGTTTGGTTACAAATGATGAGGGTGAAATTTTGATGAGGGGTGTCAGATCAAAAGACAACTGCTACTTATGGGTTCCCCAAGAAGAGGCAAATGTGTCGACATGCTTAATCATGAAAGAAGATGAAATAAAATTGTGGCACCAAAAACTTGGTCATCTCAACCTAAGAAGCATGAAGAAAGCTATACCTGAAGAAGCCATCAAGGGCTTGCCAAATCTCAAGATCGAAGAAGGAAGCATTTGTGGTGAATGTCAAATTGGAAAACAAACCAAGAAGCCACATCCAAAGCTGCAGCATCTTACCACTACCAGAGTTCTTGAGCTTCTACACATGGATTTGATGGAACCTATGCAAACTGAAAGCTTAGGAGGAAAAAGGTATGCCTATGTTGTTGTAAATGATTTCTCTAGATATACCTGGATAAATTTTATTGGAAATAAATCAGAGACCTTTGACGTATTCAAAGATCTATGTATTCTACTTCAAAGAGAGAAAAACAATGTTGTGTTAAGGATCAGAAGTGATCATGGAAAGGAGTTTGAAAACTCTAGATTCTCTGACTTTTGTGCCTCTGAAGGCATCATCCATGAATTTTCATCTCTCATTACACCACAACAAAATGGTGTAGTAGAAAGAAAGAATAGAATTATACAAGAGTCTGCAAGAGTAATGTTACATGCAAAGAAACTCTCTCATGGTTTTTGGGCAGAAGCTATGAACACTGCTTGTCATATTCATAATGGTGTCACCTTGAGATCTGGAACTACATCTACTCTGTATGAATTGTGGAAAGGTAGAAAACCTACTGTTAAGTACTTTCATGTGTTTGGAAGTAAATGTTATATCTTGTCTGATAGAGAACCAAGAACTAAAATGGATCCTAAAAGTGATGAAGGCATATTCTTGGGATACTCAACAAATAGCAGAGCCTACAGAGTATATAACTACATAACCAAAACCATGATGGAATCTATAAATGTAGTAATAGATGGTATTTCAAGTGAAGTTGTGAAAGATGATACAGAAGATGCTACAGCATCTATCCAAGGTAGTATAGATTCTGAAACTATTGAGGAATTCAAGAATGATACAGAGATTACTACACTTGAACCAATCTTTGTTACTTCAAAGAAAGGGTCATCCATTCGTACTCAAAAGAATCATCCTACAGATCTGATTATTGGTAATCCTAATCATGGAATTACTACTAGAAGGACACTTGACTTAGTTCCTAATGCTTGTTTTGTTTCTAAGTTTGAACCCAGAAATGTGATGGAAGCCCTCACTGATGAGTTTTGGATAAATGCTATGCAAGAAGAGCTAAATCAGTTCAAGAAGAATGAAGTTTGGGACTTAGTTCCTAGACCAGAAAATACTAATGTGATTAGTACCAAGTGGGTCTACAAGAACAAGTCTATGCTAGAGGGTTATTGTAATGCTGATTGGGCAGGTTGTGCAGATGATAGAAAAGGCACCTCAAGAGCTTGTTTCTTTTTAGGCAACAATCTTATATCCTGGTTCAGCAAGAAACAAAAGTGTGTATCTTTATCTACAGCTGAAGCAGAGTACATAGCTGCTGGTAGTAGTTGTTCCCAACTATTATGGATGAAACAAATGTTGTTGGAGTACAATGTGGTACAAGATGCTATGGCATTGTACTGTGATAACCTTAGTGCAATCAATATTTCAAAGAATCCTATCCAACATAGTAGGACGAAGCATATTGATATTAGGCACCATTTTATCAGAGATCTTGTTGAAGAAGGTATTATAACTCTTGAGCATATAGCCACTGAAGAACAACTGGCTGATATTTTTACCAAGGCTCTAGATGCGGTCCAATTTGAAAAATTGCGAGGCAAACTTGGGATTTGCCTATCTGAAGAGTTATAGCAATTATTGCAAGTGTGGCGTGCAGTTTCCTTTTCAATTTATTTAGTAATGCACGCCATTATGGGTAATGTTGAAACATCTGAAGATTTGGTAACAATTTTGTGTCTGTTGATGATAAAGATGTTTCTTGTGGAGAGAAAGTGTTTGTTAGTAGAAGTTATGTGGTGTTCTTCCCTATTGTATTTAACAAATTCTAAGGAAGGAGCTGGAAAAGAAGAAGATGTTACTACTGGTGAAGATATTGACTTTATGTTGGAACATGTAAAGAAGAGTGTTCCTGAGAAAGATGTTGCACATGATGCTACAACATCTGCAGCACGGGAAAATTTGGATAACATTGTTATACCCGAGTCTCCAGATAATGTTATTGTTTCTAACAAAGAAAAGGGTTCTGAAGCAACTACTACTGATAATGTTTTTGTTCATGATATCTATGTGATCCCTTATGTTGATGATAGTGGTAAAACTATGTTTGTTCCTTTGAATGTTGATGAATCTGCTGAGAAAGATTCAAATGTTATTTATGTGGACAATCTCAACCTTACTGAGAGGACTCCTGCTTCTAGTACTAGGAGGTTAAGGAGCAATGCTGGTAAAGGTGTAGCTGTTTCTAATGTTCCTGTCAAGACTGCCAAGGAAAAACTATGGTCTTAAAAGACAGTGGAGTAAGATTACTGGGCCCTCTGAGCCAAAGAAGAAGCTTTTGAGGAGGAAGACTATTTCCTCTAGTGATTCAGAGTTTGAGGAAGACCAACATGCTACTGCATCGCCTGCAGCATCCTCAAAGAAGTCTGTGAAGAAAAAGAGGATCCCTCAAGATGTATCCCCTGTACCCATTGACAACATTTCCTTTCATCGTTTTGAAAATGTTGACAGGTGGAAATTTGTGATAAAAAGAAGGCTTGTTGTGGAAAGGAATTTAAGTGAAGTTTTTTTTACAATGCCAAAAGCTTGATTAATGCAGCTGGATTGATGAAAACTGCAACTGGGCTCCAACTACTCATTCCAATACTGTGGCTACAGGTTTGGCTAGGTTTATATATGTTGTAGGGACCAGATCACCTTTTGCCTTTGGTTCTTATATTCTAGATGAAACTGTTCTGCATGACTGTTTGAGGGTACACATGCTGCAGACTGTGCTGCATCATCTGTCAATCAGTCAACTGATGTTTTGCCTAGGAAGCAAATGATTGTTGACCTCAAGGTGTTTTCCAATGTCAATCCTGGTGTTCTTGATGATAATGCAGGTGGTGATACTAAGGTAGAGGAGGAGGACTCTGACGCAAGTCCTTCTATGTGCCCTGCTTATGCTTTATTTGCATGTCCTTTTGGATTTTAATTTTGTGGGCTACGCCCTGATGCTCTCTGGGTTGTAACATGTACAATCCATGTCTTTTGGCTCTGATACTCCAGGTTCTCTTTGCCATAATGGTCTGTAATATGCACTTTATGATCTCTTATGCTCTGATACTCTCTGCACTCTATGTTTCTCTATGATCTGATAACTCTGTGGAAGTTCTGCTCCTACTGTGTGGTACTGACTTTATTTGTCAGAATTTATGGCTAAAAAGGGGGAGTAAAAGTGTTTGTGTGCATGATGTGATGAAAAATGCTATAGCATCTAGTATAACATCTTTTATGTGATATGCATGTTTTGAGGGCGAGTATAGCATGTTTTATGTGATATGCATGTTTTGAGGGGGAGTGAAGATTATGCATATATTGAGGGGGAGTAGGTAGAATTTATTTTTCTACTACTTTTAATATGCATGCTTATATAGGAATTTATTTTTCCTATTTTCTGTGGCGTTGCTTAAATTTTAAGGAGTTTTATTTCTCCGATCTTGAATCCACTATGTGAGAGTTTATTTCTCTCTATCTGTACTTTGAGGCTAAGATGTGTTATGTTCCGCTGTTGCATGCCTCTGATGCTTACATGCTAGCTACCTTTTCATCTGATGAAATTTTACTTTCTTTCCTAGTTGTGTGCTCATGTTGACTTGAAGGAAAGTTTAAATAGCCTAGCATTGTTCTACTTTCTTTCCTAGTTGTGTGTTTATGTTGACTCGAAGGAAAGTCTAGACAGTATCTCTCCATGCACTGGGCCAAAGTTGTTTTAGCCAAAATTTGCCAAAGGGGGAGATTGTTGGGTTTTGTGTTTGGCTACATTTTGTAAAATCCAACTTTGCCAGATGCTGGACAAAGATGCTGCAGCATCCTCGTACAGCATCCTGATGCTCTGTTTTAAGTGCAGAATTTTTTCTGTCAATCTCGTTCAAGATTTGCTTCAAATATTAATTCCAGCACGTGTGTATATGCAAGACGAGACTTACTGCACAAGAATTGTCCAAGTCGGCCTAAGGAAAGTTATTAAAAACAAAAATATAATTATATTATATTTTTGTTCGTTTTTTTTGTTTGGTACAACACAAAACATATTTTCAATTTTAATCTAGGTTTGGCCGCAGCTGCTGCAAGGGTTTTTGTCTGCAAACCTAACTTGGACATCAAGACATTGAAGACTATAAATATGTGAAGCCTCAAGCTATTTTTTTTATGTATTTTCTAAACCGTGTATTACTAAAGCGTGAGTTTTTTTTTAAGGTTTAGTGTGTTCTTTTTGTCAGCCTTTCTTGTGTCAATTTGATGCAAGTTTAGGACTGTGTTTTGGTTGTTAATTGTAAGCTGCTCCTAAGCTTTGAAGCACGGAGTTAGCGTGTGTGATTCACTCATAAGCTTTTAAGCAAGAGTGTGGTCTAGTTTTTAGGAGAGTGTCTCCATCCTGATTATTATTATTGACAGCAACATGGTATGTGTTGTTAGAGGGAATTTGGGACGGGGTCTCATTATCTAAGAGGTTCTTAGGTAGGATTGCACGGGTAGTGTCTAGGTGATAAGTCAAGTACCGGGTGTTGGTCGAGGGCTTTGAACTAGAGCTATTATAGTGGATTCATTCCTGGATTGGTATCCCCCAGAGTAGGTGACGTTGCACTGAACTGGGTTAACAATTATCTGCGTTATTTATTGTTCTGCAATTTATTTATTTATTTACTGTGTTCTGCGACTGTCTTGCTGCAACATATGCTATAGCATCCTGTGCAGCATTGTGTTCACTGCGTGCCAGATTTCATATGTGATACTAAATAAATGAAACAAAGCTAGCACATTAGCTTCTTATTTTCATTTACTTGAAAACTTATTAAACAATTCCACTGCTAATCGTGGCTTTGCTACAACCGTCAATGGCGCATCAAGAAACAGAACACTATTGGAGTCGACGCAATTAATTCTTGATATATCAGAAGGCGCACTCCAAGTGAATCCATGGAGTAACCTAGCTAATAGCAATATAGTCATTGTGGAGCCAAGCATGACACCTGGACAACCGCGCCTTCCGGTACTAAAGGATATGAACTTTAAATCTGGCTCTCTCAATGATATATCAGACCCGTCGTTCTTGAGATGACGTTCTGGTTTGAATTTGTATGGTTCGCTCCAAACTTTTGGGTTTCTCCCAAGACCACTTCTTCCAAGCAATACATGGCTACCCTTTGGTATCAAGTAATTTCCAACCATTGTATCATTCATCGCGACATGGGGAGGAATAAAATCTGTAATGGGATGAAGGCGGAAAGCTTCTCTTGCGCAAGCCTTCAAGAAGTTGAGTTTAGGAATATCTGATTCTTGGACCAATCTATCTTTTCCAACTATATTGTCCAATTCTTCAGTGGCTTTTTGAAATAGTTCGGGTTGATTTAACATTTCGGCCAATGTCCATTCAACCGCGTTTGATGGATTGTCTACCATTGCCATCATCAATTCCTGCATAGAAGTTTAATGCGCACATAATATAAGTTTAATTTAAATCTACTAAATAGTCACAAATATTTAAATGGTGAAATTATTTAAATAATTCATTTTTTGACAAGTTAATCACCTATAACTTTTTTTTTAACATGGTTGATGTTGCATTCCATTAATCTTAAATTTTATTCTTATAATTTGGCTAGGAAATGATCTTTTTTACTAATGTACTATAAAAAGGTGTTGTTACGTAATAGAAGAAAGATAAAAGCAAGGGAGCAAATTTTGTCTTACAATAACTTGTGCCTTGATTTCCTTTTTTGTCAATAATAGCTTATTATTGTCATCTTTGAGGGAGATCAAAACATCTAGCAAGTCCTCTTCAACATTCTTTGCTCCATCATTCCATTGGTTAATTCTCTCTTCAATGATGGAATCATGATACTTGTTCATTATCCTCATTGCATTTTTTATCTTCCCCTTATGGCCATCTAAGTCAAGTAACCTCAACCATGGGATATAATCAGATGTAGAGAAAGCAAAAACATAGTTAAGCAATATGAAAACAGCATCAACATGTTCAACTTCCTCAACACCAGGCCCTCCATCCTTCATACCTTTTCCAAAGTACCTTCTATTAAAAAAAAAATTCCTATACACATTGCCACAATAATGTTGAGTAGCAATCCTAACATTCACAAGGCCACCGTTTTTGCATTTGTTGTACACGTAAAACATAAGATTATCTGCTTCTTCGTTTCTTTTGTCTTGAAGCCATTGATGTCTGCGTGGAGAGAACAAATCTTTAGCTATAATTTTCTTCATCTTTTTCCATTGTTCGCCATATGGTGAAAGAATTGAGGTCATGTAGCCATTTGAAATAATATCACTGGCTACACTTATCGGTCTTGATGCAAAATCAGCATCATGTTTTCTCAAGAATTCACGGGCAATGGCGGGACAAGTAACAGGAATAACATTGACGTTTCCTAGGCGGATACATGCTATTTCGGTGTTAAACTCTTCCATAATTTTATGTATCCACCTAGTTGTAGGTTTGTTTGCGAGCATTTCAGGAAGATTACCAACTATAGGCCATGGTTTGGGACCTGGTGGAAGTTTAGGTTTGTTAGGGTTCTTGTATCTTATGGTTTTGATTACCATTGAACCAAAAAATATAACAAGGAAAAGAGGCCATAAGGACTGAGGGAGTAACCAAAGAAAACAAGTAGTGTAACTCATAGTTTAGTTGGATTTTAAAACAAAAACAATAAGCAAGGTTCAAAAGAATAATATCTTTTAAGTGGTTGCGATTGGTCACTTAACAAGTTCGGGGTCCTATTTATAATAAATAATAAACCTCCTATTTACTTACTCAAGTTTCAATTCCTATTTTTTTATTTTTTTATAATAAATTTCTATTTAGTTTTTTAAAATATAAGAAAATAATAGATACAATGTATGAACATTAATACCTTTTAACATAATTGTCAATTTGTTCATTAGTTCTTTTTGTTTTTTTTTGGTAAGCAAAGAAAATATTATAAGGGAGTAGTCCATTAGTTCTTATTGTTATACACTGAGAAAAATATTAAGAATTACTTTCAAAATTTTAGCAATTATTCATTAATTTTTTATATTTTAAAAAATAAGTAAAAACCGATAGTCAACATATTTAGCACACTTTACTCATTTATTGCAAAAATCACAAGCAAGCGACGTGTGTACCAAATGTTCCATTTATCTTAAGGGAGCTTCTACGGTACATCAGAAAAATTTTAATGTACCGGTACATTAGATCAATTAATTAATATATTATTGATTATTTTTATAAATCAAAAAACTATTTTTCGATTATTATTTTTGAGAGGTGATGATTTCATAAGAAAAAACACAAGTTCAATGTTTTGTACGCATTATACTAACTTTTTTACATTTTTTCATTAAAAAATCCAATAATGACTATTATTAGTGATAAAAAAATTTTAAAAAAATATAATTTTATTTTTTAACAATTTTGATAAATAGCATTCAGTTATTATAATATTTTAAATGATAGAAAAATCATTTCTTTTAAAAAATATATTCATTTACATAATAATTTAATGATCTGATGAACCGGTACAATGAAATTTTTCTGATCTACCATAAAATTTTCTTTATCTTAAAGGCTCCATGTATATGGGACCAAAGCGGTAAATATGATCTGTTATTGTATGTTGTTGATTTCATATTGCTCTCATGTAATATGTCAACAAATGAAATTTTTTTTGGTTACATAAGAGAAAAAAGAAAAAGAAAAAGCCAACAAGGGATTACTCCCTAATAAACTCTACACCCCAAGCATCTTCCCAGAGTGGCTTAACCAGATCTCTAGGAGGAGTAGGAACATTCACCAATGGCGAGCCAGAGTTAGCACCTAGTTTAGCCAACACATCAGCACACGCATTTCCCTCACGAAGAGTATGAGTAAGAATCACCTCCCAATCATTAGCTAGCAGCTTTCGAATACAACAAATCTCATTCGCTAAACGATGATGTGCTGTAACCCCTTCCTTAATTAAATTAACAGAGATAAATAGTCGACAAATATAATATGTTGTTCTTGTATTTTATAGTTCTTATTTTCTTGCAAAATATATTTTATACCAAGCATTTAAGCTGTATATTATGTTTTACTATTTCCTTCATTCTCATAGCATAATGTATCATTTAAGGTATTTTAAGTCATGTACGTAGTTTAATTTTTTTTTCTTTTTATGATCATCTATATTTAAGGCGACCTTTAAGCCGGCCGGCCCTAGTTTTCTCTCTTGAGAAAAAATTCTTCCTTTTTTTAAGTACTATTTTTCCTTTGTTCATCGGAGATGGGTGAATTTATGTCATTTTTGGCCTAGAATCACCCTTATACTTCTATTTTTTTTTTCTTTCTTCTTTTGATATAAATAAGTGATCTTCACATTGATAAAATTTTTCTTTTTGTGTTTTTCCGTGATTTTATAATCTTAATTTGGCACTGCATGTGTTGTTGATCGTCTTGCACGGCGCATCTCACATCTAGTTAACGTGTTTTTGAAAGGATTGTATAAGTATTACTTCATAGCGTCTAATATGGACTTATTTAAGAATGGAGTTTAGTTTTTTGAGTAAATTATAGTAATTAAAGTATTATATTTTTTTTGTCAAGTAATCTAGTGACTAAAAATTCACGGTGATTGTGTTTATCACATTTTGATGGGTCTTCGTGTATGATGGACTTTCTGTCGATTCGGAACAAAATTAAAAAAAAAATTACAAGAACCAAAATAAAAAATCTTTATATTTGCATGTGCCATTTTCATATTTAAACTAAAATAAATATTCACATTACTAAAAAAAATTACAAATCATGTGAATTACATAAAGAATGAGAAAGAGGAAAAATATAAGATGTTACTAAAATTGGCACGTTTGATCAAAAAGACGAAATTGACACTTTTTTGTAGTTAATACAATAGTATATGTGGGGTAAAATCATAAATTTGAAATTTTTTGAAATTTAAATCTGAACATAAAAAATAATTAAAATGTTTTAAACAAAAAAAAAAGAATAAAACGTTATATGAAATTAAATTAATAGAATACGTGTGTAATTTTGTGGATATGTGGTGTTAAATCAAATTGAAAGAAATCGATGGCTTTACAAATTGTGGTCACAATAAGTCCTTTGAAATTTTTGTTTAACTTATGATAAAAAAATTGTGGTCACAAGTTCTTTGAAATATTTGTTAAACCCCACTATGATACGTACTGTCGAATAATAAGAATGAGAAAGGGGGAAAAATTGGTTTATTCCTTTTTTTTTACTTGGGATCAAATGCTATTTGTATGCCTGAACATGTTATTTGATAGCATGTTTATTGACTTGGTAGGTATGTTTGGAATAAATCTGAAAACTGAAGGTTTATTCCTTTATTAAATAGCATACAAACATACCTGGGAATAAATCTGAACATACAAATAACATGTTTATTGACTTGTTAAACCCCACTATGATATGTTTATTGACTTGGGATCAAATGCTATTTGTAGGTGTACATGGATAAATTCGGTTGATCCGGTCAAATCCACTCAATCCAACCCAAAAAAGTGGGTCGGGTCAGGCTAATGGGTGGATACGGATTTCAAAAATGGAAAACCCATAAAGAAAATCGGGTTGTGGGTAAAACCGGACCCAACCCGAAAAATCCACTGACCCACTAGTGTTATGTATTTTGAAATAATTTTTATGAAAATACTAAAGATTTTGTCATCTGATTATTAAATATTTTTATATTGAAAATAAGTTATACTATTTTTTATGAAAATAAAAAGATTGAAAATTTTTTATAAACAAATATGATAATTAATCGCACTATTCATCGTTTAGTCATTTGATATTAAAAAAAGTAAAAAAAAAAAACCATTTGTATAACACACTATCCAATCCGTAAATTTGTGAATTTACACATAAAATGAGTGATTATTTTTATAGTGAAAAAAAAGTTACACTATTTTTTAAGAAAATAGAATGGTTAAGTTATTTTTATTAAAAAATATAATATTCGACATTTAGATATTCAATATAAAAAAATAGAAAAATAATCTGGGTAATCCACTACCAAACCCAATCCAACCCGGAATTTAGTGGATTTACCCAACCCTGCCCAATATTATAACGTGTGGTTATTTTACTATACCCAAATCGGAGTACCCTATGTAGTTCGGGTTTTGGTTTTTTCCAAATCCAACCCAATCCGACCCACGTACACCCCTAGCTATTTGTATGCCTTAACATGTGTTTTTTTTTCTTCTACCACGTGGCACCATGCTATTGTATTGAATTTGATTCCAAACATACCTACCTCGTTTTCTATCATGCGAATCATCGAACAGTCGGCAACGATGATGGTTTGTTTTGGACTTTTGTAGTGAGGGTGTGGTGGGATTAAAGTGTTTCCAAACCACAAAGGCACAAACCTTGCATTTGAGATATTTCTACACAACTAGGAGTCTAGGAGAACTACTTTCCAATTTATTTGGAACCTTATTTAATTTTCTCTATTTTTTTCTTTTTCATTTTTACCTCTCCGCTACTTAAGTAACGAACGTTATAAAAATAGGAAGTTTATGAAAAATATCCTCCGTTACTTAAATAGCGGACGTTATAAATGTAGAGCAATGTTTTAAATTGCAATCCGCATCCGCAATTGCAGCCACAATATTGCTGATGCGGTAGCCTCCGCAACTGCATCGCACTGCAATTGCGGTATGATCTTAATTCACGTGTACGACCGCATCATAACCGCATCAGACGTTTTCGACAATGTTCGTTCAAATTTTCTCACCAAAAAATAAAATTTATGAACTTCAAATCATAGTTTGTGTCAAATCTAATGAAAAATCTTAATTTTAATGATCTCTCAACCGTGTATTTTAAGAACATTCAAATTAGTGTTTATGGAATAGACTACGACTATACAATGGTGGATAAATAGTGTAGTTTCATTATATATAGCTTGTGAAATTTCAAAATGATTTCACCCGCAACACGCTGCGCACTGCAGTATCAGCAATAAACGCATTCGCAACATCCGCGATCACAACCGCATCCGCGACCGTAACCGCAATTTAAAACCTTGATGCAGAGTATATTTGAAGGGTGGCCGCAAAGGTTTTTTGTTCTTTCTTCTTTTGTTTCTTTTTAAATACGTATGTCATTATTGTTGTAATTTGATGAGGAAATTGGTTTTTAATACAAGGCACTTTGGAGAAGGTAGGAATGATGGAGTTCCTGGTTTTGAAAAATGGAAAGATGGATCAAAGACTAGTGCTGCTGATATGCAGAGGACATGCTTGATATTCTAATCACTCTCACAGGTGCCAATAATAAACCATGGACGTTTGATCATGTGAATTACATAAAGAATGAGAAAGAGGAAAAATATAAGATGTTACTAAAATTGACACGTTTGATCAAAAAGAAGAAATTGACACTTTTTTGTAGTTAATACAATAGTATATGAAATTTGAAATTTTTTGAAATTTAAATCTGAACATAAAAAATAATTAAAATGTTGTAAACAAAAAAAAAAGGAATAAAACGTTATATGAAATTAAATTAATAGAATACGTGTGTAATTTTGTGGATATGTGGTGTTAAATCAAATTGAAAGAAATCGATGGCTTTACAAATTGTGGTCACAATAAGTCCTTTTAAATTTTTGTTTAACTTATGATAAAAAAATTGTGGTCACAAGTTCTTTGAAATTTTTGTTAAATCCCACTATGATACGTACTGTCGAATAATAAGAATGAGAAAGGGGGAAAAATTGATGTAATTAAAATACGGGATAAATATTTTTTTTTATATTTTGAATATAATAGACTTTTTTTTTTTACGCAAGCAAACCTAATTCATTTCATTGATAATAATAGGTTTAATACAAGGTAGACAATAATTATAAATTTTGGGACTACAATAAAACGAGTCGCTTGAGCTAAAACATGAGCTACTCGATTGGCTTGTTGCCATATTACTGACCTTACAATGATCATTATCAGTTAATAGACTATGACACAAAGCAATTGTGCTTCCAAACTCTAACATGTTGACAGGCCTTGTACGTAAAGCTTGCGCTACCTGGATGGAGGCAGTCGGTTTCAATGGCAATTTGAACATTCTCTAGCTGCGGTTGTTGTAACCAACATAAAGCTTCCAACAACCCTGTAGCTTCTGCTTCTGCGACGACAGGTCTGCCACGAAAACGTGTCGTAAATGCTTGCATGAATCTGCCTTGTTCATCACGGAGGCATGCACCTATCACGAAGACTTTTATTTTTAGTTTTTTAAAGAAATTCCACATCAGATATGTATTGGCTTGAACAAAAATTTATAATTAAGAGACAATCCTTGCCTTAAAAGCCGTTTTTATAAGATTCGTTAGCGGGTCAACCACGGTTATATTATATCCACAAACCAGAATATACTGTATATGTTTATTGACTTGGGATCAAATGCTATTTGTATGCCTTAACATGTGTTTTTCTTTTTCTACCACGTGGCACCATGCTATTGTATTGAATTTCAACACTGATATGGAGGAATTTGATTCCAAACATACCTACCTCGTTTTCTATCATGCGAATCATCGTACAGTCGGCAACGATGATGGTTTGTTTTGGACTTTTGTAGTGAGGGTGTGGTGGGATTAAAGTGTTTCCAAACCACAAAGGCACAAACCTTGCATTTGAGATATTTCTACACAACTAGGAGTCTAGGAGAACTACTTTCCAATTTATTTGGAACCTTATTTAATTTTCTCTATTTTTTTCTTTTTCATTTTTACCTCTCCGCTACTTAAGTAACGAACGTTATAAAAATAGGAAGTTTATGAAAAATATCATCCGCTACTTAAGTAGTGGACATTATTAATGTAGAGCAATGTTTTAAATTACAACATATATTATCGGAAATTCTGATTTACTTTTTAGTCGACTGTTTTATTTTTTTCTTAAAAATCAATTACAATTTTTTCATTTAATCTTTAAAAGAAAATTAAGAATAGACTAATAACATAACAATAACTACCTATTTTAGTTCATTTGTTTTCTTTAGCGACACTTGCAATACATATAAACCTGTTACCTAAAGGTTGCTTAACTAACATGTTATGACTGTTGCCGGTTCTTTTTAGGCAACGCGAGATAATTGTTCCCTAAAATAGAGAAGGGAACAATTTAAGATCTTAAAATTATTTCTTTTATGAAACTATTTCTAAACATGTATAAGAATAGAGGAATAGAGATAAACAAGAGAAGAGAGAAAGAATAGAGATTATATTATTCTCATCAAGATGTATGTTCTATTACAATGTGAGTCTTATTTAAAGGAAAGTGCATGAGCCAAATGACATGAGTCAATACTAATGGGCATGACTAAAATATTTATAACACTCCCCCTTGGATGTCCATTGAAGATATGCCTCATTAATACTTTATTAAAAAATCCCAATGGGAAAAATTCTAGTGAAGAAAAAATAGTACAACATCCTTTTTGTGCGAACTGTCTCGTTAAAAACCTTATCAGAAATACACAATGGGACAAAACCATGGTGAAGGAAAAAGGGCGCAAAGCACATTAATTTCTCCCCCTCATAAATACAAATATATTGAGATGAAAAATGTCAAATAATCTTCCATACTAGTTGCTCCAAATAGCTTTACCAACCTTCGCAGTTAGCTAATTTATTGCAGCCGTTTCGTTCACCTGTCGTAGTTATCTCCGTAATTATCGCATATAGTCAGTTTATTGTGTCAGTTCCATTGATCCGCCGCAGTTAGCATTACAATCGCCGCAAAGATTTGATTAATCGTGGCAGTTTAAATAACCGTCGCAATTAGTTGAAAACAAGTATATTAAACTTTTTTTTTTTACTATAGTATATTAAATTGTTATATTTTTTATAATATTTAAATATTGTTTTTAATTCAACAACTGCCGCAAATAGCTTTTCCAACCGTCGCAGTTAGCTAATTTATTGTGGCTGTTCCGTTCATCTATCGTAGTTAGCTCGTAATTGTCGCATATAATCAATTTATTGCCTCAATTCCACTGATCCGCCGCAATTAGCATTACAACCGCCATAATTATTTAATTAATTGTGGCGGCTTAAACAACCGTCACAATTAATTTTAAAGGCGGTTTCATGTCTAACGCCGCAGGAAGTATACTGCCATTAGACACTTTCTTTTGTAGTGATTGTTAAGGGTTCATTTGACCCAACTTTTTTTAGAGCTCACTACTAAAAAACAGTTTATGCAATATAAATTAGGTTATATGCTATTTTATAAGTTCACACTAGTGAAAATTGTAATTTTATAAGCTATTTTATTATAAACTACCTTAACAAACTTATAATAATTTATAAAATTTCCGTAAGCTATTTGCATAAACTCTAAAAAAAGCTGGGCCAAACGAGCTGGTAGAGAGTTGAAGCTCTATCAAGGTACACCAAGCTAAACCTAGAAAAACAATAAAGAAATCAAGTAAAATAAACATAAAATAAAACATTCATTTTCATTCATTACTTTGATTTGTGTTCAACACTACATTTATATTACTTCTAAATGGATAAAACCTTAGATGGGCCTAAAGGTCCAATTAACTAACAATTCAAGTCCAACTAATAATATAAATACTATTAATACCTAAATTATTAATAAACTACTACGTAATAATTATTTAATTAACTACTCTCCGATATAAATTACCTAAATCCAACTTCTGCAAATATTAAAATCTTCTTTTGGACTTTTTCTTTTATATCAATCTTCTTTTGGACTTTACGATGGCTAAATTACACCCGACGTTATTGTAGAACCAATTGCATATTAAAAACCAAATTATTAACTCCCATAAGATCAACCGGGTGTATTTGGTAACACAAATAAGTTAGCTTATAGCTTATTATATGAGCTTAAAAACCAAATTATTAACTCCCATAAGATCAACCGGGTGTTTGGTAACAAGCTTTTTTTACTAGCTTATAGCTTTTTGTCAGATGCTATAGCGTTTGAGCTTATAGCTTTTTACACTTTATTCCATTTTTACCCTTTAATTTAATAACTACACACTCTACAAAATAAACTACCCACTATCAATTATGTCATTTAATATTTATTAACTAATTCAAAAGCTAATTTTACCAAACACTTTAATTTCAATTAGCTAGCTTTTTCAGCTATCACCTATAAGCTAGCTTTTCAGCTATCAGCTAACTTATAGCTTATTTTTACCAAACAAACCCGCATAAAAAAAAAGATAAACTAAAAAAAAGAAGGCTTAATTAGTAAAATGGTCCCTTAAAGACATTTTTGGTTTCAGATTGGTCCCTTAAAGAAAAAAAGGTCCAAATAGGCCCCTTAAAGAAAAAAAGTCCGAATAGGTCCCTTAAAGACATCTCCGTTAATCAGTTTGGTCCCTAAAAAGAGGTCTAAATAGGACCAAACTGATTAACGGAGATGTCTTTAAGGGACCTATTCGGACTTTTTTTCTTTAAGGGACCTATTTGGACCTTTTTTTTTCTTTAAGGGATCAATCTGAAACAAAAAATGTCTTTAAGGGATCATTTTACTAATTAAGCCAAAAAAGAATACAGCTTAGAGTGACATACATAGTTTAATTACTATTATCATAATCACAAATAATTACCACTAATTAAATCATATGATCAACAACTTGCGATTCAGATCCTCAAAAGCGGCAACCTCTGCTGCGGTGTGCCTGCTGAATCACGATTATAAGTAGGGTTCCAATTTCTCATAAGGGTCCTTTTTACAAGCATGAGTTACACTCCTACTTTCCTCTTGCTACTCACTTGGTCCTTTTGGCCTCTTTTCCTTGTTATATTTTTTGGCTTAATGGTAATCAAAAACCATAAGATACAAGAACCTAAACAAACCTAAACTTCCACCAGGTCCCAAACCGTGGCCTATAGTTGGTAATCTTCCTGAAATGCTTGCAAACAATTCTCCAACTAGGTGGATACACAAAATAATGGAAGAAATGAACACCGAAATAGCATGCATTCGCTTAGGAAATGTCCATGTAATTCCTGTTAGTTGCCCTTTCATTGCCCTAGAATTCTTGAAAAAGAATGATGCTACTCTTGCATCAAGACCAATATCCATGGCCACAGATGTCATTACCAAAGGTTTCTTGACAACTCCTCTTACACCCTTTGGGGGACAATGGAAGAAAATGAAGAAAATAATTGTGAATGAATTGCTATCCCCCCACCAACATCAATGGCTCAAAAACAAAAGGAACAAAGAAGCTGATATTTTATGTCTACAACAAATGCAAAAATCTAAATGATGATCTTGGTCTTGTGAATGTTAGGATTGTTGCACGAAATTATTGTTGTAATTGTTATAAACTTGTTTACTGACTTTATAAAAAAACAGAAAACGAATTTTTCAAAATTGGCAACGAAATAAATTATTGGCTGAGTCGCGTACTAGGTCGCTTTCTTTAAGACGTTTCGCGGAACTACTCGAAGAAGTGCACTGTAGTATATCAACCGCGAAGTCCCCAGGATAAAACAGCCATTTTTCAAATAAATATCGATAAACTACTGCACTGTAGTATCGGTCAGAATAACACCAAAATATGGTACGAAATTTCGAACCACTCTAATTGATATACGAATATCAATTCTACGGAAACAACCGTTCAAAAATTGAAACAACAAAAATAATTTTCGAAGAAAAAATAGAGAGTAAGAAAGAAGCAGTTTTCTCAGAATGCAGAGAAAAAGAAGTGATTTTAAACTGAAGAAATGAAGTGGTATTTATAGGCAAGTAGGGAGCTGGAATCAGAGGATTTTCAGGAGCTGAAGTTGCTCAGTCAAACGCAAAAACGTGGGCAAAAGAATAGGCCACGTATTTGACCGTTAACAGATTTGAAAATCTGTTTCAGACTTGGTCTAAGCACATTTAACATGTGCGAATTAAGGGACACGCATTAAAAGAAATTTAAATTCAAAAATTTCTTTTTCTTAGTATTAAAAAATTAATATATCACCCAAGCCCAAGCCGGACGGACGCCGGCAGCGGCGCGCGCGTGTGTGATATTCGACATTGTGTGTGTGATATTCGCACATTTAACATGTGCGAATTAAGGGACACGCATTAAAAGAAATTTAAATTCAAAAATTTCTTTTTCTTAGTATTAAAAAATTAATATATCAACCAAGCCCGAGCCGGACGGACGCCGACAGCGGCGCGCGCGTGTGTGATATTTGACATTGTGTGCAGTCTCCCTTTCTTACAAAAGTGGGTACCCGAAGGGCATACCCTTGGTTGTCACTTTGTGGTATATAAACACTACCAAGTAGTGTGATCTTTCCAATGTGGGACTCAAAGAGTCTTTTTTCAATTCACACTATACATGGTTCTTACACTTGTGTTTATTTTCAATACCAAGTTCCCTCCAAATTCTTCATCATGTTCCAACATTTGATGAGGAAAATGATTTTTAATTGAAGGTAATTTGGAGAAGGTAGGAATGATGAATATAGAGATGCCCTTTTCACATTGCTTAGGTATATTTATTCCTTTTGTGTTTCTGACTATTTACCATTCTTAAGAGGACTTGACATTGATGGTCATGAGAGAAAGGTGAAAGATGCTATGAGTATTGTGAAAAAGTATAATGGTCCAATCATTGAAAGGAGAATTGGAAAATGGAAAGATGGATCAACCGATCAAACACTAGTGTTGATGATGCAGAGGACTTGCTTGACATTCTAATCTCTCTCAAAGATCTCAACAACAAACCATTATAGTCCAACAAGCCATTAAAGATATTTACTGATAATTCTAATACACCTCCGTAGTCGAAACTAGAGGTTGTCGAATGTTGAGACTATTATGAAAATCTTCAAAGTGTCTCTTAGTGAAGATGTTTGGTTGATACAACTTTCATGTTTTTTCTTCTTTCTCTATAATAAGTCTCCTTCTAATTTTCCCACATTGGTCGTTTTTCCCTATAGATATCATAGACAGGATTCACATAATTTCAATCTCAGTTTGATCACATTCAAATCTAATCATTTCATTGATTGTGTTTGTAATCTTTGGTCACCCCAATCTATAATCTTGACAGGGAGACTAGCTATTTTTCCACTGTGCAATTCAATTTTAGATGTTTGAGTTTTTTTCTATAATTATACCGATTTGTTTAATCAATTGGCGGTAATCCAATTTTTTAAGTTTTGTCAGGGGTTATCCAAGTTCACACGCCTATTTTGTTGACTTTTGTGGCTTTGTGAGCTGTAAAGCTTGACAGATTTTCCCTCCAAAGGTCCTTGCATAAAGGCATATAGTAGAATATTATAAACTAATAAGTAAATCTTGGAGAACAAGTAATCTAAACAATATAAATAGCCCTTATTTTCTTTCAATTTCCCTCATTCTCTTCCCCCTTCTTTCCTTCACCACTAGGCAGAGAACTCAATGACCAATCTTCATTTACTCCATTGTCATTTTCTTAGCATTGACTTCTTGAACCTGAAAATGATAAAACTAATTGATTAGATTCAATGTACAATCAATTTTTAGTGAAGCATGAATGTATGAACAAAGCATGAATTCATGAACTATTTTTGCGTGCAATTTATTATGTTACTTTGTTTGAGACTTAATTTTTGTGATTATTTTTGTGTATTTTTATAGGTTAGACTCAATTCTTCAAAGGATCTTGCTTGTGTTTCACAAAGGTAAAGAAATGTTTTTCTATCAAGTTCAATTTGATATTTATTTTGTATTGTTGTTTTCTACAAAACAAATTTCATGAATATTTATTTAGTGAAGAATGAATATATATATATATATGAACAAAGCATGAATATATATGAACAGCATGAAACCATGAACCATTTCTTTCTGCAATATATTATGTGTGATTATGTATTTGTTATGTTTTTTTCATAGGCCAGCCTCACATTTTCAAAGATCTTGCTTGTGTTTCACAAAGGTAACGAAATGTTTTTCTATCAAGTTTAGTTTGCTATTTATTTTGGTTGGATGTTTTGCACAAAGCATATCAAATACATATTACTTTTCTGCAGTCATAACAAAAAAAACTGTGGTGCAATTTACTAACAATTACTTCTCTACAAATAGACAATTAAAACATGTATTTTCAAGATTTGAGTAAAAGTTGTTTGAATTGTGTTAATGTGATTCCCAGCTATGGCGAAGGAAGGAAGGAGTGGTTGATAACAACTCATGGAGTCTACACACAACCAATAGATGACAGTGACTTTAAGTAAAATGGTAACATAATGAGAGGACAAAGTTCAAAGGCTATTGGAATATCCTTAATTATTTAAACTCAGCAGAAAGATATGCAGACACAAGTCATTGAAATATCCACTCCTTACTACAATTCTTATACTTCTAAAATTCCTTATTCTTTGATAGATAATATATATAAAGTCCATATGTTATAAACACTAGATGAACAAAGCATGAGGCCATGAATAATTACAATGAAAACATGGCATATAATGAGATTGCCTGTATTGCTTCCACCTTTATAACACCCTCATATTCAAATAGGGAAGTAAACTTATAGTTCTGTTCAAGGTTTTAAATTGCGGTCCGCATCCGCAATTGCGGTGTGATCTTAATTCACGTGTACGGCCGCATCGTAACCGCATCGGAAGCCGCATCAGATATTTTCGACGATGTTCGTTCAAATTTTCTCACCAAAAAATAAAATTTATGAACTTCAAATCCTAATTTGTGTCAAATTAATGAAAAATCTTACTTTTAACAATCTCTCGTATTTTCAATACATTCAAATTATTGTTTATGGAATAAACTAAGACTATGTAATGGTAGATAAATAGTGTAGTTACATGCTAGTTTCATTTTATATAGCTTCTGAAATTTAATAATGATTTCACGCTGCAACAACTGCATTGCACGTTGCAACAACCGCAATGACCGTATTCGCAACAACTGCAACCGCATCCACGACCACAACCGCAATTTAAAACCTTGGTTCTGTTTTAAATTTATGATCTTATTGTAAAAAATTCTTTCAAGGTTACTAATGTGATGGCAGCTATGGCCAAGGAAGTAGGATTTGAGAACAGCATACACTACTCTACTAAGGACTCTTTTTTAAAGCAATTTACGTACTGACTTTTTTTTTGTTTTGAAAATGAATTTAAACAGTGTTTGCTTAAAAAATAAATGAATTAATGAACCCTTAGAGTTAAAAGTGATTGAAATCTTAAAAGAGCTTCGACATAATATGATCCACCTAATGGTGAGATAAGAACAAAAAATGAATTGCATCTTTGACGATGAACAATGTAAGGTTAAAAAAAATAATCCTTAGCAGTCTTACATTCTTTTCCACTTTGAAGTTCTGCATCATGGTTACGTTTGCTATTTTGTCCTTCAGAGTCTTTCTTCTTTTGCTCCTGCAGTTTTTATCGAAAACCTCTCGCTGAATTAACTCTCTAACTGGTCTTCAGGAAAACAATAATAGAGAATAAAAAAAGTCAGAATTATTTTCATGTTTTATTATGCAACAAATACAAGATTAAATACTAATTTGGAAGTAAAAATGTTTATAACACAATTTTTTTTCTTTTCAAAACCACATTGACACTCAGTTTCTGCGCATGGTGCTGCCAGAAACTATGATGCGCCAAAAGCAGTCTAGATCCAGAAACGCGATTTTGAACGTAAAAATACTTATTTTGACCCCAAAATCACTTATGTTACTTCCAGAACATATACCAAGCATATACTACGTCTATTCATGTTCAAAAACACTTATAAGCAACTTTTTAACATCAATAATCACTTATTCATGGATTTTGACACATTTATAAACAACTTCGTAAACAACAAGTTCTTAACAAAAACATCTACAAATTCTCATTTTAAACCTCATCAATTTGTTCATACAACATGGTAAGAGCATAATAAACATGTTATGAACATTAGATCTCATTTTCTTTAAAAAAAGGTCACCCAAACCAAAACGAAAATGGGGTGGAGAAAGTTCGGGTACGGAGAAATCGACATTCTCCCCTTTCTCGAGTCAACCACGAATATGAAATCTACTCTCTTACCTTATATTGACGAACTCACGAAGATGGCTCCTTGAATCTATCCTTCAAGCCCTTGCCCTAGCTTTCCTTTTGCTCTCCCTTCTCTCTAGCTTCCAAGAACAACAAGGAAAATGAACTATTTCTCTCTAAAGGCTTCATATAGCGCCCCCCTCCTTAAGTCTAAGGCCCATTGGGCCTCAAGCCCAATTGCTCGGTCCAACTCGCGTTAAAACTCATAAACCCGCGTGTTAACTTAAGTTCTCGATAAATAACTTAAAGTTACTATATTACTTAAAAGTCACATCACCAAATAAATAAACACTTACATAGTGAATAATAAATTTGGGTCGTTACACGCGGCCTATCTCGGCGGTGGGTGTTGGAGGAAAGTTTGCGGCTGCGGCGTATGAAGTGGGAGAGAATGAAAGAGCGTAGCATTGTTACAAAACTAGGGTTAGAGAATGAAAATGCCTAAGAGTGATTTTTGTTTAGTGTAAGGTGGTGTCTACCTAAACCAGTGGTGTGGATAGCATTATGTCTAATATTGAATTTTTTTTAATTAAATTTAATTTAGTAAAGCTATTTTATATATATATATATATATATATAAATCGGTAAATTATTTGATGAAAGGGACCAAACAAAAACATATCTAGAAGTTTTCAAAAAAAATTATATATAAACTAACAAATTTTATGCTTCATATGATTGTACCGTTCAGTTTCGGTTTTTAATTTCAGTTTTTATATCATGTATTTTTTTTATCTAGCCATTATATATTTTCATTTTATCTAGACATTATACCATAATTTTTAAATAAAAAATATTTGGTTACAAAAAAATAAATAATAAAATCCATGTACCAAAAAAAATAATAAAAAAATAAAATCCCTGCAACGCACGGGTGATCAAGCTAGTTAATATACATACTCTAGCTCCATACTTAAAAAATTTTAACAGAAAAATAAACTGCAAAAGTTTATATTCACAAATATTGTTGCTTTAACATTAATATAAAGTGTAAAGATTTTTTACACATGCATCCAATGATGTGTTGCCACATTATTTAATGAACGTGACACATCATATGTTTTAATAACAATACATGATGTGGTAGTATATTATTGACGCACGTGTAAAATAACTTTACAGTGACAGTGTATATAAATTAAATTCTTAAAATAAACTGCAAATTCTTAACTCTACACTGACAATTTATTTATCATTTTCTATAAAAATACTCTAAAAATGTGAAATGTGTAGGTTAAATTGCACTTTTGACCTTCTAACTTTTACAAACTTACGATTTTGGCCGATTAACTTTCATAATATGATTTTTAGGCCGCTAACTTTCACAAACTTGCAATTTTGGCTCCTTCAGCATGTCTTGCAATGTGATCAATACCATGTCAGTATGTCTTTCCACGTGGTCAGTGACCCACATATCACGTCAGCATGTCTTGTCATGTGGTCAATGACTCACATGCCACATCAGTATATGTGGCAAGTAATGCTGACGTGACATGCGAGTCACTTGTCACAAGTGTGTTGACTTAGTCAAAATCAGTGGAGTCATCCTTTTGCCAAAAGAGCTAAAGTTAAGGGGCAAAATTGTAAGTTTGTGAAAGTTAAGGGGTCAGAAGTGGTATTATGAAAGTTAAGAAGTCAAACAGACAAGCCTCGAAGGGCCAAACAATTCAAATAAGGTTTTAGCCCTCAAAATTTAGAAAAAATGTGTGAAAGCAGATGAAATGACAATAACCATCATAAATATTCACACACAAGTGGAGTAGTTAGACCCAAACATCGGTCATAGTTATATCTATCCTTATAATTTTGATATTTTTATCGGTTGAACTAGACTTTGTGAAAAAAAAATCTAACAATATGAAGTATATATATATAATATGACAACTTTTTGTTTAGTTCAATTGGTTAGAATTAAAGATTTTACTATAAAGTTTCTTTGGACTTCTAAAGATATTAGACCAATGGATCTGATGGATAGAAGTGTTAAATCAACATTGCGCCATTGTGGATTGCACGTTTACTTGTATTACGTTTTTCTAATCGAACAGGCAACGGTTTTTAATGTTGCCTTAAGCCTTAAAAATGTTCTCTTAGCTTTATTTGACAAATTTTTTTGTTTTTAGTTATAATAGGCAAAGTGTTCTCTTCACGTACGGCCCACACCCATATACCCAGTGTACAGCGGTATCACAATCAAAATTTTGAGCCCTATAATAGTTATTATATATTTTTAACTTTGTCTCTTTTTGATATTATATACGATGATAATTAATTTTTTATGTGTTGTTTATTTACAATTTACATAGAAAATAATTATTTTTTTAATTTTTTTTGCTCTTTATTTATTAGGGTTTTTTTTAATATTCGAGTAGAACCTCCAAATAGTCGGAGAGGACCTTTGTTCTCTTTGCTTTGTTTCACAATTTTGTTCTTCTTTTTTTGTCAAAGATCGATAAATCGTAATGAATACCACGACAAATCTTAAATTGGTTATTCATATTTCTATTTATAATATATAAAATCAGTTTTTCGTAGTATTCACTAAGATATACGAAAAAACCAATTTTATTCTTAATAATATTATTAAGATTTCTCGCAGTATCTTAAAATTTGAAGATTGTGACTTGTGAGCACTTCTCTTGCAACCTGCAAATTTTGCATTTTGGTCATTTTTCTATTTTTAAAAATATTTTGAATATCCATAATTTGAATTCACACACTTTCATAGGTATATACAAAAATGGAAAATTTTAAAAAAATCCTTCTTTATGCAATCTTTTAAGTATTAGTGTAATATAATAACATATATAATCTTTTTATGATCAAATTTGGGCAAGTATTAGTTTAAAGTAAATAAATGATAATTTTGAAATTACTTGACGCACGTAGAATATTATTTAAGGTATACAATTTAATTTTCTTATAATCAAATTTGTGTATATACTTTTTTATTTGATTTATATATTTTAATTTTAATGAACATTTCTAGAGAACGAATGAAAAGTATACCATCTAACTAATACTTAATAAGTCCTAAGGCAACAAAAAACCGTTGCCTAAGCTAATAAAAAACAGTAGAAAAAAAATGCTATTGTTGAACGCACCAATGGGGTGTATATATATATATATATAAAAGAGATTTGGACCAATTAATATCACACTTTTGTATTTATATTTCCAAAACTATATAATAATTGAGCAAATAGAAAGAATATGAAATGAAGAGGACACTAATTCATCCTCATAAAAGCAAATTTCAAAAATATATACAACATGACAATCATGAGGCAAGAATTAATTTTAGGGACCGAGTTGAAAAGTATAATTTAGTAAAGAAAAACTAAGTTTTGAAAGCACAATATACACAATAACTGTTACAATAAATTCAAAGTTAATATATGTATTCCCTGTGTCACAAAATATAAGCAAAATCGAGTCAAAGAAATTTGATGTATTAATTGGTTAACAATTTGGACCAAATACATTCACTTTTGTTGATCAATTTTTTCTTATATTTTGGGACGGAAATAATATTTTATGAGTCACTTTTTTAAGTCAAACTCTTTGGAGACTATTTTTATATTTATTGTAATTTTAATATCAACTCATGCATTTTAATTACCATAAAAATTGCAATTTTTTGTGTAAAAATGAGGTGAACTCTAGTCTCAAAAAAATATTTTGTCATTAAATTTAATATTGGGGCGATATATCACACTTTTTTGTACAATAATAATATCATTTTCTGAGCAAAAAATATCTAATGAGATCAAATGTTAAAATAAGTCCAAAAAGTATTTTCAATGTGGTATTTAAGCCATGATACACTCCCCACCTATCGGACCATTATTTTGGATTGAACTCTTCTCATGCATTTAAGTTCTAACAATTGGTATTTTCGTTGAGAGTTGGGCCACAAAAAGGACTATCTATAAGCTAGATTAAGGTGTTGATCCACTAAATACTAATAGGTGAGTGAAGCCGCAGAAAAGGAAAGTGTGCTATAATTGGGTCAGTGCCTATAAAGTGAAAGCCATCGTGAACTTTAGATCTTAAGGATGTGCCAATATTAGGAGTTTAACATCAAGTATATAAAAGTGTTCAATACTATACTTAAATTATGAGACTCTTCCATGAAACTCTTCCACTTATTGGATTAATGTTTTGGGTGGGACTCACCAACGGATTAATTATTGGGGGACTTTGATCGAAACGAAACTCGTTTTAGTCATGCCAGCAACAATGATTGTTTGTTAGGTGTGAAAGAGTAGTGGGGTACTAGAAGTGTTTGCAAGCCACAAAACCATGCATTGGAGATATATTCATTCTACCTTCGATGCCATTAGCATCCAATTATTGTGTTTGCGTGCCTAGTTTTTGTTTCTTTTTTTGTACTACTACGATGGTTCATATATAGTTGTTTCCCCTTTTAATAATAAGAAAATGCTAAAAAATAAAAAAAAAATGTCTTTAAGCCATTTGGTTTAAGAAAAATATATACTACCTTCGTCCCAATGGCGGAGCCAGCAAATAATATTGGAGTGGACTACTAAAAAATTATAATATATAAATTAAATATGAAAATTATATTATATACAAAAATTTAAGTTATAATACCCATATAATTGATCATCAAAAAATTTTAATTAAATACTTTAAACTAATTATATTTCCAAAACTATATCATAATTGAGGAAATGGAAATAATATGAAATGAAGAGGACAATAATTCATCCTCATGAATGAGGCAAGCAAATTTCAAAAATACAACGTGACAATCATGAGGCAAGAATTAATTTTAGGGGACCGAGTTGAAAAGTATAATTTAGTAAAGAATAACTAAGTTTTGAAAGCACAATAATATAACTGTTACAATAAATTCAAAGTTAATATATGTATTTCATGTGTCCCAAAATATAAGCAAAAGAGTCAAAGAAACTTGATGTATTAATTGGTTAAAAATTTGGACCAAATACATTCACTTTTGTTGATCAATTTTTTCTTATATTTTGGGACAGAAGGAATATTTTATGAGTCACTTTTTTAAGGCAAACTCTTCGGAGACTATTTTTATATTTATTGTAATTTTAATATCAACTCATGCATTTTAATTACCATAAAAACTGCAATTTTTTGTGTAAAAATGAGGTGAACTCTAGTCTTAAAAGAGATATTTTGTCATTAAATTTAATATTGGGGCAATATATCACACTTTTTTGTACAATAATAATATCATTTTTTGAGCAAAAAATATCTAATGAGATCAAATGTTAAAATAAGTCCAAAAAGTTGAATTACAAAAGAAGACCGGCCATTTGTGAGGTTAATAAAATAGAGGAACCGAAAATAAAATTAAACCAATAATATAATAACATAATAATATAAAAAAAAATTAAAAAAGGGGGATCGTGGTCTCTGCTGGTCCCTTCTAACACCTCTTGAGATCAATAATATATGTTTTTTTAACAAGGCATGCACCCAATATATGACTTTTCTTGATTGTCATGGACGTGGAAGAATGCTTCTTATTTTTTGAATGACAAAAAGTATTTGTGTGAACCGAAATATCAACATCGCAATTAAGAATTTTGGATCTTTAATATTTTGCAAAATTTATAGCTGGACAATTAAAGAATAAAATTTTGTTCATAAAGCAATCCAAAAAGCTATTGAATTAGATTAACAAGCAGGTACAAAAGGAGTTCGAGCGCAAATTTTAGGATATATTGATGGAAAAGAAATTGCACGTGTTGATGGTTCAAAGAAAGGTAGGGTTCCTCTACAAAATCGAACTAATTAAAATGGATTATTTTTTCCTTTCCAGATAATGGGAATCTAGATAGGTTACTGCTTACTTATGTAATAAAGTGGATCCAGGTTTTGAGCCACGGTGTAGTATAAGATCCCAAAGATAGTAAGTCTTCAATGTGGTACTTACGCCATGATACTCTCCCCACCTATCGGAATAGTATTTTGGATTGAACTCTTCTCATGTGTTTAAGTCCTAACAATTGGTATTTTCGTTGAGAGTTGGGCAACAGAAAGAGCTATTTATAAGCTGGATTAAAGTGTTGATCCATTGAATACTAATAGGTGAGTGAAGCCGCAGAAAAAGAAAGTGCTATAATTGGGTCAGTGCCTATACAGTGAAAGCAATCGTGAACTTTAGATCTTAAGGATGTGGCAATGCTAGGAGTTTAACATCAAGTATATAAAAGTGTTCAATGCGATACTTAAATCATGAAACTCTTCCATGAAACTCTTCTACTTATTGGATTAATATTTTGGGTCGGACTCACCAACGGATTAATTATTGGGGGACTAGAAGTGTTTGCAGCAAGCAGCAACAATGACTGTTTGTTAGGTGTGAAAGAGTAGTGGGGGACTAGAAGTGTTTGCAAGCCACAAAACCATGCATTGGAGATATATTCATTCTACCTTCGATGCCATTACCATCCAATTATTGTGTTTGCGTGCCTAGTTTTTGTTTCTATTTTTGTACTACCACGATGGTTCATATATAGTTGTTTCCCCCTTTAATAATAAGAAAATGCTAAAAAAAAAAAATTGTCTTTAAGCCATTTGGTTTAAGAAAAATATATACTACCTTCGTCCCAGTGGCGGAGCCAGCAAATAATATTGGAGTGGACTACTAAAAAGTTATAATATATAAATTAAATATGAAAATTATATTATATACAAAAATTTAAGTTATAATACGCATATAATTGATCATCAAAAAATTTAGTTAAATACTTTAAACTAATTAACAATTAACTTTGAAATACATTGAAACTAATTAAAAAAAAAATACTTTAAAGGCTTAAATATAATTTTGGTACTTGTACATATGTCTCGTTTTGATTTTGGTCCTTACAAAATCTCAAAATTTTTTAAATGGTCTCTGAACTAGATTTTTTGCTGACATGTAAAATTTTTGATAAATTGGCATGTTGAGTAGACTTCATTTGCTGACGTGGATATTTTAATAACATTTCCATTTAAATTTTCATTTTTAAATTAAATTTTCTGTTTTTCATAAAAAAAAAAGTTGAATTATTTGATCCGTTTAAAATAGAAATGAGTAAATGAAAAATTAGGGTTTAATGTTTGTTGAAGTAAGAAGTGCGAAGGGAAGCAAAAAAAAAAAAAAGTCTACTCACCAAAAGTTTTGAGATTTTCAATGACTAAAATTATTGAACATGTACTTGAATCAAGGGTACGTGGTTCGATTTCCACGAAAGACAAAAACTCTACTAGAGAGGGGTATAGATCACAAGATACTTATAAGTTTGAAACAATAATCTCTAATATTTGTCTTTTTTTTTTTTTACTTAAAATAAACGATATTCATTCATTCAAATTGACAGAGTACATAGATACAATACAAATTCAAAGCCCCTAAAAACAAAAAGGATAAATATGCGAACAAACTAACAGTATCCATGTTAATAACATAAAACGACAAATTGCAAAAGCCTACATATTATATTGAAGTGTCCGGAATATTCATGCCTCCGGATTTGTAACGTTGATAATACCAAAGTCGACATTGATTGAATCTGCACTAGATCGAACTTATTCTTCAACTTGAAACAAATAAATATCGCACAAAGACGGAACAACAAAATACGCCACACAAAAACCGAACAACAAAATACACCGTACAAAGACGGACACTGCAGGAAATTTGATTTTTGACAGCGCCTTTTTTGTTACAAATACACCGTTACAAGACGGGCACTAAAAGTAGTTTGCCAATGACTTGTAACGAAAAAAGGCGCTACCAAAAATCAAATTTCTTATAGTGGGGAAATTAAAGCAAACAAATATGTGAAAATCACACTTATTTATTATAACGAAAAAGAAAAAACGATTTGGAGGGGTGATTTCAAGTCAATTTATCACCCCTATTTGATAAACTAAGAAGAAAAAATGGTAACGACTAGGGTTAGAAGAGAAGAAGAAAAGAAGAGTTTATCCTTTGTATCTCCCATATTTGTTAAGTGGAGAGGATATTAGTCTTTAGCGTATTCTCAATTTATAACAGGAGTGCTTCTAATATATATGACCGAAAAAAAAATACAAACTCTTTATCGTCTTTTTGTTTTAAATCCAATATTATTTAATAAACTAAAAATCTTAGATAAAAAATTAGGGTCTTGCTAACGAATGCCCCCGGATAATTTTTAAGCATTCCATTTAAAAAAAATTTATTCAAAAAATTAGTTTCAAATGTGTTGACTTTAGGTATTTCCAAAAAAATTCTATAACAAACTTACTATTTTAGGTCTTAAAAGGTGTTAAAGAGTACCTAGGGGCACACTAGTTAACATTTAATTTGCCAAAAAATTATACTTGAGATGGAGTAAATCCATGGTTTACTCTAATTATAAATAGGGCTCCAATTTCTCATAAGTGACCAAACTCATGAACTCAAACATATTGTTCCTTTGTTTGAGTGCCTTGCTTATTGTTTTGTTTGAAAATCCATTTTACAAAGCCATGAGTTACACTCCTACATTCCTCTTCCTACTTCCCCTATCCTTTTGGCATCTTTTCCTTGTAATGTTTTTTGGCTTTATGGTAATCAAAATCATAAGACACATCTTAATTGCAAACACTATTAATAAAGCCAAACTTCCACCAGGTCCCAAACCATGGCCTATAGTTGGTAATCTTCCTGAAATGCTAGCAAACAAACCTGCAACTAGGTGGATACACAAAGTGATGGAAGAATTGAACACCGAAATAGCATGTATCCGTCTAGGAAATGTCCATGTTATCCCCGTTACTTGTCCCATCATTGCCCTTGAATTCATTAGAAAACATGATGCTGCTTTTGCATCAAGACCAATATCAATTTCCACTGATATCATAAGCAAAGGTTTCTTGACAACAGCTGTTACACCCTTTGGGGAACAATGGAAAAAAATGAAGAAAATATTTGTTAATGAATTGTTCTCCCCCCACAAACATCAATGGCTCGCAGACAAAAGGAACGAAGAAGCTGATAATCTCATGTTTTATGTCTACAACAAATGCAAAATTGCGGATGATGATGATGGTCTTGTGAATGTTCGTATTGTTGCACAACATTATTGTTGTAATTTGATGAGGAAATTGTTTTTTAATACAAGATACTTTGGACAAGGTAGGAATGATGGAGGTCCTGGTTTTGAGGAAGTGGAATATGTAGATGCCATGCTCACATTGCTTAGGTATGTTTTTGCCTTTTGTGTTTCTGATTACATGCCATTGTTGAGGGGACTTGACATTGATGGTCATGAGAGAAAGGTGAAAGATGCTATGAGTATTGTGAACAAGTATAATGATCCAATCATTGAAAGGAGAATTGAAAAATGGAAAGATGGATCAAAGACTAGTGCTGCTGATGCAGAGGACTTGCTTGATATTTTAATCTCTCTCAAAGATGCCAACAACAAACCATTATTGACATCAGAGGAAATCAAGGCTCAAACTCTAGTAATATAATATACTCAATTTTATTTTTGTTTCGTTTCTCTCGGTGGCAGAGCTAGTAAAAAAATAATTCCGATGGACGACTTAAAAAATTATAATATATAAACTAAATCCGAAAATTATATTGCATACAAAAATCTAAGCCGCATGTCTTAGAATTGAGTTTGTGCCCAACTCATCCTTACAAAACCGACTTGTAAGGTGAGGATTGCATCTTAGATTTGAGTTTTGGGCCTAACTCGTTAGCAATACCCTTGTCCAGTCCAAATCACATCTGATGTGCGACTTCTCAACACACTCTCTCACGCCCAGCACTATTGGGCTTGGTGCGTGGATATAAATGGTGGGTGGCCCAACGAATCTTGTAGAGGTTATGATACCACTGTTGTGTCACGAGGGGGCAGCAGGGGATCATCTAAATTGGACTTAAAATCAACTCTACAAGTGAGTTGGACACCACACTTATATGCATTAGGTTAATGAGTCACCTCTCTTATAAATCTAACATTTTTCCCATACATAGTCGATGTGAGACTTAACCGCTCACACTTGAAACCCAACATTCTCCCCAGAGTGTGAGTTCCCACATCCTATATAGTTGATCCAATACCAGGATCCAAATGTAAGGGATCAAATTGAAACCTAAAATAAACTTAAGGGATGTACGAAATGTGTACTTAAGCCTGAAATTTATCAATGAAATCTTGTGCCCTGGATGAATCTGGGCGAATTTATGCCAAATTAACGTTAGATGAAATCATTTCTAAGTCATTAAGCTTAAATGTTCCTCCACCTTCAACTGTTTACAGTTTAATTTAAATTTCATTATTGACATATTCTATAATTTTGGGGACTAGTTGATCAACTCAAACAAAATTACAACTATCATCAAATTCAAACTTGTAGGAACTTTTTCTGGGAGGAGTGGATAATCCATCATATGCAGCTGAATTTGCAATAGCAGAAATGATAAATCAACCAGATTTACTTCAACGAGCCACCGAAGAATTGGACAGTGTGGTAGGAAAAGAAAGACTACTCCAAGAATCAGATATTCCAAACCTCAACTATGTGAAAGCGTGTGCAAGAGAAGCTTTTCGTCTTCATCCCATTACAATTTTTAATCCTCCCCATGTTGCTATGGACAACATAAAGGTTGGTAATTACATGATCCCAAAAGGTAGCCATGTACTTCTAAGCAAGCAAGGACTCGGTCGAAATCCAAAAATTTGGAATGAACCTTACAAGTTTAAACCAGAACGACATCTAAAAAATGATGGGTCTATGGTTGTTTTGGCGGAACCAGATTTAAAGTTCATATCATTTAGTACCGGAAGGCGTGGTTGTCCTGGAAATGTGCTTGGAACCACAATGACAATAATGTTATTGGGTAGGTTGCTCCATGGCTTCAATTGGAGTGGACCTCCTAATGTATCAACCATTGATCTTCTCAAGTATTCTAATGGTGATAGATACCTTGGAGGGCCACTTGTGGCAATAGCAAAGCCAAGATTGGCAGTCGAATTGTATCATCCATAAAACATTTGAAATAATTAATAAGGCAGTAATAATTTAGTTAATAAGGGGAAATGAATCAATAAAAAATGTACTTCATGTAGTCATTATATTGTTAAAAGGGCTCAAATGTTGAGTCATGGGTATTTGATGTTAATAAGGGGGAATGAAATAATATTGTTATATATTTGATGTTCTCATATATGGTCTGAATATATATATATATATATATATATATATATATATATATATATATATATATACCGGTATTCAATAAAAACACATAAAGCGTTAATCTTGATCAGTCTCAATAACATATCAAACAATTTTAGATTTTTGTAAAATTGAACATGAATGATCTAAATGATATAAACTTTCAATCCAACAGTGGATTTTGTAAAATTTGTATTCGTTGAAGCTTTATTGAGCGGTGTAACATTACTCAAATGTTACACCGGTGTAATTTGATCCCTCCCCATATATATATATATATATATAAACTGGTCTGAATATATATGATTATAGGTGGAGATAATGTTCATTTAAAAGTTAGTTGAAATGTGTTCAAATAAGAAAAAAATGTGTTCTTGACAATTAATATATTTTTATACCATTTTTATTTGACATATTTTTGGCTTAACAGCAGAAGTTGTGGATCTTTTGAAAAGCTCTGACTTTAAATGGACACCCCCACAAGTTGGCGGTGGAATTGGTGTCCTTTAAATTAGTCTATCCTTAGGCCGGTTACGGAACAACTTTGATCTCTGCTTTTAAATAAACTCATGTTTATCATTCAAAATTTCGAATTTTTTTCAACAAGTTTAAGTTCTCCAAATAGTTTCCGTTACAACTTTTGATCCCTACTTTTAAATAAACTCATGTGTATCATTCAAAGGCCGGCCTAAAAACTTATTTGTTTGGTATTTGCAAGGCATTTTTAAGTATTAGTACGAAATGATTCAATTTAGCTTATGGCTTAATGGTTTTGTCAAATGGGGCTGGAGTTAGGGGCCAAAAACTGAAATTTAGCCTAAAATCTATATAGCCACCATCAAACAGAAGAAATTGTGTGTATCAATGGTTGTTGTCTGTAACAAATTATGCATGTGTTGGTACATTTTAATGATTCGAAAATAAGCTAATAAAATGTTATTTTTATTCAACAAAATCAATAGAATATCTATGTTTTATACATGTCACCTCCACTCTTTTCTTTTTGACAAAATGTCACCTCCACTCTTGATATTCCCTTTTCACTATCAAATAAGGATATGACTCGTAATACTAAAAATTAGTTTTCATATTTTATCCTTTCAAATCTATTTTGGGTGTGTTTTTTTGGTTAAAACATGAATGTAGATGGATAAAATCATGTAATCATTTTTATTGTTTTAATTGAGTCTATATATAAAGTCTTGCAAAGGAGGTTTATCTGAAAACTTATATTCTTTGTTTGTCTCTACTTTTAAAACAAAACATAAAATTATGGCCAGTGGAGCATTTACTAATGCAGGGACTCACAAAAGGGCTCATCTTTATGAATATAAGATTACATGGCACTTCATCTTTTCGTGCATTGTTGGTGCTCTTGGTGGCTCTCTCTTTCGATATGATCTTGGTGTTTCAGGTAAGAATGTTTTATGAGTTAGGCCTTGAGGTTACAAGTTCTAAGAGTTTAATGATTGTGCATTGTTGCATTACAAACACATGTTATAATAGTAACGAATAATCTTTTCAGGTGGAGTTACTTCCATGGATGATTTTGGATAGAATTCTTCCCCCAAGTGTATGAGAGGAAGCATGCACATATGCAAGAAACTAATTATTGTAAATACGATGATCAAATGTTGACACTTTTTACCTCATCTCTTTATTTTGCGGCATCGGTGTTCACAATTGGTGCTTCCTCTCTAATAAAATAAAGAAAGGCAGGAGAGCAAAATTTTATTTTTTTATAATCAAAAATTTATTATAAGGGAGTATAAAGGGGTACTCAAACCTGTTCTGGGTCGAGCTTAGATGCTCGAGCAACAGAGGGTGTCGTACAAATACGTCCCGAGCAAGCTTAACATGAAGAGCCCGCGAGAGCTGCTCGACACTCCAATGGTCTGATACTCCTGCGTATTGTAACGGCCGTAAGCCGGAATAATGAGCATTTACTGCACATCAAGGCTCTAAGCCGTTTTCCGGCAGCCACTTGATGGCCATTAATGCCATCAAGGGCCTTGGCCCTGCGCTTGGGGCTATATATATGTGTCTCCACTTCATTCACAAGGTACGCATATTTTTAGATAAGAAAACCTACTCCACACCAAAACTAACTTGAGCGTCGGAGTGCCTGCAGGTACACAACCCCCCTCCGCTTTAACAGGGGTTTCAACCACCTTCAACGCTTTCAACCACCTTTGTAACACCCAAACCCATTTATTCTATAAAATTCTACCATTATAAATCTTTTCAAAATACGCGGCGGAAAAATCAAAGTTTATTATTATGAAAGTCATGGTTCGAGCATTACACTCTTCAATCATAATAATACTAATGTAATTAATTAGTAAAAACAGTGTTTTTACAAAATAATCCTCTTTATCAAAAGGTATAGTTTTACAAATAAATATCAAAAGCCATAAAGACTCTATAGTCTAAATACAACCTAGATAAGGAGACTCTATATACATATAAAACCCTTTTTCCCGTGTCACAATCAGAGCGGAGCTTCACCAAAGACTTGACATCGATAACCACAAAACCTGTTAATCTGGACCCCCAACAGTCCAGCACATAACACATAAAAGAGAGTTAGATAACATACTCAAAATATAAGTGTAAGTAAAACGGTACTTAAACACTTCTTCATAAAACATGCATAATCATACATTATACATATACATCACCATCATTCATGCATATTCATATATCATGCATATACTTCATTTATCAACATACATCATTAACCTCATTCAATTATAAGCTACGAAAGGTTATAACCAAATATCAATCATAATTCATAAGATATTGAAGCCAATTACATTTAAAATCATCGGACAATCAACACATATATACATCAAGTCTAACACACATAGACAATTATCACAAATTCCAAACATATGTGTCACATATCAAATATTAAATAATGTACACATATCCTAATGCAATCTAATGCCACAATATTCATGCTATGTCCCCTAGACATATCTAATGCATGTGGTACCATCTTCTTTATTAGAGTATCTCACCTCTAATATCCTTCTTTATCGGATAAATATAATCCGATATCCTTCTTTATTGGAATATCCAATATCACATATATTCATGAATGCATGTATGTATTTCATGAATTCACTCACAATAAATAGCATTAAGCTCTTCATTTACTAATGTGGAACACTATCCAACATTACTTCTTTATTAAGATAACACTATACCTTAATATCCTTCTTTATTAGAATAACAAAATCCTAATATCCTTCTTTATTAAGTTGATTAACACCTTAATATACTTCTTTGACATTTAAACAAACATCATCAATAATCATCACACAACATCAACAAATAATTGCATAAGAACACAATTAATCATACCATCAACATACATCGTTTATTACATACAATGTATTCACTTGCATTTTAACATAATACCAAAAATATAAGCTAATTGTATTAATCATGCATTATCTCACAAAACAAACTCCGGAATCGGAATCTACGCGAAAAATCGAGTAAAATGGGTTTCGGGTACATAAACCATCAAATGTCAAAAGTCAACGGTCAACCAAAGGTCAACGCAGAAATTGACTGAGCTGAGCCAGGCTCGGAAAGAAACAGAGCCAAGCTCAAGGACCAGCAAGCTCCCCAGAAAAGCTACGCCAGGCTCGGAAAAAGCTGAGCCAGGCTCAGGGACCTGCAAGCTACCCAGAAAAGCTACGCCAGGCTCGGAAAAAGCTGAGTCAGGCTCAGGACGCAGAGTGATTTCGAGTTTTCTTGAGCAAAGGCCAAATAATCACTTATTTTCACATATAAGCACTTATTATGACCCAAAAACACACATACATCATTTACCACATTTATATATGATCAAAAAACACTTAAGAACAACTTGTTACCATCTATAATCACTTATTTTATGATTCAAGACTCATTTTTTACAAAAACTCAAAATCTACTCATAAATCCCATTTTTCTTGTTATAAATCTCAAATGAGTTTGATTTCAGGTGTAACCAACATGTATAGACTCAAAAGGACGGTTCATTTCACCGATCTACCATTTTTACTACGAAAAAGTAAAGATTTATCACTTTTACTCAAAACACTCAAGAACACAATGTTCTTGAGTTTAATCCTTTATAAATCTCGTTTTTATCCATTAGATTCGTTCATACATCATGTTAAAAGCATATTAAGCATGTTATGAACCTTAGAATCGATTTCCATTAAGAAAATCCATCCAAAACTAAAACGAAAATGGGGTGGAGGAAGTTCGGGTGAGGAGAAATCGACATTCTCCCCTTCCTCGTATCACCCACGAATATGAAATCCACTCTCTTACCTGGATTCGAAGAAAAACTCGAAGATTGATCTTGAATCTCTCCCTTACTCTTGCCCTAGCTCCTCAAGCTCTCTTCCTTCTCTCTATCTTCAAGAACCAAAAGAGAAATAATGAATTTCTCTCCCCCTCATGGCCATATGGGCGCCCCACACTCCCACACAAGGCCCATTGGGCCTCAACCCCAATTGGCTTGGCCCAATTACACGTTAACTCACTCTACTCGCTTAATAACTAAAGTACTCGGTAAATAACTTAAAGTTACTATCTTACTTAAAAGCCACGTCACCAAATAATTAAACACTTAAATAGTGAATAATAAATTTGGGTCGTTACAACTCTCCCCCACTTAAAAGATTTTCGCCCTCGAAAATTACGCTACTAAAACAACTCCGGATAACTCCTGTATCCGACCCTCCAACGAAACGCTCAAAACGCTACACATTACCAAGTTTGACAAAATTAGTTTATCCCATCCAACACAATTTTTGTCTATTTATCAACAAGAGATCAAGGACGGTCAGTTCCTCAATTTGTCGATAGATAGTCAACAATCATGATATCGGCATAAACCATTCTTATCAAACCGCTAAAACGTCAACTTCGCACGAAACATCCACAGACTCACATTCTACGGTACTCACAACAAGTACAACTAATCGAACACACTCCGAAAAATACTTCCGTGGAATACTTCCACAATTCCATAAGTCTCATAAATCTTTGATTCCCTCATGAATCACTTAACTGTGCTACATCACTTATTCATATCGTATCTTATTCCAAACATATCACTCGATAATTCAATTCCAACAATCACTTGATGACCCATATTCTCAAATCTTCCTCGACACATCCTAGAAATTATCGTTTCTAACCGTCAAATTCCTTTTCTCACATATCTCCAATCATTGAGTCGAATCTCGATACGACTATTCTATTCCCAAGTAATCTCTCAACCAATATTTGCATTCCTTAACGCAAACATTTTCCAATACCACTTCTCCTTAATCCCTTAGCAATTCGCTACTTCCAAATTAGACCACTGCCTAAAATTGGTTCTCCAAACAATCATAACCTCTATCTCGTTGATTCCAAACGACATCTTCAATTCTCTCACACTCCATCTATCCATGTTCCCCATCATCTTGCATTGCAACAAGCATACTCTTCTCTGTTTATTCACCCATCGGTTTCTTATTCACCTCCGACCTCTACCAATCATCATTTCTCTATGGATAACTATCTATAAACTCCTCCTTAGTACATTCGATACCAAAATCAAACCCTTGAATTTAATCCACAAGCTCCAATTATTCGTCATACGATCTAATTCCATCCATCAAATCCTAATATAAGGTACAAGGCCTTTCCAATATCAACTCTTTGTCTTAGTATTCTTACTAATGACTCCTTGTCTACTCCCAATATGACATCCCTAGAAAATTTCCAAAAATTCTCGTCCAAAAATACACTTTAAGTTACACACCAAATCACTACCGTTCCATCATCCTTGATGAAACAATTTAAAATCCTTTACTTCATTGTCACCGATTGTGACCATACTACATCAACATCCACGATGCATCTAACAACACTAGTCTCCACCGACCTTCCTATTCCATAAATCCGAATTCCTTAGCAAATACTTACTCACTCTTATCTTTTGGGCACTACAAAATGCTCTCCGACACTTACCTTAGGCATCATCGCCTTCAACTCTTTACTATATGTGCTCAACACAACGTCTACTCACATGTGCGGAAATCCTTTTCGCAAACTCTCACTTAACACAAGTCACTTCCAACATGACCTCCCATTACTCATTCTCTGCACGTTCTTCAACGGCTAACTTTATTATTTCTAATCATTCTAAGACGTTACTACTCACTTAGCTTCATCTCAACCTCCAAGACTCTACGTTCTCGTTCAGCATGTGACACCAATTGTCCGGTCATTATCCAAATCCAATCACTCTTTCTTCGACAAGCCTCTCACAAAATCCTTCGAATCGTTATCCTACTTCCATCTTTGAATAAACTCGATTATTCATACCATCATATTTTCAACGATTCAACAAACATACCAATCCTATTATGATATTTCTCAATTTCACTCTCATCTACTTTAAAACCTACTTCCTTTAATTTCCTCGATTAATTAACATCAACGGTTCACTAGTCTTCACATCTATTTCTCTATGCTTCTCAAACCTCTTGTAGAAATCACCTCGCACACTAGGTGTAGAACTCCGACTTGTTCAACCAATTCAACCTACTACCAAATGCACGACTCACATAAAACTTTTTACTAAAGCATCCGCTACAACATCCGATCCACTTGGATGACAACTTACTTCAAAATCATCACCTCTCAAGAATCTTAATCACTTCCTCTTCCTCATACTCGACTCCTTCCGATCAAACAGGTACTTCAACTTTGGTCCTCAAAATGACGCCTTCATACTTTTAGTGTAACACACGATCTCCAACCGTTCCGAATACTCTTCATCTCACTTAACCAATCTCACTAACGCTCCTACGGCGAAACACTTGGTCTGACAACTTCTCTTCTAGTAGTTTCTCACAACTTGTTGCTCTCATTCATTCCACTTCGAACAACGTCACCACTTCCTGAATATTCCGCTTCAAGAACACCTCTACTCATCTCATTCTTCTCACTTTCGAAACATCTCGGAGGGATGCAATCTTCTCCCCCACTTATCTCAAACTCACTCGTACTCTTCCACTAGAACTCCCGGTGCTCACACCTAATGGTTCTATCGTCTCTAAACATATTCTTCCCAAAAGAAGAAACTAGTATTCGACATCGTTTACACGCATGTCGCATACAGGGACAAAACCTAACCCACGATACCTAAACACTTACACAAAATCATGCAAGCATCCAAGTAACCTATACTTCCTTCACTTTTCAAAGTTAGGAAATCGAAACAACACAAGAAAAATGATCATTGCCTAGCAATAATTCATATTCACATTTATTCTAGTCCTAACAAACACAAGAAGGCAAGAATTTCACATCCAATCAACTTAGGATACAACATCAACAAAATAAAATTCTTGTCTGGCTCCCTCGCTTAGCAAAAGCTAGCGAGCTCCCGGCGAGACAAGTCAAAAACATTCACATGATTTAGCAAGACTTAGCGAGACTCAGCGAGGTTCATTCTTCGCCTAGCGAGCACATCCAAAAATCTGGGTGCTCTGCTACGGTTTTGAACTTACGCTCACTAAAATCTCGTTTTCTCGACTCACCGATCCACAAAATTCAAAACTTCAAGCATATAACATCATTATAGACTTGAAAGTACAATTAAAATCATGCATCAACAATCAAAACATAGAATCGTGATACCTTCACATTTTTACTCATAAAATTTATAGTAATTCAAGTTCCTAGTATTAGTCTAGTACATGTTATAAACAAAACATATATCAACCACATACTAGAATACACTAACATCCTATTCTTCTCACTATTTTGAAAATTTAATTTTCACTTACTCAAAGAAAATAACTCTATATTTTCACCAAAATCTTCAAGAAATAATACTAGTTTTTAAAATTATTTCAAATCATTATCACATGCAGTTTTACATCATGCCGGATCATCACATGCAGTTTTACATCATGCCGGATCATCAACAATTAGCAATAAGCATCAATCCATCAAGTTTAAACTACAAAAAAGTTAAACTCTACGCATATACAACTATTATAAACATAGGAGTATAGCACTCACACCATTACTCAACAAAAGAATGGATCGATTAATCCAATTCACACCACTCATAGTTCCTAAATGAACAACATAAGTGATTTCACAAATCAAACACAACAAAATTGTTAGACAAACGCGACTGACACACAATACTCACTTGGTCTGACTGCACAGACCTGCTCTGATCGACACATAACCCACACAGTCCGAAGACAACGGGGCTCTGATACCAATTGTAACACCCAAACCCATTTATTCTATAAAATTCTACCATTATAAATCTTTTCAAAATACGCGGCGGAAAAATCAAAGTTTATTATTATGAAAGTCATGGTTCGAGCATTACACTCTTCAATCATAATAATACTAATGTAATTAATTAGTAAAAACAGTGTTTATACAAAATAATCCTCTTTATCAAAAGGTATAGTTTTACAAATAAATATCAAAAGCCATAAAGACTCTATAGTCTAAATACAACCTAGATAAGGAGACTCTATATACATATAAAACCCTTTTTCCCGTGTCACAATCAGAGCGGAGCTTCACCAAAGACTTGACATCGATAACCACAAAACCTGTTAATCTGGACCCCCAACAGTCCAGCACATAACACATAAAAGAGAGTTAGATAACATACTCAAAATATAAGTGTAAGTAAAACGGTACTTAAACACTTCTTCATAAAACATGCATAATCATACATTATACATATACATCACCATCATTCATGCATATTCATATATCATGCATATACTTCATTTATCAACATACATCATTAACCTCATTCAATTATAAGCTACGAAAGGTTATAACCAAATATCAATCATAATTCATAAGATATTGAAGCCAATTACATTTAAAATCATCGGACAATCAACACATATATACATCAAGTCTAACACACATAGACAATTATCACAAATTCCAAACATATGTGTCACATATCAAATATTAAATAATGTACACATATCCTAATGCAATCTAATGCCACAATATTCATGCTATGTCCCCTAGACATATCTAATGCATGTGGTACCATCTTCTTTATTAGAGTATCTCACCTCTAATATCCTTCTTTATCGGATAAATATAATCCGATATCCTTCTTTATTGGAATATCCAATATCACATATATTCATGAATGCATGTATGTATTTCATGAATTCACTCACAATAAATAGCATTAAGCTCTTCATTTACTAATGTGGAACACTATCCAACATTACTTCTTTATTAAGATAACACTATACCTTAATATCCTTCTTTATTAGAATAACAAAATCCTAATATCCTTCTTTATTAAGTTGATTAACACCTTAATATACTTCTTTGACATTTAAACAAACATCATCAATAATCATCACACAACATCAACAAATAATTGCATAAGAACACAATTAATCATACCATCAACATACATCGTTTATTACATACAATGTATTCACTTGCATTTTAACATAATACCAAAAATATAAGCTAATTGTATTAATCATGCATTATCTCACAAAACAAACTCCGGAATCGGAATCTACGCGAAAAATCGAGTAAAATGGGTTTCGGGTACATAAACCATCAAAAGTCAAAAGTCAACGGTCAACCAAAGGTCAACGCAGAAATTGACTGAGCTGAGCCAGGCTCGGAAAGAAACAGAGCCAGGCTCAAGGACCAGCAAGCTCCCCAGAAAAGCTACGCCAGGCTCGGAAAAAGCTGAGCCAGGCTCAGGGACCTGCAAGCTACCCAGAAAAGCTACGCCAGGCTCGGAAAAAGCTGAGCCAGGCTCAGGACGCAGAGTGATTTCGAGTTTTCTTGAGCAAAGGCCAAATAATCACTTATTTTCACATATAAGCACTTATTATGACCCAAAAACACACATACATCATTTACCACATTTATATATGATCAAAAAACACTTAAGAACAACTTGTTACCATCTATAATCACTTATTTTATGATTCAAGACTCATTTTTTACAAAAACTCAAAATCTACTCATAAATCCCATTTTTCTTGTTATAAATCTCAAATGAGTTTGATTTCAGGTGTAACCAACATGTATAGACTCAAAAGGACGGTTCATTTCACCGATCTACCATTTTTACTACGAAAAAGTAAAGATTTATCACTTTTACTCAAAACACTCAAGAACACAATGTTCTTGAGTTTAATCCTTTATAAATCTCGTTTTTATCCATTAGATTCGTTCATACATCATGTTAAAAGCATATTAAGCATGTTATGAACCTTAGAATCGATTTCCATTAAGAAAATCCATCCAAAACTAAAACGAAAATGGGGTGGAGGAAGTTCGGGTGAGGAGAAATCGACATTCTCCCCTTCCTCGTATCACCCACGAATATGAAATCCACTCTCTTACCTGGATTCGAAGAAAAACTCGAAGATTGATCTTGAATCTCTCCCTTACTCTTGCCCTAGCTCCTCAAGCTCTCTTCCTTCTCTCTATCTTCAAGAACCAAAAGAGAAATAATGAATTTCTCTCCCCCTCATGGCCATATGGGCGCCCCACACTCCCACACAAGGCCCATTGGGCCTCAACCCCAATTGGCTTGGCCCAATTACACGTTAACTCACTCTACTCGCTTAATAACTAAAGTACTCGGTAAATAACTTAAAGTTACTATCTTACTTAAAAGCCACGTCACCAAATAATTAAACACTTAAATAGTGAATAATAAATTTGGGTCGTTACAACCTTCAACGCCGACGCAGTCGCATTCTCCTGGTCAACGCGATCAAAACCCTTACAACAAAGAGCACTAAACTAAGTGCTCAGAATACAAGACATAGGATTTAAACACCAAAAAGGAAAAAGAGTACAAGTCCTACGCCCATACCGACTAGTGAACCACAACCAAGAATGAAGTTTGATTGTCTCCAATAACGACGAAACATCCGGAATATTGCCCTTAAAAATTACTTTATTGCGAAGATTCCAAATATTCCAAGTGGTTGCCAACCATACCAAGTACCAGACACGACATTTGTCTTGCATTTTGTACAAATCACCAAATAAAAGAAAATTATCTCTACCTTCGACTCCGATTTGTAACGATGTCCCTAACCAAGATAAAACTTTGTTCCATACTCCCTTACTAAAAGGACATGAAAAGAAAAGATGTTTTTCGTCCTCAGCTTGTTGAAAACAAAAGAAGCATGATAATTCATGAAGATTAGTCAAAATATCACGGTGATGAAGAGCTGCTCTAGTTGGTAATCTGTTTAATAATAACCTCCGACCGAAAACATTTACTTTCGAAGGAACATCCGACTTCCAAAGGCGCTGAATGACCTCGAGCACATGAGCATCTTGAAGCTCTACCTGCCGCAGGTCTAATAAATATGTGTAACAGGATTTAACCGTGAACAATCCATTTGAATCCGGAATCCAGCGCCACTGATCGTGATTATTGTTGTGAAGGGAAAAACCATATCGAACAGACCTTGTAATTCAGTAAGTTGCCGAGCTTCGTTCACACTCAACGATTCAGACCAATTCCACCTCCATAATGGCACTAAACCATTTCCTCGCAGACGTTCAGAAACCTTAACATTCTTGATCGCTTCTTTAGCATACAAATTAGGAAAAAGATCACAAAAAGCCTTTGTCAAAACCCAATGTTATTACCATTACCAACGCAACAACTAATATTGGATTTAAACCAACTATCACTCATCCCGCGCCCGAAACTAATAATATCACGCCACTACAAAGAGGAGTGTGCACTAGGCATAATATCAAGACCACTCAGCAATAGAGAAGGTAGGTGACCATAACGGTAACGAAGCAAGGAATAGATATAGGGTCATTATTGAACCCAACTGAATAAACAATGTGTGTGCTTTAATTTCTCTTCTTCCTCATCGTTTGTTTGTGGTTATTAGTAGTACATTCCTTTAATATTTGGTTGCAATTAATTTGCTCCACACATTATATTATTGGTGTGACTTCATCAAATTCACAACCGATCAATATTAAGAAAACATAACAAATTGATGAATACAAAATTTTAATTCAGAGATCACTATGCTGGATTAGATAGAGAGGATGAATATGGATTTCCCTGTTAGGCTCTGCTTTAATTGGTTCGGCTCTTTCTCGCTGTCTTTCCGTTATATTTGGGACCTTAATACAGGTCAGGTTGAGTGTGTTGTTGTGCTTTCTGGTGGTGTGTGCAAGTGTTTTTGATGTGCTTACCTTAGTTGTTTGGGTTTGCTTTGTATTTAAGAAAACATTAACAACTTTGCATAATGAAACTGAAGTAGTAATTGAGTATCAATTTAGTGGACATCATACATTAAATTGTTAATCAGAATACTCCAAAGGTTACTTTTTCTTTTTGAAGATACTCCAAAAGTTACCACAAAAGTAACAGCAATTCAATAGCCAAAATTATTAATTAACAAAACACCAATTTCATATAGCCGGTCTTTCCAAAAGACTGAAGAGAGCCCACAAAATTTTTGTATCCAAAACACAATGAAGTGACCAATGTGAATATTCATATCAATTAATCAATTTTTAATGATATTTTCTCTTCCCCCTCCCATGAATCTTTTATACCTCCCAATATTCCAATTTTGCCCTTGTAGAAAAATTCGGTTCGCAGAAATCGAATTTTTCCTAGTGCAAATTCAGAGTAAATTTCGGTTTTTAGAAACCGAAATTTGTTTTCAAGGCAAAAAAAAACTTCGGTTTCTACGAACCGAAGTATTTTCAAGGGCAAAATTGGAAACTCAGGGGGATAAAAGATTCACGGGGGGTGGGGAGAGAAAACATCATTTTTAATTAATTTCTGACCGGCCTTGTATAATCTTTGGCCACATATGGTCGTTTTTATTTGCAATTGGACCAAACAAGCCTACTAGTTACACCCCCTCTACCTTAATTCCACCTTTCCTTAAATATTTATACACATAATCACATTCATCCTAAGAAATTAAAAAAATGGGTGATCACAAGAAAAAAGCTTTGGAACCAAAGCAAAAACTAGAGGAACTATACCAAGGAATTCCAGATGAGTCAGTTAACCTTACCTTTCAAGACTTACCAAATGTAATGAAAAACACTACAATTTATGAAGGTAATGCTATTAACACCCCCACAAAAAATATAACATCACCTTCTCTTTCACCTATGTCTATGTCACCTATTCATGACTTCCAAAAAGGCTTGAAGGTATATTCCAATGACATCTATAATCAACAAGATTTTGGTCATAGAGGTGTTGTTGGTGTTGGTGTTCAAAGTACTCCAAGCAGGGCAAGTGAGTATAGTATGGGCTATGATGCCATGAGTGGTGAGAGTTTGGGTTCTGGAAAAGCCGGTGTTGGTCGCCGAAGACGACAAGGGATTCCTCACTCTAAGATTTGCACCATTTGCAATGACTATGTTTATATTTTCAGGACTAGATGTTTGGTATGTCTTTGAATGTTATTATTTTATTCTATGTTTTTGTTAACAACATTTTCTTCTAATATTATACTTCATTTTAATATTTAGTTGACATTGTTTGTGGACAATGCAGGTATGTGGCAGGGTTTATTGCAAGCAGTGTATGGAAGTAGGTATGGGAGAATTGAGAGAAGGAAGAAAGTGTATTGACTGCCTTGGATTGAGATTCAGCCAAAGGTAACAATATTCTAATCTAACTTTCACTTCAAAAAGGTAGTCTTTAAAATTTAACTTCCAAATGTTTCGAAAAAGAACAGAATCCATTGTTTGATTATTGTTGTATTTTGAAACTTATAATTAACCAAAATGGTTTTTGACACATAACATGATCTAGTTCATGAAATGTCATCTGCCACATGGCATAATCAGTGCATCAGAACTCAGACATGTAATGTCATAATCTTTAAAAGAAAAACACTAATGATTCTTGTTGAAGTTAACTAAGAAGATACTCAACTAAGCCAAATTTACAAGTAAATTTCCAAGCATTCATGAACTTGATAGATATGTGCTAGGGTGGGGGCTAGTTCTACTCGGGTCCACCGTGGGTCAGTGCTTGACATCGTTCGAATATTCGATCATGATTGATGGTCCTCTAAATTTAATTTGAGAATTTAATTTGTTGATCACATAGGTACATAGAAAGAGCAGGGTTACTAGGGTGCTTGAATTGGAGGTATCCAAGTACATTAAAGCAAAATGAACTCAAATGGGCTGAGAAAGGACCAAGAAGGAATGGTGACAAAGGCTATGGTCACCATTCAAGAACAACAACACCTACAACTCCAAGGAGTCCTCTTTCTATTGCTAGCAGTGAAGCCTCATATGCCATGTCAGCAACAAATTCTCCTTTCACTCCTCATCATCACCACCACCCTCTTTGAAAACAAGAACAATTAATTTATCTTAAAAACTTATAGATATATTATTTATATCTCTTAAACTATAGGACCCTTTAAAATATTTTATTTCTAATGTTTGTTTTTATTTCATCTTATGTTGGTTTGTTCAATTTGTTGATTTAACTTATATTAAAAGTTCTATCATTTCTTTCTTTGTATGTGTTGTTACTTTCTCCAATGTGTCCTTTGCATCAAAGTAATCAACAACTCTCTATAGTTTAAAAACATTGCTTGATATATAATTCTGTTTTTATAAATTAACCACAAAGACAAGCTTGTACAAATTGTATAGATCAAGGCATCAAGATGATATAATAAGTAAATGTTTTTTTTTGAAAACTTGGTATCCGGCCATAGGACCAACTAATCCAAGGGGACCAATCCCACCGCCCACTTGCGGGGGTCCCATTTAAAGTCAGAGTTTTTTTGCTCTGTATGGACTTAGCCCACCGAAATTGGCACCAATGGGAATCGGACCTGAGACCTTGAGAGGAGCATACTCCAAGGGCCCATGCCAACACCACTCGACCAACCCCAAGTGGGTTTATAATAAGTAAATGTTAATTAAATATTAAAAGCTTGCCAAATCTGCCGGCCAGTTCCTCCACCCAATACATGTTATCTATTAAATGATAAAACAGATTTTAATTTACTATTGTCAAAATAATCATGCAATTGGTGCAGTCATGAAATCAATATCGTTTAATTAAGATCAGATGGTGTGTGTGCTAAGTTTGTATTTTTTTATTTTTTGACAACGTGCTAAGTTTGTATTTAAAATAAAATCTGATTTACTGAAATAAGATTGCAAGTCACAACTAGGTTTGGTCTAATGGTGAGGGGTTTGAGTAGTATGTCATAGGTCCTGGGTTCGATCCCAGCAGCTCATTGTAAACCAAAAAAAAAGAATGCAAGTCACTGATCTTGATCAAATAGTGCCGATATTTTGACTGCAGTTACTCATGCTTTTTTGGACATAGGATATTGGACTAAGATCCCCTGCTGTAGAAAAGTTATATCCACCCCACCATTGCTTGCACATAAAAAATTAAAGACATTTTGATATAATGCAAATTTTTTTGCACAATGTCATCCCCGTAGACCAAAAAGTTATATCCAAATTTAAAACTGCAAAGTGTCCTTCTCAATGAAATAGATTATTCATTTCATTATTAGTACTAAATATAAAATGCTGTACCATACAAATGTCATCTCTTTCCAATGTCTCTTCATTCAATAAAGTAATAAGAAACCATATATGATCTCTATCTCCTATGTTTGGTACTAAACCAAATGATCTTAAATCTCTAATCTAATTTCTAAATGGTTGAGGAAATACCTTTCATTGTTTTATTTGTACTCACTTTGAGTTTAGCTTTTCTCCTAAAGAATTTTCTCTCAAAAAGTCAACCAAAAAATGTTCCAAAAGGATCTTTGGGGTATCCTATTATTGGAGAGACACTTAGTTTTCTTAAAGCACAAAAGAAAGACAAGGGCTCTAATTGGATAGAAGAAAGAGTATCTAAATATGGTTCTGTTTTCAAAACCTCCTTAATGGGTTCACCTACAGTGTTTATTATTGGACAACAAGGAAACAAGTTTGTTCTTGGCACCTCAGATGATATTATTTCAGCTAAGAAACCTCCAACCCTTCAAAAGATACTTGGAAAGCAAAGCCTAATTGAACTTACAGGTTCAAGGTACATAATCTTCAACTCTTACCTTTTTTTTTTTTTTTTTATGGTTTTCACCACCAGTTGAAATTAGTTCGGGGTCAGTTCTGGCACTTCAACTTTTACCTTTGTTCTGCCTTAATTATAAACAATCATTTCATTTAATGTTCAGAACAAGGTTTTAAATTGCAGTCCGCAACCGCAATTGCGGCCGCAATATTGCTGATGCGGTAGCCTCCGCAACCGCATCGCACCACAATTGCGGTGTGATCTTAATTCACGTGTACGACCGCATCATAACCGCATCACAACCGCATCAGACGTTTTCGGCGATGTTCGTTCAAATTTTCTCACCAAAAAATAAAATTTATGAACTTCAAATCATAATTTGTGTCAAATCTAATGAAAAAACTTAATTTTAATAATCTCTCAATCGTGTATTTTAAGAACATTCAAATTAGTGTTTATGGAATAGACTAAGACTATACAATGGTGGATAAATAGTGTAGTTACATAGTAGTTTCATTATATATAGCTTGTGAAATTTCAAAATAATTTCATGCCGCAACAGCCGCATTGCGCGGTGCAGCATCCGCAATGAACGCATTCACAACATCCGCGACCGCAACCACATCCGCGACCGCAACCGCAATTTAAAACCTTGGTTCAGAATCATTATAAATATGATATTTCAGTTATTATTAATCAAAAAAAAAAATCAGTTATTTAGTGAATTTTAAATGAGAATATTTGCTTATAATTAATATCCAAGGAATTAATTTAGATGAATTGTCGAAATAATCATTATTAAAATTAGTGTTAAATAGTGTTTACCCCTATAATATTAGCGAATATCTGTTTATCCCCTGTAATTTTTTTTTCCGATTACCCCCTATACTGTGAAGATTTCCGTTCTTTTAGCCCTCATATAATATGTAGACTTACGATTCCGTCATTTTGTCCTCTGTAATGTTAGCGAATTTCGGTTATCCCCTCACTAAGTATGTCACGTTATCATTAATGTGGAATCTTAAGTCAGAATATTCAATGAGGGGCTAAAAGTACATAATTTTGACATTACTGGAGTTAAACATTGTTTTACCCTTACAATTGAGGTTTTAGTAAGGGAAATGATGTTTGTTGCGAGAGAATGTATAACGAAGTTTTTTGATTGGTCAGTTAAACATTGAAGCCATTGTTTTTTGTGCAGGCACAAGTTGATAAAGGGGGGAATGATGAAATTCTTGAAACCTGAATGCCTTCAAAACTATGTCAAAAAGATGGATGAATTAGTAAGAACAGTACTACGTAGAGAATTGAAAGAAAATGAAACAATTGAAGTTGTGAGCTTGATGAAGAAACTGTCCTATGATATGGCATGCAATGTACTATTTGACATAGATGAACAAACAAGAGAGATTATGTTTGAAGATTTTATCACAGCATTTAAAGCAATTCACTCTCTTCCAATAAATTTCCCTGGCACATCATTTTGGAGAGGCCAAAAGGCTAGAGCAAGAATTGTGAAAAAGATAGTTCCTATTATGAACAAAAGAAGGGAGGAATTGTCAAAAGGAGCTATAAATTCTACTAATGATATGCTTTCTTGCCTTCTTGCAATAAGGGATGAAAATGGTGAACCTCTAGATGATGACATAATTACTGACAATTTTATTTTTCTATTTGTTGCAAGTCATGACACATCTGCTACCCTAATGAGTTTGATGATATGGAAGTTATCTAGAGATCCAGAGGTTTACCATAAAGTTTTAGAAGGTAACACTAACTTCTTTTTTTAGTTATGTTCTTTGTATGCGTCATTCTATCATGGTTTAAAATTGCGCTATTTTTAGCTGATGTTATGGGAATTTCTACCCGTCGTACTATTGGAGTTTAGCTTCATTCTGAGCATCGGCCCTCATTGTATCCAAAAAGTTGCGCTTGAAATCATAGTTCCACCGATCAAGAACTTTTATATTGTTGGAAAACGTAGCAGGATACTGTGGCTAACGAAGTTTAAATTTTGGTACCGTTATGGAGACATCAAAATCCATTATATTACAACTGCAATTTTAGTTGCTTGGACGCAATTGAAAACTGCGACTCTATTTCTCTATTCTAGAATAAAAAGGGATTTCGTCATTATTTCATGATTTTGTTGCTAAAAATTCTTTTATGCAGAACATATGGAAATTATAAAGCAAAAGGATGGAAATGAAGAAAGGCTAACATGGGGAGAGATACAAAAGATGAAATATACATGGAGAGTTGCTCAAGAATTAATGAGGATGGTCCCTCCGTTGTTTGGCGGCTTCCGGAAAGCACTTAAAGATACTAGTTACCAAGGATATAACATACCAAAAGGGTGGCAGGTAAAATTTCTTACACGGTCTTAAATCGCGGTCATGATGTTTTATATTGTGGCCATTCCCATTGCAATGCATTGAGTCTCAATCAACTTTAGACACATCAATAACTTTGATGTCGCAACTAAGATTGCATTTGTGCGCCTTTTTTAGAAACTCGATATTTTTTCATCGATTATTGAAATTTACCTAATTAGTAGCATATTATTTGGTCTAACTTCTAATGTTAATGTTAATATGATTTCTTGTGTAGGTATATTGGGCATCATGTGGAACACATATGGACAAAAATATATTTGAGAATCCACAAGAGTTTGATCCATCTCGTTTTGAAAATCAAGCTAAGCCAATCCCACCATTTTCTTACCTTCCATTTGGTGCAGGGGTTCATAATTGCATAGGAAATGAGTTTGCTAGGGTTGAGACCTTAACTACCATTCACAATTTTGTGAAGATGTATGAATGGTCTCAATTAAATCCAGAGGAAACAATTACTCGTCAACCAATGCCATATCCATCTTTGGGTCTCCCAATTAAGATCAAACCAAGATGTAATATGTCTTCCTAAACTTTATTATCCTCTCCTACTTCCTCTTATCTCATATATATAACTGATATATCTGGCTCATATTATGGACTAGATATATCAATTACTAAATGAATCTGAAAACAAAATATTAGAACATACAGCCGTCAGCCAGCACAAAATAGAACATACAAACGAAGCAGAACAAAAGCTGCGCTATTGAATCATATATAAGTTGAGCCAAATAAGCCCTTCTGCTATAGTTTAATCCATTGTTTGAATCTTGATGCGTATAAATACTAAATGTGACTTTGATTTGCACAAAAATAAATAAGGGACCGGATAGATTAATAGATTAATTTTTGTAGTGTATTTGATTCTACATCTGTGTGTTAATCTGAACAAATTAGAGGAGAAGAGATAGGGTAAAAATTGCATTTTTTTGTAGTGTATTGGATTCGACTTATTTTGGAGCTTATTAAAATAGTTTATGCAAATAAATAAATTTTTTTTTGACAAATAAATTAACTTTTAAACTAATTCATAAGTTTTCATAATGAAAATTGTGTCTTTATGAGCTGTTTTTTCATAAACTATTGTGAAAAACTAATAATAATACATAAAAACTTAAATGAGCTCAACTCAATCTATAGATCAAGATTTTTCATAACTTTCATTTTAAACTAAAAATTTCATTTTTAATTTATTTGACCGTAAAAAAAATACTATTTCAATTAAATAATTTTTTTTTTATTTTTTATAGTAGAGAGGGAAAAAGCCCAACGAAAAAAGATTACATTGAAATTAGTCTTGGGGTCTTTATCTCCATTACATCAGACTGTAACAACTGTCTAACATGCAGAGGACAATCTTCATAATAAATAGTCTCTCTATCTAGGTATGCATGCACAATCCGAACATCCCGCCACTCCATATTCACAATCTCTTACCAATGTCATACCAGCCGGCCCCTTCATTTTACCCGTCTTTATCACTTGAACCATCACACTAGAATCTATATTGAGTTCAATATCCATAAACCCAACGCTTAGCATGTTTCAGACTTTTAGTCTTTCAAACACTCCCACAACTCCGCAACAAATACACTACAAGAACCCACACCCTTTGCGAAACCATCAAGCCACTCTCCGCAAAAAATACCATTTTAATTAAATGATTTTTTATAATATTGTAAACATGTTTGCAAAAAATAATTGAAAAATTTATGATTTAAGGATAATTGAAAAATAACTTATAGTGGAAAATCCTAACTATGAATTTCAACCCCTACATATATAATACGATATCCTATCAATTGAGCTAATTAGCTTGTGGCAACAAACAAACAAATTTAATATTTATAGAGACTAAAATTGCGTGCAAAAACATTTCATAGATAAAATTACAAAAACTATTAAATTAGTAAGGACTAAACTTAATGTCCCTATTTTATAATGGTTGTTTTATGTGAAAATCTTTACTCCAAAAGCAATTTTCGTAAATAAGTGAAGTAAAATACAATAAACTGGCCTGGGAAATGCAATCATATAAATGAATAATTTAAACGTCAAATGTTACTATAGACAAAGTCAATTCAAAATATCAATCCAAAAAAAGTAAGCCAAAGCCGGCCAACACAGTGGCAAAACTAAATAATAAATAAAGGGAGAAGTTATTATACATAAGTGTAATCTTTATGCATGGTACATAAGTCAATAACATCCATTAGATTGAGCATCCACATGTAATAATCCTAGCCAATCTCAACTCACACACTCACACCTAATCTCACACCCCCCAAATTTCTCACGTACCCCCCAAATTACTCGCGCACCCCCAAATTTCTCGTGCACCCCTCAAATTTCTCGTGCACCCCCCAATTTCTCGCGCACCCCCCAAATTTCTAGCGCACCCCCCAAAATTTTTCACGCACCCCCAGATGACTTGTGCGCCCAATTTTTTTTTAACCCCCCATATTTCAAGCCTAAACCATTTTGCTGTGGGAATGGTTTCAAAAATATACACTCCAAAACCATTAAGTGCATAAGATGGTTTTGAAGTACAACCTATAATTAGAATCATAATTGTTTTTTTTTGGTACAATTATAATCATTATTTAAAACCAGTTAAATGGTTTCAGATAGTTATACACTAAAACCATTTGTATTGTAAAATGGTTTTATGTGTGTTTTTATGGTTTCAAAAATTCTGGAAACCATTATGCTGGTTAAATGGTTTCAGATAGTTATACACTGAAACCATTTGTATTGTAAAATGGTTTTATGTGTGTTTTTATGGTTTTAAAAATTCTGGAAACCATTATGTTGGTTAAATGGTTTCAGATAGTTATACACTGAAACCATTTGTATTGTAAAATGGTTTTATGTGTGTTTATATGGTTTTAAAAATTCTGGAAACCATTATGTTGGTTAAATGGTTTCAAATCACAATTATTGTTTGTATTCTAATTATAGGGTTGTACTCTAAAACCATCTTATACACTTAATGGTTTTGGAGTGCATATCTCTAAAACCATTCCCACAACAAAATGGTTTAGGCTAGAAATGTGGAGGGGACCAAAAAAATAAAATTGGGGGGCAAAAGTCATATTGGGGGTGTGCGAGAAATTTTGGGGGTGCATGAGAAATTTGGGGGTGCACAAGTAATTTGGGGGGTGCATGAGAAATTTGGGGGGTGTACTAGTAATTTGGGGGGTGCACAAGTAATTTGGGGGGTGCACTAAGTAACTTATGCATGGTGCATAAGGATAGCTTATGTATAATAACCAATCCCATAAATAAATATCTTGCCTGCTTCATCACTAGATTCATCATCTTGTCGTGCCAATTCCTCTTCTATATTTAAATTTATATTGATCAGTGAAATATTGATCTATATTTAAATTTATATTAAAATGATTGACAAAATATTAAAGTATCTGTTCACCATATAAAGGACAATTCTAACATCAACAAGTGCATCATGGTGCACAAGTTAATTATATAAATATAACGAATACGAATTTTATAAAATTTATCGTTAGATTGATAGTTTATATCATATAGATTATCCATGTCAAATTTTAAAGAAATTGAAAATCATATGATATGTCATTGAGACCCATCAAGATTAACGGTTTATGAGTTTTTATTAAATACCGTTAATTTTGATGGATGTCAATGACATATCATATGATTTTTAATTTCTTTAAAATTTGACATAGATGGTCTATATGATATGATACAAACTTTCAATCCAACGGTAAATTTTACAAAATTCGTATTCGTTATAACGATATTGGTAACTTGTGCATCATGAAAGACATGATGCACTTGTTCATGTTAGCCAAAGCCCCATATAAATATGGTAAATAATATTAATATAATGCATTCGATGTCAACATTATTTGTTTAATTTTTTCAAAAAATGTAGTACCTAAAATTTTATATTTTATAGTAAAAAAATAAATGTATTAGGATTGAAAATTTTTTAAAAATGTGTTAGAAGTCTCACACTGACTAGAGATATGACATAGATAGCCTTTATAAGTTTAGTGCAAACCTCAACTCTCGAACTAGCTTTGTGGTTGAGTATAGGCCTCCCAAATTCTAATATGGTAATCAGAGTCTATCTTAGATATATTTGTTGTTTGTTGTAGAGACCTTTCATATTTTGAGCATCCGTTGTTGTTGATTTCACGTTATTAGGATTGAATTAAACTCCACTCCCTACTTAATGTACAAGTTAAGAAGTCTCACATTGATTGTGAGATAAGATGGTATCAGAGCCTCTTCACGATATGCTGGACCGCTTGTTATCAGATTTCTGATCGGGTCATCCACAATTTATATTTGCGCCCCAAACCCAATCCAATAGTACTTGACGCGAGGAAATGTGTTAAGAAATCTCACAGAGTTGCGAGATTACATGAACATGTATTTCTAAATTAGAGACAAATGTTGTCTATTGATGTCAATGTTTGTTTAAATTTTCGTCAAATAAAAAAACAATGTGTTTAAATAACATAACTATATATTTTACTATTGGAACCGAATATAAAATGCTGTACTATATCAAAGTCTTCTCTTTCCAATGCCTCTTCATTACATAAAGTAATCTCTACCCCTTGTATTTGGTCCTAAACTGAATGGTCTTAAGTCTCTCATCTAATTTCTAAATGGTTAAGGAAATACCTTTCATTGTTTTATGTGTACTCACTTTGAGTTTAGCTTTACTCCTCAAAAAATTTCTCTCAAAAAGTCAAACAAAAGGATCTTTGGGGTACCCTATTATTGGAGAGACATTTGGTTTTATTAAAGCACTGAGGAAGGACAAAGGCTCTGAGTGGATAGAAGAAAGAGTATCCAAGTATGGTCCTGTCTTTAAAACATCCATAATGGGTTCTCCAACAGTAGTTATTATTGGACAACAAGGAAACAAATTTGTTCTTAGTTCCTCAGATGATGTTATTTCTGCAAAGAAACCTCCTACCTTTCAAAAGATTTTAGGAAAACAAAGCCTTTTTGAACTTACTGGATCAAGGTACATATTATTCAACACTTATTATGCAGCTTAAATTGTTGGTTTAAACATCAAGATTTTTTATTTATTTTAATGTGAAAAGACCACCATGTAGGGGTGGACATGGTTTGGTTATGGAGAAAAATTGAACTGAACTAAACAGTTTTTAAAATTCATAATAACTTAATTGAACTGTTTGTCTTCTGAACCAAACTGTTAAAATGATTCGATTCTATGGTTCTGAATCGAACCATAACTAACTTTTAAAAAATTAATATTAACTATTCTAAAACTAATTAAATTGTTTTTAACCATGTTGTTATAAAAAAAAATCCAAACCGAATTGAATATTAGAACTTTAAAAAAAATCTATTTAAACCATTAAACTGAACTCAACCATTTAAGCAAATCGAACCAAACCAAACCAAATTGATATTCACGAATCGAACCGAATTGTTTCAATTTTAAAACTGTTAATTATGGTTCATTTTTTTTTAGTTCGGTTCGACAGTTGGGTTCGGTTTTTTGGTTTATTTTCCCCACCCCTATATTGATCATAGGCTATATTGATCTTTATGTTGACTTTTTGTGCAGACATAGGTTGGTGAAGGGGGAAATGCTGAAATTCTTAAAACCTGAATGCCTTCAAAACTATGTGAAAAAGATGGATGAATTAGTGAACACAATATTACTAAAAGAATTGCAAGAGAACAAAACAATTGGAGTTGTAAGGTTGATGAAGAAACTTTCCTATGATATGGCATGCAATATATTATTTGACATTAAAGATGAACAAACAAAGGAAGCTATGTTTGAAGATTTTATCACAGCATTTAAAGCACTTCATTCTCTTCCAATAACTTTCCCTGGTACCTCATTTTGGAGAGGCCAAAAGGCTAGAGCAAGAATTGTGGAAAAGATAATTCCTATTATGAACAAAAGAAGAGAGGAATTGTCAAAAGGAATTCTAAGCTCTACTAATGATATGCTTTCTTGCCTTCTTGCAATAAGAGATGAAAATGGTCAACCTCTAGAAGATGACTTAATTACTGACAATTTTATTTTTCTATTTATGGCAAGTTATGACACTTCTGCTACTCTTATAACCATGATGATATGGAAGTTATCTAGAGATCCAGATGTTTACAGAGCGCAGCTTTGCTCCTTTTCCTAGAGCTCCTTTTCTTCCTTTTCCTTTAATTGATTGACGACACGTGGCAAAATTGAATCTGATGGTTAGAATTTAATGACTTTAATTAAATAATTAAAAATTAAAAACATTACAAAACAAACTGAATACACGCGCGTGATCTTTGTGTTGTCTTTCCATCTTCTTCCTTCTTCACTTTGTCAATCTCAGCCACCGTCACTGCCCCCACTTCCGGCCGTCATAGGGCGGCGGTTTTCCTCTCCTTTTCTCAATCGACCACCACGCACACAAACCACCTCAACATCTTGTCATTTCGCATTCGCCGTTTCGCCGGCCTGTTTTGCCGCAATTGCAGAACCCAACCATGTCGAAGCTGCTGCAAAGCAACCCAGTTGTTATAAGTGTAATGTTACGTTTACCATCGACAGCCCTTTTAAAGTGTGTAAAAAATTGTACCAAATTTAAATCTGACTTCAAATGCTTTTTTAAATCAGCATTAAAGCTCTCACTTAATTGAGTAGATCTCATACCTGCAGTGAATGTTTTCCGAACATAAGCCCATGCCCATTTTTCCTTGAATTGAAAAATTGTATGCAACCACGAACCTTCCAAAACATTATGCTCAAGAAGTAAAGAATTCCATGCATTCAAAAGTTCAACCTCCTCTTCATGTAGATCCATGCATGCTTCAAAATCTAAATTAAATTGCGAACTCCTTTGATATAAATGATTCACATGTCTTACAGCGTTCTGTCTTATATGCCAAGTGCACAATCCATGAAATGTTTCTGGCATAACTAAAGAAATCGCCTTAGCCATTGCGGCATCTTGATCTGTTAGAATAGTTTTAGGCTTTTCTCCACTCATTGCTTTGAGAAAAGTTTCAAATAACCACCGAAAAGAAGATATTGTTTCATCATATAACAATGTTGCCCCAAAAATGACAGTTTGCTTGTGATTATTGAGTCCAACAAATACTCCCAACGGTCGACAATCCTTATTTGTCTTGTATGTAGTGTCAAAAGTGATGACATCACTGAAGTACCCATAATCATTTATCATTTGTGCATCCGCCCAAAATATATTTATTATTTGCTCTTCATCATCCATTTGAAAGTCATAAAAGAATGAGGGATTTTCACTTTCTTGTTTGAAATACATCATCAATGCACCCACTTCACCATGCTTTAATGTTTGATTCCTTTTGGTTTGTAGGTAATTCTTAAGGTCTTTTTTTGTAAAACCAACAGTCTCTATTCCACCAGCTTGTCTGGATATATATTCATGCAAATCTTTTGGTCTTAATCCAGATTCATCTCCCAAGACAATTTGTGTTGCTTGTGCCTCAGATATGTGCCGATGAGAGCGAATCATATGAACATGCTCGGGTGGTTGAAGTGGATGGTTATGTTGAGCTATAAAGTCAACAACATTGTATTTCTCTATCTTCCGATCAAGTGAAATAACCATACGTGCTGGACATTCCGTTCTGGTTTCTGCTCTATGTTCTCCTGTACGTCTTTTGTCAACACTTCGTTTACCCTCTTTGAAGCATGTGAATCTTCTTGAAGTCAAAACTCCATCTACTTTGCTTTTATTAAAATATTCTCGACGAATACCAAATCCATTTCTTTTACCGTACTCATTGTAAAATTCATAAGCAGCGGCTTCAGATTCAAATTTCATTCCCAAATGAGGTTCAATGTTGACAATATTTTCTTGGCCATGTTGCACATTTTGTTCATGGATATTATTCACCCATTTATCAACACAATTTGGAATTGATGATGAATTCATGTTTCCTGAAGAAGTAAAAAAAAAGTATAGAGTCAATATATTAACTATTGTGAAAAATAATAAGAGAATAATAAACATTCTAAAATGACAGAATAAACTATGAATCAATGATAAAGTAAACATGACAAAGTAATATAACAGTTATACATATAAAATTAACAAAACTGCACATTGATCAAGTAAACATGAGAGATTATGTAGCACACATAGCAGAACAACAAAACTGCACAAAACCAAAATATACATATCAAATTAAAAAATATAACAGTTAACACACCTATAACAATATTTTAAAGAAGGGGTCAATGCCAAATTAACAGATTTCAAAGAAAGGATCTAACATTACACTTATAACAACTGTTTTAATTCAAATGTAGTAGTGAAATTTTAATGGATTCAAATGAAGCAAATGAGTGAAAATTCCATGGCAGCACAGTAACAACACAATTCTATTTGAATCTTTACATAATTTCTTTCTCTACTTGCAATAACAAAGAGGACCAAGAATAAAAGAGTGTAGTTTTGAAAAGGAATAATACCACGATGATGAATATTAGTAATGACGGCGAGCGGCGGCGAGGGGGAAGATGAAACAATGATTGTACAGAGAAAGAAGAAGAAGCAGCGCGTGTGTCAGAGGAAAACCGCCGTCCTATGACGCTGGGTTGCTTTGCAGCAGCTTCGACATGGTTGGGTTCTGCAATTGCGGCAAAACAGGCCGGCGAAACGGCGAATGCGAAATGACAAGATGTTGAGGTGGTTTGTGTGCGTGGTGGTCGATTGAGAAAAGGAGAGGAAAACCGCCGCCCTATGACGGCCGGAAGTGGGGGCAGTGACGGTGGCTGAGATTGACAAAGTGAAGAAGGAAGAAGATGGAAAGACAACACAAAGATCACGCGCGTGTATTCAGTTTGTTTTGTAATGTTTTTAATTTTTAATTATTTAATTAAAGTCATTAAATTCTAACCATCAGATTCAATTTTGCCACGTGTCGTCAATCAATTAAAGGAAAAGGAAGAAAAGGAGCTCTAGGAAAAGGAGCAAAGCTGCGCTCATGTTTACAATAAAGTTTTAGAAGGTAACTAAAACTAATTTCTTGTTTAGATATGCTAGTTTTTGAGTCACGTGAACGTAGCTCAGTTAGCAAGGACATATTGTATTATATATGTAAAGACTCAGGATTCGAACTTCGGTCATTCCACTTATTCACTTTTGAAATTTCTAGTCACTAAACTACTTAACGAAAAGATATATATATATATATAATATGGTATGTTTGTTCCAACTTTCTAAAAACAGGAGAATATGAGAAAAATCTAAAAATATTACTTTAAGTTTATCAGTTTCTCTTCAAATTTATTTTCGATAAATGATTATTTTTAGAAAAAGTTATTTTCATTACACTTGATAAAACACCAAATAGTTTATGGTTTTCTTATAAATTAATATTTAAAATAATCTCTAAATGATCAAATTTTAATTTTTCTATTTTTATAATCCGTAACAAACGGATACCTAGTGATTTTTTGAAGTTTTGTTGAATTCTTTTATATATGTAGAACAAATGGAAATCTTAAAGCAAAGGGAAGGAATCGAAGACAGATTAACATGGAGAGAGATTCAAAAGATGAAATACACATGGAGAGTTGCTCAAGAATTGATGAGGATGATCCCACCTGCATTTGGTGGATTTAGGAAAGCACTTAAAGATACTAGTTACGAAGGATACGACATACCAAAAGGGTGGACGGTAGGTGATGTTTTTATCAAAGTTATAAATCATATAGTCACGATTCTTGTTAATGTGAACATTCACATTTCAATGGGTAGAGCATCAATCGCATACATATTGCGACTATGGAGACATAAAAAAGCCTAATTATGTTGAAATTTAATTTGGACTGGAGTCCGTAGTTTAGACTCCAGTCGCATACAATTTTACCATCTCGTAAAATATTTTTAACCTAACTTTTAATGAGAAATTGGTTTGTTGTTTAGGTATATTGGGCATCATGTGGAACACATATGGACAAAGATATATTTGAGAATCCACAAGAGTTTGATCCATCTCGTTTTGAAAATCAAGCTAAGCCAATCCCACCATTTTCTTACCTTCCATTTGGTGCAGGGGTTCATAATTGCATAGGGAATGAGTTTGCTAGGGTTGAGACCTTAACTACCATTCACAATTTTGTGAAGATGTATGAATGGTCTCAATTAAATCCAGAGGAAACTATTACTCGTCAACCAATGCCGTATCCATCCTTGGGTCTCCCAATTAAGATCAAAAAAAGATGTAGTAATATGTCTTAAACTTTATTGTCATGTACTATATGGTGTTGTTTCTTGTCTTATCCTATGTACTATGTTTCTATATATATACTTTTTTAGTATAGTTTTTGTAATTCGTGAATATATATTTGTGTTTTTGTCCATATAATTTTCTAATTAAACTTACGATAACTAAATCAAATAAATAATTGAAAGTCGAGACTAAAAGATTGTTTGTAATGGTGTGTGTGATGTTTGTGTGTGAACAAGACGCAACTATTTGAGTGAACAAAAATCATCGGTGATTTAAATGTGTGATTCTTATTATTAGGCAACTTAACAAAAAAAAAAGTTATAAGTGATTTTGCTAAGGTTATAAATAGTCTATTGTGTAAAGCTTTTAAAAAGATTTACCATCACCAAAAACTTAAACACACCAAAAATTGTGTGTAATTATGACTATTCAACAACTAAGTGTCATGATCTTCTGTGAAAATAGATATGCGCACCAAAGTATATGCATTGAGCTTTATAGGTGTAAAGTATACACCTTGCAATTTAGGATGATGATATCATAAAATGCGCACTTTAATAATTATCAAAGTAACATGTAGTTATACAGCAAAAACGTTACCTCAGCTTCTGGATAAAGTTAAAGAGTACTCTTTTTGGTGGCTGAAAGCGACGAACGTGAACTTATTCGCAAATTTACATAGTTGGTGGTCGCACCCTTTGTTATGTTTGGGTATCGACTAATGTTGTATTTTGTGGTTCTTTTAACTAATGCTTTGTATAACTCTTGTTAGTCTCTTTCGGCACACCTTGTGCCGAGGAGAATTTTTTTTTGTTTATATATATGATTTATTTTTGCTTGTTCATAAAAAAAAAAAAAAAATATCAAAGTAACATACTATATGAATGAATTAATGTTAATCTTCCACTTGATATTCTTAACTCCCTCAAAGATTGTAAAAGCCAACAACATATGATCTATGAGCTTTAGTAATATCCTCTCCGTTGAGAGTTACTTAGATCATTTTGTATATCAACTATAACTTTGTCTTCAATGATTGATATAAAATTTTCATTGTATATCTATATATGAGAGTTAGAATTCTTGATCATGACGTATAAACTCAAAGATTATGCAACTATGTCTGTTAGTGGCAACAACTTGTATTCACACAAAAGTCCTTATTAAAGGTAGGAAGTTCCTCTAGGGCTACAAGGCTAGCTCTTCTAGGTTATTGGGTAGAAAATCCTGGTAGGTACTAGGTGAAGTCTTTCTATATGAAAGTAAGGAAATCTTGAGGTGAAAATCTTAAGTATTGTAATTGTTGATCATAAGTGAGGAAGTCTCTCTTAGTTTAGAGAGAAAAATCACTCTGTAACGAGTAGACGGACTAGCTAACCAATTGGTAGTGCTAGTATAAAAAATATTGTGTTGTTCATCTTGTTTTGTACCCTCTAATAATTTGAAAAAAACTAGCCCTTTACAACCTTTTAATACAACAAATGTTTCTTATTGGCTAATTTTGAAATGTATGCTATAAGAAGTAAAATTTTTGTTTTTTTAATGAAGCTATGATTCTCGAGTTTTATGTCTCAAATCTTGACACTTGTCTTTTTTTTTTTCTATTTGTTGGTTTTCACTTGTATAGTTTTAAAATTCAGTGAACGACTCTAAATGCTTTAGAATTCCTAAGATACAAACTTTGATAAGAAAGTCTAAGTTAAACTTTGTGTTTTTGCTTTGACGTAGTTTCAATGTTTTTGTTCAAGAGACGTTAATCTTTTCTTCAAGTCTTCTGGTCCTTATATGGGCTTGAATAAAGATTCGTTGAGTTTTCCTTGCATAAATTATAGTCGTTGAGAAGCCTTGATCCAAAGACGTTGATTCATTACTTGATATAGATAACATCGTTGTTGCACGTGATCAAAAGAAGACAAAGTTGACTCTAAGTTTGATATTGACACTTCAGAAGCTTTTGATGTTGACGTGTCATTCAGGTTCGACGCTCTTCAGAGGCAACATTCTTCGGAAGCTATTTATCAGATCTTGACTCATCAGAATCTGACTTCATAGCTTCTGACCTTCTTCATATTCTAGTTTTCCTTACTAGAATTTGTCTTCTAACTTATGATCAATTGTTGTAGCTTCTCTTCCAAAATGCATATGCTCTTCATATGTTCATATAAATTTTAACTTTTGATTCTGCACACTTAACACACATTAGTATATCACCAATCGTTAGTTGGTTCAGTGGTGATTGGCGCTAAACTTGGTAGGGACGACCGCGATTCGATCCACCGCAACTGCGATCGGGAGGGGGCTGGAACCACTTGATGCCAGAACTGACCCTCGAACTAGATTCAACTAGTGGTGAAAAACCAAAAAAAAAAAAAAAACACACATTAGTATATCCAATTTGTTCTTTAATACTTTGTTATCATCAAAACGCTAGGATATTGTTCAAATTCATTTTATTCCAACATAAGGGAGCTGGATACAAACTAAAATTCTTTCCCCTTATTAATTCACCGATAACTTTTTGTCTTTCGCATTTTAAAAAATTCAAATATAAAATTTTGCATTAAAAAAAGTAATTTTGTACTTTAAAAAAAAAAATTAAAATGCATTAAAGGAGTATTATATGTTTTTTTTTAATTAACCCTTTGATCCTAGGGAAAGAGACTGGTAATCCAGAATTCGGATGAAAGTAAGTAAAACTTGATAAAAAATTGTACCTACCAAAAATTAAACTCGGATTCTTCCAAACAATTCATTCTAAAAGAATTTATTAACCACTTAAGCTTAATATTTTAATTTGATATGTAGTTTTTAATGTGTATTCCTTCCAAACTTTTTTTTTGTTTCCTTCCAAACTTATTTACAAGTAAATATTCATATTTCTTTGAGAAAGTAAATATTCATATTTGATGTGTGTATATATATTTACACTAATAGATATATTAGTAAAATACATGTTAGCATTGTTTTTTCTTTCAATTATTATTTTTTTGATAATTTTTTTCTTTCTATTTTTGACAAAACCTTATAAAATACATTAAATACTAAATATATAGTAATACTATATAATAATAAAATAAAACAAAAATCATTATAAAAAATAATAAAAAAATCATTATAAAAAAGAATAAATAAATAAAAGCAATGGTTAATAGTTGGTTTGAACGTGAAGAAGGAGAGAGAGATTTAGCGTGTTTTTTTGAGATTGAATCGAAAAAATCTCAAACAAGAAAATAGAATGGAAAAACAAATGCAAGATCCACCATCAAACTCAAACTCTAATCCCAATGTCACATCATCATCAACAACTCCTCCTTCTTCCAACATCTTCATCCGCGGCACCGTTAACGGTGTTTCCACCACCGCATCTGTCGCCGTCGAATCCCACTCTCACCACCGTAGATCACACTCAGAGATCAACTACCGTCTTCCCGACGACATGATGGACCTCTCTCCTTCAGATCCATTGAACGGAGGAGGATCTTCCACAGCTAGCTTTGAAGAAATCGGATCCGAAGATGACTTGTTCTTCACCTACATTGACGTCGACAAGCTCGGAGGTGTTACGAATGGTTTGAATCAGAACGGTTATGGTAACGGTAACGGTAACGGTGTTGGAACGAGTGGTAATAACGACGGTGAGAAGAGTCCGAATGATGATGCTACTACGCCGAGAACGAGACATAGACATAGTTGCTCCGTTGATGGTTCAACGTCGACGAGTATGTTTGGAGAGATCATGGATGCCAAGAAAGCTATGCCTCCTGATAAACTCGCTGAGCTTTGGACTATTGATCCAAAACGTGCTAAGAGGTTTTCGTTGATCCTTGATTTATATTCGTTTGAAAATGTATCAATTGTTTTGCTCTGAAAATTTGTTTTTGAAAATATAACTTATTTGATTAACGTTGATTTTACGTAGATTCTCATTAATTCTCATTATGTTGATCGTTAGTTTGAAATATTAAGTAGTTGATTATGAGTCCATTTGAATTGCCTTATTTTTTTAGCTTATAGAAAACAACTTACTACTCACCAAAAAAAAAAAAAAAAAAGAAAACAACTTACATAAATAAATAAGGTTTAATGTATTATCATAAGCTTTTCAAGGTAGTTTATGAAAAAAGCAGCTTATGAAGATACAATTTTTGTTAGCGAGAAGTTATGAATTAACATTGAAGTTTATTTATTTGCATAAGTTATTTTTCATAAGCTCGAAAATAAGTCAAGTCAAACGGTCACATGTATTGTTTCTGTTAACATTATTTGATTTGGAACTATTGCTATTTTAGAATGTTGATGTTGAAATGGGAATCTTAGTATTGGTATTTGATGATTTTGTTGTGGTTGTGTAAAGTTCGGACTTACGAGACCTCGAAAAAGACTGTTAATGTTAATCTTCATGGTTTTTGTAAAAATTATGTTGAATACTTTGTGAATAAATAGAGATAATTTAGAATCTTACTATTTTTGTTAAGATTATTTGGGTGCCATTTTCTATGAAGAAAAAAGAATGTATTTAACACTACTGTGGATTTGAAAATTCTAACAACTACAAACGCTTCTTGAATGTTTAAAATGTGGATTGGAGGCAGAAAAAGTGAGGTTTATATCAGAGATGCTTCTTCAGTTTCATTTTATTTTCAAAACTGTATTTTTAGTAATTGGTGTGGATTTGTTTCCGGTTATTATTCTCACAAGTGTTGTTGTGATTTATAGAATACTTGCAAACCGGCAATCTGCTGCACGTTCAAAAGAGAGAAAGGCTCGCTATATACAAGAACTTGAGCGCAAGGTTCAGACCCTTCAAACGGAAGCCACAACTCTCTCTGCTCAATTGACACTATATCAGGTTAGTGTCAAGTTATATTCTGAAGAATTTCTGTATTTTTTCCCACAAAAAAAAATGCTTGAATCAGTTGGATGTTCAGTTTTTATTCACAAACTTATGTCTGATAAGAATTTGACTCATCACTTATTTTGATTTTTTAGAGGGACACAGGTGGTCTGAGTAACGAAAATACTGAGCTTAAGATCCGTCTGCAAGCCATGGAACAACAGGCACACCTTCGAGATGGTAGCTACTATTAAGTCAATCACTTTCTTATGATGCAATTAAAGACATGCTTTACATTTTTAAAATGATTTGTTGAATTTAATTAATGATATACTGTTTCTGATTTTATGTAGCTCTTAACGATGCGTTGATGAAGGAAGTTGAGAGGCTTAAGATTGCTACCGGGGAGGCAATGAATCCCTCTGAATCTTTTAATATGGGAATGCACCAGATGCAATTTGGAGGGTCAAATTTCTTTTCAATTCCGCAACATTCAGGTCCTTTAGGTCACCCCCAGGACATACAATTTCCTCAATTTGGTCACTCCCCATCTAACATGGCGAATCATCAGATGCGACAAACCAATTCTCACCAAATGTCGGACATGTTGCAAAATGATCAGCTCGGTCGTTTGCAGGGACTTGACATTAGTAGCAAAGGATCAACCCTCGTGAAGTCTGAAGGTCCGTCAATATCTGCAAGTGAGAGTAGCACTACATTTTGAATTTAACTTGAACTTCTTGACCTGCTGACTTATTTATGGTTCTCCATTCTCGTCAATTGTCTATAGTGTTGACATGTAGTCATCTAATGATGGTTCTCTGTTTCATTAAATATTCCATTTAGATTAAAAATCAATTCTTGATTGTTTATTCTTAAGGATGCTCCCCAAAAAGGGAAAACATCCTTGTTGTGGCAAAAGTTCGCACGGTCATGTTGATGCGTGGTACTTTGGTGTTTGTGGATTTTAGAATATTGAGAATGAAAGGTCATTCTCTCTGTATCTTTGTACGTTGGGATGATTTTTGATCCCTCTCTGGTCGTGTGTATCATCATTTACATGATACTAAATATGTAAACTTTGATTTGTTGTATTGTTCCAATTCAAGGATATGTAAGATGAATTATCCAAAACAGAAAAGGATCTCCCTAATATGTACTTTTAGTAATGTTTTATTTTGTCATTATAGTTTTAGATTTATGCCATTGGTTCCTTTTCCTCAGTAAAAAGAGTTTTGGAGAATTCTTCTACTATTTATCTTAGATCAGATATTTTATGAATTGCTCTTTTGGTTTTTTTTTTCTTCTTAACCCTCTGATTCTTAGGAAAAAATGATCTTGGTAATCCGTATGAATCGTTCATTTATACATAACCTCATTTATACATGTTATGTTATATTATACATGTTATGTTATAAAATGACTTAGCTGATTGCATTGCATCATAATTTTATAGTTCTAACTAATAAATGACTTCATCAACCATGAATTTGGAGATAAGATTACGAAAGGTTTCATCCATATATTAGGATTTTTGTTTTTCTAACAGAAGCTATCCTTTGTCTTTAATGTCTTGGAGATAAGAATACCAACCCGCTTCATGGTTCTATCTCTATTCTATGCCGTACCTTTTAACTCTTGTCTTGTCTACTTTTTGTCTTACAAGACATTAATGTTCAAAATCTGTTTGGAGGGTCCCCATACTCAAACAGAGTAAGGCAAAATTGTATCTTTAGCAGCTGTCTTATTTAATTAAAATGCCACTGTTTGTTCTTGTTGGCCAAATTTCGATAATAATATTAATATTCTTGATCGAAAATGGGAAGCTGGTAAAACAAAGGATTGTAATTGGTCTTCTTGACTGAGATAAGGTCCTATTGGTGATGAAAAATTCTCTTTAGGCCCCTCAATATGCTTCGAAAATTTGAGGGACCTTAGGCCTAAAGAGAATTTTTCCATGCTGATTGCTCACTTCCCTCTCTTATATGCTCAAGTCTGTTAAAATTCACTATCAACTTGCTTCATGTAAAATTTTGAATTTTAGCGGGGTTGGATGCGCAATCATTGCATCTCATACACTATTCAACTTAGTCTATAGTAAGTCATAGTCATAGAAACAAAACGGTTTGTAGTGAGTCACTCATCCAAACTACTAATTGAAATGGTTAGGTAATTTCTAATATATGTGACTGAAATCAACCCATGCAAAAGTATATGCATACTTTCTGAAGCTTCATACTCGCTTCATTCAGTCCAGACTTCAGACACTAACTTGAGTTTTAAGTGGTTGCAAGTGCTCTTCACCACAAGTAGTCCTTCAATAAGTTTAACCTTTTCATAGTTTTACCTGTTGGTTCATTAGTCCAAGTTTTTTCTTAAAATAAAGTTTAGAGTGGAATCTTTGTTACTAAAAGAATATCTAAGACAAACAATTTGACAATTTCCTTTCATTTTTCCTTTGCGTTAATTTTTTTCTTCATGGGTTAATGCACTTTTAAAGATGGACGTTTATGTTGGTCAAAATTAATATTAGTCAGGGATTTCTTCTAATCATATCCAATAATCATTTAATTAAAGTGGATATTTTTATTGATAAAAGATGATATTATATTGTTCCAGAAATTCACCAGATCGTTACATACGATCTGTACATTTTATTTTCTATAGTAAGGCAAAATATTTCTTTATTCTCCATATAATAAAAATAATCTCAAGGTATATGTTGCACCCTTTGCTGCTTACTTAACCCTGCGCAATCATATTAAAATCCACAATTAGGACATGTTTAGCAAAAAGCTTAGTATTGAATAAGCGGTTAATCATGTATAAGCTATTTTTATAATTATTACTTGTGTCAAGCTTACACAATTACTTGTGTCATGTAAATAATCTCAAGACATCTACTCCATCCGGCCTCATATGTAAGCAAAAGTAATTTTTTTAGATTTATTAAAAAAGTGATGTATTTGGTCTATATTTTAGACTAAATACATCTATTTTTCAATGAATCTAAAACAGTTATTTTTGCTTACATATGAAGCCGGAAGGAGTATATATTAAATATACACTTTTACTTGTCATCATTTATCATATTTGGAAAATTTTAGTTATTTTTTACACGCAACTATAAAAACTAATAATTCAAGTAGAATAAAATCACAATAACGGTAAAACACTCCCTCAAAAGTTTTGAATTTGAATTGTTGAATAATTTTGTGCTAATTAACCTAAATTCCATTAAATAAATAAAAAATGGATACCAACAGGGGTTGAGTATATAGTAAAACAGGGACTAGGGACCAGACTCCTACAGTATGGCGAATAAAGTTTGAATTCTGGTTAAGATACAACATACAGATATAGTAAATAAAGTTCGAACTCTGATTAAGACACAAGCTCGCACTTCGCATTTAACAATGTCTCAAATAAGATTATTTAGGAAAATTAACATATAGAAAATTCAAAAAATAAGTTGGACATGAATGTTTGACACAAAAAAGAGAGAAGGCTTACTTAGAGCAATCAGTGGAGGGATAAACTTTGTAGGGACATTCAGATCCACATAATTCACCAATTTGATTAACACGTGTATAATCAAGTAAAGGGATTTGTGCAGCCTTATCTTGGATACACTGGCAAGCAAGTCTTCTATCATCACCATTCTTATAAGCAGCATTTATAGAGTGAACACCTTGGCAACACATAGGTGATACACTCCCTCCCAACATTCCATAAGGTATGCATGGTGTTAACCATATGGTTACTTGATCACATGTTAATGTTGCTTTTGCATGAGAACTTGCTATTAACATGCAAGCCATCAAAACAATTAATGCTACCTTAGTCATTTTTTTTTATTTCAATATAAAAAAAGCTTCTAAGTAACTTTGCTTTTTGAAGTTAATTAGTGTTTATTAATGATGGTTTATATAGAGAGGAAAAGAGGAGTTAGGGATTAAGACGGAACTAAGGGCTGCGAGAAATTATTGGTTGAGTCACATATTTTATCATTTGGGTGACAATTCAATGTTAGAAAATTCAGTGTAAGGAAATTATCAGGAAAATTCAACAAAGATTTGAGTCAAAAAAAATAAAATTAAATAAAATTCATTAAAGATTTAGAAATTAAGACCTAGGGATATATTTATGTTGCATTATGAGAACATTTTTTGTCAGGTGTTTTGTTGTTAGTAGTGTGTCAACCTCAAAGAATTTGGAGCCACTTTAATAGTTATTTATAAGAAAAATCAACTAAAAATAATTTCATTTTTGGCCAATAGCTTAATATACCACATTATTTTTTTTGAGTAAAATAATTTAGGATATTAAGTAGTTTGAAAAGCCAATACATATATCACATATTGACATGTGGATACCAGTTGCTTGCTTCATCCACTCTAACTAACCTTAACTCGTAGAAAAATTACACATGATGAAAACAACTTGAGATTGAGTTGGATATGACACATAGAATAATTTAATTTTTAGTAAAAAAAAACAAAGAATAATTAGATTTAAGTATTCATCACGGCAATTTTTCTTCTCATTTAATTTAAATAATACTTAAACATGTATCTACTACAATTTATGTTCTTCACAAGTAACTCTACAATAACTAATTCAGCTTAACAACTTATTGTAAATAATGAATCTCACTAATCCACCATTGACTACTATCATATCATAATATATTAACAATCAAACAATTTTATAAAAATTCAAAATTTGTAACTATGTAATCTAGCCAATGTTTTAAGAACCGGAGGTCGAACCGTTGCGACCTCCGGTTCAAGGGTCAACCGGTCGGATTTGTTTGAAATTGAAATAAAAAAAAAGTTTCACTTCCCTGTTTAGCGCATTTCAGTGAAAAGAAAAATGAAAACAGGAAGAAAAAAAGAGTTGAAAATTTCATTTTTTTAAAAGTGAGTGCGAATCGGCCGGTTTTCCAGAACCATGACCAGTTCACCAGTTTCAACGGTTCCCACCGGTTCACCCTGGTTCTTAACGATTTTTTACCTGTTTAACTGACTACCGGTTTTGGACTTTCTTCCGGACCAGTGTTGTGCCCAGTTCACGATCGAACCAGTCAAACCGGCCAGTCCGGTTCTTTAAAACAGTGAATCTAGCTCTCAATAATTACTTATACTTTTTGTTAAAAAAAAGGCCTTCATATACATTCATGTGAAATTATTTAATGATACTCATAATTTTAAAATGTTATTAAAATAAAACAACGAAGTTGATCTACCCATTAACAGCTTCAGCAAAATTCATTGTTTATAACAAGTTATTAGACGTAGTAACTCATCAAAGTTACTCCTAGATCCCCACTCACTTTTAACAGTGAACTGACATAAAGACTTTAATTTTGCTTTAAGTTAAAAAAAAAAAAAAACCTAAAAATACGTTTTATTTAACTAGACACACATAACTAATTTAAACCTATATATACATCGGTACATTTATGGACATAAGAATACTAGGAGTATCTAAACTCTAAACAGGTGTTGTTTAAGAGGGTATGTCCCAAACTCCCATATATCAGCACAAGTTAAGCAGATACAGAAGGCAGCATCAACTAGTTTCATTTGTGTATATACCATTTATGTTTAGTGATACAATTCCCAGATGTCAAAGTTGGTATGATTTCTTTCCATTTCGAGCTTCCCGCCAAAAGATAAACCTGAAATTTATCCAGCAAGTCAATAAACCTTTTCTAGTAACATATAACATTAATCAAATGCTACACAGTTTGTTCAGCAGTTTCAAACAATGAAACTGGATATGTTTAGTATACAATGCATCAATTTGTATGTGTAAACATCACACAGAGTAGTTACTAAATTGCATGCACAAAATGTTTTCCATCAGTCACTACTATTTTCTTTTTTGGGACAGACTTTATTTGTTATAACTTATAAAGCTCTATATGGAATGGTAAAGTTGCTATTAGGTCATAATATATTTCTCAGCAAGATAAAAAAATATTGGTATTGAGCTTTTAAAATGCAGGAGTTCAGTATTAGACTGTATATCACGACAAGAAATCTTATTATCCAAGGAATTACTATAAGCTAGTTTCAGAAAAGGTATCCATTAACAGCCATAAAACTTCAGGTATATATGTGTGTGCGATGTATATAATCAAAATCTTCACTTATAGTCTAACCTTAAGACGAGCCCTTGATACAAGCATGCCGAAATGAGGGAATAGTGTTATGAGTGGGTCCTAAAATGTACTTTGGGTAACTAGTTGATCCTCACTAACAGCACTAGTTGAATTGTGCTTCAATGAAACTGCATTGCATCGATAGAACCAGCTATCAAAATTATCATTGTCTGATGTATGACAATTTTGTAGATGGGAATATACTGTAAATATGTAATGCAGTTTATCCCACAAATCAACTCGAGGTTCAACTATAAAGAAGTATGAACAAGGAGAGGGTCCAGGAACTGGCAAAACACTTCCAAGATTACAAAAGCAGAAATATCACCAAAGAAAGTCTTACAAAAGCAAAACATTCCCAATTTTCTTTCCCTGCTAGATTTAATTTAAGGCTTTGGTATTTTCTAGTGGTTTTCCATCCTTTCTATTGCATCTACTAGATCAATGTTTATAAACTTTTATTAAGTTTGATGTGGCCACTAATGTTTTAGTTATATGTTTATTTTTCTTAATATAGGTTGTTAAATTCCTATTCCCCTGCATATTTTTCTTAAATATGGCTTTTAAATAATTCAATGGAAGGTTTTTAGTTTGCGCCATCATGCAGCACCACCAATAGCTCAAATTAAGGGTAAGTAATGCTTGCAGCAGTACAAGGATTGGTATTTGAGAGTAAAGCATCAAATATTCATTATATTATACATATATTAATTTAACAATATGTTGCATTTTTTTCAAATCACAATTATCTCACTATGAAGAGTTGAACATTACAGTAAGACTTATTTTTTTTCAGTTCACAAGGAGAGTTTCACCTCTAAAGATAGCCGCCCTCTACCTCTAAAAGAGAAAGAACCAGGCAAGAATGAAACAGCAAATGTAATAACAGTATCAACCCATTTTATTCATTGTCAATAGAAATACGATTTCTAGATGCAAGAAAATAATATACCTTCCTAGGATATGTACACGTCAATGTTGTGTCACCGAATCAAATTTCTCCACTTGTCCTTCAGATCACCCTTACAAAATAAAAATTGAAGTGTTATTAAAGGCACAACAAGTTCAGAAAGAAACAACACAAAGTTTTTGGTGCATAGATTGCATACAGCACTTCTAAATTCAAATATGTTGCTGTAAAATTCTCGGATATCTTTCCAGTTTCCTTCTCCAAACCTGCATAAGAAATATAGTGAATGAGAACATGAAATCATAATATATATAACGCCAACTATAAATTGCACCCATGATAGTTCACTAGGACATTTATGGTTTGACTAGTTTTGGAAAAAAAACATACATTTTTACACCAGCCCTTAATGTATCCTCTTCCAATGAAGTCCATCTCCTTTTCTTCTTTTTTGGCTGTATTACGTTCGGTTTGTTTTCTATTGAATCATCCCACTGCAAAAAGAAGGAAATAACTAATATGCCAATTCCTAATAGAATAGAAAGTAAATCCAAGTACAATACTTAGTGCACACCACAACAACCAAAAGAAACCACCAATCCAAGAGACTTAACCATCCAAATGATAAAAAAGGACAACACTTTGAGGGTCAACATCTGCAGAATCTACAGGCCCATGCATCTGGTGAAACCGTGGTTCAACACATTGCAATTATGGCAGCTTCCATAACCGCTCACAACCTCAGTCATTCACTACTGCATCAGTGCCACTTTGTGTAATGGTTCAGAATTTTAGTTACTCTGGCCATATTTAAAACTATCAGTGGTGGTAATTCTTTTGAAAGAACTTCCTTCAAGAGACAGCAAGCATTTTGCATAATTTTCTTTTTTTACAAGAAGCAATCATTTAGACCCTTATGCAGAACACATGAATATCATAAAGAATCTACCTCCAGATTAGAAAAGATAATTACATAGATTATTACCTCAAAAGTATGAGCAGAATTTCCTCGTTCCATTAGCTTGGGGCGAAGACGACGACTACTACTACAATGAACAGAAGACTTCTTCCCAGGATTGACGTCATTATGCTGATAAAGTACAATAGTCTTGCATGCAGTTGAATCTGGTGCATCTACATGTCCACTCTGGTTTTCGATGGGTGGGCTGCGATTTATATCTTTTGTAGCCAATTTGGATCTTACAGCTTCCGATGTGTGCAATGCATCAGGAAGAGGATCCTTGACCATTGCTTTTAACTCCATAGAACTTGATCTAAGGGACTCCCGAACTTTCTTTACTTCAGCACTCGGCAAGTTTTCACATTTACAGGACAAATTTGTTGTTTTCGCTTCCTCAGGCGCTTCTTCAGCATCAGAGATTCTAACTCCCGCATGGTATGTTCGAATTGCAGAGCGCTTGCGTTTGAGTTGATGATTGTCTTTCCGGATTTCTATTAGGAGAGACAGATATAGTTAAGATAATGTAAATAATAACCAAATAAGTGTACTGTGTAGGCAATGCAATTGCTGAGCTGTGTCATAACTTGTATATCATCTGAGCTTGTATTGAATAAAGAATGAACAAGTCTTTCCAACAAACAGAGAAACAGTTTTTTTTTTTTTTTTATATTAAGTATTAACCCTCTGGTTCCCAGGGGAGTAGGGCCCCAGTAATCCAGAGTTCGGCCACGAGGTAAGTAAATTCTGACCAAAAATTGTTTCCACCAGGAATCGAACTCGGGTTCTCCCCAACGATTCGTCCTAGGGGGAACTCATTAACTACTTGAACTCAATGTCTTGGTTTAGAGAAACATAGTTTTAATTGGTAGTACCTAGTAACAACACCAAAAATAATAAACAGAGTAAGTTGATACTTTGCTTACTCATTGATTCATGATTAATACTTTATAAGCCAAAACAATCAAAACACAATCCATTTTTTTGAGATCGAAAGTGTGTAACAAAAATATAATTTCTCAGGCACTAAGAATACTCATATCCTAACTAATTAGTGCATATAAAACACAAAAATCCATGCCTAGTATAATGATCAAAATTCATAATTCGTGCATATAGAAAGAACATTTTTGCAAGCAAAAACAAAGAAACCCTTATAAAACACATAAAACACACAAGAGATTGTAAGAGTATATGATGTAATCATGTATTAGATAGAATATAAGGGATTAACTATATCCTGATAAGATAAGGTTAGAATAGATAGGTTCTCTTTCCACCGTTGTCTCATCAGCTTTTAGCCTGAAGGAGTTGTTTTTTGGATTCTGATGGGCCGATCACTTTTGATTCGAGATCGGGAGTTAGTGTCGATCTAGTGGCAACTTTGGGGCTGGGTTGGTGTCTTTGGTGTCCTGAAATCTGAGGGGTGCCTATCTGATTTTGGGATTAGGAGGTGGTCCTTTATTAGATGGTGTTTATTTTTAGCGTTCCGCATATATACGGCGCCCTGTTATGTAGTTACTTTTTTACCGGTCTTTGTTCGTCTTGTGCAGAGACCTGGTTAATAATATATTCGCTGTTCAAAAAAAAAAAAAAAAGATAGTGGTGTATTCGTCATTTGGTCAAGAGAATCCTAAGGTATCTTAAAGGTACCATTTAGTTTGGATTAAAGATAGCTCCTACAACTATTCATCACCCTCTCCCTCAAAATGTTTTGTGATGCTGACTGGGCAGCAGATCCTGATGATAGAAAGTCCACATCTGGAGCAGCACTCTTCTTTGGACCAAATTTAATATCCTGGTGACCAAGAAAACAACAAGTTGTTGCAAGGTCTAGCACAGAAGCTGAGTACAGAAGCCTAGCTCAAGCCACTGCAGACATTCTCTGGGTGCAAACTCTTCTCACAGAACTTACTGTTCCCTTCACTACCCCAGTAATCTACTGTGACAACCAGTCAGCTGTTCATCTTGCTCACAATCCTGTCCTACACTCCAGAACAAAGCATATGGAAATAGATCTATTCTTTGTCAGAGAAAAAGTTTTAGCTAAGCAACTATCTGTTCTACACATTCCTGGAAATGATCAGCTAGCAGATGTTCTTACGAAACCTATTTCTACAGATAAATTTCTGCTTATGAGGAACAAGCTAAATGTCAGGAGCTACACTGAGCTTGAGGGGGGTGTGTAAAAGTATATTAACTAAATCCTGATAAGATAAGGTTAGAATAGATAGTGGTGTATTAGTCATTTGGTCACTCTATATAAAGAGGACCCTAACCTTTGTAATCAGATTGGAAAATAGAAAAATAAAGAGAAAGAAAAACTGTTACGATTTAGTTATCAATCTTCTTCTAATAGAGATACTCAAATTAAGCAGCACAAAAATTCATAGCTAGTATAGTGATCAAAATCTACTGTCACCATTTATCCAATAATTTAAACCTCTATAACATCAAATACACACTATTGTTTGAAGTACCAAAAAAAAAAACACAGTTTGCTACCAATAACTATAACTCATAGCATTGACATCAAAACTTACAAATTAAACACTCAAAGTTCACAGAAAAACTAAATTTTTCAATTCTCCAAGATTTGTTTTTGAAGTGATTGAGACAAAAAATAAAATAAAAAACACACCTTTATCTCCCTTTGAAGAATCACACTCACCCACTTCCTGATTTGCATCACAAGAAGTGCCAACTCTCTCTTCCAATTGCTCATTGCCATGATTTTCCTGCATTGTTGCCACATCACCATTCTCATTCTCATTCTCATTCTCATTCTTATTCTTATTCTCATTCTCATTCTCATTCTCATTCTCATTCTCATTCTTCTCATTGTCATTCTCATTCTTATTCTCATTCTCATTCTTATTCTCATTCTCCTCGTTGTCATTGTCATTCTCATTCTCATCCTCATCTTGACAACCAGAGTTCATTTTTTCCTTTTCCAAACCTTCTAACCTTCCATCACACTTCTTCGACACTTCACTACCCGAAGCCGAAGCATTTTCACAAACACCTTCATGGCGCAAACCATTCCCGACAGAAACTGTCTCCACCGAATCAATATACGAAAGTCCAATAGTTTCCCACGCTTCTTTCAAAAACCTCTTCATTTCATTCATCGCATCTCTCCTTGTATTCAACCCCACAAGCCTCTCGGAAACCCTAACATGCCAAAGCGCAGCTTCAACTTCTTGCCTCCACTGATCCAACTCATCAGACAAAAGCTCACTCCTTCGTCCCTCCTCCGACAATTTATCAACCCTTTCATGCCAGATCCGTCGGACAGCAGAATAGTACTCACCGGAGGGACCTTCAGGACTAGCAATAAGATACTTGACGGTGCTTTCCACCGAAACAGCGCAGTAAGCACTGCGCATTGAATCCAAGATTGGAATAGCATCGGTGTGGTAAAGGCTTTCGAGGTGTTCGAGGATTTCGAGAGAGGTTTCGGAGAGGGAAGCGTTGAGGAGGGAAGTTTGAAGGGTGCGGAGGAGGAGTGCTATTTTGAGGCGAGAATCGGCGGTGGAATGTGGAAGAACGGTTAGGGTTTTCTCAATGAGTGAATCGGGAACGAAGCTTTGAAGGAGAAATTCCATTGTCCAATTTGATATGACTTTGTCCATTGATTTCACTTCAATTGAGATTTTCTGATTTGTATATTACTTTGGCATTTGCGCGATTCAAATTTGTTATAGAAATTCCGACTGAGCTACTCATTTTTTAGTATCGAAGTGTATACATCATTTATTTATAATTTTTAAAAAGAATTTAATTTATATGCACCGTCGGTGTAAAGTTATTTTGCACATGCATCCAATAATATACCGACACATCATGTATGGTAATTAAAAACACATGATGTGTCACATTCATTAAATGATGTGGCAACGTGTTATTGGATGCATGTGTAAAAAAATGTTACACTGACGGTGCACAACAATTAAACTCTTTTAAAAAATAGTATTATATCTTATATTTTAAGGAGGGTGTATTGGATTGAGATTTTATGAGACAATTTTGGCAAAAAAAGTCTTGATGATTTTATGAGATTTTGTTGGATTATATTGATTTTGTGAGATTTTAAAGACTTTTTTACAAAGACTTTTTTACAATCAAGATTTTTAACACATGATTTGAATGGATTTTGAGAGATTTTTTCAAAAGACTTTTTTACAATCAAGATTTCATAACACTTTATATATTAGGAAACTTTTGTATATTAGGAAAATTTTAAAAGAATCAATAAATTTTAATAAAAGAAATTACATTTTTTTGGGAATCCAAAGATTTTAAAAAAAACCTTACATTTTTGTTACGTATATGTTTCTTTTTTTTTTTTATATATTTTTACGTATATGTTTCTAATCACCAATAAAAAGGTTATCACTACCACTACCATTGATGGAAAATAGAAGCAGATGAATGGGTGACGAAAAAACTTTGTTTGCCGTTGTAATTAATCAAAACTTTGTAAAAAAGATGTAGAATTTGTTAAAATATTTTTTTGCAAAAAAACATATTTGATAGGTAAAGAATAAGAAGAAGAAGAAAACCGGTATAATAATGATGAAAGTAAAAAGTGTTGAGGAGTTTGAAAAATTCTCAAGGCTTTTGGGGAGATTGTTGAAAAAGTGAACAAAGAAAAGAAGAAAAAACCGGGTGCAGTGATGATGAACTGTGAAAGTAATAAAGAAGAAGAAGAAATTTTATACATATGAAAGTAAAAAGTCTTGGAGAGTTCAAAAAAGTCTCAAGGTTTTTGGTGAGATTGTTGAAAAAGTCTATCAAGTGTATTTTCAACTAAAAAGTCTCTCAAAATCCATTCCAAACAAGAATCCATCAAAATCGGTAGACTTTTGAATACCAATGGACATTTTAAAAGTAGGAACAAATCTCAATTGAATACCAACGGATTGTGTTGCCCTGAAAAAAAAATCTTATTTGTCTTGATTGAATACCACAAGATTTATTTAACTTTTTTAAAAGTCTTGATTGAATACCTCAAAATTTTTTTGTCATAAAAAAGTCTTTTAAAATCCCATGAAATCCCAATCCAATACACCCCCCTAAGATTATTTTCATAAGCTAATCTTAAATCTAATTATTTTCTCTATTTTTTTATTGAATTTTATATTAAAAAAATTAATTTTTTTACGGTGGGAATCGAACCTGTATCATTTGCTTACAATGAAATTTTCAACTACTAAAAAATGTGCTTCAATCATGATTAAAATTAAAAATCCAACCTAATATTAAATGCATTTATAATTTTTTTTATCTCTTATATTCAAAGGTTATTCCGATAAGATAACCCTAAAGTTAATCATTTTTCCTCTCTTCTTATTGCAGTTTTATATTAAAAAAAATTAATTTGTCTACCGTGGGAATCGAACCCGCATCATTTACTTACAATAAAGTTTTTCAACCACTAGAGCATGTATTTCAATTGTGATTAAAGTTAAAAATCCAAATAGGCAAAAATTACACTGTAGATAAATGATCAAAATATTACTAAAATAATAATAATAATAAAGGACCAAAGTATTACAAAAAAATAAGATAAAAGACTTGGAGTGTAATTTTGTCATCCTAATATGTTAACCTAATATTAAATGCATTTATAATCTTCTCTGATACTCCCTCCGGCCCTTTTTATAAGGAACACTTTGGAGGAAAATTTGTTCATAACTTTGACCAATTTTCAAATGTTTTAAATATTCAATTTCACTTATACCCTTATTTATTATGAGAGAGAATTTAATAATAAGTTAGTTGAATAAAGAGTAATTAAATAAGGGTATACATGGAATAAATTTAAATTTATAAGAGTATTAAATGAAAATAACTATGTTAAACGTGTTTATTTGGTCTTTGTGATTTTTTCAAAGTGTTCCTTATAAAAATGACCGAAGGAAGTATATTCTAAGCTTATTCTGATACGCTAACCCTAAACCTAATTTTATTCCCGCTCATTTTCCCTTTCTTTTTTTTTTTGCATTTTTAAATTAAAACAATTAAATTTTTCTTTGGTGGGAACCAAACTTACATCATTTTCTTACAATAAAGTTTTTTTAAAATACCTTTCAATATTACAATTTTTTGTTATATATTAGGCTAATTAGACCCGTGCTAGTAAGTACTCAATCACTCCAACCCAACACCTCTTAAAAAGTTTTAAATAGGTCTCACCAATAGCACATCTCACCAATATAGGTACTCGTACTTAAAAAATAAGTACCCGTCATTGGAGATGGTCTTAGTCATTTATTGTCGTTAACGATAATTAATCTTTTTTATGAAAGTTCTTGATCGGCAATTAAATTTAAGAGGTCTAAGTTTTTATTATTTGGGCAAAAATTTATAGTGAGTTCGACGAAATAACAATAGAAATTGAAAATTCAGTCCCCGTGAGCTTAGCTCAGTTGGTAGGAATATCGCACTATATGTGCAGGAGCCCGGATTCCAATCTGATACTCCACTTATTCACCTTTAAGGCGGATTTTCTAGCCACTATACTAGTTGACATAAAAAAATTGAAAATTCACTTGCACAAGTGGAGAAGAAACAACTGTGGCCGACCTAATAATTTGGATATTTATACTAGTTAATTTGGATTTTCTTGTAACATTTTGATCTTGAAATTTTTCAAGTAACGGTTTTAAATTTTTTAGGTAACAAATATATATTTTACATTTTTAACGCACCGTTACAAAATCTTTTTTTTGTGTTTCTAACTTGTTGATAAAAAAAGGGGTCTTGTTAACTAGTGATCCTATAAACTCTTTAAGCATTTCATTTTAAGAAATTTTTTACTCCCTCTAGTCCTTAATACAACAAGAAGTTGACTTTTTAGATACATTAAAAAATGAATGTATCTAGTCTCTAATATAGTCTAGGTACATCAATTTTTTAATGTATATAAAATGTGAATCTCTTCTTATATTAAGTACCAGAGGGGAGGGAGTATTCAAAAAATTAAACGCTACAGTTTCCAATGAATTGACTTTATGGATTTTCATAAGAATTCTATAAAAAATTTACTATTTAAGGTCTTTAAGAGTGCCTCTGCGAATTCTTTAGCTTTTGCCTAAAAAAAAACACTTATGTTGAAGAAAAATGACTAGAAGGGTAACAGTGCAACAAATTTTTATAATAGAAGATAATTGAAAAATAAATGTGTAACAAGTTAGAAACTTTCAAGGGAACCTATTTATGCCAAATAAGATATTTAACTGCATCCAGAGTAACCGAATCCTGTGAAGTCAAAATCTGATATGCATCACGAACTAAGTAACCTTTAGTAGTATCAGACTGCCACTGCCACATATCTGAAGACTGGGCCTGCAAAACGAGATTGTGAAGTAAAGTCTGACACTCCCTCATCATCTCCTCCTCCCCACAACTGTCTCCGTCACACCCATGCCTCCCACTCTAAAGAAGACGTCTCAGCTACCGTATAATGGTCTGTTTAGCATGTAGGTATAATGATCTTGTTGTGTCTTGCTATCTGAGAGTGAGATTGTAGTTGTTTAACTTTAGTGTGGCTTGTTGTCGGTGCTAGTTTGGCGGTGTCTATTTTGTGTTGGGATGGTGTTTGTATCATATAGTGTTTATATTTTATGTTGTATATTTTTTGTGTACATTTTTGTCCATTTTTCGAGCACATAACCGTAGGATTTCTGCAACCTTCGATAGAAGATGGATAAATCGCTTCCACAATGATACTAGGATTGGACAGAATTAACTAACTTTTAATTTATCAAAAGACATTTTTGTAAGCCCCCACCAAACAAAGTTTCTGGATCCACAAATGATGATGAAATATATGATCTTAGGATGCTTTTTTTTTTTTATTATAATCATATATCATACTTTAAATTCGACTATATCTACTTAAAATCCAACAAAATCTCTTCCAACATTTTCTCATATTTTACCACCTTTTTTTTTTATAAGCAAACAATATATTATAAAGAAGTACAAAGGGGTACTCAATCCCTCACAATATAAAGCAAATTATAGTATGCTTTGAAGACATACAATAGGATCTAAACACCATTCAGAAAAAGAGAAAGAGGACTTACGACCAAAATGACCCTTAAATCAAAACCAAGAAAAAGTTTTAATATCATCTACAAGTTTGGAAGTATCCGGTAAGTCTCCATTAAAAACAACATTATTTCTAAGCTTCCATAAGCACCAAGTAGTGGCCAACCAAATCAAATGACGAATTCGATTACCTTTTCTTGATTTAACCAAAGAACCAAAGGATAAAAAGTGATTCCAACCTTCCAAACCTGACGGTAAACTCTGTCCTAACCATCTATATATAGTTTCCCACACACCTTTAACAAAAGAGCAATTGAAGAATAGATGGGAACAGTCTTCCATTTGCATATAACAAAAAGTACAAGAAATATCATGCGGATTATTCAATATACCTCTATTTTTATATTGTTTCTAATCTTTTGATCTATAAAGGTTTACTTAATTTGTTTTTCATTAGTCATGTAAGTCGATATTCTTTTTATTACGACAATAATCTCATGCATTTACGAGGCTATCATCAACTTAGAAAAAATATAATGAGTTTAAATTTTCATTATATATAGTCGCCATAGAAAACTCATGTTTACATGTTTCGGGGAAAAAAGGTGTTCGTTGAATATTTAATAAAACCATTTGTATAAATTCCAACATAAACAGGACATTTGTAAAACCATTTATCGCCCAACAAGGTGTAAAAACAATATCACATAAACTTATTCATAAATAGGCATAAACATAAACTCAATTCATAATTAAAATTCTTTTTTATCAACCCTAAAAGAACACGTTCATAGTCAAATTCCTAGGATTAACTATTGCTAAACTACAAGGTTTTAAAATATATGTGAAAACGAGACTTCTTTAACAAAAAGAGAAAGAAAAAAATGATTTGGAAACGTGATTTTGGGCCTATTTTGACTCTAAAATCACCTTTCATCGATAGATCAAAAAGAAGAGAAATGTTGTGATAGCTAGGGTTAAAACAAAAGAGGAAAAGAAAAATACATTTTAATCCCTCAATCCAATTCTTATGCATATATTTTTAAAACAATAAAAAAGTGCATGCAAAGACAAATCATAACATCCGAATTATGTTGACACACTTATCCGCCACTACCTATCATTTGTATCATTTTTGAAATATTATTAAATAAAAAGAAAAGAAAGTTACAAAACCCTTTGAGAAGACTAGACCAAAATCCAAGCTAGCATAACCAACGGAAATCAACATACGACTCATCAAAAATCTTTCCAAAAACCCATAAGTAAGAGACTCAAATGGGGTGGTGATAGCTGCATGCTGTTGGTGTCGACCAATTGTTCCGGAATCAGATGTGGCTGAAGGGATGACACTTTTTCTAGAAATGGAATTCGCCAAAGACATGTTATTTAAAGATGTGGAGATTAATTCAGATTTTGCTAATGTGGTTACAACTTTCAACAGCGACAATATGCAACATAATTACTTGGGAACCATTGTTTTGAAGTGTTCTAATCTAATTTCTAGTTTTAATAAACTTTGTTATTGCACATGTTAGGAGAGAAGCTAATCAAGCGGCTCACTATTTAACAAAGTTTGATATTTTTAATTTCATATGGATCGAGGAAACCCCCCCTTATATTGAAGCTGTTGTGGCATTTGATTTGTTGCCACATTTTGATTAATGAAATAAGTTTCCTGTAAAAAAAAAAGGGATTTCAAAAAAAAAATGGTATAAAACCTGAAAAGAAGAAAAGCGTACAAAGAAAACAATGCGGAAAATTGAGCATTATATAGGAGGGAGTAGGGGTGATCGCGGTGCGGTTTGGTTCGGTTTTGAGCATAAAAGTCATCCTAACCGCGAGATAAAAATGCATGTGGTTCGGTTTGGTTCGGTTGATTTTTAAAAAGTCATCCAAACCAAACCAAACCAAACCAATGCGGTTTGGATCGGTTCGGTTGGTGCGGTTTAAAACATAACGATTGTACCGAACAATTTTAAGCATAAAAAAAAATAAAAAATTGAAGTTCCAAAATAACATTGTAGTACCAACAAAAATTATTTATCCAAAATAACATTATAGTAACTTACAATTTTAAATATATAAAAAAATTGAATTTTCAAAATAACATCACGGTACCGATAAAATTTGTTTATTTAAAATAACATTACAACACCAAAATAAAATTTCAGTACAAAAAATAAAAACAACTTGAAGTTCGATTAATTTGGTCGACTGACTTGGTAATTGGGCATGTATATTGGAATATAAATATATTTTCTTTTACGATATTGGAATATAAATATATAATAGTAACTTAATGCGGTTTTTGCGGTTATCCGCGGTTTTTGCGGTTTTTGCGGTTTGCGGTTTTGCGGTTTGCGGTTCAGTAAGAAAGCCATCCAAATACATCCAAACCAAATGCGGTTTTTGCGGTTTTCGGTTTGGTTTGGTTCGATTTGCGGTTTTACTTTTGGATTGGTTCGGATACGATCACCCTAGGAGGGAGGGAACAATAATAAAACAAATTATAAATTCTGTAAATCCTAATCTATTCCAATTTCCTTTGTGCATTAATGTATTTGCAATCAATTTTTCATGTTACTCCTCCTACAAAGCAAAGTATTAATATTTATTAGGGTTATATTTGTAAAAATAATTAATGCATCTAGTAACTTCAAAATGAGTTTATATTTAGAAACAATTTTTCTCTCAATGAATACTTGTACCGGGAGAGCATAAGGTGAGACTACCATATGGCCGGAAGAAATATGGAACTTGAATACATAGTTGACAACTCATAGAGGAAGTTAACATTCACAAAAAGGAAACATTATTAAATTTAGGGTCATGCTAAATAGTGTCCCCGGGGTACTCGTTAAGTATACTTAAAAAGGAAATAAAAAATAAAATTTATATTGAAAAGATAACTTTTTGTATTTTTGAGGCATTGAATGCACATATTTCGAGACAAAATTTCTATTTTAACATGCTTAACCAGTGTCCCGGGAGCACTGTTTAGCATTTTCCTTAAATTTAATATTAGCTTTCCCCTTAATGTATTTGATCTAAATTTTGGACATAAATTTGTTACTTATTTAAGTTAAATTGCAGGTAATTTTAATTTTCATTTAAATAAAAAAATTATTCTTTTTATAGAAAAATAACAAAAAATTACGAAAGAAGTAAAATCAAGAGGTGTATTTCTTTTTTTGAATTACGAAGTCATTTTTTTTTGCCGGTTAAATGTCCCATTATTGTTGCAATTAGTCAATTATATGTGTATAGTGAGAAGAAAATGTATATAAAGATAGAGAAAATTGAGAGTACAATGTAAGCAAGACCAATTCTTTTGCAACTCCATTTTTACTTTGTTGTTCACTGAAGAAATTTTTCGGTTACTCACTCGTGAAAAATGTAAAAGAGTTAAAGTTGTGACAAATTGGAAACATGAACAATAAAGTGAAAACAAAGTTGTAAATAAAAAGGATTGGTCTCGCTTTACATTGTATTATTAATTTTCTTTATATTAACAAACACTTTCTCTTGCTAGACGCTCATAATTGAATGTTGCAGTGAATGAAGGGAAGTTTAAACGAAAAAGAAAAAAAAAAAGACGTTGAAGGTGTGAAAACACAAGAAGGGGGGGTTGAATTGTGTTTTAGCCAAGTTTAAAACTTTTTCAAGTTCTTAACTTAACTACAACAGCAGCGGATAAATAACACAATAAAACAAGTAAGAGAGAGAGATCACACAGGCAATTTATACTGGTTCCTCTCACAAAAAGAGAGTAGTCCAGTCCCCTTGCACTTCCAAGGGATTTCACTATAATCACACAAGATTACACCTGCTCAAGCACACAAGCAAGAGACTTCTCAACAATGCTCAAGCACACAAGCTTAAGACTTCACACTTAAGCACACAAGCTTAAGTTTCCTCAAGTAATAGTAAAGTATATGAAAATATACAAATGCTCTTAGATGAACCTAAAGAGAGCAAATACAAAGAGTACAGAGTATTTGACTAAAGTGCAAAAACACTTGATGAAAGGTTCAGAGCTTGTATACACAGAATTCAGAGTTTGTTCAGCGCACGTTCAATCCTTAATAATTGTTGTATTTAATGCAGCTGATCCTTCTAGTATATATACCACCAGAAAAGAGTCGTTGCAAAAAGAACCGTTGGAGTTGATAATCTTTTGTCTTCATGCAGTCTGTCTTGATGCAGTTTGTTTGTATCTAAACTGAGTAAGAGTTTCAGATACTTTGACTACTGCAGAGTGGACTTTCCTTATTCAGCTAACAAGTCTGAAGACCCACGTTCTCAAGTGAGGACAGACAAAACAAGAGTAGCTGAACTGATCAGGCTTGAAAGGTCCTTTTCTTCATTGGTAGAAGAGTTGACTTGCAAAGGGGATCTTTACAGCTTTCAAAGAGATCTTCAGAGGTTGATGAAGCTTTAGTCATTTCAAGAAGTTCTGAAGACTTCATCATCTGAAGATTGTAACTTCTGAAGTCCAACATCTTCTGAGCGCTTGTGAACTTCTGAATTCACATCCTCTGAGCTTCACTCAGAGCTTATCTGATGCTTATATCTGCGCACTTAAAATAAATTTTTAGTCCTTCCAATTGTTTATTAATACTTTGTTATCATCAAAACCTTTATAGATTTAGGGGCTAATATTTTTAAATCAATTTTGTTCCAACAATCTCCCCCTTTTTGATGATGACAAACATAAGTATTAATTGACAATTGTTGTTAAATTAACTTATCATGTTTCTCTTAGGTTTGTGAGGTTTGCAAGCTCCCCCTAAGATTGATACTCCTTAAAGCCAAAACTTTAAGTTTTATCCATGATATTTTAATTTAGTATAAGATTAAGATAATTTGAAATAAAACAAATTTCATATCTTTCTTCAGAGTGAGAGGTTTGCAAGCTCTCCCCCTAAGTCTCATAAGGCTAAGTTAAGATTGCACTCTTAACTTATCCTTACTTATGAAATTTATTTCAGTTTCAACTAACTTAGTCTCCGCATTGAAATACGTAAAACAACTTAAAAGTAACAACTTATAACTTAACGGATAAGAGCGAGATAAAAGGCGTGGTTTCAGTTTTGAAACATATCACTTATCAATTAATGCGTAACTACTCCCCCTTTTGTCATTATCAAAAAGTAAAAAAAAAATTTATATAACCAAGACAGTCAAAGAAGAAGAGTGGTTGTTACAAAGGTGAATTTATTTCAAAGACAGAAAACAACGCGCTAAAAAGTTTATAAAAGGTGAACGAATTAACATGCCTTCTTCTCGTAAAAACAAGAATAAACGAGTAAATCAAGAGAGATTAGGAAGAATGAGAAGATTTAGTTCACGCATCGCAGAGTTCCGGAGAAAGAAAGAAGACGAAAAACGCGAAGATGAGAAAAAATAAAGAAGACAACAAGAAACCACAAGAAGCTGAGATTATAATCATCTCATCAGATTCTGAAGCTGAAGAGAATGAAGATGATGCTGACTATGTTGAGTTCTTGGCTAGCTATGTTCCAGAAGAAGAACAAGAAGAAGAAGAAGAAGAAGAGCAGAACCCTGATCCCATAGAAATTCCATCAGAGGATGCTGAGGAGAAATCTGAGATTTCTTCTGAGTATTATCCATCTGATTAGGATTAGGTTGTCTTTTTCTTTTTCTTTTTACCAATGTACCAATGTACTCAACATGGTGAGATCATTAATAAAAATTTTCGTTTAAAAACATCTTGTGTTCTTATGGTTGATGACAAATCGTCACACTCTCTAATCCATGCCTATTTTAGCAACATTAGATACATTTTAGTAGGTTTTTAGCAATAAATATAAGAGAAATCTAACCATAAGCTTGATTACTTGTTTTGCAAGAAAACAGGAAAAAGTGCAGGAAATGGAGGATTTTCACTACGCTGGGGGCGTAGCCCATCACGCGCCGCGTGATGGAGCTCACAGGGAGCCAAGATTTTTACTCTGATCACGCGCGGCGTGATACCTGACCACGCGCGGCGTGATGCTCTGATCAAAAGAAGATTGCTCTCTGACTTGATCACGCGCCGCGTGATACCGTTATCACGCGCGGCGTAGTTGATGGATCTGCAACCACGCGCGGCGTGATAGATCTGGCGCGCGGCGTGGTTGCATTCTGTATATATAGTTTCTGCATAATTCTGTTTTCAGGTTGGAAAATTCTGCAAATTTGATCTACATTCTGGGTTTGGAACTTCAAGATTGGGATTCAAGACTCCAGAGGATAGCTCCAAGCACATCGATAGCATGGATTCACAAGCCATGACATTGAAGCTCGGACGCGAACAAAGGAAGATGAGGAGCTAAGCTTCTTTGGAGGTAGGATCTAGGATAGTCTAGGATGTAGATAGATCAGCTGTAATCTGCTATATGTGTAAGAATCTACTCTTTCCATAGTGTTGATTTAATGCAATTCGATGCATAATGCTTTATAATCCTTCATTAGTGTTGTAATGATTTCGAGTTAAGTCACGTGCGAGAGTATTGATTTAATTTCTGAACTGAATTGCATTGAGCACTCGAGTGTCTCCGGTCGAGAGATTGAGGCATAGAGTGTAGCGAACGATTGACGCGCGTTAATATCATTCGTTGTAGGTAGCTTCCGCCCGAGAGATCGGGGGAGTATCGACAACGAATAGAGTGGATTTTGACAAGAGATTGCGATTCACTAATTTGTCGATCTAGTTGTGAACACTTGAGTAGATTCCTATGGTATAGTAGAATGCATGTGGTTTAGCTATAGACTAGGCGATTCCGATGATTCTACCTCGCCTTTCCATTATATCAAAGCACGTTTTCTCACAATTCATCACTCAACATACCCCCAATTTATGTGTATTTTCTGTATAATGTCTATGAACACGATTCGACTAGTTTAATCGCACAATCCCTGTGGATCGATATTTTTATTACTACGTGGTAATTCGTTCACTTGCGAAATAATCCATCAAGTTTTTGGCGCCGTTGCCGGGGATTGTGATTGATTCAACAAGGCGATAGTGTTCATATTTTCTGTGTTTTCTTATTTTCTGTTTTATATTTTTCTTCCGGAGCGTTCTACTTGTGTGTTTCATTGTGCATGCGGAGAACAGGTCCTCAAGAGCTGCAATTTGATCCAGAGATTGAAAAGACAGCTCGCGCAATTCGAAAGGCAACAAGGGAAGCTCAAGCTTCAAGGGGAACAGCTTTGCTAAGGGATACACCGGACTGTCAAGGACGGACTGCAGCAACAATGGAAGAAGAACAGGTTCCACCGGTTCCTCAACCGCCAAGGCGTACTCTCGGTGATTATGGGAGAAGAGACAACGACGCGTTGGCAAATCAAGGGTTTCAGCCGGCGAATCCTGTCTCATTCGACATCAAGAACACGGTCCTTTCTGCCCTAAAGGAAAATCAGTATTCAGGATCGGAAGCTCAATGCCCGAACTTACACTTGTCTCACTTCTATGAAGCCTGCGACTATACCGATCCACCGGGGGTGAGCGAATCGGACAAAAGACTGAGGTTATTCAAGCATTCTCTCACCGGCCGTGCTAAGGATTGGTTAGACACGATACCCGCCGGAACGATTGAGACTTGGAGACAGCTGGAGCGGAAGTTCTTAGATCGTTACTTCCCTATTCATAAGTTCCTAGAAAGGAGGGCTGAAATTAGCAACTTCTAACAAGCGGATGGTGAGACGTTGTATGATGCTTGGGAGAGGTTCAAAGTTTGTCTTAAAAGGTGTCCGAATCACGGTTTCGATGGCCACAATCAGATGCAAATGTTTACCCAAGGTTTGAGGGCTCAAACGCGAATGATACTTGACGCATCAGCCGGTGGTTCGTTGAAGAACCGTGACGAAACGGAAGCAAGAGAATTGGTGGAAAGCATGGCTCAAAACGAGTATAGAGCTACTAATGATAGAGGAGCCAAAAAGAAAGGTGGAGTGTTGGAATTGGATACTCAAACAGCACTATTGGCACAGCAAAAGCTCATGACTAGCCAAATGGAAGCAATGATGAAGCTGCTGTCCAATCCACAAGTTCAATCTTCTCCAATAGGTAAAATTGACAATGTGCGCTGTGATTTTTGTTTGCAGGACCACCCAAATGGCGGATGCTTCCCGGAGGGTTCAGAGGAGGCTCGCTACTTAGCCAATTTCCGGAAGCCGTACAACAATAATAACAACGGTTCCGGGTGGGGTAACGGTGTGCAAAGTCAAGGTACACAGCAACAGCAGCAAAGGCCTCCATCAAGGATGGAAGAGACTCTAAATCAGTTCATGCTCATGACCCAAAGCAACTTTGAAGCGATGAAATCGAGTCAAGCAACCTCTAACAAGAATCATGAAGCTTCTATAAAGAATCTTGAGGTGCAAATGGGTCAGCTGTCAAGACAGTTTTCTATGTTGCAAAACCAAGGAGGTTTCGGTGGAAACACTCATGACAATCCGAAAAATGAAACTTGCAATGGAATCACTTTGAGGAGTAGAGAGATACCGGAAAGGCCAGCTGTGGAGAAGCCCTTGAAAAAGAAGGTCATTGAGGGAGAAGTTGAAAATAAGCAAGAGGTTGTAGTTGAAAATGAGAGATATGAGGGAGAAGTAGAAAAGGAAAATATGTCTAAGGAAGTTGAGATTAGTGAGGATGAGAAAGAAGAAGTTGAAAAACAGAGGGAGATAAAAGAAAAAGAGAGTAAGAAGGTTGAGAAAGGTAAAGGAGTTGATGAATCGCCATATGCTAGGATGCCTTTTCCTAGGAGAAAGAAAGTTAAGAATCTTGAGCGGGAGAAGGAGTTCAAGAAGTTCATGAAGGTGTTGAACAAGCTTGAGATGGCTATACCATTAGTGGAGGCATTGGAGCAAATGCCAAGTTATGCAAAGTTCTTGAAGGAGCTGCTCACAAAGAAAAGGAAACCATTAGATGATGAAATGGTAAGTATGACTGAAGAGTGCAGCGCCCTCATTCAACGGAAGCTACCTCAGAAAAAGAAAGATCCGGGGAGCTTTACAATCCCTTGTTCTATTGGAACGCTCACCATTGGAAAAGCTTTGTGTGATTTGGGTGCTAGCATTAATCTAATGCCGTTATCAATGATGAAGAAGATACCGGGAGCTGTAGCAAAGCCGACAAAGATGAGTCTCTCTTTGGCGGATAGATCGGTTGTGCATCCGGAAGGTATTCTCCATGATGTGTTGGTTAAAGTTGCTGGGTTTGTGTTCCCCGCAGATTTTGTGGTCTTAGACATAGAGGAAACTAGGGAGTGGGAACCGTTGCTACTTGGTAGACCCTTCTTAGCAACTAGCCGTGCCCTAATCGATGTAGAGATGGGCGAACTCATGCTAAGGACCGATGATCAGCAGGTTACATTCAATGTCTTTGATAAGATGGAGTGTGATGATGGAGACCCACAATGTTTTAAAATCCAGGTCTATGATCATATTGTTAAAAATGCCCTTAAGTTACCTTGGAATGCACACTACTTGCCACATGGTGGCACTTCTTCTCCATGACCCTTAGGGGCATGGAACGTCAAGCATCGGGACGTTAAACAAGCGCTGGTTGGGAGGCAACCCAACGGTTTCTAATGTTTTAGTTTGTTTTCTTTTAAAGTATGTAGGTAGGTGTGCAGCAGAAGCAAGGACGGAAGCAGAACAGGGCAGAACAGAGTTCTACTACGCCGGGGGCGCAGTACAATCACGCGCGGCGTGATCCTTTAACACAGAGGAAGGGGTGTTTCAGAATCTATTACGCGCGGCGTGGGGATGCATCACGCGCTGCGTGAAACTTGGAAGAATTATGGGCTCTCTGACTAGTGCTACGCGCCGCGTGATGGTGATTACGCGCGGCGTGGCCTGTTTGAAGGAAGTTCTTGACCGTTACAATTGATACTACGCGCGGCGTAGCAGGGGTCACGCGCGGCGTGGGTACACAGGAAAGCGTGTAAAATTTGAATTTCTTCATCTTCTCAACCACTCCATCCGTCCCATCATCAATTCACACGCCCCCTCACACGAAAAACCCCATTGTTAACCCATTTTCATCTTCCAAACCCCTCCAATTTCATCTCTAAACACCGCCAATCATTCCACTCCTTCATGTAACACCCTAACCCATACTACCCTTAAAAACGTAATTTTAAAAACTTTTCAACAAGTGTAAAGGCAGAGTGCCACGCGGTAATTAAAACACAAGCATACACACAGAGCATCATGAAATTTAACATGAAAAGCAACAGCGGATTCCAATCAAACCAAGCATTGCATATATATACATATATATATACATAAGCCATATTCATCCCTAAGGATGTCACTTATACAAGAACTAGCATAACAAAAAGGTAACACCGATATACGATGAAATCCAAGCGTAAACCCCGACTCGATGTTACATTACCAGAGCATTCACTAATTACAAACTCTAGTCAAAAGCTAGTACTAAGAGGAGTAATCTATTCTAAGTCTCCTCACCAAAAAGTACTTCAACACCACGCTAGAACAGCAGTCTAAACGTCGGCACGATCCTCAGCCTGAATATCTGAACCCCCAAAGGTCCAGCAATTAACACAAAGCAGAGAGTTAGAAAACATAATCGCATATCATACGAGTATAAGAAAGGTCTCACACTTTCGAACTACATCATACATATTCTAACTCACGTCAAAACGTTGTATTAAACAGTTATCAATTAATAAAGTTTAACACAGTTCAACCAGATAATGTCACATACCATTTATCAAATATATGCGCATTTACCCTAATGTATCTAATGCCAATCATTCTATGTCATGCCATCCCTAGACACGACTAATGCATGTGGTACCAATTGCCTTTTACCCCTTATGGATAAGTTAAACAGTTTTACATCTTGCCGGATTGTTCGGAACTTACCAAACCTTCATATCCCTCATGGATAAGTTAAACAGTTTTATATCCTGCTGGATAGCAGCTCTAGATCTTATGGATTCATCAAATCCGATCCTCGGCTTCCTTATGGACTCAAAAATCCATTTAAATCTATTGGAACCCAAGTTTCCAATTTCAACATATATATACATGAATGCATGTATGTTTACACATATCATCAATATGATATTTCTAGCTCGAAGCTACTCATTATGAATGCGGAAACACAATTCAAACACATTCACTTAACATTGCACATTAATGCCAAAACATAACATTGCTCATTTTAAGCTACAACTTATTGCATACACGTTTATCATTCATATAACGATTAACAATAAGCATTAACAGTATCAACATGTATCAACAATCATGTAAGGATACTCTTAAACCATGTTACAAGTGCCAAATCACACTTACAAACATTAACAAAAGTTGCAGGTTCAGTACTGTTCGCTGAGCGAACCCATAGCGAACAGGTAGCGAACTCCTTCGCTAAGCGAAACTCAGTTCGCTGTAGCGAACTACGTCAGAGGATTACAGGTACATGGCGAACAGGTAGCGAACTCGTAGCGAACTTATTCGCTGCAGCGAACTCCTGTTCGCTAAGCGAACTACACCAGAAAGAAAATCTGTTCTTGAGTTATCTAAGGCGGTTTAACACCAAATCAACTCAAAAATTCATCCAAACATGTTATAAATTCATATAAACAGTCATTTCAAACATATATGGTATCAAGGAACATTAATCATCCCTTCCAAACATCCAAATACCTCTAACAATCAAAATTATGGCAATTTCTTGAGTTTTAAGTAACTTTCTCAAACTTTCCAAAAATGATCTAAACACATACATATTTATCATGAAATCAAACTAGTGATTAACACATACAAAGTGATGATGAAGAACATCATACTCACATACAAAAGCTTATCAAAAGTCTAAAAGAAATTGAGTGGGAGAGTTCGGGAACGGAGACATAGACAATCTCCCCCCTCCTTGTCACTCAAGAATCATGAATTCTAATCTCTTACCTTAAGTTTAGATGATGATCCAAGCCTTCTCTTGCTCAAGCTTTCTCTCTTGATCAAACCCTAGCTTAGCTCTATGGTTTTGCTCTTGCTCTACTCACTCAAACTCAAGGAAAATGAATTGTGAAACTATTCATAAGTTTGACTTGATACTTATACTACTTCTCATGTCATGAACCAAGCCCAATTGGCTTAGGCCCATGCCTCTCACGCCCATAAGCCCAAAACAATGGTTCTCGCGTCTAATAACTTACGTTCGGCTAAATAATTATTCGTCGCTCACTAAAATAATAAAAGCCAATTAATAAATAAAATAACATTTAATAAAATATACGAATACGAAAAACGGGTCGTTACAATCCTACCCCCCTTAAAAGAATTTCGCCCTCGAAATTACCTAGAAACAGATCGGGATACGAATCTCTCATCTTGCTTTCCAACTCCCACGTCGCATTCTCACCAGCCGGTCCTCCCCACACGACTTTCACGGATGCAATCTCTTTGTTTCTCAACCTCTTCACTTCTCTTCCTTCGATTCTCAAAGGCACAGTCTCGATGGTCAAGTCATCCCTCACTTGAACATCGTCCGATTCAATCACGTGTGTCGGGTCAGACACATACTTACGCAACTGTGATACATGAAAAACATCGTGCAAATTCGCCAATGATGGCGGTAATGCAATCCTATACGCAACTTTCCCAACTCGCTTCAAAATCTCAAACGGTCCAATAAACCTCGATGTCAACTTCCTTGACTTCAATGCACGTCCTACTCCAGTAGTCGATTTAACTCGTAGGAATACATGATCCCCTTCTTGGAATTCAATGTCCTTCCTCCTCTTATCATGATAACTCTTCTGTCGACTCTGAGACGCTCTCATCTTCTCACGAATCATCCGAATCTTCTCTGTTGTTTCTTGTACAATCTCTGGTCCAAGAATTGCACCTTCTCCAGTTTCATACCAACACAGAGGTGTCCTACACCTTCTCCCATACAAAGCCTCAAACGGTGCCATTCCGATACTAGAATGGTAACTGTTGTTGCATGTAAACTCTACCAATGGCAAACAAGAATCCCAATTCACGTTTTGCTCCAAAACACAAGCCCTCAACAAATCCTCTAAGGATTGTATCGTTCTCTCCGACTGACCATCTGTCTGAGGATGATAAGCTGAACTCAACCTCAACTTCGTTCCTAAAGCTTCTTGCAAGCTTTCCCAAAATCTAGAAGTAAATCTCGGATCTCTATCCGAAATAATACTTGTTGGAATACCATGTAGCCTCACAATCTGCTCCACATAAATCTCGGCCAACTTAGGCACCAAAGTACCTTTCCTAATAGCAATGAAGTGAGCACACTTCGTCAAACGATCTACTACTACCCAAATCACCTCATGACCTTTCTTGGTCTTCGGTAAACCTCCCACAAAATCCATCGCAATGCTATCCCATTTCCATTCGGGTATAAACATTGGTTGTAACAAACCAAACGGCTTCTGATGCTCAATCTTCGATTTCTGACAAGTTAAGCATGAATAAACAAATTCAGAAATTTGCCTCTTCATTCCCGGCCACCAAAATAACTTCCTCAAATCCTGATACATCTTGGTTACTCCAGGATGTATACTCAAACCACTTCTGTGACCTTCTTCCATGATCATTCTCTTCATTTCGGGTACATCCGGTACACAAACTCTTCCGTGAAATCTCATGACTCCACTCTCGTCAATCTTGATATTGGTCTCCTTGCCTTCATTGATGAGTACCATCTTCTCCATCAATCTCTTATCCGATTTCTGACGTTCTTTAATATCTTCAAGAAAAGGATTCGTCAACTTTAACATCCCTAGCTTCACACTTGAAGAAGTAACCTCACACACAAGACTCAAGTCTCGGAATTCTTCAATCAACTCTAACTCTTTCACCATCAATGATGACATATGCAAAGTTTTCCTACTTAATGCATCGGCCACCACATTGGCTTTTCCGGGGTGATAACTCAATTCAAAATCGTAGTCCTTTAAGAATTCGAGCCATCTTCGTTGCCTCATATTCAACTCCTTCTGGTCGAATAAGTATCTCAGACTCTTGTGATCACTAAACACTTCAAATCTCGATCCATACAAGTAGTGTCTCCACACTTTCAAAGTAAACACCACTGCGGCTAACTCCAAATCATGCGTCGGATAGTTCCTCTCGTGAACCTTCAGTTGCCTTGAAGCATATGCTACCACATTACCCCCTTGCATAAGCACTCCACCAAGTCCTAACTTCGAAGCATCGCAATACACGACGAACGACTCTTTGGCATCGGGTAAAATCAACACAGGTGCAGTAGTCAATCTTCTCTTGAGCTCTTGGAAACTCTTCTCACAAATACCATCCCAAACAAACGCTTGATCTTTCCTCGTCAACTTGGTTAACGGTAAAGCCAACTTCGAAAAACCTTCGATGAATCTTCTATAATAACCGGCCAAACCAAGGAAACTTCTAATCTCTGAAACAGATTCCGGCGTTCCCCACTGTGACACAGCGTCAACCTTCGCAGGATCTACCGCGATTCCTCCACTTGAAATTATATGCCCTAAGAAACTCACCTCTTTCATCCAAAATTCACACTTCGACAACTTGGCATACAACTTCTTCTCCTTCAAGACTTGTAAAACAATTCTCAAGTGCTCTTCGTGCTCTTCCTCGGATTTTGAGTAAATCAAAATGTCGTCAATGAACACCACCACGAATCTATCCAAAAATGAATGGAAAATTCGGTTCATATACTCCATGAAAACTCCAGGTGCATTGGTCACACCAAACGGCATAACTGAATACTCGTAGTGCCCATACCTCGTCCTAAATGCAGTCTTAGGTATGTCTTCCGTCTTCACTCTAATCTGATGGTATCCAGATCTCAAATCTATCTTACTAAACACGCAAGCTCCAACTAGTTGATCCATCAAATCATCTATCCTCGGAAGTGGATATTTATTCTTGATCGTCACTTTGTTCAACTGACGATAGTCTATACATAATCTCATGCTTCCATCTTTCTTCTTTACAAGCAATACTGGCGCTCCCCATGGCGAAACACTCGGTCGAACAAACCTCTTCTCAAGCAGCTCTTCAAGTTGCTTCTTCAACTCATTCAACTCTGACGCTGACATTCGATACGGCGCCATCGATATCGGACTAGTTCCAGGTACTAGGTCGATAGAAAACTCTACCTCTCGCTTTGGAGGCACGTCAGATATGTCATCCGGAAACACATCTGGGAATTCACAAACGATCGGTAACTCTTCTATCTTAACTCCTCCTTCGAGTTTCAATGATGCAAACATCATGAACAACTCGGCATGTTCTTTCAACGCTTCCGATACTTCCTTCCCGCTCATCAAATGCAAATTCTCCTCCGGCTTCGGAAAAACAACGGCCTTCTCACGACAGTTGATATGAATCCGATTAAAGATTAACCAATTCATACCAAAAATTACATCCATACCACTAAGTGGAATACACACCAAATCCATACCAAAGTGCTTATCGAAAATGGTTACGGGGCAGTTACGACATACTTGTCGGGTAATCACTGAACCATTAGCAGGAGTTTCTATTTCCATCCTACCCCTCATATCCGTTAAAGGAATACTAAGACGCTTCGCACAATCCAAAGAAATAAAAGAATGCGTCGCTCCCGTATCTATAATCGCAATTAAAGGAGTGTTATAGATGAAACACGTACCTCTAATGAGATTGTCCTCAAGGCTAGCATCCTCTCCACTTAAAGCAAACACCTTGCCCATCGCCTTCTTGGGCTTCTTGCAGATTATACTCTTGTGGCCCTCCTCACCACAGTTGAAACAAAACACTCTTGTTCTACACGCTTCAGTTTTGTGGCCTAACTTCCCACAATTCAAACACTTGTCTAATTTCTTCTGGCAATCATACGACATATGACCCCTCTCTCCACATTTGTAACAATTCCCATTCACCGGTCTCTTACCACCACTGGTATTACCCCTACTGCGGTTATCATAAGGTTTTCCGCGCTCTTGTCCTTTCCCTTTTCGGTCATTCGCAGCCTTGTAGTAGTTCACCTTAGCTCTACCATCTTCATCACAAATCCTACTTTTGTTCACAAGGGTCGCAAAATCCCTTATCTGCGAAAATCCAATCATATGCTTGATGTCTGGACGTAGACCACTTTCAAACTTCACACACTTGTCGTTCTCCGCTTCCATAGTGTTGTAATGCGGACTAAACGCACACAAAGTCTCAAACTTGACGGCATAGTCAGCTACCGTCATATTTCCCTGTTTCAACTCCATGAATTCCACCACCTTCTTATTCTTCACATCCACAGGAAAATACTTAACCAAAAATTCTCTTTTAAACATTGCCCATGGTATAGCCATACCACCGGGTCCTAGCCTCAACTTGGCATTCTTCCACCACACATTCGCTTCCTCGCGCAACACATATGTCCCAAGGGTTGTCTTCCCTTCCTCGGAACAATCCATTGCTTCAAAAATTATCTCAAGTTCCTCCAGCCACTTGTGAGCTCCATCCGGGTTGTAACCTCCGGTAAATGTTGGCGGTTTCTGCTTCATGAACCTTTCCAACCTCATCTCTACCTCTCTTCCAGGTTGATGATCTCTAACCACAATGTTGGTGAGTGCGGCCAAAGCTTCCGCAATCTGAGCATTCGTTCTCGCAGCAGCCATGATTCCTGAACGAATCACAACTAGACGTTAGAAAGTACTAACAGTGTTCCCTACACATGCTCATACGGGGAAAAGAAAAGTCCTAATTGGTTCACACGAACCGACCTGCTCTGATACCACTATTGTAACACCCTAACCCATACTACCCTTAAAAACGTAATTTTAAAAACTTTTCAACAAGTGTAAAGGCAGAGTGCCACGCGGTAATTAAAACACAAGCATACACACAGAGCATCATGAAATTTAACATGAAAAGCAACAGCGGATTCCAATCAAACCAAGCATTGCATATATATACATATATATATACATAAGCCATATTCATCCCTAAGGATGTCACTTATACAAGAACTAGCATAACAAAAAGGTAACACCGATATACGATGAAATCCAAGCGTAAACCCCGACTCGATGTTACATTACCAGAGCATTCACTAATTACAAACTCTAGTCAAAAGCTAGTACTAAGAGGAGTAATCTATTCTAAGTCTCCTCACCAAAAAGTACTTCAACACCACGCTAGAACAGCAGTCTAAACGTCGGCACGATCCTCAGCCTGAATATCTGAACCCCCAAAGGTCCAGCAATTAACACAAAGCAGAGAGTTAGAAAACATAATCGCATATCATACGAGTATAAGAAAGGTCTCACACTTTCGAACTACATCATACATATTCTAACTCACGTCAAAACGTTGTATTAAACAGTTATCAATTAATAAAGTTTAACACAGTTCAACCAGATAATGTCACATACCATTTATCAAATATATGCGCATTTACCCTAATGTATCTAATGCCAATCATTCTATGTCATGCCATCCCTAGACACGACTAATGCATGTGGTACCAATTGCCTTTTACCCCTTATGGATAAGTTAAACAGTTTTACATCTTGCCGGATTGTTCGGAACTTACCAAACCTTCATATCCCTCATGGATAAGTTAAACAGTTTTATATCCTGCTGGATAGCAGCTCTAGATCTTATGGATTCATCAAATCCGATCCTCGGCTTCCTTATGGACTCAAAAATCCATTTAAATCTATTGGAACCCAAGTTTCCAATTTCAACATATATATACATGAATGCATGTATGTTTACACATATCATCAATATGATATTTCTAGCTCGAAGCTACTCATTATGAATGCGGAAACACAATTCAAACACATTCACTTAACATTGCACATTAATGCCAAAACATAACATTGCTCATTTTAAGCTACAACTTATTGCATACACGTTTATCATTCATATAACGATTAACAATAAGCATTAACAGTATCAACATGTATCAACAATCATGTAAGGATACTCTTAAACCATGTTACAAGTGCCAAATCACACTTACAAACATTAACAAAAGTTGCAGGTTCAGTACTGTTCGCTGAGCGAACCCATAGCGAACAGGTAGCGAACTCCTTCGCTAAGCGAAACTCAGTTCGCTGTAGCGAACTACGTCAGAGGATTACAGGTACATGGCGAACAGGTAGCGAACTCGTAGCGAACTTATTCGCTGCAGCGAACTCCTGTTCGCTAAGCGAACTACACCAGAAAGAAAATCTGTTCTTGAGTTATCTAAGGCGGTTTAACACCAAATCAACTCAAAAATTCATCCAAACATGTTATAAATTCATATAAACAGTCATTTCAAACATATATGGTATCAAGGAACATTAATCATCCCTTCCAAACATCCAAATACCTCTAACAATCAAAATTATGGCAATTTCTTGAGTTTTAAGTAACTTTCTCAAACTTTCCAAAAATGATCTAAACACATACATATTTATCATGAAATCAAACTAGTGATTAACACATACAAAGTGATGATGAAGAACATCATACTCACATACAAAAGCTTATCAAAAGTCTAAAAGAAATTGAGTGGGAGAGTTCGGGAACGGAGACATAGACAATCTCCCCCCTCCTTGTCACTCAAGAATCATGAATTCTAATCTCTTACCTTAAGTTTAGATGATGATCCAAGCCTTCTCTTGCTCAAGCTTTCTCTCTTGATCAAACCCTAGCTTAGCTCTATGGTTTTGCTCTTGCTCTACTCACTCAAACTCAAGGAAAATGAATTGTGAAACTATTCATAAGTTTGACTTGATACTTATACTACTTCTCATGTCATGAACCAAGCCCAATTGGCTTAGGCCCATGCCTCTCACGCCCATAAGCCCAAAACAATGGTTCTCGCGTCTAATAACTTACGTTCGGCTAAATAATTATTCGTCGCTCACTAAAATAATAAAAGCCAATTAATAAATAAAATAACATTTAATAAAATATACGAATACGAAAAACGGGTCGTTACACTTCACATTCACATATCACCATATCACCCACCCCATTTCCACTTCCAATTCCTCATTTCACCTTTTTCCAAATTAGCCCATTTCAATCTTCACAATATCACCATGTTAACACGGCTAACCGGAAAGGGAAAGAAGAAGAGTGATGCTAATCTAGCACAAGAGCCACCCAAGAAACCAAGGACAAAGATGAGTGCAAGCAAGGGCCAATCTTCTCGGTCCGCTCAAGCATCTCCTCCTCGCCGGAGCAATGTTACTCGGCCACAGGTTCACCCTCACTTCATCAGTGAAGTTCATGAGAAAAGGTACTCACAAATTCGAACCTTTACTATTAATCAAGAGAAGGGTTTTGGTGAGGATTTGCTGAATGGTGTAGCTGAGTTGGGAAATGAGATAAAATCTAGGGGATGGGAGAAATTTAATAAGTTGATGATTAAAGATGAAGCTAATCCGGGTAATCAGATGTGGGCTAGGGAGTTCTTTGCAAATGCCTATCTACCGGATCAACCAATGTTTCCGGAATATACTTCGGTGGTTAGGGGTGTTAAGGTGAGTTATTCTTTTGAAACTATAAACAATCTGCTTGGTTGTGCTGCGGGAGGTGTGTGTGAACTTTTACGTGATAGAGAGAGGATCGACAAGAGTGGTATTGAAGTTAGGGAAGAACTGAAAAGTATAGTGTGTCGACCGGGGGCAATGTGGCTAGCCCACTCACCAGCTTCTCTCCCTAGAAGGTTGAGCTTAACAAGTTTTAATCCAGTTCACCGAGCTTGGGGTGAATTTTGGTTGAAAAATGTGAGGGTTGTTGGTAACAATTCAGAGATTCAGCTTGATAATGCGCACGCGGTCCGATTGTTGGTTGAAGGGAAGTTTATTAACCTTGGGTATTGGTTACAAAAAGATCTTCATGAAATAGCCAATCATCCGAATCCTACTTTTACTTTGGGACATTGTAATCTCATCGCTGCTTTGTGTAGGGCGAATAATGTTCCCATGAATGTGCAAGAAGGTGATCTTCATCCCGTCCGTCCACTGTCTTTATCATACTTCATCAAAAAGTTTGAGAGAGGTCCTATTGTGCCCCGTGGTGAGGGGAATGCTGCGAGAGAGGAAGCTTTGAGGGAGGAGGAAGAGATTAATCGTTTTGAGGAAGGTAACCATCCGGATCAACAGGGGGATCCGGTACATGAGTATCACGATATACCGGCTCAGGACCCTCCTCGTTACTCTCATGATATGAATCAGCTTGCGTCGATGTTGCATCAGATGGAGATTTCTCAATATTCCGGGCTGCCAAATCTCTACTTTGATACCGCCTCTTCCATGTACACCGAGGCGATGACTTACCGGTCTACCTTCCCTCCTCCTACTTTTGGGACTTTGTATCCCGTTGATACTGATTGGGAGGCACATCAGGCGAGGGAGCTGACATCATTCCAGGCCAGACAAGCTTACAATTCGGGTCTGCGAACTTCTGAGTTGGCTGAGATCGAGAGGCGACGCCGGGTTGAGCAGGATGAGGCCGCTGCTATGGAGAGGGAGATGCTGGATGTGGATGGGCTGAATCTGAACTTGAATAGCCCGTTCACAAACTACTTCACCGGCCAGCCGGATGACGCTGTTTGACATTGTTGGTGATGATTTGCTGCTGCTGCTTCTATTCTACTACTCTATCTCTATCTTTACTTAATTGTCTTTTATTTCGTTGGTTTGTAATAATATTCTGATGTTGCTTGGATATTGGCTGGATATTTTATTTGTGTACTCTGAATTTGAATCTTCTTTTGTTTGATTGTGGAATGGTTTTTACTTCTGGAGTTTGTTTCAATATTTTGGCATGTTCCTTCTAGTTACTTGAGTATCAATTACTTGATTTTCTCCGTGTGTGATATGTGAAACCTGCAGTGCAATAGCTTGTTGCACTCATGTGATCAAGAGGCAAAGGAAGGGAACGCACACTTTTTGACCGGTTCTTTGATTCGACCCAACCGAGAGGTATTGAGCCAAACACTCCTTTTTCTTCTATGTGTGATATCCACTCATGTATTGTCTCTCGATTTTGCTTGTCGTCTTTGTATTTGATTGGTACTTTTGTAGCACACACGAGGCATGTTTCTTGGTACCTTTGAGCCTTTCTATCCACCCTTACATATAATTATCCTTTGCTTAACCAATTTGAGCTGAAAAAGAATATGTTATTTTTGCAAAACCTTAAGAAATTTTTGTTGAAAAAAAAAGGGAATGACTTTCTTGGAGGTTAGGCACCTAATTAGTGGTTGATGCGCATTGCTCACCACTAAGTTTGGGGTTGCTCTTTGGAATTAGCAACAAATAAAGTTTGGGGTGAGGGTACTAGAGAACTTATAAAAGTGTTGATTGAATAATTTTTCAAAAATTTCAAAAATTGCAAGGCAAAGAAGAAGAGAAAAGAAAGAAAATGAAAAAAAAAAAGAGATGAATGAATGTGAAAATTAAAAAAAAAAAATATAGAAAAGAAGTGATAGCCTTGAATTCAAAGAATTGCAAAACTTTGTTTGATGTTTTGAAAAAGTTCTCTAGTCCACTATTTTTCAAAAGGGGTTTGGTTTTATGAAAATGTTCTTTGACTAATAGGGGGATCTAACTCCAAGTTTTTCTACTACTTATCCCAAAATGTCACCATCCACCCTAGCCAAGCCACGTTATAACCCTAAAAGACCTCTAATGTGTGTGCACAAAGTGAACCGAATGAATTCTTAGACTACTTGCAAAATTATTGTTGACTTGCATTGATGTGTTGATTTGAGTGAATTACCCAAACTGAAGAGTGCATGTGAGTAGTGTGATGAAATCATAGAGCCTTGGTCGAAAAGTGTGAACTACTTGAAAATGTCTTGCGGGAACGATTGTGCAATTGAGCATTGTTTGCAGGTGGAGCATTGATCATCAGGTGATTCTCACGTATGTATGATTCGAGTGAATTTAAGGAAAATGCCAAAGTCTTGACACAAAAGCTTGAGGTAAAAGTTGTTTCCTTGAGGACAAGGAAAGGTTTAAGTTTGGGGTTGTGATGACAAATCGTCACACTCTCTAATCCATGCCTATTTTAGCAACATTAGATACATTTTAGTAGGTTTTTAGCAATAAATATAAGAGAAATCTAACCATAAGCTTGATTACTTGTTTTGCAAGAAAACAGGAAAAAGTGCAGGAAATGGAGGATTTTCACTATGCTGGGGGCGTAGCCCATCACGCGCCGCGTGATGGAGCTCACAGGGAGCCAAGATTTTTACTCTGATCACGCGCGGCGTGATACCTGACCACGCGCGGCGTGATGCTCTGATCAAAAGAAGATTGCTCTCTGACTTGATCACGCGCCGCGTGATACCGTTATCACGCGCGGCGTAGTTGATGGATCTGCAACCACGCGCGGCGTGATAGATCTGGCGCGCGGCGTGGTTGCATTCTGTATATATAGTTTCTGCATAATTCTGTTTTCGGGTTGGAAAATTCTGCAAATTTGATCTACATTCTGGGTTTGGAACTTCAAGATTGGGATTCAAGACTCCAGAGGATAGCTCCAAGCACATCGATAGCATGGATTCACAAGCCATGACATTGAAGCTCGGACGCGAACAAAGGAAGATGAGGAGCTAAGCTTCTTTGGAGGTAGGATCTAGGATAGTCTAGGATGTAGATAGATCAGCTGTAATCTGCTATATGTGTAAGAATCTACTCTTTCCATAGTGTTGATTTAATGCAATTCGATGCATAATGCTTTATAATCCTTCATTAGTGTTGTAATGATTTCGAGTTAAGTCACGTGCGAGAGTATTGATTTAATTTCTGAACTGAATTGCATTGAGCACTCGAGTGTCTCCGGTCGAGAGATTGAGGCATAGAGTGTAGCGAACGATTGACGCGCGTTAATATCATTCGTTGTAGGTAGCTTCCGCCCGAGAGATCGGGGGAGTATCGACAACGAATAGAGTGGATTTTGACAAGAGATTGCGATTCACTAATTTGTCGATCTAGTTGTGAACACTTGAGTAGATTCCTATGGTATAGTAGATTGCATGTGGTTTAGCTATAGACTAGGCGATTCCGATGATTCTACCTCGCCTTTCCATTATATCAAAGCACATTTTCTCACAATTCATCACTCAACATACCCCCAATTTATGTGTATTTTCTGTATAATGTCAATGAACACGATTCGACTAGTTTAATCACACAATCCCTGTGGATCGATATTTTTATTACTACGTGGTAATTCGTTCACTTGCGAAATAATCCATCAATGATCTTATTTATAAAAAAAATAGCACACACACAAAAATATAACAAACCACATAACTAAGTGAAAAACCAAAATAAGAATTTGTTCAGACAAGCTAAGGAAAATATAAATATCAAGTTCAGAAAAAAATAAGCAAAACATAAACAAAACAACTTGAAATATATAAACCAGACAAATAAAATTGTTCAGAAGATACCAGGAAAACAAAACAACTTTAAGACAAAACTAAAGTGCATAGAATCCTAGGGTTTCTTAAGGAAGGCTAAGAGTTGGTCGAATTTGTCATTCAGAGACCCCACGTTTGAAACAAGACCATCCACTTTGGATTCCAAATTGAGGTGAGCTGTCCTTTGCCTTTCCAAACCTTCTTGTTGCTCCCTCAGAGCTTCTTGAAAGATCTGCAACTGATCAACAACCACAGGAGCTTGATCTTCAAACAAAGGTGCTTGTTCTTCAACCAAAGGTGCCTTGCCTTTATCAGATGATTCACCTTCCTCTGGATAATCGATCATCAGAACATCATCCTGATTCTGTACATCCAGTACATCCTCTTGATGTAGCTCATTTGCCAACTGGGCAACTCTAGCAGCAGCTTCTTCCAGACGTTCCTTCTCAACTCTGTGAGCTTCAAGACTCTGAAAGAGCTTGGAATCAATCCAGCAAACTTTGAACGCAGATAAACGCTGTTCAGCAGCAGCAAGGGCTTCCAGCTTAGCACGCTCAGATTCTTCATGATTAAAAGACGTTAACCTCTTCAACTCAGCCCTAGCCAAACTGACCTTCATGAAGCTTATAACATCCAGATCTCTTCTTCCAACGACAGCCTTAATCTCTTCAGCAGCATCATCCAAAGCATTGCAAATCCTTGCCTTAATGCTTGACACTTCTAGGTCCACATCAGAAGGACATACTAGAAACCTGTCCTTTAACAGAGATAATCTAACCAAGTCATCATGAAACTGAGTGGATAGATTACTAAAAGGGTTAGATGATGAGGGTGAAGGATTGGGAATGGTAGAGAGGTTTGATGTTTCAGTAGCAGGGTTGTTAATAATAACAACTTCTACCTCTGAAGGCTTGGGGGCACAAGTATGAATACGCTCAGGAGAAGTATATTCAGCACTTGGTTGAGGTTGAGGTTCAGGAATTGGTTCAGAAGTTGGTTCAGCAGTTGGTTCAGGGTTAGATTGTTCAGGAGATTTAAGTTGAGATGATGGTTCAGCAGGTTTAATTGGAGATGGTTGTTTTGTGGTTGAAGCTTGTTCAGGGTTAGGAATAAGTGATTCAGGTTCAGATGGTGAGATGATAGGTGTTTCTTTTTGGGGTTGAGGTTGAGGTGATTTAGGTTTAGGGGGTGATGAAGGTTTCTGGGTGAAGGTTTGATTATTAAGAGGATCTGGACTAAGATGTTTCTCTAGTTCAGACAAAGGGTTGTCAGAGGTTGGAATATCAGAGGTTGGAAGTACAGTTCTGAGTGGTTTGGTGTAACCTATTCCAATCTCAGTTTCATTAAAGATGTACTTAGAAGACTTACCTTTACCTTTAGGAACAGGAACAGATCTTCTACGAAGTCTTTCAGTCAGTGTCTCTTCATCAGACTCAGTCTCATCTTCAGATTCAGACTCTTCAGATGAACTGTCAACTTCAACAACTGTAGGCTCTTTGGAAGCTCCTTCAGCAGCCTTGGTTGCAATTTCTTCATGTTTCTTCTTGGTTCTCTTTTCAGCATCAGCTTGCTCCACCTTAATTCTCTTCTGAGCCAAGAGATCTGGCTTAGGTTGATCAGCTTGAGGTTCAGCCTTTCTCTTTTGTCTCCTAGAAGGGTTATACAAATTTGCAGGAGCAGGAGGAATCATACTCCTATCAACAATGAATCCTTCTTTTCTGAGCACTTCCAAATAGTCCTGAATGATGTGCTCAGCATCAGCTTCTGAAATAATAGGATATCCATCCACATACATACGATCTTCAAGACGAGCAGATAATTCTTGTGGAGGTGGAACTAGCTTTGTAGAAATAAGACGCATCTTGGTAAGGAAACTGGCATGTAGAATTTCAGGCGAGAACTTCTTCTCCACAAGTTCTGGATGAAATTTCTTTAAGTTCTGAACAACATGACCTTGATGCAGAAGGTCTGATAGCAGCCTAGGATAAACAATAGTTGTTTTCCTCTGAGATTTGCTGGCAAAGATTGCTTCACATATCCTTTCAAAAAAGTAGTCTCCAAGATTCACCTTCTTTCCCGTCAGAAGGAAATACAGCAGATGACGATGAGTCCAGGAGATTGTATCAGTCCCACCAACCCTTGGACTGATAGTTGCTAAGATGATCTTGAAGAGAACTCTACATTCATCAGTCAATCCTTTTACTTTCCCTTTCAAGGAGAAATCTGTGCAGATGAGATGCAGAAGATCATCTCTGTATCTTGTATCCTTTTCAAAAACATCTAACTCTATCCCAGAGTTAGGCAGACCAAGCAGAGCATTAAAATGAATGGGCGAGAAACCCATATTCATTCCACAGATGTTAGACCTAATCTGTACACCTGTATATTCCAGCAGACCCATTTCCTTCCTAGTTTTACCCTTCAGACTAGGATCCCTCTCTATTGCAGCAAGCTCTTCCTTCTTAGCTTCATGCTTATCAAACACCTTTGCTTTCATCCAGAATTTCTTCAGCAAATCTGGATATATAGGACCATTAAGCATGTCGAAGTACTTGTCCCATCCTTGAGTGATAAAATACTTTTTAACGTCGAACCCATTAGCATGTAGACCGTCGAAATCAACCATCTTCTCTGAAAGAAAAGTGAGTTCAGATTCTGGAAACTCCATCTCGTTCCCAACGATCTGAAGATTTTTGAACATAAACGGTGGAATTCTTATTGACGAAGAAGACGAAGCACCAGCCATTGTTGGAGATTAGGGTAAGGTTTGGAACTAATGAGAGAGAAAGAAATTTTTGTTGAAGGTTTAGAGAGAAAAGAAAGTGTGGGTTGTGAAAGTGAGAAGTGTGCAAGTGTATTGTGTAAGTTTTATTTAAATGCACACAGTTAACACAAAAATAGCAAATATGGGAAGTTACGCTAATTGACAGAAAGTTGAATACCAAAAATCATCATTAACCACCCACTACCTGACACACGTAGACCACGTGCAAAAATTTACTCGGTAACTGCTATTTTAATGGACAACTGTTCAGCAGTGAATACTAAACGTTTCCCACTTAAAATAGTTCAGAGCCTCTGAGATATTTAAAATTCTCTATCAGAGTTAAGTACTTCAGAGCTTGTGTTTCAGATGTTCTGAGACATAAGTTCTGATATACATAACCTCTTACACTTTAATTGCCAAGAAAAAATTTTCATTCAGAGATTGAAAACATGTTCAGATGTTTCTTTATAAAATCAAATCTTTCAACAGGTAAGGCTTTAGTAAATATGTCAGCCCATTGATTTTCAGTATCAACAAACTTAATATCTATAATGCCTCTCTGAACATAATCTCTGATAAAATGGTGTTTGATTTCAATATGTTTGGCTCTAGAGTGTAGGATAGGATTTTTAGATAAATGAATGGCTGCAGTATTATCACAATATAAAGGAATATTGTTACTGCTTACCTGATAATCTTCTAACTGATATTTTAACCAGAGTAGTTGTGTGCAACACTTAGCTGCTGAAATGTATTCTGCTTCTGCTGTAGACAAAGCTATAGTAGTTTGTCTTTTACTAGCCCAGGAGATAAGGTTTTCACCAACAAATTGACAATTGCCACTTGTGGATTTTCTTTCAATTTTATCTCCAGCATAGTCAGCATCACAGAATCCATTTAGCACATAATCATTGGATTTCTTATAGAGAAGTCCAAGATTAGTTGTTCCTTTCAGATACCTAAAGATTCTCTTTACAGCAGTAAGATGAGATTCTCTGGGATCTGACTGGAATCTTGCACATAAGCAAACACTGAATAAAATATCTGGTCTAGAGGCTGTCAGATAGAGTAAGGAACCAATCATACCTCTGTAGACCTTTTGATCTACCTTTCCTTCATCATCTGACTTGCTCATGTTGGTAGTTGAATGCATAGGAGTGTTCATTATCTTGCAGTCATCTAGGTTGAATTTCTTCAGAAGTTCTTTGGTGTATTTTGATTGATGAACATAAGTTCCTTCCTTCTTCTGATTGATTTGAATTCCAAGAAAGAACTTCAATTCTCCCATCATGCTCATTTCAAATTCATCCTGCATTATCTTAGAAAAATTCTTGCACAAGGAAGCATTAGTTGAACCAAAGATAATATCATCAACATAAATTTGAATGATTAAAATGTCTTCTTTGGTTGTTTTTCTAAAGAGTGTGCAGTCAACCTTTCCTTTCTCAAAGCCCTTTTCAAGAAGGAAATTACTGAGTCTATCATACCAAGCTCTTGGAGCTTGTTTCAGACCATACAGTGATTTCTTCAATTTAAAAACATGTTCTGGGTTTGAGACATCTTCAAAACCAGGAGATTGCTTAACATACACTTCTTCAGAAATAAAACCATTTAAGAAGGCACTTTTAACATCCATCTGATACAAGGTAATTCCATGATTAACAGCATAGGATAGAAGTAACCTGATTGCTTCAAGTCTAGCAACTGGTGCAAAGGTTTCAGTATAGTCAATCCCCTCTTGTTGACTATAACCTTGTGCAACCAATCTAGCCTTGTTTCTTACCACTTCACCTTGTTCATTCAGCTTGTTTCTGAATACCCATTTTGTTCCAATAATGTTCTTGTGTGAAGGTTTAGGCACTAGAGTCCATACATCATTCCTTTGAAATTGATTCAGCTCTTCTTGCATTGCTACAATCCAAGCATCATCTTTCAGAGCTTCATCAATCTTTGAAGGTTCCATCATTGAGATAAGACCAACTAATGATTCCTCATTTCTCAGTTGAGATCTTGTCTTCCTTGGACTATCCTTGTTGCCTAATATCAGTTCCTCTGGATGTGATGATTTGTATTTGAAGGTATTTCTTGGGGGCTCATCATCTTCAGACTCATCAACATCAGGTTCAGCAGTTGCTTCAGTTCTTTGTTGTTCAGAGTCTGTAGGAACTGTTATGTTCAGAGGTTCTTCAGAGAATGGATGTTCTGAGTAGTTTGGAATATCTGAATATTGATCCTCTGATACCTGAAATCTAGACAAACCTTCCACAAGCTCTGACACTTGGTCAGGCTCTTTGTCATCAAATTTGACGTGCATAGTTTCTTCCACAGTATGTGTTTCAGAAATATACAGTCTGTATGCTTTTGAGCGTTCAGAGTATCCTATAAAAATACCCTTATAACCTCTAGCATCAAATTTCTTTAGATGGACTTTGTTGTTTAAGATATAACATGTACATCCAAACTGATGAAAATAAGAAATATCAGGTTTCCTTCCTTTGAACAATTCATAAGCAGTTTTGTTCAACTTAGATCTGATATAGATTCTATTTTGAACATAACATGCTGTGTTTACAGCTTCTGCCCATAAAAACTTTGCTACATTTGTTTCATGCATCATGGTTCTGGCCATTTCTTGCAGAGTTCTATTCTTCCTTTCTACAACCCCATTTTGTTGAGGAGTTCTAGGAGAAGAGAATTCATGCAGAATGCCATATTTTTCACAAAAGTTTTCAAAAGGTTCATTTTCAAATTCTCCACCATGATCACTTCTAACTTTTAAAATAGTGTAGCCTTTTTCATTTTGAATTTGTTTGCAGAAGATGCTAAACTCATCATAAGCTTCATCTTTTGTTCTTAGGAATTTTACCCAAGTCCATCTACTGTAATCATCAACAATTACTAATCCATACTTCTTTCCATTGATAGAGGCAGTGTGAACTGGCCCAAAAAGATCAATGTGAAGAAGTTCCAATGGTCTTGAGGTAGAGACAATGTTCTTAGGTTTAAACGATGATTTTGTAATTTTTCCTTTTTGACAAGAACCACAAAGTGTGTTTGAGTGATATTTGATTTTAGGTAAACCTCTGACAAGGTCAAGCTTGCTAAGCTTAGAGATTAACCTCCAGTTAGCATGGCCTAACCTCTTATGCCAGATCCATTTTTCCTCACTCAAGGTCAAAAGACACATCACTTTTTGTTCATTCAAATCAGAAAGATTAATTTTATAAACATTGTTCTTTCTCAGACCTTTGAATATAATGGAGTTATCAGATTGTTTAGATACAGTACATGATTCCTTATTAAAGACAACTACATAACCATTGTCGCAAAATTGACTTTGAAATTCTGGTATCACTAGAATGATGTTGCCTAAGATGTCCCAACAACTACTTTGTGAACAATGTTGTTTTCTATTGTTGGCACATCTTATATAACATATAAAAACTGACAGAAAAAATAAATAAATGACACAGGTAATTGTTAACCCAGTTCAGCCAACTGCCTACTCTGGGGGATACCAATCCAGGAAGGAAATCCACTAATAGCTCTAGTTACTAAGACCTCCAGCAAACCCTAGGATTTACGTCTTACACTAAGACCTCCAGCAAACCCCTGGTTTACGCCTTATAACCTCGACACTACTCATGCAACTTCTGCCTAGGAACTCCTAGACATGAGATCCCATCTCACTTCCACTCACACAACACAACCTGTGTTGATTACACAATGTTGGTAAAGATGTGGCGACAACTTGTCAAGACAACACTTCACTTTTGCTTAAAAGCTTCAAGTGAATCACACACGGTAAACTCCGTACTTCAAAGCTTAGGAGCAACCTTAAACTAATAAACTTACTTCTTAGCTCGTGTTATAGAATCCACAAGCAAGAATTACAATCAAATAATAAAAGACTCAACAAAGACTTAACAAAGACTCAACAAAGACTCAATATGTGTAACTAATATTTTTCAATGAGATGTGTATTCTTGAGCTTGGTCTTCGTATATATAATGATCTAGCACGCTCCTCTTTCTTCATTACTGATAGGACGCTCCTTGTAGCTCATAAAAGGTGATCTGATTCTCTTTTGATCTTCATCAAGAATGTATAGAAACTTTCCAAAAGTGTTTAAGGACTTTATAGGATAATTGTGATCATACCGTTGTACCATTAAGTCTGTCTTATCCTTAAAAACTCCTGATCAGATCAGATCTCCATTACGCGTGCTTTTAAAGTGGATTTCCATATATAGCAGATGCTCTCATAAATGCGCGAGATTTCCTTGAATAAATATGATGTTGTAACATGTTTTCCAACATCTTGTTAGTATATTTGTTTTAGCAAAATTAAGCCAATTCAAATATCCAACAATCTCCCCCTTTGGCAATTTTTGGCTAAAACAATTTCAGGCCATTACCCTTGAGAGATTTAACAGCGCAATCCTTCAAATCACCATGGTCACACAAAAGAAGGAATGTTAGAGCATCATTTAAACAGAATTTGACATAGGTAAAAATATATGCATCAGAGGCAGCAGCAGCAGAGTTATCATCAATTAGCCTCGAGCAAAATAAAACGTGGTATCAGAGCAAAATATATATCATATGTCATCAAAGATGTTGTGACATATGGGAGCACATCTTCTAGCGCATGTTCGTCCAATCAGGGCAGCATCCATTTCAGCAGCAAACTCCCCCTGACTTTATCAGCTTATGCATCATCTCAGAAAAAAATTTACTCCCCCTGAATACTTGCTTACTGCTACTTAAACACATGTCATAACAAAAGACACAACAACCCGTAGCAGAAACAAAACAAAGCAAAGCAAAGTACTACTCCCCCTTTTTAGCCACAAAATGTGCCAAAACAGGAAGGTTAAGTATCCAAAGTGCAGAATTAAAGGTACAGACCATGCACTCAGAAGGTGCTAAAATCCAGGGCACAAACCACCCACAAAAACAAATAACAAAGTTCAGTAAAACATTAAAACAGATTACAAAATCATTCATCATCACTACTGTCAGAGGCTTCATCCTCATCTGTAGCAGTAGCATAACCTTCTTCCTCATCTGCATTGTTTTGATCACCTGTAGCAGCCACATTTGCACTAGCTTTGACAGGTATCTCATCAGTTTCCAATCCTTCAATCATTTTCAAGAACACATTCTTCCTCTCCTCAAGCTCAGCCTGTTGTTTATCAATATCCTGACACTGAGCCTTTAAACCAGCAATAATCTCCTTTTTGGTCATAACAGCAGCTCCACCAGCAGATGTCCCAACATGTTCAGTAACATTGTGATTACCAAAAAGTTTATGATGAAAAGTAAAACCTGATTCCCTCTTCTTAGGTGTGTCAGTCACAGCCTTGATGTCTGGGTATTGGGCCAAGATAATTCCACACAGCAAAGATGGAAATGCTATTGGCATCTTCACAGCTGTTGATCTAATATGCTTAATGGTTTGATCAAAAATAAAGGTCCCATAGTCATAGTCAACCTTGGTCCCTACTGCATATATAAATCTACCCAGGTTTGTAGCAACATTGGTTGCATGCTTGGTTGGCACCCAATTTGTTGACCCTATCCTATTGAGGATGGCATATTTGACATTCAATTTACTCGTGGGTATCAGCTTCTTTGAAGGCCAGACCTTAACCTTACCACCAGTTATCTCAGCACTCACAACATCATTAGCAACCTCTAATTCAGCCTTAGGTTCTACTGACCTACCTAAGTAGTTATTTATGACAACAGGAGAAAAATTGATACATTTACCTCTGACAAAAACTTTATGGTAGTCCTTGCTCAGTGGGTTATCACATTCTTCAGGGATGTTCACCAGAAATTCTTTCACAAGCAGCTCATAACATGGACTGAAATCACAGACTGTCTTCATCAGGCCAGCTTCCTTGATGTATTCAAAGATGTCTTGACATTTGAGAGCATCTTTGGACAGTTCCCTTTCAACAGCCAATCTCCTTTGGTAAATGTAGTCCCATCTCAGTGCAAAGGCAGCACGATGGAAGGAGATGTTATCACATGGGGCTTCTTCAACACCTTGTGGAGCCTTCTTCACAGTAGTCTTCTTAGGATTGGCAGAGGAGATGTTAACAGCATCTTCAGCAACATCATAGTCTGAGTCACTAGATGACTCCTTCTTTCTCTTCAATGTTTCCTTCTTCTTGGCAGGAGGGGAGAGAACCTTGCTCCAACCTTTGACTGGTCCAACACCTTTTGTTTTCACTCTTGGTGCAGGAGTCTTGCTTGCAGTGGCCACAGCCTTCCCTGTACAGCTTCTCAATCTCTTTGTTATACCACCAGTTGATTTTTCAGCAGTCTTGGTGGTGACATAATCATCAACATCAACAACATCTTTCTCTTTTTCTTTCTCAGGTTCTTCAGGCTTGTCAGCTTCAACCTCTTGCTCATCTGTAGGAATGGACTGGTTACTTTCTTCAGATTGAGTGTCCCCTTCATTATCAGAAGTACCCTCATCAGCAGTTCCAGTTTCTTCATCTGTGGACTCAGATGTTGTGGCAGTTGTCTCAACATCCTTTTCAGCGACAGTTTCCTTCACAGGTTCTTCCTCAGCAGTTGCAGTTTCAACTTCTTCATTCTCATTCAAGGATGTTTCAACATCCTTCATAACAACTTCTTCAGTAACAACAGGGGTTGATTTTTCAGCCACCATCTCAGCCATTGTTGGTGATTTTTCAGAAATATTAGGATCAACCTCTGTAGGAGTGTCTTCCATCTCAGTATCAACAGCCAAATTATTCAGATCTCTCTTCTCAGCATCAGATCCCAAATTATCTTGATTAGGGTTTCCAGCAATTGAAATAAGTGTTTCAACAACTTCAGAGACAGATTTAGGGTTCTGAGATTCTACTACGGTTGCTTTCTCGGATGTGTTAACATTCGATTCAAAAACCAAATCGGACATAGACAGAGCAAACTTAGATTTATAATCCCTTCTATTCCTTTTAGAAGTTCCTTTACTAGATTTAACAGTCGAAGGAGAGATATCATCACTTACTTTTGAAGTTTCTTTCTTTTCAGCAGTTTTTCTTTTCCCTTTCTTCTCAGCGACATTTGTTTGGGCTTTAGATTTGGAAGCACGAACAGTTGTAACAGGTACAGCATCCATGATGATTAGTGCCTTTGATCGAGTAGAACGACCGGACTTTGTAGTTTGGGAAGATTCAGACATGGTTGAATGATGATTTTTGAGGTTTAGGAAGTTGAATAGATGAAAGTTGAAGTTGGAAGTGGAAGAATAGGGTTCACGATAAAAAATTAGGATTTGAGTGAAAGTATATTGATTGCGTGTACAGACACATTTAAGGGAAGTTTGTAATGATTTCCTTAAATTAGCGTGCATTGAATGATGGGAGAGAAAACGGTTTCCTTTTGCACGCCTCAACTGCTGTAACTGCTATGCATCTTCATGCAGGCAAATTCCCAATTTGCCCCTTAAAAATTCAAATTGATTAGCATCAAGCGCCTTTGTAAAAATGTCAGCTAGCTGTTCACTTGTACTAATGTGCTTGAGTTCCACACAATTGTCTTCAACAAGGTCTCTTATGAAATGATGCCTGATGTCTATGTGTTTGGTTCTTGAGTGTTGAACAGGATTCTTTGATATATTGATTGCACTCAAGTTGTCACAGTATAATGTCATGACATCTTGGTCGACATTATATTCTCTCAGCATCTGTTTCATCCACATCAACTGTGAACAACTGCTACCTGCAGCTATGTATTCAGCCTCTGCAGTGGATAGAGACACACAATTCTGCTTCTTGCTGAACCATGAGATTAAATTATCACCCAAAAAGAAGCATCCTCCTGAAGTGCTCTTTCTATCATCAGCACTTCCAGCCCAATCTGCATCACAATACCCTATCAAAGTTGAGTTCTTGGTCTGGGAATACAGAATCCCATAATCACTAGTACCCTTTATATACTTCAGAATCCTTTTGACTTGCACAAGATGGCTCATCTTTGGCTTGGCTTGATATCTTGCACAAACACCAACAGCAAAAGTGATGTCTGGTCTACTAGCTGTAAGATACAAGAGACTTCCAATCATGCTCCTGTATAGGCTTTGGTCAACATCAATGCCATTCTCATCTTTGGTTAGCTTCAGATGAGTAGCAGCTGGAGTTCTCTTGTGTGCTGCAGTGTCCATTCCAAACTTCTTGATCATATTTTTCGCATACTTGCTTTGAGAAACAAATATAGTGTCTTCCATTTGTTTAACTTGCAGACCAAGGAAATATGTCAGCTCACCTACCAAACTCATTTCAAACTCTGATTGCATTTGTTGTACAAAATGTTGCACCATCTTTTCAGACATTCCACCAAATACTATGTCATCAACATAAATCTGGGCAATCATCAGCTTCTCTTCTTGTTCTTTAACAAACAAGGTTTTGTCATGGCCTCCTTTTCTGTATCCTTGACTAACAAGAAAATTTGTCAGCCTCTCATACCAAGCCCTTGGAGCCTGTTTCAGACCATAAAGAGCCTTCTTCAGCTTGTACACATGATCAGGATTAGCAGGATCTACAAAACCTTTTGGCTGCTCCACATAAACTTCTTCATGTAAGTACCCATTAAGAAAGGCACTTTTGACATCCATTTGGTACAGCTTAAATTTGAAGATGCATGCTATACCAAGAAGTAGCCTAATGGATTCCAGTCTTGCTACTGGCGCAAATGTTTCATCAAAATCAAGTCCTTCAACCTGAGTATACCCTTGAGCCACTAATCTTGCCCTGTTTCTTGTTACAACACCATTTTCATCTGACTTGTTCTTGAACACCCATTTTGTGCCTATGACATTAACACCATTGGGTCTAGGAACAAGATCCCACACATCACTTCTTCTAAATTGAGTTAATTCATCTTGCATGGCTTCTATCCAAAACTCATCAGTGAGAGCCTCTTTTACATTTTTAGGCTCAACTTTTGAAACAAAGCATGAGTTAGTAACCACTTCATTTGTCCTTCTTGTAGCAATTCCCTGGTTAGGATTTCCTATGATGAGATCCTTGGGATGATTCTTCTGTATTCTTATTGAAGGAACTTTACTCACAGGACGAGGTGTAGGAATGGTTGATTCATCATCTGAATCTGATTCCTTATCTGCTACAGCTTCTTCAGATGTTGGCAAAGTTGTTGCAACATCATCTTCAGTGTCAGATGTTTTAGCAGATGTCATATCATCTATCACAACGTTGATAGACTCTACTATTACTTTGGTTCTCTGGTTGTAAACTCTATAAGCCCTGCTGTTTGTTGAATACCCAAGAAATAATCCTTCTTCACTTTTAGGATCCATTTTTCTTCTGTGCTCTCTATCAGCTAGGATGTAACACTTACTTCCAAACACATGAAAGTGTTTGACAGTTGGTTTTCTGCCTTTCCACAGTTCATATAGTGTAGTAGAAGTTCCAGTTCTGAGTGTGACACGATTGTGAATATAACAAGCAGTATGCATAGCCTCAGCCCAGAATTGATATGGAAGATGTTTTGCATGCAACATCACTCTGGCTGACTCTTGTATTGTCCTGTTCTTCCTCTCAACAACACCATTTTGTTGAGGTGTGATTGGAGCTGAGAATTCATGCTTGATTCCTTCAGAGATGCAGAATTCAAGAAAGCTTGCATTCTCAAACTCTTTACCATGATCACTTCGTATCCTAACAATAGCAGAGTTCTTTTCTCTTTGAAGTTGAAGACAAAGTTCTTTGAATGCATCAAAACTTTCAGATTTGTCTTTTAGAAATTCAATCCATGTGAACCTTGAAAAATCATCTACCATGACAAACGCGTACCTTTTTCCTCCAAGGCTCTCTACTTGCATTGGCCCCATCAGGTCTATGTGCAGTAATTCTAGAACCCTTGTTGTGGTAAGATGTTGCAACTTTGGATGCGACATCTTTGTCTGCTTTCCTATTTGACATTCTCCACATATACTTCCTTCCTCAATTTTGAGTTTTGGAAGACCTCTGATTGCCTCTTTAGCTATTGCCTTCTTCATGCCTTTGAGGTGTAGGTGGCCAAGTTTTTGATGCCACAACTTTACCTCATCTTCTTTACTAGTAAGACATGTTTGTACCTCTTCTTCTTTAGGAATCCAGAGATAGCAGTTGTCTCTTGACCTTACTCCTTTCATCAACAGCTCTCCTTGCTCGTTTGTAACTAGGCATTCAGCTTTTGTGAAGTTAACTTTCATGCCTTGATCACAAAGTTGGCTTATGCTGATTAGATTTGCTTTCAGCCCTTTTACAAGCAGCACATTATCTAGCTTTGGTAAGCCACGGTTTGCAAGTTTACCAACTCCCTTGATCTCTCCTTTGGCCCCATCTCCAAAGGTCACAAAGCTGGAAGCATATGACTTCAAATCTTCAAGATAGTGTTCAACACCTGTCATGTGTCTAGAACAGCCACTATCAAAGTACCAAGTTTCTCTTGAAGAAGCTCTCAAGGATGTATGAGCTATTAGACCCGTGATCTTCTTCTTTTCTCTCCATTCCATTCTGGTTGTAACATTAGGAAAAGCAGGTGTATAGCTTTCTTGATGAACTCTCCTTGGATATCCGTGCAGCCTATAGCAGAAGGGCCTAATGTGTCCTTTCCTACCACAATGATGGCATGTCCAGTTATAGAACCTGGGCATAGGATGTTCCATCAGATGTCGCGACAATCCTCCTGACACAAATGTACTGCTGATTGGAGTATGTACAGTAGCATTGTTGAACTTCATCTGCTGCTTTACTCTTTCATGTTCAAAACCAATGGGCTTAGGTTTCCCATAGTTTTGTCTCTGTAACATTTCCTCAAAGGCATCAGTACCTTTGGTCATCATTTTAGCCACTTTTGTGATTTGATCCAAGTCAGCATTTAACTTGGTCACTTCTTCACCTTGTTCAGCAACTTTACACAGGAGGTTAGACTTCTCCATTTCCAACTGTCGAATCTGACTACTCTGATCTTCAACCTTAATGTTGAGATTATTAATGTTCATGAGTAAGTCATTTCTTTCAGCTTGTAGTTTGCCATTGATCTTCTTTTGTTTCTCCAATGCTTTGCAAACTTCTATACTTCTATTATGAAGATCTTTGTAAGTTGCAGCTAGTTCCTCATAAGTTACCTCCTCATCACATGATTCTGAGTCAGATACACATACCCCTGTTAGAGCATTGGCAGATTCTTCCTCCTCTGAATCTGTATCAGACCATGAAACCACAAGACTTTTCTTTTGCCTTTTTAGAAAGGTTGGACATTCAGGTCTGATATGGCCAAAACCTTCACATTCATGGCACTTCACTCCTCTTTCATCTTCATTTGTCTTCTTCTGAAAACTGGACTGTTTGTTGTTGTTGAATCGACCATTTGGCTTGGCCCTTTGATCTACTTTCTTCATCAACTTGTTGAATTGTCTCCCAAGCATAGCCATGGACTCAGCTAAGCTTTCTTCACTTTCAGATTCAACTTGTAAGTCATCAGCATTGCTTTTTGAGGCAAAGGCTAGATTCTTCTCTTTCTTTTCATTTCTCCTGTTCAAGCCAATTTCATAGGTCTGAAGAGATCCTATGAGTTCATCTAAGTTCAGGCTGGAGAGATCGTGAGCCTCCTCAATGGCTGTCACCTTCATATCAAATCTTTTAGGCAAAGATCTGAGTATTTTTCCAACTAACTCCTCATCTGAGATAGGTTTTCCAAGCGCATCAAATGAGTTTGCGAAATCAAGCACATTCATTTGAAAGTCATGAATGGTTTCTTCCTCCTTCATTCTGAGATTCTCAAAGTTGGTTTTGAGCATCTGGAGCTTAGACATCTTAACTTTTGATGTTCCTTCATGAGCCTTTCTCAGAATTTCCCAGGCATGCTTAGCAGTAACACATCTCTTTACAAGCCTGAACATGTTTGCATCCACACCATTAAAAATAGCATACAAGGCTTTGGAGTTGCCAAGTGCCAGATCATCCTCATCTTTAGTCCATTCATCATTTGGCTTCTTGACATCAGTTTTATTGCCATCTTTGTCAAGAACCATTGGTGGTTCCCATCCACGTAACACAGCCTTCCATGTCCTGCTGTCAATTGATTTTATGAAAGCCTCCATTTTAGATTTCCAATAATCATAGTTCTCAGGACCTGTCAGTAGGGGGGGTTTAGACACTGACCCTCCTTCTTTATCCATTGTACCAGAAAGTACTCTCCCTGGAGCTCACCCAAAATAACAGAACAGGGTGCCTGCTCTGATGCCAATTGAAATTCTGGTATCACTAGAATGATGTTGCCTAAGATGTCCCAACAACTACTTTGTGAACAATGTTGTTTTCTATTGTTGGCACATCTTATATAACATATAAAAACTGACAGAAAAAATAAATAAATGACACAGGTAATTGTTAACCCAGTTCAGCCAACTGCCTACTCTGGGGGATACCAATCCAGGAAGGAAATCCACTAATAGCTCTAGTTACTAAGACCTCCAGCAAACCCTAGGATTTACGTCTTACACTAAGACCTCCAGCAAACCCCTGGTTTACGCCTTATAACCTCGACACTACTCATGCAACTTCTGCCTAGGAACTCCTAGACATGAGATCCCATCTCACTTCCACTCACACAACACAACCTGTGTTGATTACACAATGTTGGTAAAGATGTGGCGACAACTTGTCAAGACAACACTTCACTTTTGCTTAAAAGCTTCAAGTGAATCACACACGGTAAACTCCGTACTTCAAAGCTTAGGAGCAACCTTAAACTAATAAACTTACTTCTTAGCTCGTGTTATAGAATCCACAAGCAAGAATTACAATCAAATAATAAAAGACTCAACAAAGACTTAACAAAGACTCAACAAAGACTCAATATGTGTAACTAATATTTTTCAATGAGATGTGTATTCTTGAGCTTGGTCTTCGTATATATAATGATCTAGCACGCTCCTCTTTCTTCATTACTGATAGGACGCTCCTTGTAGCTCATAAAAGGTGATCTGATTCTCTTTTGATCTTCATCAAGAATGTATAGAAACTTTCCAAAAGTGTTTAAGGACTTTATAGGATAATTGTGATCATACCGTTGTACCATTAAGTCTGTCTTATCCTTAAAAACTCCTGATCAGATCAGATCTCCATTACGCGTGCTTTTAAAGTGGATTTCCATATATAGCAGATGCTCTCATAAATGCGCGAGATTTCCTTGAATAAATATGATGTTGTAACATGTTTTCCAACATCTTGTTAGTATATTTGTTTTAGCAAAATTAAGCCAATTCAAATATCCAACAGACTTATGCTCAATAAGTTATGTTTGAGTCCATCTACTAACCAAACATCATTAATAGATAGGGAAGAATTACCTATTGTACTTGTACCTATTATCTTTCCTTTTTGATTGCCTCCAAAGCCAACAGATCCTCCTTCTTTCATAGTCAGCTTAGAAAATAGTTGTTTGTCACCAGTCATATGCCTTGAACATCCACTATCCAGATACCATGAGTGTTTCATGATACTTCTTTGAGTGGCAGGCTGTATGAGAAACAACTTTAATCATTGCGATAGAACTCTTCATCAAGGTTAATGATAAAGTCATCCCAGTATTCTTCCTCTTCATTTATCAAGTTCTGATTGTTAACTTGAGAACTTGTCAGCCATTGGTCTAAGACATAAGCCCTTCTTCCTTTGCATAAGACTTGTTTCCACACTCTAGGTAGGACATATCCTTTCCTAGTTGGTAAATCTGAATGATACATTATTTCAGCTTTTGGTACCCATCTTCTGGGTCCACGCTTGTTAGTCCATACATGCTTATTATGTTGTCTAGTGTTAGAAAAAGATCTTGGTTTGGAATAGTAACCTTTTTGAAACCTTTTCTTTTGAAATCTGTTATTATTCCAGGATTTGGATTGTTTATGATTCCAGGGTTTGTATTTATCATCAATCCCATGTTCTGATTGATTATATCTACTGACTCTAGAATCATAAATAATCTGAGTCCTGTACTTCATCTGAGATTTAGAATTTTTTCTTTTAAAAACTTCTGATCTTTTAGATTGATAGGCTTCAGGTACTGAAGTTCCTTTGGATCCAGAATTTGAAGTCTCAGATGTTGTAGCTTTCAGAACTTCTGAACTAATGTTCTCAGGTTCTGAACAACTTCTATCTTCTGAACTTTTCTTTCCAGATCCTGAGGAACTGGGTTCCTCTGAGCTGTCAGCTTCTAAATCACTCAGATCATCATTGTTATTTTCAACAATACCAGGATTCTTTCCCTCTTCACTGGATGGAACAACATAATAAACCCAAGATTTTCCAACCTTTTTGGCAGAGGTCTTCAGCTTTGAATATGTTCTACCATATTCATAGCCAAGTCCCTCTCCCCTATGTCTCATGACATTATAAACAAGATTAGCAGCTTTGCTCTTACCAAGGTTGAGATGCACAAACTGTTGAAGAGCTATTTCCTGCTCATCAATAGGTTTATGACAAACAGCACAACCCTTTTCAAAGTCATTTACTCTATTCAGAGTTTCTTGATACAGACCTTGAAAATGTTCTGCTTGTTCAGTCAGAGTGTTAAGCTTTTCTTGTAAAACTTTTTGTTTACTTAACACTCTGAGATGTTTCTCAATGACCTTGTTAAGTGCAGTTATAAGTTGAGATTTAGAGCAGTCAGAAAATACCTCATCAGTTACTTCTGAATCTGATTCTGATTCATTCTCTGAGTCTGCATCTGAGTCAGTTGAAGCCATCAGGGCTAGATTTGCCTCTTCTTCTTCCTCAACTTCTTCCTCAGATGATAGCTCTTCAAAAGTAGCCATCAGACTCTTTTTCAATTTGCTCTTAAATTGTTGCTTCTTTGAGCTGTATCTTTTGCTTTTGTCTTTAGCAGACATTTCTGGACAGTTAGCAATAAAGTGTCCTGGCTTCTTACAGTTGAAGCAGTTCTTTTGATCATCCTTTTTGCTGACAAAGTTTCTGGAACTGTTACCTCTGAAATTTCTTTTGTTAAATCTGTTCCATTGCTGAAACTTGGTGAATAAAGCAAACTCATCCTCACCCATTTCCTCCTCTTGACCATCTGCAGAAGATTCCTCCTCAATGTCAAGAAGCTGAGTCTTAAGAGCTTTAGAAGGATTCCTAGTTGACTGTAAAGCTACAGACTTGGACTTCTTCTTAGCTTCTGAGTCAGCATTCAGAACCATCTCATGGCTTCTGAGATTTCTTATCAGAGCCTCAAGACTCAGAGTCTTGAGATTTTGAGCTTCCTCTATTGCAGTGACCTTAGGTCTCCAAGCAATAGGAAGACTTCTCAGAATCTTCTGAACATGGTCATAGGTGGAATAACTTCTCTTAAGAGCTTTAAGACCAGATACAAGGATTTGAAACCTTGTAAACATAGTCTCAATGTTTTCATCTTGTTGCATAGTGAATAGTTCATATTGCCTTATCAAGAGACTAGCCTTAGCCTCTTGAACCTTTTCATTACCATCATAGGTAGCACACATAGAGTCAAAGATAGATTTAGCAGTAGACTTGTTCTCTATTCTGACATAATCCTCATGTCTAATAGCACCAACAACAATATCCTTTACTCTATGATGCTTAGTGTATGTTTTTAAGTTAGCTGGTGTGAGTAACTTTCTATGCTCAATGGACAATCTTCCATGTTCATTTAAGTTTTCAAAAGTTACTCCCAGCTCAACCAAATCCCACAACTCATGATCAATAGCAGTAATATTGCTATACAGTCTTTCCTTCCACCACTCAAATAATGATGCATCACCATTGAATATAGGGGCTTTTCTATTGCCACTATGTTCATGTGATTCATTACTTAAGTAGTCAAAACCAAAAGCATTTCTTGGACCACCACCAGCACCACTGGCCTCACCGGCTTCACCGGTTGTTCTAGTACTACTATCGTCTCCTCCAGACATAGTGTTCTCACAAGATCTTTACTGTCTCACTGTTAAGTGAAAGTAACAGACCAGAGCTCTGATACCAATTGAAGGTGTGAAAACACAAGAAGGGGGGGTTGAATTGTGTTTTAGCCAAGTTTAAAACTTTTTCAAGTTCTTAACTTAACTACAACAGCAGCGGATAAATAACACAATAAAACAAGTAAGAGAGAGAGATCACACAGGCAATTTATACTGGTTCCTCTCACAAAAAGAGAGTAGTCCAGTCCCCTTGCACTTCCAAGGGATTTCACTATAATCACACAAGATTACACCTGCTCAAGCACACAAGCAAGAGACTTCTCAACAATGCTCAAGCACACAAGCTTAAGACTTCACACTTAAGCACACAAGCTTAAGTTTCCTCAAGTAATAGTAAAGTATATGAAAATATACAAATGCTCTTAGATGAACCTAAAGAGAGCAAATACAAAGAGTACAAAGTATTTGACTAAAGTGCAAAAACACTTGATGAAAGGTTCAGAGCTTGTATACACAGAATTCAGAGTTTGTTCAGCGCACGTTCAATCCTTAATAATTGTTGTATTTAATGCAGCTGATCCTTCTAGTATATATACCACCAGAAAAGAGTCGTTGCAAAAAGAACCGTTGGAGTTGATAATCTTTTGTCTTCAAGCAGTCTGTCTTGATGCAGTTTGTTTGTATCTAAACTGAGTAAGAGTTTCAGATACTTTGACTACTGCAGAGTGGACTTTCCTTATTCAGCTAACAAGTCTGAAGACCCACGTTCTCAAGTGAGGACAGACAAAACAAGAGTAGCTGAACTGATCAGGCTTGAAAGGTCCTTTTCTTCATTGGTAGAAGAGTTGACTTGCAAAGGGGATCTTTACAGCTTTCAAAGAGATCTTCAGAGGTTGATGAAGCTTTAGTCATTTCAAGAAGTTCTGAAGACTTCATCATCTGAAGATTGTAACTTCTGAAGTCCAACATCTTCTGAGCGCTTGTGAACTTCTGAATTCACATCCTCTGAGCTTCACTCAGAGCTTATCTGATGCTTATATCTGCGCACTTAAAATAAATTTTTAGTCCTTCCAATTGTTTATTAATACTTTGTTATCATCAAAACCTTTATAGATTTAGGGGCTAATATTTTTAAATCAATTTTGTTCCAACAATTGTAATTCAAATTAAAGAATGAAAGTCACTTCCCAACCTTACTTCTTTCATAATTTTGAGGATCATGATGTTGATTCATTCATTTATCTTTTGAGTCAAATTAAAATTAACTTTTGACCGTCATCTTTTAAGGTTAACTTTTGTTTGTTTGCTATTTTTAGTTAGCGGTTATGTTAATTTTTAGGGCTTGAATCTTAGACATCCTTCGTAAAACTGTTTCAGTAGTCTTTATTCTTTTAGTGTTAAACTTTTCTAATAAAAAAATTAGAATACTAATTAATTGACATTACATGATAAAAATAATTATAAAAATGTTTAAAATATAAACTAAGAATTGAAAAAAATGAGGACTTATCTTCTTGCATCTGGATTCATTTCATCATGTCTGCAGAAAACTGTGCCAGTAGTGTTAATGGAGGACAAGCTACTCCCCAAAATAAAAGGCTATCAGAATGATACCTTGAACCCTTACTTCATGCATCCCAATGAGAATCCGGGTAATTTTCTTGTTACTCCTCTTTTATCTGGCCCCAATTATCATTTTTGGGGCTTAATTAGTTAAATGGTCCCTTAAAGATATTTTAGGTTTCACAATGGTCCCTTAAAGAAAATAAGTTTCTGTTTGGTCCCTTAAAGATAAAATAAGTTCCTGTTTGGTCCCTTCCGTTAGTTTTTTTTTGCAAAAACCGTTAACTTGTGCACATGTGGCAAATGGAAGAGATCCTCTACTTTTTTCAAGAATTGCATCCTACTTTTCAACTGTTTTAATCCGTCAGATTAATCTAACCACTCATATTACGACACATGTCTCACTTTTAAAAAAAAATAAAAAAAAAAACACAAAACAACAAAGGGAACAATTCATCCCTACCCCTTCTTCTACCACTACACAAAACAGCAAGAGATTGAGAATATGACATGATTTGCAACTGAAAGTATTGAATTTCAACAACACCAAACTGATTTTGGATCTCTCAAACCTTTACACTCTTTCTTTCCAAAAGATTTGCAGAGGGTGGATTTTAGATTTGGGTTAAATTTGGGTTTTAGATCTTCAATTTTAAACCCAAAAAATGAGAAAAATGGTGGTGGTGAGGGTGGATTTAAAGAGGAACGTGTTGTTGGAAGAATACAGTGGAAGAAGGGGCATGTAAGAAGAAAGAGGGAAGTGATGAAAAATGTTTTTTATTTTATTTTATGGGTTTTGAAAAAAAAAATCTGGGTTTCTTATGAGCATCATGAAGATTGAAGATGGTGATAGAGATGAAGAAGGAGAACGGGGAAGAAGATGAAGAAAAAAAATTAAGTGTTGGTGGTTCATTATTAGATATCATACATATGTAAGATCCAAAGGTGTAGATTTTAAGGAAAAGATCAAACAGTTATAATTAAAAGATTTAATGAGGTCTATGGTGGACCATTTACAGTGTTAGTGCACCTTATACATTTGGGGTTAAAATTTAACAGAAAGGATCTATTTGGCTAACAAATATGTCTTTAAGGGACCAATCCGGATCTTTTTTTCTTTAAGGGACCATTGTGAAACCTAAAATATCTTTAAGGGACCATTTAACTAATTATGCCTCATTCTTGGTCTCGTGCAATGACAGTTGCATTGCGCTCGAAGCACAATACATTTCATTCTTGTTCGTCCACTTACTGCTTATTAAAACTTTGTTGATTTTTAAATTTTTCTAGTGTTTTTAAAGTTCATCAATTGGTAACTTTTGGTAATAGAAAGAAGGCTACATGAATTTTTCCCAAAGTAAGTATTGTGTAAATTTTAATATTTATTTACGTTCATAACACATGATTGATATTTATTTATGTATTAACTAAATGTCGTTTATATGAAGACAAGGCTACAACCTAACGGTAATGACTGTGGATATTATGTAATGAAGAATATGCTTGACATTGTCACCGCTAGTATTACAAAGATTTGGATGGAGGTATTATATTTTTCTTGATTGCTGCATTTTTTTTTGCATAACTGCATTACTTTGCATCAGCCATTACTGCATTACTGCATTATTTTGCTTAACTGCATTACTGCATTACTTTGCTTACTGCATTTTTCTGCATTTCTGCATTTTTCTGCATTACTGCATTTTTGCATTACTGCATGCTGCCAATTGCGCGGGCGTGCCACACCCTTCGTGGGGCGCTCGAGGCAGCAGCCTTTAGCTCACGTTGTGTTGCATTTTTTTCGATTTTAGATCATGTAGTATGATACTATCCGAATGTATGTTAATTTACTCATTTCTTAATCACTAGACAACATATATAGTGCCCCTTGAAATACTCACGATTAACACTAAGGCCTAGATGGGATAATATTGAAGCCTAAGAAAATATAAGACGATACTACGTACTAGTTCTGACTTAGGTAATTTAACTCATTCAGTTGATAAAGAAAAATAATTTAATAGACTTTGGGCCATGAATCATGGTCCTTGAGGCACCATACAATCTTCATCATAGGGAATTTTCTCTACTGGTCAGATTTCCAAGATTGGGATCCATATTGTATGACATATTATATAATTGAAATGTTAAGTCATGTTCTTCGAGGCTCCAGACTAGGTGGGTGGGATACTGCATATGGAATATCCACTTGATGATAAGAGGAGTTAGGATATTGAGCTCTAGCTCTTGATAGGGAATTTAGCCAACTACGGAGACCTTTTGATTTGTTAGTGATTCAAAAGGTTATAAATCCTCCAATTTTTTGAAATGAATGGATGCACCATATATCAATTATTACAAGTAGGAAAAAAAGAAGTAAAAACATCTAAAAAATTATTACTATTGAATAAAGGGTTAAATAAATTTTTTACACATATAAATATATCAAATTTCATAGTCAAATCATGTATAAAAAAAAATTAAATAATAATTTTATATCATTTCTAGTAATTGTATACGGGATTTATAAAGCAATTGTATATAAAAAAAATAAACTTTTTTTAATACATTTCTACAGTGTATAGTCAAACAAAAAAACTACTAGAGTGAATATTCAATGTCTCTGAATATTTCTGAATGAATAATAGTGGAGGAGGAAAACTTTATTTATAGTTTTTCAGTTGGGTTTGAGTTTTTTCTGCGCGTTCATCGCTCCCATCGTGGCCACGATGGCGTGTAATTTGCCTCATCGTGGCCACGATGGATAATATCATGGTACGATGGATTCTCCAGATTTTCTGTTTTCTTCAACCGCCTTTCATCGTGCCACGATGACAAGTCATCGTGGTACGATGGGAAAGATTTGTTGCAGATTTTCTTCAATTTAAACTGTCTTCTCATCGCGTCACGCTGAATCTCATCGTAGGTACGATGATGTGCGCTGTTTATTACGTTTTTGCCCTTTTTTGCTGTTTTTTTTTCTTTCACTTTTCTTGCTTCTGGGCCAAGTAACTTCAATTTTCCAGGTATTTGCTTGCTTTTGGGCTTCAACTGCTTTTAAAACTATTCTAAATTACTACTAAAAACATCATATAATTGACTGTCATCAAATGTCGTTTGAGAATCGTGTAACACTATTCATATAATCTACTTTGTTAGTATTTTTTATTAATATCTAAAAATAAATATTAATATATAAGATGTGTTTAATTTGTCTAGACAAGTATTTTTAAAATATAAAATTGTCATAATTTTTTATAATAGATAATTAAAGATATTTGTGATCAAAGTTGTGCATTGACATGTGTGCAGAAATCTAAAACGACACTTAAAAATGAACAGAGGGAGTAATGTAGTATATTAAAGAATACTCCCTCCATTCCTATATATAAAAAAAAGTTGACTTTTTAGATTCATTGTAGAGTTAATGTATCTAGACAATAATATGGTCTAAATATATCAATTCTATAATGAATCTAAAAAAATGAAATTTTCTTATATATAGGACCGTAGTATAATGAAAATTTATAAAAATATGTAAAGTATAAAATAAGTAGTCAATATTATGTACAAAATCATATTTAAAAAATAAATAACAATTAAAATAATTTTTTAATAAAATAAAACTTTTGAAATAATTGTGTATAGTGTCTAGTCAAAGTCTTTTAAAAAAAATGGCATATGAAATATTTATTATATATTTCTACAGAGTCTAGTCAATGCGTCATAAAAGAAACAGTGTCTAGTCAAAAATCTAATTTACAGTCAAAATATATTTGGGATTATAGTAAATGCTATTTTCTTTATATATTAGATATATATTATAATATCATAATTTTAAAATGAAAATATTAAATACGGTCAATAAAAATTAAGAAATGAAATTTAATAATAAATATTCATTCTTTTTGCCTATATAAGTAGGATTTGTCATTCTATTTTCTTATACAGCCATGCCTAGACAGAAGATTAAAATTGCATATATAACATGCAGTTTGAAGAGAAGGGACACCTTCAGGAAGAGGAAAAATTGTTAGTGATTAGCATGTTTATATTTGTTGCAAGTTTTTGTTTTTTATGCTTTAGCTTTCCTTTAGTAATTTATAAATTGTTCCATCGAAATATTTATCATTTATGAATCAAGCTATATTTTTTTTTTCCAATAGGCATCATGAAGAAGCTTAATGAAATGACCACCCTTTGTGGAATAGAAGCTTGTGGAATAATCTATGACAATAACAATCCACATGCAGAGGTTTGGCCGTCAGATTCCGGAGTAAAAAATGTGTTATCCAGATTTGGGAGCTTTTCTGAGCTGCAGCGAAGCAAAAAATTGATGGATCAAAGCGACTACTTGAGGCAAAACATACACAAAGCCTACGAGAAGTTGAAGAAACTAATAGAGGAAAATAGGAAGAAGGAAATGATCAATGTCATTGATCATTATATTCATACTAATGAATTTACTGGCAATTTAATGACTAAATATGATGTCAATGATTTTACATCGTTAATTGATGAGAATTTGCAGGAAATTTATCGAAAGATGAACGAATTGCAAATTGAAGCTTGGGGGCAGGTTGGAAATAGAGGTGAAGTTATGAATGGAACAATGCAACATGAAAATATTGGTCACATGCAAGGGCTATTGAATGGTAGCGATTTGGAGGCTAATATGAATAATGCTACTGGTCATGATTTGGAGGCTAATTATATGGGTAATGATGTTGGTCATGTGCGAGGGCTATTGAATGGTAGCGATTTGGAGGTTATGGATAATGCTCCTGTTTATGATTTAGAGGCTAATTATATGGGTAATAATGTTGTTGGTCATGTGCAAGGGCTATTGAATTGTAGCGATTTGGAGGCTAATATGTATAATGCTGCTGGTCATAATTTGGAGGCTAATTATATGGGTAATGCCGTTGATCATGTGCACGAGCTATTGAATGCTTTCGATTTGGAGGCTAATATGGATAATGCTGCTGGTCATGATTTGGAAGCTAATTATATGGGTAATGCCGTTGGTCATGTGCACGGGCTATTGAATGGTTGCGATTTGGAGGCTAATATGGATAATGTTGCTGTTCATGATTTGGAGGCTAATTATATAGGTAATGATGTTGGTCATGTGCAAGGGTTGAATGGTAGAGATTTGGAGGCTAATATGGGTAATGTTGCTGATGTCCAAGGTTTGGAGGCAAACATGAATTATGATATGGAAAGTGAGATCGAACATCTACTTTGGAACTTCTCAATGTTACCATTTTATGATATTAATGAGGACACAACTATCTTGGGTCAAACTGGTCCATATCACCCTTGAAAAATTAAGCTTTGTGTGTTTGTGTTTCAAAGTCTTTATGAGTCTCTTTCAATGTCTTTTTGGTTATCATTTATTTGTGTTTGTTTTGATGTCTTTGTTTTTTAAGTTATGTTTACTTTTACAGTGTTGATGATTTATTCATCGTTATCAATAAAGTTGTGTTGTTTTGTTAATTTGTGTTGTTTTTTAATAATTCGGTTTTAGAGTTTATTTTGATAGAAAAAATATACAGTGAAAGGGAGGATTAACTTTTACAATAATATTCTCCTCTCCAATTTTATGCTTTTTTTTTTTATTAATGACATGGAGATATACTAACGTCCTAAAAAAATGAAAAAAAACATATACAAAAGGCACAAACAAGCATCAACATGACAAAAGGGAACGGTAAATTAATAGACTAAGTACCCAACCAAGGCTAGATTATATCATAAAATATAAAACAACCAATGCAACTCACACAAAAACACTAAAACAAAAACAATTTATATTTAATGGCCAGTTAGTTTGGCACCCTCGACTCCGGAAACAGATATCCTGCAGTTTATTTTGACACAGTTTCCACACAGTTTTGCATTACAGCCACCTGATCAAAAACCTGTGGTAGAGATTGTTTCATGTGATTTTTCAACTGTGTTGATCTGGACTGTCTGATCTATGATCAACGATCCAGATTTAAAACTGCGTGAAAACTTTGTGAAAAACTACTGCAGGAAATCTGCATCCCTCGACTCCGATACTAAAGCCGATGGTGGGATCCAGCCTATTACATTAGGTACTATTTGGAGGTTGTAAATGTATGTGTTCTCCTTGTGTTTTGAATGATGTAAAAAATAAGCTAGAAATAATTTGATTTGATCAAGGAAAAAGTTTGGCTAATTTTTCTAAAGATTTTGGCAAAAATTCAATTGAACTTGTGAAAAATGTGAAAATCTGGTCTATGAGCTGGTTCATGACTGCTATGATGAACCCGTTCATACGCAGACAGAACAATCTTGTACTTGTACAAGATTATCTTGAGCCTGTACAAGTTTCCCAGGATTTGTTGTGCACCTGCGCATTACTGCTCTGAAAATCGGTGCATGGTTGTTGTGCACGTACCTGTACATCCCCTGTATGTATGCACCTCTGCATAGATTTCTTTGCACGAGGAGTGCTAGCAACACACTCTCTTCTATTGGTTAAAATTTATATGGGTCCCATAAAAATTATATGAGTCCACATTTTTTTATGGGGCCCATGTGAATTTCAAGCAATAAAAGAGAGTACGTTGGAGTGTGTTGGTTAAAGAGTGTGTTGCTAGCATTATTCTTCTTTGCACCGATGCATCTATCAACTTGAACCGGTTCAAATACTTTTTCAAAAACACCGAAACTATTTTTGTATCGGTACGTACATAAAATTTTGAACCAATACAACATGTTTCTGGAAACTTGAACAAGTGCATAACCTTCATGAACCAGTGTGCATGCTTAGTTCAATTTTATTTTTGTTTTCTGTTTTTTACAAACCGGTGCATTGTTCATTAATGAACAAGTGCATACTTCAGTTGGATTAAATTTTTGTCTACGTGTCACTTTATGTTCTCCTAGAACTTAGCAAAATTTTTTGAGTAACTTTTTAGAATTGCAAACTTTGTGAATGTTTAATCTAGAGAGAGCTTAGTGTATATTCCAAGAGTGTTCTTTGAGTGATCCTGCGGGTTCTTGAGGGAAACACAACAAACCAGGGATCAATAAATTTCTTCAATGTTCATCAACATGGAGATTGATTAAAGAGTTGAAGATAATTTCAAAGCGATCAAGAGGTATTTCATCAAGGGTTTGAGGAACTTGTCAAGAGAGAACTAAGCACGGACCTTCAATTGCGATTGAAGTGTTGGTATTCAATCAAGGTTCGAGGAAATCCTCCAAAATCAAGGGTTGGTGATATATTCTTTGTGAAGAATTGGAACCCACAACTAGAGGGTTGTTGGAGATTGAAGAACAAGGATTGAAGACTTGATCTTGGTGAAGATCAATTTTGAAGGATTCGAGTTTCAACATCAACTAAGAGTGTTACTCAAGGGTTGTTGTGTATTGTTCTCTAAGCCTTTGTAACTCATTCAATTTTTTTTTTCCAGAAAATATATTCTCAATTTCCCTTTTCGGGATTTGGGGGGAGACGTACCGGACGGAAGTGAGGACGACGAAATCCGGGAACTCCCTAATCACGTCTTGTATGTCTTTACGTTTTCTTTTTCGCCTTCGCCTTCGATTATTTGTTGTGATAATTGCTTTGGAATTTGACTTGATTCGTTAGTGTTCATTGTTGTTGAAATTAAATACAGGCACGCCAAGTGTTTGTCCAAATATTTGAGTGCTTATTTTGTTGAGAAAACCTCAACATCGAACACCAACTAGTCGACAAAAGTCCGAAACAAGTTTTCACTCATACGCTTAGTTGAAAACTTACTTATTGTTAACTTGCTTAAATCGATTAAAATCACTGATCACTCAATTGATTAATTTCTATTCAAATTAATCAATTTTTCTATTTAGCAGCTCATCTTATTCCAATCGAATTTCGCGTTATTCGATTTACTCGCATGGTCTTTCTTTTCAATACGTTCAGGTTAGACATTTCCATCCAGAAGTGCTTCCGCATCGTAACTCATTTTTTCAAAAACCTTGAAAGTTGAAACTCGACTTATTCATCCCCCCCCTCTAAGTCGTGGTGATAACAGTCTAAGAGAGGTACCCGGTATACAAAGTCTCTATGAAGGAGTCGATAAAGATGCGTCTAAATATCTCATTGATTTTCAAGTTGGGGCCGGAGTATTAGGTGGTGCAGAGGTCGTTTTGCATGGTGCCAACAGGGTACTGAGCAAAAGATATGAAGATGGTTTTTTGGCTATGCTCACAATAGACTTCTCGAATGCTTTCAACATGATTGACAGGTAAAGACTTTTACAAGAGGTGAGACTGAGATGTCCATCTATCTCTTTGTGAGTTGAGTTTTTTTATGGTTAGGCAGCGAGGTTGTACCTTAGGATTGTTGTGGCAAGTGTGAGTGGTTAAGTCCCACATTGCTTAGAAAAGTGGAGGTTGAACACTTTATAAGTGAGATGACCCATAAACCTAACACCTTAAGGTTTTGGGTAAGAGTGTGGTGTCCAACTCACTTGTAGAGTTGTTCTTAAGCCCAATGTGGATGATCCCCGGCTGTCCCCTCGTGATGACCCAACAGTGGTATCAGAGCCGATGGTTCGACGAAGGGTTGAACTGGCTCCTTGTATCGAAAGTCTTCCTGACAAAGGTGGTCAGGCGGCGAGTCCCGTGGAGCAGTGTGGCTTACGGCGGTACAAGTGTAGGTCCCGTGGAGCAGTGTGGCTTACGGCGGTACAAGTGTAGGATGAAGAAAGCTTCCGCTTGAGGGGGAGCATATCCAAGAGTGAATGGACTCACACTTGAGGGGGAGATTGTTGTGGCAAGTGTGAGTGGTTAAGTCCCACATTGCTTAGAAAAGTGGAGGTTGAACACTTTATAAGTGAGATGACCCATAAACCTAACACCTTAAGGTTTTGGGTAAGAGTGTGGTGTCCAACTCACTTGTAGAGTTGTTCTTAAGCCCAATGTGGATGATCCCCGGCTGTCCCCTCGTGATGACCCAACAAGGATGGACGTATTAGGCAGCCAATAGAGTGCAACAAGGTGACCTGTTAGGAGTACTCCTTTTCGCTTTTGTGTTACACCATATCATTCATATGATCAAAGACAAATGCAAGCTTCTACTTTATGCTTGGTATATTCAATTGGAATTTCGATTCCATGCAATTAGAAAAGCTTGCATTTACACATCTATATCAAGATTAACAATTTATGGATCTTTATATGACTACCGTTAATTTTGATGGGTCTCAAAAATATATTAAATAATTTTCATTTGTTTTTAAATTTATAGATGATCTATACGATATAAACTTTCATTCCAACAAGAGATTTGTACAATTCATATTCGTTTTAATAATATTAATGACTTGTACATCATAAAAAACTTTATCAAGTCTTTCATGTTAGACAAAGTCTGACTTATACACCTCTTTTAAGTGCCTTGCATGGGTATTAGACGTGCATGATAAAACCTATATCTATCTATGATCTATGATTATAGATAATGCATTAAGTTGCTTTCTTATTAAACCAATTTCCAGTTTGGCGCCCATTTTCATCATACAAGGGCAATTACGGTTAGCAATTTGTTGTTGCAACTTTAGTAATAAAACATGGCTTTGTCTAACATATACTATGTCTTACAAGACGAATAATTCATATGTCATTGCTTCAACCATTGCTCTATATAGGTGTGTAGTTTCTTTTCATGCTCTATTGCTCTGCACAAATACTAACCATAAATATAATTTTGAACAGCTTTATTCAACCGTGATTAAGCTAAAATTTTGAAATTTTTTAAAACAAATTTTTTGAAATTTGTAGTATTATATGACATCTTCAAGTTTATATAATTTATGGAGTTATTTCATCTCAAACATCTAATTACATATTTATTTACTTTTTTATATATAACCATAAATATAATGCACATTACAAAGTATCAAATGCTAATATATGGCCGTGCGAAAGCACGGACATGAGATCTAGTGTGTGTCATCTTGATCAGACACTAAAAAACAGACATTTTGAGTGTGGTCATCTTGCATGTCTTCTCTGAATAATAATCATCAATTTGATCGGAGAAGGAGTCGGTGCATGCAATTGGGTCGACCAACATTCCCATTTAATGACTTGTATTATTTTTTTTTATGGTGAGTAGTACACATTAGGTTTTGTTCTATTTTGTTTGGTCAAGTAGTTCAGTGGTTACTTAGAAATTTCACTCTTAAGCTGAATAAGTGGGATGATCGGGATTTGAACTCCGGCCCTCTACATATATAATGCAATATGAAACAAATTTATTTGATTTTATATATGCTCAACATGGAATGGATCTTTTTATTTTGACAAAATATGGAAATTTAAACAAACATAATAATAACTTAATTAAGAATAACTTTTTTTTGATAAAATAATTAATAATAACTTAATAATTAAGTCATGTAGCACACAGATTTTTTTTTTTTGTAATGACAGACACAAATTTATTTACGAATTTCGGTCCAAATACAATGCACGTATCATACCCAATTTGGTAATGTCACTTTTTAATTAAGAATTATCCCTAGATATTCTTTTTCTAAATTCAACTCATCTCAAGTTTATCAATATAAATATTACATGACAAGAGTGAATACACCACAACTTCATTTTTATTTTGCAGAGTTTCTTTTTTACTCATTTCGTTCTCTATTGTTAACACTGCCATGACTAGGAGGAAAGTGAATCTTGCCTGCATAACCGACGACTCAAAGAGAAGGGCAACATTCATCAAAAGAAAAAATGGTTAGAAGTTTTCCTCTCTCTTTCATTTATATATATATATATATATCAACCTTATACTTTAGTTACCGTTGGTTAATAACAAACTATCATATCTAGCTACTGAAAAATAAAATTAATAATTAATATTGTTAGATCTAGAAATAGATAACTAATTGGTGTTGAAACTGGTTGGAGGAGGAGTTAGACTAACTAATATTTGAATCTCAATATATTTATATTTAGAGTTTCATATTGCTTCTAATAGGATTACAGTTATCACTGATTAAGAAAATGGCATGTCAAAATAAAGAAAAAAAGAAGTTAGAGAAAAATAAATTGAAATTCTCACAAATTTACTGCTCACAAAATTTAGTTACCGAATCAAAGAGATAAATTTTACTTTTTTTATTTGCATTTAGTTTATGCCCCCGAGTTTTTGTTTCATTTTAATTTTAATATATTTAGCTGTTGTTGACCAATTTATTACAGGGTCAGCATTAGCTTGAATGATTTTTTGATTACCAGCACTTCATATCTTTGGATTCAAAAAATGGTTTTTTTTTTTGTATTAATCCTCTAGTAATGGATGAAAATTATTGTTTTATTTTTGTGATTACAACTTTAGATGTTCATATCAAATAGAAAAACCATTTTTCAATTACCATCTGGCTGAAATTTTTTTAATAGGTTTAGTCAAGAAGATGGATGAAATAACCACACTTTGTGGAGTTGAAGCATGTGCCATAATCTTCAGTGAAAATGATCCTCAACCAGTGATTTGGCCATCACCACGGGGGGTCCATACCGTGTTGTCAAGGTTTAGGAGGTTGCCTGAACTAGAACAAAGCAAAAAGATGCAAAATCAAGAGAGCTTCTTGAAGGAAAGGATACAAAAGGGACAAGAAAAACTGAAAAAACTAAGGAACGAGAATAGAAAAAAGGAACTGACCAATCTCATGTTTCAATGCCTTAATGCTGGCCAGATTACTGACAATGTTGGCATGAATGATCTCAATGGTCTCTCTTGGTTAATTGATCAAAATACGAGACAAATTGAAAGGTATATGGAAGAGAAGCAAGCTGCAACAGTGGTCGAAAATCATGCTGAAAATGTGATTGGAAGGGTGCAGGGGATGGAGAACAATGTTGATGCAATGCAGACACAACATTGGTCATTGGACTTCATGACCAACAACAATTTTGGTGATGTGTTGCCATTTGAAATTGGTAACAATGCACCAAATGATTTTTGGTATAATCCACAAGTCTTTTAAGAAAACTATATGTTCTTCTTTGTAGTTTTTTTTGGAGTCTCTTTCAATTCATTTGAATTGTTGAATAAGTTAATGTTTGGTTTAATTTCAGTTTTTGTGTTTTAAAATGTGTCATGCTTGGAAGCATAGGATTGGACACATTAATAAAAAATTCATCATGGTTTAGTATTCTTAATGTATGTTTATTAATTTCTTGTTTGCAAAACATTAATCACTATGTGGTTTTCATTCATTTAGTATCTATATTGTTTATGTTCGAATTTTTATTGCATACAATGGAGTGTTTATTTACTAGACTTTAAACGTCAATACCTAAGATTTGTCGTCTAAAATTTGAATCATTAAAAATTAAATATTTTAAAATATATTTAGAGGTCGTTTGTTACATCATTTTTTAGAAGAAAAAAAAAATCACTCTTTTGAATAAAACTAATCACTTTTGAAAATATCACATCCGTGTGTTACAGATTTATAAAAAAAAAAATTAATCTAAATATCATAAGAAAAAAGGTGAAAAAGAGAAGCTGATAAAACTTGTATCTCAAATAATAGATTTTTTTTACAGGAGAGAGAAAACAAGTGTTAAAAGATGAAGGTTATTTTATAATTAAAAAAATTACTTTTGCATGCATGTCGAATCCAAACAAAATAAAGATTATTTTATTAAAAAAAGTGATTTTACAATAAACAAACACAGTAAATTCTACTTTTATTTTATTTATAAAATCTCTAAAAATTAATCTTTAAATTATTGAATATCAAAATCATTATTTGATCTATATAATTAGTATTATGTATGACAACTTCTATCCTAAAATAACCTTCGGGAGGGTCTGCGTGGTGGAGGGAGTTGGCTCGCATTCGGGATGGTGAGGGTGGGTCAGGGGGAGGATGGTTTAGGGAGCAGATTTCAAGGAAGGTAGGGGATGGGTCCGACACTTTTTTTCTGGACTGACCCCTTGGTGGATGGGACCCCGTTGTGTGACCGTTTTGGGAGGCTGTTTGACCTGGAAGAGAACAAATCGGCTTCAGTGGCTGAGATGTTCTTGTTGGGGTGGGGGGCTGAGGGGGAGGCGTGGTGTGGCGGCATCAGTTGAAGGCGTGAGAGGAGGAGATCCTGGAGGAGTGTCCGTCTGTACTTCATACCCTCTCTTTGCAGGATCGTATTTCAGATAGGTGGCAGTTGCAGCCTGACTTGGGTGGTGGCTATACAGTTCGTAGTGCTTATTAACTTTTGACCTCGCATGATGCGATTGCTTTGGATGCTGCAGCAGGTCTTATTTGACACTCTCAGGTTCCTTTGAAGGTTTCTATCTTTGCATGGCGACTCTTGCGGGACAGGTTACCTACCAAAGCAAACCTAGTTTCTCGTGGCATCTTATCCCTGGCGGCTCATCTTTGTGTTTCGGGTTGCGGAGAGGTCGAATCAGCTCAGCATTTGTTCCTCTCTTGTAGCATGTTTGGTTCACTTTGGTCTCTTATCAGCTCGTGGATTGGCTCTTCATTGGTGATTGCTCAGACTCCTTCGGATCATTTTGTTCAGATTACTACATCAGGAGGTGGTCTTCGAGCACGACGTTCCTTCATGCAACTCATATAGCTTGCCTGTGTGTGGGTTGTGTGGACCGAAAGAAACCACAAATTGTTTAGAGGATCAACAAACTCATTACATCAGATGTTGGAAAAGATTAAAAATTTCTCTTATAGGTGGTTGAAAGCGACGAGTTGTACTAGGGGTGGGCATCGGTCGGATCCGGTCGGATTCGGTCCCAAAAACCCCATCTGATATGAAACCGAGGAGGACAAAAACAGACTCACTTCCGACCATCAAGAGCAACGGTTTAGTCGGGTGCGGTTGAAATCGGTGGCGGGTGGACGGCTCGGTTAGTTCGGTTTGTATCTTCTCCATTTATGATTTTAATAGGATGATTTTGCACGAAACTGAGCAAGATGATGACAGAAAGTTGCTCACCGGAAAGCAATATGAATAGTGCGAAGAATAAGAAGCTTGAACCGTAAAAAAAAAGAATAAGAAGGTTGATTATCACCATTCCAGTATTGTTTATAATGAGCAACAATGGATATGAGAGAAAGATTGAGTTTAGGATCACCTGGATGAAGATGGAAGAGATAGGTGGGAGTGTGGCAAAGCTTGAAATCAGATGGGATAGTCTCTGCATAACTCTTTTTGAAGAAGTTTACTAAAAAATATAAAAGAAGTGTATTTTTTTTATATATGAAAAATAATGCTTTATTAGTTGTATTTTTTAATGTGAAAATACTACTACTAGTAGTACTTTCTAAGTTTCTATAAGTTAAAGTGTTAAACGTGTCATTGTTTTCTATATTCTATATTTAATAAATAAATTGAACATGTCCATTCTCCATGTACTAGCTAATGTAGGCATGTGACTTCTGCAAAAATATTAAACGTGTAGCAGTAACATTTACTTTTATGGTTCCAATGTATGCTTTTTCTTGTTTCAAGGAACATATAGCTGTGTTCTACGGACATTGTGATTGGACATTTTATAAAGATACTAGTACTCTATTATACTAATTGGGTCACATTCGGTCGGGTTTGAGTCCCATCGGATCAAAAAATTTCAAACCGCACCCGTCCGATTCCACCCATGTGAAACTGAAAAATGTACATAGTTGACCCGTGACCCACTTCAATCCGCCCGTTTGCCTTTTTCCATTGTTGGGTTTACCGGGTTTCGGGCAGGTCAACAGTTTTTGCACAGCCCTAAGTTGTACTTTAGCTTTGAACTGCCATAGTTAGTGGTCTAGTCCTATGCTTTGCTTGGGTCTTATGTAGTTTCTTTTGGTTATTGTACTTTGACTATTTGTAACCTTTGTTAGTCTCTCTCGGCTATATATATATATATATATATATATATGGGGAGGGATCAAATTACACCGGTGTAACATTTGAGTGATGTTACACCGCTCAATAACTCTTTAACGAATACAAATTTTACAAAATCCACCATTGGATTGAAAGTTCATATCTTATAGATCATCCATGTTAAATTTTACAAAAATCTAAAATCATTTGATATGTTATTGAGATCGATCAAGATTAACGGTATTCAATAAAAACACATAAAGCGTTAATCTTGATCGATCTCAATAACATATCAAACGATTTTAGATTTTTGTAAAATTGAACATGGACGATCTAAATGATATAAACTTTCAATCCAACGGTGGATTTTGTATAATTTTTATTCGTTGAAGCGTTATTGAGCGGTGTAACATTACTCAGATGTTACACCGGTGTAATTTGATCCCTCCCCTATATATATATATATATATATATATATATATATATATATATATATATATATATATATATATATATATATATATATATATATATATCATTTTGTCTTGTTCAAAATAAAAAAATAGAATAAAGAACTCACAAATCAAAATACAAAAATAATAAAATCAAACATTATAAAATAAAACACGCACGAAGAAGCCACTGACTAAGCAGGAGTCACCCTACCTTCAGATCACCAGTCTACCAACACAGAAGAGAAAAAAATAACACTACAAGAAAACATGCATTTACTGAGGGCCTTTGGCCCTCAGTAATGCACAAATTTCGTCTAAAATGCATGCATTACTGACGGCCTTGGGCCCTCTGTAATTAGCTCGCCAGTAATGGTTACTGACGGCCCAGGACCGTCAATAACGTTACTGACGGCCTGGAGCCGTCAATAATACACACCGGTCAATTCAAAAGACCACGCATTTGTGACGGCCTGGAGCCGTCAGTATGCTTTGTTCTTTTCGCACATTGTGACGGCCTAGAGCCGTCAGTAATGGTGAACGATTAAAAAAAAAATTAATAATTTAATTATTTAAAAATCAGTATTTGATTTTTAAATAATTAAATTATTAATTTTTTTTTTTAAAAATTAATATTAATTTTTTAAAACAAAAAATATACTGCATAATAAATAATTAAAAAAATATTAAAATTAAAATTTAATAAAAAGCATAATAAAAATACTTAACATAAGCATAATTAAATATAATGATAATATTGTCATTACAAAAAGAAAACAATTAAACAAATAATAATCAACAACAGATTATTAAAATTACACATCAACGTTGGTCAGGCGGCTGATATAGTGGTCGCTTCCCCTTGCCAGTGTCTGTTGGCTGACGCGACCTTCCTCGGCCTCGGCCTCTACCTCCCTCGTGTATTACGACTCCGGGGAGTGACGTTCGCGAAGGAGGTCGTGCCACAGGCCTATGAACGAAGTTAATTGGGGCTTGATTTGGGAAGAAGTTGCCTTGGGGTTGATTTGGATGTGGGATTATGAAGTCTTGTTGTGGATTTAATGATCTCTAGTATTCGGTGAAAGCAGTTTGTTGATTATTTCTACCGCTTCCGTCACTACTGCTTCCACTTGTTTGCCCAGTAGGATCAAAAAATTGTAAATGAACTGGTTCATTAAGCATCTGACTCATATCCTCTATGCCCATACTCAGTACTGGATCACCCTCTCGGTACTCCGGCAGCTGATTCAAATTAACCATGCTACTCAAATCCGGTCGATATTCTTGTTCACCGGCATTTTGATTTTGTCGTGCCGAAGCCTGAGATGATGATCCAACCCCCCCCCCCCCCCCCCCCCCGCCGGCGCCCTCTGCTGCGCAAAGAATTCCTGCAATATATGTTGGACCCGTAGGTCCACCCGGTCATCAAATGATGCTTCGAACTCATCGCGGAATTCTTCTCTATACGTGGCCCTCATTCGCGCTTCATACTCATCATCGGTTTCCTCTCTTTGAGTTGGACGAGAGCGTCCTGTACTCGATGAAGATGAAGATGTGTAAGTGACATCTCTCAAACCAGTTGGGTCACTTGCATATAGAGAAGATGTACACCCAGCAGCGAATTTGCGACCTCGAGTCGGACCACCAGCATTCTTAACAAAAGCCAACGACATCTTGTTTCGACGAACATCCTCATTATCTCGCCTATGAGGTGGTAGTCGTAGTTGGCTTGCATTATATTCTTCAACCCAAATTTGCGTCAACCTCTACAATAAATTAAAAAAAATTTATAATTAATTAATTATAATGTTTAGATATAATTATATAATGTTTAAAAAATAATGTTATACGAAATAAATAATAAATAATATATATAATTAAATACTTACCGACACTTCTTGCGCCCTTGCCCCCGTCCACTGACCGGAATCTGCATACCGGTGCATCATGTCATTCATCTCCATAAAGGTGGGTGGACGACCAAATTGTTGGATGAACTCAAGACGAAGCGTTCCGGCAGATTTAGACCCTCCAGAGTGTACGCACGCACGATTGGCTTCATCAGTATTTCTGTTGGCTTTGTTCTTTATACACTTTGCAATATACTCTTCCTCTTCCCATCTGCGGCACAGCATAGGGTATGAATTGCCAGCGAGCCAAAGTGGTGGTTTTGAAGGATCCTTTTTAATCTTTTTCCGCGCTTCAAAAAGTAAGGTCGACAGACGCTTGGTGGCTTTTTTGTTGAATATACGCTCAATAGCCGCTGTGTGGTGATTCAGCCAAGTTACTTGCGACTACGAAAAATAAAGAAAAATTGTTAATAAATTAGTAAATATATGTTTAGTAACAAAATTGATTTGATAAAAAAGTAATTATAAATAAAAACGTACCCTGAAGCCATTCCAAAATTGTTGATATCCACGCTCATCTGCCCTAACCTCCGTCCAGTTGAGATATGGAGCCTGGAATTTGAATTTCAATGCATTATTGATTGCCTTATTCGCCGGATTTTGGGGTTGCAAACTGCACAATATATATATATATTAGTTAAGAATAATTATCATATATATCCAATTAATTTATTAAACACAAATTCTTAATAATAATTAACTTACTCTGTGGCGGTATATGGCATGATGATGGGTCTACCATGCCGGTCAACCAACAATTCATTTTGAGGAGCTAGAAGTGCAATATCGGCAATTTCCTCGTCCTCGTGGTCATCATCGTCGTCGTAGGAGTCGTACTCCTCTTCCACACCATCTACGGTTCGAGACTTGGGCATACCCTCCAACCATCGATTCCGAACAACGCGGCGGGGTAATCTACGTCTACGTGGAGCGCGTCCGTGTCCGACACCCGGTGCTGGTGGAATATCATCAATGTCATCATCGACATTGTCATCATCAAAATTTTCTTCATCTGGATTCATCTATAATAAAAAAATATATGATAAATATATTTATATAATTAAGAAATACATGACAAATATATATATAATTAAGAAATACATGACAAATATATATATAATTAATTAAGAAATACATGACATATATTGTTTTATAATTCATCATCATTAAACGATAAACAAATGCAACCAAAAACAAATATTCAAGTACAACGATTAATATTATTACAACGCGGATAACTATATTATAAAATTAATTGTCATCCCAATCTGATACATCTTCATCATCACTGCCTTCATCATCACCATTATCTTCGACGTCCTCTTCATCAACATCACCATCAGAAGGTACTTCTTCGGCTTCTTCTTGTACACAAAGTTGATTAAAAGTTTCAACTGCAATGACATCATCAACATTGGACATCTCATCTTCCTGATATGGTTCATCTTCACGTTCATCTATCTCATTTTTTTCAATCAGACCCCTTGGTTTTGATGTTATTGCGGCACACCAACCTCGCTTATCCCTTGTAGTCGATGGATAAGGGACATAGTGAACTTGTCTGACGTTATGAGCCATAGCAAACGGATCATACAATGGATAATGTTTGTTCATTTTTATGTCCACGGTATTAGTCTTTGAATCATATCTGGTACCTCTATTTGAAGGATCAAACCATTTACAGTAAAACAACACGACTGTTTTCTTGTAATCAAGGTAATTGTATTCGATTTCAAATATGTTCTCAATGACACCGTAAAAATCTCCTTCACCATTTTCAGTCACACCTTTCATACACACTCCACTGTTTACTGTTGTTTTTCCTTCACTCCAACTGTGTGTCTCAAATCTGTAACCATTGACAAAGTAGGTGTGCCATTGTTTAACGGTTGACTTTGGGCCATCAGATAAGTTTCTCAAGTGTTGTATGACACGAGTTGCGGGTGTTTGTTGGTACATGTATTCTTTGAACCATGCTGGAAATTCCGAATTGATTTGAGCAGAAGTATGTTGTGTTAAAAACATCCTAAGTTATTAAATATCGTTAGTTATAAGCGAACTTAATTGGAATAAATAATTATTTATTAACTAATTAAAAATACTCACTGTAAATATGGCTCGACTTCATTGCAATTAATCAGCAAGTGAACATGCGCCGAATAGAGAACTTTGTCACCAGGATACAACACTTTCTCACCACCACCATTACGACCAGGCAAGCTGAATATTGACATGTTTAATGGGTGAATTCTCACAGGCCGAGATGTTTCAGTTTCATTGCGAATATGACTTGATGACAACGTGTCTTTGAAGTAATGCGAACAAAAGTAAATTGTTTCGCGGTGTAAGTATGTTGCACAAATTGAGCCTTCGACCCTAGCTTTGTTTTTCACGGCACGTTTTGCATAACCCATGAACCTTTCAAACGGGTACATCCATCTATATTGAACCGGCCCACCAAGTCTAGCCTCGTATGCAAGATGCACCACAACATGCTCCATAGAATTGTTATATCCAACATCAGTTTCGTTATCAAGTCCATGGTGTATTCTGAAACAAGACATTCAGACTTGATACCCAAAAGTCTAATACACACCGTTAACTTTGAGTCTCGAGAGCCTTCACACAACGGTGTATTTGTCTCTTTCAAAAGATCAAAAAATCGCTGGGCTTCCTCATTTGGTCTCTCGACGTTAACATCAGCGTCATATTCATCATCAGCAGGGTCGTCGACATCATTTGGCACATAAATCGGCGTATTAAACCCAAGGGCATTAGTTATCATATTGTCCATCTCATTAAACGGATCATAATGCTGATGATAATATTCGGGAACAACAACGGGCTGAAAAACACTGCTTGAAGCACGATTTTGATTCACGGGAACAGTCGTGGAACATCCCTCGCCATGACTTGACCAAACCCAATAATTAGGTTGGAATCCCTTTTTATATAAATGAGACCTAATTTCATCTTCGCTCCGTATTCTTGTACATCGACAAAGTACACACGGACATCTAATTCCCCCTTCACGTATCACAATGTCATTATATTTTACTGTATTGATAAACATTTCGACCCCTATTTTAAATTCCTCTTTAACCCGGCCCCTCTTTCCAGGATTATGTCTATCGTACATCCAATTACGATTGGTAAAATCCATATCTGCGTATAGTTTAATTAATATATAATTAGATCGATATATGTATTAAATTTATTACTTTATTTTTCAAAAGTATTTTGGACATATATATATGTCTACTCAACAATAACATATAAACTTTTAACATTTTATTTTTAAAGTTTATGGTTTATTAAATCTAAAAAATACTAAGTTTTTTAGTTGCAAAACTACCGACTTTTTAACATATATATTATAATTTTTTAAAATATAATTGTTTTTCTTTTTTTAAATACATAGTAATAATAAAATGCTAGTAACTATTTCTAAGTGTACGGTAAAAATAAAACTATCACTAAATATTATAAATTAAAATTACATATATTACTTACTTGGGTGCCGGGTAGAGTCTTACTTGGCGCGCGCTCCTAACCACAAACTCCGCTCCTAACCCACGACCTCCGATGACCACGAGAATTTGCTAATAAAAATTGTAAATAACAAATTATTAGAACATATACATTTAAATAACAAAGTAAAAATTTTAACTTTAAAAGTAAAACACAAACACTTACCACTGTTTAGATGGAGATATGAAAATTACATCACTTTTTTAAAAATACACAAACTGTTAAAAAATTTCTTTTATAAATTTTTTTTAAAAAAATTTCGTTTTTTTAAAAAATAATATAAATATACTGTTTTTTTGAAAAAAAAAATACTTATTTAAAAAAAATAATTCTGTTTTCGAAATAAACAAAAATATTAGAACACATACATTTAAATAACAAAGTAAAAATTTTAACTTTAAAAGTAAAACACAAACACTTACCACTTTTTAGATGGAAATATGAAAATTACATCACTTTTTTTAAAATACACAAACTGTTAAAAAATTTCTTTTATAAATTTTTTTTAAAAAAATTTCGTTTTTTTAAAAAATAATATAAATATACTGTTTATAAATATAAATATTACTAAGTATATGATAAAAAAAAACTATCACTATATAGATTAAAATTACGTTACTTACTTGGGTGCCGAGTAGATTCTTACTTGGCGCGCACCTAGCCCACGAACTCCGCTCCTCACGAGAATAAGACTTGCTATTAATAATGGTAAACAACAAATATTAGAACATATACATTTAAATAACAAAACAAAAATTTTAAATTCGTAAAAGTAAAACACAAACACTTACCACTTAAGAGAGAAAATTAGAGAAATTGGAGATTAAGTTGAAAGTATTTCGTCAAAAAAAAAAAGTTGAAAGTATGAAATTAGAGAAAATTTAAGAGAGAAGTTAGAGAAAATTTAGAGAGAGAATGGAAATGAAAAAATGAAGTGAAGGAGTAGTAATATATAGGAGTAGTTTTATTAACCGTTAAAGTTTAAAATTCAAAATTGCCCAATTACAGACGGCCCAGGACCGTCATAATCACACAACGGTTATGTACATACTGACGGCCTGGGACCGTCATAATTAACATGCTTTACTGACGGCCCAGGACCGTCAGAAATGGTTAACGGCTAGCAACATACTGACGGCCTGGGACCGTCTGCAATACCAATTGCTTTACTGACGGCCCAGGACCGTCAGTAATTCTTAATAGTTCATTTTTAATTAAATTCCGTTCTCCAAGACTACATTATGACGGCCTGGGACCTTCAATATTGCACAAATGCATTACTGAGGGCTTTTAGCCCTCAATAAGTTTGGTCAGTAAAAACATGTTTTCTTGTAGTGTAAGAGATCACCAAAAACAGAAACAAGACACACATCCCGCCAACACTTCCATATACACTAATTCAAATTGGCGTAACAATATCATCAACATAATCATCAAGGTAGAAAATTAATATATAACCAAGCCCAAGCCCGGCCTGGCCCGATTCGAGCCGGATGGCCGACGGCGGCGCGCGTGTGATATTCAGCATGGTGTGCCCCATTTACAAAATTGGGTACCCCTTGGGGCGTACCCCAAGTAGTGACCTTCTAGTATATAAATACTACTAAAGTGATGAGTGTCCTAACCAATGTGGGACTCCATGTGAACTTTTTCAAATTCACACACTCTAGCTCTTTCACTTGTGTTTATTTCTATACCAAGTTTATCATACAAGTTGTTAACTTGTTCCAACAATTGACAAATTCTTTGAATTTAGGTTGGACCTTACTCAATCCCAAACAAACCTACGTGCATGGACTGTGGTGATGTCTGAGTATGTTGAATTAGAAGAATCGAATAAAATGATGGGTTTTTTATGCAAATTCAAGTTGTTAAATTACTCTTTGTCTGAATAGTTGGAAGGGTTTAGGAGGATGAAGGGATAAAGATGTTTATGAAATGAATGTGTTGTTTTGTGTTGATTAGAAACGGTAGATTAGGGTAGTGGATTTTATGTAGGAGGAATAAAGATGTGTATGTAATGAATGTTGTTTTGGAGTTTATAATTGGAATTATATTGCTTTCATGTTGCATCTCTTAATGGAGTTTTGGTTCTTGTTCCCTCCATTTGTATTTGTTGCCCTTTTTAATATATTTTGGGGTGTCTAGCTAGCATCTTTCTGGTTTTAAAAAAAAAAAATATTGCTTTCATGTTGCTGTGAGTTTATATCTTCAGAATTATATTGTGTATTTGGAATGATTATGAAGTGTGCTCTGTTAATAAAATCATTAGTATTGCTAAATGGTTTCAAGATGTTATGCACTGAAACCATTATTTTTGTTAAATGATTTTATATAATCATTAATATTGTTAAACCATTAATATTGACTATGAGGGTAAAATAGATTTTTGAAATCCTTAATATTGGTTAAATGGTTTTAAGATGTTATACACTAAAATCATTATTATTGTTAAATGGTTTTAAATAATGATTATTACGGAAACCATAAGTATGGTTTAATCGGTTTGATAGTCTTCTATGTAAAACCAAAATAATTGTCTAAAAGTTTTGTAATAAAACAAAAGACCGAATGTGATAAACATTTAAACCATTATTCACAAACTATAGTGCACACTTATAACATAAAAACAATTAACAAATGTGAATCAATCAATCATTGACCACTTTTTTGTAAAGTCTCATCATCTCTCTTTTATTTCTTCCGTTGTAAAATAAATTTCTGTCTTTGTCTAGCTTTTTTCAAAATCACTTTGAAATAAAATGTCATTCCATCGGGTTCACGCACACAAAAATAATTCACATTTGTCGCCATTTCAAATATAACCTTCACGGGTCCCCTCAACATCCTTAATGGCCCGGTTATATGCCACATTTTCTATCTTGAAAGCGATTACAAATGTCAATAGGCAAATTTGGTCTAAAAGGAAAGTAGAATAAAGAAATCACAAAAGAAAGTAGAATAAAGAAGTCACAAATCAAAATACAAGAATAATAAAATCAAACATTATAAAATTTAAACCTTGAGTGTCACTGTAATTAAAGTCGACTCTACAAAATCTCAAACCATATTAATTATTAGTCGACTCTACAAAATCTCAAATGCATGTAACAATATCAGGATCATCATCAACATAATCATCAAACATATAATCCAGTAACCCACTAATAATTAATCAATACGATATATGTAACCTAATTATCAATTATTACTCCACGGTTGGATCGGTCTAACTTCAAGTTGATATGTGAAGAGAAGGCACCTTCTATCTCAAAAACATTATTGTCCACTCAACGTGTATTCAATGAAATGTCTCAATGGTGCTCCGGCATGATGTAGGAGGATTTCTTCTGTATATTATTATTTTAGTTAGATTTAGTTTTATTATATTTTAGGTTGATTTCTTATTTTTATATTTCACCTAGGTTAGTTATTTTTATATTTTAGGTATATTTGTAATTTTTATTTAGCTAGGTTTGTTGTTTTTATTTTTACAATCTTTTAGGAGATTTGTTAATTTTATTTTTCACTCCTATTTAAGCTAAAATATTGTAGCCTTGAAGGCAACCTTTTGATTGAATAAAAATACAGAGATTTTTCTCAAATTTGGTGGATTCAAAATTACTCCTTCTGGTGGATTCCGGAAGTCTAGTGGATTCTAGATTAGTTACTCTTTCCGGTGGATTCCGGAAATCTGGTGGATTCCAGAGCCATATCTAACAGGTTTGTCGCTTGCGAACCTGTGTTTTATTATAGGATTAGCGCTTGCTATTCCTTCACGCTTCCGTACTGCGTCAGTTGGTATCAGAGCAGGTTTCTCATGTTCTTTTCCTAACGTGATCAGCCATGGTGACGAGGGCAGACCTTGCCGATTTAGCTATAATGTTCAAAGCTCTGTCAGATAAGTTGACGGCATTGACGACTAAGGGGGGTGACGTCGCTAACAATAACCGAAACTGCAACAACAATAAAAACAATAACAACAACAGAAACGGCGATAACAACCGCAACAACCCATCTACTGATGACTCGAGTTCTGAGGATGAGGAAGTTGTGTCCGAAAAGGGAGGTGAAAAGACTTCAACTAGGATAAAAAAAATTGTCTTGTGCAAGTCTACGATCCACAACTTGATGTCGACCTACCTGTGACGGCTCCGTCTAAGCCAGATGTATTTGTGCGAAATCCGGCAACAACCTCACCGCCACTAGAACCTCCGGACACTAGGTTGCATGCAACGACTTCCATCTCAGCAAAACCGCCGCATCACAGCCGTCACATTGAACTCAAGGATTTGCTTGTAGATCGGGTTCCATTCAGATTTTACCTTAAATCTTATGGTTTCGGCACTAGCTCAAGCATGTTAACTAAGTTGGGTCAAATACCCTTTTGTGATAAATTTCCAATTTTGTGTGCTATCTTTGAGCAATGGAACCCCGGTGGTCATTTGGATGTGTTGACACGAGACAGTTCCTCTCACTTCATTCAATGGGATCTAAGAGGGTGGTCTCTTGTTCATTGGAGGAGTCAACCTGCAAAGGAAGCTCTTTATCAAGACGAGAACTCGGGGTCGAGTTCTTTTGAGGTAGAGGAGACTGATGTAGGAGGATTATTGTCCACTCAACGTGTATTCAATGAAATGTCTCAATGGTGCTCCGCCATGATGTAGGAGGATTTCTTCTGTATATTATTATTTTAGTTAGATTTAGTTTTATTATATTTTAGGTTGATTTCTTATTTTTATATTTCACCTAGGTTAGTTATTTTTATATTTTAGGTATATTTGTAATTTTTATTTAGCTAGGTTTGTTGTTTTTATTTTTACAATCTTTTAGGAGATTTGTTAATTTTATTTTTCACTCCTATTTAAGCTAAAATATTGTAGCCTTAAAGGCAATCTTTTGATTGAATAAAAATACTGAAATTTTTCTCAAATTTGGTGGATTCCAAATTACTCCTTCTGGTGGATTCCGGAAGTCTAGTGGATTCTAGATTAGTTACTCTTTCTGGTGGATTCCGTAAATCTGGTGGATTCCAGAGCCTTATCTAACAGGTTTGTCGCTTGCGAACCTGTATTTTATTATAGGATTAGCGTTTGCTATTCCTTCACGCTTCCGTACTGCGTCACGCCATTACATATAAGACCTTCCTTTTGATATGTCAATCTTTGATTTTATATAATAACGCACCCCCCACCCCCCAAACTATATGAATGCAACATATATATAAGATATAATCTTTATATATATGTTCCTCTCAGATTCCACACAAACCGTTGAGTTGAATAAATGTTGGATTTTTCATAAATAAAATAGAATTCCAATTATATACCATAAACAACATGAATAATTGATTAGATACAACGATTAATTGATTGCGGCAGTGCTATATTTCACAAAATATATTTCAACGAGAATGTAACATAGCTTTTACAGTTTTGCTTAATTAAATATTAAAAATATATAATATTATGTATGTCGCAGAAACACATGGATAATTTTATATGTAAATCTTAGTTTTCATTGTAAATGCTATGTTACTATCGTGATTCTGGTTGAAATATATTTTGTGAAATATAGCGGTGTCGATCGATTAGCTTCAGGGGCAGTCCATTATTGGGCTGGGCAGGGCCATGGTCCCTAGAAGAAAAAAAAAAGTTAGGAAAAGACTATTATACACTTCTTACCTTTTCACTTTTCCACAAGCTTGCAAGACACGCATGCGTGAACACAAAACAAACACGCGAAAGAAAAAAATAGAGGAACACATAACAACCTTCACTAACACCACCGCACTAGTCACCACCGCGGCCAATGCTTGTTTAGGAGCAAGTCAAGCTTCCTTTTAAGAAATATATTGCGAAATAAGGAAATAATATAAGAGAGAAAATAACTAAAGGTGTACGTTGAGAATTCTACATTAATATTTGATGAGATATAACCTAAAAATATTTTTAAGTATGAGCACTTATCACCATACAAGTGGGTTTGTAAGGTACTAAAATCTATCCAAAATTTGTTGGATCACCTACTCTATTTGAAGAAAAATTCTCTTCTCACCCCTCACATTTCTCTTTTCGCACGAAAAATTTCGGAAAATTTATAGTGTAAATTTCAGTAAAATTTACACTAAAAATAACTTCGGAACGTATTTTCCGAAATTTTTTGTGTGTTAAGAGGTGAAAAGATAATTTTTCATATATAAAATTATAAATTTTCTACTATCAAACTATTTGTCCAAATATTTAGTATTGATCGTGAAGGGGTATCAAAAAGCTTACATTAAATAAGAAATGGTCCGACAATAAAAAAATTACTTGTCAAATTTGTAAAATTGAGTTAGATTAAATTAAATACTAAAAAGAATATATATTACATGTTTAGAGGAACTAATGTTGAGAAATCTTATGAGAGATAATCCAAATCTATTATAGATAGGAAATTTAGATATGTGCATCCTTGATTTGACCCCTTTATCTCCTCACATTTTTGTATGCAGAGTTGTTGGCCGGTGGCTGAATAACCATGAGAAATTATAATTTATATCTCTATATATTCTCTCATATATATAAATAAATTATAAGAAATAAAAAATGGGAAGTGATGTTTATTATTATAAAAAATAAAAAAAAAAAAGTGATGTTTATTATGCCCAAAAAAAGAAAGAAAAGAAATTATGTTTATTTAAAAGTGATAATTTGTAATGCCCGCGGGATACATAAGAAATCATGCATAGTTATAATAAACAAAACAATCCATCATCTAATGAACAAAATGCATCCTTAACAATTTTTCTACATTGTAAAATTAATATAGTATATTTATTTTAATCATCAAACATGGATTCCAAATTGTTTACAGACTGAACATGAACATCAGTATGAAAGTATTCAATTTAGAGGTTTCACAAATGGAATTCATATAGACAAAGATATATTATGCATATGCATATTTACGACATGATGCATCAAATTAAGCTTCTACGTTGTAAACTTGTATCAATAACTCTAGCATGCATAATGCATTCCTAATTTTATGAGCATTCAATCAATCATATTATATTATATTATTCATAAAAATTTAAGCTTTTTATAGTACAAATGTTATAAGATTTGAATTTTATTATATTTTATTTAATGAGTTTCCTCACTTGAGCTTCAATGAAGAAAACATCTTCAATTGTTGTACTTTCTCCCCATACTCTTTAATCTAGCATGAATTTACATTGAGGATACTTGATTAAATATTTGAATTTTTTAGAACATGTTTGCATTCCTCATTGTTTTCAATAGAGTTACTTCATCATGCATTAAATTTTAAATTGCTCTTTGATGGCTTCATTGATCGAGATTTTGCCTCAATCAAAAAAATCATATCCATGTTATTTATGTAGCATTATTATAGTAACAACAGGCTGCTTAGACACATACTGTTTTAATGGCTACCCCTTGAAAACAACCTTCTTGCCTCGGTCATTCGTAATCATTTTCTACTTTGAGTGCAATTTATGATAATTCGATATCGAGTGCCTAATGGAAAAACCGTTGGCACAATATTATGGGAGTCTTTCATAAATAACCTCCACATATAATGCATAATCATCCCGCTTAACCATCATCTCATAAAAAATCTGCTTAGAATCTACATCCACAAGAACACCAGCATAATGACCAAAACCTCTCTTTTTTATTACTTCATCTAACATCAATGGTGTTCCCACACATTTTGCAATTTCAAACAAAATTCTTGGAAGCAATATTATTGAGAAAGGTCCATGAGGTGAATCCACACTTTAAAGTGTGTTTGCCTCTGTGTGGATACATTGAAGTATGGTTTCCATTTGAACGACGGAGTAGACCGAGCTTGAGATTCAGAGATCCTACCGACCATGCTTTTCGTTTGTCTTCATTGTAACACCCCAAATTTTAGAAATAATTAGTTTATTAGAATGTAATTAGTTTTGATGTATTTTTAAATGTAACACAGATGGTTCCGCGCTGGGTAGCCCTGATATTGCTTTTTGTGGGGGTCTTTTTAGAGATTACAATACTACTTTTCTTGGAGGTTTCCCTATTAATATTGGAAACTCTTACGCCCTTCATGCTGAGCTTATAGGTGTTATGAATGCTATAGAGATTGCTCATTCAAAAGGGTGGAACAATCTTTGGCTTGAATCTGATTCACATTTGGTTAATTTAGCTTTTAAGTCCTCCCTCATTGTTCCTTGGAAGCTCCGTAATAGATGGTTCAATTGCTTGGAGTTGACTAAAACCATGCATTTTAGAGTCACTCACATTTATTGTGAAGGAAATTGTTGTGCAGATAGAATGGCTGCTTTAGGCATCAATGTTAATGGTTTTTTCTGGTGGGATAGTGTTCCACCTAGTGTTCAGAGAGATTATATTAATAATTTAATGGGTCTTCCGTCTTTTAGATTTCATTAAATCCACCGCACTCTTTTACCTTTATCCTTGGTTTTATCCCTTGGGGTTTTCCAGGAAAGGTTTTTAATGAGGCAGTGGCAGGTTCCTATATTATTGTTTCCTTGGGTTTTGGTCTAGTCCCCCAAGTTTGTATTTTTTTTTCTTTCTTTTTAATAAATTTATTAGGATGCTGCAAATGATAGGTGATGATTATGGGGTGTCAACATAGTTGGATGTCATAGTTATCATGTGATGCCTATGCACGCTAATGTTTTTAAAAAAAAAAGTTTTGATGTATTTTCGTATTAATTAAATAATTAATTGGGTATGTACCAAAAAAAAATTAATTAATTGGGTAAAGACATTAGATTAGTGAAGATAGCCATAGAATAGATCCTGATTGACTTAGTAATTAGATTAGAAAAAAAAATTAATAGTGCATGTAGCGAGGCATAAGGAAAATGGTGAATTAATGAGGGAGAGTTAATAAATAAGATTTTAGTTAATTTTTAATAATTAAAGTAAGAAAACAAAGGGAGACAATTTGAAATTAAAAGAGAAAGGGGTGCATGAACATTTGAGGGGGGTATGAGGAGAAATTATATAGAGAGAAGATTAGCATGAAAAACAAGTGAAAAACAAGATAGTATCAATTAAGAGATATGCTTTAGGAATAAAAATATAAATAAAATAATAGATTTTCATGAAAACTAAGGAGTTCAGAAACTAAGGAGCTCAGGATTTTTACGAAAATAAAAATTAAAACAAATCTGTTATTATAACCTTTCTTTGGGCAAAAGAAACCTAATCCCTTTAATTCAAATCTGTTATTATACACTTGGCGCTTGTGAATTGAAGTTCAAAGTAACCTCTCCTTAATACCAGGAGATGTCAAGGGCCAAAATCTTTCCAAATCATTCGAAGCTTGGAAGATAGCTCACATGTCGTGAGTCGTTTGTGTTGGAACAAAGAAACTTGGGTGGTCAATGGCTCGGGGGTTTCTCACATCATTTGGGTCGGTGTAATGCATACATTGCAGAGCTGTGGGGGGTCTTTGATGGTCTCACGTTTGCATATGATAGAGGTTTCAAAAAGATTGCGCTGCATATCGACTCTAATGTTGTGGTACACACTCTTCAAAGCTACAAGGATGGAAGTGTTGTTGGATGGAGAATTATTCAAGAAATTAGACGGTTACTTGGTATGGATTGGGAAGTTAAGATTTGTCACTCTTATCGTGAATCAAATGCTTGTGCTGATGCTCTTGCTAATTTGGGGTGTGATCATGAGCCGGGGATGCGTGTGTATGAGCAATGTCCTGTGAGTCTGAGCTCATTGTTGTTAGCTGATGTTATGGGGATAACTACCCCTAGAGTCATCTCTCTGTAGTTTCTTTTCTTTTAGATTTTGGCCCCTTTTGTATCCAAAAATAAATAAATTGATTCTGACAAACTCTTTAATGATTTTAAGGTTTTGATGATAACAAAGTATTACATGTACAATTGGTCTTACTAAACATTGTTCTAGTACACAGGATCACAAGATAAAATTTTATGCTCACTCTGAACAATAAAATAGAGAAGCTAAGTTGAAGTTCTGGAACCAAGCTCTGAAGACTCACAGAGGTTGTCCAGTTTCAGAAGGATGATTTACTCAGACTCTTAATCTCAAGTTGCTGGCATTTGTCAGAGAATGTCACCTGCTTTTAATGATTGAAGAATAATCATCAAGACCTCTAACATAAGAAATTATTGAAGAATGATCACAGTACATCATCTTTATCCTCAAGTATGGAGGTATTGTACTATCTTACCTTAACTAGTAGAGTATTATTCTTCAAAGACATGATAATGGAATTATATACTCAATACGGCAAAGGATTCAAAATTCCTCTACAAGGATTGTACTATTCCAGCTTGCATTTGAAGCTTCTAAAACAGTCATCGATCTTCAAACGTCTTTATTCATTGCCTATAAATAGAGTACCTCATCTTGAAGAATTGATTAGTGAGATTCAAACATATACACAAGACTATCAAGGCTCTGAAACTTTGAAATATCTATCTAAACACTTTGAATTTATTTAATCTTTGTATCTTAGAATTAAGTGTTATAGTCTTGAGAGCTTTGTATTTTGTGAACACCACGTATATCAAATGTTCAATCTTATCTATCTTAAATTTCTCTTAAGTTAGTGAAGTCTCTTGCTTGTGTGCTTGAGCATAGGGAGTTTCTTGTTAGTGAACTTGAGCAAAGGAAGTTTATTGTTTGTGTGCTTGAGTATTTGAAATCTTTAGTGATTATAGTGAAATCCCTTGAAAGCGCGGGGACCAAAGTGCTCTCGGATTCGAAAGGGAACCGATATAATTCTTGTGTGTTTGTCTCTTCTCTCTCTCCCTCTCTCTCTGTGTTTATTATCAGCTGCATAACTCTTTTAAGTCTCAAACACTTTAAAAAAATTTAGAAAACAAAACACTTAAACCCCCCTTCTTGTGTGTTTTCCACCTTTAGTTTCTTACAACCATCTACACCGCGATCATATTCTTGTTGAATGATCTTCACACATATTGAATTACGTTTAACACAAGGTTGAGGAAGTCTTGACATATCCTCTATTTTTGAGAGAGCCCGAGCAAAAGTACAAGAAGAGGAAGCCATCGCTTGTAAGTGCACAACATCGCTGACATAGGAATCACCGATAACGGTGCAACCATGCACATCCGCTTGCAAATTGTTGTCATGGGTCTTCCTCTTCAAATATGTTGAAGGAACCGGAGAAAGACCCACAACTAGAGGTGGGAATAGGCTAGGCCGAGCTAGGCTTTGCCAAGCCTGAGCCTGGCCTGTCAAAAAATCGAAGGTCTGAGCCTGGCCTGTGGCCTATCATAGGCTTAAATTCTAGGCCTGAGCCTGGCCTTTTGAAAGTCTGATGTGGCTTGTTAGCCTGTTTAAAAGCCTATTTCATATGAACATATTTAAATAAATAATTATATTTATTTTGAAATATACTTATGAACTAATAAAATAATGTTCCATTTGATATTTTAGAGAATTTGACTATATATGTCATCATATTTCAATTCTAGTTTATAATAATACATTTATATATGTTAAAAACTAATGTAGATTAATAAACTTAAATTACTTAAAAAGTTAATAGATTTATAATTTAATCAAAGTATAAATTTTAATATATAAATAATAATCGTAATAAAAATATTATTCATGTTAACTTAAATAGGCCGGCCTAGTAGGCCTCAAAGGCTTTTTTAATGGCCTGCGGCCTGGCCTTTTTAGCTAAATAGGCTTATAAAAAAGCATTGGCCTGCTCTATTTAAAGAAATAGGCTGGCCTGGCCTGAGCCTATGTAGGCTAGGCCTTAAGGCCATGTAGGCCGGCCTGGCCTGTTCCCACCTCTACCCACAACCTACAACCTAATCTCACAAAGCCTATGCAAGGCAGCCTAGTGATCCAACACGTATTATTGGTATTGAATGAAAGAAATGATTTTGAAAACAATCTCCAAAACCAACACATATTATAATATATTGAAAGTCAATCTTTGAACCAATGTTAGTTGGTTCAGTGGTGATTGGCGCTGAACTTGGTATGGGAACTACGATTCGATCCTCCGCAACTACGATTGAGAGGGGACTGTAACCATTTGATGTCGGAACTGACCCCGAACCAGTTGATTAAACTGGTGGTCTAAGCCAAAAAAAAAAAGGTCAATCTTTGTAAAAAAAAAAAAGAAAGTTGAAAGTCAATCTTAAAACTCCCCAATTAATGGTCAATGTGATCAAATGGGTACGCTCAGTTGCAAGGCTCATGCTAGAAGCCTCATTTGGGGGCAATGAAATAGGTGAAATGGTTGGATTTTACGAGTTGTTTCAACCACTGCTGGATTGATTCCAAGAGCCAAACGAGTAGAGCGTTCTATAATCTTGACTATCAAAAAAGAAAGTTACCACCATGCCATTAATGTATATTAAATTTTATAATTTTAAATGCTTCTTAAAAAAAAATTATAATTTTAAAATATCATTGGGAATTCTTGCTAAAAATTATTCTTAGTGGCGAAATTCGAAGGAAAATCCTTCAGAATTTCCTGCGGATTTTTTTCAGCAGGAAAATAGCAAATTTCTAGTAGTGGGAGGAGGATTCAAATGGCTTCTAATCTCTAAGTTCATAATTCATTTATTAAACAATACTCATATCTTTCCATAGTGTCATAGTGTCAAAGGTCAAAAAATTGACTAAGAAAGCAACACACAAACTAAAACTTATTAAAAAGAGCCCGCCTTACATCAACTGTTTTCTCCACCAACAAAAGACGCATATCTATATAACAAGAAGTGGCGATAAGCCTGCTCTTTGAAGAATCGCTAGGATCTGTATTGTCTTACACTCCAAGGAATCAACATACTTCATAAGCTCTTTCTTCAAATACTAATCTTCAGAACAAAGTTCATCACCCTTATAAATATAAGACCCCGAAGATACCTCAAAATGACTACGGGGCTAAAATTTATGAAAAGAATCAACAAAGTAGCACCCACTTACTGTTGTTCCGTCCTTATTCAAAGAGGGCAATGTGGATAAAATATCGTGGGCCGGAGGGTTCAACGGCCTCACCGGGTAGTATCTATCCTAGAAACAAATAATCTATATAGCTCTCGAAATACCTTTCCAGCTGCTTGAAACGGATCAACCCGTGAGGTTCAGAGGCTTGTATTTTCTCAGGAACAACATGGAATAAATGAAAGAATAAACCCTTTGGTAGATGTACTCCTCTTATACTCGCAACAGAATCGGAAGACCTTCACCAACGCCCATCCTAGAGGATGCAGTTCGAAGGAGCAATGTTAAGGTGGTTTAAGTCAAATACCTTAAACTCAGTGCTCAGTGAATGGTAAAGAAACTTGCATCGATGTGAATATTATCTCATACATTGGCAAAGTGCAAAATTCAAAGTGGTTGCAAATCCTTTTCCCGTCACCAGTAGGGCACACTCCCCAATTGTCAGATGTGTCAACATCCGTGTAAGCTTTTTCAAGACCCTCATTCAAAGAATAAATGGATTTTACCGACATAATTTTGGTAGAAACCCAACAAAAATCAGAAGCATCAAAAGGAAAGTTGAAAACAATCTTCGCATTTCTTGCCATTTTTAACCTAACTATAGTCGTTGAGAGAGGAAATGAAGAACCTAAAAGAGAACATCAAATGATTATTTATAATGAGACTTGAGCGGGACATTTCATGACAAAGGATCGAAACAGTTGAAAAACAACTTGAAATATGAAAAAACCAGGTGTCATTAATCTTATTCCTCCAGAGATAGGCTGAAATATGAAAATACAGTCACTTACACATATGAGAATCGCCTACACGACCATGGAGGGTGATACTAAAGTAACATTACTTGTGACATTGTGATAGAACAACACTCAACACAAAACCACAACGAATCCACTCAGGGTACATCTAGACAAGTCATGATAGAACGACACTTCACATTATCCTTGTTCCAGCCTGCTGTACGTTCAAATCCTTACTATATTGCATAGCAACGACTTGAGGGGCAACTGTTCCAGACTGAACTATGGCTCACTATGTTGGCAGGCCATTTACGGTTTAGGCCCAAGACAACTCATCCTCATCCCAAGCTAAGATGCATCTCCCTCCGACAATGCAATATCCATAGTGGATGAGTGACCTTTATCAGCTCTATTATGGTGAACTAACCAAGAAATAAATGACTTCCGTCATGAGATATTTGCTACTCATTCTACTCACATTGTGGAACACTCAAGACGATTATTCCCTATATCTCCTAAATATATGTTATTGCACTCATCCTCAAAGTACATAGATTTCACTATTTCATACAGACTCATCTTGAACCATAACAGGCAAATGATAGGTGATGATTATGGGGTGCCAACATAGTTGGGATGTCATAATTATCATGTGATGCCTATGCACGCTAATGTTTTATAAAAGAAAAAAATCTTGAACCATAACAGACTTGAGCATTGATGTGTTAAATTTTTTACAGGTATCATTTGCCACCGTAACTGAATTTTACTACCACGGTTGGAAACATCTAATCACACCAAAGAAATTCGTTCAGAACACCTAACTTTTTTAAAATTTTAACATAATTAACTTTATATATCAAAATTACAAATTAATGAGTTTTTTTTTTGTCAATTAGATTAATGGCTAAAAATTCCATTTTAAAGGTGAATAAATAGAGTGTCCGGGATTCGAACCCTAACTTTTACATAATACATGTGATGTTTCTATCAATTGAGTTAAACTCACGAGTACATTTTCAGAGTTTTTTTAGTTGAAATAGAAAAACTAATTACACCCGACAACACAACATCGTGATTTATACCAAAATACAATTAAATTATTCTTAAAACTAATTTCAAGATGGTTGAGTCATGGGCCGCAATGAGTGTAAACACTAGAATACCCTTCCCTTGGTCTTCTATACCAAAAGAAAGGAGTACCCTTAATTTCGGTTCGTCCTCTTCATTTCTCGGCTTCAAACGAGAATCAAAAGCCGCAAAACAAAAAAAGCACTTATTTAGAGTCCAAAAAACAAAGGCAAACAAAACCTTTGTTGCTAGTGTCACTAGAAACAATTCACCTTTACTTCTCCAGTTTTCGACCAACGACAGTATGGGATTGAAGGGTGCTCCCGCCGCCGCCACTTTATCTTCATCTGACGACGTCGTTCTCAAGTCTCCGAACGACAGTCGTCTTTACCGTCTCATTCATTTGGAAAATGGGCTTCAAGCTTTGCTTGTTCACGATCCTGAGATTTATCCTGAAGGTCCTCCCAAAACTGAAACAATCGAGGAAGATGAAGAAGAAGAAGATGATGAAGAGGATGAAGAAGATGGAATGGATGATGATGATGAGGAGGACGAAGAAGAAGATGGAATGGATGATGATGATGAGGATGTAGATGGAAGAGAAGGAGGCAAGGCTGCTGCAAATCAGAGTAAAAAGGTTGTTTTTTTTTATGTTGTTTTGTCTTGTGTTAATGATTTTTGACCAATACCCATTTTGATTTTAGCTTTTTTTTGTTGTGTTGATGGGAAATAGTAGGAATGGTGTTAGGGGTATGATGGGGTCTAGGTTGTGTGTGAAAATGTACTCATGTAGAGGAGAGGAGATTCGAAGACAGTTACTGTCAAAGAGTCCATTATTGGTCGAGAGAGTCTAAACATGAGTAGAGACAATCCTCACCTTACAAGTCGATTTTGTAAGATTGAGTTAGCCCGAACTCCCAATTCTAAGATGGTATCAGAGTCTTCTCTAAGATTCGTTGGACTATCTGCTATTAGGTTTTCACTATCGGACCAATTGCCAATGCTGGTCATGCTGGGCGTGAGTGAGTGTGTTAAAGAGTCCCACATTGGTTGATAGATGGTTTGAACATGAGTTTATAAGTAGAGACAATCATCATCTTACGAGGCGGTTTTGTAAGGTTGAGTTAGACTCAACTCCCAATTCTAGGAGTTATGTTATGTGCAATTTGCTTTGTCAATATGTTTGATTTTTTATTTTTCATTCATGACATGTGTATTTTTTAGTCAAAGATTCTCTAGTATATATGTTTGATTTTGATTGTGGGTATGTTTATGTGTTTTGTTTTCAGGCTGCAGCAGCTATGTGCGTGGGAATTGGCAGTTTCTCTGATCCGAATGAAGCACAAGGGCTAGCTCATTTTTTAGGTTTGGCTATTTAACTTTTTCAATCAGAAGTATAAATTTTGTTAATTTATCGAGGGATGATTATATTCGATTATGAATTCCTTGTATCTGTTTTGTAGAACACATGCTCTTCATGGGGAGTGATGAATTTCCAGATGAAAATGAGGTATTTTTTATTATGTCATGTATTAGTAGAATTGTCTACAAACAATTGATAATATCTGAACCTGGAAATCTACTGTTATATAATAAGATAGAGATACATTGATGTTACTTTTGCACCAGTTCAACTGTTATTGCACTTCTCTTTGTCATGTGCCTAAATTTGAATTTAGGAATTCTACATGTTTTCTGTCAGTAATTTTTCTCTTGAAAAAACATTACATATTTCATTTTATGTAAGGATCTTATAGCTGGTAGCAATCTTGAAATTCCATCTCTGAATGCCACATTGCCCTCAAGTGTCTTTTTGAATTTTCAACTTCCAATAGGTACTGATAAAATATAAAATAAATGATACATTTATGCAATGTTCTTGCATTATCATCATTATTATTAATATAGTTATAATGACCTAAGTTATTCTTTTATTCCTTCTACGGTTCTACCTATCAGATTTTACTTTTTGTGGTTTGGCCAATTCAGCTTACTCTTAACCCCAACTTATTCTCCCTTCCTTCTTTATAGAACTTCAACATTGATTGGGATGAGTTTGATTAATTTCGTCATTTGTTTGACATAAAGTACTGTTAATTGGCTTAGAAATCTGACATTCAGTCTCTTCTTTTGTTAGTATGATAGCTATTTGTCGAAGCATGGTGGCTCTTCAAATGCATACACAGAAACTGAATATACCTGCTACCATTTTGAAGTGAAGCGCGAGTTTCTCAAGGGCGCCTTGAGAAGGTAAAATATGCTAGGCACTGTCTATTACATGATTTCACGCAATACTTTTTGCAGAGGGTTTTGTTTCCACTACCCTTTTCAATTGGCATTTAATTTCATACTATGCGGTGATGATGTTGATGTAAGATGTGTTGGTTATGTAACGAATTTTAGCTACTGCAGTTTTATAGAAGTATAAAAGATAATTCATTTCTTTCTCTTTTAATATTTATATTATTAGATTACACGCCACATATGCTGTAAAGCAGAAAAAGCATGAAACAAAAGTAGTATGCTTTAAAATACAATACCTTCCGATTATTATTATTCTTGTAAATTTGATCCTATATTCTCTGTTATTTTAGTCATCTCAGTATTTGTTGAAATATTTGACCTATGTTATATAGATTATTATCAATCCACTCACATTGGTTATATATATGAATGATTTTGATTTTAATAATCTTGATGTCTTTGGTAAATTATTATTGAAAATTGGGAGCTCTTGTGAAGTTGTGGCATAATATTATTTTGGTTATAAATACTTTTTGTTGGTTACATTTGCACCGAATTTAGCTATGATGAATGTAATGGTTCAGTTTTATAATGTGTAGCTCAGACTTAAAACCATTGGGCATTCCTGTCCACCTTGATATGCTAGATTTCTGCTTAACCTTTATTGATTTTTTTTTTCCGTCAGATTTTCTCAATTTTTTATATCTCCTCTTGTAAAAGCGGAGGCCATGGAGCGAGAAGTACAAGCAGTAGATTCAGGTATTTCCATTTTAGCTTTTCTTTTTAAGATTTTCTTTTTTTGAAAAAAGCTCCAATGCATATCTGCCAGTTTGCTGATGAACTGTATTTTATTATTGTATACCATAGAATTTAACCAGGTGTTACAAAGTGATGCTTGCCGTCTTCAACAACTTCAGTGCCATACTTCTACACCTAATCATCCTTTGAATAAATTCTTTTGGGGTATGTTGTATTATGTTACTCATTCGTTTATTGGTCAATTAGTTATTTAGTTTATTTTGTATAAATTAAAATGCTACTTTTTATGTCCTTGAAGGGAATAAAAAGAGCCTGGTCGATGCAATGGAAAAGGGTATTGATCTGCGGGACCAAATATTGAAATTATACAAGGATTATTACCATGGTGGATTAATGAAGCTTGTTGTTATTGGTGGAGGTGAACTCTGTTTCATTATTATCTTTAAAATGGTTAATCAATTGATCGATTCAGATAGAAGTTTACCAAAATTTTGCTTGCCATATTTTACCAAGCAATTGGGTGTTCTGTGCTTTTCCTACAAGTCAAACATGATATTTAGGTTTGCAATCATTCTTGATTTATATTAGTTGTGGAGAAATTATTGCAGCTGTCTTAAGAATTAGGAATTAGGAGTTAATATGATGACACAGTTAAGGTTATATATTGCTAATGTTGATAAGGGTTTTTCCCTAAATAATTACCCTTGTAAAATGGTCAGCGTATTATTAACAAATTAAATGATGTTATGCACATAATTTTAACAAATTAAATGATGTTATGCACATAATTTTAACAAATTAAATGATGTTATGCACATAATTTGGCCAATTCACTACTTAGAAACAAATGGTTCATTCTAATCTCTCTTGTTATTAGTAGGATCAAAACCAACATATTGTGGTTTGGTTTTAATAACATGTTCAAAATAATACAGAGTCTCTGGATGTGCTCGAGAGTTGGGTTGTGGAACTATTTGGTGCTGTTAAAAAGGGGCCTCAAGTAAATCCGAAGTTCACTGTGGAAGGTCCAATATGGAAACCCGGTAAAATTTATCGGCTAGAAGCTGTCAAAGATGTTCATATCCTTGACTTATCATGGACCCTGCCTTGTCTACATCAAGAGTATCTAAAGAAACCAGAAGATTATTTGGCTCATCTCCTTGGGCATGGTATGATATCTCATTATGAGTGAATTTTAGATGGTTGAGACTTGAAATGTATATTTTCATTTCTATATCATCATGCATTTTTTATGCATCTCTCTGGTCAGAAAAACGTAATACCAAGTTTGTTTTTATGCATCTTATTGTATGACAATTGGCGTAGGAGAGCTTCTTTTATTTCTTTAACAATCCTTTCCTCTCTTTTCTTAATGTGATATTTCAAAATTGGTCAACAAGTTTCCTCCAAAGAAATTGCAAGTTCTCATCTATATGGTGAATAATAGAAAGCAGAAGCCGGTCTTTTACACACTCCCACATTCCAATTTTTTTTAATATAATAATTTACTCTCCACTTTTAGGCTTGATAAGTTTCTGAAGAATTGTTTTCTGTTTTAAACTTTTTCATATCTTTCCTAGTTGTGTTTCAAAGATAAATCATTCTATATGTAGTGGAAAATGGTTCTGATTTAATGATAATATATGTTGCTTTCTAGGGAGTATTTTGCATTTTCTAAATTTCAATGATAATGACTTTTCTATTGTGTGTATCTTTAACTTTACTAAAAGTGCTAGTCTACTTAACTCTAGAAGTCTACTATTGAACCCTCTATGGTTGGCTTATTAATAAAAATTTAATTAACCTTTCAGAGGGAAGGGGAAGCTTGCTTGCCTTTCTCAAGGCAAAAGGATGGGCTACATCTCTATCTGCTGGTGTTGGGGATGATGGAGTTTTTCGGTCATCGATAGCTTATGTCTTTGTTATGTCCATCCACCTTACTGACTCTGGTGTAGAAAAGGTAATCACATTTTCTTAACTTGCGTAGTAGGCCCTTCAGATTAAAGAGTGAAATTGTGTTTTTAATGAGCTATCACTAGTCAAACTCATAGCAATGGTGGTGGTATTCCTTTGCATTTGATGAGTTCAATTTTATTAACATTTAGTGATTTTAAACTTTTCATTAATAGCCATAAATGTGAGTTTTGTGAAATCTTGGAAACATTATTGATCATTTGTTTGCAAAATTAATTTCATGATTAGTACTTACTTTCAAGTGTCAACATTATTTTTTTTCTTCAATATAGCTTAACTTTTTTTCCTTCACCTCCAGATCTTCGATATTATCGGTTATGTCTATCAATACCTTAATTTATTGCGTCAAAATTCTCCACAAGAATGGATATTTAAGGAACTTCAAAATATTGGAAACATGGAATTCAGATTTGCAGAAGAGCAGCCTCAGGATGATTATGCTGCAGAGCTTGCAGGTTTCTAAGTTAATTTCTTAAATTTGTTTCCTTGGAGGTCTCTTTGTTATGCTCTCAAACCTATTATATGATATCATGAGAGTAAATCGAAGAGTCTTCTCGCACTTTCTTACTTGTCGTTGTTTCCTCTGAAAAATACTGCTATTCATTGTCCTTATTGACTTATTCTATTGTGCAGAAAATTTGAAGCTCTTTCCATCAGAAGATGTCATTTATGGTGACTATGTGTACAAGACATGGGATGAGCAATTGGTAAAACAAATTCTTGGTTTCTTCGTTCCCGAAAATATGAGGGTAGACGTTGTCTCAAAGTTGATTCAGAAGTCAGAAGGTGAGTTATTTTTTCTCCCTTGTCTAATTTGCAATTACACATATGTCTTTAACCCTTTACCTATATCATTGTGAATCTGTGTTAGAAACTTGCTATGTCATTATAAAATATTGGGAAAAATCTCTTGATTACAGAATAAAATGCATATATCTTTGCGCAAAAGACCCAACACTTTTCTCAAACGACTAGATAGTCTCGCTACAAACCTCTCTTGTTATATATATAGATCATAACATGCTTCGCTAACTTGATCCTAACTATTCTCAACTTACTAAGTAATTTGGAGTTGGACATTAACACATTAAATAAGCGACTAAGGTCAAAGTTAGTGGCTAAGATCCTGTGCTTTAATAATTCTTATTCAATAATGATGATACTGTAATTAACTTCTGTGTATGGCTTTACTCCATGATTTGTTGCTACTGTAGTCACAAACGGCATGTTCATTAATGCCATCGTGAGTGAAAAAATTGTGGTAACCCTAATTAGTGCTGCAAGTTCTATTTTCATAAAGATGATTGAACTACTTGTTGCTCTACTTTTCAGATTTCCAGCATGAGCCTTGGTTTGGTTCACGTTATGTTGAAGAAGATATCACTCAAGATTTGTTGGAGTTATGGAGAAATCCTCTAGAAATTGATGCGGCATTGCACCTTCCATCCAAGAATGAGTTTATTCCAAGCGACTTTTCTATACGGGCTGGTGATACGGATCATGATGAATTTGAAAATACGACCTCTCCTAGATGTATAGTTGATGAAGCTTTGATGAAATTTTGGTATAAGCTGGATAGTACTTTCAAAGTTCCACGAGCCAATACATATTTTCGAATCAACTTGAAAGGTGGATATGATAACGCGAAGAGTTGTGTGCTGTCCGAATTGTTCATTCATCTTCTTAAAGATGAGTTGAATGAAATCGTATATCAGGTTAATCATCTATCTTTTTATATGAAACAGAACATGACAATAAATGAAGATATTTCCTCCTCTAATTAAACATGAACTTTAGCTTATTGCCACTGGGAACTAATCTCTGGTATCACTTCTAAAAAAATCCGGGACCTCTGTTGAATTTTTTTAAAGCTAATGTCTGACTTTTGCAAATTCATTAATCCTTATATAGTTTCACTACAGTTGAGTTTCTCTTTGATTTACTTGTTAAGTTAATATTTTTTTTTTTTGAGAAAGCTTGTTAAGTTAATGTTATTAAAGAAAGTACAAGTATAGAGTTTTAGTATAAGTTTTCAAGATTAAATTACGGCTTAGTCAATGTATGTTTACACCATATAAGCCGATCAATAGGGAACAATATCATTAGAGTTGTAGCCAGTGACACTCCCATCCAGCTACATTTAATTGCCGTTTCCTAAATTGTGCACCTCTATATTACAATTGGCACTTTTTGGTATATTCTAGAAGGTTCATAGTGTGTCAAGAGTTTGTTATTCAGTTAATGTGTGTAAAGCTTGCCCAGCAAGCTTACAAGTTAATAAGTAGTTATGTGTATATTTTTTATGTGAATAACATTTTCAGGATTTTCAGATTATAATTCCCTTCTATTTCTCTCAACTCTAGAATACGAAAACTTTTTGCCATAGTATTTGACTTGTATTAAAATATTATTCGAGTGCAATTAAGAAATTTCAATTAAGCGTAGTTAGTGGTGGGTGTGAAATGCTGTGCAGGAGTGATAATGGTCCTACTCTATATTTAGATATTTGTTCATGAGTTTGTGTTTGTGTCAAAAAAAACTTGAATTAAAAACTTATGAGTGCAATTAAGAAATTTCAATTAAATATGCACTTAGTGGAGTGTGTGAAATGCTGTGTGGGCTTAAAAACTTATGAGTGCAATTAAGAAATTTCTATCTGTGCAGGCTAGTGTTGCCAAGTTAGAAACGTCCGTCGCTTATGTTGGTGATATGCTTGAGCTAAAAGTCTATGGTTTCAATGAGAAGCTTCCTGTTCTCTTATCAAAAGTTTTGTCTGCTGCCAGATCTTTTATGCCAACCGATGATCGATATCAGGTGAGTGCTATCACCTTCCATGAAGCATGCTTTAATAGCACAGACCCCTTTTTATCTCCCCTCAGTTCTATTTAAATAGCACTCTTTTTATTTTACATGACAAAGGGTAGGTTTGTGTAATTGAGGAAGATCACAGATTTAATATTAACGTTCACAAATTTTTCTTGATTTCTTGATTTTTTTGTTTTCATTCTGTATTGTGATGGACCAATGCTTATTCAAACAGGTAATAAAAGAAGACGTGAAGAGAGCTTTAAAGAACTCCAACATGAAACCTCTAAGCCATTCATCGTATTTGAGATTACAAGTCTTGTGTCAGAGCTTTTATGACGTTGACGAGAAGCTGCATCATCTAAATGATTTGTCGCTTGATGATCTGAAGGCATTTATACCCGAGCTTCGCTCACAGGTTTAAATGAAATATTTGATATTGCCATTTTACTATATTATTTGCAATTAGTTGATTTGTAAAAGAGTTCCTTCATGAACTTGTATAAGCCAACCGAGGTTTTTATGATGATTTTTTATTTGGTTAGTTTTGTCTTTTAATTTATTGTTATGATATTGTTGGATATTCATTCTTTTGTCTTAACTCTGTACAGTTATATATTGAGAGTCTATGCCATGGAAATTTGTCAGAAGAAGAAGCGATTAACATATCAAATATATTTAAGACGAATTTTCCCGTAAATCCACTCCCTATCAATTCGAGGCATGCTGAGCGTGTAATTTGCCTCCCTTCAAGTGCCAATTTAGTTAGAGATATAAATGTGAAGAACAAGTTGGAAAAAAACTCTGTGATTGAGGTGATTTTAGTTTGATTGGTTTTTTTTTTTTTTTTTTTGTATTTCATCAATGTGTCCCGTAGATAATTTGTTTTCTAAATTCTCCGACAAAATTTTCCCACTTAGTGCTTTGGTTTTTCTATTTATGCAGCTTTATTTTCAAATCGAAGAAGATCTTGGATTGGGATCAACCAAGATGAAAGCTTTGATCGATCTTTTTGATGAAATTGTCGAGGAGCCCCTTTTTAATCAGCTGAGGTGACAATCTGATGCTAGAAGTATCTTATTTTTAACATGTGATATTTGTTGATGAAGAGGGTTCTCTCTTCACCTTTTTTCTCCTGGTTGTAGTTCTACGTCGAAAAACTTATCTTTAAACGCTTTCTAATTCTTGAAATTCTTGATATTTATCTCGATATAGGACAAAGGAGCAGCTTGGTTATGTTGTTGAATGTAGCCCACGAGTAACATACCGTGTTTTTGGGTTTTGTTTCTGTATTCAGTCAGCTGAGTACAATCCTATTTACTTGCAAGGTAGAGTTGAAAGCTTCATAAATGACCTGGAAGAATTGTTGGTAAGTGTTCATTTTTCCGTCAACTTTTATGTCCTTTTGCTTTCTGATTCCATATGAACTGTGATAAAGTTGATGTGCGCTGTGTGCTAAAATAATGTGCCCATCGTGCTCTTTTTTGTGAAAAGGGAAAAGGATGCGGTCATGTGAATAATAAAATGCTTCAAATTTGTGATCTTCCAAATCTAAAATCTTCTATTCTTATCGCATGACGGCATTAAAATAGTTGTAGCCTGATAAATACATTTTAGATAATCAACTATCAAGGGAAATTTCTCACCAAGTTTTAGGATTCTCATGTTATAATATTTGTTGCAATGCATGGTTTTTTCTAAATGAGGACTTGTGTTTTGAAGAAATGTTTTGGTATTGCAGGGTGGCCTTGATGATGATTCCTTTGAGAATTATAAAAGTGGCTTAATGGGTAAGCTGTTGGAGAAAGATCCATCACTCACATATGAAAGCAATAGATTATGGAATCAGATTGTTGATAAAAGGTACTTTAGACTTTTGTTGAAATTGTCTATTATTGGTGATAAAGTATCATAACCACCAGCAATTATTCCTACATGGCTCGGCTTGTTGAAGTTATGACTTCGTAATTGATCCTACTATGTTGGAGCATCTTTTGTTCTTTTGGAATGAGTTATTTCGAACTTAACTTATGATATATAAGCAGTTGTGAATTGTTTGACAAAGGGCCCATTTGGATTGGCTTATTTTTTTGAGCTTATGCGAAATAGCTTATGCAAATAAATAAACTTTTATGTATTATTATATGCTTTTCAAGGTAGTTTATGAGAAAACAACTTATAAAGATACACTTTTTGTTAGTGAAAACTTATGAATTAACATAAAAGTTTATTTATTTGCATAAGCTATTTTCATAAGCTAAAAAATAAGCCAAATCCAAACTGGCCGTAAGCATATAAAAATGATTTACGGAAGAGTTTGAATAAGTTATTTCTGGAAGTGTTTGACTTGCGCATTGTTCATGCAATCATGATTTATTATGATGATAAAATGTTGTAAATTTTCAGGTACATTTTTGATATATCAAAGAAGGAAGCCGAAGAACTGAAAAACATAAGCAAGCATGATGTTATTGAGTGGTACAAAACATATTTGAAACAATCGTCTCCCAAGTGTCGGAGATTACTTGTTCGGGTATGGGGTTGCAACACAGATATGAAGGATGCTGAAGCAGCTCCCAAATCTGTGCAAGTCATAACAGATCCAGCAGCTTTTAAGATGCAATCCAATTTTTATCCAAGTTTTTGTTAAATTAAATATATAGTATGTTGAATTTAAAATGTTGAATTACATATTCTTTGCAGGAAAGAATTTGAGGGGTAAAAACTGTAGAGAATGTGTTTTGGTAGAGTTATTGATTGCTGTAAATTACATTTATTTGGGAATTATTCATTCATTTTATCATTTAAGTTAATTGTAGTCCATTATACATTTATTACAAGCTTGCAGATGCATTAATTATTTAATGAATAAAAAAATAATTTGTCTCTTATAAAAAGAATTAGTGGTAGTATTTTTCTAAAATAATCATGTTTTATGGATACTTAGTTCTGTTTGGATTGACTTATTTTTGAGTTTATGTGAAACAGCTTAAGCAAATAAATAAGCTTTTATATATTATTATAAGCTTTTTAAGGTATTTTACGAGAAAACAACTTCTAAAGATACAACTTATCGGTGAAACTTATAAATTAACATAGAAGTTTATTTATATAGAAGTTTATTTATTTGCATAAGTTAAAAAATAAGTTAAATCCAAAAATCATACATATCAGCATTTTTGCATCTATCACTAAGTTGTGCTTACAAGATTATTATTATTATTATTCTTGACAAAGAAAAGTTAGAATGAGATGATGGTACTTCAATCCATGATAAAAAAAATATCTTAGCGTTCAAAAATCATTTACAAAGATAATTTACATTTACCTTCTTTTGAATACAAGACATGCCTTATTACCACAAGTTAGTTTTAATAGAAAATATAAATGTGTATTTATCTCTGTATTGGACATGCAACAACGTTAAAATGTTGCTGCTCATTTGCGTCCTACAAAATTTGAAGGATTAGTCTATGCAGTTACTCGTAGAATATAACTGGTTTAAAAAGAATAAAAAATAAACGTGTATTTAAGAGAAAATAATATTAATATATATAGAGTATATACGTGTATTTGGGGTTTGTGTGTGGTGCAAGTAGCCCTGCCCTTAAGAGGCTCACAAATTGGTTCCAAGTGGGTGTTCTGTAATTCACCTGTCCTATACCAAGAATCGACCATCCAAACTCATTCTCATTAATGTCCTTTTCAAAACAATGGGACCAAATTTGGGACAATCCCTTGTGAAGGGAACCTTCAGTGATCCCTAAACCAACAGCAGAAACCAAACAAATCTGGTATATCTTATTGAGTTTCTATTTCAATTAAAATATTAGACTTTGCCGTGTGGTCTCTATCCCCTGCTCCTTAGCCTACCCTTTTACCTCTTTATTATTTTGTTTTAATGCCAAAATTAAACTTTAGGTTATTTTAAAATAATTTACTATTTCTTTATTAAAAAAAATATAATTTTCTATTTCAAATTGGTTAAATTTCACTTTAACAAATTAGTTCCACATGTCCTCAAATATTAATATTGTTGTCTTAATTAGGCTTGTGGTTGTGGTTCACTTTCTTATAATTGAGAATATATAAAATTTGTTTTTATAATTCATGATTGATGTATATAGACTAAATACATCAATGAACTTAAAAAATATACACTCTTTATAATAAAGAATAAAGGGAGTGTCTCGATGAGTATGTTGGAACAAAATTGGTTCTAAAGTCCCAAATAAAATCTATAAGTTTTGATGATAACAATAAGTATTAAAATGCGCAATTGGTAGTACTAACATTTAATTCAAGTGTGCAGGATCTTATAAGCATATTCTAATATTCTTAAGTTCTTAAGAAAAGAAACAAGTTCTGAAAGGGATTCAGAAGCAAAGATGAACAAAAGACTCTTGTCCACTCAGAAGACTCTGAAGCAAGAAGCTATCAAAGACAAGAAGCCATCAGAAGCTGATCAGCGCACATTGAGTTGATAAGTAACTTTCATGCCAGAAGTTTCAGAGAACGTTGTGATTAAGCTAAAAGGATCTTTCTCTGTTTTGACATAAGGAATCTAAAAAGGACAATCAAACTTATCAACCTCATTCCAAGTTTGGAGGAGCGTGGAGCAAACTGTGAAAGTTTCTCTGTTTGGTATAAACAACTTCTTAAGACACAAAGTATGAGAAACTCATTACCACTTTGGTATGACAAGTTGCTTTCACCGCTCAGTCCAAATCAGTTGGCTACAACGTCTTTGCACAACGGTCATCTACACATGGAGCGTAATACTTGACTATATAAACAACACTCCATTGTGACGATCATTGACGAATAAGTTATCTACCATTTGCACACTCACTTCGATACTACAAGCACTCAAGTTCTGAACCTTTGAATTTCACTCACATAAAAAACACTTTGAAGTCTATTTCAACTCATTGTATTTTAGCTCTAAAGGTTTCATTAGTGCTTTGTATTATCACAACAATCTTTATTTATACTTTAGATTGAGAAGTCTCTTGTTGTATGCTTGAGCATTTGTAATATTGTGTGATTATAGTGAAAATCCCTTAGAAGTGCAAGGGGACTGGACTACTCTCGGTTTGTGAGAGAAACCAGTATAAATTGCTTGTGTTCATCTTCTCTCCCTGATCTCTTTATCTTTGATATTGTGTTGAGTTATCCGCTGCATCCAAGAACCACGCTTAAACTTGAAAAAGTTTTAGTTTGTCTTAAAACACAATTCAACCCCCCTTTTTGTGTTTTCACACCTTCAGAGTATAACTCAGTTGATAGAGATATCATATGTAATATGCAGAGACCGGATTCGAACTATGGTACACCTGCTTGTTCACTTTAAAAAGGTGTATTTCTAGCTACTAGACTACTCGAAGATGGTGCGTGTCTCTTCTAGCATAATCAAGATTATGAGTTCAATCTGTGCCACGAACATGCAACAACGTCAAAATTCTTCGGGAGTTTGTTGTCCATTTGGGTTCCACAAGATTCAAGGGATATTAGTTTCTGCAATTGTGCGAAGAGGATATCTGATTTACGAAAAAAAAAAAAGTTATAAGAGTAATTTGTTACAAAAAATAAAAGATATTTTAGAACTCAAAATTAAGTTAAATTAAAGGGCATAATAGTAATTTTGCCTATAATTAGAGGGTGTGAAAGTGGAAACTTGTTTTCAAGTGAAAAACCTCTACCGTTGGTGTCTCAAAGTTGTCCATATCTACCTTACACAAAAGCCAATAGTAGCATTACAACATAGAAGGTTCATATCATATTTTGTTAAGGAATCAAATTTTTATTTATAATTTTTTTAGTTATCTGCATGTCTTTTTTAATTTAGATATGATTACCCTTGTCCATAACCTTAGGAAGGTACTGCATAGAATATCCAAACCGGCCAAGAGAGCATATATTCCTTCAAAGAAGAGACAAAATTTCGATTTTTTGTAAGGGAAAACAAATATTACTAGAGTTGAAGTGGAGGATTATAGTATCTTTCAAGTTCATGTACATACTAATTAGTTCATGGTGTATGTGTATAGTATAATAAGAGTATCTCATATATATGATTGATTTTGTAATATAAAAATAAGAGCAATTTATTTGTATGTTTGATTGGTACATAACATCAAAGAAGAAAAAGGGGGCTAAACGACATGGATTAAGATTTAAGAGAGAGCCAAAACCGAAACTTGCATGTGCCCTTAACATGGTAGGGTCTAGCATAATTTCATCAGCTACATGCAGTGTTTTAAAAACCGGACCGGTCATCAAACCGGTAAGAGTACTGGTTCATTGGTTCATTGGTCGAACCACTGGGTCACTGGTCGAACCGCACGACTAAACCGGATAAAACCGGATAAACCGGTTGAATAAACCGGTATCTATAATAAAACTATATAGTTAATAAACTAGTCGAACCGGATGACTCACACTCTAAAAAGTTATGAAAATTTTAAAATGTCATAATTTCACAAGTTTATTATTTAAATTCAAATTTTAAACATTGTCATTTTACTTACAATAATATAGTACAAAATAAAATACAAATACAAATAAGTTTTGAATAAAGTCATTTCTATTTTCTAATTTATTTTAATAAAAAAGTAGATGGTGTAAGAAAGTTGAGCAAGTTTTTAAGTAATTTGTTTCTCCCTAATAATGGTTTAAATTTCCCCCACTCTATGGTTTAAAACTTTAAATATCCCCACGTTCTATTATAAAAAAAATTCAATGATAAGTGTGAGTATTAGAATAGTACTCATTCTAATAAAAAAGAACAGTAATATAAGTCAACTCAATACCCACTTCTCTCATTATTGTATATGGGCTGTGCTTAAAAAATAATATATGGGCCTAAAAAAAAGAACCCAATGGCCTTGAAATAAAACCACCAATTGAGACAAGTCATACAACCCTAATAATCATTATTATTCTTGTAGCCGCCTACCACTTCTTCTGGTCCATCAGTTTTCTTCTTCACTTTTCTCTTCCCTGTTTCTACTTCTGTTCCCATAACATACATTATTATACTTATGAGAAGTAATAAAATCATCATGAAACAAAGAGAATTTTGACTCTAAAATTACAAGATTAATCTATGTTACAGTTTTAATCTTCACTTTCTTTGTTTCTATTTAATTTCTTCTAGATCTGTTCAGTTTCATATATTGTTCTTTTTTTAGAAAACTGAAAAATTCTTCTAAATCTTCACTTCCTTTGTTCATTTTCTATTTAATTTCTTCTCCATGTTTTGACCGTAAAAATGTTTGGGTTATACTTTTTTTTTTTTTTTTTTTTAAATATGCATTTAAACCGGCCGGGTTTGAAAACCGCCGAGTCACCGGTTTTGTCCGGTTTTTCCGGTTTTGTCCGGTTCACACCGGTTTGATTACATGTCCGGTCCAGTTAACGAACCAACTCGGTGACCCCTCCGGTTCACGGTCCGACCGGTTCGACCGGCCGGTCCGGTCCGGTTTTTAAAACACTGTACATGGGCTCTTTCTTTCTTTGCTTTTTATAGTTAGAAGTGACATATGTCAATTACTTTAGGTTGGCTTTCATCCCAATCCTTTTAAGTAAACCAGAAAAAATAAAAATTGTTCTTCGCTATCAAATAGGGCTTTAAGATTATGAAAATTTTAAAAAAACGTTTTTGGCTTTAGATTGTTAAATTATTTTTATATATCAATTAATTTTTAAAATTTAACAATTTACGGTACATATGTTTAACTACTCCTATTTACTATCAAATTTAATTTTTAACATGTTGTTAGAAATATTAATGTGAATAAAATTTGACAATAAATAGTTGTTGGATGACTAAATTGAAAATTTTTAAATAATTATTAATAATATCATGTTTTCTTATAGTGTATGTTATTATTAATAATTATCAGGTCTAGGTACAAAACGAACAGAAACCCGTAAAAAATGAGATGAAACTACCAAAATAGACACCACCTAATAGAGGTCTACTTCTATAATTTCATTTTAAGAAAGAGACTCTTCAACTTCCAAACTACGAGAGAAAACATCAACCCGACCCATAAAATTTCCACAAAACACTAACTTTCGATCTCGAATCAAAAGTAATTGGTCCATCATAATCCAAAAAAAACATCTCCTTGAATAAAAAGTGATAGGTCCATGATATTATGACTAAATTTAATATCTAAAACATATAAAACTATTAGGCAATTTAGTCTATGTTATTAAGATGTTAATGACTAAATTGACAATTTTCATATAATTTATATATATAATTCTTAGATAATTCTCCTACTATCCATCTTAACCCTAATCCACATCACCCACTTACATCCAATTAAATCACACAATAATGCCACATCACTTCCTTATATTATATCATTCTCATCTCTATTTTTTTTGTTTCCACATCACTTCCTTATATTATATCATTCTCATCTCTATTTTTTTTGTTTTTATATTATATCAATCTCATAATAAATAATAAAAAATTATGCTTCTCCAATTATCCAAAAATTGATGTCACAAGATGTTACAGTTTTCTACATTACTAGTCCCACACCTGTGCGATGCACAGGTGTTATGTGGTATTTTATATTATAATATTGAAAATTTTTTTGTATAAATTGTAACAATAAATATTATAAAATGAAAATTATAATAATAATAATAATAATAATAATAATAATATAAAAGTGATGTACTTATCACTTCCTCCAACCAATATATATACCTATATGTATAGAGAATGAGTACGGACCATCAAAATTGAATGAAATATATTTATTTTTTTGGTGGGGTGTGCCAGCCAATGCAATAGTGCAACGCATAGGCGACACACTAAAATTGAATGAAATATGATAATGATAATGGTTATTATATATTTCAATCTCATAACCTAACTTTTTGCATAATCTTCACTCTTCTCTAAAATTATAATGTAATTAAGTCAATAATATATATCTTCGTATTTTTTTTGTGTGACTAAATTATAAACTCTTTGTTGTTTCTATGAAAACGGTTGACATTTAAATGGGATAAATGTTGAAAGAGAATCCAACCATGTTCATCTTCATTGTCACTAAGAAATGTTATAATAATGTAGAAAAATGTAACATCACAACATCAATTTTTGGAGAGGTATAATTCAATAATAATGTAGAAAATTGTAACATCTTGTGACATCAATTTTTGGATAATTGGAGTAGCATAATTCTTTATTATTTATTATGAGACTGATATAATATAAAAAAAAAATAGAGATGAGAATGATATAATATTGATTATATTGAAAAAAAATATAAGGAAGTGATGTGGAAACAAAAAAAATAGAGATGAAAATGATATAATATAAGGAAGTGATGTGGCATTATTGTGTGATTTAATTGGATGTAAATGAGTGATGTGGATTAGGGTTAAGATGGATAGTAGGAGAACTATCTAGGAATTATATATATAGATTATTGAATTATACCTCTCCAATTATTCAAAAATTGATGTCACAAGATGTTACACTTTTCTACATTATTATAACATTCCTTAGTGACAATGAAGATGAGCATAGTTGGATTCTCTTTCAACATTTATCTCATTTAAATGTCAACCGTTTTCATAGAAACAACAAAGAGTTTATAATTTAGTCACACAAAAAAATACGAAGAGTGTATACATTATTGACTTAATTACATTATAATTGTAGAGAAGAGTGAAGGTTATGCAAAAAGTTGGGTTATGGGATTGAAATATATAACCATTATCATTATCATATTTCATTCAATTTTGATGGTCCGTACTCATTCTCTATACATATATAGGTATATATATATTGGTTGGAGGAAGTGATAAGTACATCACTTTTATATTATTATTATTATTATTATTATTATTATTATTATAATTTTCATTTTATAATACTTATTGTTACAATTTATACAAATAATTTTTCAACATTATAATATAAAACACAACATAACACCTGTGCATCGCACGGGTGTGAGACTAGTAGATATTAAATCGAAAATTTCATACACACCCTCGGTTTTAAATTATAAGTTAAACACTTAATGGATGAAAAGAAAATACTTAAATATATGCCCATTTAAAATTTGTAGATGCAAAGTTTCCACACACACAAAAGATAATTTATAAGTAATAGTTATACTCAAATGTACACATTTATTGTATGGTCTTTTTTTTAATATATGTAAAATATACAACGGGTAGTTATAAAAAAAGGACGAAGGGAGTATTTTAAAGATCACTTATTATATTTATATAGCTTCAAGATTAAATCGAAGAGAATGATAGTTTAATAACTAAAATTATAATTTATTCGATATTATTCATGAATATGATACTCTTGAAATGTAGGTATAGGAAAGGGGCATATAAGAGAGAAATAAAAAGAGAAAATAAATATCACAAAATGTGAAAAATGTGATAAAATAAAATAGAAAATAAAGTTTAGACTTGAAATTTCATTGATAAAAAATAAAATAGAAAACACTTAAAAAGGAGACAAAATTGAGTCCAACCAAATATAGAGAATTAATTTCGATGCTTCGACAAAAAATTAATTTTACCCTGAATTTGGAGGTTGCCTTTGCAATTGAGTTTTAAGTTTTAACTTTAATTTTGTTGTTCAATCTATTTTTATATGAACGCGTATACACATATAAATGAGGATTAATTTCACATAATTTTAATTTAATCAAAATCAAGGTCTATCATTGCAAAAATCAAACAGGATCAAGTCACTGGTTTTGGTCGAGTGGTAAGAGATTTTGATAGTATGTTAGAGATTGTAGGTTCGATCATCAGCTTCATTATAAAAAAAATGTCAAACAGGATCACTTTTAACATAATCAAATTTACATAATGAATTTCTTAAATATTAATTTGTCACTGCTAACCAAACACACACATGGTTATGATTTTTGGTCGGCGATGTAAGCTTTCAAGCATGAAAAATGAATCATGTTTAATACTAGACTACTAGATTATGCATGGCCATGGCATTGCACGTGACCTAACAAAACATTATATACAACAATGACTCAGCAAAATATACACAAGGTGTGTCTCTTCACATGTGTAACACAAATTTGTTCCATTATTTCAGTAGAAAATCTCTTTGAAAATAAAAAAAATATTAAAATTATTTATTGAAGATATCATGAAGAATGGAGATCCTCAGATAATAGTTTTACCATATTCCAAAGTTTAGTTTAATTTTAATTCATGAACAAAATGCTGACACATGATACAATGCTCTATTAAAAAATAAATTCCCATATATTTTGAAACATTTGAGATGAAGATTTCTTCTAATAATGTCTGACACACTGAAAAAGGATTTTAATAAATCTATTGTTAGACTTTACTTTAAGCAATATTTGCCCACATGATTTTTTTTGTTTTGAGTCTGGATACATAGTATGCAAACGATAAAGGATAAACATAAAGTTTTTATTTTTTGAAATTCAAGACATGAAATTATTGTGCGTCTTAAAATTGGGAGAAAATTGGGTGAGATTAATGCTTTGTTTGGATGCGAAGAGAAAGTAGAAGGAAAGAAAATAAGACGAATGATTGTTGAAGGAATGAAAGTGGGTGGAAAGTGAGTGGAAAGTAAAGTGATTTTTTGGTTATTTGGTATGAGTGAAAATGAATAGAAATTGAGAGGAAATAAATGTATATATATTTATTAATTGACATAATTACCCTTATTTTAAAAAAAAGAGATATTTATGTAAATGTATTTTAATATATGGTACATATTTATATAATATTTTATAATAAGGCATCAGTCCATTGTTTATTATTTAAATATTGATTTGATTATTAATTTAGTTTGTAATTAATTAATTAAATTTTTATTAGTAACAACCATTGCACCAATAATATAAAAAATTGTAAATGAAAGAATAATAAATAACACTGACGCTATAGCTATAGCCAAAACAAATTAGTGGAATGAGTAAAAATATAAATATGGAAAATGATGCATTGCCTGAAGCTTTTAAAACTACTCGTAGGAAGCAAAATTAACCGGTTAATTTATAAACTTACATGACAATTGGTGACGGAACCCACAAAGCTTTGGATGCATGTGATGAGAGCCAAAGTTAAGTCTTTTAACATTTGGAGGGCTATTTCTAGATGCTTGGGAAAAAGTTAAGTCTCATATCATATGGGGAATAATAGACGGTCACAGAACTCACTTTTGGAGAGATTATTGGATCCCTAATTGTGGTGCTCTAGAGGATCACTAGCGTCTTCCATCCCTCCAAAGAAGGAGAGTTTTTTGTTTCTATCTATGTGATTGCTAGAAATAATATAAAATCATTAATGCGGTCATATCCTAAACCATTAGTGTTATCCCCAATTGGGACCATTGAAACGATGAAAGCTTTAGTTTAAAAGCTGTTTATAATGTCATTAGTGGTTCAAATAGTGATACTACTAATAACGATTCTTTGTTTGATAAGGTTTGACAATGAAGTGGTCTTACTCGAATTCGTTCATTTCTCTAGAAGCTTGCTCATGGATCTTTACTTACAAATACACTGAAAGCTCACCAAAAGATGACAAATGATGACATGTGCCTCTAGTATTAGTCTCAACCTGAAGCCATTATGCATATGCTTTGACATTGTCAAGATGTTCAACTATATTGGATTCAATTCATCACCGAAGACAATTGGGCTAAATTACTTACGTTTGGCATATATTCTTGGCCTCAATGAAATATCACAACAAAGAACATTGAAGTTAGCAAATGTGATTGGCTTACTTTCTTTGGAGTTTTAGTTTCGACTCTCTGGAAGGACCGCAATAATATGGTCTTCTCTAGAGAAATTGAATTTGGTAACCACATTACTTTCAAGGTCGTCAACATGGCTTATTAGATTAAGAAGGAAATAACTTTTCCTCTTGCATCTCGAGATGAAAATACATCTAGGCATAATATTCATTGGGCTAAGCGTCCTTTTGCATTTTTTAAAGTAAACTCAGACAAATCCTACATTCATGGGGAAACAACTTGTGGAGACCTCATTAGAAACCACCATGTTCACTTCGTGAAGGGCTTTTCATGTTGATGAAAGTCAATTATATGATATTTTTAGTAGTAATTTAAGGTAGTTTTAATTGCAATTGAAGCCCAAAAACAACCAAATACCTAGAAAAGTGAAGTTACTTGGCCTAGAAGCAAGAAAAGTGGAAAAAAAAGCAAAAAAAAGGCAAAAGCGTAATAAACAGCGCAAGCCATCGTACCCACGATGAGATCCAGCGTGGGGTGATGAGAAGACAATTTAAATTGAAAAAAATCTGCAACTGTTGTTTTTGATTTTAAAAATTTCGAAAAAAATGCTACTACTGTAAAATATTATCGGCTGAGTCGCGGGTGAATACGCTCTCTTTAAGACGTTTCACGGTACTACTCAAATTGTACGTGCAGAGTAGACTATCAACCGTGAAGTCTCCAGGATAAAACAGCCTTCACAAATATAAATACTGAATTGCTACTGCACTGTAGAATTCGGGCAGAAGTACACCCTTCTATATTGATTCGATGAATCAATTCAATAATTGATACAAGAGTATCAACTCGATGAAACAACAAGGAAAGGAAATATTTTCGTGAAAGAAAGCAAGGAGATAGAAGGGAAAATAATTGTTCAGAGACTGTATGAACTGATGAAAAATAATGAAACCAAAGACTGCTATTTATAATGTAATTCTGAACGAATTTGAATAGTGGGGAACTGATTTTCTACATTTGAGGAATCAGTTGAATTTCAAAAAACAAATCACACGTGACCTGTTTTGTAGGAACGGATTTTTCTTTTGACTGAGCAACGGATAAGCGCTGACACAGCTTCGAAGACTTGGTTTCATGCACAATTAACATGTGCGAAATTAAAAACTCACACACTTAAAGAAAAATTTAATTTTTCTTTTTCTTATTAAAAAATTAATATATCACCAAGACCCAAGCCCAAGCCCGGCCGGCCGGTCGGATGGCGGCGGCGCGCGCGTGTGTGATATTCAACATGGTGTGCGGTCTCCCTTTCTTACAAAAGTGGTACCCCAATGGCACACCCTTGGTTGCCACTTTGTGGTATATAAACACTACCAAGTAGTGTGATCTTTCCAATGTGGGACTCAAAGAGTCTTTTTTCAATTCACACTATACATGGTTCTAACACTTTGTGTTTATTTCAATACCAAGTTCCCTCCAAATTCTCATCATGTTCCAACAGCAACAAATCTTTACCATCGTACCACGATGACTTGTCATCGTGGTACGATGAAAGGCGGTTAAAGAAAGCAGAAAATCTGGAGAAAATCTTCCATCGTACCACGATATGATCCATCGTGGCCACGATGGGTGCGATGGACGCGCAGAAAAAGACCAAACCCAGCTGAAAAACTATAAATAGAGCATTCCTCCTTCACTGTTATTCATTTAGAAATATTGGAACATATTCAATATTCACTCCAAAGTTAGGAGAACTCTAAGGAGGAGGCAAGGAGAGCCAAGGAACTCCAAGACCAATAAGGTTCTTTTCTTTATTGTCTTTGTAATTTATTTTTCCTAGGTTAGGTGGAGTCGATGAACTCCCATACGAATGCTTGGTATTGTATAATTTAGTGTTAAATTCAATTGTTCTTATATAAACTCTTTTATTGTCCGATTTTTACTCTTTATTTTAATACTGATCACATTAGAATAAACTCAAGGGATATTAGCGGGTATCAGATAGGAAACGAAGCTAATTGTCCCGATCGAAAGACGTACACTAGGATTCAACATGAGACTATTAAATTCAGTATATGAGGTTTTAGTGTAGGATTAAAGCTAAGTCAAGAACGATAAATTCTACCTGACGTTAGGGTGAGGACTAGTTTAGGCACACGTGACAACTTGCGACGAAATTGAGCCTTAAGGGTAAGGATAGCTAAGTTTAAAAGATAAAGTGGAACCAACTGGGGCGAGGATACATATAAGCAGTAGAGGTAACCTGAACTAGGCTCTAACCAGTTTGTAATAGAAATAGGGAAAGAGTGATTTCGAACCTATTTTATAAGACTAATCCTAATAGAGGGGGACACAGGTAATTAACCACCAAGCAGAAGTAAGAGAGGAATTCGAAAACACTTAACCACCCTGTGTGGACACACACACCCTTTTACTTTTATCTGTCATTTACTTTCCTGCCATTTATTTTTATCAGCACAATTATCTCTAAACAACAAAGCGAATGCAAAACTATCTAAATTCTTAAGCGAAACTAGTAATTTTGGCACAATCGCTGTGGAGAACGATAACTTATCACTTTATTACTTGGTTGCGATTCTATACACTTGCAGAGCCACCATCACATGTAATCTTGGAACATAAAATGCCCTAATTGCTGAGTTATGGAGTATTTTATTTGGTTGTTAAATGGCTAGAGAAATGGAAGTAACTCGTGTTATCCTAGAATCTGGCTTAACTCATGTTGTCAATATGATTCAGAAGCGGTTTACTTCCATCATTCATCTCCAAACTCTTCTTTATGAAGTCTTCTTTAGAGGAAATGGTGTTGGTTTCTCCCCTGTAATGCTAGATATGATATCCCTTATAGTAATAGTATTAGTCTTCTTCTTGTTAAGGATTTAAGAGGAGTCTGTTCTCCTATAGTCGTGTCTTAGGGGTTTTTCCTTTTATTTTTCTTTTTCTTATTAAAAAATTAATATATCACCAAGACCCAAGCCCAAGCCCGGCCGGTCGGTCGGATGGCGGCGGCGCGCGCGTGTGTGATATTCAACATGGTGTGCGGTCTCCCTTTCTTACAAAAGTGGTACCCCAAGGGTACACCCTTGGTTGCCACTTTGTGGTATATAAACACTACCAAGTAGTGTGATCTTTCCAATGTGGGACTCAAAGAGTCTTTTTTCAATTCACACTATACATGGTTCTAACACTTTGTGTTTATTTCAATACCAAGTTCCCTCCAAATTCTCATCATGTTCCAACAGCAACAAATCTTTACCATCGTACCACGATGACTTGTCATCGTGGTACGATGAAAGGCGGTTAAAGAAAGCAGAAAATCTGGAGAAAATCTTCCATCGTACCACGATATGATCCATCGTGGCCACGATGGGTGCGATGGACACGCAGAAAAAGACCAAACCCAGCTGAAAAACTATAAATAGAGCATTCCTCCTTCACTGTTATTCATTTAGAAATATTGGAACATATTCAATATTCACTCCAAAGTTAGGAGAACTCTAAGGAGGAGGCAAGGAGAGCCAAGGAACTCCAAGACCAATAAGGTTCTTTTCTTTATTGTCTTTGTAATTTATTTTTCCTAGGTTAGGTGGAGTCGATGAACTCCCATACGAATGCTTGGTATTGTATAATTTAGTGTTAAATTCAATTGTTCTTATATAAACTCTTTTATTGTCCGATTTTTACTCTTTATTTTAATACTGATCACATTAGAATAAACTCAAGGGATATTAGCGGGTATCAGATAGGAAACGAAGCTAATTGTCCCGATCGAAAGACGTACACTAGGATTCAACATGAGACTATTAAATTCAGTATCTGAGGTTTTAGTGTAGGATTAAAGCTAAGTCAAGAACGATAAATTCTACCTGACGTTAGGGTGAGGACTAGTTTAGGCACACGTGACAACTTGCGACGAAATTGAGCCTTAAGGGTAAGGATAGCTAAGTTTAAAAGATAAAGTGGAACCAACTGGGGCGAGGATACATATAAGCAGTAGAGGTAACCTGAACTAGGCTCTAACCAGTTTGTAATAGAAATAGGGAAAGAGTGCTTTCGAACCTATTTTATAAGACTAATCCTAATAGAGGGGGACACAGGTAATTAACCACCAAGCAGAAGTAAGAGAGGAATTCGAAAACACTTAACCACCCTGTGTGGACACACACACCCTTTTACTTTTATCTGTCATTTACTTTCCTGCCATTTATTTTTATCAGCACAATTATCTCTAAACAACAAAGCGAATGCAAAACTATCTAAATTCTTAAGCGAAACTAGTAATTTTGGCACAATCGCTGTGGAGAACGATAACTTATCACTTTATTACTTGGTTGCGATTCTATACACTTGCAGAGCCACCATCACATGTAATCTTGGAACATAAAATGCCCTAATTGCTGAGTTATGGAGTATTTTATTTGGTTGTTAAATGGCTAGAGAAATGGAAGTAACTCGTGTTATCCTAGAATCTGGCTTAACTCATGTTGTCAATATGATTCAGAAGCGGTTTACTTCCATCATTCATCTCCAAACTCTTCTTTATGAAGTCTTCTTTAGAGGAAATGGTGTTGGTTTCTCCCCTGTAATGCTAGATATGATATCCCTTATAGTAATAGTATTAGTCTTCTTCTTGTTAAGGATTTAAGAGGAGTCTGTTCTCCTATAGTCGTGTCTTAGGGGTTTTTCCTTTTATTTTTCTTTTTTTATAAAAGAACTTCAAATAAGCATTTCATAAAAAAAAACTTCAAGTAAGCTACAAAGAGCTTTTTATTTTTTTTTAACTAGAATTGCACTCTTTAAAGTGAATAAGTGGAAGTATCAGGATACGAACCCCAGTTCTTACATATTACATGTAATGTTCCTATGCCATCTAACCTATGTTCACGGGGACAACTACATAGACCTTTCTAATATAATGGTCTCTTATTTTTGAATTTTTTAAAAAATTATACATGAATAATGCTAGGAACACGCTCTTTAACGCACACATTTCAACACACTCTTTTTTATTGGTTCAAAATTCAAATTCATATGGATCCTATAAAAAAAATGTGGGTCTCATATAAATTTTATAGGACCCATATAAATTTTAACAAAAAAAAAAAAAAAGAATGTGTCGAGATGCGTGTGTTAAATAGTATGTTACTAGCACTCCTCAATACATACATTGGTTTGCAAAAATATATGCAATTACTTTTAACATTTATTTTCCACCAAAAAATACTTACCACATCAATGCAATGAAGTAATTTAGCTTTATTTAATATTCCACTTGTTTTACTCAAATTATATATTATTTTAGAAATGTTATACAAATTTAATTTAATTTTAAAGTAGAAGAGAAATTATGTGTCAACTTATAAAAATACTCAAATTTAAACATGATAGAGTAAATTACTCTTGTCTATATTTTTCAACGGACGATCGACCGGGATGCTAATTGGAGAAGGAATAACAACCTTTCTGAAAAGTACGAGCGTACATATTCGAATTGTTTGTTCGAAGATTTCACTATATTTTTTCACTCGAAAAAGCCTCTTTGTGGGCTTTCTTACACAAGTGGTCTCAACAAAGAATTGAACCTTGTCTTTGGAGAACTGGAGCACAACTGGTTAGAGCAAAGGACTAAAATTTTTTTGTGGTTCGATTCCATTCCGAGTGAATAAGGCTAGAAAAGGCGGGATGCTAATAAAAGTACTCGATGAAGACTCACTTTCGAGCAAAATATATGTATTAGGGTAAAAATTTATTTTATCTTTGATCTTGGTAGAAAATAGGACAATCTTAACTATTTACTTTAAAATAGAAGAAGTATATTTATCTTTTCACTCGATTGTTCAAAAACTACCATCAATACATTTATCTCACACTTGATGAGATTACTTTTGTATAATCCTATCAACCACTGCAATCATAACATGCATAACTTTGTCCAACCAGAAGCAAAGCTGTATCTTTTTAAACTATCAACCAAACACTTAAATTACATTTAAGAACTGAATAAATTAACATGCATATGTTGTACTCCTATATATCAACGTGGCAAATTTTCAAGCACATACAAGATATTATCCTTCCCTTCCCCCACTTGAGTCTTTAGTATTGGACAGGGGAGCTGTATCATTAAAATCTGCTTAAGGATTTCTTATAGAGATGATAATCCTCCATGTGCTAAGATATGTTTATCTTTTCCTTAAGACCCTACATATTTCAATTGAAAGTGCAGTTTAGGGTCTCTTTACTTTGTAAACAGTTCATTTTTTGTTTTCAATTCTTAATATATATTTTTTTAATTTGATGATAAAACGAAAGACTCTTTATCTGCATTATTGTGATGGACAAACAATGAAATATTAGATAGAGATAATGCATTTTAAAAAATAATAAAATAATTATTTTCACAATTTTATTGGTTTTTAGAAATACATATAACTATTAATTTCAAGATTCTATTATTAGAAAATAAAATTAATACAAACTTTTAAATAGAAAAAGAGAATAAATTATTTTCACAAAATAAAAGATAGACTTAAATACCTAAGTGGTCCTTGAACTTTAAAATTGTTCAATTTAATCCCATAACTTGTTTTAAAAATTCAGTTTGGATTTAAACAGATGAGTTTGGTCCTTTAACTTGAATAAATTTTTCAAGAGTTAGGATCAAATGACACCAACTAGTGTGACACAAAATGTTACATTTCTCAATAATATTTTAACCGATATAAATTTTATAAATTTTATCGTTGGATTGAAAGTTTATATCATATAGATAATTTATGTAAAACTTTAGATAAATCCAAAATCATTTGATATGCTATTGCGACAGATAAAGATTAAAGACATATAAAAAAAGAGTCAAACCGTTAATTTTGATGTATCTCAATACCATATCAAATGATTTTGGATTTGTCTGAAGTTTTACATAAATGATCTGTATGATATAAACTTTCAATCTAACAGTGAATTTTATAAAATTTATATCGGTTAAAATATTATTGAGAGGTGTGGCCTTTTGTGTCACACTAATTGGTGTCATTTGATCCTGACCCATTTTTCAATCCTTATAACTCCCATTAACTTGTAAGTTGAAAGACCAAATCAACCCAATTTAATATTAAGAGACTTGTGTATGTTTGGTTTCAATTTTGAAACAGTCAGAATTGATTCTAGACGTTGAGAATTGATTCTGGCTTGTTTGATTTCTCAAAAGTAGAATTGATTCTACTTGAAGCTAGAAATCGTAGTTTCTAATTATAAAATTGATTTTTACAATTAAATTATTTGTTCAACTAATTTTTGTGTGAATATATCAAAACATAAATCAATTCTATCAAACTTAATTCTATCAAAATCAATTCTGTCAAATTCAATTATGTCAAAATCAATTCTATCCACCACAGAACCAAAAACATATAGTTGTATTAAGTTACATAAATTAAAGAACGAAATTAATCAATTTGAAAGTTAAAAGACAAGTTAAGAAACCAAAAGGATATTTAAACATAAAAGATTTTAGCTTTTGATTATTTTATTATTGGAATTCTAAACACCAAACACTAGCTAATCATACATAAGCTCTTATCCAAAATTATCCAATATAAACAAATGGAAAAAATAAAATTAAAAAATATTAAACTATTACTATCAAATGATATTGATGTTGGTCTATAAAGTTGGGAAGAAAGATAGTTGGGGATCCATGTGCAATAATATGGCCCACAATATTAGCGGTTGGGAACCCCAATTAGAACAAACGCATGTGCACTTCATTTGTCACTTGTTATGTGGCTTTTGGGAAAAGAAGCATGAATATGTGCATGTTGTTTACAAAATGTTGCTTATAAATAGAGGTCCATTTTTAGCTTATGACATCACAACACTACACAAACATAACATAGAAAACAAAGTACAACTTCCCCTGTTTTTTCCTCTGTTTTATTTTTAACATAATGGCTCAAAAGCTTAGAATGTCACACCAAAAAATTTCCATTGCTCTAGTGAGTTTAGTTGTTTTATGTATTAACATGAATATGCAAGATGCTATGGCTGATTATGGTGGTTGGGAGAGTGCTCATGCTACTTTCTATGGTGGGGGTGATGCTTCTGGCACAATGGGTGAGTTTAGCTTAGTCATATTTTTTATTTTTTATTTATTTTTATGTTTCATTCCATATATTTTAGTTCAAATTTACACACAATATTGACAACCAATAGAAGAATTGATTTTGTGATGGTTATGCAAGTAACTTTTTTGGATTTTTTTTTTTTGTGTTATATTGGTGCAATGTTTTATACATAAAATTCATAATTATAATTAAAATATACACATTTATAATTTTATTTTTACCAATGAAGTGTTCAGTCAATAGTAAGAGTTTGAGTGCTGACCTTATAATCTCAAGGACGAAGTTTAAATTCTCTCGTAGGCATTTGTATAATGATCATTATCACTTTAATTTAATATAATTTCCCATTTCCTTTTTTTTAAGTATAAATACACATCTATAATTAACAAAATGTTTTTAGTAGTGTTTTTTTGTTTTTGGTTTTGTATGTATATTTCCTTTCTCCTATGTGTCACAAAGAAACATCACTTAAATAATTCAAGTTGAACAAAGTCAACACTAGCAAACCACTATTTTCATTATAAAACAAATAGAAAAAATAAACCACTATTTTATCTTTGTAAAGAAAGCTATATATATATATATATATATATATATATATATATATATATATATATATATATATATATATATATATATATATATATTTTCATTTTTATCTTTGTTAAGAAAAATATAAATTTTTACTTTGTCATAGAAAATGTGGTTATTGTCCCCATGAGCTTAGCTCAGTTGGTAGGGACATCTCATATATTTCGTATTATGCATTAACTGAGTTCGAACCCCGAACAATTAACTTATTCATCTTTAAGGACAAAAAAACGGTGTGGCTATTGAGAATTGAAATGAAATTTATTCCTTTGTTTTATCAGGAGGAGCATGTGGATATGGAAATTTGTATAGCCAAGGATATGGAACAAACACAGCAGCACTAAGCACTGCTTTGTTCAACAATGGCTTAAGCTGTGGTTCTTGTTATGAAATGAGATGCAATGATGATCCAAGATGGTGCAAACCTGGCTCAATTATTGTTACTGCTACAAATTTTTGTCCACCAAATCCATCTTTGGCTAACAACAATGGTGGTTGGTGTAACCCTCCTTTGCAACATTTTGATATGGCTGAACCTGCCTACCTTCAAATTGCTGAATATAGAGCTGGAATTGTGCCTGTGGCCTTTAGAAGGTTAGTTAAGCCTTAAATTTGGCTTTGCTCTCTCAAACTTAAAGCTACAATTAATTAGTTACCTAATTTATAAAGTGAAGAGATTAAATGTTGAAAACAAATTCTCCCTCATCGGTAACATGTCATTTTTCTTAAAAAAAAAATGAGGATGGGGAAATTTTTTAAGACGCCCCTTAATGGTATTAATAGTCATCTTAATTAAAATGGTAAAGTCTCATATCAGTTACAAGAAGACCTGAATATATATTTATAAAGTAGATGGAGGATCAAATGCAGTCAAATGTTCCTTCAATTACTGTTAGAGAGACATAAAAATCTTTGATAAGTAAAACTAAAATCACATTCATTTTTTACGACTTCTAATCTGTATGTCCTATTTTATTCATTAGTTTATGTGTCTAATAATTTTATTATTTTTGTGATAATGATAGGGTACCATGTGTCAAAAAGGGAGGAATAAGGTTCACAATCAATGGCCACTCTTACTTCAACCTAGTTTTGGTCACCAATGTGGGTGGTGCTGGGGATGTTCATTCAGTTTCCATCAAAGGATCAAGAACTGGGTGGCAACCCATGTCAAGAAATTGGGGACAAAATTGGCAAAGTAACTCTTATCTTAATGGACAAACTCTCTCATTTCAAGTTACAACAAGTGATGGTAGAACTATGACAAGTTTTAATGTGGCACCAGGCAATTGGCAATTTGGTCAAACTTTTCAAGGAGCTCAATTTTAGACTTTATAATATGAAAAAGTTTGTTTATGTAGTAAGTTCATTATTCATCCATTGCAGACCCAAAAAAAAAAAAGTATCATTATAGGTATGATTCTTGAAAAAAATTTGCAATGTGATTTTGAAAGGCCAGTGTTTTATTTTATTGGTCTGCAAAGTAGCTGTGGTGATTAGGTAGCACCCGCTGGTCACTTCTTTATATATATAATATATACATGAAGAGTTTTATGTCATTTTTTTTGTATTGTGAGAGATTTCTTTTCAATTGATATTAGTAACATTGATGAGAGAAATGTTATTATTTGAACTAAATATTTACTTATCTAATAAATAATGAATATATGATATAAATATTTAGTTATTTCATAAATATGTGGTTGATAGTTGATGAGAGAAATGTTGAGATTTGAACTCAATATTTACTCATATATCTCATAAATATGTGGTTGATCACTTCAACCACAATCTAGAGGATATTTTAAAGTTGAGAATTATTGTAAGTGATTTTAAGACACTAAGTTTTGTTGTTGTAAAAATTGAGGAAATTATCATTAATTAATGGTTTAATTGTGCAATTTTAATCTCTTTAATTAATTTCAAATAAATTATTTTGGCTCCTTTAGTTTATCCTTCTTTTGGTTTCATAGCCATCCACTCTAATTTAGACCAAATATTATTATTTTAGAATCAGCAAATTTTTATTCAAGCATTCTCTGTAACAAAAAACATACAAAATCCAATATAATTATGTGAGAAGTAATCACTATTGGAAAAACTACAAGGAACCTCAATGCAAAAAAAAAAAAACTACAAGGAACCATAACTATTAACTACCAAGTCCTTAATTACAAAATAAAAACAAAATCATATGAAAAACAGCAGCTTTGCAAGATGCACACCATCCAAAGGAAGAGCTAAAAATTCCAGTGCCTGAGAATTCAGTCACATACCAGGACGACAATCAATAGAAACCCGAGCACTGAGAGACAGTCGGCCAAGAACATTTCAATCAAAATGAATGGCAGCTTACAATAATTTTGAAGAGACGCGAACCTCACCAAGAAAAAAGAAAACAAACAAAAGACAAAAGGATTAAGAAAAAAAAAATGAACCAAACAATAGACTAAAAAATTGGGACTAATAAAGTTGGAATAAAATTTCACCAAGTGAATAAGTGAGAATAAACTCCAAGAGAACGAGAGATCAGTAAGTAGATAAGCTATTTAGAACCTTAAATTGCATAAAACGTAGTAAGCAAATACATTATTTGATACATAATTTTCAAAAAATGAGATCACGTGGAACAAATAGTCAAAGACACCATATATGAATCATATTCTATAATCAAAACTTATTTTAACATTTCTCATGAGCAATATTGTCTACAAGTATAATTAGGTATACCTCAAACTCTTATTGAAAATAATAAAATAAGGGATACATCAAAAATAAAAAACAAAGTGACATTTGACTATAAAATTTCAACTCATATAAAGAAAACTAAAATCTTATATGATAACACTAATAAAATAAAAAATTATACATCTTTTCAAATTTATGAAATATTATAAGAGATCTATTACATTAAAATATAAACAAACTACGATATAAATTAATAAAAAATCTAATATTTTTAAACAACTTTTTTTTACTCATATACTAATATTAAATATAATCATATTTTAAAATAATATCTATTATTTAACTATATGCGATTATAATTATCACAATTATTATTTTTTATTTATAAAAATATTTTAATTATATATTTTAATCAAACCCGTGCAACGCACGGGTCACGGGTCCTAGTTTAATTAAAATAATTTTAACATTTCATAATTTAAATATTTATTTTAAGCAATAAAATAAATATTAAATAAATTAGCTTAATAAAAATCACATTTTTATTTCGGTGAAATCACATATTTTAAAAAAGCCGAAGAAGTATTTGTTTAATTGAATAATAATAATATTGTCAAAAAAAAAATTGAATAATAATATTAATAATAATAATAATAATAAAATAAGAGGAAACACGTTTCATCTTCTTCCTTCTCCCTTGCAACCAACATTCACTGTTCCTCTTCTTCATGTAATACAGCGTTTGTGCTCCTCCACCCGTCCTCGTGGGGCCATTTAAGCTTCTGCACTTTTTTTGTATTTTCAGTTTCGTTCTCCTACCCTATTTATTTGAAGCACAGTTTGCTTCTCCCCCGAAGCATCTACCTCGAGTCTCAGTTCCCTTTTATGAACTCGAGTGAACGATGAAAGATTATAACATCAACAATAAAAATAATGACAAGCAAACTGGGAACTGGGATCTGGAGCGTTAAAATTTAGTTTGCCACGTGTCACACATCAGTGAAACAAACTGGGAACTGGACAATTTGTGAATCGGAGCAGATCTGCATCCACAGTAGTAGTAGTAATGATAATCAAAAGTTCACTTTTTAGATTCATTGAAAAAGTGACGTATCTGGTTTACATTATAGTTCAGATACATAAATTATTCGATGAATCTGAAAAGTTGAATTTTGCTTATAATTAAAAATGGAGGGAGTAACTAGTAGTAGTTGTGAATAATGAATGGTATGACTAGCTATAGCTGTAAATTTTGTGAGTAATGAATGACCTGCCTAGTTAGCTTTAGCTAGTCAGTAGTACCGTCCTTTCTCAGTTTTGTTTTGAACCATACATTGTATTGTGGATAGCTATTTAGAATTATACTTAAAAACTGTACGGTAGTGGATGTTGTAAGATAGTACAGTAGACCATAAAAGAACAATCTTATAAGGCAAAGAACAATCTCATGGTTGACTACATAACACAGGTAAAGAACAATCTGATCTGATGCTTTTGCTTGCTGTAGAATTTTATTTTGTACTCAGCATTTGCAGATTGGAATCTCATGGTTAATCATTCATTTATTCATAATTTTGTCTTTAATTGCAGATTAATTGGTGAAAGATCAGGATAATTATTCATATACATACATACTAGCTGCCTACTTGAGCATGCATGGGCTGAAATTATAAGGTAACAAACAATCATACGCTCCATTCTAATTTAAGTAAGGGAAAATAATAGAGGATTTATACTGATTTAAGTAACAAAAGTTATGCTTTTTAAGGAAGAGGAAATGAAATGATTTAGGTATTAAAAATGTCTAGATTTTAGAAAGTGCCAAAAGTTTTGGGAAGTATACATTAACGATTGTTATTGTCTCTGCAACTTCTGTTTGATGCAGAACATGAATTGCAATGAAATTTACTCCTTATTCTCTAGATGCTAGCTGATGCAGAGAAAGGAAAAGATTGTTCAATAGACTTGAGTATGTGCCGATAACTGTGAAACATTTTCTTTGGTTTCTTTGTCTGATAATGATTTTCAATTTGTATATGATTTCCACATTTGGTCTTCACTCCATTTTTCTACATCATCAATTTTTCATAACTTGTTTGTCATTTTCAACTATAAATTGTGTATTTAGAAACCTCCTTATAGTATCTTAAACTTAAATATGTGATGGAATTCATGTTACAACTTTCTCAAATATTTGCTCGAACAAACTAAAAAAAATAAATTTATGGGTAGTAAAGAAAAAAATATGAATTGCAATTGAACAAATTAGTGTCCACACCAATTCTTGACAATTGGATTTCCTTAAACGTGGAAATGAATTGAGACTAATAATTCAAGGTTTAAATCAATAACTTGAAAAGCTAGTTGTGATGTTTCTTAATGAATAGTTGTTACTAGGGTTGTCAATTTGCATCCGGTGGAGGATGGGGATGAAGGCAAAAATCTCCCCGCAGGCACTTTGGGGCGGGAATCGGGGAGGAAGCATCCGTCCCCGCGGATTCCCTGAATCCGTCCATATACACACTATATATTATTATTAGTAATTTAGTATGATTATTAGTAGCCAAATGTTTTTGCAATGTTTTTAGTATGATTATTATTAGTATGATTATTAGTCCATTTCCCGAACTGCCATACTTTGCTATGAAATATTTTGGCCGTTAGGTTTTGTATGATTATTAGTAGCCAAATGTTTTTGTAATGTTTTTTGGTTATGAATGCATTATGTGTTATTTTTATTATTTAAAAAAGAAAGATGCAAAATATTTGTTTTTTAAATAAGACAAAAAATAACGTCATACTACTGTCATAATTTGACCGAAAAATATAGAAATTTTGTTAATATTTGACATCCGTGGATCTCCGCAGGAACCGTGGGATCTGTGGGGATGGGGACAAATATTCCTCCGTGGGGATGGGGATGGAGGCAAAATCTCCCCTGCGTGCACTTTGGGGCGAGGAATGGGGAAGCTTCCCCGCACATTCCCGCCCCGTTGACATCCCTAGTTGTTACTACATAAATTTGTATATATACAAGATAAGATGCATGAGCATGAGAACTAAGAAACCAAACAGCTGTTATATAGTGTCTTCTGTTTTTGATTGCTGCACAACTTGAATTGCAGCCAGCACTGTCCTATTCCTTTGATACTACCTAACTTTGAGCTATTGAAATTTATTTAGATGGCGAGTTTCCTTACTGATTTGGTGAAGCCATATGTGGAGAAATTGATAAATGGGGCAATCACAGAATCAAGTTATATATGTTGTTTCACGTGCATTGCTAAGGATTTTGAAGATGAAAAAACTAGGTTTGAAGTAGAAAGGACAACTTTCAATCAACGCGTTGATGTGGCAACTAGAAGTGGGGAAAATGTTCAAGCTAATGCTCTTTTATGGAAAAAAGAAGCTGAAGAGCTCATTCAAGAAGACACCAAAACAAAACAAAATATTTTTTTTGGATTTTGTTGTGACTGCATATGGCGATATAGAAGGGGAAAGGAACTGGCAAATAAGAAGGAGCAAATAAAAATTTTGATAAAAACTGGAAAGGAACTTGCAATTGGACTCCCTGCTCATCTTCCAGATGTTGAACGTTATTCATCCCAACACTATATTCCCTTTGAAAGTAGGGAATCCAAATACAAAGAGCTTTTGGATGCACTGAACGATGACAAAAATTATATAGTCGGGTTGCAAGGGATGGGGGGCACAGGAAAAACTACATTGGCCAAAGAAGTGGGCAAGGAACTTAAGCGGTCCAATCAATTTACTCATGTTATCGATACGACAGTGTCATTTTCTCCTGATATTAAAAAGATTCAAGATGATATAGCTGGACCCTTGGGATTGAATTTTGATGACTGTAATGAATCAGATCGACCCAAAAAACTATGGAGAAGATTAACCAATGGTGAGAAGATTCTTCTAATATTGGATGATGTGTGGGGCGATATTGATTTTAATGATATAGGGATTCCACACATTGACTATCACAAGGGTTGTAGAGTTTTTGTAACTACGCGCTATCTGTGGGTGTGCAACAGACTAGAATGCAGTAAGACAATCCAACTTGATCTCTTATCCGAAGAAGACACATGGATCATGTTCCAAAGGCATGCTGGTCTAAGTGAAATTTCAACAAAAAATTTGCTCGACAAGGGCCGTAAAATTGCAAATGAATGTAAAAGATTACCAGTTGCAATTGCTGCTATTGCCAGTAGTTTGAAGGGCGAACAACGTCAGGAAAAGTGGGATGTGGCCTTAAATTCCTTGCAGAAACATATGGCCATAGGCGGTGTTGAATCTGTTGATAACGATTTGGTTGACACTTATAAATGTTTAAAGTTTAGCTATGATTATCTCAAGGACGAAAAGGCCAAGAAATTGTTCCTTTTATGTTCTGTATTCCCAGAAGATGAAGAAATCCCTACTTATATTCTAACCAGACTTGGCATAGGAGTCGGCCTATTTGAGGGAGGTTATGACAAATACAACAATGCTAGAAATCTATTAGTTGTAGCCAAAAATAAACTCCTCGATTCATGTTTACTGTTGAAGACAGATGAAGGAGATGTAAAAATGCATGACTTGGTTCGTGAAGTTGCCCAATGGATAGCGAACAAAGAGATTTTAGCAGTAAATTTTTCTAACAAAAATCAAAAGTCATTGGTTGGAAGGAATAATATCAAATACTTGTTATTTGATGGCAGTCCAAATGATTTGTGCCCCCCTATGTTTGATGGTTCTAAACTAAAGATTCTGATTTTAAGCATGGTCACAGGTTGCTTTGTGGATTCATTCTTTGAAAATATTGCAGGGCTTCGAGTTTTGATATTAATATACAGAGGTGAAGAAATAACTATATCATTACCACGATCAATTCGGTCATTGACTAATATTCGTTCTTTATTAGTTAAATGTGCGAATTTGGGTGACATCTCTGTTTTGGGAAACTTGCAAAGTCTTCAAACACTTGATTTGATCTTTTGTATGATTGACGAACTTCCACAAGAAATTTCAAACTTGAAGGGACTTAGATTGTTGAACTTGGAACTCTGTAGTATTGAAAATAATAATCCATTTGAAGTTATCCAGAGATGCCCATCCCTTGAAGAATTGTATTTCTGGAGTAGTTTCAATGATTTTTGTCAGGAAATAACCTTACCTACATCTACATTGGAAAGGTATCATCTCACTGATACAATTTCCGATTCTTCAGGATCAAAATGTGTGTCTCTTTATAATGATTATTTGTCAGAAGAAACATTTAAACATGTGATGCAAACAGCAGAGCATCTTAAGTTGAAAAGAATTAAGAAGGGATGGAGAAATATTATGCCTGAAATTGTTCCTATAGATCAAGGAATGAATGATCTAATTAAGCTTCATTTGAATGATGATTCACAACTACAGTTCCTCGTAGACACGAAACATATTGATTCTCAAGTACCAAATGTATTTTCCAAGTTAGTTGTACTAAAGCTCAATGAAATGGAAAATTTGGAAGAATTATGCAATGGTCCCATCTCCTTTGACTCTATGAACAATTTAGAGAAACTAACTATCAAGTCTTGTGGAAATTTGAGAAGTTTGTTCAAAGGCAATGTAAATCTCTGCAATCTAAAGACCGTGAAAATAGAAGCATGTCCCACATTAGTTTCTGTTTTTCATCTGTCACCTTCTGGAAGCCTGCCGCTGTTGGAAGAATTGAATATAAGTGAATGTGGTAACTTGAAAAACATATTTACATCTGAAAGAGTGGATGGCGCGATTGAAGTTAATGGTGATAATGATAATAACAAGAGCTGCAACTCATTGTTTCCAAAGCTCAAAGTTGTCAAAATAGATCATTGTGATAAGTTGACTTACATATTTGAGCAAGAAGTCAAACTGGATTCACTAATAGAATTGGAGCTAAAATGTGTGTCAAATTTTATCGGCATATTTCCAGAATCTTATCATTCCATTGAAAGGTCATCTAATTCCATTTCCAAGCCACAAACAGAATTGCAGGTGAAGCCATTGAAATCCAATATTATATTCTCTTGGAGTCATATATGTTGTTATAGATACAAGTTGAAGGGTGCCACAAGTACTAAAGTCCCATTGGTTAGTCAGGATCAGCCACAAGCCTGCTCAATCTCCACGGTAATCTTCTCTTCTTTTTTTCCGTTAACTTTTGATAATGTCAGAACATCGTAAATGCACAATTTTTTTTATCCTATATATATTTATCGTCTTATATCACCGGCCACGTGTTTTTTCTTTCTTTTTAGATACAAATCCCTTTCAAATGCTCTTTTTTTTCACATGGTTCAAATACTAATTTTATATTTGTAGGTCGTTATGTGTTAAAGGTTAATGTTATTCATTTCACAAATATCGACTAAAAAATATCTCTTAATCATATGATTCTACGATTCTTTGTTTACAAACTAAACAGTGATCATACTTTCAATTTGTTGGTTATTTAATTTTGACACTTTAATGTGTATTAAATTTTCTACTATAGTTCTACCTCACTGGAAAATTGTAAACAACACTACGTAAAATAATATATAGTGAGAGTCACTCTCAAATGAACATGTAGGAACAAATATAATTAAAATATTTTCATACATGGAGACTCTTTGTAACACTTTTTATTTTATTTTTTTCTTACAATAGTGTTTGAAACACTTAGTTATTGCATTCTTTGGATAATTAATGTATGTATGGGAAAAAATATTATAATAACACTATGCTATTTATATATTGAAAATAATATTATTTTTCACATTTAAGCCGGAAATTTTTTGAATTTAAGTGATTGTGTTAAATGTTTGTTTGTAAATTCTACATTTTCTAATTTGAATTTTATATATACGACGAAGGTTATATATATATATAGAGGATGAATCAAATTACACCGGTGTAACATTTGAGTAATGTTACACCGCTCAATAACGCTTTAACGAGTACAAATTTTATAAAATTCACCATTGGTTTGAAAGCTTATATCGTATAGATCATCCATATAAAATTTTACAAAAATCTAAAATCGTTTGATATGTTATTAAATCCGATAAAGATTAATGTTTATGCATTTTTATTGAATACCGTTAATCTTGATCAATCTGTAAGAAATACTATAGAATGTATAAGAATAAAAAGGAGAAGAAACTGGATCTAATCCAATACAGAAAAAGAAAGAGTATAAGAAATACTCTTAAAAAACAGATGAAATGAAAAGAGAAAAGTTATATACTCCACATTAAAGGTCTATAGAATGCATTCACTTCAGTATTTTTTTATTTTTTTTGTGGTCTAGTAACCTAAGGTGAATAAGTGCAGTCCGGGGTTTGAATCCTGACTTCTTCATAATATATGCGATATCTCTATCACCTGAGACTTTAGTTTTATATATGCATACTAATTAAAGGATTGTTTGGTTTGATTTACGTCCTTTTTATTGGGGTTACATGACAGGAAACAAGTTCATATTGTCCTAACATATGGGAACGTGCTCAATGTCTTTCAAGACTATCTCATATCATTTGCAATATTAAAGTGATCAAACTGGAGCGACTTTCAAAGATAAAATCAGTGTTTATGTTGTCTATTGCACCAAAAATGTTGTCGTTGGAGAGCTTGACTATTATTGGTTGTGATGAATTGGAGCACATAGTAGTAGACATTGAAGATGGGAGTGGTGGAAATGAATTGGGCAATGTCTTCCCAAAATTAAAAGAGCTCAATGTTGAAAAATGCGGGAAATTGAAATACATATTTGGGCACATTAATGCTAGTGATGATGATCATGATCAAAACAACAATGAAATTCAACTTCATCTTCCAGCATTGAAAACTCTCAAGCTTGTTGATCTCAAAAGTTTAATCGGCATGTCGCCCAAACAATATCACATAACATTTTCACCTTTGAAAGAAGTTGAACTCAAAGAATGCTCTCAGGTTGATGTTAAATCTATTGGTGATTTTACCTTCCTTGCTTCAATTTCAAGATATCAGGACAGTACAACTATCAAGGTACTTACCCTTCTTTCAATGTATTTTTTATTAATGTTTCTGAAATCTTTTTCTTTTATTTCTATTTTTAATTCCTTAATTAGTGCGGTTGGAACACTAGTTAGTTATCAAGACCCTTATTAGTATTATTTACTATTAATTAATATAATAAATTTAATTACTATCAAATTTACTAAATTATCTCAAATAGTCTCAATTAAATTTCTAATTTAATGGTCCTATTTAATCGTCAAACATGCAACACTTTATTATCATTATTTGAATTTTCCTCAAATTTGCAACAAACAACATTTTTATTTTTCACTCAATTCTACTATATTTTTATTTATATATTTAAGAAAATAACGTATAATATAAATAATTACCAAACCAACCTAATTAAATTAAATAAATGGACACATAAGCAAAAGATGGAATATTTTTGTCAAAATAACTCAACTAGACCTAGATTTACTATTTTTTCATTAAATAAACAAAACATTATCCTTATTTGAATTTTATCTCTTATATGAAGAATACAAGAATAATGTATGGATAAATATTAAAAAAAATTGTGGGATGAATGTTTGTCATTGATACGTAAAACGTTACGGGACAAAAGTTGATCCCTGATATGTAAAAAAAATACATAACAAATAGTTTTTTTAAACAACTGCAAACCAATTAGTTCTTATTGATAAATATAGAAAAATAAAAACATGGGACTCACCGATACACATCTTATTTAGATGTGTATTGGTACACCACTTACGTGCATAATTTTGATAGGCTCACAAATAATATTTATTAATTTTTGGACCTATTAGAATTATTAAGCTGGGTTGTATATTGGTACATATCCAAATAATAAGATATGTAAATAAAAAAGAAAGATATGTAACGAAGTGTTCATCCATTTTTTAACATAAGAAAAGAGGATAGTGTAAAGTCTCTTTATCTCTATCTCTCTCCCTCCCATCTCTCTATTTATATTGTTTAGTGCATAAAATATTTTATTTATTCAATGATTTTGCACAAGTTTTATTACGGTTTGGTTTAAAAGTTCAGAAACAATTCATTTAAACTGTTTAGTTTATTTAAGTTTAGTTAATTGATCTTTTTAAATTTATGGTTCAGTCCATAAACTAGGTAATTAGCTTTCAAAAGTAGACAAGACAATAAAATCCATACCCGCGGGTACCCACCCAAACCATACCCGCTTTGACGGGGAAAACTCGAGTTGACTGGGTTTGGGTTCGGGTTTGGGTTTTCCCCGATTTCAAAAGATGAGTTTGGGGCGGGTAATGGGTACATTGATACCCACCCCGAACCCGTCCCCGAACCCGCCCCGCTTATACTAAAAATTATATTTCACCTCTTTTAAATTAGAAATGCTTAAACAATCTCTTAAATTACGTTCATATATTTATTTTTTTATTTTAATTTGAGTATTAAACAAACCATTTTCTCTATTATTTTTTTCTTTATTTAAAAAAATATTGTTGAGAGAAAATAATTTTGGACAATTATCTTTTTTTTAATAAAAAAATACTAAAATATAATCTAAATTCATTTGAAAAGAGGCGTAATGGGGATACCCGAAACCCGATGGGGATACCCGATTCCCGTTGGGTATGGGTTTGGGGTTATCATTTTTATTCCCGCTCGAATTTGGGACGGGTTTGGGGAAACCCGAACTTTATGGGTTTGGGTTTGGGGAGGGCAAAACCCGTCCCCGCCCCGCCCCATTGCCATGCCTATTCAAAAGAGAGTACCTAAGTACTCGAGTGCTTAATTAGCACAAATCCTTTTTTCACGATTTATTTACTCTTATTTTATGCATGTATTTTTATTTCCCATCTTTTGTTGCAGGAATTCAGTGGGAACATGGAACATCTTCTAGCTTTGGAAATGCTCAATGTATCTAAATCCAATGTAGAAAGTATAGTATGTCTCAGTGAAGAAAGTGAGCGGCAGATAAACTTGGGGTTGCAAAACATTATTTTGCATAATCTACCTATGATGATATATCTTTTTATGGGTCCTAAAAATGCATTTGCCCTCAAAAACCTTAAAAGTATAACCATCTCTCAATGTGAAAAATTGGAAATAGTTTTCTCCACCTCTATTCTAAGATGCCTATCACAGTTGTCTCATCTAAGAATACAAGAATGCAATGAGTTGAAGCATATCATTGAAGATGATGATGATATTGAGAATCAAGGAATGTCAAAGACATACTTCCCAGTGCTAAAAACCCTTGCAGTAGCAATGTGCAATAAGTTGAAAAGTGTCTTTCCGATCTCCATGAAGAACGAGCTTCCTCCTGAGTTAAAGGTTATGATGATAGGTGAAGCACATGAACTGAAAGAAATATTCAAAAGTGTAGGTGGTGATAATCAGAAAGTTGAGATTCCAAATCTGAAAGCTGTAGTATTTGTCAACCTACCAAGCTTGTGCCATGTCCAGGGAATTCAATTTCAGGCCGTAGAAATCCATTACATAAAGAATTGTAAAGAATTGTCTCCGACATCGTTAACATCTAGCAGAAATTTCGAAGCGTTTGGAATAGCTGGCATAGGTACACACTATATGCTTATTCCCTGTGATGCTTCTCAAAATGTAGGAATGTATGTGTTTACACATGCACACGGCAATGGATATATCTTTTTTTTTGTGTATGAAATTTCATTAATTATTATGTAATTAATAATATGTTTCTGTAGATCTTGGTGTGCGTGTGAATCTGAATGGTCTATTTAGAAAATTAGAATACATGATGGCAACATCTTCACAGGTGAATAAAATACAATCACCATGACAATTTCTTTTAATGAAGCTATTTTTTTTAATTTTTTTTTTGTTTGCAGAAAGAAATGAACCGAACACCAGAGACAAAGCATGAATTTATTGAAAATGTTCCTGATTTAGAGATACCATCAGTGACAACATTACCAACAAATTCCCAAGTAATTTGCAGGGCAAATGAAAATTCTCTTAGTAGTAATAATGGATGTAATTAGTATGTTCATATCACTAATGCTTCTGTACTTATCGCAGGAGTTGACAAGTGAAGAATCAACAAGTCAACACTTACTTGGAGAAATTGATACTACCATCAAACTTTCTCAAGGAGACTTTGTAATACAGAAAATTAATTTTACTCCGACTACTACTTAAAAATATCTCGCGACTAATCTTCATTTTCATCCTATGGTTTTAGTTGGAAGGTTCTATGTCTACCATTTCAGAAACAAGGAATGTGCCACCTATACATTTAGTTGATCTTAAACAAAAGGCATTTCCCCTACTTTGCTAGTATTTTTTTCTTTTTGACTCTATTTCAATTCAAGAACTGAATTATATGAAAAACATAAACATGCTTTTAATTTTAAGCAGGGTATTCAGGTAAGCGTTGAAGAAGGAACTGCATCAACTAGTTATGCCAACACAATAACATCATCAACTCATTTAGAATCAGTAAGTTTATCATCAGATCCATTACTTACATGGATTTAAAGTGGAACCAAGCTTTCAAAAATTTCCTTCATTTGTTTCTATAGTGAAATCACCATCACTTGTCTAATCCTACAAATATTAACAATCTACAGATGTTGATATTATTTAATTATTTTAACATGTTTAGGAATATGGTGATGGCCAAATAGGCATACCTTTTCCAGTTTCAACTACAGATTGTCTTAACATCGCAGATGTTAATCTTGGAGACTCACACGAAACAACTCAAACTAACAATCAAGGTGAAGACTATTAGGATCAATTAATATTTTCCTTGATTTTTGTACGTCATCACCCTTTTAATTCTGAACACTCGTTTTTCACATGTTGTTCAGTTTCTCTAAATGATAATGCTGCCATGCAAGTAAGCTCAACTATTCAACAACAGTTTCATAAAGATGACGGAATAATAGTTTCTGGTTTAGAGATGCCATCAGCAGTATATTCACCAACAAACTCACAAGTAAATACCGAGAAACCTCACATGAACATGTCATATATGTCTATTTCTTTTCTCCCTTCACTTCTAAAAAAAGTTAAACTTAAAGGGCCGCAAGCATAATTTTGACATAATTTAATTTAATTTCAAGTGCTTCTTATATCAATATGATGCAACTAATTTGTATTTTCATGCTATGCAATTAGTTGGAGGGTTCTACATCAGAAAAAACAACAGAAGCAGCAACCATGTCTACTACTTCAGAACTAAAGAATGAGCCAGATGTACAATTATATGCTCCTAAACAAAAGACAATTTTCAATGCAAGAGTTGAATTATACTATCAACTTAAACATCCTTTTAATTTAATGCAGGGTATGAAGATAAGTGTGGAAGATGGAACTACATCAGCTAATGCCAAGACAATAACATCATCAACTCATTCAAAATCAGTGAGTTCATCATCAGGTTTATCAACTACTTCTAAGTCGGAAACATCTTCACCGGTGAGTTTATCTTATGTATTTATTGGGTCGATCCTATTTATTTATAATTTGGCAGTCAACTGTCATTATACTGCATATAAACATCCTTTTAATATAGTACTGCCTTATACTGCATATAAAGCTTACTTCAACTACTACGTAGAAATATGCTGGCAACTAATTTACATTTTCATGATATGCAATTAGTTGGAGGGTTCAACGTTAGAAAAAACAGTAGCAGCAGAAACTTTGTCCACCGAAAACCCATAAAATAAATAAATCAATACACCGAAAACCTATGTTGTCTTCCCTACATTGGAGATAATGATATCATGTGTTTATCGATTTCAATTTCTAGGAAGATGGAGATGGCAAAATATCCATACCCTCTTTTTCAACTGTCAATACAAAGCCTCCTGCCACCAAATATGTTGATATTGGAGACTCACAGGAAATTATTGGTGAGTTTTATTATTCTTCTTTAAATTTTAAGGTTTCTCTTTCCACCGTGTGTTTATTTCGTTAAATTTGATGATGCTTCCATGAAAGTAAGCTGAATATAAGTGAAAATAAATTAACTCTTGTAGCAATGGAAGACATTAACATGCTGATCGAAGAAGACCCACTTCTTGCACTTCTTGCACTTGAGAAGCTTCTTACAGGACAAGTCTCGATTTCCTCCGCTCGAGTTTTACTTCAAGAATTGAAGACTTTGATGGACTCATCATCAGACCTTGACCATCTTGTATCTAACCAAGAGTCTATTACAAAATTGAATTCTCTTTTTCATCGATTGAATCAATATCAAGGGATGTTAACTTCTGACTTGAAGGACTTTGTTGAGAAGGTTCAGAACTTCTTCAATGAAAACATTATCAGACACGCCACTGCTCAACAAGTACTCAAGAAGCACAACCAACTTCTTGATTCGAAAACTGATCTCATGAACAAGCTTTGGAGTGTAAAGAGTACACAAACCCACATTGATAGTGAAACTTCAACTACCAATGCTCAGATACATGAGCTCTCTTTACAAATTGATGAACTGACAAAAAGGTTGGCAGATCTTGAGAATCAAAGAGATAGTTTGAAGTCGGTGGCAAACAAATGTGATGTTCAGAAGATGAAGTTGAAGGCCGAATGCACAGAATTGGTCCAACAAAGTAAAAAATTCTTTTCTGCACTTGCTTCATCAGAGGTTGACCTAAGAGAAGCTGAGCATGCGAGGGATTTGGCAAAAGAAGGCTTTGCAAATTTAAAATCATCATTTCCTAGACTTTAGGAAGGAATAATAAGTTGCAATATTTTCTTATGCGTGTGTTGCATGTAATAATATTTTTTAGTTTGAACTTTGTGTCGAAGGATATGTTTGTCATATTTCCTAGACTTCAATTTTTTCATGCTTATGTTTGTGGTTGCTCTGTACTCTTTTTTCCTTGCCAGGTTTTATCCCTCTGGGTTTTCCTGAAAAGGTTTTTAATGAGGCAGATGTTGAGTTCTCTTAGTTATTCTGACTTGGGTTTTGGTCTAATCCCCCAAGTGCTTTTGTATCTTCCTTTTTATTTAATAATATTTTTAAAGTGCTGCAAATGTTATGTTTTGGTTTGTCATGTTGGCAGCTAAGGGGTGCCAATTTAGTTTGGATATCTTGGTTTGTCATGTGATGCTTTTGCACTCTTTCGTTAAAAAAGAGATAAGGAATGTGACCGTTCTAGTTGTGGGTTAGGTGTTCTATCTTTCTGTATAATTACTATCTTTGATAAAATATGATAATACTTGACACTCTAAAAATAACATTTTAAGTAAGGCTCAGACATGAATTATTGAGAATCAAGATATTAGTGGAAGCTAGGTTATGCCTCATGTCAAATAAGTGAAACATACATGCTAACAGAACCTACTTTGTGTCCTTAAACTCTCAATGTAACAATACTAACAAATATTCATGGTAACTAGTTTTTTATAACAAATTTTAATCTTAAGGATTGATAGGTCTATCGTACAATTTTTAGAAACTGACCTCTGCATGCATTGTACTTTTTTTGTAACCAATATTGTCTTACCACAAGATCACCTTTCAGAAGAAATAATCTGAATTAGAGTCAATTGTGGAAAAACAAATAATCTGAATCTGAATTAGAATAAGAGGGAAAAGAATGAATATTGAGTGCAAAATCAGAAGTGAACACGAAGAAGAACATAGAATCCAAATGAATATAGAAAAAAGAAGCAGCGATAAACGGTGGAGATTGGGGTAACAGTGACGATAGTAAACGAAGAGGGAAGGAATAACACTGGGAATCTATCTATGTATGTGAAAGGAAGGAGGAACGATGATTTACCAGAAAACGGCGATGGTGGTGAAAACGGCGATGATGGTGAAGGGAAGACGAGCTTGAAGCGAAGAGGAAAAGGTAGGGAAATTTGGCGATTTCTGATTCAGCAGGGGAATATAGTTTGGATTTTGGGGATAAAAATGAAAATGAGTAATAGGTCAATTTAGTCCCTAAACTATCATTCTCTCACCAATTTAGTCCGTAAACTATTAAAAATAACTAAAAGGTCCATAATCTATTATCAATCCGTCAATTTAGTCCTCAGTTAACTTGTCTATAAAACCCTAAAATATTATCACCCTTTCTTCTTCCACGTGCTTCGACGGAAACAACCACCCTGCTCGCCGCCAACCACTCCACTCTCCGGCAACAACCGTTTTGCTCGCAACGAAAATATAACCTCTAGTTGCCGCTAAAAACAGATCTGTTTTTTGTTCTCACTGTTGTAAATTTGTAAGGGTTTGTGATTTTGTTTTATCCCTTTGAAGTTTATTTTGTGATCTCTTGTTTCTTGCGGGTCTGAGAGTTTTTTATCCTTCTATTCCTTTTCTTCTGTTATTATAAGGAATGTTTTGGGTGTGTTAGTGTGTATAATGATGACATAAAGGGCATAAAAGTGTCATTGTATATAGTATGCTAACAAAGTCTTATTAAATTCCAAGCATTATATGGTAAATTATCTTTGCAGGCTGGTTGTGTTATTGGTAATACTAGTAGGAGCTAGCTTTTTTCATCTATACTACTGTGTTAAGAAGTGCCTTGGAGATATTATAACAGGTCATAAAATGATGTTTACAAAGGACTAAATTGAAGGATGTAAATATAGTTTATGGACTTTTTAGTTGTTTTTAATAGTTTAAGGACTAAGTTGATGAGAGAGTGATAGTTTAGAGACTAAATTGACTGATTACTCAATGAAAATTGGCACATTGTGTGCAGGTTGAAACACACATATTGCAATAGCGCATATCATAAGCGCTTATCTATATAATATGTCTATGGACATGATTGGAGACACAGCTTATAAGTGTTTTTTTATTTTATTTTTTAATAATGTATCTAATGAAAATCAAACCTAAAATCTTATGTATTTTTAAAGTTGAAGTTGTTTGATAATTTATTATTTTTTTAATTTAATTATCATTTAAGTTAAATCTGTTTAGTAAAATATTTTTATAAAAATTTTGATATTTTAATACAAATTTATCATAATAATAGGCTTATGAAATTCATATTTTTTTAATAAAAAAATTATACTATGAGCTATGTTGCCCGGGTGCGGGTACGGTACCGGTACCCGGTACCGGTACCGATACGGGGTACGTCATTTTTAGAAAAACTAAGGTACGGGTACGTCCTATAATTTTTTTTTAAAAATATAATTATATATATAAAATAATATAGTTATATTGTTAGAACAAATAATTAAACATAAAAAAGATCACACCACACTTTAAATGTAATTTAAATTGTTCGAAACATCAAAATATGGAATTAAAAACCAATTAGCTCAAAAAGAGTCAATTATTTCCCTCTTCATCATCACTAAAAAGAGTGACCTCTAGTTAGGTTCACCGCGAGTAAGACTAGCAATTTCAAGAATATCAACTATATATTAAATAAATCTCATTCATCTCTACGAATATCAACTATATATTATAAACAAATAAAAAACGTAAATCTTCCTATAAAAAGAAAACTAATAATAAAAGAAAAAGGAGAAAAAAAAATCGTGTTTTTTTGGATTGGTGTACCACGCGCGTACCACAGTGTACCACGCGTGTACCCATTGCAAAAAACAAACAAAAAAATTAGGTACGGCGTCGGTGCGTACCGGGGGAGTACCATACGCGTACCGGTACCCGGTACGTACCCGGTACGTACCCGGTACCGGTACTCGGTCTAAAATGGAGTACCCATGCAACATAGACTATGAGATACGTGATTCTTTTTTGACGGAAGACGTGGTTTTTTTATAATGCATATACAACATAATTATAAAAGACGTGAATTCTAAGATCTTAGGAAATAGTCCCCTAAAATTATAAATCATCACAAACTTAAACAATTTTGTTTTCCAAACAACCTAGTGACTATTTTATGATAAACGATAATTCAATTACTTTATTTCAAACCCGAATGCCTTTAAATAGACTTACAGTAGAAATCCTAGTTAAAATAGGTTAATAACTAACTTAACATAAATTCATTATCATCTAAATTTAAAAGATAATTATCCTACTAATAACAGACTTAAAAAAAGATAATAACAACTAATAATGACAACTTAAAAAAAAATAATTATCATAAATTCTTTTTTTTTTTACTAAATTTTTTTTTTAAGTCACTTATATTGTGTTTTTTTTTTCCATTAAAAAAAGACAATTCTTATTTTAAGAACTTTATCAAAATCGTATTTGGCCATATTAAAAGAAGTAGAAAAGTAAAAAATAAATAGGATCAAACCGACACTAAATCTATGTGAGACTTTTTATTCACACTTAAAATCCAACTATCTTCTTTCTATAGTTGATCGAATACAAGATCTGCTCATCCTCCTCCCCCTCCCAAACTGAACCAAGACTTTGATACTATTTATTAGAGAGGCCAGAGTAGTGTCGAGAAAATCAACGAGCCAATGTCCCAAAACCACAATAGAAGAATGCACCATAAAAAAAAGTTGTTATATATAGTCTCGGCGGCACACCACAACAGAACTTCAAATGCCTCACTATTTGCTATTCGCCGAAAGTTCTGGCTGGAAATAAGGTAAATAACAAATCCTTTCTCTTTATTTATAAATAAATATAAATATTTGTTGTTGCTCATACAAAACCTCTCAAATATTATTTTAGTAGTTCATAATTTTAATTATTATCCATGTAGTCACAACAATTGCCTCATAACCTAGAAAGTGGAATTCAAAATGCTGATGGTAGAATAGCTCCAAAAAAAATTTATTTATTTATCAACTATTGATGTTATTCACTTACTCTAAAGTGAATTGCTCAATTTGGAAGAGCCTCCTCCATTAGCAGATACAAATATATGTTTTGATTTATCCTCTATTAGACATAAGCTACTTATACCAACAATGAACTGGTCCAAGTGGTAAGGGTCCTGGTCCCTTAAGCATGTGCTCATGGTCATTCGTTGGAGAAAATTCGGTTGGGAGTGGAGAACCCACCTTGTGTGCCCCACAGGTTTCCCGACGGAGATTAGTCATCGCTAACAGCAATGAAAACTTCGTATCAATATCATGGTAACCAAAAAAAAGAAATAAGCTAGTTAGTTACAAGTTAAATTGGGGTTATTAGCTATACAAACACTCTTGTGGAGGTTTTAAATAGCGGTCACGTTCAAGGTTGCAGTTGCGTTAAGCATTTTGCCATTTCAGTGGTTACATATTGTGGTGTCACAGTGTAAATTAATCACAATTGCACAAATTTTATTAAAATTATTGGTATTATCATATAATCTATAATAATAACTTAATTTCTTATTGTTTCTTGATAATTTCATAACCGTAATTATTTTCTTTTGAACTTGTTTCTTCTATAAAAGAAATCAACCATTAATAAATTCTGGTCTCGGCCATAATGGAGCTCCTTGCAGTCGTTTCCGCAATTTTTATTCACTCTGTCAAAACGGTAGATGGAAATTACCTATACTGTTTTGTCGTGGCCATTTTCGCGGTAAATGACAGTGTTTTAAAACCTTGCTCTTGTGCACTTGTATTTATACTTTAACTATTTTTATATCACTTTTCTTCATTCAATCAAGTCATCATACAATACACAGGTGGAATATAAGGAATAAAAAATAAATAAAATAAGGATTACAACTGTTACTCCTGCACAACTTGAATTGCTGTCAATACTACACCTCATATGCTGTTGATGCTAGCTACTGCAAATTGTAGAAAGTTCAGGAAAATTGTTGATATTAGAACATGTTCTGAAAGTGCCTGAGATAAGGTAGTGAATAATTATATTGTTCCCTTTTTAATTTGACAGAAATTAGAATTTGACGTTCATAAATTTTATTTTTTTTGTGAGAAAATTTGAATAAATATGGCCGAAATCGTCTGATGCGACTTCTGATCACACCGTAATTGCGGTCCAATACGATTGCAGAGGCTACCGCATTATCACATCATATGGGTGAATGAAAAATATTTATATGGATTTGGTCACTTTATTTATCCACACTTACATAAAACATATATATTATTTAATTATATTAAAAATATACATTATATAGAGAGATTAAATCCTTATGACCACATCTGAGAGAATGATCTATTGAAGGTTTCAATCAAAAACTTTGACTAGCTATAGCGGTAAAGTTATTCCAGTAAAAAAAAAAAAAGGTAAATAATAGAGGATTGATACTGATTTAAGTAACAAAAATTATACTTTTTAAGGAAGAGCAAATGAAGAGCACTTTCCTGAATCGTAGTCAAGGGACAATTCCGTTCACTTATCTTGGGCTACCAGTGGAGGCAAACCCAAGAAGTATGGAAACTTGGGAACCTATGTTGTGAAACTAAAGAAGAAATTGAAGACTTGGGGGAATAAATTCATTAGTCTAGGGGGGAGTATTGTTCGAAAATTTCTCATCTCACCTACCCACTTTCTCACCCACTTCCTGGAAATTCCATTTTTGCCCTTGGTCAAAAATTTGAAACGCATTTTCCGAATTTTTTTAGTTCAAATTTGGAAAAAATTTGGAAAACACATTCCGAAGTTGTTTTTAAAGGCAAAAAAAATTCGGAAAACGCGTTCCGAATTTTTTGACCAAGGGCAAAAATGGAAAAACAAGGGGTGGGTGAGAAAGTGGGTAGGTGGGATGAGAAATTTTCGGATTGTTCTCCTAAATATTCAGTTTTGAACTTCTTAAAACTGAGGTTGGTTTATTTCATATATTGAAAGAGGAATTTACATTGTATATATACAAATACATGAGTCACTAAATAGGTAATAAGTATCAAGTCATAAAACCATAATATCCTAGTCATAAATATAAAATATCTCAACACTCCCCCTCAAGGTGGTGCGTATATATCATATGCATCCATCTTGTCACATATATGTAGCTTATTTGAGGACTCTGTAGAGATTTAGTAAAAATATCAGCAAGTTGATCTCTGGAGTTGACAAAAGTAGTTTTGATGATTCCCGTGAGTATCTTTTCTCTAAGAAAGTGACAATCAACTTCTATATGCTTTGTCCTCTTGTGAAAAACTGGATTGGAGGAGAGGTGCAAAGCTGATTGATTATCACAAACCAGTTCCATTGGGTCAATTTCACAAAAATGAAGTTCCTGCAACAAGTGTTTTAACCACAAAAGCTCACATGTGGCATGAGCCATAGCTCGATACTCAGCCTCTGTACTTGATATAGCAACAACACTTTGCTTTATTCTTTTCCGTGAATTCAAATTTCCACCAATGAAAACACAATAACTTGATGTAGATCGTCTATTACTTGCATCTCCTGCTCAATCAGCATCAGAATATCCAATAATATTGGTGTTGCCTCTATCAGTAAAAACAAGCCCTTTTCCGGGCGATCCTTTGATGTACTATATTATCCGAATAACTGCATTATAATGACTGTCACAAGGAGAGTTGAGGAATTGACTTACTACACTGATTGGAAAAGATATGTCAGGTCTGGTCATGGTGAGATAATTCAATTTCCCCACAAGTCTCCGGTATCTACATGGATCAAAATAGTGCTCCCCCTATTAGGAAGGAGCTTTAAACACCATTTTCTTGCTTTCGATGGAGAGATAGAGAGATGGTAGATGAGGCATATGACAGTCTTACACCAGAGGCCTCGACTCAGTTCTTTTCTGCTGGTGGATCTTCATCCCACCATGGGCAGTGATGCGGATCTTTTCCCGATGTTCCCTTCTATCTTATTTTTTATGCATTTTTCATTTATGTACTTTTTATTTTCTTTTTAAGCAAAACAATTATGTAATAATGTCATTTGCTGACAACCTCCAAATAAAAAAATAAAATAATTGTTTGCTTGTTTATTATTGAGTGCATGTTTTAAGTTATAGGCAAAGTTCCAGTGCGACGACAGAAACAACTTCTATGATAACAGTTCACACCTTGATACAAAAGAACACTCAGGTGATTGCTCGAGAAAGCGCAAAAGTTCGAGAGACAGCAAGACGAGTAAGGAATATAGTGTCCACGAGATAAATGTTCGACTTTCCAGATACCGAAGCCAAGTGAGAATTTGAGCCAAATATTTCCACGGTATTACCAATTTCTTTCTATATACTTATAAGAGTATCCATGTACTTGTTTATTTTCTAGAACTTGCGATTATTCTCTGCTTACCAATTGGTTTAACTTATACGCATTGAGGCATTTTATTCATTTAACTTAGAGCCTTTTTAAAGCCACACATATATTATTATCCTTTGCTAACCTCTTTGAGCCTAAAAATAAAATGTCTTTCTTTCGGTGACAAACCATATTATAAGCTTAAGACCTGAAAAACAAAGTTTTTACCCTCTTAGGAGTTAGGTAGAGATCTAGTTCTCTTGTTTTGGCAACATTATAAGTGTGGGGTTGCTCCTGGAATTAGCAACATCTAAGTGTGGGGTGGTGTACAAGAGAACTATCACAAAGAAAAAAATAAAATAAAAAAAAAGAGACGGAATACATCAAAAATTCCATAAAAAAACAGTCTCTTAAAAAAAATAGTGATAGAATAAGGACCACACAAAGACACATCCGGTCCTCCAAAAACAAAAATTTCTCATGTACTTCATCAAAAAGGTACTACAGGATAACAGGTTGCACCTAAATAAGGACAAGTAGTCATACTTAACTCCAATTTTTAAACCTACTTTCCAAAAAATATCTTACCTTTACCTATGCCACGTTATAACCCATAAAGACTTCTTATAATGCGTATATGTTCGAACTTTGATTGGTTGCTTAGAGTCGTTGCAAGCCTATAGTAAAATGGCAAGTCTCACATTGATTGAGAGATACCCTTTCAATTTCGAGCGAAAATGTGAGAAGAGAGAAAAAGTTGAACATGGACTCTTGTGGACATCTGTTATACTTGCTATATTGACGTCTCTTGGACCAAGTGCTGATTAAGCATGATCACTGCAGTGAAGATCGGTGGTACCATTTCCGACAAAATATAAAAGGTTGTGAATTGCCTGTCATCTGAGTTATATGTTGTTTCACTGACAATTTTGTTTGGCAGACGTGTAACTCGATGACGAGCAACAGTTTAAGTGTGGGGTTGTGATGACAGTCAATTATATGTTATTTTTAGTAGTAATTTAGGTAGTTTTAATAGCAATTGAAGCCCAAAAGCAAGCAAATACCTGGAAAAGTGAAGTTACTTGGCCCAGAAGCAAGAAAAGTGGAAAAAGCAGCAAAAAAGGGAAAAAATGTAATAAAGCAGCGCAGCCATCGTACCCACGATGAATCTTGGCGTGGCGCGATGAGAAGGCGGTTGATCAAAATAATTTCAAAAGAATGGTAGTATAAGGTAGTAACCTTGGTCGTTTCGCAAGGACTCACAATCAGTTTAACAATGTTAGAATCAATTTTAAGGTTGTAAAATTGGGGGTTTTCGGTTTTGAAAACAGTAACAAAGATGACGAATTTAATCAATGTAAAAGCAATCAATCCATTGGTTTTAGGGAATCTTGTTTATCATCTATCCTAGGTTCTCATAAGATTGTTCGTTTAGTTTATGTTGGGCTGATTATAGAACTAATTTAACAAGCGAAAATCAATTCTATAAAGAATCGTTGATTAAGCACCAACGTGTTCAATTGACTATGGGGATGATTAAGCGTCACCGATAACATAGATAAAATCATAACAATAATTCATTCAGCCCCTTTTTACAAGCGAAAAAGCATATATATATCTATTTTCTATTCAAATTAATTTATAAAAGCGATGAACGAATTCGAATAGTCTCTATAATATGAATATGAAACAGAATAATTAAGCATCAATTGTATCAAACTCATACATAAAGAAGGAGACACGAAAATTGATATATGATAAGCATAAACATATGAATTGATAATAAAACTGAACCTCAAGAATCAAGAACAAAATTCCTTACACCAATGGATCAAAATTAAGGTTTAGTTCTCCATGAGACAGTGGCTGCTAGGGTTTATTTTCGTGAATCATGAAGGCCTTTCCTAGCTGCTTTACTTTCGGTTTAAATAGTACATGGAAACGGGTCTTAAAATAATTGGGCCGAAAACATAAAGTTGTGCTGAAAGTTAATAATTTAATTCACGTCTGGAACATAAACGTAATTATTCGACTTATTTGTGCTCCGAATTGACTTTAGGCTTCAACACAAAAGTTGTAGCTCTCTGTCTCAGCTTTCCAACGCATCTTTCCGCGCCTCAATTCGATATTCGTACCTCCAGTTATGACCTACAGACTGAGAAAGTGTCAAGTTATTATTAATTCAGAAAATAAGTGACGAAAATAAAATAAAGCTAGAAATAAACTTAAATATAAAAACACATTAAAATAGTGAAAATAATAAAATAAACCATAGGAATACTTAATTACAATAATAGAAGAATGTGCATTAATATGCACTGATCAGTGGTTAAATTGAAGAAAATCTGCAACAAATCTTTGCCATCATACCACGATGGTTTGTCATCGTGGCACGATGATGACTTGAAAAGAACGCAGAAAATCCTGAAAAAATCTTCCATCGTACCACGATTTGATCCATTGTGGCCACGATGAGTTAAAAATACACGCCATCGTGGCCATGATGGGTGCGATGGACGCGCAGAAAAAGCTCAAACTCAGCTGAAAAACTATAAATAGAGTCTTCCTCCTCCACTATTATTCATTCCAAAATATTCAGAGACATTGAATATTCACTCTAGAGTTAGGAGAACTCTAAGGAGGAGGCAAGGAGGCCAAGGAACTCCAAAGACAACAAGGTTCTTTTCTTTCTGTCTTTGTAATTTATTTTTCCTAGGTTAGGTGGAGTCGAGGAACTCCCTTACTAATGCTTGCTTTTGTATTTTGTACAATTTGGGTATAAATTCAATTGCTTTCTGATTGCAAACTCTTTTATTGTCCGATTTTATATTTATTTTAATATTGATCACATTAGAATAAAATCTAAGGACCTAGTGGATATCACATAGTAAACGAAGCTAGTAATCCCGAACGAAGGACGATATGTTATGGCCAATATGAGACCATTAAATTCAGTATCTGAGGTCTTAGTATAGGATTAGAACGCACAATAATTTCTACCTGAACAGAGTTAGAACTAGTTAGAGGCACACGTGATGGCTTATGACACTTAACCACCCCGTGTCACACACACAATATTTTCTTTTTCTGTCATTTAATTTCAGTCTTTACTTTCCTGTCATTTACTATTACCTGCAAAGATACCTGTCAAACAAACAAAGCAAAGGCAACTATCTATATTCCTAAGCAAAACTAGTAATTTTGGCACAATCCCTGTGGAGAACGATAAACTTATCACTTTATTACTTGGTAGCGATTCTGTGCACTTGCAGAACCACCGTCAAGTACCTCCTCCAATTGTACATTTAATACTTTGTTATCATCAAAACCTTTAAAAGTGATTGGAAAATTTACAAAAGTCAATTTTGTTCCAACAAATGTAGGATGAAGTCAAATAATAAAAGGGTAAAAGGGGAATATTAGATTTTTTGTAGGATAAACGATTAAATGTAGAGGTGGGAGGAAAATTTTTCAATAAGTAGATCTTCATTGATGAAAGGTCCAGACCCAACATCAAAGTGAAGACACTCTATCCACCTTCCACGAAGGGTTGCAAAGGCGTCACACAATGATGTGTTCAAAATTCATACAAAAAATTACAACACCATAGATAAAACTGGGAAGGGACCCAAACAAAGCACCTCTAACACATCTAGGGACAAAAAACTATATTTAAATTGACGCATATATATATATAAGGGTTTGCTAAATTAGACCCACCTAAAAACATGAAGGTCTAAGTTAGCAAGTTGCACTTTTTGACTTTGGACAAAAAAACTTTGACATTTAGTTATTTTACACTAGAAAATTGAGGGTTAGTTAGGTAAATTTTATTAAATGTTGGTGCACTCATTTGCTAATTTACACCACTTAATTATAAATATATGCAATCTAAATAAACAACATAGGAAATCAAAAAAACTTAAGAAAACATGTTACTCAACTTTGAAAAGGTACATCTTGCTAACTTAGACCTTCATGTTAAAACATCAAATCAGTTTTACTAAACTTCCTTTGACTTGAAACTATATTAAAATAGTAAAAAATGGTGTTTTGGTCTAAAGTAAATGATGTAGGAGGGTTTATTTAGATTTGTTATTTTTATTATTCTAGATTTGCTATTTTTATTATTCTAGATTTGCTATTTTTATTATTTCCCTTACTATTTAAACCAAACCATTGTAGCCTTGAGGGGCAGTTTTTTATTCAATAAAATATTCGAAGTTTGTGTTTGCGGCTTGTCTTTATCCATTAGGTTTAGCGTTTTGCTAACCTAGCGCTTCCGTACTGCGTCAGTAAAAAGGCGCACCTTGCTAACTTAGACCTTCATGTTTTTAGGTGGGTCTAAGTTAACAAACCCTTATATTATATATATATATATATATGAAATAATCGGACTCGAATATAAAGCCATGGGAGTTGAGACTATTGTACCCAAAAAATAAAAACTCACTATTAAATTGATAGTCGGCTGTAATTTATTGTCTTGGAGTCATGAAAACGAAATAAATAATTTAAAAATAAAGACCAAGACATTCAATTATTGTTTTTTGACAATTAAAAAAGACTAAGATGCGTCAAAAAATAAGATATAAAAAAAGACCAAGACTTTGGAAACGCATATTTTATTGTGTGATGTCATCATGACTGGAACCAGATACGCGTTAAAAGATGGTATGCACTTTTGACTCAGTATCTGTTAGAAGGATCAGAACGCCCCATTTATCTAAATCATTAACCTGCAAAAAAAAAAAATCAAAACCAGCACAACACTTTAATCAGATCCTCCTTCCACGCAAAGAGATGTCTACGCCATCTCCAACCATTACCCCTAGCAAACCTCTCCTATACATATCAGTAACCATAATATTTTTAACGATAACCAACTCAAAAAAGAACAATACATTCTCTCATACTCTTCTCCGTATTCACACACATAAAGTGGAATGATAAGGGTTGAATTCCGATCATAACGTCTAACCTAATAATTTTGTTATTTTTATCAATCGAACTAAGATTTGCGGACTATCCATTGATGACTTTGCACATAGTGCAATTTTATCAAATAGACGAAATGTTATTGATATTATATAACGACTTATGACTTATAATACTCCCTCCGTTTTTTTATAATTGTCCAGTTTCATCTTATTTAGCCTATCTAATTAACTGTTCAGTTTGTGTTTTAAGGATACGATTTGTCAATTATACTCTTTGTCAACTATTCTTATCTTTTTCAATAATTTTTTTTATATATATATTTGAAAAACTAAATTTATTTTTAAAAAAAAAAAAAGAAAATTTGTTCTTTTTTTTACGATAGAAAAGTTTGTTGCTTCCTTGTTATATTCAAATTTAAACAGAATTTGTTACCAATATATTTTTTTGTGTAACAATAAATATATTTTATTGGTGAACTAATAAGATGCAAAAACATAATATGATAACAAGGTGAACTAAAAGGAATTTATTGGTGAACTAATAAGATGAGCCGTATAATAGGAAGATAATAAGGTTCAAAAATTCACTTTATTAATTTGATGTTATCATTATAACCGAACAATTATAAAAAATAAAAAAAAAAATGTGGGAGATATACCGAGATCCATACTATTTTAAAAGACCCTTAACCAGCTGTGAAGTTTGAAATAATGGGATTAATTTATTAATATTAAAAAGTTTGACCTCGTATATATCAATCAGTAGTTACAAAAACAAAAAAAGAATCGCCGTTTAAAATTAAATTCAACAATGGAGAGTATAGTACACAAATTAAGTGGGTTTTGTTTTATAAATCCATAGTTTGGCTTAGAAATGGTATAGTCTCTCTCTGCTGCCAATTGGAGAAATAAAGGATTCTTTGCAATGGTTGGTTGAACATAACGAGTAACGACCTTCTGCTGGTAATATTCTTTATGTTAATTAATTCTAATATATTGCTAGCTCATCAGTTCTTAATCTTATATATACGGATTTTGATTCAACTTTTTCTGATCAGTTCTTCTGCTGGTATTGATTGCTATATACTTCTATTTTGTTTATTTGTTAAGAGTAAATTCCATCTTAATGTCTCACTTTGTCCATGTACCAAATCTACTTTTTTCCTTCTTCAAGATACAAGTAAAAAAGACAATTTTTTTAATATTTTAAAAATTTTCTTTTATTTATTTTTATGAAATTAAATATAAATTGCATTTAATTTATTATTTATTCTATTTAATTTATATATCTAATTTTAGTTTTCAAACTTTAGGTGAATAGTTTCGAAAGATCAGTGGAATCGGAACAAATCTCAAAATTCAAAGATCAATGACACCTTGACAACTAAGAAAGGTTTTACACACACACATATATATATTGGGTGAGGATAAAATGACACCAAATAGTTTGACACCAAATGTTATACCTCTTAATAACGTTTTAACCGATATAAATTTTATAAAATTCACCGTTAGATTGAAAGTTTATATCATATAGATCATTTGAGTAAAATTTCAGACAAATTCAAAATCATTTGATATGCTATTGCGACACATAAAGATTAACGGCATATAAAAAAATACTCAAACCGTTAATTTTGATGTATCTCAATAACATATTAAATGATTTTGGATTTGTCTAAAGTTTTACACAAATGATCTATATGATATAAACTTTCAATCCAACGGTGAATTTTATAAAATTTATATCGGTTAAAACGTTATTGAGAAGTGTAACATTTGATGTCAAACTATTTAGTGTCATTTGATATGACTATATTATATATATATTGTACATGGTTTTATATCTATTTTATTATGTGCATATTGTCATTATATATTAATTTATGTAGTTGTACTTGAGAATCAAGTTTTAGTACCGAGTAACTTGAGAGCTTAGCTCTTCGAATTTTAATCCTGATAATTCAAAGTTTGATCGTAAAATAATTAAAATCTGACTAATATTTTAAAATCAGACTTTCCTAAAGAATTCATCCTAGAGAGAAATCATTAGCTACTTGAGATCATTAAAGAGTACCACGACGACATTTATTAACATTTTCTAAATCATCTACCTTCCCGGATCAGGAAATGACACCCCCTTCAAATGAGTGTCAATTGGCTTGTAATCCAACATATTAATTCCTTCAAAGTTTTTTTTTTTTTTTAAAAGCAAAGATTTTTTTTTTACTTATATGCTAGTGGCTTGAAATTCTATTCTTAAAATGAATAAATGAGATGATTGGAGTTCGAACTCTTGTCCCTATATATGTAATGCAAAGTTTTTTTTTTCTGGAAAAGCAAAGAATTTTTTTGCAAAGAAAAACGTTTTCTTCTGGTTGTATGTATCTGATGCACAGTGAAATAAAATTATAACACCAAGACTTTGAGATGCATATTATAAACCTCGGTCAGATCAATAATTGGATTTTAAAATAAATGGCCGGCTATTAGATATCTTTTATTTATATATTTACTTATTATTAAAAAGAAACTTGAATTGCTCTTAGGCCTTCTTTATGATGATGTGGCATTTCTAAGAAAATTTACCAAAATATAGGTTCCAAACTATATATTAAAAGAGAGGAGGGATCCGTTGACTCCAAGAGTAAGTCTCTATTGATTTACTCTGTTTAATAACTTGATATCGCTATTATATTTCTTCAATCCAAACGTTGAATTCAAAGATCTCATTGAGTAGATAACTCCACAAATTTTTATAAAAATTCAAAATCGTTTGATACTTTTTCTAATAACTTCAATTGAACGTACGACGAACTTTTAAAAAAATCGTTGAATTTCAATAAATACAAATGCTAATCTCTTAAGTTTTATAGGACCCAAATAGATGACAAAATTGCCTAAGAGTTTTAATATTGGGGACTAATTTGACTAACTTTTTGTTAGATAAGGGGATTGAAGTGATATTTTATAAAAGTGATCAACTTTGATATACTCTACTCTATTAAATTGATAGACTGTTATATAAATACATGTTGAAATATATATATATCTAATTTTATTTATATAATACCAAATATAGGTGAATGGAGTCTCGATGAACAAGTTTCAAGATTTCAAAGAGCAGTGACAGGTTTTACATCTATTTTTTCATGTGTATATTATATTCATTTATGTGATTTCAAAGAGCACCGAGTTTGATCTTTATTTTTAACTAGTTTAAAGACCTGTACATTCGCACGGATCATTGACTTTCATTCAATATTTAAGTTTATCATTATATTATGGTATAAAATTTATTTAGAATAAAATATATAACTATTTGTTATATAATATTGTAAAAATATAAGTAAAATTATTGTGCTATTTTTTGTAAAACTTATTAAATGAATAAATTTGACTATAATTATCAATGATAAATTATTCAATTTTTTATGTATCCGTCACAAATAATAGTCTCGTTTATATTTTTTAATAAATAATTAGAAATTTGATTAAGAACATTTAAGATAATTTAGTAAATTTGATAGTAATTAATTTTATTGTATTATTATTATTATATTATTATTATTAATAGTTAATAGTATGTTGGTTATTTTTTATGAAAAATATTGTTTATGTTTCTATTTTTATATTCCTAATTTTATACATATTCATCTTATTATTTTTTCTATAGTTTTTGTTTATTGACTATGTTATTCTCTTTTTTGTTTTAATAGATTTTTGAGTTGATCATATTAATCTGTTTTGTTGATATTTTTATAAGTATAGATTATTCTGTTTTGTTCCAATCTATAATTTGTTTTGTTTCTATTTTTAAGCATGCCATATTTTTTTTTGTATTTATCTTATATTCTTTTTATATGTTTTTTTATTTTATTTTTTTAAGTGAAATTACAATGAAGGATATAAAACTTGCAACATAGTTAAAAGTAATAAGAATAAATTAGTAACTTTGGTGGTAATCGATTTTAATATATTAGTAATAGATGAATGAACACTATACAAAGATAATCTCTCTTAATTAAGGTATTAAATCATGTTTGTACACCATATTCGGTGTCTTATGCAGGAGGTTGTGACACAAACACTTCTTCCTCTTCAAGTGGACCATTTAAGAATGCTGATTTAGCATCCAAATGGTACATTAACCATATGGTCTTGCAAGCCAGAGCTACTACAAGTCTCACAGTTTCAAGTCTAGCTATTGGTGCAAACACCTCATTGTAGTCAATACCATTCTTTTGCAAGAATCCTCTGCCACCAACCTTGCTTTATGTTTTGAAATTGTGCCATCAGGTTCAGTTTCACTTTGAACACCCATTTCTCATCTATTTTCTTTTTCTTATCTAGCAAGGCAACTAGCTTCCAAGTCTGCTTTTTCTCAATTGACTTAAGCTCTTCTTCCATAGCCTTCTTCCACACATTGTTTTTCAAAGCATCTTTGAAATTCACTAGTTCATAATCAGCTAGTAGTGCAAAATGAATTAGCCCACCTTCATCATTAACTACACTGTAATCATTCAATCTAGTTGGTACAAGCTTTGTTCTTTGAGGCCTCACAGATGCTTCAGCTTCATCTAGCACATTTGCATTTTCTGCTTGTACAGTATCCTCTTCCTCATAACCATCTTCTCCATCTGATTCATCACTTGACTCTAGATGGACATGATTATATTGAATCTCATCTCTGTACACAGGATCTGTCTCCCACTTCCATTTCTCATCCTCTACTCATGTGCACTTTATGTGCCATTGGATTGTAAAGCTTGTATGCACCTGTTGGATGATACCCTATAAGTATCATAATCTCACTTTTATCATCAAGTTTGATATTCTTAGCACCTGACACATGCTTATAACACAATGAACCAAAAATCTTGAAATGCTTCACACTTGGTTTCCTTCCACACCAAGCTTCTTCTGACATTGTTTTCAACTTCTTATTTGGACACTTATTCAAGATGTAAGCAGCTATAGTTACTGCTTCACCCCAGAACTTGTGTAGTTACTGCTTCAGCATACTTCTAGCCATATTCAACAAAGTTCTGTTTCTTCTCTCACCAAGTCCATTATGTTGTGGTGTGTAAGGAACTGTAACTTCATGCACAGTGCCTTGACTCATGCAGAAATTTTCAAAATCCTTTGATGTGTACTCACCACCCCTATCTGCCTTAAAATCTTAATTGACTTCTCACACTCCTTCTCAATTAAGACTTTAAATGTTTTGAACACATCTAAAGCTTCACTCTTAAGCTTTATTGTATACAACCACAACATTCTTGTATATTCATCAACAAAAGTGATGAAATACTTGCTTCCACCTAGTGATGGAACCTCAAATGGACCACATATGTCAGAATGAATCACTTGTAAGGTTACACTATCTCTTTTAGGCATATCAAACACAAATGAATTTCTGTTGTGCTTACTCTTCACACACACTTCACAGATTTCATTTCTGATATTAATATTAGGTAAGCCAATCACCAATTCCTTAGAATTCAAATCACTCGGGCTCCTAAAGTTCAAGTGATCATACCTTTTGTGCCATAATACTTCAACATCTTCACTCATTGTTGTAGACAAACACATCATATCATCAGTTGTAATGTTGCATTTATAGGTCTTGTTCTTTGACAAATTGGACTTGAGCACTAAATCCTTCTTTGCATCAAACAGATTCATTGAATCACCTTCAATGGTTACTGAGAACCCTTTCTCCACTAATCGACCCAAACTCATCAAATTACAGCTCATCTTTGGCACATACAACACCTCTTCAATTATCATTTTTCTACCACTCTTGCTTCTGATGACAATGTTACCAGTACCTTGTGCTGCAAGTTTATTACTATCATCCAACCTTATATGCTTGTCTTCTTGCTTGCATTAAAGTTGGTTAACCATTCTCGATGTGCAGTCATATGGTTAGAGCATCCTGAGTCAAGATACCATTCTTCACTTTTCACATTATCATCACAGGTAGTAGCCATCATCAACACAACATTGGCTTCAATGCCTTCAGTAATGTTGGCTTCTTGTTGATCTTTCTTTGACCAACACTCATCAGCAAAGTGACCATATTTCTCACAATTATAGCACTTTACCTTACTCTTATCAAATTCCCTCTTCTTATTGTTTTGGTTCTTGACAAACCCTCCTCCTTTAGAAGTTTCAAGTTTGTCATCTACCTTGGACTTGTCACCATTTGCCCAGCTACCTTTTCCCTTTCCTTTCTTCTTGAAATTCTTGTTGTTACCCCCCCTTTCTTACTGGTTTGAGCATGCAGTGTTTGTTGGTTGGATCTTTCTGAACCTCTATTCACTACCATAATCTCTTGTGCCTCTAATGAACTCTGCAATTCTTTGATTTTCACGGTGGTTATATCTTTTTCTTCTTCTATAGCCACTACTATAAAATCAAATTTTGGATTTAAAGATATCTTAATACCTTTTCTACAACCATTTGATCAGTGATTGTCTCTCCACATGTTTGCATTTGATTCATAATTGCAAGAAGTTTCGAGAAGTAATCACTTACTTTTTGATCTTCCTCCATTTGCAAAGATTCATATTGCCTTCTATATGCTTGCAGCGTCACTCTCTTCACTTTATCACCACCAGTATGATAACCTTCAAGAATATCCCATACTTCTTTGGATTTTGTAGCTTTTGCAATCTTCTCAAAGTGTTGAGAATCTACATTTTCCTGAATGTAGAATAAGGCTTTGCAATCTTTCTTCTTTGATTCTCTGTATGCTGCTCTTTGTGCTTTAGTTGGATTAGCACCCAATTCCTCATAACCGTTTTGCACAATCTCACTCACTTCTTGAGCACCAAACAAAGATTTCATCAATGCACTCCATTTGTCCCAATTCTTGTTATCAAGAACTAGAATATTGGTTGAAAAACCACCACCATTCATCTTGCTTATCAAGAAAGAAATCGAATCACAAACCTCACTCAGTGTTTCCCAAAGATTGATTTCCCCTCACAAATCACTCGTGTTTCCCTTTGATTGAACCAGACTCTCGATGCCAATTGTTAGCACAGCAAAACAATCAAGGAAAACTAGCAAGCTGTACAATGTTGCAGGCTTGATGCTTATAGGCTCACGACGCTCTTATGAGCAAGAACGCGGAAAATATAGGGCAAGATAAGTAACACCAGAAAATTGTGAATGATGAAAGAATGAAGATGATGATTAAAGAAAAGTAAAAATTTTATTCATCCACATAGGGCCAATGTAATCTATGTGAATGTTGTTTACAAAGAGTACAAATGATCACTATTTATACTATCTAAAGACTAACTAACTTGTGAGTCAAGTCACTTACACATAAAGCAACTAACTTCACAATTGGTTGTAACTAACTAACTAACAGTTTGTTGTAACAAACTTATTAACAAACTAAACTAACATCCAAACTAACAAAGTATCACAACTGTGGGCATCTGTACTCTGCAGATGCTCAATCATTTGTTAGCACATTTGAATTACACTTCAACAGATGTCAGGCGATCCTCTAGAAGTTTATTGATGTCAAGTTTAAGAGCAATGTCTCAAATATTTATTTGGATGGTTGCTCATGAACATTTTCTCAATAATCACCGGAGAAGCAAATGGGGTGCTGGTAAAGTACCAACAATGAAGTAGTAATGGTCTTGATCCCCTTAAGCATGTGATCAGGAGTTCGATTTATGGCTCATGCGTATGGAGAAAATTCGGTTGGGAGGGGAGAACCACCTTGTGTCCCCCACAGGTTCCCCGACGGAGATTAGTCGTCGCTAATAACGATGAAAACTTCGTACAAATAACATGGTAACCCAAAAAAAATAACTATTATATTCTTGATAAAAAAAAAATTAAAAATAACGATTATACCACTATACAAGTTGCATTGATAAAAAAATTATAATAAGTATTATAAATATGGGACAAGTTGCTTGTTTCCCAAGTAGCCACTTGGTTGAGGACTGAGGAGTCACTCTGCAACCTAGAGGTACTTGGTTCGAAACTTGGCACTAGTAAAAAAAATATGGGACAAATTGTCACCGATGAAAATGAACATTTACGATGTATATAAGTTGATGTTGTTATTTTTTGAGGCAACATGGATAAGAGTGAAGAATGCTATTGAACAAAATGGCAAATTAAAATAAATTATACACGGGTATTTTACTAGCATAAAAAAAACCAAAAAATAACATGGAAAACTCATCTCTATTATTGATCACCACCTTTTTAGGCATTTATATATAGGGGGCTGCTAATTTAGACCCAGTTGGGTCTAAATTAGCAAGGTGCACCTTTTGAGTTGGACAAAAATACCCATTTTTTAATTTTTTGGAAGAATAGAGCAACAGGGGCATTTCTGTAATTTTCTGCAATTTTACACGGGCCCCCCACTTCTTTTTCCCCCCCCAGACACGTGGCAGCTTCTCATTTGACAAAAAACGCGCGCGTGCAGCACACGCGCCGACAGGCGCGCGTGGTGGAGAGGAACACGCGGAGAGAGAAAGCCTTTTTAAAAGGCAGGCCACGTGTCACATTTTAATTGGCTGCGTTAATTTTTTTTCATTTTATACTTTAAACTCGATTATTTCATCGTAAATTAATTTTTTATTTTTTAATTTTTATACCAAAATTCATAATTTTTTTTTCTCTACAAATAGAGACTTGGTTTGTTTGATTTGGACACCGAAAAAAAAAACGCAATTTTTCACTACTTTAAACTCGATTATTTCGTCGTAAATTAATTTTTTATTTTTTATTTTTTATACCAAAATTCATAATTTTTTTTTCTCTACAAATAGAGACTTGGTTCGTTTGATTTGGACACAGAAAAAAAAACTCAATTTTTCACTACCTTAATCTCATCAAATAACTAATAATCAACTTACTGAAACCATTTTACCAGCAAAATGGTTTCAGTTTACAACTCTCTGAAACCATTCTACCAGATAAATGGTTTCAGAAGCAAACACAATTAATAAATTACTCACTGAAACCATTCTACCAGTAAAATGGTTTCAGAATACAACTATGTGCAACCATTCTACAAGGTAAATGGTTTGAGAAGCAAATAACTAATAATCTACTTACTGAAACCATTCTACCAGCAAAATGGTTTCAGATTACAACTCTCTGAAACCATTGTACCAGATAAATGGTTTCAGAAGCAAACACAATTAATAAATTACTCACTGAAACCATTCTACCAGTAAAATGGTTTCAGAATACAACTATGTGCAACCATTCTACAAGCTAAATGGTTTCAGAAGCAAATAACTAATAATCAACTTACTGAAACCATTCTACCAGCAAAATGGTTTCAGATTACAACTCTCTGAAACCATTGTACCAGATAAATGGTTTCAGAAGCAAACACAATTAATAAATTACTCACTGAAACCATTCTACCAGTAAAATGGTTTCAGAATACAACTATGTGCAACCATTCTACAAGCTAAATGGTTTCAGAAGCAAATAACTAATAATCAACTTACTGAAACCATTCTACCAGCAAAATGGTTTCAGATTACAACTCTCTGAAACCATTGTACCAGATAAATGGTTTCAGAAGCAAACATTAGTTTTTAATTATCGTTTTATCTCATTTAAGGTAGTGAAAAATTGCGTTTTTTTTTCGGTGTCCAAATCGAACGAACCAAATCTCTATTTGTAGGAAAAAAAAAAATATGAATTTTGGTATAAAAAATAAAAAAAAAAAATTAATTTACGACGAAATAATCGAGTTTAAAGTAGTGAAAAATTGCGTTTTTTTTTTCGGTGTCCAAATCAAACAAACCAAGTCTCTATTTGTAGAGAAAAAAAAATTATGAATTTTGGTATAAAAATTAAAAAATAAAAAATTAATTTACGACGAAATAATCGAGTTTAAAGCATAAAATGGAAAAAATCACGCAGACCCATTCATATGCTGACACGTGGCTGCCTTTTTCAAAAGTAAAATTTTCTCTCTCCAGCTTATAATCTAGTGTGGCGCAGACAAGATGGTAGGATGATCTGGGCTGTCTGATCAATCAGACAGCCTTAATGAGATCACATCTTGGCTGTCTGATGGAAATCAACGGTCTGTAACCATGGTCCTTCCGTACGCGCGCGACACTGGATCCACGTCTATTAATTTTTAAGAAGGTGGGGGCGCGTGTCAGTATTTTTTTTTTTATGTAAAATTACAGAAATGCCCCTGTTGCTCTATTCTTTCAAAAATTAAAAGAATGGGTATTTTGGTCCAATTGAAAAGGTGCACCTTGCTAACTTAGACCTAACTAGGGTCTAAGTTAGAAAACCCCTTATATATATGCCTGACTTTGTTGTTTTATTTAAATTGTTTTAGATGGCTGGTTTCATGTGTGACTTGGTGAAACCATATGTGGAGAAATTGGTAGATAAGGCAATAGGAGAAGCACGTTATGTATTTTGCTACACATGTATTGTTAAGGAATTCGAAGATGAAAGGGATACGTTGGAACCATCAAAGACAGCATTGGAGGAGCGTGTACAGGTAGCAAAAAGAAAAGATAAAGATATTAAAGCTAAGGTTGATATTTGGCAAAAGAATGTTGATAAGCTCTTTAAATTGGACACCAAAAACAAACAAACATGTTTCTTTAAATTTTGTCCTAATTGCATATGGCGATATAAAGAGGGAAAGAAGTTGGTAAAAAATCTGGAACTGATTAAACAACTAAAAGAAGAGGAGGAAAACAGACTTGTAAATATTGAACTCCCTTGCCGTCTTCCAGGTGTTGAGCAGCATTCATCTGAAAATTACATTTCTTTTAAAAGCAGAGAGTTAAAATACAAAGAAATATTGGATGCACTAAAAGATGACAACAATTATATAATTGGATTGCAAGGGATGGGTGGCACAGGAAAAACTACGTTGGCAATGGAAGTGGGTAAAGAACTAAAGCAATCTAAACAATTTTCTCTTGTCATTGATACAACAGTTTCCTTTACTCCTAATGTAAAAAAGATCCAAGATGAAATTGCTGGACCTTTAGGATTGAAATGGGAGAAATGTACTGAATCAGACCGATCGACAAAACTATGGAGTAGATTAACACAAGGTGAGAAAATTCTTCTGATAATGGATGATGTGTGGGAACAAAAGCCACCTTTTGATTTTGATCCAATAGGAATTCCAAAACGGGACAATCGTAAAGGTTGTACAGTTCTTGTAACCTCGCGTAGTAAACAAGTACTCATCCAAATGAAGTGTGATAAGATAATAGAATTGGATCTTTTATCTGAAGAGGAAGCGTGGATCATGTTTAAAAGATGTGCCAGTATATCCAGCAGTTCTGCAAATGATTTGATTGGTTATGGACGTTTGATTGTAAAGGAGTGCAAACAATTGCCAATTGCAATTGCAATTACTGCCAGCAGTTTAATGGGGAAACATGTGGATAAGTGGAAGGGTACACTACAATCCTTTAGGAAGATTGGATCTATGCATGGTGTTGATGATGATTTGGTTGGAATTTATAAATCTTTGCAGGTTAGCTATGAAAATATGATGGATGAAAAGGCCAAGGGGTTGTTCCTCATATGTTCTCTATTCCGAGAAGATGAAAAAATTCATATTGAAGTTCTAACCAGACTTTGCATAGGAGCAGGTGTTTTTGAGGTTGATAATAGCAGCTATGATGAGGTTAGAAACAAAGTATCCGTAGCTAAACACACACTCATAAATTCTTGCATGTTGTTTCCAGTAGATGAAGCACATGTAAAAATGCATGATTTGGTTCGTGATGTTGCTCAATGGATAGCGAACAGAGAGATTCAATGTGTAAATTTGTCTGACAAAAATCAAAAGTTGTTGCTTGGAAAGGAGAAAAATGTTAAATATTTATTATGTGAAGGGAAGGTCGTTGATTTTATATCCTGTAAGTTTGATGGTTCCAAACTTGAGATTCTAATTGTGGATATGGGTGGAAAATATGGAGATCTCACATGTATTGAAGTCCTAGATTCTTTCTTTGAAAATATTGTCAAGCTTCGAGTTTTGTATTTTGTAGGTGATGATTATCTACAATCTTTATCACTATCAGACTCAATTCAGCGATTGACAAATATTCGATCAATGTTCTTTGATACAGTCGATTTAGGTGACATCTCTATTTTGGGAAACCTGCAAAGTCTTGAGACTCTTGATATGGTTAAGTGCACCATCAGTGAATTGCCAAGTAAATTTACAAAACTGGGGAAATTTAAGTTGTTGAAGTTGACAGATTGTAATATTATTATGAAAAATCCATTTGAAGTTATTAAAAGTTGTTCATCACTTGAGGAGTTGTATTTCAAAAACAGTTTTAATAACTTTTGTCAAGAAATAACCTTGCATGAGTTGCAAAGGTATCATATATGTACAGGCTTTGATGTAATGAATGATTCCCTGTCAAAATATCTGGTTTTAAAAGGGGGTGATGAGGATAATTTCTCAAAAGAAACATTCAAGTATTGTATCCAAACAGCAGAGGGTCTTCATCTAACTAGAATTAACAAATGGAGAAATCTCATGCCTGACATAGTTCCTATAAATCTAGGTATGAATGATCTTGTTGAGCTTATTTTGAAATGTGATTCCAAACTTCAATGCCTCATAGACACCAAACAGATTGGTTTTCAAGTACCAAATGTCTTCTCCAAGTTGGTTGTACTAAAGCTCAAGGAAATGGAGGATTTGGAAGAATTATGCAATGGTACCAATACCATCTCCTTTGGTTATTTATTCAATTTAAAGGAACTATCTCTCGAGAGTTGTGGAAATTTGAGAAGCTTGTTTAAATGCAGCCTAGATCTCCGTAATCTAAAGACGGTGACACTAAAAGCATGCTCAACATTGGTTTCTGTTTTTGATTTGTCAACTTCTCGAAGCCTGTTGATGCTGGAGGACTTGAAAATAAGTGATTGTGAGAAATTGGAAAACATATTTACTTATGAAGAAAGGGTAATGGATGGTGATAATGATAATAACAAGAGTTGCAACTCAATGTTTCCAAATCTAAAAGTTGTCTATATTGAGAATTGTCCCCAATTAGAATACATATTTCCAGTTCTTTCTGCTGCTGAAGACCTTTTGTTATTGAAAGTTATCAAAATACATCGGTGTGATAGTCTGAAATACGTATTTGATGGTGATAATGATAATAACAAGAGTTGCAACTCATTGTTTCCAAAGCTGCAAGTTGTCAATATCATAAATTGTTTCCAATTACAATTTATATTTCGACTTCTTTTTGCTAAAGACCTTTTGTTGTTGGAAGCTATCGGCATACAACATTGTCCCAATCTGGAATACATATTTGACCAACCACAGCAAGATCTCGAACTTCCATCACTTAAACAATTACTGATTGTTAGTGTGTCACATTTCATTGGCATATTTCCAGAATCTTATCATCCCAACATGCCTTCATCTATTAAAGGGTCATATGATTCTATTTCCAAGCCACAAACAAAATCCAATAAATTCTCTTGGAGTCATATATGTTGTCATAGAAAAAATTTGAAAAGTGCTGAAATCCCATCGGTTTCTGAGAATCAACCAAAAGACTGTTCAATCTCCCAGGTAATGCTCTTACATTTTCATGTTAACTTTTGATAATTTCTGTTTTTAATATGATTTACGGAGGAAACATATCTTTTTTCTAAATTGTAAGCTCAAATTTAGTTTTTTTTTTTTTTTTTTTTATTTGGATGACATTATAGGTATTGAATTCAAATTTTCTCGGTGAATGTCTTTCAAAATCAATATCACATATCCTGAGCAATATTAAAGTGATAGATCTGGTGATGGTTTCAAATATAAAATCAGTGTTTACGTTGTCTATTGCACCAAAAATGTCATTGGAGAGCTTGACGATTAAAAAATGTTATGAATTGGAGCACATAGTTGTAGACATTGGAGATGGAAGTGATAGAAATGAATTGGGAAATGTCTTCCCAAAATTAAAAATGCTCAAGGTTGAAGAATGTGAGAAATTGGAATACATATTTGGACACAATGATGCTAGTGATCATCATCATCATCATCAAAACCACAATAATGAGGTGACTCACCTTCATCTTCCAGCTTTGGAAAAACTCCATCTTCACAGTCTTCCAAGTTTAATCGGCATGTGTACCAAAAACTATCACACAACGTTGCCAACTTTGATTGAAGTTAAAGTCATTGAATGCCCAAAAGTTGCTATCAAATCTATTGGTGATTTCATGGTTACTAATTATTCGATGATTTCAATATCTCAGGAAATTAGTACAACCATCAAGGTACGTACCCACCGCTCTTGCCATATATTTTTATTAATGTTTGTCAAATTATTAACCGAAGCTCTTTTATGGTCCAATCTTTGAGCCGAGTTGTTGTTGACGATCAGGAGAGGAGACTTTTATGTATTATTGATAGTTAGACTTTGATAGAGTTAAATTATGATTAACTAAATAATTTAAATAGTTAAGTTAGAGGTAGAATTTATTTGTTCTCGTGAGTTTAGTTTAGAGGTTGGTGTTAGAACCCCAGATACTCACCTTGATTGGTGACATTGCATTATATATTTACGTACTTAGTTTGGCGACCACAGTCGGAACCACCGAATTCATCGTAACTACTCGTGCCTCTAGTGTCATATCTACTTCATGCGCCACCTCCACATCTCAAACCTCCTGATCTATACCCAATTGTGCATTTCATAAAGTTTTGATGTTGCTGTGTCAAAAAAAAAAAAAAAAGTTTTGATGTTGGTTTTACAAAACCGCCCAAGTCTTAGCTTTTCGGCATGGTGAACTCCGGAAGAATTTCACACCGTTTGATCAAATTGTTGCTTATAGGAGTGCTAGCAACACACTCATTTTACCACACTCTCTTTTAATGGTTAAAATTCATAAGTATTATTCTATTTTCAACTTATATTGATTTTCACAGGTAATTTAACATAATTACATTGTATTTATACATCAAGTAACTAACAAACTGTTGAATATGTTGTTGTGTTGAGTTTGTTTGAAGTCCCACATTGCTTAGGTTCCCGGACGGTTAAGTGTATAAATATGTGAGGGTAACCTCACCCTTTGAGCTAGCTTTTGGGGATGAGATCCAAGCATATTTAACATGGTATCAGAGTCGGGTTAAGGACTGCAATGTGGACATTTGACCCAGGACCACGCTAGGCGTGAGGGTGGATGTTGAATATGTTGCTTTTGGGGATGAGATCCAAACATATTTAACACAAACACTACTTGACTACTAAGTAATCTAGTTGTAACTAACTAACTACATAACTGCCTCATAACTTAATGCATTAAGTAAACTAAGCATACCTCAACTAATTGAAAACACAACAACTAATGTGTATGTTTTAATTTCTCATTTGTTTATTGTAGGAATTTAGTGGGAACACGGACCCCTTTCTCGCACTACTAGAAAAACACATTTTAGTGACGGAAATTTGTGAGGGAAATATATCCCCCACGATTTGTAACGGAAATAGTGACGGAATCTTATATTTTTTAATAAATTAAAGTAATTAAGGTTTAGCGACAAAATTGGTGACGGAATAAATCCCTCACTAACAATCCGTCATAAAATTCCCTCACAAAACCTAACAAAGTAATTGTTAGTGAGGGATTTGGAGAACAAAATTCTCTTTAAATATTCCGTCACAAATTGCTCTATTAATTTTCAAGTATTTTAAAGTTGTTTCTTAATCTTAATATAAAAAACGCACCACTCATCGGTGACAAAACCACTCGTAACGGTAGCGCTTCTCTCTGCTCGCCGAGTTTACCTCAACAACAATAATTCTTCCTTCAACTCAATCGAGATTTTCGCTTCCTTCATTTCACAATCAACGCTGGATCGATAATCTCTGATTAGGCTTTTTCCGTTCTTGTAATTTTCCCCAATTTGGTTTGAATTTTTAGTTCCGATTCATGCGCTTTTGGATACAAATTCATTGTTATATAGCTTGATTCGCGCTTCATTCAATTTAATCGGATTTTTCTTCATTGCAACAATCAATCATCATTACTCAGGTTCTTTTCTCATTTCATTTTTCATCTTGTATTTTGTTTGCTTCTAATTTTGAATATCTAATTTTGTGATGTTTTTTCGAAGAGGTTGTGAGAGCTAATTTTGAATCATCATTACGGATCTGGTTGGAGAAGGAAGGGGTTCAAATTTGGAGTGTTTAGCTAGTTTTGAATGTTTTCTAAACATTGTGAGAGCACTAGGAATGTCAATTTCTTCTTTATTCATGTTCTTGATTTGATTATGTTGTTTTAGGGTTGGAGTAACGAAAGGATTATTTCTTCTCATGAGAGTGGTAGAGTTATTTTCTTGTTGGATACTGATCAATCTAACAAGGTAATGTATTTTAGTTATTTATTATGATTTGAAGCGTTGAACATGTTTTTATGAAATTGTTGTTATGATAGGTTGAAGAAGTTGTGAAGAAGATGGAAATTGAGTTTGGAAGTGGATGGATAGCTCATCAGCACTGTAAGGACGGTAAGGTGGATAATTTTATAGCTCTGCTTCACCTCAAAAAACTTGCATGGAATTTTGATTGTGGTGTTGAATTGATTTTAGTGCAATAAAAGTGTATGTTTCAATTAGTTTTTAAGTTATATAAGTGTATGTTTGCAAATGTTCAATAATGAACTGTTTAAATTTATGTAGAAATTGTATTCATTTCAAATATGAATTCATTGTTATTTTATTTCTCTGAATTCTCTAAGTTCATATTTCATATGTGAACATGCAGAGCATTAAACTGATAGACTATCTTATGTAAATATTTATGTTCACTTTTGGAAGTTATGATTTGTTAGTTTTAGCAAACTTAAGAGATATTCACAGTATGGTTTGATCCATGACTTTCAGGCTCCAGATTGATATCAATTCATCCCTATATTTCTGTGAGAACTATTGGATGTACATGTGAGTTAAATGCTCTATATAGATGTTGAACAAATAAATATATCGCACTTTTATTTTACATGTATATAATGCTATTCATTATGAAGCGGTATTACTAGTGTAACCTTAATTATATATTCTTAATTTGCAATACTGTTGTGTTTGGTCTTTACACTTCTCTTATTGTGCACATTCATTGAATTTTATTTTATTACAGGTTGGTGTGATCAGAAATCTGGTCCACATTCATTAAATTTTTTACTATAATATTCTCTAATCAAGGAAGAATTCTATTAAAAAGAACTCTTTGTAAGAAGAGGAATGCTAAGGATAGTCTCTCGAACACTCTAGTCTACTTTAGTCACTCTTTAAACGGCTAAGCTCGTTTAAAACGACTTAGCCGGTTTCCAGTGTCAAGGTTTTAAAAAATTGATGCGGTCCAATAACTGAGAGTGTTCCAATGGAGAGTGTTTGAGAGATTCACCTTAGGATTCCTCTGGTAAGAAAGCCATGTTTATGGACTTTTATATTTGAAATTTGGGCTTTGTTTAGGTCCAGTACTTGGTGTTGATTGGCGCAATAATGTGTCATTTGCCACATGCTCCACTGACACCTTGATACATGTCTGCAAGATTGGAGAAGACGAACCGATAAAAACTTTTGCTGGGCACCAGGTTTGTACACCCTATCTTGTTTTGAATTATTATGCTTTGCACTGAAACACTGATGCCGCGATTATACCTTTTTTGGGAGGGAAAAGGGTCCAATAAAAAACGGGTTGCTGAATTAACTAAACAAATCGCTGGATAACCTTGGGATGATGCTTTCTAGATGAATCCCAAATTTTTAAGGTATATATGACTACATAGGTAGATTTCATTTCAAAATCAGTACAACACTTAAGCGAGGTACCAAAGTTAGCATTATTAGTAACATGCTTTGGTTTACTGAATTCTACTTAACGAGTTTATCGGTTCTGCATTAAATTAAGATATGCTAAATACAATATTGTGCTTTTTTATAATAAGTCTTTACTGTCTGATAACAAATTGTTCTGCTATTGCAGAGTGAAGTAAATCATATCAAATGGGATCCCACAGGTTCACTACTGGCCTCATGTTCAGACGATTGAATCTAAAAGTTGTTATTTTTCCTTCTCTTAACTGCTATAAAAATAGAGGCAGAGTAAGCATGCTTCTTAAGAACTTTGGTGTTTTCAGTTTTGTGTTGCAAGTCTTAATTGATAATTGAGAAGCCATGTGTAGTAATATTGTTCATGAATTTATCCTCTATGACAATTAAACCTTTCTTGCAATGTGAAGGTTGAAGAATATGAATACTGGAAGCTCAAGTCTCTTTATATCAGCCTTTGGAGGTTAAGAACTTGGATGGTTCTTTGTATAATCCTACTAATTTTTTCAAGTATGCCTTTGACTTTTATATTATTCTTTACTTTCAACATGCATATCAGCTAATGAAAATTAATGAAGGGAAGCTAATATGTTGGGGTTCGATAATGGATTAAGAGCCTTAAAAGATGGAGGTTTCTAGGAATAAATTGAGACAAAGCTCAAGGAACCAGCATTGTAAAAAGTTCAATTTGTATGGTTTGAGTTGAATGTGTAAGGTTGTGGGAGCATTCCTTGTATAGTTGTTGTAAGAGTTCAAGTTTTATTATCCTTCAAGTCTTCAACTATTGTATGTTCACTATTTAGATTTGTGAGATACTTTTGTTTTGAGAATTTGGATGTAAATGTTTCAAGAACGTAGTATATGTACTAAAACCACTTATGGTGTATATGAATCAAATTTTTGTATTTTGTTGATTATCAAAAAAAAAATTTTTTTTTTATAAGCTGTATTTTTGTTTATTAATATGAGATGCTTTTGGATACAACTAAATTTATTTAATTTTTTTTAAAAAAAAATTCACATTAGTGAGGGAAACAATTCCTCACAAAAAATAGATTCTTTGAAATTAGTGACGGAAACATTTCCTCACAAATATATCCGTCATAAAATTCCTCACAATTAGTGACGGAAATTGGCTCTGAAATTAAATTTTGGTCTACCATTAGTGACGGATATTCTGCTTGTGACAGACAAAAACCGTCGCAAACTGTGACGGGTATAAAATTCCCTCACAAATATTTTGCGACGCTCGTTTTCTTTACGGATTTTGGGGACTAGCTAAATCCGTCGCTAAACTGGTTTGTGACGGATTTTGTTGATTTTGTGACGGATTTGCTCCCTCTCTAATTTTGATTTTTCTAGTAGTGTCGCTTTGAAAAGACTCACACTAAACAATAACTCCAAAGTAGAAAATATCTTTTGTCTCAATGAAGCAAATGACCAGCAAATGAATTTAGGTTTGGAAGACATTGAGTTGTATGATCTGTCTATGATGATGTGCCTTTTTGTGGGTCCCAAAAACTATTTTTCTCTCAAAAATCTTACCGGCATAGAAATTGTGCGATGTGAAAAATTGGAAATAGTCTTCTCCACTTCTATATCAAGGTGTCTACCACAGTTGTATTATCTGAGAATTGAAGAATGCAAAGAGTTGAAGTGTATCATTGAAGATGATACAGAGAATAACAACTTGTCAAATGTTGTTTCTTCAAAAAAATGTTTCCTAAATTTAAAAGTACTTATTGTAGTAAAGTGCAACAGGTTGAAAAGTTTGTTTCATGTCTCCATATGTAACGACCTTCCTAAGCTAAAGGCTATGATGATAAAAGAAGCAAATGAACTACAAGATTTATTTGGAACCGACGGCGATCAGAAAGTTGAGATTCCAAATCTAAAACTTATAGTATTTGTCAACCTACCAAGCCTCCGTCGTACCCAAGGGATTCAATCTCAGGAAATACGATTCTGTTTTGTATGGAATTGTCAAAATCTCTCTCCGACTTCAACTATACCAACCGATGTCGATGGCTATGATCTCAATAGATATTTAGGTTTTAACTCATCAGGTACACACTTTATCCAATATTTTTCAAAATCTTTACATGTTTGCCATATATAATTTCATATCATGTAGTAATATTTACAAAAAAAACAAACAAATTTGTGCTTATTTCTATCATTCTTCTCAGAAGTTATGAATGTACGTGTTTACACATGCATACTGCATATGCCACTTTCTAAGTGCTATAAAATCTATTGTTCGGCAGACAGTTAACAACCATCAGAGGTCTGTTAGTATGTGCTTATCTTTTAGGCTTTGAGTCTGGTATTTTGAAAACCTAATGTGGTTCATTAGTAAGTTTAAAAGCCTCTTTCAAATGAATATATTTAAATAAATAATTATATTTATTTTTAAATATACTTATAAACTAATAAATCAATGTCCTTTTGATATTTAACATGATATTTTAGAGAATTTGACTATATATATATATATATATATATATATATATATATATATATATATTATCATATTTCAATTTTAATTTATAATAATAGATTTATATATGTGAAAAACTAATGTAAATTAATAAGTTTAAACTACTGAAAAAGTTAATACATTTATAATTTAATCAAATTACAAATTTTAATATATAAACAATAACAGCAGTAAAAATATTACTCATATTAACTAAGTAGGTTGGCCTAATAGGCTAAAAGAGTTTTTTAATGGCCTGCCGTCCGACCCATTTAACCAAATAGATTGTAAAAAAGTTTTGGTTTGCTCTGTTTAAAGAAATAGATTGATCTGGCCAGAACCTATATAGACTATGCCATAAGCCCATGTAGACCGGCCTAGCCTATTCCCACCTCTAACAACCATACATCTTAAACTTGAAAATGATGAATTACAATTGAAAGTGAACATTTTTATTTATTAGTATAGCGTGCTTATGAGTTACTACCTCCATCCCAGAACGTTAGTCTTTTAAGACTTGGGCACAAAGATTAAGAAATAGTTGATTTTAAATTGTAGGGTCATGTTAACATGTGCCCTAAGGGCACATGATAAGATACCTAAATATAGAAATTTAGCATTTAATGATACAAAATATTAAATGTTAAAAGAGTTGATTACACAATTTTCAAGAGTATATTTCCATATTTATCTCATTAAAATGTGCCTTGAGGGCACAAGTTAACATTTTCCTAAATTGTATAGACTCATTTGCCACTCATTATTTTTTATTTTTTTATTTACATTTGTTTATTAAATTTTTAATACTATATACACTTGCATTAAGTGTGTTTGGATTGTCTGCTCACTTGATTTTCCCAATACACGGCAACTGCTTGCAATTTGTCTTTCTAATTAGCTCCACGCCTCCACCTAGTAAACATAAATTTTGTTTAATAATTTTATAAGGGTATAAATGAAATAATATGTGTAATTGTTTCTTGATTTTTTAAAAGGACTAAGGTTTTGGGGACAAAATTAAAATCCTAAAAAGACCAAAGTTCACTATTTAATGATGTTAATGATTTGTATAATGTTTTGATATAGAATATAAATTGATAAGGGATTTAAAAGACATAGTTAAACTGGTACAAGAAGAGTCCAAACAACGTCACCAACAAGAGTCCAAACAGCACAATACCGGTAGTGAAAATCAAAGTTCAGAAGCAACATCAGGAGACTTGTTGACTTTTTCACAGGTGATAAATGTTGAAGAAGGAACTACATCGACTAATGCAGACACAATAGCATTAGCATCATCAGGCCCATTAGTTACTTCTGAATGTAAAACATCTTTATTGGTGAGTTTGTGATATGTAACAAAATAAAACCTTCAAATTAACATTGTCTAATGCTTATAAGTATTGTTGTGTTTTTTATTTTTAATTTTATTTTATTAAAAAAAATATTGTTGTGTTTTAAAATTATGGTGAATTATTATGTACACATTTTATTTAGATTGGACCGAGGTAGATCATTGTGATAGGTTCACAAATAGTGTTTATTATTTTTCTATATTAAATAATATTTGTGGACCTATTAAAATTGTCCACTTGAATAGCGATACATGTCCAAATAAAATGTGTATCAACATAGTGTAGCATAAGTGGTAGATACTTGGGTCCCTTAATCACTTGATTCTGGGTTCGTTATCTGGCCGATGCGTATGGAGAAACATTTGTTGGGAGAGATCAACCCCTTAAATAGATCTCAATTACCTCGAGGAGATTAGTCTCTCCAGTTGTGCGCGGAGAATACCTTTGATTTTAAAAAAAAATAATTATTATTTAATTGTCTTGAGATTGGATTTATAAGAATAGATGCTTTGATCAACTTATTATTTAATTGTTTTTGACATTTGGATACTTTCGTTTTTTCTATAATTAGGCTCTTCCAAAATTATATAGTATATGATGAGGCTATAGCAACAAATATTATGACCTACATGATGATATATATGTTTGTTTGAATTTGTGTAGGTAAATGCTTATGGCCCAATTGTCATATATTCACCTCCAATTGTCACAATACAGCCTCTTACCACTCAAAATGTAGATGTTGGAAACTGGCACGAAACTAGTAAGACTCCAAGATCAATTTACTCATTTAAATTTACCTCATCACTCTTTTCGTTTTGAATTAAGTTGAACTCTTCTTTTCTATGTGTTGTTCAGTTTTTCTAAATGATGTTGTTATGAAAGTAAGCTCAACTATTGAGGAACAAATTCCAAATGATGATGAACAAATAGTTTCCAAATCAAGACTCTCTGTTATTTCATCTCAGTTGCCTTATAAAGGTTTTCCATATGGGATTGAAGTTCAAGCAACATCTGGACATGAGTTAACTTTTTCACATGAAAATGACATTGACTCAAACATTAATGGTTTAGAGACAAAAATGAAACAATCAGCAAAGGGAAAGCAAGAATATGTTGTAAATGTTCCTCGTATAGTAGAGATAACTTCAATAGAAGATTCAGATGTAATTTTCAAGCCATGTCCCTTCCTTATCAAACTCTTCGTTATATTACTCTAAGGCGTTAATTATTCGATATGTACTGCAACTTATTTACATGTTCATGATATATAGTGTTTAAAAGAAACTGAGGATCGAAGTATTGAAGAGGGTTCTACGTCAGAAACAAGGAATGAGCCACCTATACAATTAGTTGCTGATCTTAAACAAAAGGCATTCCCCTTTTCATTCTTTCAACATAAGTATAATTGAATTATGCTACACACTTAAATATCTTTTTCACTTTATGCAGGGAACTGAGTCAAGTTTTCACGATTTTGATCTTGGAGACTCACAGGAAACAACTCGGACTAATAATGAAGGTGAAGATTTTTTGGATCAATTTTTCAAACTCTCTTCTATATTTCAATGTTTACATATAATGTGCTAATCTATATAATATTTTTCTGTAGATGTTGATTTGTATTTGCAAATGGAGAGTGCCTATCGACAATTTCAAGAGTCTAAATATCACGATGATGGTAATGAGAATCCAAATGCACAAACCACTAAAGAATTTGCAGAGTGGATTGAAGTTCAAGCAACATTAGGACACAAGTTGACTTCTTCACAGGTCAAATATCAAACTATACTCATTCAAGCTAATCACACCTGATTACCATCACCATAACAAATTATTTCAATCAAACAAGTGCTATTATTTTGTGCAGAAAAAAATGAAAAAAGCACCAGAGGCAAAGCACACGTTTGTTGAAGATGTTCCTGATTTAGAGATACCATCAACAACATTATTACCAACAAATTCAGAAGTAATTTGAATGCCATGTCAAATTCCGGTTTATCTTCCTCTACAATATTTTTATGCCGTAATATTTTTATGCCGGAATATATATATATATTGGAGATAATGATATTATTTGTTTTTTAATTTCAATTTCTATAGGAAGATGGAGATGGAAAAATATGCCTACCCTCGTTTTCAATTGTCAATACAAAGCCTCCTGCTACCAAAGATGTTGATATTGGAGACTCTCAAGAAACTATTGGTGAGTTTTTTTTTTACTTTAAATATTAATAAGGTTTCTTAAATTAAAGGATAATGAGAGTAATAAGCTGAATATTAGTGAATAAATAAACTCTTGTAGCAGTGGAAGACATTAACAAGCTGATCGAAGAAGACCCACTTCTCGCACTTGAGAAGCTTCTTACTGGAGTGCAAAGTTTTTCAATTGAAACTTTACTTCAAGAATTGAAGACTTTGATGGACTCAACATCAGACCTTGACCATCTTGTATCTAACCAAGAGTCCAAGTCGAAATTGATTTCTCTTCTTCATGGATTAAATCAGCATCAAAGACTCTTACCTTCTGATGTGAAGGAGTTTGTTGAGAAAGTACAGAACTTCTTCAATGATAATATCAAACAAGCCACTTCTCAACGAGTAATCAAGAAGCACAACCTACTTCTTGATTCGAAAACCGATCTCATGAACAAGCTCATGAGTGCAAAGAGTACACAAGCCCACATTGACAGTGAAACTTCAACTGCCAATGCTAAGATACATGAGCTCTCTTTACAAATTGAAGATCTCGAGAATCAAAGAAATGCTTTAAAGTCGGTGGTGAACAAATGTGATGTTCAGAAGATGAAGTTGAAGGCTGAATGCACTGAGTGGGCCCAACAAAGTAAGAAATTCATTTCTGCACTTGCTTCATCGGAGGTCGACGTAAGAGAAGCTGAACGTGCACGGTATTTGGCAAAAGAAGGCTTTGCAAATTTAAAATCATCGTTTCCTACATTTAGGAAGGAAAACAAAAGAAAGAACAATAAGTTGCAATATTTACTTATGTGTGTGTTGCTTGTAGTGATATCTTTTAGTTTGAACTTTGTGTCGAAGGATATGTTCGTCATATTTCCTCAAAAGTTACGGTTGTTTTGAGACTTTGATTTTTCCATGCTTATGTTGTTGGTTGCTCTGTACTCTTTTTCCCTAGTCAGGTTTTATCCGTTTGGGTTTTCCTGAAAAGGTTTTTAATGAGGCAGATGTTGAATTCCCTTGGTTATTCTGACTTGGGTTTAGGTCTAGTCCCCCCAAGTGATTTTGTATCTTCCTTTTTATTTAATAACATCTTTAAAGTGCTGCTAGTGATAGGTGGCAGTTAAGGGGTGCCAACTTAGTGGCCTCTTGGTTTGTCATGTGATGCGTTTGCACTCTTTTTGTCAAAAAAAAACAAAAAAGAATGTGAATGGATGTTGTGGTTGTGGGTTAGGTGTTCTCTCTTTCTTTGTATAATTATTATCTTTGATAAAAAAATATGGTAATACTTAACTCTAAAAATAATAACATTTTTTTTTTTGCATTAGCTCAAGTTATGAGTTGTAGCTAAGTCATGACTCAAGTCAAGTAAGTGAAACATGATGAGCTAAATCACATTAGAATTGCATACTAAGAGAACTTACTTTTTGCGTCTAAAATCTCAACTCAGTAATATGCATGGTAACTGGTTTTTATAAAACAAGGATTTTGAACCAGCTCTGATACCAAGTTGAATAACATAATGAAAACTTGTATTTCACAATGAGGTTCAAACTTATATACATGAGATATACAAGAGAGAATCATAAAATAAGTAAACTAACTATCCGAATAAATAGGAAACTTAAATATATCATAATCATAATAAATACTAATAATAATCAACAAGTAAAAGCATGGTTTATTAAATAATACAGTTTTTAGCAACTAACCTCTGTATTGCACATTGTTTGCATTTGCAACCAATATTGTCCAGCTCGTGACATGACAACAAGATGACCTTCCAGAAGAAAAACCACATGCATCATAACTTCCTATGACAACACCAGACAATTGAATTACAGTAAAACTGTCGTAAATCTGATATGAACAGGTCAACAATGAAAAAGTAAAAATATGCAAGACAATTGTTAACAAGTTTTCACAAAATAAATGAGAGACTAGTTCCATCTTGCTCTCATCTTCTTTTCCTGCCCATCCTACCTATTAATGATGACTCAGGTTACACAGACTGGCCCAATGATGACAACTTATATAAACACACATTATACTGGATTGGTTTATGCCTAAAAATTAGCATTAAATTGGTTTTTCTCGCTCTTTGCTAGTTTTGAGAGATAGAGACTGAGCCTTTAACTCGTCCAATTTAGTTGATCTTCTAATCTCAGTGGCTAAATTGATTTCAACATCAAACTTCATTAGCTTTGTTAATATTGGAGTATGATCTGACTGTGAAACTGTATATGAGCCAAAACTAGTGAGAGAAAAACTAGGATAGTATCACAGATTTCATGGTGAATTCATCAAAATCGGCTTTAATGCTACAGAGTTGTAGCACAGTTATATCCACAGTGGCGATAATGGCCAAAACACATGCTTCCCTATTTTAATGTTACAGCAAAAAACAATACGGATTAATGAGTGCTTAAGAACTTCAAAACCAATCGACAATTTCACAATCATGTGAAACAAACTTATTCACACATTTCATATTACAAGTTGCAAAGGATCACTTCACATATTGAAGGCAAGCAAAGGAGACTAATGAGTTCAGAAGGTAAAATTGCAAACAGTAAATATTGTTTTGAGAGAAGTGAGAATTCTAGGTCACGTGAAACATACCTTCATTTTGTTTAGATTGAATTGTACTGATCTCATGGCCAAAATAATTGGCTCTGAACACTTTGATCAATTACCATTTAGAACACCATCATTGTCATAATTCAGTTTGGATTTTCAGATACAAACATCATAACATGCTCGCCTTGGAATAGACAGCAATCAAATTCAAACAAACTTCAATTTTACATCAACTCTTGAAATGCACTTTCTTTATCAGCAGAGTAAAATCATATAAGCAACTCAGTAGTAGAAGCATCTGCTGCAAACCCTTTGCCTTTCATTATTTGAAGGTATTTTCTCGACCTCAAAAAATCACATTTCCGCAGTAATCACGACAAAGACATTATAAGAGCATGTATTAGGTGTACATCCATTCTCTTCCATTTTCCTAAGCAAGTCTTCAGCGTCATCCAACAACCCTTCTCTACATAAACCTCCAATCATTATATTATAAACGTATGATTCGAAACTCAACCCTTTAACCAACAGACGTGCAAAAACCTTCCTTGCATCACTCAGATTTCCATCTTTACACAAACCATCAATCATAACATTATAAATAACAATATCAAGATCTAAATCACTCTCTTCCATAGCCCTAAACAAAAACATCACTTCTAAACGAAAATGCCATTTAATTAAACCATCCAACACAACAGCACTAGTCAAAAGATTAGGAACCTGACCGAATTCCTTCATTGTAAAGAACAACCGTTTCGCAGCTAAAGGTTTGCCAACTTCACAAAACCCACCAACAAGTGTTGTCAAAGTCACAACATCAGGATACAAACCTTCATTAATCATTTCATTCAACAAAGAGACAAACACATAGCTTTATCAACATCTTTAAGCTTACACCAACCATTAATCAACGAATTATAATAACAACACTAGCCAACATTTCCTTAAAATCATCAAATCAAACACCTTCACGCTTCATACATCTGATTCATCAAACAATAACCACTAATCAATGAGTTATAAGTCACAACATTAGGTCCTTCCCCCATTTGCACCATGAAAGAAATTACACTTCTAGCCTCCAAAATCAAACCTTCTTTGCAAAATCCATCCACCAAAATAGTAAATGTTTGAAGTGGTAATTTTGTTCCATTCCATCACTGAATATCCAAACAAAGGAACGAAGTTTATGTTCCATTCCGCTCCACTCTATTCCATTACGTTTCATTCCGCTCCGTTCCGTTACGTACCATCAATCCAAACAGAGCCCTAAGAACACTCAAAAATTGAAATGTTTTACCGTGTATCTAATTCACTTTTTAACTTGATCACACATTAATATGTCTTAATGACATATGTTAATGATTTAAAAAATAATAAATTAATTATCAAGGTTTTAAATTGCGGTTGCGGTCGTGGATGCGGTTGCGGTTGCAGGTATTGCGATTGCGGCTAATGCAGACACTGCGATGCAATTGCGGCCGTTGCGACGTGAAATAATTTTTTATCCGCACAAACACAGAAAAAATACTATAATTATTGTAATTCCTTATATATCTTTTACTTATAATTCTATATAAATTTTAATTCATTTTTAAGTCATCGAGACATAAGAAGACAGAAACTCTAAAATGAAAGGACATAAAGGAAAAAATAAAGGTGAGATTCTCTGAATTTTTACGAAAAGGAATATTGGATTGAACCGTTGCGGCCGTTGCAGTCAAAACTCCGTTGTGTTGCGGTGAAATGCTGTTGCGTTGCGGTTGCGTTGCGGCATCACGTGTGATTTTAGTTCACACCGCAATTGCGGTCCGATGCGGTTGCAGTGCCTACCGCATCCGCAATATTGCGGCCGCATCAGGTGATGCGGTCCGCAATTTAAAACCTTGTTAATTATACAAAATTTAAGATAATGTTTCTACTTTTGGATTTTTAACATATGCAGACGTTAACAAGATCATATTTTGAATTTATGTGGATTTATTTGTTGATATAAGTCGTTGTAGTATTTATATTTGAATAAATTAATAAAAAAAAATGTTTAATAAGTCATGTGAGTTTAGCTCGGGTGGTAAGATACTGCATTATATATGTAGTGAGTCAAGGTTTGAACCTCAGTCATCACATTTATCTACTTTAAGGGTGAAATTTCTGTCACCGAACAATTTGACAAAAAAAAGAATGTTTATTAAAATTTTATAAAGGGTAAATAGGTTTTTTTATTAAATAAAAACATTTTTTTCAATTTTTTTATTAAAAAATATATAATACACAATCATCACTGAGTTGGCATTTAAAAAAAATATTAAAAAAATTTCCACGAAACATGTCACGTCAGGATTCTTCACATTGCAGTGATATAATCTCAAAAATAAAAATTTCAGGGGGTAACGCAAAATTGGCATATTTTGCAGGGGTATAAAATAGAGTGGGTAAAATTCTGAAGTATAGGACGGTAAAATTCCGATTTATTGAAAACAGTGGTAAAACTGCATTTAAGCCAAGAAACTAATATACTAGGAGAGAGATAGAGAGAAAAATGAAAAAAAAAATTGATAATTAAGATGAGAAAGAAAATAATATACTCTCTCCGTACCACAATGAGTAATTCAGTTGACTGCGTCACGCATGTCAATGCATAACTTTGACGATTAATATTTTTAATTGCATAATAGTAAAAATTATAAAAATATGATATTTTGAAAATGTTCATCGAGATGAATCTAACAACATCTTATATGTTAACTAGTATAACTGACCCGTGCAAAGCACGGGTTAATTTTCATTGAAAAATATTAAAATATTAATAATAATATTTTGTGATTTATTAATTAACAAAATTTATTTGATATATTCAATGTAATTTATCTAAATATGAAAAATGATACAGATTTTAGAGATTTTAAAGGGGAAGGGCGGAATGGTCTGACGAAGAGTGAAACTCATCCACTCTCCGTTTCCGATCGACGTGTTATTTTCTCCCTTGTAGCCATCTTCACTGGTCTTTACTACAATGCAAGGATCTCATGAACATAACAAATTGAATAAATAAATTCTATATTATTTTTCATATGAAGATCAACCTCCCCGTGACCATATTTTTAAATGATTCTCTTGTTTAGAAAATAAAATTGAGAAGAGTGTTAATAACATTTTCTTAATATATTCTATATATAGTGGTGAGACTCACATGAGTGTCACTCACTTAAAGAGTGAGCCGAGTAATTGAAAGTGTTAAAAAAAATAGTGTTTCTGGCCTTCTTTATTCATAAACATGTTCATGGTGTTTTTTGTCAAGTAACATATATGTGGAAACTTTGTACTATATAATAGTAAACACTACAAATAATGTGGATCTACACATATTTTTTTGAACATCAAAAGAAAGAATTCTATAAATTGCAGAAAAAAGCACTAAATTATTTCTTTCTTTTTCTGTTTTCACAGCCAGTTTAATTTGATTCGGGGTTAATTCTGGTATCAAGTGATTTATTTGATTGATATACAACATATGAATATTCAAATGCATTTTGACATGTATTAACATCTAATGTATTACAATAATTACTATAATACAGTTAAGCATATTTCCTATTTTTATTGCCCTAATATTATATGAAATTTAAATTTTAATAGGATGATCTTATTCATAGAAAGTTTAAATATGGTCAATGCATAAATAAGTCATTATATTGAATTGAATAAATATAATTGTTAAAAAGTTATTGGAGTAAAGACATAATTTCTTCTGATATAAAAAAAAAGACACAATTCCTTCAATAAAGGATCCAATTTAGTCATCATGAAAAAGTTAAACCATCTTTTTAGTCTATGTCAAGGTTTTAAATTGTGGTTGCGGTCATGGATGTGGTTGCGGTTGTTGCGAATGCGGTCATTACGGTCGCTGCAACGCGCAATGCGGCTATTGCGGCGTGAAATCATTTTGACATTTCACAAGCTATATAAAATGAAACTACTATGTAACTATATTATTTATTCATCATTGCATAGTCTTAGTTTATTCCATAAACACTAATTTGAATGTGCTTAAAATACACGGTTGAGAGATGGTTAAAAGTAAGATTTTTCATTAGATTTAACACAAATTATGATTTAAATGTCATAAATTTTATTTTTTTGTGAGAAAATTTGAACCAACATCGTCGAAAATGTCTGATGCGACTTCTGATGAGGTTGTGGTGCGGTTACGATGCGGCTGTACACGTGAATATTGTGTTGTAATTTTTGTCTCTAACATGCAAAGATCACAAATATTTGCAAGGATCATGAATCTGCAATATACAATGAAAACAATTATAATCAACAAAAAAAATTACAATCAACAAAACAAAATTATCTATATTAAGGACATATGCATTGTAAATAGTCTAATCTGCGTAGAAAATAAATTCATAAATAAGTGCTCAATAAATTCATAAATAAGTGCTCATAGTATTTTATTGGTCATAGAGATGTATAAAAACAGTAGTACAAAAATAAGCCAACAATGAAGCAGATGAAAATGAAATATACTACTCACACAAAATAGACGAATAGAGAAAGAGAGTACCTTTAAATGTTAGCTGAAACAAAAAAAAAAAAAAAATGTACAAAAATGGTTAGAGTAGAACAATATAAACGTGAAAATAAGTAAGTGAACAGAAAAAAAAAAGTGTGCTATACCTTTTAAAAAAAATGGAAGAAAAACAAAATGTGATAAATAATGGTGAAAACTATACATATATATTGATCCCAGACACTAAAACGTTTTTGCTGTTAAATGATATTAATCATGATTAGAATTTTCTTTTTATAAGTCAATGAGGATTTTCTCAAAATAAAAAAACTTAATTAATGTCAATAAAGAGCATAATTACTATTCACACAAAAATTTTGCTACAAAAATAATAATAATAATAATAATAATAATAATAATAATACGTGATTGACACTAATAATATATTAACGAATTAATATGTAATATAATGAATCAAATGATTTGAATATATCCTGATTTAATTGAAGAACATTAAATTCGATTTATAAACAATAATTGAAAAATGATTGAATTTCCAAATTAGCCAAAGATTCTAAGTAAAATGATATCATCATGTATTAGAGAAATTGCAAAGGCCTTCATAGTTAGCCACATAGGAATTGGAGAAATATTAGAATGCCACATAAGACATGGATCAAGGAAATTGTGCCACATAGGAATTAGACCATGAGAGAGAAACTCCTAAATATATAAATAATAGATATTTGTTTTTATTTATTAGTAGAAAAATAAGGTCAAAGTAAGATATGTAAATAGTGTGTATAGCTAAAATGGGTCACTCATTTTCGGACGAGGAAGTAGGAGAGAAAGATAGAGAGCTATGATGCTCTGATACGCGACATGTTACCGATACGATACGACACCGATACGACGATACGGAAAAATTTTCAAAATTCTCGATATGATATAGCCGCGATACGTTATTTAAAAATTAAATTTAAAATTATATATATATATATACCGATAAAGGCACAATATACAAATATAACTAAAATCGATAATGATAAAAAAATTAACATTCAAATTACTCAATTTGAGCAAACAAGTAACAATTACATATCTTAAGTTAAGCACTACCCAAAAAGAAGAGTGAGATGGATAACTTAATGGTTAATTAGTTGAAGTAAGAGTTAAGGAATTGGAGATTCAGGGTTTAAGTTTTGACAAGGAGAAAAACTAACATAACAATATAATATACTAACAATTTGCTTATATTTTTTTTTAAAATAATATTAATTTATGATACTTTTCCGATACGTGCATCAGAAAATATCAAACGAATATCGATATCGAATACATATGAGACACGATACTTCGCCGATGTACCGGGGCTTCACAAATAGAAAGAAAGCCACAGAGTCATCCAATCCTTACACGTGATTATGTTTTATCGGCTATTTGTGAGGTTTCCGATGCAAGTGATATGCTTCACATGTGAAACGGAGAGTGGACTTAATACATTTTAAAATTGATGACAAATTGTAAGGTTTATGGTATGGGTGTACATATTATAAAATGCATTGTGTATATTATAAACGTATGGTACTATTAAACAATGAATTGCAAGCTGTGAAAATTGAAATAATGGGATTAATTAATATTAAAAGTAAGTTTGACCTTATATTTGTCGGTGTTGAGTAGTTACAATATTAAGTAAAAGAATCGTGGGATATTATTAATTAATGGTTGGTATTTCTAAAGCCTAGATTGAGCTTAGAAATGGTATAGTTTCTCTCTCTCTGTGCTGCTGCCATTGGAGAAAGAAAGAAAGAAAGGGGAAGAAAGATTGTTTGTGTGTGCAGTGGAATGGCTGAACATAACGAAAACGAGGTAATATTCTTTGAGTTAGTTACATGATTTCAATCAATATTTTTTTCAACTTTAATTTTCTGTCCTTTTATTGTTGGCTGATGCGTTTGTTAAATAACCGATTATCTCAAAAGCTTAAGCTCTTACGATAGAGCCATATCAATAGTTTTATATTATTTCTAACACCCCTCATACAAGAGCCCACTTGGGCTTGAAGCGTGAATAATGTATATGCCCACCTACCATATACTTAAATTCCAGTTTTTAATTAGAATGTGAGTGGTCATAATGACTCTGAAACCATGTCAAATAACCATGTCTAACGACTCCTTTTCTCTTGACTTACCATCTAGAACACATTAAACACCTCAAGACAATATTAAGATGGAAATAGGTATTTACTATAATTAAAAGTGTTTCAAGAGTAAGACATGATTACAAGAGTTTTGCTTGTTTACTTATTCTCTTAATGCCATCTCTATTGCAGATTAATTAATTGGTGATCAGGAAAATTATTCATAGATACTAGCTGCCTACTTGAGCATGCGCTGAAATAAGGTAACAATAACCATACTCATATGCTTCATTCTAATTTTAAAAAGGGAAAAGTAATGGCGATTGATACTATTCTAGAGTGTGCCCAGGCTCAATTTGGCCCACTTAGGCGTCGAACTCGGTTCAAGAGCACGCTGGCCCAACACCACGCATCTTCTATAGGTAACAAAAGTTATGCTTTTTATAGAAGATCAAATGAAAGAATTTAAATATTAAAAACGTCAAGATTTTAGAAAGTGCCAAAAGTTTTGTAGTACTAACGCTACGCTGATTAAATAACAGAGCTTGAAAGTAAATGATGTGAAAGATCGTATATGAAAAAAAATTCTTTATAATTTGCAAGATCATATATTTTTGGTATACGTAGACAATATGGCCAAACTATACTCCAAGCAATTTTCTACTTCAATTTGAACAATGATATATACATTAAAAATTTAGATGTAACTAAATTTGAATAGTATGAAAATTTAGAAAGGAAGTTGAGAGATTATTTATTGATCAATTCATCTAACTATTACAATCACTATTGCAAGCTATATATAGCAAGTTCTAATGAACCTATACATGTAATAAACTATAACAAACTTCTAACCAACTTATACAAGATAAGATGCATGAGCATTGAGAACTAAGAAACAAAACAGCGCTGTTATGTAGTGTCTTCTGTTTTTTATTGCCTGCACTGTCCTATTCTTTTGATACTACCTAACTTTGAACTATTGAAACTTATTTAGATGGCGAGTTTCCTTACTGATTTGGTGAAGCCATATGTGGAGAAATTGATAAATGGGGCAATCACAGAATCAAGTTATATATGTTGCTTCACGTGCATTGCTAAGGATTTTGAAGATGAAAAAATTAGGTTGGAAGTAGAAAGGACAACTTTCGATCAACGCATTGATGTGGCAACTAGAAGAGGGGAAAATGTTCAAGCTAATGCTCTATTATGGAAAAAAGAAGTTGAAGAGCTCATTCAAGAAGACACCAAAACAAAACAAAATTGTTTTTTTGGATTTTGTTGTGACTGCATATGGCGATATAAAAGGGGAAAGGAACTAGCAAATAAGAAGGAGCAAATCAAAAAATTGATGGAAACTGGAAAGGAACTTGCAATTGGACTCCCTGCTTATCTTCCAGATATTGAACGTCATTCATCCCAACACTATATTCCTTTTGAAAGTAGGAAATCCAAATACAAAGAGCTTTTGGATGCATTGTATGATGACAACAATTATATAGTCGGGTTGCAAGGGATGGGGGGAACAGGAAAAACTACATTGGCCAAAGAAGTGGGCAAGGAACTTAAGCGGTCCAATCAATTTACTCATGTTATCGATACGACGGTGTCATTTTCTCCTGATATTAAAAAGATTCAAGATGATATTGCTGGACCCTTGGGATTGAAATTTGATGACTGTAACGAATCAGATCGACCCAAAAAACTATGGAGCAGATTAACCAATGGTGAGAAGATTCTTATAATATTGGATGATGTGTGGGGAGATATCAATTTTGATGAAATAGGGATTCCACAAAGTGACAATCGCAAAGGCTGCCGTGTTTTTGTAACCACACGCAATCTGCAGGTGTGCAACAGACTAGGATGCAGTAGAACAATCCAACTAGATCTCTTATCTGAAGAGGATGCATGGATCATGTTCCAAAGGCATGCTGGTCTAAGCAAAGTTTCAACAAAAAATTTGCTTGACAGGGGCCGTAAAATTGTAAACGAATGCAAAAGGTTACCAATTGCAATTGCTGCTATCGCTAGTAGTTTAAAAGGCGAACAACGTCAGGAAAAGTGGGATGTGGCCTTAAATTCCTTGCAGAAGCATATGTCCATTCGCGGTGTTGATGAAGATTTGGTTGATATTTATAAATGTTTGAAGTTTAGCTATGATTATCTCAAGAACAAAAATGCCGAGGAATTGTTCCTCTTATGTTCTATATTCCAAGAAGATGCAGAAATCCGTACTCAAATTCTAACCAGACTTGGCATAGGAGTTGGCCTCTTTGGGGAAAGTTATGACAAATACAACAATGCTCGAAATCTAGTAGTTGTTGCAAAAGATAAACTACTTGATTCATGTTTACTGTTGAAGACAAATAAAGGAGATGTAAAAATGCATGACTTGGTTCGTGAAGTAGCCCAATGGATAGCGAACAAAGAGATTTTAGCAGTAAATGTTTCTAACAAAAATCAAAATTCATTGGTTGGAAGGAATAATATCAAATATTTGTTATTTGATGGCAGTCCAAATGATTTGTGTTCCCCTATGTTTGATGGTTCTAAACTAAGGATTCTGATTTTAATCATGGTCACAGGTTGCTTTGTGGATTCATTCTTTGAAAATATTGCAGGTCTTCGAGTTTTGAATTTAATAGCGGGTAAAAAAATTACTATATCATTGCCACAATCAATTCAGTCGTTGACAAATATTCGTTCTCTATTAGTGGAAAGTGCCGATTTGGGTGACATCTCTGTTTTGGGAAACCTGCAAAGTCTTGAGACACTTGATTTGAATCATTGTACAATTGATGAACTTCCTCAAGAAATTGCAAAGTTGAAGGAACTTAGATTGTTGAACTTGGAATACTGTAGAATTAAAAGTAATAATCCATTTGAAGTTATCCAGATATGCCCATCCCTTGAAGAATTGTACTTCTTTAAAAGTTTCAATGGTTTCTGTCAGGAAATAACCTTACCTACATTGGAAAGGTATCATCTCACTGATGTTTATGGTATAATTTGCGATTCTTCACTATCAAAATGTGTGATTCTTGAAAAGGATTATTTGTCAGAAGCAACATTTAAGCATGTGATGCAAACAGCAGAGCTTCTTAAGTTGGTAAGAATTAAGAAGGGATGGAGAAATATTATGCCTGAATTTGTTCCTATAGATCAAGGTATGAATGATCTAATTGAGCTTCATTTGAATGATGATTCACAACTACAGTTCCTCATAGACACTAAACATACTGGTTCTCAAGTACCAAATGTATTTTCCAAGTTGGTTGTACTAGAGCTCATCAAAATGAAAAATTTAGAAGAATTATGCAATGGTCCCATCTCCTTTGACTCTATGAACAATTTAGAGGAACTAACTATCAAGTCTTGCGGAAATTTGAGAAGTTTGTTCAAAGGCAATCTAAATCTCTGCAATCTAAAGACTGTGAAAATAGAAAGATGCTCCACATTAGTTTCTGTTTTTCATCTGTCAACTTCTGCAAGCCTGCCGTTGTTGGAAGAATTGAATATAAGTGAATGTGGTAACTTGGAAAACATATTTACATGTGAAAGGACGATTGAAGAAATATTAGTTCCAAAGCTTAAAGTTGTCAAAATAGAAAGTTGTAACAAGTTGACTTATATATTTGACCAAGAAGTCAAACTAACTTCACTTATAGAATTGAAGCTAGAATATGTGTCAAATTTCATCGACATATTTCCAAAATCATATAATTCCATTGAAGGGTCATCCTCATCCAATTCCATTTCAAAGCCACAAACACAATTGCAGGTGAAGCCATTGAAATCCAATATTATATTCTCTTGGAGTCATATATGTTGTTATAGATACAAGTTGAAGGGTGCCACAAGTACTAAAGTCCCATTGGTTTCTCAGGATCAGCCACAAGCCTGCTCAATCTCCACGGTAATCTTCTCTATTTTTTTCCCGTTAACTTTTGATAATGTCAGAACATCGTAAATGCACAATTTTTTTTATTCTATATAATTATTGTCTTATATTACCGGCCAAGTGTTTTTTCTTTCTTTTTAGATACAAATCCTTTTTTTTTTTTATCTACAAATCCAATTTTATATATGTAATCCAAATTCAAATTACCTCATTTTATTTGTTATTTCTCCCATTTTTATATCAAATGAATGTATTTGTTTGCAATAAGTCAGTTCACATTGGTAACGATTTAACACTTTTATTGATTCTATTTTAGGGCGCGGTCATGTTGCCAAAAATGTTTTCATCGGATTTCCATGACAATGTAAATCATATGCTACACTAATTGATCCAAACGGAAATCAATTTGATGTTTTCGTTGAAAAAATTAATGGCACTATATATTTAACACATATTTGGTGCTCGAGTAATTTTGTTATACACTGGATGAGTCAATTTGGTCTGATTTTGAAGGATAAATTTGATTGTGTTATTCATCCTTCTAAGTTCACTCCTTCTATTAAAATTAATTTAAAATTAATTTGGATAAATTTAATGTTCCATCATATTTTCCATCATAGTGTAGGGATGGCAATGGGTAGGGTATGGGTAGGTTACTATAGTACCCATCCCCATACCCGCGTGGGTAACGATCTTTGTCCCCGTCCCCATACCCTATGTGTAAGTACCCATACCCGTACCCGTTACCCGCATTTTTGATAAAAATAAATCGATCGATTATAAAATATCATATCGTTTTAATATAATTATTTTTTTTAAAAGATTTTAATGTTGACTCAGGAAAATTATAAACAAAAAATTTATTATAATTATAAATACACAGTTTTAAACGTTCATTTCTCATGTTAAAGTTCATTTCTTTGTCACATTGTGTTTGTATTATATTATAAATAAACAGTTTTAAACGTCTAATAATTTAATTGTTGTTGTATTTTTTTAAATTGATATACATATGTTATTAACATATATAAAATAAATAAATATATTATGTGGGTATGGGGCGGGGTGGGTACTAAGGTACCCGTACCCGCACCCATACCCATTCATTTTTGCTGGTAATTACTCATACATGTGCCCGTACCCAAAATGCGGGTTTTTACCCTACCAGTTATGGGTATTTTTTGCGAGTGCCCACTGGGTATGGGTCAAATTGCCATCCCTATCATAGTGTTCACATGGAGACTCTTTGTAACACTTTTTATTTTATTTTTTTTCTTGCAATAGTGTTTGAAACACTTAGTTATTGCATTATTTGGGTAACAACATTATTAATGTATGTATGGGAAAAAATATTATAATAACACTATGCTATTTATATATTGAAAATAATATTATTTTTCACATTTAAGCCGGAAATTTTTTTGAATTTAAGTGATTGTGTTAAATGTTTGTTTGTAAATTCTACATTTACTAATTTGAATTTTATATATACGACGAAGGTTATATATATATATATATATATATGGGGTTTTCTAACTTAGACCCTAGTTAGGTCTAAGTTAGCAAGGTGCACCTTTTCAATTGGACCAAAATACCCATTCTTTTTAATTAATTAACCAAAATACCCATTAATAGACGCGGCTCCAGTGTCGCGCGCGTACCGAAGGACCATGGTTACAGACCGTTGATTTCCATCAGACAGCCAAGATCTGATCTCATCAAGACTGTCTGATCAATCAGACAGCCCAGATCATCCTGATCCATCAGATTCCAGCGCGTGCGCCACACTGGATTACACCCTGGAGAGAGAAAAATTTGCTTTTTAAAAGTAGGACACGTGTCACACAATGGTTGGCTGGACGTGATTTTTGTTCATTTAATACTTTGAACTCAATTATTTCGTTGTAAATTAATTTTTTATTTTTTTTTTTATACCAAAATTCATAATTTTTTTTTTCTACAAATAGAGACTTGGTTCGTTTGATTTAGACACCGAAAAAAAAATGCAATTTTTCACTACTTTAATCTCATTTTTTGTCTACTAAATACGTTACTTGTGTGTTGTAATTTAACACGCACCACTCAACCAACTCACTGAAACCATTATACCAGGAAAATAGTAGATAATATTCTGGAACTTTTGGTATATTTTATGAAATTTTTGGAGACCTGAAACTATTTTTAGTTAATTAAATGAGATAAAACGGTAATTAAAAACTAATGTTTGCTTCTGAAACCATTTTACTGGTAGAATGGTTGCACATAGTTGTATTCTGAAACCATTTTACTGGTAGAATGATTTCAATGAGTAATTTATTAATTGTGTTTGCTTCTGAAACCATTTATCTGGTACAATGGTTTCAGAGAGTTGTAATCTGAAACCATTATGCTGGTAGAATGGTTTCAGTAAGTTGATTATTAGTTATTTGCTTCTGAAACCATTTAGCTTGTAGAATGGTTGCACATAGTTGTACTCTGAAACTATTTTACTGGTAGAATGGTTTCAGTGAGTAATTTATTAATTGTGTTTGCTTCTGAAACCATTTTGCTGGTAGAATGGTTTCAGTAAGTTGATTCTTAGTTATTTGCTTCTGAAACCATTTAGCTGGTAGAATGGTTTCAGAGATTTGTACTCTGAAACCATTTTCCTGGTATAATGGTTTCAGTGAGTTGATGTAAGGTAGTGAAAAATGAGATTAAGGTAGTGAAAAATTGGGTTTTTTTTTCTGTGTCCAAATCAAACGAACCAAGTCTCTATTTGTAGAAAAAAAAAATTATGAATTTTGGTATAAAAAAAAATTAAAAAATTAATTTACAACGAAATAATTGAGTTCAAAGTATTAAATGGAAAAAAACCACGCCCAGCCAATCAGACAGCGACACGTGTCCTGCTTTTAAAAAGTAGATTCTTCTCTCTCCAGGGTGTAATCCAGTGTGGTGCACGCGCTGGAATCTGATGGATTCGGATGATCTGGGCTGTCTGATTGATCAGACAGTCTTGATGAGATCAGATCTTGGCTGTTTGATGGAAATCAACGGCCTGTAACCATTGTCCTGCGGTACGCGCGCGACACTGGATCCGCGTCCATTGATGGTAATTTGGTTAATTAATTAAAAAGAATGGGTATTTTGGTCCAACTGAAAAGGTGCACTTTGTTAATTTAGACCCAACTGGGTCTAAATTAGCAGCCCCCTATATATATATATATATATATATATATATATATATATATATATATATATATATATATATATATATAGGGGAGGGATCAAATTACACCGGTGTAACATTTGAGTAATGTTACACCGCTCAATAACGCTTTAACGAATACAAATTTTATAAAATCCACCGTTGGATTGAAAGCTTATATCGTATAGATCATCCATATTAAATTTTACAAAATTCTAAAATCGTTTGATATGTTATTTAAACCGGTAAAGATTAATGGTTTATGCATTTTTATTGAATACCGTTAGTCTTATCTATCTCAAAAACATAGTGTAAAAAATACTATAGAATGTATAAGAATAAAAAGGAGAAGAAACAGGATCTAATCCAATACAGAAAAAGAAAAAGAGTATAAGAAATACTCTTAAAAAACAGATGAAATGAAAAGAGAAAAGTTATATACTCCACATTAAAGCTCTATAGAATGCATTCACTTCAGTTTTATTTTTATTTTTTTTGTGGTCTAGTAACCTTAGGTGAATAAGTGCAGTGTCCGGGGTTTGAATCCCGACTTCTGCATAATATATGCGATATCTCTATCACTAAGACTTTAGTTTTATATATGCATACTAATTAAAGGATTGTTTGGTTTGATTTACGTCCTTTTTATTGGGGTTACATGACAGGAAACAAGTTCATATTGTCCTAACATATGGAAACGTGCTCAATGTCTTTCAAGACTATCTCATATCATTTGCAATATTAAAAAGATAACACTGGCCAATGTTTCAAAGATAAAATCGGTGTTTATGTTGTCTATTGCACCAAAAATGTTGTTGGAGAGCTTGACTATATATTGTTGTTATGAATTGGAGCACATAGTAGTAGATTGTGGAGATTGCAGTGATGGAATTGAATTGGGCAATGTCTTCCCAAAATTAAAAGAACTCAATGTTGACTATTGTAGGAAATTGAAATACATATTTGGGCACATTAATGCTAGTGATGATCATGATCATAACAGCAATGAGATTCAACTTCATCTTCCAGCATTGAAAACTCTCAAGCTTGTTGATCTCAAAAGTTTAATCGGCATGTCGCCCAAACAATATCACATAACATTTTCACCTTTGAAAGAAGTTGAACTCAAAGAATGCTCTCAGGTTGATGTTAAATCTATTGGTGATTTTACCTTCCTTGCTTCAATTTCAAGATATCAGGACAGTACACCTATCAAGGTACTTACCCTTCTTTCAATGTATTTTTTATTAATGTTTCTGAAATCTTTTTCTTTTATTTCTATTTTTAATTCCTTAATTAGTGCGGTTGGAACACTAGTTAGTTATCAAGACCCTTATTAGTATTATTTACTATTAATTAATATAATAAATTTAATTACTATTAAATTTACTAAATTATCTCAAATAATCTCAATTAAATTTCTAATTTAATGGTCCTATTTAATCGTCAAACATGCAACACTTTATTATCATTATTTGAATTTTCCTCAAATTTGCAACAAACAACATTTTTATTTTTCACTCAATTCTACTATATTTTTATTTATATATTTAAGAAAATAACATATAATATAAATAATTACCAAACCAACCTAATTAAATTAAATAAATGGACACATAAGCAAAAGATGGAATATTTTTGTCAAAATAACTCAACTAGACCTAGATTTACTATTTTTTCATTAAATAAACAAAACATTATCCTTATTTGAATTTTATCTCTTATATGAAGAATACAAGAATAATGTATCGATAAATATTAAAAAAAATTGTGGGATGAATGTTTGTCAAAAGTTGATCCCTGATATGTAAAAAAAATACATAACAAATAGTTTTTTTAAACAACCGCGAAACAATTAGTTCTTATTGATAAATATAGAAAAATAAAAACATGGGACTCACCGATACACATCTTATTTAGATGTGTATTGGTACACCACTTACGTGCATAATTTTGATAGGCTCACAAATAATATTTATTAATTTTTGGACCTATTAGAATTATTCAGCTGAGTTGTATATTGGTACATATCCAAATAATAAGATATGTAAATAAAAAAGAAAGATATGTAACTAAGTGTTCATCCATTTTTTAACATAAGAAAAGAGGATAGTGTAAAGTCTCTTTATCTCTATCTCTCTCCCTCCCATCTCTCTATTTATATTGTTTAGTGCATAAAATATTTTATTTATTCAATGATTTTGCACAAGTTTTATTACGGTTGGTTTAAAAGTTCAGAAACAATTCATTTAAACTGTTTAGTTTATTTAAGTTTAGTTAATTGATGTTTTTAAATTTATGGTTCAGTCCATAAACTAGGTAATTAGCTTTCAAAAGAGTACCTAAGTACTCGAGTGCTTAATTAGCACAAATCCTTTTTTCACGATTTATTTACTCTTATTTTATGCATGTATTTTTATTTCCCATCTTTTGTTGCAGGAATTCAGTGGGAACATGGAACATCTTCTAGCTTTGGAAATGCTCAATGTATCTAAATCCAATGTAGAAAGTATATTATGTCTCAGTGAAGAAAGTGAGTGGCAGATAAACTTGGGGTTGCAAAACATTATTTTGCATAATCTACCTATGATGATATATCTTTTTATGGGTCCTAAAAATGCATTTGCCCTCAAAAACCTTAAAAGTATAACCATCTCTCAATGTGAAAAATTGGAAATAGTTTTCTCCACCTCTATTCTAAGATGCCTATCACAGTTGTCTCATCTAAGAATACAAGAATGCAATGAGTTGAAGCATATCATTGAAGATGATGATGATGATGATATTGAGAATCAAGGAATGTCAAAGACATACTTCCCAGTGCTAAAAACCCTTGCAGTAGCAATGTGCAATAAGTTGAAAAGTGTCTTTCCGATCTCCATGAAGAAAGAGCTTCCTCCTGAGTTAAAGGTTATGATGATAGGTGAAGCACATGAACTGAAAGAAATATTCAAAAGTGTAGGTGGTGATAATCAGAAAGTTGAGATTCCAAATCTGAAATCTGTAGTATTTGTCAACCTACCAAGCTTGTGCCATGTCCAGGGAATTCAATTTCAGGCCGTAGAAAACCATTGCATACAGAATTGTAAAGAATTGTCTCCGACATCGTTAACATCTAGCAGAAATTTCGGCAGGCACGCGTTTAGAATAGATGGCATAGGTACACACTATATGCTTATTCCCTGTGATGCTTCTCAAAATGTAGGAATGTATGTGTTTACACATGCACACGGCAATGGATATGTCACTTTTCTTTTTTTTTTGAAGGAAGGATATGTCACTTGTGTATGAATTACTGTCTAATAATGTTACAGTAATTAATAATATGTTTCTGTAGATTTTGATGTGCATGTGAATCTGATTGGTCTATTTCAACAATTAGAAAACATGATGGCAGCATCTTCACAGGTGAATACAATTCAATTTATTCGAGCTAACCACACCCAAATAAAATACAATCACCATGACAATTTCTTTTAATGAAGCTATTTTTTTAATTTTTTTTTTGTTTGCAGAAAGAAATGAACCGAACACCAGAGACAAAGCATGAATTTATTGAAAATGTTCCTGATTTAGAGATACCATCAGTGACAACATTACCAACAAATTCCCAAGTAATTTGCAGGGCCAATGAAAATTCTCTTACTTAGTATGTTCATATCACTAATGCTTCTGTACTTATCGCAGGAGTTGACAAGTGAAGAATCAACAAGTCAACACTTACTTGAAGAAATTGATAATACCATCAAACTTTCTCAGGTAAACTATGTAATACAGAAAATTAATTTTACTCCAACTACTAGTTAACAATACCTCGCGACTAATCTTCATTTTCATTCTATGGTTTTAGTTGGAAGGTTCTATGTCTACCATTTCAGAAACAAGGAATGTGCCACCTATACATTTAGTTGATCTTAAACAAAAGGCATTTCCCCTACTTTGCTAGTATTTCAAGAACTGAATTATATGAAAAACATAAACATGCTTTTAATTTTAAGCAGGGTATTCAGGTAAGCGTTGAAGAAGGAACTGCATCAACTAGTTATGCCAACACAATAACATCATCAACTCATTTAGAATCAGTAAGTTTATCGTCAGATCCATTACTTACATGGATTTAAAGTGGAACCAAGCTTTCAAAAATTTCCTTCATTTGTTTCTATAGTGAAATCACCATCACTTGTCTAATCCTACAAATATTAACAATCTACAGATGTTGATATTATTTAATTATTTTAACATGTTTAGGAATATGGTGATGGCCAAATAGGCATACCTTTTCCAGTTTCAACTACAGATTGTCTTAACATCGCAGATGTTAATCTTGGAGACTCACACGAAACAACTCAAACTAACAATCAAGGTGAAGACTATTAGGATCAATTAATATTTTCCTTGATTTTTGTACGTCATCACCCTTTTAATTTTGAACACTCGTTTTTCACATGTTGTTCAGTTTCTCTAAATGATAATGCTGCCATGCAAGTAAGCTCAACTATTCAACAACAGTTTCATAAAGATGACGGAATAATAGTTTCTGGTTTAGAGATGCCATCAGCAGTATATTCACCAACAAACTCACAAGTAAATACCGAGAAACCTCACATGAACATGTCATATATGTCTATTTCTTTTCTCCCTTCACTTCTAAAAAAAGTTAAACTTAAAGGGCCGCAAGCATAATTTTGACATAATTTAATTTAATTTCAAGTGCTTCTTATATCAATATGATGCAACTAATTTGTATTTTCATGCTATGCAATTAGTTGGAGGGTTCTACATCAGAAAAAACAACAGAAGCAGCAACCATGTCTACTACTTCAGAACTAAAGAATGAGCCAGATGTACAATTATATGCTCCTAAACAAAAGACAATTTTCAATGCAAGAGTTGAATTATACTATCAACTTAAACATCCTTTTAATTTAATGCAGGGTATGAAGATAAGTGTGGAAGATGGAACTACATCAGCTAATGCCAAGACAATAACATCATCAACTCATTCAAAATCAGTGAGTTCATCATCAGGTTTATCAACTACTTCTAAGTCGGAAACATCTTCACCGGTGAGTTTATCGTATGTATTTATTGGGTCGATCCTACTTATTTATAATTTGGCAGTCAACTGTCATTATACTGCATATAAACATCCTTTTAATATAGTACTGCCTTATACTGCATATAAAGCTTACTTCAACTACTACGTAGAAATATGCTGGCAACTAATTTACATTTTCATGATATGCAATTAGTTGGAGGGTTCAACGTTAGAAAAAACAGTAGCAGCAGAAACTTTGTCCACCGAAAACCCATAAAATAAATAAATCAATACACCGAAAACCTATGTTGTCTTCCCTACATTGGAGATAATGATATCATGTGTTTATCGATTTCAATTTCTAGGAAGATGGAGATGGCAAAATATCCATACCCTCTTTTTCAACTGTCAATACAAAGCCTCCTGCCACCAAATATGTTGATATTGGAGACTCGCAGGAAATTATTGGTGAGTTTTATTATTCTTCTTTAAATTTTAAGGTTTCTCCTTCCACCGTGTGTTTATTTCGTTAAATTTGATGATGCTTCCATGAGAGTAAGCTGAATATAATTGAAAATAAATTAACTCTTGTAGCAATGGAAGACATTAACATGCTGATCGAAGAAGACCCACTTCTTGCACTTCTTGCACTTGAGAAGCTTCTTACAGGACAATTCTCGAATTCCTCTGCTCGAGTTTTACTTCAAGAATTGAAGACTTTGATGGACTCATCATCAGACCTTGACCATCTTGTATCTAACCAAGAGTCTATTTCGAAATTGAATTCTCTTTTTCATCGATTGAATCAGTATCAAGGGATGTTAACTTCTGACTTGAAGGACTTTGTTGAGAAGGTTCAGAACTTCTTCAATGAAAACATTATCAGACACGCCACTGCTCAACAAGTACTCAAGAAGCACAACCAACTTCTTGATTCGAAAACTGATCTCATGAACAAGCTTTGGAGTGTAAAGAGTATACAAACCCACATTGATAGTGAAACTTCAACTACCAATGCTCAGATACATGGGCTCTCTTTACAAATTGATGAACTGACAAAAAAGTTGGCAGATCTTGAGAATCAAAGAGATAGTTTGAAGTCGGTGGCGAACAAATGTGATGTTCAGAAGATGAAGTTGAAGGCCGAATGCACAGAATTGGTCCAACAAAGTAAAAAATTCTTTTCTGCACTTGCTTCATCAGAGGTCGACCTAAGAGAAGCTGAGCATGCGAGGGATTTGGCAAAAGAAGGCTTTGCAAATTTAAAATCATCATTTCCTAGATTTTAGGAAGCAATAATAAGTCGCAATATTTTCTTATGTGTGTGTTGCTTGTAATGATATCTTTTATTTTGAACTTTGTGCCGAAGGCTATGTTTGTCATATTTCCACGAAAGTTATGGTTGTTGAGACTTCAATTTTTCCATGCTTTTGTTGTTGGTTGCTCTGTACTCTTTTTTCCTTGCCAGGTTTTATCCCTCTGGGTTTTCCTGAAAAGGTTTTTAATGAGGCAGATGTTGAGTTCTCTTAGTTATTCTGACTTGGGTTTTGGTCTAATCCCCCCAAGTACTTTTGTATCTTCCTTTTTATTTAATAATATTTTTAAAGTGCTGCAAATGTGATGTTTTGGTTTGTCATGTTGGCAGCTAAGGGGTGTCAACTTAGTTGGGATATCGTGTTTTGCACTCTTTTCATTAAAAAAAGATAAGGAATGTGACTGTTCTAGTTGTGGGTTAGGCGTTCTATCTTTCTTTCTGTATAATTACTGTCTTCGATAAATATGATAATACTTGATTCTCTAAAAATAACCTTTTAAGTAAGGCTCAGACATGTATGGTAACTAGTGGAAGCAAAGTGTCAAATAAGTGAAACATGTATGGTAACTAGTTTTTTATAACAAATTTTAATTATAGGACAGATAGGCCTCTCATAATACACTTTTTAGAAACTGACCTCTGCATTGTACTTTGTTTGTAATCAATGTTGTCGAGCTCGTGTTATTACCACAAGATCACCTTTCAGAAGAAAAACCACCTTCATCATAACTTCCTATACGACGCCAGAGCATTGAATTACTATAAAACTCTAATATGAACAGCTCAACAATGAAAAAGAATAAAAAAAAAAACTCTAGCAATGTCAAAGAATATATGCATATAAAAAGAAGTGTCTAATTGACAGTTACAATAAGCATATAATTAACCTGAACAAACTACAAAGACCTTTACAGTGTCCATTACTCTGAAAGAAAATAATTGATTTCAAAGTTGTTGAATGAAACACTAGCAAGCTTTGCAAATCTTTGTAGCAGCAAGCTTGTATTTAAGCTTGTGTTAATCTTTCTTAGGCCCCGTTTGGATTAGCTTATTTTTGAGCTTATGCAATTTTTACTTATTATTATAAGTTTGTCAAGGTAGTTTATGATAAAATAGCTTATAAAAATATAATTTTCACTAGTGTGAACTTATAAAATAGCATAAAACCTAATTTATATTGCATAAGCTCAAAAATAAGCTAATCCAAACGGGGCCTTAACAGATGCAACAAATGGAGGTCTCCCTTTATAGTTGAAACAATAATTCATTATTTCCTTAGTTCCATCTTTTTTTGGCTATGAGGGGAAGCCTCACTAGGTTGGACACTTACATCTTCACCCAAAACCTTAAGGCGATGAATTTATGGATCCTCTCACTTATAATATGTTGTTCAACCTCAACTCTTCCATCCAATGTGGGACTTTAACTCAAACTTGATATATCTAAACGCATGTTGCTCTCGTCTTCTTTTCCTGTCTATCCTACCTATTAATGTGCACTTATGTTATTTCCCAGCAGTTTTTAACAGGATGACAACAGGTTCCTGAATTTTATCCACACATTTATTATTGAAAGAATGTGTATTTTGTCGTTTATTTAACCTAAATTACTCTAACCCCCCTTTGGTTTAAAAAAAGTTCTTCACTATTATGAACTCTCTTATCACAGTTAGTTAATTAATGGATGAACTAAGATAATCAAGTAATGGAATGTCTAGGTGACTTGGCATTGAGGAAGCCTTCAAAACATGAGACCGGAGTGAGTGTATATGTGTGACCTAGCTGCATTTTTTATTTTTTTTCATAACATGAGAGCCATTTTTTATTCCATGATCTGCTTGTGTCTATGAGGTTGTAAAATCTTACATTTGAAGGAAAATTATTCCTTTAGTTTCTAGGTCAGCAAAAAGCAATACAGTAAATATTGTTTCAGAAAAGTAAGAATTCTAGGTCATGCGAAACATACCTTCATTTTGTTTATAGATTTAACTGTACTGATCTCTTGGCCAAAAAAGTCGGCTCTGAACACTTTGATCAATTACCATTGAGAACATCATCAATATCAACATTCAGTTCGGATTTTCATATACAAACATCATAACATGGTCGCCTTGGTCCTTTATAGCATACCATCTGATCAAATAGGTTTTTAAAACATGATATGAAAAATTCACATCAAATAATGAATAGGCGGCAATCAAATCCAAACAAACATCGGTTCTGCAGCAACTCTTGAAATGCATTACTTTCTTTATCAGCAGAGTGAAATCCTATAAAATCAACTCTGTGGTAGTAGCATCTATTGTTGCCTTTCATTATTTGAAGGTGTTTTCTCGACCTTAAATATAGGTTCTTAAAACATGATATGAAAAATTCACATCCAATAATGAATAGATGGCAATCAAATCCAAACAAACATCAATTATGCAGAAACTCTTGAAATGCACTGCTTTCTTTATCAGCAGAGTAAAATCCTATAAGCAATTTTGTGGTAGTAGCATCCGCTGCAAACCCTTTGACTTTCATTATTTGAAGGTACTTCCTTGACCTTAAAATATCACGTTTTCGGAGCAATCCTTGGACAATAACATTATAAGAACATGCATTAGGTGTACATCCATTCTCTTCCATTTTCCTAAGCAAGTCTTCAGCGTCAACCAACAATCCTTCTCTACATAAACCTCCAATCATTATATTATAAGTGTATGAATCGAAACTCAACCCTTTAACAAGCAGACGTGCAAGAACCTTCCTTGCATCACTCAACTTTCCATCTTTACACAAACTATCAATTATAACATTATAAATAACAATATCAAGATCTAAATCACTTTCTTCCATAGCCCTAAACAACAACATTGCCTCGAAACGAAAATAGCATTTAACTAAACCATCCAATACAACAGCACAAGTCAAAAGATTAGGAACCATACCATATTCCTTCATCGTAAAGAACAGCTTTTTAGCAGCCAAAGGTTTACCAACTTCACAAAACCCACCAACAAGTGTTGTCAAAGTCACAACATCAGGACAGAAACCTTCATTAACCATTTCATTCAACAAACACATAGCTTTATCTACATCTTTAACCTTACACCAACCACTAATCAATGAATTATATGTCACAACACTAGGCAAACACTTCCTTAAAAAAATCAAATCATACACTTTCATAGCTTCATCCATTTGATTCATCAAACAATAACCACCAATCAAGGAATTATAAGTCACAACATTAGGTTCCTCACCAGTTTGCACCATGAAACAAATTACACTTTTAGCCTCTAAAATCAACCCTTCTTTGCAAAAACCATCCACCAAAATAGTAAATGTTTGAACATCAGGCATTATTCCCTTTTCCATCATCTCATTCAACAAAAAAGAAGCTTTTTTCCATTCACAAATGTTGCAAATTCCTTGAATTAAACAGTTGTAAGTAACTAAACTAGGGTTAATACCTTTATCATTCATTTCTGAGAAAAAATTCAAAGCCTCTGAAACCAACCCTTCTTTGCAAAAACCATCGATGATTGCATTATAAATGACAACATTTGGTTCATAGTTTCTCTCAATCATGTTTCTAACACAAACGACAGCATTAACCATGTCACCAATTTTACACAAACCGTTAACTAACGCTCCAAATGTGTAACCGTTTGGTTCATAACCCGCATTTTCCATGTGGCGAGTAAAATTCAAAGCTTCGGACACTTTACCTTCAACACAAAGCCCATTAACGACAGTGTTTAGGCTCACGAGTGTAGGGTTTAGTCCCGTTTTGAACATTAAGCTCAAAACGGAGAAACCCAAGCTCGTGTGCCCCAAATGGCAAAGACAATTGATTACAATGTTGAGTGTGTATATGTCAGGATTGACACCAAACGAATGCGCGTGTTTGATTAGGGAAATGGTTGTTGTGTAGTGTTTGGTTTTGGTTAAAAATGTGAATAAGCAATTGAAGTCTTTTGTGTTAGGGAAAGGATTCATTGTTAGCATTTGGTGAAAGAATGTGACGGCGGCATTAACGTTTGATAGGGTTCTGATCGAATTTAAGAGCTGGGTTCTGTTATTAACGGCGTTGAAGTTTGTTGCTGTTGTTGAAGAGAAGTGGAAGTTAGATGTGAAGTTGTTATTACAGTGTTGGAGACGAAGCAAACAAGAGATTGAAAATCTTATTCGCATTGTGTGATACAGAATCAATTAAGGATATGCAAATAATCTGAATCTGAATACAATGAAAAGAATGAAAATTAAGTGCAAAATCAGAAATGAAAACGAAGAACATAGAATTGAAACAAATTGAGAAAAAAGCAGTGATAAGGGTGCAGATTGGGGGAATAACACTGAGAATCTATCTATATGAAAGGAAGGAGGAACGACGGTTTACCTGAAGGTGGCGCAAACGGCGACGGTGGTGGAAGAGGAGCTCGAAGTGAAGAGGAAAGGGCAGGGCCGTCTCCGAGTATTTGGAGGCCCCGGGCAAATTCGACAAAGAGTCCCTTTGAAAATGAAATAACATAAAAAAGCAGTAAAGTTACCAACAAAAAAGAAATTTTTAGAAATTAATTCTTTATTTTCAAACCCTTACCAACAAAAAATAATTTTTTTAAAGATTACCAACAAAAAAGAAATTTTTCAAATAAATAACATAATGTAGTTTTTTTTAAAAAATAAAATAGTAAAGTTAGTTATAAAGTTATTTATTTATAGAAAAAAATCATCATTTTGTAAAAGGAAAGAATTTTTGAAATAGTTTGATTTATTGTCATGTCTTGAAATTAAACCTGATCTCAAAACAAAAAATGTCACAAGTGGGAATTGAACAGACTCCCTCTTTGCAGAAGTAATTAATAGGCATGCAAAGATACCACCAGAGCAAACCGTCAGTTTCTGATATTTAGACTCCTCAGAAAGACTTAACCTCTAATAGCTATGATGGGCTAAAAAAAAAAATATTTGAGGGCCCTAAAATGTGGGGGCCCTGGGCTCGGGCCCTGCTTGCCCTGGCCCAAAACCGGGCCTGAGAAAGGGCGAAAGAGGAGGGAAATTTACACTATGTTTATTTAGGTAGATTTATAAAAGAGAGAAACAAGAAAGAGATAGCAAATAAATTAACTATTTCTATGGTTTTGAGGTAGGCATGGCAATAAAACTCATATTCGTGGGTACTCACCCAAACCATATTCGTTTTGACGGGGAAAATTCGAGTTGACTGAGTTTGGGTTCGGGTTTGGGTTTTCTCCGATTTCAAAAGATGAGTTTGGGGCGGGTAATGGGTACACTATACCCACCCCGAACCCGCCCCGCTAATACTAAAAATTAGATTTCACCTCTTTTAAATTAGAAACGTTTAAACAATCTATTAAATTACGTTCATATATTTATTTTTTATTTTAATTTGAGTAATAAACAATCCATTTTCTCTATTTTTTTTTCTTTATTTAAAAAAATATTGTTGAGAGAAAATAATTTTGGACATTTAACTTTTTTTTAATAAAAAAAATACTAAAATATAATCTAAATTCATGTGGAAAGAGGCGTAATGGGATACCCGAAACCAGATGGGGATACCCGATCCCCGTTAGGTATGGGTTTGTGGTTATCATTTTTATCCCCGCTCGAATTTGGGATGGGTTTGGGGAAACCCGAACTTTATGGGTTTGGGTTTGGGGAGGGCAAAACTCGTCCCCGCCCCGCCCCATTGCCATGCCTATTTGGATGAGGAGAGAAATATAAGGGTTAATAACTGCCAAAAATATAGGAGAGATTTGTGTGACAAGAAGTGAAATAAACAATTTTACAACAATACCCTCATTCAACTAATTTATTTTCTTGTAGAAAAGGGTAAATTTGTTATTTTCTCATTTTTATTAATTTCTCTCTTCTCACTTTTCTATTCATCCAAACCATATAAATTTTTTATCCAATTTCTCTTCTATCTCTCTTCTCTCTTATTTCTCTCTTCAATGTTTCTCTCTTCCCTATCTCTTTGGCATCCAAACATAGTGGGATTTCTGATTAGCGGGGAATCGAATGCAGTTTCGAGTTTTGGAATAAAAAAGAAAATAAAAATGTTAAAGGTGTGTTTGGTTCGGAAGAGAAATTATGAAGAGAGAAATATGAAAGAGAGTATGAGAAGAGGAAAAGATAAGAAATAGAGTAGATTTGATGTAATGTTTGATAGAAGAGAAAGATAAGAAAAATAAAAGAGAGTAGTGTAATTTTTATTAAAGGACATAAATACCCTTAAATAAAACAAAAAAGAAAAACATAATTTTCCATCAGCATTTTCTATCAAGAAAATAAAAATTGACGAAAAAAAATAAAATATAACGGTCCAACAATTTCATAAAAGAAGAAAAATAATACTCATCCCATAAAATCTTCAGTCCCTTGTGCATGTATTTAAGTAATTATCACCAGCACAACACTTTTCATGTTTTTGGCAATAGATGAATACAAGGGCAGAATTGGAATGCAATAAAGTTTTTTATTCTCTCGCCTTTTTCTCTTCATAAGACAGAAGACTAAAAAATTAATGGGTCCCAGATGTTTTAACTCTCTTTTTCACCACAACCAAACAAGAGAAAAAGTGATATTTTCTTCAAACCTCTCTTCTTTTTCACCTCTACCGATGACACCCTAAAAGTGTCGGAATACTATTTGAATATTTTAAATAGTACTCCCTTCCGGTCTTGAATATAAGAAACAAAACAAAAAAATTGTTAGTCTCAAATATTAGCCAAAGTTTACTGCAATTATTATGTTTAATGTCATAATTCCAATTTTACCCAAAATGTGTGCTGTTGCGTTAAAAACACACTTAGAGCAAGTGTACTCTAGCGCAGAAGTAGTATAAAAGATTATCGTATCCACAGGGATTAATTAACAATTACCAAACTAGTTAAGATTATTTATTATCTAGACGGATAAAGAGTTGAGTTGTTTATGATAACTAAAGAGAAAATAATGACGAGTACGAATAAGAACAAGAATAAAAATGTGAAGTTGTAAACTAGTAGAGAGAGGTCTAGGGTCATGGTTTCACTCGCAATCATTGATTCCCTATGTCTAGTTCCACTTGAATTCCATTATTTTAACTCAATTACCAATCCCTTTACTAAAACTATTAATCCGTTTGGTCATTCGTGATTAATATTCTTTTTCCTAAATTAACCCCTTGTTTGGTCATGCAAAGAGTTTAAATTCAAGAAAAGCATAAAGTGCAAAAAGGTTGAATGATTGGAAGACTAAGATTAAGGTTTGGTCATGCAATAATCTAAGTCTCATTTATCCTATAGGTCCACCAATTAACTGCAGTACGGTCGCTGATCAATCAATTGATTATAAACATTCATAGGTTGATCATTCCTAATCATGTGATAAAATCAATAGGATAAAATTAATTGAACTAAAAATAGAAATTCAAACAAGAAACTAGAACATAAAACTAAGACATAGTATAAGGAATTTCAATTACAAGATCTACCATAAACCCTAAAAGAGTATTTAGCTACATATAATCATGAAGAACACTAAATGATTCATGAAATTAAGAGAAGAGAATAACCCAAAAATGCTTCAATTGTTGTTGGTATTCTCCTCTATGTTCTTCAATCCCTGCCTCTCCAAAACTGTCTTCTATGTACAAAAGTGATTTTTTAATTGAAACCAAGAAGCTCTATTTATAGCTTCAGTTGCCGACTCTGTTCTTTGTTGATACAGGTCTCCAATTTCCTCATGCATTAAGTTTCTTTCTCCTTTAATCTTCACCGCCATAGACCACTTGTTCTTGAGCTGTCAGACCTTTTTAATTTGTAATCCCCTCTGGCTGATGTTGCCGCCTCAGTAACTTAATGTTAGCTTATTTCCTTCCAACTTGCATAACCTCCCTTTCATATAAATTGGGCCAGCGTGAGGTATTTTAATTGGGCCATTCATATCTACACAAATAACATAATAATATTAAGTAATATATATTTAAGTGATTTAATATTAATAATTAGTAATATATATAATAATAATAGTTAGTAATAATAAATACTTAAGTGAAGCTAGTAATTTATATAATAATAAGTAATTATTTTAAAATACCACAAAAAGTATCTACATATAATACACTAAATTGGAGTTTATCAATTCCCCCACAGTTAACCTTTGCTTGTCCTCAAGCAAATTTCCTGGCTCAATACATTTTCAAAAAGGATAACAGAGATAGCCAATTGAGAGACCAAAAATTACAATCAACAATGACAGACAATATAAAATATATGGAATAGTCAAAAGGTCGCCCAATTAGAGTTTTATATGTCCATGAAGACTACCTTTAAATGAACAGGAGCTCTCTCTCACGATCTCTTTTAAGTGTTTAGGGACTTTGGAAAATAAGCACTCAAGTTTCCACAAAATGCACATTACCATAAGCTTGTAATTTGACCAAATCTCCACTAAATAGTCCATATGCATGCAAAAGATGGGGTCTTACGGGTTGTAACGGGGCCATGGTTAATTCGTGCAAGGTGGGATATAAGAAGAAATGGATAATCAAAGGGGTAAAAATACAAGAAACAAATAGCAACCTTTGAAACAAAAATGGAGCTCCTATATCTACTTTTAACTGTTGCTTCAAACTCCAAATCAACCCCTCTTCCTTTCTTTTCTACAGAAGTGTGCTCTTTCAATTATTATTATTATTATTTTTTTTCTTTCTATCATGCTCATAAAACAATTGAGCAACTCAAACATGAAAATTCTTATTTTTTTTTCTTTTCTTTTTGGACTTTTTGTTTTGCAATTCTCATTCTTTTGAGAGAAATGTTCACTATAATGACACAACCTACTTCTTTTATTTCTTTCCTTCCTGCTCATCATACATATTTTCTTTTGACAGTACCATGCACATACAATTGAACATCTCAAATATAGGAGATTTTCTTTTGAATAGTTACTCCACTTTCAATTTCAAATGGTTATCACAAAAAAAAAAAAAAAAAAATAAAATATACTTAATCATATCTAGGTACCAAGGAATAAATAATCAATAGGCTCAAAGTGGGCAACTAAGGATGATTTTAAAACAATAAAATTAAAGGCCAGAAAAAATACCTACAAATGCCCCAACATTTTTCACATGATGCAGATCAATTTTCGCTTTAGCACGGTCACAAGACAAGTTCTAGAATGTGACAAAATGGGAAACACACTCACACAAAAAGAAGGGGTCAAAACATATACTTAACAAGTAATCCCCTTTATAAAGGCTCAAATCTCACATATAGAAGTTGGTTCACAAAAAGATAGTCAAGACGAACCATTATGCTAATTATTAGCTACCTAAAGACAACCCCATTATCTCAATTGAACAAGTCTGTCAAATAAAATTTTCAAAGGCCCTCAAAGGCATAATCTCTATTTTTCAATTGTTCAGCATAATTTCAATCAAAACAAGCCAGAAAAATGCAATCAACTAGAACTAGCAAATGTCAAGTGCCAAAATATAGACCCTCCCCCACACTAGTTCAGAACATGGTCAAAATTCAAAACAAAATATTCAACTAGACACAAAAGTAAATAAGTGAGAGAGAGTAAAAGTAGCTTCCCTGAGAAAGCTTTCAACCATTGAGGCGAGCGACATATCTCACTTGGAGCAACCCTTCATCATAATGTTTTGCAACTGCCCATTAACTTTGAAAGTAGTGTCATCTTCTTTAGAAACCTCAAGTGCTCCGTGAGGAAGAACTCCAGTGACAGTGTAACGTCTGAACCATCTTGAGTGCAACATTTCGGGATAAAGATGCTGATTTTCTTCAAAATAAAATTAAACATACCAACATAATAAAAATATAATAAACTAAAATATAAAACAATAAACACGGGTTGCCTCCCGCGAAGCGCTTATTTAACGTCCTGAGCTTGACGAGAGCCAAATAATCAATCAGGTGGCTCTCCAAGGGCAAATTTCACCTTTAATGCATTGCCCCTTCTTAACTTTCTAATCATGTGGTTCATATTATTCTTTCTTTTTCCATGTGGTGGATGAGCTTCAAAAAAAAGTGAAGTTTTCACTTCCACAACATCCACCATTATGCTAGGATCCTGCAAAATAAGAGTCTTTTCCAAAGGGTCCTGCATCCTTAAATCACTAAAATTATTAGTAATAACCAGATTGTCAAAATAGGAAGAAATAAAATGAGAGAATTTTTCAACAGAATTTAAAGCTTTCAAAACATCATCTTCCTTACCATGCCTTAAGCTTACCTTTCCCTTTTGAACCTCAATTACCACATCACCAATGGTTACTAGAGTTTGACCCAAAATGATCGGGGCTTCTAGACTTTCTTTTTTGTCTTGAACCACAAGGTATTTTTCTTCACAATTGCTCTCTTCAGTAAGAGCTTGTTCACATTCTACTGATACAAGTCCCTCATGTTCAAGCTTTTCATTTAAGTCTACACCACTAATGAGAGTGACATTTTCGTATTCTTCCTCTTGCTTGGGCTCAACATGTGTGGATATTGAGTCTTGAGGTTTTTGAGATAACTCAGTAAGAGTGTTTTGGTTCAAGGTTGTAAGTGTCTCATTGACATATGGCTCTTCCGCTTGTTTTGGACACCAACGTCTCAAGCAAGGTGGTATGTAATTAATGTCCCTCTTGAAAGGGTGAGGATCATGTTGCTCCTGCGACCAACGTCGCAAGCAAGGTGGTATATAGTTAATGTCCCGCTTGGGAGGGTGAGGATCATGTTGCTCCCCATTATGGACAATTTCACCATCATCCCATATACTTCTTGTCGGACATTTTTCACTTTCATGCCCCACTAAATCACAATGTTCACAAGGAAGAGAGGTATATATCTCACATTGTCTTTGAAGAATTTCCAATTTAGCTATTATAGCATCCAATTTAGCTTCTATGATGTAATCTCTCATTGTTTTTCTCTCAGCCATGACTTTTTCTTTTCCTGCAAAATACAATCAACTACAAACAGGCTCTTGAGAGCAGGTGAGTACGCAGAAGTGATATTAAGAATGGAAAATAACAAAATAAATAGACAAAAACTGTACAATGTCTAAATTAATAAAAAAAATCTTTTTCGTCTAATATTGTTAAATTAATCCCCGGCAACGGCGCCAAAAACTTGTTGCGTTAAAAACACACTTAGAGCAAGTGTACTCTAGCGCAGAAGTAGTATAAAAGATTATCGTATCCACAGGGATTAATTAACAATTACCAAACTAGTTAAGATTATTTATTATCTAGACGGATAAAGAGTTGAGTTGTTTATGATAACTAAAGAGAAAATAATGACGAGTACGAATAAGAACAAGAATAAAAATGTGAAGTTGTAAACTAGTAGAGAGAGGTCTAGGGTCATGGTTTCACTCGCAATCATTGATTCCCTATGTCTAGTTCCACTTGAATTCCATTATTTTAACTCAATTACCAATCCCTTTACTAAAACTATTAATCCGTTTGGTCATTCGTGATTAATATTCTTTTTCCTAAATTAACCCCTTGTTTGGTCATGCAAAGAGTTTAAATTCAAGAAAAGCATAAAGTGCAAAAAGGTTGAATGATTGGAAGACTAAGATTAAGGTTTGGTCATGCAATAATCTAAGTCTCATTTATCCTATAGGTCCACCAATTAACTGCAGTACGGTCGCTGATCAATCAATTGATTATAAACATTCATAGGTTGATCATTCCTAATCATGTGATAAAATCAATAGGATAAAATTAATTGAACTAAAAATAGAAATTCAAACAAGAAACTAGAACATAAAACTAAGACATAGTATAAGGAATTTCAATTACAAGATCTACCATAAACCCTAAAAGAGTATTTAGCTACATATAATCATGAAGAACACTAAATGATTCATGAAATTAAGAGAAGAGAATAACCCAAAAATGCTTCAATTGTTGTTGGTATTCTCCTCTATGTTCTTCAATCCCTGCCTCTCCAAAACTGTCTTCTATGTACAAAAGTGATTTTTTAATTGAAACCAAGAAGCTCTATTTATAGCTTCAGTTGCCGACTCTGTTCTTTGTTGATACAGGTCTCCAATTTCCTCATGCATTAAGTTTCTTTCTCCTTTAATCTTCACCGCCATAGACCACTTGTTCTTGAGCTGTCAGACCTTTTTAATTTGTAATCCCCTCTGGCTGATGTTGCCGCCTCAGTAACTTAATGTTAGCTTATTTCCTTCCAACTTGCATAACCTCCCTTTCATATAAATTGGGCCAGCGTGAGGTATTTTAATTGGGCCATTCATATCTACACAAATAACATAATAATATTAAGTAATATATATTTAAGTGATTTAATATTAATAATTAGTAATATATATAATAATAATAGTTAGTAATAATAAATACTTAAGTGAAGCTAGTAATTTATATAATAATAAGTAATTATTTTAAAATACCACAAAAAGTATCTACATATAATACACTAAATTGGAGTTTATCATGTGCAATTAATTACTTTAATTTAAAACAAAAGGAAGGATAAAATTGGAAATGAAATATTTTTTCTCAATCATTAATTACACTTTACCTACTTTCTTAAAAGGAGAGTTTTTTTGAAATTTTGCTTACATACATGACTAGAGGGAGTAAATTTTTATAAAAAAAAGTGAAGTCAACACATTGAGAATTGAAATGTTTTGAGTAAATTTTGGCGCATTGTATTGGTTGAAACTGACACATTGCACAAACATTTATGGATATGATTACGAGGTATTGTTCGCTTTGGGTCGCGTGTGAGTATTCACGATTTTGTGATCTGTAAAAGGTGTCTGTTTCGGTGGGTTGAGATATGTGGTTGTTGTATATAAACTTATATTTAACCTTAATTTCTAAGTGATGGGTGACTTTTAGATGTGTCGGAACAGTTACGCTCAAGTCGACACTAAGAGCCAATATTTTTTTTAAAAAAAAATAAAATCTTCTTTATGCTTTTATCTCATCTACCTAACTATATGAAGATTTTAAAGTACTAATTTATTAAACACATCGCTCAACTGAAACAAGAAATAAAAAACAAAATAAAATTGTCACCTCAATATTGAAATCAGATGGTTACTCAATATGTGATCCGGTTCAAAAAAAATTCTCTGGTTTATCTGCTTTTTATTTTGGGTTCATCAATCTTATGAATTTGCATCAGCTCTGTTTTCTAGTTCAATCGGTCTGGTCTGATTTTTAAAACATTGGCTAGAGGACATGTAGCTTTTGCCCCCTCCTTCTAGCGCCCTCACAGTTTTGTACTTTCTAAAGAGGAAACAATACAAAAAATCTAAATTGAATTAAAATATATTTCTAAAATTTATTTGTTTTTTAAAATTATTTAAACTTTTTTTAATTAGAGGCCTCAGAAAATTTAGAGGATTGCAACTCTTAAAAAATTATTTTTCATATAGAAAAAATGCATCTATGCTGCAACTAATATCACCTATTTGATTCCATACCCATATCATAACATGATAACCTATAAATAGAAATAACAACTCAATTTTTTAAAAAAGAAAATTGATCAAAGGGAAATAAAAAAACAAAAATAAAAACTAGTCAATCCGCTGCCTTAGGACCCCAGAGGTATCCGCAAGTAGGATGATATTCAATTGTGCAGGAGGAGAACTCCACATCTTCAAGGATTCGACGTTAGTGGCCCCAAATTTCGCCAATCAATCTTCACATTCGTTGTCTTCTCTCAAAGTATGATTAAAAGAAACTTCTCAAGAAAGAGAAGAGAGCTTCCTAATGAGCGAAATCAATGTTGCATGTGGATGAAGGTCATTGTGCTTAGCATCATCAATAAGATCCAAGGCTGCATGAGAATCTGATTCCAACACGATAGACCGATAACCAAGATCCCACGCCAATTGAAGAACTCTCCAAATAGCTGAAAGTTCAGCCAATAAATTAGAAGTTCTACCACAAATCCAGAGAAACCATGAATCCAATTTCACCTATCATTTCTCAAAAGACCTCCAAAACTTGCATTACCAAGATTAACTCAATTTTTTAAATGAGTGTTGTTTAAGATTTTTACACATATTTGATGACGAATCGTCACACTCTCTAATCCATGCCTATTTTAGCAACATTAGATGCATTTTAGTAGGTTTTTAGCAATAAATATAAGAGAAATCTGACCATAAGCTTGATTACTTGATTTGCAAGAAAACAGGAAAAATTGCAGGAAATGGAGGATTTTCACTACGCTGGGGGCGTAGCCCATCACGCGCCGCGTGATGGAGCTCACAGGGAGCCAAGATTTTTACTCTGATCACGCGCGGCGTGATGCCTTACCACGCACGGCGTGAAGCTTTGTTGAAGATGAAGATTGCTCTCTGACTTGATCACGCGCCGCGTGATTCTGTTACCACGCGCGGCGTAGTTGATGGATTTGCAACCACGCGCGGCGTGATAGATCTGGCGCGCGGCGTGGTTGCCTTCTGTATATATAGTTTCTGCATAATTCTGTTTCCGGGTTGGAAAATTTGGGAAGCTGATCTTGATCTTGGGAATTCCAGGCACGATTCGAAGACTGATCCTGTGTTCTAGAGTAAAAAGGTGGCTAGATTGGAAGCATTCAACATCATGGGAGTTGATTCCTTGAAGTTGGGGCAAGAATCGAGCTACTTCACGATGAGAGGCTAGACCTCCATTGAGGTTGGATCATGATGAGGAACTAAACCAATGTATTTCATGTAATCAATTGTATCTGTACTGAATCTCTCTTTTATGAATGTTATTCAATGAAATTCTATCCTTAATGCTTTACAATTTCTGATCAATCTTGCAATGAACTTAGATTTTAATTATGTACGAGAGTATGAGTTGAAATCAGAACTGAATTCATTGTGCATTTGAGTGTTTCCGGTCGAGAGATTGAAACATAGAATGTAGCATACGATCAACGCGTTTTCAAATACTCCGCTACCGGTAGCTTCCATCCAAGAGATTGGAGAAGTATCGGTAGAGGATAGGGTGGATTTTGACAAGAGATTGCGATTCACCATATTGTTGATCTAGTTGTAACATTCGAGTGATTCATTACGATACAATTGAATTGCATGTGAATACTATTGTTTAGGGAATTGTCGACGATCCAACCTCATTCTTAATCAATTGATTTCTCAACATTTTCGTACAAACACATCCTTCAAACCAAACCCCCAATCTATGTGTATTTCTTGCATAATGTCTATGAGCACTATTCGACTAGTTTGATCACACAATCCCTGTGGATCGATATTTTTATTACTACGTGGTAATTCGTTCACTTGCGAAATAATCCATCAAGTTTTTGGCGCCGTTGCTGGGGATTGTGGTTGATTCGACAAGGCGATAGTGTTCATATTTTCTGTGTTTTCTTTATTTTTCTGTTTTATATTTTTCTCCCGGAGCGTTCTACTTGTGTGTTTCATTGTGCATGCGGAGAACAGGTCCTCAAGAGCTGCAATTTGATCCAGAGATTGAAAAGACAGCTCGCGCAATTCGAAAGGCAACAAGGGAAGCTCAAGCTTCAAGGGGAACAGCTTTGCTAAGGGATACACCGGACTGTCAAAGACAGACTGCAGCAACAATGGAAGAAGAACAGATTCCACCGGTTCCTCAACCGCCAAGGCGTACCCTTGGTGATTATGGGAGGAGAGACAATGACGCGTTGGCAAATCAAGGCTTTCAGCCGGCGAATCCTGTCTCATTCGACATCAAGAACACGGTCCTCTCCGCCCTAAAGGAAAATCCGTATTCAGGATCGGAAGCTCAATGCCCGAATTTACACTTGTCTCACTTCTATGAAGCCTGCGACTATACCGATCCACCGGGGGTGAGCGAATCGGACAAAAGACTTAGGTTATTCAAGCATTCTCTCACCGGCCGTGCTAAAGATTGGTTAGACACGATACCCGCCGGAACTATTGAGACTTGGAGACAGCTGGAGCGGAAGTTCTTAGATCGTTACTTCCCTATTCATAAGTTCCTAGAAAGAAGGGCTGAAATTAGCAACTTCGAACAAGCGGATGGTGAAACGTTGTATGATGCTTGGGAGAGGTTCAAAGTTTGTCTTAAAAGGTGCCCGAATCACGGTTTCGATGGCCACAATCAGATGCAAATGTTTACCCAAGGTTTGAGGGCTCAAACGCGAATGATACTTGACGCATCAGCCGGTGGTTCGTTGAAGAACCGTGACGAAACTGAAGCAACAGAATTGGTGGAAAGCATGGCTCAAAACGAGTATAGAGCTACTAATGATAGAGGAGCCAAGAAGAAAGGCGGAGTGTTGGAATTGGATACTCAAACAGCGCTATTGGCACAGCAAAAGCTCATGACTAGCCAAATGGAAGCAATGATGAAGCTGCTGTCCAATCCGCAAGTTCAATCTTCTCCAATAGGTAAAATTGACAATGTGCGCTGTGATTTTTGTTTGCAGGATCACCCAAATGGCGGATGCTTCCCGGAGGGTTCAGAGGAGGCTCGCTACCTAGCCAATTTCCGGAAGCCGTACAACAACAATAACAACGGTTCCGGGTGGGGGAACGGTATGCAAGGTCAAGGTGCACCGCAACAGCAGCAAAGGCCTCCATCAAGGATGGAAGAGACTCTAAATCAGTTCATGCTCATGACCCAAAGCAACTTTGAAGCGATGAAATCGAGTCAAGCAACCTCTAACAAGAATCATGAAGCTTCTATAAAGAATCTTGAGGTGCAAATGGGTCAGCTGTCAAGACAGTTTTCTATGTTGCAAAACCAAGGAGGTTTCGGTGGAAACACTCATGATAATCCGAAAAATGAAACTTGCAATGGAATCACTTTGAGGAGTAGAGAGATACCGGAAAGGCCAGCTGTGGAGAAGCCCTTGAAAAAGAAGGTCAATGAGGGAGAAGTTGAAAATAAGCAAGAGGTCGTAGTTGACAATGAGAGACGTGAGGGAGAAGTAGAAAATGGAAATCGGTCTAAGGAAGTGGAGATTAGTGAGGATGAAGTAGAAGAAGTTGAAAAACAGAGGGAGATAAAAGAAAAAGAGAGTAAGAAGGTTGAGAAAGGTAGAGGAGTTGATGAATCGCCGTATGCTAGGATGCCTTTTCCTAGGAGAAAGAAAGTTAAGAATCTTGAGCGAGAGAAGGAGTTCAAGAAGTTCATGAAGGTGTTGAACAAGCTTGAGATGGCTATACCTTTAGTTGAGGCATTGGAGCAAATGCCGAGTTATGCAAAGTTTTTGAAGGAGCTGCTCACAAAGAAAAGAAAACCATTAGATGATGAAATGGTAAGTATGACGGAAGAGTGCAGCGCTCTCATCCAAAGGAAGCTACCTCAGAAAAAGAAAGATCCGGGGAGTTTTACAATTCCATGTTCCATTGGAACGCTCACTATTGAAAAGGCTTTGTGTGATTTGGGTGCGAGCATTAATCTGATGCCGTTATCAATGATGAAGAAGATACCGGGAGCGGTAGCAAAACCGACAAAGATGTGTCTCTCTTTGGCGGATAGATCGATTGTGCATCCGGAAGGTATTCTCCATGATGTGCTGGTTAGAGTTGCTGGATTTGTGTTTCCCGCAGACTTTGTGGTTCTGGACATGGAAGAAGATAAGAATTGGGAGCCTCTACTCCTTGGTAGACCCTTCTTAGCAACTAGCCGTGCCCTAATCGATGTAGAGATGGGCGAACTCATGCTAAGGACCGATGATCAGCAGGTCACATTCAATGTCTTTGACAAGATGGAGTGTGATGATAGAGACCCACAATGTTTTAAAATCCAGGTTTATGATCATATTGTTAAAAATGCTCTTAAGTTACCTTGGAATGCACACTACTTGCCACATGGTGGCATTTCTTTTCCTTAACCCTTAGGGGTATGGAACGTCAAGCGTCGGGACGTTAAACAAGCGCTGGTTGGGAGGCAACCCAACGGTTTTTAATGTTTTAGTGTGTTTGTTTTTGAAGTATGTAGGTAGGTGTGTAGCAGCAGCAAGGACAGGAAGCAGAACAGGGCAAAACAGAGTCCTACTACGCCGGGGGCGCAGGACAATCACGCGCGGCGTGATCCTTCAACACAGAGGAAGGAGTTTTCAGAATGTATCACGCGCGGCGTGGGGATGCATCACGCGCGGCGTGAAAACTGGAGAAATATGGAGTCTTTGACTAAGTGATTACGCGCCGCGTGATGGTGATTACGCGCGGCGTGGTCTGTTTGAAAGAAGTTCTTGACCGTTACAGTTCGGACTACGCGCGGCGTAGCAGGGGTCACGCGCGGCGTGGCTGCACAGAAAAGCGTGTAAAATTTGAATTTCTTCATCTTTTCAACTACTCCATCCGTCCCATCATCAATTCACACGGTTTCCCACACGAAAAACTCCATTGATAACCCATTTTCACTCTTCAAACCTCTCCAATTTCACTTCTAATCACCTTCAATCATCCATTTCCTTCACATTCACATACCACCCATATCACCCACTCCTAATTCCACCCCAAATCCCTCAATTCATCACATTTCACCACTTTCCCAAATTAACCCATTTCAATCTTTACATTATCACCATGTTGACACGGCTAACCGGAAAGGGCAAGAAGAAGAGTGATGCTAATCCACCACAAGAGCCTCCAAAGAAACCAAGAACAAAGATGAGTGCAAGCAAGGGCCAATCTTCTCGGTCCGCTCAAGCATCTCCTCCTCGCCGGAGCAATGTGACTCAACCACAGGTCCATCCCCACTTCATCAGTGAAGTTCATGAGAAAAGGTACTCACAAATTCGAACCTTTACTATTAATCAAGAGAAGGGTTTTGGTGAGGATTTGCTGAATGGTGTAGCTGAGTTAGGGAATGAGATAAAGTCTAGGGGATGGGAGAAATTTAATAAATTGATGATTAAAGATGAAGTGAATCCTGGAAATCAGATGTGGGCTAGGGAGTTCTTTGCAAATGCCTATTTGCCGGATCAACCATTGTTTCCGGAATATACTTCGGTGGTTAGGGGTGTTAAGGTGAGTTATTCTTTTGAAACTATAAACAATCTGCTTGGTTGTGCTGCGGGAGGTGTGTGTGAACTGTTGCGTGATAGGGAGAGGATCGACAAGAGTGGTATTGAAGTTAGGGAAGAACTAAAAAGTATAGTATGTCGTCCGGGAGCAATGTGGCTAGCCCACTCAGCAGCTTCTCTTCCTAGAAGGTTGAGCTTAACAAGTTTTAATCCGGTTCACCGCGCTTGGGGTGAATTTTGGTTGAAAAATGTGAGGGTTGTTGGCAACAATTCAGAGATTCAGCTTGATAATGCGCACGCGGTCCGATTGTTGGTTGAAGGGAAGTTTATTAATCTTGGGTATTGGTTACAAAAAGATCTTCATGAAATAGCCAATCATCCGAATCCTACTTTTACTTTGGGACATTGTAATCTCATCGCTGCTTTGTGTAGGGCGAATAATGTTCCCATGAATGTGCAAGAAGGTGATCTTCATCCCGTCCGTCCGTTGTCTTTATCATACTTCATCAAAAAGTTTGAGAGAGGTCCGATTGTGCCCCGAGGTGAGGGGAATGCTGCAAGAGAGGAAGCTTTGAGAGAAGAGGAAGAAATTAATCGGTTTGAAGAAGGTAATCATCCGGATCAACAGGGGGATCCGGTACATGAGTATCACGACATACCAGCTCAGGACCCTCCTCGTTACTCTCATGATATGAATCAGCTTGCTTCTATGTTGCATCAGATGGAAATTTCTCAATATTCGGGGCTGCCGAATCTCTACTTTGATACCGCCTCTTCCATGTACACCGAGGCGATGACTTACCGGTCTACTTTCCCTCCTCCTACTTTCGGGACTTTGTATCCCGTTGATACTGATTGGGAGGCGCATCAGGCGAGGGAGCTGACATCTTTTCAGGCCAGACAAGCGTACAATTCGGGTCTGAGAACTTCTGAGTTGGCCGAGATCGAGAGGCGACGCCGGTTTGAGCATGATGAGGCCGCTGCTATGGAGAGGGAAATGTTGGATGTGGATGGGCTGAATTTGAATTTGAATAGCCCGTTCACAAACTACTTCACTGGCCAGCCGGATGACGCTGTTTGACGTTGTTGGTGATGATGTTCTACTGCTTCTGCTGCTACTACTTTACTATTCTACTACTCTATCTCTATCTTTCCTTAATTGTTTTTTACTTTCGTTGGTTTGTAATAATATTTGATGTTGCTTGGATATTGGCTGGATGTTTAATTTGTGTACTTTGAATTTGAATCTTCTCTTGTTTAATGGTGGAATGGTTTTTACTTTTAGAATTTGTTTCAATACGTTGGCATGTTCTTTCTAGTTACTTGAGTATCAATTACTTGATTTTCTCCGTGTGTGATTTGTGAAACTTGCAGTGCAATAGCTTGTTGCACTCATGTGATCAAGAGGCAAAGGACGGGAACACACACTTTTTGACCGGCTCTTTGATTCGACCCAACCGTGAGGTATTGAGCCAAACACTTCTCATCCTTTCTATGTGTGATATCCACTCGTGTATTGTCTCTCGATTTTGCTTGTCGTCTCTTTATTTGATTGGTAATTTTGTCGCACACACGAGGCATGTTGTTTTGGTACCTTTGAGCCTTTCTATCCACCCTTACATATATATCATTTGCTTAACCAATTTGAGCTGAAAGAAAATATGTTATTTTTGCAAACCCTTAAGAAATCTTTGAAAAAAAAAGGAATGACTTTCTTGGAGGTTAGGCACCTAATTAGTGGTTGATGCGCAATGCTCACCACTAAGTTTGGGGTTGCTCTTTGGAATTAGCAAACAATGAAGTTTGGGGTGAGGGTACTAGAGAACTTACAAAAAGTTTTTGGTTGAAAAAAATTGAAAATTTTTCAAAGATTCAAGGCCTTAGAGAAAGATATGTTGAAAAGAAATGAAACAATGAAAAAAGAGATGAATGTGAAAAAAAAAAAATATAAAAGAAGTACTAAAAGAAGTGATAGCCTTGAATTCAAAAGCATTGCAAAACTTTGTTCGATGATTTGAAAAAGTTCTCTAGTCCACTATAGTTCAAAAGAAAAGGGTTTTTGGTTTATGAATTTTTGACCTTAGGGGGATCTAACTCCAAGTTTTTCTACTACTTATCCAAAAATGTCACCATCCACCCTAGCCAAGCCACGTTATAACCCTAAAAGACCTCTAGTGTGTGTGCACAAAGTGAACCGAATGAATTCTTAGACTACTTGCAAAATTATTGTTGACTTGCATTGATGTGTTGATTTGAGTGAATTGCCAAAACTGAAGAGTGCATGTGAGTAGTGTGATGAAATCATAAGAGCCTTGGTCGGAAAGTGTGAACTACTTGAAAATGTCTTGCGAGAACGGTTGTGCAATTGAGCATTGTTTGCAGGCGGATCATTGATCATCAGGTGAGTCTCACGTATGTATGATTCGAGTAAATTTAAGGAAAATGCCAAGGTCTTGACACAAAAGCTTGAGGTAAAAGTTGTTTCCTTGAGGACAAGGAAAGGTTTAAGTTTGGGGTTGTGATGACGAATCGTCACACTCTCTAATCCATGCCTATTTTAGCAACATTAGATGCATTTTAGTAGGTTTTTAGCAATAAATATAAGAGAAATCTGACCATAAGCTTGATTACTTGATTTGCAAGAAAACAGGAAAAATTGCAGGAAATGGAGGATTTTCACTACGCTGGGGGCGTAGCCCATCACGCGCCGCGTGATGGAGCTCACAGGGAGCCAAGATTTTTACTCTGATCACGCGCGGCGTGATGCCTTACCACGCGCGGCGTGAAGCTTTGTTGAAGATGAAGATTGCTCTCTGACTTGATCACGCGCCGCGTGATTCTGTTACCACGCGCGGCGTAGTTGATGGATTTGCAACCACGCGCGGCGTGATAGATCTGGCGCGCGGCGTGATAGATCTGGCGCGCGGCGTGGTTGCCTTCTGTATATATAGTTTCTGCATAATTCTGTTTCCGGGTTGGAAAATTTGGGAAGCTGATCTTGATCTTGGGAATTCCAGGCACGATTCGAAGACTTATCCTGTGTTCCAGAGTAAAAAGGTGGCTAGATTGGAAGCATTCAACATCATGGGAGTTGATTCCTTGAAGTTGGGGCAAGAATCGAGCTACTTCACGATGAGAGGCTAGACCTCCATTGAGGTTGGATCATGATGAGGAACTAAACCAATGTATTTCATGTAATCAATTGTATCTGTACTGAATCTCTCTTTTATGAATGTTATTCAATGAAATTCTATCCTTAATGCTTTACAATTTTTGATCAATCTTGCAATGAACTTAGATTTTAATTATGTACGAGAGTATGAGTTGAAATCAGAACTGAATTCATTGTGCATTTGAGTGTTTCCGGTCGAGAGATTGAAACATAGAATGTAGCATACGATCAACGCGTTTTCAAATACTCCGCTACCGGTAGCTTCCATCCAAGAGATTGGAGAAGTATCGGTAGAGGATAGGGTGGATTTTGACAAGAGATTGCGATTCACCATATTGTTGATCTAGTTGTAACATTCGAGTGATTCATTACGATACAATTGAATTGCATGTGAATACTATTGTTTAGGGAATTGTCGACGATCCAACCTCATTCTTAATCAATTGATTTCTCAACATTTTCGTACAAACACATCCTTCAAACCAAACCCCCAATCTATGTGTATTTCTTGCATAATGTCTATGAGCACTATTCGACTAGTTTGATCACACAATCCCTGTGGATCGATATTTTTATTACTACGTGGTAATTCGTTCACTTGCGAAATAATCCATCAATATTCTCAAAAGAGATAAAAAAATTACCAAAGTATCCTTAGTTACTAGTGTAATTTTTTAGAAATAGTGTACATTCAATTAATTAAAGGTATCGTGAATTTTCTCATTTTTAACAATTATATAAAACATGTGTGAAAGTTCTTTCTACTCTGCTAGGGTTTTCGCTAGCCGTAACCCTTCCTCACATCGCCTAAGCCACATACGTCCTCTTTCTCTCCACTCGCACGGTCGTTCGTCCTGCTTAATCTAACCAATCAGATGTAGACACGACTTTTGGTGGTGCGCAGTGGGTGGCAGCCACCCGCACCACCCCTGTCCAGATCGCCGACAGTATAACTGACTAGGTTAGGTCCATATCCCAAGTTTATATACATATTTTTTCTTTTTTTTATTAATATAATAAAGAGATATAGGCTGATGATTAGGATGAAACATGCTTTGTCCCTAATGTCTAGATATTCTTCACTTAGAAAAAAAAAAATTAATTAAAGGTTACCATTTCAAAGTAAAATAACAATTCTACAATGAAAAATGTAAGTGTCAATTCACTTAGAAATAAGTGGTGATTGACGCTGAACTTGACAGGGAGGACCACGGTTCTATCCCCGCAACTTCATTTGGGAGCAGACTGGAACCACCTGATGCCAGAACTCGCCTCAAACTCTGGACTACTACGGTCCCTTCCCCTAGGAACCGGAGGAATATGAAAACAAAAAAAATATTTTTTCAAAGTGACATAAGGAAATACACAAGTGTGCTTCATATATGCTTAACAAACCTAACCATATTTACAAATATTCATACCCTTTTTTGTCGAATAATATATTCATGAGATGAGAAAGATCACCTTATTTAAAAAAAAAAAGATGAGAAAGATCCCCTGCTTAATCATAAATCTACATAAAAAGAATTTGAGCACACAGTTAAAATACATATTATTTTTTATTTATTTTTTGGTGATAAAATACATATTATTTACTTATATAAAAAATACATATTATTACCGTAAAAAAATTATTTATCTTTTGTCACTTATATGTGCATCAAAATCTTTTTTATTTGGAGTTATGATTAAGCAGGTGATCAAACAAAGTCTCCCTCTATATGACTATATTCATACCCTTTACAATTGTTAATTAGTTAAATATTTAATTTTTTTATATTATTTAATATAAAATTTCTATGTATAGTTTGAATATTGATATTTATGTTAAGTAGTTGACATTGTTGCTTGTACAAAAAAGTACTACTTGACAAATGACAATGACAATGTTTTTTTGGACGACAATGACAATGTTATGAAAGCTCCTCGTGATCTAGTTCCAAATCAGCAAGGAAAAACACAAACTGGGAGACAATTGCATGAAATGTCTTAACTCTTAACAGGTCATGATTATCAATTCCTCTATTTTCCAACCAAAATGCAAATTTGTTTTAAAGTAGTATTATTTTTAACTTTTTTACGAATTACAGTAACATTATTTGAACAACTAAAAATTTATAAAGTGTATTCATTTTTTTTTTGAAGAAGATAAGTGTATTCATTTTTATTTCTTAATAATAAAATTTACAACTTACAAGTGTATAAAAATATAACATTTATTGTACCAAAAAAAAACATTTATATCCGTTGATGTAATTTAAAAAAAAAAATTATATAATCACCATTTTTTTGGAAGGAATATAATTTTTCTTTTTTATGTAAAAAAAAAAACATTTTTTTTATGACACACATTCACCAAGGAATCTCAACTTAAAAAATACAGTACCACGTACTCACCAAATCCAAATTAAAAAAGCATATACTCCGAACCTTATTCCATATTCATATTCATATTCATATTCACACGGCATAAACACGTGGCCAAATCTATGAACTTAACCATTTTACACGACTCGCACGTGTTGTCCCACAATACCTCACAATTTTCTCTCATTTTCTGTCTATCATCGTCGTCACTCCGAACCTGCCGCACTTAACCAGAAACAGAAAAGAAAAAAAAAAAACACAAACCAAAACAAAAAAAAAACAAAAACCTCATTTTTAACAAAACCACAAACAAAGTAACAAACCCAAAACTCATCACAAAAAAACTGAATTTTGAGATTAACCCATTTAATCTCAAACCTTCAATTCATCAAATCCAGCTTCAATTTTCAATTTCCATTTGATTCATTTTCGTTGAAACAATTAGGGTTCGGTCTCTGGTATACCCACAACAATGCCGGAGATCGAACAACCACCGGAAGTAACAGCCCTTTTCGGAAAATATGAATTGGGAAGAGTCGTTGGTTGCGGCGCGTTTGCGAAAGTTTACTACGCGCGTAACGTGAAAACAGGACAAAGCGTTGCTGTGAAAATCATCAACAAAAAGAAACTCTCCGGTACGGGTCTCGCCGGAAATGTGAAACGAGAAATCACAATTATGAGTCGTCTTCATCATCCTCACATTGTTCGTCTCCACGAAGTTCTCGCCACAAAGACGAAAATCTATTTTATTATGGATTTTGTTCGTGGTGGCGAGCTCTTCGCGAAGATTTCAAAGGGTCGGTTTAGTGAAGATCTTAGTCGGAGATATTTTCATCAATTAATCTCAGCCGTTGGTTATTGTCACTCGCGTGGCGTTTTTCATCGTGATCTTAAACCTGAGAATTTGTTATTAGATGAAAATGGGAATTTAAAAGTTTCGGATTTTGGGTTAAGTGCGGTTCGTGATCAAATCCGACCCGATGGGTTGCTCCATACACTTTGTGGGACACCTGCTTACGTGGCACCGGAGATTCTCGCTAAGCGAGGATATGATGGCGCGAAAGTCGATGTTTGGTCATGCGGCGTTGTTTTGTTTGTCCTTGCTGCTGGTTATCTTCCATTTAATGAGCAAAATTTAATGGTTATGTATAGAAAAATATATAAAGGTGAATTCCGGTGTCCGCGTTGGATGTCGACAGATCTTCGACGGTTTTTGTCGAAGTTGCTCGATACCAATCCGGACACTCGGATTACTGTTGATGGTATGACCCGGGATCCGTGGTTTAGGAAAGGGTATAAACAAATAAAATTCCATGAGGAAGATTATGGATCAGGGTACGAGTTAGGTGTCGGGTGTAAGGGTGATGGGTCGGAGGTATTGAATTTGAATGCATTTGATATTATATCATTTTCATCGGGTTTAGATTTATCCGGGTTGTTCGGAGAATTTGACGGGGTGGAGCGGTTTGTTCTACGGCAGTTGCCAGAGAAGATTTTGGAAGTGGTAGAGGAGGTTGGAGCGGCAGAGGGAATGGCATTGAGGTGGAAGAAGGAATGTGGGGTTGAGTTGGAAGGATTGAGTGGTAAATTTGGAATTGAGATTGAGGTTTACCGGTTAACGGTGGAGGTAGCGATGGTTGAGGTTAGGAGGAGAGGAAATGATGCGGCGGCGTTTTGTAAATTGTGGGATATTAAGCTTAAGCCTCAGTTACTACGGGGTGAGGCAACGACGTCGTATCAGCATGAATTTGATTCGCCGGTTTCTAGTGATTGAAATCAAATATGATATTTTTTTCTTTAAAAGATTAGTGTCAAATCCAAAATTGTACAAAGGATAAGAAAATTTACTTCAGAATGAAAAATACATCGAAGATGTTGCTGCCAAAAATGAAGATTGGTAGGGTTAGGAAGATGTTGCTGCCAAAAAATGAAGATTAGGATCAATCAAGGATCTTTGTCTAACATGCATGGATTGAACTGGAAAGCGAAGATTCAATGGTAGTGGTTATATCTTAATGTATTATTTGATGAATGTTTTTTGTTTTGTATATAATTCAATATTAAATATTTAACTTTTTTTTGTTTGGGTCCATAATTGTATGTATGCTTAGGAACAAAACAAAGATTTTATTTAGGTTTCAAATTTTGTATAAAAAAAAGGAACATTCAGTAAAATAACTTCATCATGTAACATACAACAATTAATAATTAATAATAGTGTTAAACACACAAACATAATAAGAAGGTTTAAAAGTTCATTTCAGATGACAAGTGATGAAACTTCACACCCAAGGAAAAAGAATAAACAAGACAAAAGCTCCCATAATTAAAAGCATAGCAATTGATGCTTTAGAGGATTATTCAAAACAGCTTTAGAGGATATCAATTGATGCTTAAGGTCTTCTATCTACAAATGCAGTACTTCAACATCCTTGGCAATTTGTTGCTTGGAATCAAATAATTTTTGTAATATATCTTGAGAGACTGGTATATATCAGGAAACAAAGCGTGTCTTTCGACATTATCCAACCAATTCTTATCAAAATTAGTCAACAAAGACAAGTTATCATAATCCAAATTCTAGGAGATTGGTAGCTCAAGATCAGTCTTGACAAACAAAGAAGAACTTAAATCTTCTACGTTTTAGAAGGGTCACCTAAAAGTATAATGAAGAATAATTAAGCTTATTTGAGCACAACAAAGTTAATAAAAAAAAAAATCAAAATTCATGCAATAAAATACCTTTAGAAGGAACCATAGGAAATTGAGATGCAACAGGAGATTTGGAAATTATTTTGTCATCTTCCTTAGTAGACTTTTCCGCAATATTTGAGCTTTCTTTCTTGACAGCATCATCATTGCAAGACACTGCACAAATCGTGTGATCCAAAAAAACTTCAAATTCAAAAGGGTGATGAATGTTGAAGTAACATAAGAATATAAAAGACATTCAAATTTCAAAACATTTTCACCTTGATCATTGGTTTCTGTAGTGGCAATAGAAAATGAAGTCATGGCAATTTGGTCATCACCATCTCCCTAGATAGATTCAAATCAACAATTCTCTTAAACTTTAAATACAAGATTTAGAAGCAATAGACTCAAAAAAGAAAAATTCTTTATATCAAAATTAGTTTAAATCATGGTTCATAGGAAACTAATCGCACGGAAATTACAAATAAAATACGGTATGATGATGAACTTACTAATTTTTCATCTATTTGAGAAGGCTCCCCTGAAAGTATAGCAAACAATAATCAGTCCTCTTTGAGCACCATTTTTTTTTTATAAAAATAGAGTAAAGGGATATAATTGAAACAAAGTGTCTTCACCTTGATCATTATTAGTCTTGCTAATTTCCTGCCTGTTTTTAACATCAACATCTTGAGTGGTAAGAGGCTTTGTTATGGAAATTGGAGGAGAAGCTACAACTATTTGGCCATCACCATATTTCTACACAAGTTTACAAATATAAAAAAATAGAAAACAAAAGAATACAAATGTCAAAAAGTAGTAGACACCAATTTATTTCTCTTTACATCAAAATTAGTTTTAAGCTTTTTATTTGTTATAAATGAAATCCCATGTTAATTTGAAAGCTTCATTTTGTTACATCCAGGAGAAAATTAGATTAAAAGTTGTGACGAAAAATATTTGAAGAACCAAAAGTTGCTGAAGCTTTGTCATGCACAGGAATGTTGTGTCGCCTAGGTCGATGAATGTAGTTTTTCAAAGATTGGGTTTTGCTATCCAAAAAAGTTTAGCGGCACAGCTTGTTGCCCGTCTACCTTTTGTTCATATGTAACTATTATAATTATAATATATGAAATAGCTAATACTAACCATTATTAACTTACATTATTTATCTGAGAAGGTGTGGTGGCTGTACCAATTTCTCCAAGTTGATGTTGTTGATCCACCAAACATGTTTTATCATTCAACAACAACGGCTGTGATAATAAGAAGAACAATATTTTAAGCATTAGTTATACCGAGCCATTACTAATGAACGGTTTTATAAGAATATTTAAGGAAAAAGGGACATGTTTGAAAATTACTTTTGAATTTGTTGGTAAATTTGCTACTGAAGTTATCTCTATACCAGAGACGTTTACAGCAAGTTCTTGCTTTCCCTTTGATGTTGCTCGAACTTCAGTCCTATTTGGAAAACCTTTAGGAAACTGTACCTCAATATTTAAGCTTACTTTCATGACAGCATTATCATTTTGAGAATCTGGACAAAAGTTGAGAGAGAAGAGAAGAGAGTTCAACTTGAAAATCAAAAGGGTGATGATGTAACATATGAAAATAATATTGATCCAAAGAGTCTTCACCTTGATCACCATTAATCTTACTAGTTTTCTGCAAGTTTTTACCATTGATGTGTTGAGTGGTAACAGATTCTGTTGTGGCAATTTGCCCATCACCATCTTCCTACAGAAATTCAAATGAAATTTTGTTGGATCATCCTCATTATATGTATTACACTCACACTGTACTTTACTATATATAATAAGTGTTTCAACTTTCAATTGTAAAAACAAATTTGTGCATGATGAAAAACTTGTTTCACTTGTGAATTCTAAGACAAAACCTGGAATATATGGCTATGCGAGATTGCGAGCCACATATAAATATACTTTAGTTTTAAGAATTAGCCACTAAGATTGAGTGCTAGTGACAGATTTAAGTATTCAATTGCATTCTAATGGCATTCTTCGAGTAAGATTTGAAAAAAGGGATACCTTGATAGCAGCCTGGGAACATTTATAGGGTTCATGTTTTTCCAAAGCAGGAAATTTTATTCGATAGTGTTTGGGCCACATGGCAACTAAACTTGGCAGATTGCAATGACTTAGACATTTCAATTCTGGAAGTTGAAGCTGAATCTTCACGTGATCGTGATGATCATCAGTGTACTGTCCAAATATGTATTCCATTTTTGGGCAACCTTCAATGTAGAGCTCTTTCAGTTTTGGGAAGACATTGCACAAAGTATTGCTGCCACTGTCATAATCTCCAAAGTCTATTATGTTCTTCAATTCATAACAGTTCCTTATTGTCAAAGTTTCCAACAACATTATTGAAGCAATAGATGGAATAAATACTGATTTTATTATGGAAAAATGAGACAGTTCCATCTTTTTAATATTGTAAAGGATCTTTGATGGTATTTGAAGACATTGAACTCTCTCCCATATGTTAAGGCAATATGAATTTGATTCCTGTAAATGTTATGTTATAAATGTATACGATTTTATGAAGAGCAAGTATCAAACGATAATAAAAAAGGCGAGAGGCTTACCGAGTAGTACCCATCAACCAATGGGATTGTAGTAGTTGTGGTGGTATCCCAAGAGAAGATATTGCTTTTTATGGGGTCCAGTTGAGAAGTGGAAGATGACCCCTTCTCAGAAAAGGATATGAGATGATTAGATTTGCAAAATATATCAATGAAATTTGGTAATTGAGAGAGCTCCAGTTGTCTTAGTGAACTGAATTCCACATGTTGGTATTGGCCAAATATGTATTTCAATCTATCACATCTTCTAATTTTGATAGTTTCTAGTACTGGAAGATCATGAAAAAAGAGGAAAGGAAATATATATTCCAATAAGGGACATCCCTCAATATCAAGAACTTCTAGTTTTGGAAACAATGAGCCAACACATTTACTAAGGCAGTGTGAATTTGATTCCTGCAAAGATCAAACCAAACATTCCTGTAGTGTGCACAAAAAGTAAGAAAATGAAAACATTTACTACTCCTAAATCCTGATGACCGGTTTCAATTATCCATAAATAGTTCATGAGTAATAATTTTTTTGATTCAAAAAAATATATCATTTTTAGTTCCTCTATAATTTATCTTTAAACAATGATTTTCAAATGTTTTCTATCAGCATTTTTTTGGTTTACAATATTGGCAATGAGAATCGAATCTAGGACCTCATCCATACTACATAAATCTCTCACCACTAGTATACTCAGTATATTACAATGTATAGTGATTTGTTACTATATTAATCGAACCTAGAACCTCATCCATACTACATAAATCTTCTTAATTACACGTAAAACTTCTTGATAATTAAGTATCTGATCTATAATATAAATCAAATATATTAGTTATTCAATGAATATTAAAAGTGACTATAATTATTATAAAGGACCATGAATTTCACCAAAAGACAAATTGTTTAAGAGGATTCAAATTCGATTCTTGCGTGAAATAATTTTTTATCAGATTTTACTTACTTCGTAGCGAAATTCTAGATTATTATCCTCCTTCTCCTAAATGCAGTTAACACAAAATAAATAATAAATATTATAAAGGGAAAGAATTAGCAAACTAAATAGAAATGGTGAGAGGCTTACCGAGTAGTCCAATTGTAATTGTGGCTTGGAACCAAAATTGGAAGTGGAAGATGAACCGTTCTCAGACAAGGATGTGGGATGATTATATTTGCGAAACATATCAATGAAATTTGGTAATTGGGACAGCTCCAACTGTTTTAATGAAGTGAATAATACCACATCTTGGTATTGACCAAATATGTATTTCAATCCATCACATCTTCTAATTCTGATTGTTTCTAGTACTGGAAGGCCTTGAGCAGAGAGAAGGGGAATTATAAATTTTAACCGGGGACACCCCTCAATATCAAGAACTTTTAGCTTTGGTAATATGGAGGCACGACTCTCATCATAATCTATTTCTTCTCTTGATTTCTCCTCTCTTCTTTCATCGCTTATTATGTTTTCCAGTCCCTTGCAATTAGCTATTTGTAATTCCTCTAGCGACACCAAGCTTTGATAAGTAAACAGTTGAAATAGGGAAACTAACATTGGGCAATTCTGCAGTTTGATGGTCTTTAGATTGCAAAGGGAAATGTGACCATTAAATAGTTCTTCCAAATTTTCCGTTCTATCCAGTTTTAGTACAACCAACTTGGGAAAGACAATTGGGAATTGGAAATCAGGATACTCAGTGTCAGTGCAAATGAGATATTGAAGTTTTGAAATGCAACTCAAACTAAGTTCAACTATATAATTCATACCATGATCCATAGGAACAATCTCGGGTATGAGATTTCTCCATCCCCACTCATTTCTTCTTATTCTAAGAACTTCAGCTGTTTGCATACAGTACTTGAGTGTTGTTTCAGATAGGAAAACTCCATCCTTGTCTACAATAGACACATACTTTGATGATGAATCATTCACTGATCTCGAAAATTCATCAATGCAATACCTTTGCAATTCAGGGAAAGTTATTTCTCGGCAAAAATCATTGAAACTACCTGTGAAATACAACTCTTCAAGTGATGAGCATCTTTCAATCACTTCAAATGGATCATTCCTTTCAATTTCACAACCTTCCAAGTTCAACAATCTAAATTTCTCAAGTTTTGCAATTCCATGTGGCAATTCATCAATTTTACAATCTTTCAAATCAAGTGTCTCAAGACTTAGCAACTTTCCCAAAATAGAGATATCACCCAAATTGACATGCGTAAAGAGAAGAGATCGAATATTCTTCAACGATTGAATTGATTGAGGTAATGATAAAGCGAGAATAGGATAATGATCATAGATTAAATAAAATACTCGAAGGCTAGTATTATTATCAAAAAATGAATTTGGGACTTCCATATTGTGGTAGTCTTCATTCTTATCCACGTTGCCAATTAGAATCTCCAGCTTGGAACCATCAAGTTTACAAGAAAACACATCTTTTAGCTTGCCTTGAAATAACAAACATTTAATTGTTTGAATCTCTTTAATCGCAAAAATTTGGGCATAAGAATGAACCAAGTCATGCAATTTCACTCCGCTTTGCCCGACCTTCAACAATAAATAAGAGTCTAGGAGTTTATTTTTTGATATAACAACTTGAGTTCGAGCATCTTCATAGCTTCCATCAACTTCCCCGAAAAGGCCTGCTCCTATGCAAAGTCGTGTTAGCCTTTCAATAGGAATTTCTTCATTTTCCCGAAATACAGAACACAAGAGGAACAATCTCTTCACCTTCTCATTCTTCAATTGATCATAGCTAAACCTGATGTATTTATAAGGACTAACCCCAATCAAATGAACAAAGTTCAAGGCCTTCAACGAATTTAAGGCCACATCCCACTCTTCCCGACGTTGTACACCCTTCAAACTACTGGCTACAACAACAATTGCAATTGGTAACCCTTGGCATTCATTTGCGATTTTACGGCCCTGGTCCAACAAATATTTAGTCGAAATTTCGCTTAGACCAGCATGTCTTTGGAACATGATCCACGCATCTTCTTCAGATAAGAGATCCAATTGGACTGTCTTACTGCATCCTAATTTTTGGCACACTGACAGACTGCGTGAGGTTACAAGAATTCTACAGCCGTTGTGATTGTCAATGTGTGGAATGCCTATATCATTAAAATCAATATCGCCCCACACATCATCCAATATTAGAAGAATCTTGTCACCATTGGTTAATCTACTCCTTAGTTTTCTGGGTCGATCTGATTCATTACAGTCATCAAAATTCAATCTCAAGGGTCCAGCAATATCATCTTGAATCTTTTTAATATTAGGAGAAAATGAAACTGTCGTATATACGACTTGAGTAAATTGTTTGGACTGCTCAAGTTTGTTTCCCACTTCCTTGACCAGTGTAGTTTTTCCTATGCCCCTCATCCCTTGCAACCCGACTATATAATTGTTGTCATCGTTCAGTGCATCAAAAAGCTCTTCGTATATGGACGCCCGGCTTTGGAATGGAATAAAGTGTTGGGATGAATAAAGTTCAACATATGGAAGATGAGCAGGGGCTAGTCCCATTTGAGTATCCAATAGTTTTCCGATTTTCTCCTTCTTTGCCAGTTCCTTTCGCCTTCTATATTGCCATATCCTGTGACAACAAAATCCAAAAAAAACATTTTTGTTCTGTTTTGTTGTCTTCTTGAATGAGCTTTTCAGCTTCTTTGTCCCAAGAAAGTGCATTAGCTTGATCTTCAAAATCCTTTGCAATGCACGTGAAAGTCTATTAGTTTTGTAAAATTTGCATTCATTATAGAGTAATTGACAAGTGGTGCACCATGCACCACTTTATCAAGTCTTTCATGTTAGAAAAAGCTGTATGTATATGTACTAGTTCCAGTGCCCGTGCTAACGCACGGAAAACACCGTCTTGTAGTAATTTCGTACAATAAATATACGTATTGTCAAAATGTTATAGTAAATAAATATATCATTCAATATAGAACTCATCGGGCAATTAAGATTTCAGTGTCCGTGAAATTTGATTTAATATTACACAATTCAAAAAGATAAGCATTATTTCTATGTAAAACCAAAATATAATGCATAATCATACTACATGGCAACCTAATAGAAAACATTAAAAAGACCGCATTTATAATATTATTATAGTGTTTGTTCTTCGGCCCCCCATATTTTTGGGGCTTAGTTAACGAATAATTGAAGAAAGTACTAAAATCAGGGTTATGGTAAGCCCCCGTGTGGATATTGAGAAATTACCCTAAAAATAGTCAAACAAATTAAAGTAAGAAACTCAAATTAACTTTTACCAGAAATGAAGTCACAAGGTTAGACATAGTTTTCAATAATTATATGGTAAACCATTTTGTTTACAATCTAATAGACATCATGCTAGAAATAAAAAATAAAGAGAGTAATCCCTGAATTGAGATTTATAATAACACAAATATCAGTCTACAAAAGTCTAGGGAAATAATTAGGAAGTAATACAAAAATAATATTGAAGCTTTAAACAACATCTTATAGTACCTGAACATAGTCATGCATACAATGCTAAACTCTTCTTGCTTCAATCTACATAGAAATTCCCTTCAAGCCAAGAACTAAAATTGAAATGAAAATCAGATATTTGAAGACAATTCAATCATTATTTCATTTTGACTATTAAAAAAACAGAATAATCCAAGCATTCTAGCATATTCTCTATTTAAAATTCAAGCTCTGTGGCAAATTTCAAGAAGTGAAACCTGCATTTTCAAAGAATAGTTTGAATGTCAATTAGATCAGCATCATAAAGCTTAGCAACAGATTATTTCATCAATATGTTCAAAAGAAATAACTATTTTTCAAAAGTTTATAGCAATTAAACTCAGAACAGCAACTCACAAGAACTAATATCTTTGTTTCTATACTAATTGACCAATATCTTTGTTTTATACTACCAAAGTGTTTACCTTTAGATATTGTACTTCTTAAATTGGTTGGCTTATGCTTGCATCTCCATAGCTACTCTTAACCCCATGTGGAGGAGATACACCTTCTGTCAAAAGACCACCAGTAGAAAATAAAATAATAAAGGAAAGAAAGGAAGCAAGCATAATCAAATAAAAAATCAAACCATAAGTGAATCCTTAAAATAAATAAGGTTAACTTCATAAAAACTTGAATGAAATTAGAAATATGTACCTTCATAGTCAAACACATGATGATTGTGGTCCTGAAAAAGTAAAATAAATCAGAAAACAAAGAAACCTTGATTGAAATTAGAAAACAAATTTAGAAAAATCAATTCAAGTAAACATTGAAATCAATAAAATTAGAAAAACAATAAAGTAAACTAAAAAAATAAGATGCATCTCTGACTTTGAGAGTTGAGAAACTCAGCCTCCATGTCGCCGGAGAGTGATTTGAAGTTGGTAAATGAGTCTTTGCCACACAACCGTTGTGCGGTGACATCTTAATCTCTTGCAGTTTCTGTTTCAGATCCTGTTGTCGATTTTAGCAGTGGGAGATAGAAGAGAGAAAAGATTGAAGGAAGCCGGAAAAAGATTGCAAATAGAGAAATGAAATTTTGATTTTAGGGGGAATTGGAAATTTGAAAGAGAGTAAAAAATTTCAAATTGTTATATATTGGAGAGACTCAGGGAGAGATTGCAGTGAGAGTGATGATAAAAGCCATAAAAGGGGTTGATCACTCACGAATTTGGGATTAGGTTTTCTGTGTTTATTTCTTACAGTAAATAATTTTGCCAAACTGATACAACGTAGCTTTGACAGTCATGTTCACATGTGATGGGTTTTTTTGTTGGGCTTTCTGTTTCCTTTTTGTTTGTTTGTTTGTGGTAAGAGGGAAATTTGAATTTTGAAATTTTGTTAGTCCTAGTCATATTTCTTAGTTGGCACCAAAGTTAAATACGGCAAAGAAATATGTACCTTCATAGTCAAACACATGATGATTGTGGTCCTGAAAAAGTAAAATAAATCAGAAAACAAAGAAACCTTGATTGAAATTAGAAAACAAATTTAGAAAAATCAATTCAAGTAAACATTGAAATCAATAAAATTAGAAAAACAATAAAGTAAACTAAAAAAATAAGATGCATCTCTGACTTTGAGAGTTGAGAAACTCAGCCTCCATGTCGCCGGAGAGTGATTTGAAGTTGGTAAATGAGTCTTTGCCACACAACCGTTGTGCGGTGACATCTTAATCTCTTGCAGTTTCTGTTTCAGATCCTGTTGTCGATTTTAGCAGTGGGAGATAGAAGAGAGAAAAGATTGAAGGAAGCCGGAAAAAGATTGCAAATAGAGAAATGAAATTTTGATTTTAGGGGGAATTGGAAATTTGAAAGAGAGTAAAAAATTTCAAATTGTTATATATTGGAGAGACTCAGGGAGAGATTGCAGTGAGAGTGATGATAAAAGCCATAAAAGGGGCTGATCACTCACGAATTTGGGATTAGGTTTTCTGTGTTTATTTCTTACAGTAAATAATTTTGCCAAACTGATACAACGTAGCTTTGACAGTCATGTTCACATGTGATGGGTTTTTTTGTTGGGCTTTCTGTTTCCTTTTTGTTTGTTTGTTTGTGGTAAGAGGGAAATTTGAATTTTGAAATTTTGTTAGTCCTAGTCATATTTCTTAGTTGGCACCAAAGTTAAATACGGCAAAGAAATAATATTTTTTAATGATGATTTGGCAAGAGTGTGGTTAGAAGTGGACACATAAGTAAACTTTCCCCAACATGTGTTTGGGTTTGTATATTATTAAGATTAAGATATATATATATATGAAGAAAAAACAAAAGATTTTGTCATGTTTTTGTTTTAACAAAATAGATGAGACATTGGGCCTAGGCCCCGTTGAATACAAAAAAAAAAATAGATGAGACATTTAATAAAATTATGGATTAATTAATTAAGAATTTCTTAATTAATAAACACAAAAAACAAAATATGAAATCTTTATTAAAATTAAGACAACAAGTTTATAATATTTTGTAAAAAATATAAAATAAAATGCAATTTACAAATTTATCTTTTTTTTAAACATATTTTAACAGATAGAAGTGGTCTTTTGGTCGGCATTTTAACAGATGGAAGTAAGTTTGCCGCTATACACACAGATTGTGTACTCTCTCTAATCTTTTATATAAAAAATAATCCACTTTTTAGATACATTAAAAAGTTGATGTATCTAGTCTATAATATAGTCTAGATAAATCAATTTTTCAATATATTTAAAAAGTGAACTTTCTGTTATATTAAGGATCAGATGGAGTATTAGAAAGAAAAAAGGACGACATAGATGATATGAATTTCAAGAGAACAATGCAGATGATCATGAGTTTCAAGAGGAAGGTGTGTATTAGCATCATACACCCACTTGCTTTTTACAAAAAATACCCTTTACTCTCTCTTCGATTGTGATTTGTGGATGGCCCTTAGAGTAATTTTCTAAGCTATTGCCATAGTTTCTCTTTTTGATTGATCTCTCAAACAATCACTTTTTTTTTTGCACTTATGGGAAAAAAAAATTTAACCATCATTCGAAAAAAATATATTTTTAGACTTTAATTAGACTGATCTATTCTTGTCACAATTAAAAGAAAACATTTTTTTGGTTTTATTGCAGAAACTTTCCATTATATTTTTACAGGATTTTGATAGAAAACAATTTTTGGAATTTTGTTTAAACCAATCTGATTTTGAGCTTAACCAGAAAATTTTATTAATATTTGATCTGAATTTTTTTTTACCTGTGTGTTATGGTGTGTGCCTTATGGTATTATTCATGTGCTACTCACACCACCGTTGGTATTTGGCTAAATGAAGATGACAACAACAACCAGAGAGAGAAATTGATGGTTGTGGTGAGAAAATGACTTTAAGAGGTTTACAAAACTCACAATTGAAGAGAGAGAAAATGATATTTTTGTTAAAAAGCAAGTGAGTGTATGATGTTAATACAGGATCCACATCTCATGTACGGATTTGGATCCTCTCCTTTTATTCCTCTCCAATTCCCTCTTCAATTGTTTGTTTTGTGAGTGTAAAGAGAGAGAAATTAAAATAAAAAATAAATTAGTGATGATGAGAGAGATAGACACATAAAATAAAAAAGAGAGAAAATTAGAGAGAAATAAAAGGACATGATCCAAATCCTGTGCACCTGGCTTCTAAAATTAAGGTGGGTGTGCATTAGCATTACCTGTGCATTAACATTACACATATATATAAGTCATGATCCGTGGACACAAACTAGTTTGACACAAAATATTACACCTCTTAATAATGTTTTAACCGATATAAATTTTATAAAATCCACCATTGGATTGAAAGTTTATATCATAAAGATCACCGTTGGATTGAAAGTTTATATTATATAGATCATTTATGTAAAATTTCAAATAAATCAAAAATCATTTGATATTTTATTGAGATACATCAAAAATAACGTTTACGATCCGATTAAAACTCTCTGTAAAATAGCAATATGACAGGGGCGACAGAGGCGACCTCCTTCCAAGGTCCAGACCAGCAAACAGTAAACAAAAATATATCGTTAGAACCCTGTCGACAAAACAAACCATTGTGGCTTTAGCCGTTGTCAAATATCAAACTTTGTTTAATTTCGGTGAACTAGGAATCACCATCAGTCGCAATCACAACGTCGCAAATCCGATCATGAACTGCAACCGCTGAAACACAACCACCACCGTTCACGGTGGCGGCTTTGACCGGAACAGACCCAAACGTAAACAGCGGCGCACAACCTAGCAGTGAGACACGGTGACTTATGCCGATTTGGATAGGGAGTGGTGCGGGTGACTTACGCCGAACATTGCACCACCCAATGCCGGAGCTACATCTTCAAGGCAATGGGGATGGCGGAGCCAATTTGAGGAAGAGTAAGGGTGAGAGAGAGAGGGTGGGTAGGAGGACGACGACGATAGGCGAGATTAGGAAGGAAGTGGCGGCTAAGCCCTCTCATATATATATATATATATATATATATATATACCCTTTTAAATATAAGGAATACTCAAAAGGTATGACAAAGTACACAACCTCTTTTATGCTATGTGATAAAGAATTTTTCTCTCCCCCGGTATCTTTTATCCCCCAAAAATCTCTCTCAAAAAAGCTTGCATTTTTTCTTGGAGTGATGGACTAAAATCAATATTAGAGGGTTGACAAAGACTTTTCTACGGTCTTTGAAACATGGTTATTTGCATGAGTAGGTTGTAGGTTCTTAAACATAAAGTACCCTCTGACAGACGTTTATATCGAAAAATACTTTCCTAAGTTTCAATGGAAAAAAAATCAGAAAATACATTTCGAAAATTCCTTTACCTACAATTTTTTAAACAATAAACCTAAACTACACTTAACTATAACATAAAACTTACTTGTATAATAGAGAAGGAGATGAGAGGAACAAATTTGCACATTGTAGTGAAAAATTTCCCAATTTTTTTGACCACGGACAAAAGCATAATATTGGGAGGTATAAAAGAAACGTGGGTGTGGGGGTTGGGGAGAGAAAAATTCCAGGATAAAAACTAATACAAAACCCATTTTAGCACTGTGAACATAATAATACATAAGCTTCGCACACCAGAATTTTTTTTTTCTACCCCTACATTTAACCCTCTACCCCTACGTATTTTAAAATATTCCGATTTTACCCTTATTTCACTATACTATTTTTTATCCTTTTTTATTTCGTCATTTTATGACTTTCCGATGATTGTTGTACACCCCTTTAAACACACTATTTCGGTAAACTCCTCTATTTTCCTGGTTTGTTAGATAGAACTGTTTAAATATTTTACCAGAACACTTGAAAAAAGTATTCAGGTGTATAAAATTTTTCAGATATTTTTTTTTGTTACCGAAATAGAAGTTATCCGATAAATGTTCTAAACCGGAAAACTTTGCACACTAGTGCAGAAAGGGGATTCCACTACCGGCCAAATAGGGATTCCACTACTGGCCGCGGCCGGTAGTAAATACACTCGTCGTTGTAAGTCAATACTTTCCACGACGGGTCTTTTTATACCCGTCGTGGTATGTCAGGTTTCTACTGTATTATTAATTAAATTTATGAGGATTCCACTACGGGTATTTACAAATACCCGTAGTGGTATGTATGAGATTCCACTACGGGTATTTTCAATATCCGTAGTGGTATGTATAGTTTTCATTTTTTTTTTTATAGTCTGGGATTCCACTACCGGTATTTGTAAATACCGGTAGTGGTATGTGTGGTTTTAATTTTTTTTTTTTAGAATTGAGGATTCCACTACTGGTATTAACAAATACCCGTAGTGGTATGTATTGTTTCCAGTTTTTTTTTTTTAGAATCTGGGATACCACTACGGGTATTTAACAAATACCCGTAGTGGTATGTATTGTTTCCAGTTTTTTTTTTTTAGAATCTGGGATACCACTACGGGTATTTAACAAATACCCGTAGTGGTATGTATTGTTTCCAGTTTTTTTTTTTTAGAATCTGGGATACCACTACGGGTATTTACAAATACCCGTAGTGGTATGTGTGGTTTTCATTTTTTTTTTTTTAGAGTCTGGGATTCCACTACCGGTATTTGTAAATACCGGTAGTGGTATGTGTGGTTTTAATTTTTTTTTTTTAGAATTGAGGATACCACTACGGGTATTTACAAATACCCGTAGTGGTATGTATGGTTTTCACTACTGATTGTTATAAATATCAGTAGTGGTATGTTAGTTTTTTTTTTTGTTTTTTTGTTTTTTTTCGTTTTTTTTAATTCTTGTGCCTGCATATTAATATATGGCGCCCTTCCGGCGCATAAATTATACGTTCTTTTAGTAGGTAATAACGCAAAAGAAAATTGTCATAATTTCGAATATTATTTTCCACAATTCATTGTCAATTCCTAACAAGTTACACATTCAATACATTAAAATCACAAAACTTAACATTATCACTAATTATATCTATTCTAATTCCAAGCATACAGCCCCCTAATATACACAAAAATCAAAACTAGCTCTATCCATTGTGTATAATTTTGACAAATCCATTGTGTATAATTTTGACAAATCCCGTCACAAATTAGATGATTCATGATTTCTTTCTTAGTACGTTTTGGTTCTTTATTTGCACAATTTATACACGGACATAGAAAAAGTGGAGGAAATTCAGGAGGAGGACGTTCTAGTTCAGCATTACTTTCCGCAAACTGTAGAAATTCCATCACTCCATGTCTGTACTCAGTACTTAATCGATTAGCTCTCATCCAACTACGGTCCATACCTACGTTTCGAAATTTATGCATTCTAAGTTAAAGGAATGACTAGGTTGTTACTATTGCGAAACATTCTCTCGCCCTATTTTAATAAAAATTCATAGCCTATAACAGAATTTGCATATAGCAGAATTTTTACATAGTAATTTGAATTGCATCTAAGTTTATAGCTTCTATATATGTTTTGAAATAGAATCGGTACCTGTAGATGAGACCGTGATTGAACCTTCTAACTTCAAACAAAGAGGACAACACCAAAAAACAGCAACACCAGCCCCTAAACAGCAGCAGTCAACACGTAGGAGCAGCAACCACCGCCTAACACAGAAAACAGCTCCACCCCTGCAAAGCACAAGCATTGAAACCCTCAATTCATACATGATCTAAGAAAAGCATCAACCCTCAATTCATACATGATCTGGGTTGTTTTTGTACCAGAACTACATGATAACTGCTGACAGAAAAACAATTGAAAAAATAAAAAGGATTGTTATTGCTCAAACAAAAACTCTTTAAAATAGAATTAGACTAGACAAACTCCTACTCAGTGGGCTCAAGCAAACCAAATAAATACAATATTCTCTACATATAACTGCGGAAACTAATCTCTCGAAATAATGCTGAACATGTATGGAATTATGGACCAAACAGTTAGAAGATTCAATTCAAATTCTACCTACACGCCGATAGAATCAATTATGTATTAATTCTACCTAAATATAAGTCAATTATTCAACCAATAAATACCAAAAGCAGACTATTATGTGTTAAAGTGAAAAGTAACTTTACTTAAGATCACCTTTGAATTCAACTAGTGGAAGAAAAAAACACAAAACCCTCCCAAAATTGGGTCACTATCAGTAACACATAGCATCAGGAAAAAAAAACACTAACCATTTTCTTTGTCACATAACAAACATTAACATAGAAAGACCAGAAGGAAAATTATCCTTAACTTTCTTCTAATCACATGTTGTCTATTTTCTGTTTCTGCTTAATACTTTTCACTTCTTTTAACCATTGTTTAGCTAGAGATACCATAACCATAAACAACTTACTAAGAGATGAAGAACAGGAACCCAAAACACATGAAAACGAATATCCAATTTAAAACCTTCACAATTTAAAACGTGAACTTAGAATATCCAATCTTCATTCAATGCTACCAAAATGTACTGAATGAGAAAAATGCGTGTTTTTCTTACCAGCAATTAACCATAAACAGAAAAAGAATGAAAACGAATACGAATGAAAACGAATACGAATGAAAACAAGATCAACCATAAACAGAAAACGAATGAAAACGAAAACGAATGAAATTTGGGGGAAGTTTGATTTATTCATACCTTTACCGAATGAAAACGAAGAGATTTGGAGGCGATTAAGCGTTTGCAGGTTCGTCGTTCCGTCTAGGGTTTGGAGAATGAAACCGCGAATGAAATTGGGACGATTGGAGATTGGAGAGATTGGAGAATGATTGGAGAACGATTGGAGAGTGTTTGATTTGAAGAAATTGGGACGATTTGAGGAACAAATTAGGGAGAACTAGAATTGGGACGATTGGATTGGAGAGTGTGTTCTTCTTCGCGTTTGCAGAATGAGGGAAATTGGGAAGAATGAAAAATATAATTAACACTATTAGGATTCCACTACCGGTGATAAGCTAGATCGGTAGTGGAAAGTGGGAATATGAAAAAACTAATAACACTATTAGGATTCCACTACCGGTGAATCCTAGATCGGTAGTGGAAGATAATTAAAACAATTTTGCACGTAATTACGACATTGCCACCGTGTCTACTTTCCACTACGGATTTAGCAAAGCCGGTAGTGAAATCCCTTGTCTCTGAACTTTCCACTACCGTTTTCAAAATATCAGTAGTGGAATCCTTTGGTCAAATGTATTTCACTACTGGTATTCACATACCGGTAGTGGTATCTCCAAACCAAAAGTCATTTTTCTACTAGTGGCAATTTTGTTATCCATAAAATTTCTAAACCGGAAAACATTTCTTTGAGTATTCCGGTGACAAAATATCAACAATTCCATGTTTCTCTCTTCACTCACCATGCCACTTCTCACATCTTAATCAAATTAACACAACGACAACACCTTTTGTTTTGTCTTACAAACAATTGTGTTTTATTGTCTTAATTTTCTTATAATTTATTTTAGGTACGTAACACACTAACACTCTTTAACGTTAAGATTGGGTGTTGTGTCAAAATCTATTGTTAGGGTATCCAGATGATGCAGATGCGTGAAATCCCGATATTCCAAAAAATTGTGAAGTATCGTGTCCGATACGTACTCGATACCGATACTCGTTCGATACTCTCCGAAACACATATCAGAGAAGTATCGAAAATTAATATTATTTTTTTAAAAAAAATATAACTGATACGTGTCAGATACTTCTCCCATACACGCATCGGAAAAGTATCGAGCAATTAATGTTATTTGATTATGGAAACGTAGGAAAGGAGACTGATACAATTTGTGTTTCCTCTTAAGTATTGAATGTTAGAATATAATGATGTTATCAACTATGTCTTTTTTGGGTAATACGTATTTTTTTTATATAAGCAAATTGTTAGTATATTATATCGTTATGTTAGTCTTTCTCCTTGTCAGGACTTGAACCATGAATCTCCAACTTCTTAACACTTAGCTCAACTAGCTTAACCAGTTGAGTTACTATGTCACTCCTCTTTTTGGGTAGTACTTAACTTAAGATATGTAATTGTCGCTTGTTTGCTCAATTTGAGTAATTTGAATGTTAATTTTTTATCATTATCGATTTTAGTTATGTTTATATATTGTGTGCATTTATATATTGTTGGAGAAAAACAAGCATAGAGAAAATAAAAGAACACAATCAACAACACAAGAGTATAACGTGGAAACTCCAAAACTGGAGAAACAACCATGACCGTTGTCAAAATCGACAACCAGAGAATATCACTATGTGAAAATTGTTACAACACATAGACAACCCTCAACCTTCCCTTGGCCCCTAGTACACACGCACTCTCCAAAGCAAATACCTAACTACATCTCACAACACTCTAACAAAAGAGTACAAGAGAAAAACAAAAAGTCAGATATAAGTTTAAAGTGCTACTAACTAGTGCGTTGAAACGAGAAACTTAAAGTCTCTTTATATAGGATTCAGCTCCTCCACTCTTCACTTTTCTAAGCAATGTGGGACTTCTCAAATATAATTTTCTTGACCTTTTTCCTTCATTAGCAATGTGTGACTTACATTGCAATCAACCCCAACAATCTCCACCTTGATTGTAATGATCATCAATCTTCATTGTCTACACCGACAGTCATTATCTTCCGCTTCCATTGTCTATACCGACAATCATTGTCTTCACCGACAATCATAATTCTCATTGTCTATACCGACAAATTAAATTATCATACTCCACCATAAAAAGTACACTCCACTTGGAACTAAACCATCTCAAGAATTTTATTCACTTGGAACTAAACCATTCAAAGAATTTGATTCACTTATAACCAAGCCATCCCAAGAATTTCATCTCGAAACTTTGCAAAAAATTTATGGTGCAAGTTCCATGTTTGCTTTCTCCGGAAGTTCATCAGCCATCAAGATAACCGTGTACCTTGCATCAATGTCAACTAATGCCCGCACGCTATCATCACACACCTTGCATCCATGTCAACCGATGCTCATGTGTCACTTGAACAAATTCAAACTGCTCTGAAACCACCTTCTTCAGGCCATTGTTAGGCTCCAACAATTCCAGTTTAGTTACATCACCTAGTAAACCTTGTTTCACAAGTCTAACTAAACTCATGTCCCTCACAAGTACCCACCCGAAGATCCATAACTTAATCAAAACACGAGAATCACCACTAGTAACAGATGAATAACCAATAATAGTAGAACTATCTGAAATTCTGGCACACTAGTAACACGATGTTGAACACGATGCTCCAACACTGTATGTTTGATCCGATGATCCAACACTGTGTTCAACACTGAACTAGACGAACAATAAGGAAATATAAAATGCACGAAACAGAATAACACAGTTATTTGTTAACCCAGTTCAGCATAACAGCCTACTCTGGGGGATACCAATCCAGGAGTGAATCCACTATGATAGTATTAGTTCAAAGCCCTCAATAAACGCCCCGTTTATGACTTCTCACCTAATCACCACCCGTGCTATATTCTACCTAAGTCACACCTAGGTATGAGAACCTCCGCTCAACTCCTCTTAATCACAGCCACTGTGATCGTACACGTTACAGTTTACAGATGAAGACACACTTCTTAAAACATCCACCAATTCCGTACTTCAAAGCTTAGGAATGGTTCATACACATTATCTCCTTGCTTAGAAGCTCTGGAGATATTACAACACAGTAACACACAGTCCTTAATCTTGCATCAGGGTAATACAAGAAGAGGAACACAATTAACAACACTAAAACCTTAAACACACGCTTTGTAAAACTCAATTACGGCTTCAGTGAGTTGCACAAGGGTTCAGTCTTCCTTTATATAGCACGAGCTAGGTCTTGAATTGGGCTTCAAAAACGCAGCAGGTCCAGAAGTTACTTCAAGGAATATTCTTGTATCAAATGTTTTGTTTCCTAAAATAGTTGATTTGTTTAGAAACAAAACTAGGTCATGGCCGCCTTCTAGAACATCAGGAAAGGCGCTACTTAGTGCACAATACTTCAGGTCAAAGCAACCTTGTAGAAGAAAAATATATTTTCCACAAATATATTTTCACCAAATATTTATTCCTTCCATAAATATATTTTCAATAATAATTTCCTTGAACCACAAATATATTTTCACCAAATATTTATTCCTTCCATATATATATTTATTGTCCATAAATATATTTTAGAATCAAATCTTTTATCTCTTAATATTGAGGAACAAATAACACATAAATCGCTTACTGAAGATTCTGGAAACACCTGTGTGTTGGCACACAAATTAAAAGGCGTGGATTAATTCTTCAATCAAATCTTTCAAAGATCTTACGCAAAAATATATCATTCGCGAAAACAGAGCGCACTGGATGTGGTATCCAATGTTGAAGCATGAATGTTGTATCCAATGTTAAAGCATTCTATCCAACATCTTGCTTGAATATTTGTTTTAGCAAAATGAGGCCAACATAAAACACCAACAATCTCCCCCTTTGGCAATTTTTGGCTAAAACAACTTAAGATCATTTCAACCAATCTAGAGAGATACATCACCTACCTTTCTTCAAATCAACATAAGCACACAGTCATGAAGTAAAGTAGAACATCTTTAAATGCAGTTTTCAATAGAACTTCTCAGATGAAAATCGCAAATAAGAATAGTTGTATCGCACAAGAATAACAGAGGCATGCAACAGCGGAATAGTGAACACAACCTGCCTCACAGGAAAACGCCAATGGAGTGAAAAATATTCTCATAAAAAGAATCACCGGGGAAAAATAAATTCCCTCATGGCTGAGAGAGATAAACTCTCAGGAAGCAAGATGTTCATTTTCAACAGAGCATCAGGTAACATGATTCAACACCGATTAGAACATCTAACATTGCGCCACAGAAAGCAACCCACAACACATAACACTACTCTTCACAGATTCAGTAGACAATCAGGCACAGCACACTTACCTCTCCCCCTTTTTAGCCACAAAATATGCCAAATAGAAGAGTATCATGCACGAAGAGTATCACGGAAATCCATAGTGCAGAGTATCAGAGCATAACAGATCCATATATTAGTATCTAGCAACCCGTAGTCTTGTAATAGCAGAAGCATTACTTCACATACAGAAATGCAGCAGCATTGCTATACATAACATATACTCCACTCCACAACAGGAAGGGCAAATGTCTCAACATTAAGCACCATATCATGAAACATCAGATAACTACTCCTCTTCAAGACATGCATAACAGAGTATCAAAACATCACACACCACTCATGCAAAGCACATTCAGAACATATGCAAAGCACATACATCAGATACTATACATCACATACTGCTACCGTGCCTACAGCAGATGTTAGAGCATCTGTCAGCACATCATGCTCACTAAATAATACTCCTCCCCCTCAATATCAGAGATGAGCAAAAATTTAATCAAACATGTTTACTCCCCCTCATGCATATCAAAACTTACTCCCCCTTAATTCTTGCAGAGCAACCATAAGTACTACGACACATATCAGATGTTGCAACATCAGATAGCACATCAACATACTGCACACTACTAACTACCAACTACTCCCCCTATTTTAGACAAAATCGGGTCTTCATAGAAATAGCAGAAAATCCAGAGACATAGTGCAGAATATCACAGTCCAGATGCACACAGGGTGCTTAAATTTAGATCATAGCCCACACATGGAAAATAAATCAAAAAAAAAAACATTACACAGAGGCACTGTCTTGGGGAATCATTTCCCTCATCTTCAACCTCAGAGTCTTCTTCCTCATTATCACCACCTGCATCAACACTCAGATTCTCATCAATACCTGCATCAGTTGCTTCTAATGCAGCTTCTTCAAGCTTCAGAGCATGAATCATTCTCTCAAACTACAGCTTCTTTTCATCCAGCTAACTAGAGGTTGTAAGTTGTAAAGCATATCTACTACCTCCATCACAACAAACACATAGTCAACATTCACAAAAGAGACATTTCCCCTTGTTTGCACAATATGACAAGGGCATAAGAAAACATTGTTCTAATCTCCCATGAACAGTCTTTGGCTGAGGTTCATCCAAGAAGTCAACCTCATCAAGATCAATCATCTCTTGTTCTTCATTTACTGTCTTTTCAGACTCAGTATCTTTATCACCAAGAGAGACAACTTTCTCTATACTATCCTCTGTTTTAGAGTCTTCAATAACATCAGCAGGAATATCATTGTTTTCTTTGTCCTGCAATTCATCTCCAGTAGCAGCCTCAAAATCACAGCTATCACCAAAAGACTCAGTGATAGTGGCAGCATTTGGATTAGGCTGGACAGAGGATGTTCCAACATCCTGTGCAACATCAAGGGTAGTAATGTTCTCCTTGATAGAAAAAGTAACAAGCTCAACAACAGAATCAGAGATGGACTTATCAGATGGAGCCACATGATCATTCACAACTACAAATGGTTGTACAGTAGCATCAACAGTATTATCAGAGTTTGACATGGTGATCTGATTGAAATAAAATAGTTTTTGATTGAATTGAACTTCAAATAGAGCACAATGAGTGGGACAGTAGGTGAAAGAGAGTTGATTGCATGTTATGACACAGTTATGGCAATTTTGATATGATTGCCCGGAATTAGCGTGCATCACTAGTGGGAGCGAAGTGAAAAATGTGGTTGCACGCTCAAAACTCCTTAACTGCTACAATTCCTTATGCAGGCAAATTCTTAATTTGCCCCTTAGCCTTTCAAACTCAACAACATCCAATGCTTTACTGAATATGTCAGCCACCTGTTCTTCAATAGCAACATGATCAAGCTTCACAATATTTTCTTCAGCTAAATCCCTGATAAATGGGACTTTGTTGACACGGGCAGGTTCTGATTTAGGATTAGTAGATTCATTGTTAGAACCTGAAACTTCATCAAATACAATATCATATGACTGTTGAATGGATGATTCAACATCTTCTGTTTTGGTTGATGGTGCAGCATCAACTATCACATTGATTGATTCCATGGTAACTTTAGTTCTAGAGTTATAAACTCTGTAAGCTCTGCTGTTTGTGGAGTATCCAAGAAAAATTCCTTCTGATGCACATAAATCAAAGAATTTTGCATTCTCAAATTCTTTGCCATGATCACTTCTTATTCTTACAATAACAACCTCTTTTTCTCTTTGAAGTTGTAAGCATAAGTTTCTAAAAGTTTCAAAGCTGTCTGATTTTTCTCTAAGGAAATCTATCCAAGTGAATCTAGAAAAATCATCTTCCAAAGCAAAAACATACCTTTTACCACCAAGACTTTCAGTCTGCATAGGTCCCATCAGATCTATGTTTAATAGTTCAAGTGCTCTAGATGTAACCGGATGTTGGAGCCTTGGATGTGCCACCATGGTTTGCTTGCATATTTGGCACTCACCACATATAGTTCCTTCCTCAATCTTGAGCTTTGCATTCCCCCTGATTGCTTCTTCTGCTATGACCTTCTTCAAACCTCTCAAATGTAAGTGACTAATTTCTTGATGCCACGGCTTCACTTTATCCTCTTTGCTTAAGAGACACGTGGACAAGTGGTTTTCTTCTTCAGAGACCCATAAGTAGCAGTTGTCCTTTGACATCACACCCTTCATCAAGAGTCTTCCTTCTTCATTTGTAACAAGACATTCTGACTTTGTGAAGTTTACTTTCATGCCTTGATCATACAACTGGCTAATGCTGATTAGATTAGTTGTAAGGCCTTTCACCAATAGAACATTATCTAGATTTGGCAATCCATTGTTGATTAGATTCCCAATTCCTTTTATCTCTCCTTTAGCTCCATCACCAAAGGTTACATAACTTGTGGCATAGGATTTTAAGTTGGCAAGATATCCTTCCACTCCAGTCATGTGTCTTGAACATCCACTGTCAAAGTACCAATCTTGTCTAGATGATGCTCGTAGTGATGTGTGAGCTATCAGACATACATCATTCTCCTTTTCTTTCCACTCTTTCTTAGTCTTCACATTTTCTGGCTTTGGTGCAGGTGACCGGAAATTCTTTGGGTAACCATACAATTTATAGCAATAAGGCCTTATGTGCCCTTTCCTACCACAATAGTGACATCTCCAGTTCCTTCTTCTAGATTTAGTTCTTGACCAGTTATTCCGATGTGGAGGAGGATGTTGAGGCATCGATCCAGTCTGTGCAGGAGGCTCAAGTTTGGGTTTTAACCAAGTGTCAGTTCCCTGGTGTGTGGGAGGATGTGGTGGTAAAAAGCCAGCACTGACAGGAAAAGTCTTCTCAATGGGAGTACTGATTGTAGCTTTGTTGTATCCCATTTGTTGATCAACAATCTCATAGTCAAAGCCAATTGGTTTCTTTCCTGCACTTTGTTTCAATAGCATTGCTTGGAATTTTTCTTCTCCTGATCCATAAACTCTGACTTGTCTTCTAGCATGCTCCAAGTCACCATTCAGTTTTTCAATTTCTTTGTTGAGAGTATCAATTGTTACCAGACATTCATTCTTCTCAGCCTGCAGTTGACAATTCGCCTTCTTTTGTTTTTCCAACGCTTTGTAAACTTCATTGCTTCTGATGAACAGATCCTTATAGGTGGTAAGCAGTTCCTCATAGGATGTTCCATCACATGATTCAGCATCAGATTCACACACACCTGTCAACGCATTGACATGTTTTGCAGATCCACTTTCAGTTTCCTCCTCTGAGTCATCCTCATCTGACCAAGTGATAGTCAGACCTTTCCTTTGTCTCTTCAGAAAGGTAGGACATTCAGCTTTGATGTGTCCATATCCTTCACATTCATGACACTGGACCCCTTCTGACTGACTGGTTTTCTCATCACTTCTAGCCCTTCTTTGATCATTGGTCTGTTTGTTGATGTCGAGCTTGATGCTTGGCACATTGAACTTAGACTTTTTGTCCATTCTTTTCATGACTCGGTTGAATTGCCTTCCTAGCAAGACCATTGCTTCTGACAAACTTTCATCACTCTCCAGATCTGATTCTTCATCTTCTCCAGTGTTGGAGGCAAAAGCTAAGCTTTTATTTTTCTTTTCTTTTCTTTGATTCATGCCTAGCTCATAGGTTTGAAGAGATCCTATTAGCTCATCTACTTGAATAGTTGCTAGGTCTTGAGACTCTTCTATTGCTGTTACCTTCATGTCAAACCTCTTAGGAAGAGATCTGAGAATTTTGCTTACAAGCTTCTCATCAGATATGGGTTCTCCTAACGCATCAAATGAGTTTGCAAATTCTAGAATATTCATGTGAAAATCATGAATGGTCTCTTCTTCCTTCATACACAGGTTTTCAAAGTTTGTACGAAGCATCTGAAGTTTAGACAATTTTACCTTGCTTGTTCCTTCATGTGCTTTCCTTAGTATTTCCCATGCATTCTTTGCTACAGTGCATCGTTTAACAAGTCTGAACATATTGATGTCCACTCCATTGAAGATGGCATTTAGAGCTTTTGAGTTACCAAGAGCTAGTTCATCCTCATCCTTTGAGTAGTCCTTTACTGCCTTAACCTCAGTTGTCTTGTTCCCGTCTTTGTCAAGAACAACTGGAGCCTCCCAGCCATTTTCAATAGCTTTCCATGTTCTGCTGTCAATGGATTTTAAGAAAGCCATCATCTTAGCTTTCCAGTAGTCATAGTTCTCAGGCCCTATCAGTAGGGGCGGTCTGGAAATTGTTCCTCCTTCCTTGTCCATTTCACCAGAAAGTATTTTCCCTGGAGCTCACCCTAAATCCAGAACAGGGTGCCTGCTCTGATGCCAATTGAAATTCTGGCACACTAGTAACACGATGTTGAACACGATGCTCCAACACTGTATGTTTGATCCGATGATCCAACACTGTGTTCAACACTGAACTAGACGAACAATAAGGAAATATAAAATGCACGAAACAGAATAACACAGTTATTTGTTAACCCAGTTCAGCATAACAGCCTACTCTGGGGGATACCAATCCAAGAGTGAATCCACTATGATAGTATTAGTTCAAAGCCCTCAATAAACGCCCCGTTTATGACTTCTCACCTAATCACCACCCGTGCTATATTCTACCTAAGTCACACCTAGGTATGAGAACCTCCGCTCAACTCCTCTTAATCACAGCCACTGTGATCGTACACGTTACAGTTTACAGATGAAGACACACTTCTTAAAACATCCACCAATTCCGTACTTCAAAGCTTAGGAATGGTTCATACACATTATCTCCTTGCTTAGAAGCTCTGGAGATATTACAACACAGTAACACACAGTCCTTAATCTTGCATCAGGGTAATACAAGAAGAGGAACACAATTAACAACACTAAAACCTTAAACACACGCTTTGTAAAACTCAATTACGGCTTCAGTGAGTTGCACAAGGGTTCAGTCTTCCTTTATATAGCACGAGCTAGGTCTTGAATTGGGCTTCAAAAACGCAGCAGGTCCAGAAGTTACTTCAAGGAATATTCTTGTATCAAATGTTTTGTTTCCTAAAATAGTTGATTTGTTTAGAAACAAAACTAGGTCATGGCCGCCTTCTAGAACATCAGGAAAGGCGCTACTTAGTGCACAATACTTCAGGTCAAAGCAACCTTGTAGAAGAAAAATATATTTTCCACAAATATATTTTCACCAAATATTTATTCCTTCCATAAATATATTTTCAATAATAATTTCCTTGAACCACAAATATATTTTCACCAAATATTTATTCCTTCCATATATATATTTATTGTCCATAAATATATTTTAGAATCAAATCTTTTATCTCTTAATATTGAGGAACAAATAACACATAAATCGCTTACTGAAGATTCTGGAAACACCTGTGTGTTGGCACACAAATTAAAAGGCGTGGATTAATTCTTCAATCAAATCTTTCAAAGATCTTACGCAAAAATATATCATTCGCGAAAACAGAGCGCACTGGATGTGGTATCCAATGTTGAAGCATGAATGTTGTATCCAATGTTAAAGCATTCTATCCAACATCTTGCTTGAATATTTGTTTTAGCAAAATGAGGCCAACATAAAACACCAACACTATCTAACAAGTATCTACCTACTATCTATGCATCAAAGTTAAAGAAAATACCTTGCATCGTGTTAAAAGAAACCCACTCATACCTTGAACCTTACAATCTTTCCCGTCTCCAAGATGAACAACTCCACCTTCAACTAGCTCTAGGGATTCAAAAGTATTTCTTCTTCAAACACATGTGATAGGAGCTTCTAAAGTCCATGACTCAAGACTCCACCGATTCCTAACTTCCACTAGCACCTCCGCGTCCACATAATAAGTTGTTTCAGACGTAACCCGAGTATTCTTAGCACCGCCTCTCCAAACTAATGTCGAGTATTATAACCACCGCCTCTCCAGGCTGATGTCGAGTATTATTACCATCACCTCTCCAGGCTGACCTTGTGTAACCCTGATTACACCAACTCTTCCATCAATTTTCTCTAACCTAAACTTCACAGCGGAACCCCCTCCTCCAGAATCAAACCAAGAGCTCTGATACCAGTTGTTGGAGAAAAACAGGCATAGAGAAAATAAAAGAACCCAATCAACAACACATGAGTATAACATGGAAACTCCAAAACCGGAGAAAAAACCACGGCCAATGTCAAAACCGACAACCAGAGAATATCACTATGTGAAAATTGTTACAACACATAGACAACCCTCAGCCTTCCCTTGGCCCCCAGTACACCAGCACTCTCCAAAGCAAATACCTAACTACATCTCACAACACTCTAACAAAAGAGTACAAGAGAAAAACAAAAAGTCAGATATAAGTTTAAAGTGCTACTGACTGGTGCGTTGAAACAAGGAACTTGGGGTCTCTTTATATAGCATTGAGCTCCTCCACTCTTCACTTTTCTAAGCAATGTGGGACTTCTAAAATATATTTTTCTTGTCCTTTTTTCCTTCATTAGCAATGTAGAACTTACATTGCAATCAACCTTTATCTGGTGGATTCTAGAACTTTATCTGACAGGTTTGTCGCTTGCGAACCTGTGTTCCATAATAGGATTAGCGCTTGTTTTTCTTTCCCTCTTCCGTACTGCGTCAGTTGGCATCAGAGCAGGTTTCCCATGTTCTTTCCGCTTAGCTACACCATTTTTGTCGTGAGAAATCATCAATGAAATTGACATAGTATCAATATCCTAAGTTAGAAGGCACATGGCTAGGACCCTAAATATCAGAATAGACAATATCAAATGAAGACTTATTTTATTGGCATTACTAGGAAAAAACACCCGAACTTGTTTACCAAGCTGACAAGACTCACAATCAAAAGTCTTTAAATGTGAAAGTTGAGGAAACACGCCTTTAACTTATCTAGACTTGGATGACCCAAGCGACGATGAAAGATACCCGAAGATGCAGAAACACCACAAACGGTGGAGGAATGAGGATTAAGTTAATATAGACCCTTTGATTCAAATCCTGTTCCAATAGTCTTTCCCTTACTTCGGTCTTATACAAAGAAAGAGTCGAAACAAAAATTTATGGAACAGTTGAGAGAACATTTAAGTTTACCAATTGATATCAAATTAAAAGGCGAACGATATACAAATAACACATGATTCAAGGATAAAGATGACAAAGGTGAAGATTGCCCAACACCAGTGACTTGTGCTTTGGAGACATTAGCAACAGCGATGTTGTGAGGTATTATAGGAGGTAACAAGTTAGAGATAAGAGAGCGATTACCGGCCATATAATCAGAAGCACCGAAGTCTGGAATCAATGATCTCACGAAGTGAGATAGATTAGCTGTAGAATTACCAATATGAGTCAAAGTGGATGCGGCGGAAGTTTGTTGGACACCATCAAATCAAACCATCAACCAAATAGAAAAACAACCAAAGAAAAACGTTCCAACGACTGCATGAGGAACAATGTGCGCGAATGAACAATGTGCACAAAGGTAACAATACTCCCGGTATGAACAGTGTCACGTGTGAATAATGTTCAATGGAAAAATAGGGTTAGCCTTGACGACGGCCGAACCCAGATATAAAACTTGGATTTCTAACCACCTATGTATACCAAGTTGAATAACATAATGATTATCTTGTATTTCACTATAAGGTTCAAACGTATATACAAACAAGAGAGAATCGAAAAATAAGGAAACTAAATATCCTAATAAATTGGAAACTAAATCTATCATAATAAATACAACTAGTTTAAAGACCCGTGCGAATGCACAGATCATTGACTTTTATTTGATATTTAAGTTTTTTTTTTGAATAATATTTGATATTTAATTTTGTCATTATATTGCCGCCTTTGTTCTTGATACACATATATCAGAGACTGCGATTTGCGACATAGAGACTGCGATTTGCTATGCTAGGGTTTGCGATTAACACCTTCAGTCCTTCTTCATCGTGATTTCTTTAACACTGCTCAGTCCTTCTTCATCATGGCGATTTGCGATATGCTCTGCTAGGGTTTGCGATTAACACCTTCAATCCTTCTTCATCGCGATTTCTTTTTCTCTGCTCAGGTTCTCTCATCGCGCCGTACCCTACACTAGACGATGTGCTTCTATCTCTGTTCCTAGGTCTGTTACAGTTTCATCATACGCAAAAGATTCAAGGGGTTTAGCAAGGGTTATTGGAAATTATAGCAAGATAGCCATGGGATCTTGCTAGGGATTTGGGGTTGTCTCTCCTTTGTGAGAATTGTGATTGGGTATTTGGGTATCTTTGTTTTCTGCTACTCTGTGAAAGTTTGCACTATCTCTGTATCGTAAACGTACTGTTAATTTCTGTTGTCTTCTTTCCTTGTGTTCCTACATTATGTTCTGATAACATGGAGGGAATTAATTTTGGATAACCTTAATATCAATGATGAGGAGGCTTTGTATTTCGATTTGGAGGAGAATTCTGATGAACAACGCCATGTTAATCTCTGTTTGGTGGGTCGATTCATTCATCATGACAGACCTATTAAATTAAATATAATGAAGGCGCGTATAGCGGATATTTGGAGACCGTTGAAGAGTATGGCCGTGAAGGAAGCCACCCAGGGGTTATATTTATTCAAATTTTTTCACCCCTAGATGTGGAGGAGGTTATTAAGGGAGGGTCGTGGCTTTTTGATAATTTCACTTTGGTTATTGAAAGGATGAAGGTATGTATGGCTTTACATAATATTCATGTCAATTTTTGGGTGCAGATTCATAACGTCCCTGTTGGTATGATGCTTGAGAAGGTGGGGAAGGGTCTTGCAAATTACATAGGGGAATTTGTGGAGTATGATAAGAACAATAATACGAGCTTCTGGCGGTAGTACATGAGGGTAAAGGTGAGGGTGGATGTTAGGAGACCATTGAAGGTTGAGAAAAAGATCATCCTAAATGGTGGATTGGGGGTGTTGTGAAATTTAAGTATGAAAGATCTTTCATAAGCTCTAGATTGGGTTTTTTTGCTTTGTTTGTGGCATTATTGGCCACTCAGAAAACAGGTGTGAGGTCAAACACCATGGAAAGGGATGATGGTAGGAGGGGTTGGTCGAATGAAATTAGAGTGGAGGTGCGCCATCCTGGAGGTAGAGCTGAATCCCGTTGATTACGTGATGAAGGTAGTAGTAGGGTGATGTGCCTACTGATGTCCATGCTAGTGAGAGCGAAACACAATTTTTTCATATTCAATCTTCAATGTTATCAAATTATAATCGTTCGGAACAACCAAAGTTCAATTCCCGGTGTGAACAATTTTTTTGTCGGACTTTACTTACCTCGCAATCGAACTTTGAAAAAACAAAAAATACAAAGACAGTGATTATGAACTCATCATTCAAAAACAAGAACATGTTAATTTATGGAGGATTAATATAGGTTCAAATATGTGTTGAAATGATAAAAGTCCATTAATAGTATTAATGTCAGAACCGGACCGGCTAATCGGACCGGGAACCGGATGATGGAGCGATCTGGTTAGGTCTGAAAAACGGACAGCAAAAAAACCAGTAAAAAAATGTTTGAACCGACTCGGAACCAGGCCAAACCAGTGAACCGGCCGTTTAACGATTCTGGATTTATTTTAATTTTTTTTTATAAATCAGGACAAAAGATTGTCGTTTTAATTTTTTTTTTTTTTTTTTAAAATCTGAAAACACCAAACCTGTTTGGTTTGTTTGGAAAAGAAAAAATATTGAAACTTGTAAAGGTTTTCTGAAATTGAAATTAGATTAGGAGTAACAAAAAAAACCAGTAGATTAGATTGTTGTGTGGTTGTTCATTCTTGAAATAAATAATAGAGGACAATTTATTTAGTTTGTTTTCATAGATGTAGGAGAAGAAAGGGCAAAAGAAATCAGATGGAGAAGAAGAAAAAGAATAAAGTCATGAAACGCATAAAAGTGAATGAGTGATAGATGAAGCCATGAAATGAAAAGAGTTACAATACGGGAAGCTGCTGCGCCACTGCTGCTTGTATCAATTTGAGAGATGAAAAGATTAGTATGTTATATAGTAGACGTTTAGGGTTTGATGATGGATAATGGATTGGGCTTAATAAGAAGCCCATGATGTTTTTTTGACAATAAGCTCATGATGTTTTGGTTTTTTGTTTTTTTTGTTATGTTCTTGTTATTTATTTTTAATTTTAATCACTACTTTTTTGATGGATAATGGAGTAACATTTTATTTTTAACTTTTTTTTTAATTACTTACTATATTATAATATATGTATCTTTTTAATTGAAATATTGTAATAAAAAAAATTACTATTATAGATTTATATTGTCTAATTTTTAGTCACAAAAATTTATATATTATTTTGACACATGACTGAATTATTTTAAAATTTATATATTATTTAAAAATATATATTTAATTAAAAATGGTTCGACCCGATATAATATAATAAACAATTTATATATATTATATATACATGAGTGAATTAAACCTCTTATAATATAATAATTAAAAATAATATTTAATTACTACTCAACTCCTTTCACATTTGAATATAGTGTAATTTTTGCTTTAATATTATTTTATATATTATTAAAAATATTTAAATATACTCATTTAATTAAAAACGGTCGACCCGTTTGAACCCCGGTCCGACCAATTGAACCTTCAACCAGTAAGTTCGCCGGTTCGATGACCGGTCCAGTTCTGACAACCTTAATTAATACTATGAAATTTTTATAGAAGACTAATATATATAGGTTCAAATATGGAGAAATGTTAAAAATAAACATTTTTTACAAGATAGAATAAACATAGCTAGAGCAAAAAATTTCTTACAAGATAGAACATGGATCGACACACATATAAACTTCGACAGGAAATACGTTGTTATGAATACATGGATTATAAAATAAAGCAAGTACAGTACTTGATATTTATTTTGGGTTGTATGAGAAATCAGAATTATTTATAAAAAGAAAAAAGCCAAACATATGAGTGTTTGTTACCTTATAATCTCAGCTCATGCATACTGAAGTAGAATAATTTTCCTGATCGTTTTACCAATTAATCTGCAGTATAGTATAGATAGCATCAAGAGAATAAGTAAGCAAGCAAACTATGAATGATGGTGACATTTAGCCTGCACAAATTGTGCACAAAAACTTTTTGAAGGACACGTGTTAGTGACACTTTTTTATTACCGGTTATAAAAAAAAGTTAACTTTTGCTATTTAAACCTTACCTACCTCTCTTGTCTGTACAAGAAGTAATACATACCCTACTTACATTTCACCTTTTTGCCCCTTTTTCACGTTTTTCATATTTACCTTTTTTTTATAATTATTATTAATAAAATAATTATTATTATTATAATAAAATAAAAAATAAATTATTTTTATTTAATTGAGTTTAAAAATAAAACTTTACACTGCCATATTGCATAATTTGATTGCGCTAATTTTAAGTGTACTAATTTATCATAACTCTAGTTAAGCCACTCTTAAGTCAACTCAGACATAATATTATTTCTAATATTATTTTTTATATTAATTGTCATCATCGGTGTAGAATATATGGACAAACAGTACGGTAAAAAAAGTGGGCACATAGAGTCGTTCATAATCTAGTTAGAGCGTCTATATTTTAGTTAACCCTAACATTTTTTTATTATCATCCTCGTTATATTGATACTATTATATATATGATATGATGAAATGAATTGATTTAGCTTTACTTTAAAAAAATGGCCACGTAAATGAATTTCGGCTCAAAATAAAATTAGCTATTAGATCGTTTATAATATTTGGTTAAAATATTTTATCAACCTGACTGTTAAATATCACATAATTAGACTGAAAGACAAATGAGAATGATAATTTTCATAATCAGACTTCGAATGTATAGACTGATTGTAATAACGATCTCATCAGAGACCTAGTTTATATAAAAGGGTCATGGAGTTTGACTCGAGAATTTGAATTTGATCAATCTCACATAATTTGAATTTGCAGCGAGTCGTCACCGTATTAGATTTTTTTAATTATTTATTTAAAAAATAAAATCGAACATCGTTTTATACGTATCGACGACGTTCCAAAGAGTATCGGCGAATCGGTGCTTCAAAGCTCAAAATAACCTCCAAAATTCTCATGAGTATTTTTTGTGTAAGAAAATTAAAAAATTTGTGTAACGTCTTATTTTTTTAATTAATAGAAGGATTTTTTCTTATAAGGATTTTTTTTTATTGCAGAGAAGGATCAATTAACTGAACAAGTTGTATTAAACATAGAAAGATTGATTTTTTTTGTCAAAAAAATAAAACTGAACAAGTTTTTATTTTGGTCAAGAAAAAAAAACTGAACAAGTTATAATTATATTAAACATTTATAGCAAAATATATTTTTTGGTTAAAAAAAAAAACATTTATAGCAAAATGTCTCAAAAAAGAAACATTTATAGCAAAATAATATCTTCCAAAAAATATTTTTTTTTCAAAAAAATATTTGGCCCAAACTTCCAGCCCAAAAGACACAAATAAATAACATAAATTTATATGATTTAAAATATTCATTGTATCCAAAAAAAAAAATTTCATTTGGTGGGGTCATGGGAGTTGAGATCCTCTCCATTTCTTATGTTTTCCATTTCTTCCATTACCAAAGTTTTTAAATATTTTGGGGTGTATAAATGACATTTGGACCCACTTGATGTCACATTTTTGCATTTATATTCCCAAAACTATATAATAATGGAGGAAATGAAAAGAATTGGAAATGGAGAGGATCCTACATGGTTTTATTTTTTATGTATGACCAATAAGTCATAAAAAGTTAACAAGTCAACAATCAAAATTAATCTCAACCACTACAATATTATATATTATATCCAATGGCTCACATTGAAACAAATAAATTTGTGCACCCATGCACAAATTTTACAATTTGTGCATACTAAACCCACCCCAAATTTATGGTCTAAAAAAAGAAGAAATATGGGATCGAACGAATAAAGTAACCTCCTTAGAACATTATTACAAGACGCAAAGTATATTCATTGAGTGATCATAGCAAGCTAAGCAACCAAGGAACGAACAACTTCCATGACATGATCATGTTAACTGACGCAAAGTATATTCATTGAGTGATGATACCAAGCTAAGCAACCAAGGAACTGACGCAGTACGGAAGCGTGAAGAAAAAGCAAGCGCTAATCCTATTAGATAAAAGCTCTGGAATCCACCAGATTTCTGGAATCCACCAGAAAAAGTAACTAATCTAGAATCCACTAGACTTCCGGAATCCACCAGAAGGAATAATTTGGAATCCACCAGAAGGAATAATTTGGAATCCACCAAATTTGAGAAAAATCTCGGTATTTTTATTCGATCAAAATGTTTCCTTCAAGGCTACAATAATTTAGTTTAAATAGGAGTGAAAAATAAAATTAACAAATCTCCTAAAAGATTGTAAAAATAAAAATAACAAACCTAGCTAAATAAAAATAACAAATCTACCTAAAATATAAAAATAACTAATCTATGTGAAATATAAAAATAAGAAATCTACTTAAAATATAATAAAACTAAATCTATCTAAAATAATAAATTACTAAAGAAACCCTCCTACATCAGTCTCCTCTACCTCAAAAGAACTCGACCCCGAGTTCTCATCTTGATACTCACTCATGCGTTTATCATAGTAGAAACTTAGTACTGGTTCTGCTTTAATTAACAAATTCTTTCTCGTTTGCTTGATTGCTACTTTTTGCTCTTCCTTTAGTCTTGCCTCATACCTACTCTTTTCTTCTTTAAAAGCTTGATTTTTCTCTTCTAACTTGAGATAATAGTTTGTTAATCCATCTAATAACTCCACAAGGGCAGTAGAGATTATATGCATAACATGAGATTACCGATAAATGTTCATAAGTTTCTTTGTTTGTGTTGTCCTTAAGGTCGCATCATATTGCGCTGCCGACGACGATAAATTTGTTACACGACATTCTTTCTCCTTTGTTTCTTCATCAATTTCTGTCGTCACCTCTATTTGGATGTCGCAATCCATGCCATTGTTGTTCTCGTTGAAACTACCCTCCAATTCTAGATTGAGCACTCCTTCCTCATTGATTGTAGTTTCTACCATTTTAGACTCCACATCCGTTTGATCCTTTTTCTCTGAATCATCATGTTCATCGATCTCTTCCTTCTCATCTTTCGATTCATCAACTTCAACCGAAGCATCTTGTTCAACAACTACTTCGGTTTCTGTCGGTTCGGATTTATAAGCAGGATCGTCAAGTTTCTCGGGAAGAGATGGCTGGTTATCATCTAGGGTTTCAGTAGCTATGTGGCGTAGATGAAAATTATTGGCATGATTGTTGTTATTGGCATTATTGAAGATGCTAAATGCTTCCTCAAATTTAACATTAACATACCAATTAACATAAGTTATCAAAACAGAATGTTTAGCAATATCTTTAATCGTTTTACGCGAGTTACCTGTCATTCTGTAAGCATGCCTCAAAAGGCCGGACAACGAGTAATCTTTGTTGTAACAAAACGGAGAACAATATGTCGAATCAGAGATTTTAAACTCGTAGTAATCATCCTTCAACCTTTTGTAATATCGACGCTCATAGTACTCCAAATCAGATTCACCACGAGTATGTTCTGACTTTATGTACGTAACAATATGGTTGTTATTGCGAACCCTAATAACCGGAATTGATTCTCCCATGGCTGATCACGTTAGGAAAAGAACAAGAGAAACCTGCTCTGATACCAACTGACGCAGTACGGAAGCGTGAAGGAAAAGCAAGCGCTAATCCTATTAGATAAAAGTTCTGGAATCCACAAGATTTCTGGAATCCACTAGAAAAAGTAACTAATCTAGAATCCACTAGACTTCCGGAATCCACCAGAAGGAATAATTTGGAATCCACCAAATTTGAGAAAAATCTCGGTATTTTTATTCAATCAAAAGGTTTCCTTCAAGGCTACAATAATTTAGTTTAAATAGGAGTGAAAAATAAAATTAACAAATCTCCTAAAAGATTGTAAAAATAAAAATAACAAACCTAGCTAAATAAAAATAACAAATCTACCTAAAATATAAAAATAACTAATCTATGTGAAATATAAAAATAAGAAATCTACTTAAAATATAATAAAACTAAATCTAACTAAAATAATAAATTACTAAAGAAACCCGCCTACATCAGCAACGAACAACTTCCATGACATGATCATGTTAACTGACGCAAAGTATATTCATTGAGTGATGATACCAAGCTAAGCAAGCAAGGAAGGAACAACTTCCCTCACACGATCATGTCAACCGATATAAGATGGGAGTTTTGGTTCCTCTTCTATTTTATTTTATATTTGAAAAGAAACTTATGCATTTTTTGAGAATAAAATAATCCACCAAAATTTATTGAACAGTTAAATGGAGGAAGAAACTAACAGGCAGGAAAGATGGATGCAAACTACTAATGAATTGTTAGGTGCTGTACGTAAGGAAACATGTCAACCTTATAGCATACCCGTTGTTCCAGACGAACTTCGCAAATCGAATGAGACTGCTTACATGCCAAAAGTTGTTTCCATTGGACCCCTATACAAAGGTAAGAAGGAGCTATTACCAATGGAAGAGATCAAATGGCGCTGCCTTACATCTCTTCTAAGTCGAACATTTGGGCAAGATACAATTGCAACTTGTTTGGATACAGTTATAAAATCAGATGCAGCTGTTCGCGCAAGCTACGTTGATGAAATCGCACTGGACAGGTATGATCTGGCCACAACTATGGTATTTGATGGGTGTTTTCTGTTAGAACTTATCATCTGTGAATCAAAGTTGGATTCAGAAATACCAATTCCATTTAATGGCATTAGTCCCGGGATAGAGGTTAAAAAGATGGAGTATGTCATAAGTGATCTGATGCTACCGGACAATCAGATACCAATTTTTATTCTCGAAAAATTATTTGAAAAGGTTCTTGGTTCCTCTAACCAAATGCGTGAGTTCATACAAAATCTAGCTTTGCCTCTCTTCGGCTACTCAGGGAAATTGATGGTTAAATCCACCTCTCACTTCCTTGATGTTGCTTACTCCTACCTTGAAATGGGATGGATGGGTGAGATTGAAGTGAATCTAAGTTCAGTTGCTACTGAAACCAATCTGCAAGAGAAACATTTGAGTCGCTGTGCTACAAGACTCAAAGCTGCCGGTATTACCATCCAAAGTCTGCAAAATGATGACAATATAAACTTTAAACTTACCACTCATTTCAACAAAAGTAAAGGGATACTAAAAATCCCAAGGCTAATTATCACGCAGACAACAGAAGTAAAATGGCGCAGTTTCATTGCTTGGGAGCATCAGAAGAATAAATTGAAGACTAGATCTTTTTTAGTTGCTGACAGACTTAGTATATGCACTTTCTCTGCCTTGCTTTTCAGGGATTTGATATGCTGTTCAGGTGATGTTCAACTGCTCAAAGACAGGAGAGTCATAGAAGACCATACCAACACGAGCAATCGCGATCTGGTGGCTTTTTTCCATTCAATGGCAAGTGGAGCTGACCACGGCATTATTGATCAGCAGCTCACCACCATGTTTAATGCCTTGAACGCATTTCCCACAAATAATTACCTCACCAAAATCTACATATTACCGAGACATTATTTTAGCAAAATATCAGATTGGTGCTACAGTTTTTACCAATATTTAAAGACCGGTTACATCTTTTCTGCTTACTTCTTAAGTTTTCTCACTTTTGTCCAGACTTGTTACACTATCATCGCCTACCACTTTCCCAAGTAAGCCGTAGATAAAATTTTAAATTTTTATGCATATTTGTGAGTTTGGATTTGATGACAAATTTATATATTTTTTTCACAAGACGATAGAGTTAATTAAACACCAGTGATGAAATGAAGAACCGAAAGATCCAAATTAGAACATGAAGCTCTTCAACATCAACACATGTTCAACAAAAGGGAAATCATCACAAGTCGGCGAATGTATCTTTGTAATTTCGTGTATCTAGGATTTGTGGAGAACATACAAGTCATTAGGTAGTTTGAGAAATTTTCATAAATAATCGTCAATGTCTATGTAAATATAAATATGTAATCACAAAATAAAACGAAGATATTTAAAAAATTTATCTCAACCTTTATCCTTTCCATTTGTCAAAAACAAACAACACCATTTTTTTTGGACTTCAATGATAAGTTTAATTATCCCTTTTATATATTATAGCATGTTAGGGATTGTGATAAGTGTCAATTAGACTATTTGTAATAAGATTACTTATTTTCTGATATCATATGCATGTTGCTCAACAGTTTTGATTTCTTAGTTTTTAATTTACTATCAGAGCCATGTACTATATTGTATTTTAGACACCCAAAATTCTGTCATGATTTAATGCACTTCAGCACATAAGAGAGTAACTAGCGCAGTGCGCTAATCCCATGTGCATATGAGCATTTGAAGCACCAAATTTCTGCAAAATCTGAAGAAAATGTGGCTTAATTAATGCTCTATTGTATAACTGGATACCCCTATTTAAGTGAAAAACTCACACAAGCTTGCTAGTGTTTCATTCAACAAATTTGTACTAATTCAATGCTCGAAAGTGAAGCTTGCTATAAAGGGATACCTCCAATTTTTTAGTCTTTTTCATTGCTGAGCTATTCATATCTTCAACAAATTTGTACTAATTCAATGCTCCAAAGTGAAGCTTGCTACCTCCAATTTTTTAGTCTTTTTCATTGCTGAGCTATTCATATCTTCAACAAATTTGTACTAATTCAATGCTCCAAAGTGAAGCTTGCTACCTCCAATTTTTTAGTCTTTTTCATTGCTGAGCTATTCATATCTTCAACAAATTTGTACTAATTCAATGCTCCAAAGTGAAGCTTGCTATAAAGGGATACCTCCAATTTTTTGGTCTTTTTCATTGCTGAGCTATTCATATCAGATATATTAGAGTTTTAGGAAGTTATGATGCAGGTGGTTTTTCACCGACTTGACATGCATCATGACTTAGCTTCCACTAATAATTGATGCTCAAAAACAAGATACAAAAGCACTTGGGGGACTATACCAAAACCCAAGTCAGAATAATCAAAGGAGTTCAACATCCGCCTCATTAAAAACCTTTCAGGAAAACCCGTATGGATAAAACCTGACTAGGAAAAAAGAGTACAGACCAACCAACAACAAAAGCATAGAAAAATCGAAGTTTTAAAACAACCATAACCTTTGAGGAAATATGACAAACATGTCCTTCGACACAAAGTTCAAACTAAAATATATCAGTACAAGTAACATGCACATAAGAAAACAACTTATTATTTCTTCCTTCTTTTTTCAACTCTTCCTAAAATGTAGGAAACGATGATTTTAAATTTGCAAAGTCTTCTTTTGCCAATTCCCTCCCACGTTCAACTTCTCTTACGGCGACCTTCGATGAAGCTAGTGCAGAGATTAATTCCTTACTTTGTTGGGCCCACTCAGTGCATTCAGCCATCAACTTCATCTTCTGCATATCACATTTTTTTTCCACCGACTTCAAATCATCAATTTGTAAGGAGAGCTCATATATCTGAGCATTGGCAGTTGAAGTTTCACTGTCAATGTGGGCTTGTGTATTCTTTTCACTCCAAATCTTGTTCATGAGATCGCTTTTCGAATCAAGAAGTTGGTTGTGCTTGTTGAGTATTTGTCGCGATGTGGCGTGTTTGATAATGTTTTCATTGAAGAAGTTCTGGACTTTCTCAACAAAGTCCTTCAATTCAGAAGTTAACATCCCTTGATGCTGATTCAGCTGATAAAAAAGAGAGATCAATTTCGATTTCGACTCTTGGTTAGATACAAGATGGTCTGATGATGAGTCCAGGACTGTGAACAGTTAGTTAATCTTCCTCCTATGTGGCAGCAGTATGAATATCTCTCCTTCAATCATATTAGAAATTTCAGAAAGCTCTCAATTTGTGATGTTTAACTCTTTCACCATCTCCATTGCAAAACATCAATTGGGGTGTCAGTGAAAATGTCAAAGGGGAAAAGTATACATCCTAGCAGAACTTGATGGAAAAGGAAGAAAAAAGGTTCACCTTTGGTTTACAAATTTTATCAAATTAAAGACTCAACTTCATTTATAAAAGAAAAGGAAATGTCGTTGCGGTGAAATAGGAAGAAGCATGTGTTTAGACAATTTTAAACAAAAATTTCCCTACAATGAACCAAATAAGGCTTTGAGTATTGTTAAGAAGTCTCACATCGGTTGCGAGATGGCCTGAATATGTGTTTATAAAGTGAGGGCAATCCTCACCTTACAAGCCGGTTTTGTAGGGTTGAGTTAGGCCCAATTCCCAATTCTAAGATGTTTCAAGAGAATTTTAGGTACCATCCTTGTGAGCAATTTGCACTTTGAGAAAGACAGTTCATCTTCGAGATTCAACTTCCCAATTATTGATATTGATGTCCTAGATGAATCATCGCTTAACTGAAGTTTAGCCATCTCAGTGTAGTTTAAAAATGGATTCTGCTTCCCATCAGACACAAGAAATGGATCATGCAGCAGTTCTTTTTATGACGGCCTCTTTGCTGCATTCTCTAGGCATTTTCGAATAAACTCCTGTTCTTCTGCATCTTCACTCCGAAAATGTGCAGCTGGTAGCTTACCCTAAACCAACTTACATATAAAATTTTAACTTTATTGATATATATCTTTAGTTTAAACCTTAAACCAAGTTCTGAATTTACTTTCTTGTATATATGTGCTGGGTTAGTACACTAACTATATGGATAGATAGATGTATACACATGCCAAATGAGTAAACGTCAACAGGTTCATTAAAATAATTCCATCAATGCAACATACAACAATCAATAATAGTTTTAAATACACAGACATAATAAGAAGGTTTATAAGTTCATTTCAGATGAGAAATGATGAAACTTCACATCCAAGAAATAAACAACATTGAAGGACAAAAGCTCCCACAGTGAAAAACACAACAAATTATCAGTTAAGGAATACAAGTACAAGAAAATATAGTCTAATAGCCAATAGAGGCGCTTATAGTCGCATTTTGTTGACTAATATTCTTCAAAATAGCTTCAGAGGATGTCAACTGATTCGTAAGACCGTCTGTCTTCGAA